>NC_045700.1:24484004-25904004 GCF_009834535.1 Camelus ferus | reverse complement strand
GAGTGTCTGCTTTAGCTCTGAATAACTTTCATATGCATCAGATGTCAAGTTCAGATTCTGTTGGCTTAATGAGGACTCTTCAGACATTGATTCCAAAATGCGTGCCCATTTTTTAAAAGTTCGCAAATAAAATTTCAGACGCTTAATCCAATACTCCAGCTCCATAAATTTCCTACTGGATATGCCCCTCTCGCTTTTTCCATTAAATAAATTCTATTATTGAAATGTTGCTACTGAATTACCTCCATTTTCCGTTTACTGAAGTTTTTCCTAATTGTCTCATTCCTCAACAACCTGTAATTATTAGAATCTCTGTGTTTATTTCTATAGTGGAGATTTGGCTTTTTAAGACAAAAAGCTGTTGTTAGTTTAATGTTGCACATAGTGAGAAAATTTGATTCTAAACATCAAATATCATGGGTCAGGGCATATCCATCACATGCCAGAGGGGAGGGTAGCACTCGACTCCATTGGAGAGGCTGAAGGTCAACTCTGGAGCCCTGTGTGGTTTGGAAAGCAGAATATCAGGGCAGGTTTTTGAGTAGTTTCTGGATCAATATGTCCAATACAAGGTAAAGAGGTCACTTGTCAGAACTGAGAGTCTCTGGAGAAGCAGGAAGTCAGGACCGAGGGAGGCTTCAAAACGAATGTGCCTGCATCTGCTCATCGCCTAAAACAGAGACACATTTCTCTGCTCCCAGCTGATGTGAAAACAAGAAGAAATAAGGTTATTTTTCTAAATAGACATTTGTTTCTAGAGAGAACTATGACTTTCTTAATGCAATAAATGCATAGTTAAATGTTTGCATTACATACCTATTTGGATTCACTGAGATTTAATCAAACCCTGATTATATGGCATTCATTGAGTCATTCATTCAACAAATGCTCCTTGTGCATCCTAAGGCCAAGCTGGAAAGAGAAAAGATAGAAAAGTCATTGTTCTTGGAGTCAAGGAGCTTAAGAGTTTATCGATGTAATTGTATAAATGGACATTGCCTGGTAATGCACAGCCCTCTTTGTTTTCTGCTTTCCCCTGGGTAAGGATAAAGGGAAAACCTTAAAAAATTCTGACAATGTTCACACACAGAGTTCTTCTAGGAGAACTGCTGGGACTGTGATTCCACGATTCTAGGGGCACACAGAGGCGAGAACCCCACATACACTCTAAAGAGAGTTCTGAAGAAAAACTTTTATTTCTTTTGTTTTAGACAAGATCACACGAATGTTCCTTATTACCTTGTGTCTGCATGTATTCTGCAGCATGCTTTCAAAATATATGTTCTGATGTGTACGTATCAGATGTGTGTATATATGCGTGTGTATGTGTGTGTGTGTGTGTGTGTATCTCCTTATGTATCCTTCCTTTCTCCTGTTTGTGAACTGGCAAAGAATTGTTTTTTAACTAAGCATTCACTAAGTAATCAGAATACACTCACAAAAGACCATATGTACATGTACGGTCCATTGTAACACAAGGTAGTAATAACTCCTCTACTAGTTTATGAGGAATGTCTCTTATATGCCTGCAATCCGAGGGAAAAAATGTGTTATGACTACAGTTATTTCAGTGTTATTGGGCAGTTAGAATCTATTAAGGATCTTAGAAAGGCATATATCTTGACACTGAAATGTGCAGTTATTCTTATCTCTATAAAGTGTCACTGTGTGAGCAAATAGTGGGGAAGGATGAAAGGTACATTCCAGTATAAATAAACTATTGTGTGTGTGTGTGTGTGTTTAAAATCAGATACATATGAACACTGCAGAGATGGAGAATATATAGTGAGTTATAACCAAGAAAAATGCGTTCTATGGGCACAGGGCCATAGTTGTTTCTTCTACTAGAAAAGCAGACAACCCTAAAATATTGGTTCCCATCAACACCATGTAAATTTAAAAATATAAGAATCATACGCACACCACAGATTTTAATTATGGCAATGGGTTTGGAAATCATTTCATTCAAGACGGCTGTCTGGTTTAAATGAAGTGAAATAACATATATGTGCGCACAAAGCGCAGTTCCCAGGAACATCGTCCTCTTCCTTTGCTTCTTTTATCTCTACAATAAACAGAGGATCATTATTTAACAAAGAACACATTTTTAGGGATACGAAGAACAAATGAAGCTCTTTTATGGTAGAGCACATGTGTCTGCCAAGAATAGAGGAACGGTGAGTATGCTAGACATCGCTGACATCCTCTTGGAAAGTTAGTGTGTGTCTGAGTCATTAAGCTACAGGGCCCACTAACTTCTGCACTAGGAAAGTGGCCCAGTCAGTCTTTAGAAACAAAGCATTTTAGTTCTGCGGTCACACCCACCTGCACGCATAGCCCCTGCATTATCTGAAGACAGGAAGGGAAAGACAAGCAGAAAATGCCTCCTACTTCCACAGGAGGAAAGCATAGTCTACTTTTGTTACTGACTTTTGGAGTTAAGCAAGTGTCATACACCAGATCATCACACACCACTGTCAAGTCCAAAAAGGTACTTACCATTTTTGGTGAGGGGAATAAATAAGGAGTCTACTATTAATCATCCGTCTGACTCACAACCCAAGCCTTTCATCAGGCTAGAATGAAAAAGACATTTTCCCAAGAGAAAGACAAAAATGATGAAGCTATTTGCACTCAGTGATGAGTCAATATCAGACTTTTCCGAACTGATCCACTGGTTTCCAAACAATTGTCTGAAGAAGGAAAATCTAAACAGTAAAACAGGAAAAAATTCTCTCGCCGTAGAAGAAAAACTGTTAGAAGGAAAGAATAAAAATGAATGAATGAATGAATAAAGAAATCCTGGTAGATGATACTTTATACTCGGGGATTTAAAATAACTTATAAAGCAACTATTTTTAAAATAGACTCTGAATGAAGAAGTGTTTTTGAGCAAATGAAGTTTCATTATGAATTGAGTTGAATTATTATGCCTGATTTTCCTCGTGGGCAAAAGAGAAATTAATGCAAATAACAACTCATATTCTTAGCCTTAAGAATGGAATTTTAACTTTTGACGATTAGTGAAAATAGTGAAAAAATTGGTTGCAAAGCTACTTGTTGTAGGTTTACTAATAAATCAGAAGATCTAAGCTAAAACACTGCATTTGAAACTAATTTTCCAAAGTTATGATTTGATGTGGTCCGGACTGACTCATAGCTCAGGAACAGAATGTAAATTGTATACAACACAATAATTTCATTTTCTTAGATATCAACCTGAAACCACGTTGAAAACTTACTGATTAAAATCAAACAAGAATTGTATGATGGCCAGAACAATATATGTAAAGGAAATAAACATGAAAACAATGCATTTTAATCACCTTGGATTAAATTCAGTGTAATAAATGAAATGTCAGAAATATTGACATTTATTAGGAGAAATCTAAATAGTGATCTTATAGTAAAATGTGATCATCACTTTATGTAGCTAGAGTTTCAACAATTCTTCCTCTGTGACAGTATAGAGATACTGAAATGTTTTTTTAAAACTCACACTAATATTTTAAGGGTAATTGCTTATTTCCTGACACATGGCATGATACAAAAAAGGCTTATAGTCAGATGCACAATTTCTGACGGTCTAACTATGCATTAAAGCTGAATTTTTTTACTTCAAATAAAATTATATTTAATGCCACATCCTATATAGGGAAACCTGTTTGAAATAGATTGCATTGTGAATAGATGTTGAACAAATTGATCTCACATTTATAAAAAACAGGTTTTGTATCGTATTATACTTGAAATAAGTAAAACTCCAAAATTTTACAGTGGTACTAATTATTCATGGCATAAAGTAAGTTTTTGCCTCAAATATGTATATTTACTATTCCATAAAACTCCTTTAATTGGTAAGCATCTAAAATATGTACTGGTTTTCATAAATTTCACTTTTTTCATAAATCTTTATGACTATTCCTGGTAGGTACATAAAGGTACACCTGGATTGGAGAGCGTCTATGCACTGATCGACACACAGAATGACACAGAATATGGTTTCCGTCCTGGAGGAGATGTATTCCTGTGAATATCAAGCAACATTTTGTCCACTGCAGAAAAGCGTTGGCTTTGAGCTTTACTGGAAACCAAAAGGAATGGCATTGTAAGTATACCATCCTGGGGGAGTACTAGTGTATCATCTTTGATCACAGTAAAAATGTAGTTGCAAATAGTAACAATTAAAAAACACCACTATTTTCTTTCCCCATATAATCAATAGAAGCTTAATTTTTAATGTGGAAAGGAAATTTGCAGTGATAACAGAAAATAAAGTTCTTTTGTGTTAGGGTGCACATGTTTACAGAGAATAGAAGAAAAGTAAGTGTGTTAGACATTATTCGAGATCTCCCAGAAAGTTTGTGTGGCTGAATCATAAACAAGACACACTGACCCAGCTAATAGCAGCATACGATGGCACCGAGACGTCGCTGGGTGGTGTTCTCCAGACTTTCAGTCTCTGAAGGCAAGTTACTGCCTACTGACCACTGCTGGGGACAGAGGAGTAACAACGCATGCTCCTGACTTAGCTCGGCAAAGTAAGTACCTACACTTCTTTTATATTTCTCTCCTGGTTGATGATGCTCGGAAACCACATTGTGGTAGTGAGAAATGGCGCCATAGAGTCTACAAGTTGAAATTCTTGGGAATTATATGAATTACATGTTTGTTCAGCCAAATTATTTCACTAACGTATCTTTTTAAAAATTTTTTCTCCTGCATTAGACTCATCAGTTTATCTGGCCATATATTTGGAAAATAATGATTGTGGAAATTCAACCAACAAAAGCCCTTTCCCGACAAAATAGAAATAGTATTTTTCATGCCATTTATCAGGTTATTAATTACCAGCTTCAGATTGCACTTCTGTATACTAGGGTTAAGACTACCTTCTACAGACCTGCTTCTGCAAACCCAGCTGGCTATTTTAGGTTTTCTCACTAGGGATGCTAAAGAGTGGCTGGCAGCCTGGGCAGGGGAGAAGGATGCTTCTACATTGCTTCCTGTTCTTGTTAGTAGGATGACGGCCTTTGCTCTTTATACTAGCAGTGCCACTTAGTTGTAGATTCCAGGAGCTTTCCTCCACATGCTCAGACCCAGCTTATTGCCCTCCTTAAAAACACAGCACTAGCTGGCTGGCAGACCCTTCTCAGAAATCTGATTTCCAGCCTCCCTGGGGCTTCTAATGCTCCAGAACCAGCTACACAGCACCCTCTCCTTCGGGGTCCTTTTAGGGGCTCTGACTACTTAGGGTCTGTATTCAGAGCTTCTGAGGCTACAGTTTTAGCCAAGCAGCCTCCTTTCCTCAAAGATATGCATCTCAGATCTTCAGGGCCACTCCTCCAAATTTCTAAGTTTTAGGAAGAACTCCACCATCTTCTCTTTGTTCTCCAGTCCTCGGCGTGACAGCTCTTTTGTGGAGTTTTCATTCTGCCTCTTTTGTACTCCAGAGCCTGTCTAACCAATTCCTTATGTTAAATTCTTTCCATTAAAATAAATGATGTTCCAGCTTTTCTTACTTCACTTTGGTGGGTAACACTCCTGCCCACATTTAAACAGCTAAACTTCTGTGTAATGAATATAAATTTGATTTTTAAATATGTCTATGAGCTGACACAAAAGAAAGAACCCTACAAAGTTAAATATGAATTGAAAGTAGGAATCCCAGATGATCTGTAAAGACCAGAGTTGGATTCCATCCTGAGGCTTCCGTCAAACCCAGGTGATCTTATTCTTTTATGTTGTTGGTTGTTCGGGGAATGAAGAATGGGATATAAAATCTAAGGGCCAAGTCAGGAAGAGAATTAATAGAACACCCCAAAATAAACCTAGGACACGAAATGTCATGCCCAGAGAAGAAGGGTGAATGAGAAATAAACTAACCTTGAGGAAAAGATTAGCAAGAAAGATTGCCTGTTATAAACCTGGCAGCGGGCTGTAGGAGAAACGCTATTTCCTTAGAATTCACGATCTTTAACTATCTTGAATGCAGTTTGTTTTCTGAATTCATGATTTATGGTTTGAAAAATAGCAGTTAAATAATTTGATTCAAAATGAGCTTGAGGCAGTGTGCCCCCAAGGGAATGACATTGTGAAAATACCTTGATATTGGGTGAAGGAACTCAGTTTTAACCCAGGTGACAAATTCTTCTCAAGATAATATGCCATTTATTACACAAGTATGTAATGTAAAACATAAAGCAGAGAAGAGTTGAGCAACAAGAAAATTTCATTAAAGTAAATTTGAATAGAGGGACCACAGACAAAAGAAAAGCGGTCCAGATGAAATAAGAAATAAGAAGGAATGCATGGTGCTCTCTGTATACATGGGCAAACTTGAACAGATTTAACCTGAAACCATGATAACAATATCTGATTAAAGGGTAAAAGAAGGATACAGATGAATTATGGAGAGGAGTAACACGTTTTGGAGTTGGATAATCCTCATTAAAGTATTCTAAGTTCCTTATATCACTCAGGTAAAAGTGTAATGATAGTTGATTTAGGTATTGACTTGGCTGGATCACAAGGAGCTGGATATTAGGGTGAGCATTACTCTGGTTGTGTCTGTGAGCGTGTTTCTGAATGAGATAAACTTATGAATTGGTAGACTGAGAAAGCAGATTGACATTCTTGGTATGGGTGGGCTTCATCCAATCTGTTGAAGGCCAGAATAGAACAAAAGGTTAAATTCACCCTCTCTGCCTGGCTGTCGTCTCCTGCCCTTAGGCTCAGGTCTTCAGGCTCAGACTGGTATTTACAACATTGGCTCTCCTGGGTCTCCAACTTGCTGCCTGTGGATCTTGGGACTTCTCAGACTCCATAATGACACGAGCCAATGCTGTATAATAAATCTTTACATATATACAGATATCATATACATATATTTATATACATATCATATATACACATCATATATATGTATATTTCCTATTGGTTCTGTTTTTCTGGAGAACCTTGACTTACGTATGTTTAGAGATTGATTAATTTTAAACTTGGTTATGTATGCTTGTCAAATAACTAATAACTAAAAGGTAGACTATGTAACTAAAGGAAAAGTTGACATTAAAAAAATTGTGTTCAAAAGAGACTCAAAAAAAAAAAAAAAGGGAGAGGTGGGGGGGCAAAATTAACATTGGTTTCAAGCATAAGCATGTGAATGTGAAAAACAACATGCAATGAATGGACAAGTTGCAGAAAGATACATACAGTATCCTTCCATTTATATAAATTTCCAAAGTAGATACAATTAAGCAATGTAATTTTTACAGGTATTTCTTTGGAGAAACAATTTTTTTTAAGCAAGGAAATTATTAAAACAAAATTTTTTTGTAGTGGCTATTCTGTTTGGGGTCAGGGAGAAATATTATTGAAGAAAAGAAACACAGGCCTTTTAAGATACTGATAAAGTTGATTTTGGGGGGCTGAGTGTTCATTTTGTTATATTTTTAAGCTGCACAAATATGTTCCATACGATTATCCCATATCCCCTCAGGACTCTCTATTCCCATGCCTTCTGTCAATTTCTTATTGAAGGTTTCTGCAACTGTTTTTGATAGGAGTTTCTCTGGCATGGGCTGTGTACTCCACCTACATATCTGGCAGGCCTGAGGTGCCAGGAAATTTGTTCCTGCAAAATCATCCCTTTAGCAATGCCAAATAGGAATTGATAGATATCTCAGCTTCCACACCCCTCAAGTGAAGATATTCTAAGGTGTTTCTATACATAGCCCAGCTATCTCCAGAAGGATTCAGCTTGTTACCCACAGTAGACGTCTTCATTTACCTAAAATATATTGACTTTCTTCTTGTAGCTACAAGCATCCAAAAACAGCCCTCAACAAACCAATGTTCCCAGTGTTCATGCCCTGAGTAGTCTCCTCTCACTCTGAATAATGGAAGTGACACTGTGCAGTTCACAGCCTACAACTTACAATACCTTGTCAGCTTCCTCGTTAACACTTTTGGAAATCTGGAGACGCCATGTAAGAAGTCTGTCTATACTACTGCTGGAAACATCATGTTGAGAGATCACGTAGGGAGTTCATGTGAAAAAATAAGTGACCCTGAGATTAAAAGAGAGACACAGGGCCAGCCTCTGCATATCAAGCTGTCTTGCTATGACCCCAGCCCCAGTCACTATTGACTGTAGCTTCATGGGAAGTCCCAAGTGAGACCTACTGAAAAACCAAGCAGCTGATCTCAGTCAACACAAAGAATTGTGAGCTATAATTAGTGGTCGTCCTTGTAAGTCACTGATTGTGCAGTGGTGCTACCCAGCAGCAGAGAGTGAAAACACGTCTTCCTGTGCTCTCACTTGCCCACTCATGCAGGGGCTTCCTGTTACAGCTTCCCACATAAACAAACTGCTCTAAATCTAGTCTTAGAGTTTGCTTTTAGAGGAGCCCAAACCAAGACAACACAATTAATGAAGTCAAATCAATATAAAATAAAATAATTTCACATTACCTCATTAGCACACACAAGCATCCACACAAAACATGAGGCATCATTATTTCTTTTCCCTTCTTTTTTCTCTTCTTCTTCTTCTTCTTTTTTGATAGGAAGTGGAGCTTGGTGAATAGAAGTTACTTGCTAATAGGCATAAAATAAGATAATGGCATTCTTATATACTGTGCAAAAGGGTCTGTGTTGTAGGTATCTCTATTCATTTTTATGTATCATTCTTCTTTCTCTCCTTTGATCAGAGGCAGGATTGAGCTCTTGGAAACATGCCTCTTGTCAATTCGCAAGCCTTCTGTCAGTCCATTTGAATTGCTAAAACAGACTACCTTCGACTGAATGGCATATAAACAAAAGAAATACATTTCTCACATCTGGAGGCTGTCCAAGATCAAGCCTTCTACAGATTCAGTGTCTCGGGGCTCACTTTCTGGGATATAGACACTTTCTCACTTGGTGGTGGAAGGGGAGAGGCAGCACTCTGGAGTCTCTTTTACAAGGGCACTAATCCCATTCATGAGGGCTCCACCCTCATGACCTAATCATCTCCAAAGGCCCTGCCTCCTAACACCATCACATTGTCCCTTTAAGCCTGAGAAACAATATAACAAGTCATTTTCTCATCTGCTAATTCATATTGGTCTTTAATTTCTCTAATTCCACATAATAAAGAGTATATTGAATAAATATCTCACCTAGTAAGTAAGGTTCACAGAATGCATATTCACTTTTTCAATAGAGAAGTTAACTCTATTTTAACTACTTTCACTATTTTATTATCTGTAAAGCATTGGCCATAGTTAAAATTTTAATAACCCTATAGTATGTTGTTTTGAAATAAAATTAAATAATTATTGTACATATTTCTAATTTATCTAAATGTACCATTACATGTACCTTTGAAACACTATGTAAATTCAAGTCCCTTTTAAAGTATGTTTTCCTGTAGCATGGTTTAAAACTTGGAGAGCCAGCCTTTGAAATGTATAAATTATAGAAGAAGAAAATCAGCATAGTTTTCTTTTTCTGAGAAGTGGAGCAGTTAATATTCAACATGAAATGTCTAATCTTTAAATACATTATAATCTAACTGCTTAGGATAATTTTTGCTTTAATACCTTAAGAGTCTGCAAAGCCTGAAGGATGGGATTATTAAGATGGAATTTTAATGTCAAAATTATCAGAGAAGTGAACATATTGCTAGTGTTCATAAAAAATTGTATTCAATTTCTGTATGATTTGTTCAAATAAGAGATGAGAATATATTTGATTATAGCTAGTAAGTAACCCAAAATTTGATCAGATGACTGGAGGTCACTGCTACATAAAGGCTGTCAACCTCAGAAATTAGACTATTTAAGAGCTGAATTTACTCTAATATAAAATGTACCTCTAGAGATATGCATAAAAATGTAGTTATGAAGTAATTAAACAGTTGAAATATTTTATAATGAAAATAAAAAGAAAAGTATGAAAATAAAAAAATAAATGTAAATGATGATAATTCCTTTGGGAAACGATGCAGAAGTGTAGAAAACATTTTTCAGTTTTTCATTGTTTTAAGCTTTGGGATAACTCAAAACTAACATGCACAGAGGATTTCTAAACTTAAATCTTATTTTTTTTAGCAGAACTTTATTAGTGTTCAGATTAATCTATGATATAGAATTTACCGTGGAAAGCCAACTAATATGAAAAGCAATAACAAGATAGCATTTAACTGTACTATTTTAGGTAATTGTTTTAAAGCAAATACATACTTGGCAGTATTTTTATAATCGTGCTTGTCAGTTTCTTAAGGAGGATTATCCCTGTAGCAATACAAACTTTCCCTTTTACATTATCAAATACCTACAATGATGTGCTCATACATAATCATTTATAACTATTAATAGAAACTATAATAGCAATCAGTAGTCATTCAAACTTACAATTATAATTTTGTTTAATTTCACTGGTGAGGGGGATGTAGAAACTTGTCTTATGTATTGGCCTCAAGATTCAAAAGCTCAGTAGGTACCCTTCTTAGAACAATGCACCTTGTAATTTATGAATGTTCTTTTATATTCTTGCACATATAAATATACAGTTACATTTTCCCTTTTCCCCAGTGCTACATAATTATAACTTGTAATATGTAAATATTTATGAATTCACAGGATGTTCGCTAGGAGAGAAGAATGTTATACTTGCAGATTTGTCTAGTATTTGCAGAATTCAGATCTTATTATTAGGCTTTATGTTGTATTGCAAAATGTAAAAATACATTGTTATAAATTTGACTTGTCTAGAAAACATACCATCTGGTGACTGTGTTGAAATTTGAGGATTATCTCTACATTATTTAGTGTTAGAAACAGGCATTACAATGTTAAAAATTTTACTCCTTTTCCTTTTATATAAGTAAATGGAGGACATAATGTCCTGTATTCTAGGTGATAAAAATATAGTTCAAACATTAATACCATGAGGTATTAGAATCTATAGAACCTTAGAGAGCATCTAGGCAGAAATGGCTCACTAGCTGATGGGCAGTGGCTGTCAAAAGGCAATTTAAAAGATTCTACCAGGATCAGAGATGAAAGGATACTTATCAGTCCAGTGAGGAAGAGCCCTTGGCTGATGGAGAACCATGTACCCTGAGTCCAGGATGGGAGAGTGGTGGCAATCGTGCTATGGGCTTGCGTCACCTTATCAAGTATACATCCAGGATCACTAAAAGCTGGCCAGAAATTATTCCCATCCTTAAAACATCTCATTGAGTTATCAGACATATCTACTTCTTAATCTTTGTCCATATATGTGCTCAAAATCTGATTCCTATAACTTTCTCTGCTTAATCCTGATCTATACTCATTTCAAGCTTGCAAACATTTCAGATGTTCTGTTCCCCTTTAGGTAGTCCTTCGTTTCCAAATCAAAAGTCATTAATTGCTCCAGCTTTCTCACCATCTCTACAGTGTGTTCAAGTAAATGTTACTCTCTTAACTTAAATGTTAAAATGTTAACTCTTCTTCTTAAAATGTTACTCTCATAACTAAGTTCTCTAGATGATAAGATGATATCTCAACTGTGTAAAGTGAAACAAGAATTTCTCTTCAGGAACACACAGCACTCCTATTTAATGCAACACAAGACCCCATTATCTGTTTCATGGTGTTTTCATCCTCTTGGGTCATACTGCCCTTAGCATAGAGTATAGTATTTAGATTTAAAAAAAAATGAATCATTTCTGTCTGTTCCAAATACTAGGTGTTTCCTAATTTCCTCATCTGATAATAATGATAACCATATTTTCATGTTTGTTCTTTGTTAGCCAAGAACCACACTAAGCATTTTATCTTGATTATATTATTTAAAATCACGTATGCCCAATTTTACCTATGGATTACAAAAAAAAAAAAAAGAAGGAGAAGGAGAAGGAGGAGAAGAAGAAGAAGAAGAAAGAAGAAGAAGGAGAAGAGAAAAGAAAGAAAGAAGAAGAAGAAGAAGAAGAAGAAGAAGAGAAAAGAAGAAGAAGAAGAAGAAGAAGAAGGAGAAGGAGAAGGAGAAGGAGAAGGAGAAGGAGAAGGAGAAGGAGAAGGAGGAGAAGGAGAAGAAGGAGAAGAAGAAGAAAGAAGAAGAAGAAGAAGAGGAAGAAGAGGAAGAAGAAGAAGAAGTTGAGTACCCTGCCCAAATATGTGACAGCATTATATTTAACTCTGTTATATTTATTTTGTTAGTTTGGAACAATTCATCTTTTTGAGTTTTTATTTAATTAATGATGTTAAGCTCTCTTAGGAGACAAGGAACACATATTCTGAATTTATCTTAGATATTGAAGATTTATCTTAAGTGTACTTCAAGAAAATATTAATGAAAACCTGTTACATAGCAAACCTCTTAAAGGAAAGTTTCTGTGGATATTTAATAGCTTTCATATCTCAGCTATGATATTCTTTACTCAATAGGAGAATGCTTTGTGCTTATTATCCTTCTTGAGAAGAGCTTCTTTTCCTCTTTACAGTAGGATGTGATATTATGGTCACTCAGATGTTTTCTGTCTCTGCTGCTACTGTCCATGATGAGAAAAAAAGACTCTACTCCCTGCCTAAATCCTTCTAATGAATTCCATCTTCTGCATATTCATTTTAATATCATAATACATGATTCTTGTCATCTTACTAAGCACTTTTTATTTAGTTCCTCTTTAATTAAGGTAGGCATCATTTTAATTCTCAAATAAAAAAAAAAACAAAACAACTTGAGGCTTGGAGAGATAAAACAACCCCAACTAGACCAGTCATACTTAAGTTTGAGTCCAGAGTCGAGGCTGTAGCTCACTGCTTGTTTTCTCTGTATCTGTTGCTTATGTTCTGCCCATTGTATTAGCAGCATTGCCTTCTCTGTCTCCTAAGTTCACAATCCAAAAAGATACTAAGTGATTGTTAAGTTCTCACTCCTCTGGTGATCCCCAGAAATCTTGCGACTTTGCCAGATGCCTCACTTGTCTGAAAATAAAAGGCGTGTGTGACATTTCTTTGATCCGCCAGTCTAACACATCAATCCAAAAAAAAAAATCACATTAGTTTGAACGAAAATGTCTTAGTAACATATCAAAATGTTAACAACACGTGCTTGCAAATCCATGATATAATTTTGTAGGTTAGACCTTATGCTTATTGAATCTTGAATCCTCAAGTCTCCTTTTATGTAAATGAAAACATCTACCTAATTTCCTCTTGTTTTGTCTTCCGTGATTTCCTAAATGTTATTTAAGGTGAATACCCAGTTGCCTACACTTTCAATGTTCTGCCTTGAAACCATGAGCTTTTTTTGAGGGAGCTGCGCTTTTACCGTCATTCTTCTTTTATGGGATTCACATTTTACTTGACACATTCTCTCCTTTTCCGTTTCAAGATTGTTTTAAATGTTTCTCTAACAGAGAGCTATTCAGTTGTCTCTAAATAATCACTGTTAAAAATAAAGCTGTCCTTATGTGCTCTCATACTTGTATGAAAATAAAAAACAAGCTATTGGGTCATACATACATGTTAAATTTTGACAGGTACTCCCAAATTGCCAAATAAATTGTGTCACTCTATTCTTCCTATAATAATGTATTGATGCTATATCGTTTTGTCCCACCATTGAAAATAGGATTGAAATAATTGCTTTTCTTATTGTTACATATTAGTTATACCATAATGACAAGTCATACATCTGCTTCTATCCATATCTTTTGATCCTGCAAACCACTTAAATTCCCATTAGTTTCCTTTGAGGCTTTTATAATTATGAATTAAGTCACATCTTTATTCTTCCTAGAATCCCTCTTACAGCCATATTGTGTTTTCATTTCTTAATTTGTTCTTGCTCACAAGTTCCTCTTTCCATGTTTTGTTGATGTTGTTTTAAAAACTTAAGATGCAAACAATGTATTTAGAAAGCTTATATCTATATATGTACACAAGATAAACTTCTTTCAATACAAATCCAGCCATCTTCTAGTGGCTGTCCTTACAAGTAGTTAATTGAATTAAGAAAAACTTAGGAAGAAAAAATGATCTTGATGCCTGTAAACCTAAATTTTTCTGAATGAGATCATGATAATGTACATCTATACATTGTAAAGAACTTCTACCTACTTCTCATTTGATCCTAGTAATGCTTGGTACCATAATGATCATTATTTCTATCATGAAGATGAGAAAACAGAGACTCAAAATGATTTGCCCAAAGTAACAATTTTGATGGTAGCACATACAGGATTTTAACTCCAAATGAAGCACTGTTTCCACTTGAGCTTGCTGTTTCTCGTGCATATGAAGTATTTCTGTAATAGCCTTTCTTGCCCCAACAAAATTTCCTCCCCGACTAAAAATTCCACTAATCAATTCTACTGAATTAAGACTTTTAACATCTAAGAGTCTTCTGTTCAAAATCCAAATACCCTTAGAGATTTAATAATCAAGCTGTTAAGTAATTAAACCTTAGTAAGAATTAGCTTATCAGCTGGCTTTCCATCAACCACTAAGTGAGAAGCAATGGAGCACAAAGTAGAAGAAATGGGTTGGGGTGGGAACCAAAATACAGGCAATTCTGAAGGGGACTGACTGTAACTAACTGTTGGTAGCATGAAATTCTGGGTACCTGGTTGAAATGGTGAGTACCACCAGCGAGTGTAGATCCCAGGAGAAAAACAATTATTTCATAGTTTTGTCATGTGATTATGGTTGGTCTTGGCTAAAGACATAAGCTAACAGTCATTCTATCTTAATTGAGATTTTACCTCTATATTTCTCTTATTCTCTCATCATACAGTAGATAAAACTTGCTGTTATTTTATAGACCATGATGGTAAAAACTATCTTGACTTTCTGGTGTGCTTTTCTCTTGGCCTGCCATACACTTCCGTAGATTCCAACTCAAAAACAAACAAAATCTCCTATCACTGAAGCTTCTCTTACCATTTCTACCACTTAACCAGACCTGGTGAACTTGGCCACACCCTTGCATGTACACAGGCTTATGCCAAACAGTCATGACTCCACAAATTTCTTTTATATCTTCTTCCCTCTATTTGTGTCATTCTGGAAGACAAAGTCATTTAAGCATTTCTGATATCTTCCACAATGTCTGGATCTTGTGGTCAAGACAAATAGGTACTTAGTAAATGTTTAATGGATTAATTAATACCTGGGAAAATATGTAAATATATTTCTGTAAAACAAATATTTCCTCCTCTCCCAATCAAGCTGAACAGTCACCTGTGTTTTATCTATTTTAAGCTTGTTTTATTAATCTTCAGATTGACTTTCCATAGATTTTTTTTTAAAGCAATGTATTTGAAAGCAGAGACAAAAAGATAAGAGAAGTTTCACCAGATGCACATAGCACCCAGGTGAAAAAAATGAAAACAAATCAAAAACTGGACTGTAAAACTTAAGCTATAATCTTTCAGTTGAAGAAACACAAATAGCTTTTCTTTAGATTATAAAAACTCTTTAACTTACATGACAAATGTGCCAATAAATCGTTCCATTTTGTATTCATGTTGCTGAACAATATACATGTCCATCAGATCAATTCAGTGAATCTATTAGTCAAAATTAGAAAAAAAAATGAGGTTAGATCAGTGTTTTGCATACCAAAGGAAAGAAATCTGTCAGTTTACTGACTGCATTTCCAAGATGTATTTTTATTATTTAAAATTACCTGATTTTTCTGGCACGGTATAGATACAGATCATGTTCCATATGCAGTGCCCATAGGTTAGGCCATCTAGAGGAAGATATTCATGTATTTTTGGAAGCCTTTGTTTATCTTACATTATCATAGCATCCATCCCACACATGCTAATGCATAAGATGACTTTATACACTTGACTCTGTTTTTCTCTCCTGGTTTCAAGTTCTATCATCTTGGCAAGTCTGCATTTAACACATGCACTGGAAGACCACTTTTGCTTCTGTGGTTCTTGAAAATTTTACAAGTTTTGACCAAACAGGATGCAGAATTGTTTTTGAGTTTCTGCCATGAAATGTCTAATAACCCTGTCATTCTTCTGAAAATACTGTGTTAATAAATTCTGACAATGTGCAAAGCATAGTGAGAAGAGGAATTTTTTCATCCCACGCAGCTTTTTTCTAAGTGATAGAAGAGCGAGAGAAAAAGAGAGAGAAGGACCCCACAATTAGGTCAGATAGGCCATTTCTTCACCAAAAGATTATTTCTGAAACTTCCATCTCCAAGCTCTGTCTGGGGAGGATCACTTTAAATGTCTGAGACAAGGAAAATTCTACTACTGTTTTGGAAGCACAGGCAACAATGTAAAAACTAGCAATATAAAAACTAATGTAAACTTTGGTTATTTTAAAATTTTGATAGCCAGCTTTTTGAAGCCTTTCCTTTAGATTTTTTCACTTAGTTTTATACCTTTTAATGCTAAATCAATTCCTGGTCTTTGGGGCTGTTTTTAATTTTAAGATTCTAGATGGCACAACATTAGGATCCCTTATATTAGAGAATCATGCATAAGTGAAGGGTGTGTGTGTGTGTGTGTGTATGCTTACAAAGAGACACATACAAAAGGAGACACACACAGACACATACAAAAGTGTTTTTTAATTTTTTTTTTCTGTTTTTTAATTGAAATTTAGTCAGTTTACAATGTGTCAATTTCTGGTGTACAGAATAATGTTTCAGTCATACACATACATACATATATTTCTTTGTATATTCTTTTTCATTATAGGTTACTACAAGATATTGAATATAGTTCCCTGTGCTATACAGTAGAAACTTGTTCTTATTCAAACATATTGCAATGTTAGTTAAAACCAAAGTATAAGGAAAGTTATGAGGCTGAACCATCAGCTTGTTCATTATTGATGGTATGTTGACTTACTTGACAGCTATGCAGTCTTTATTAGATCAGGAAAGGTCATGGGCGCATATATACCTTCCCCATAAATGCTGCAAATGGAAAAGTAAATCTAATTCCCTGGGAAAACAGTAAAAATAAACAAATACCAATTTTCCTTAAGGCTGATCTGAAAACTCTTGGTGACTGCTCATATATGCACACATGTTGAAAGCATTGTCTTTGTACTTCTCTGCATTACAACATTTCTGGTGGTGTTCCTCTAAAAGCTGTGACCATCAGAAGCACCCCAGGAGCCTGGAATCACAGCCATTATAAAAGCAAGCTTTTGGCTGCAAGGTAGTGAAGAGAAGGCTGGTGGATCAAACCTCAAAGCCTTGCTTTTGAAATTAAATTAATGCAGTAGGCTCAGGCAGAGCCCAGCCAGTGCATGCCAGGCACCACGCAGCACCTCACAGTGTAGAGTCCTTGGGAGTGCAAACAGTGTGACTTGGACAAGCTTCTTCCCAGATTTACCGGCTCTGGATAACTTCCAAGCAGAGTAATCATATATATCAAAAATGCTTAGCAGTTTTGTGAAAGGTAAAAAAATGGAATTTGCTAAATCCTCTTTCCATATGAGACCTAATGAGCACCTCAAGATACTGCCGAGGAGAGGAAGGATTAATGTTTAAAGTCATTATTCCACCTAACTCCATCAATTTCATGTCACCAACACTTCAAAAGGTGCAATTTTCAGAAAGCTGTTTTCTGCCTGAGTCTTTTCATTGTGGTTTCGCAACACAATTGCCTACTTAGGTGCTTCTAGCACGTTGCACCCTCGCAGTATATGCACTGTTTGGACATAATACATTCCTGTTTTCGCTTAATTAATACCTCACAGGAGCTTTCTAAATTACAAAGCCCCCAAATCTCACAAACAAGCTTAGGATATTATCTGTGAGCCATGTTTTCGCTGCCTTTTTTCTCGTATTTTTTTATTTGTGTAAAATACATTTTGACTTCAGTGCACCCCTTAAGAAAACTTGACATCCAAATAATATCAAGCATAACTCAAGTAGAGGAAACAAAAGTAGGAAGAAAACACAATTTTAATCCTCCATATTCTTTATCACGTGCCTTAGCACAGTTTCCTTAGCACATCTCAGTGAGAGAAGAGAATCCTTGTTTTCACTCTCCCTCCCACTGAGAGAACAGTCACAACTAAGCCACTTGCACAAAAGGTAATAAAACTCTTTCTAAGTATCAAGAGAGCTCAATTCTCTTTACAACTCTACCTTACTTATTACTATTTCAGTTAATTGGAAAAATCATAACAAAGTCACAAACAGTGGTTAATTGTAAATAAAAGAAAAAGATTCAGTTTTTATTTTTGTAAAAAGTGTACAAATATAATTTGCATGAATATATGAACATAAACATTTTCATAAGTCAGGACAAATTATGTTTTGTGGATTAAAATGGAGCACCCTTTAAATGCATGCAGAGATATAATTTAAAATTTTCTCTCTCTATAGCCCACATATATATGTATATGAAAAGTTTTTCAAAAGTTGAATAAATTCAAAACCGCAGCTATCTTGGGTTTAAACCCCAGTCAAGCTAAGGGCATACTTAGGGTGTCTCATTCCCCAATTAAATCTGATTTTTATATTAAATCTGATACCTTTTGCTTTGATAACAAAACTTATTTGATTATTCAGAGATAACAATTTCAAAAGCCAGTGTTAAAAATGTAGAATGAAGACTTTATATTCTATGTCAAAAATAACAGAAATCTTGATTAAAAACCTAAAATGCCAATTAAAAATTAAGCTAACAATTATAGTTAGTTAGTTCAAAAGTAATTAAAGATATTAAATATGTAGCCTTTAATTTAAATTGAACAGTATTATTTATAATATTTTAAGAGGTAATGGTCTAGTGATTTCATGTTTGAATAGTAGAAGTTATTAATGATATTCTTATGCAGAACATTTAAGGTTTATAACTTAAGTTTAATGGAACAATTGTCCTTTGTATCCATTGAGGATAAGAGAACTGTGTGCGCATATGTGTGCTTGCTTGGGAAAAAGGCCACAAATAATGTTTATCTGTCTTCTTTTGTCATTCTTCCTGAAAAATTAAAAAAGTTTTTCATCATAGATTATAAAATTAAGAGAGTTTACAATTGTATTAAATCCTCAACAACAGACTTCAAAAATGTTTACATGAAACAGTGATTAACATGCAAGTCACATGCTAGTGTGAAATTCCTCAAGGAAAATAGAGGTAGACATGGTCCAGTGTACTGGTGGCAGTGATGGCATCAAATAGAAGGCAAGTAGATGTCTAGAGCAGAAGATGAGCTGGGGAAGAGCTTGCTAGTCATGCCCTTTTCTCTGCCCCTTAGTGTCTGGATGCTGCTAGTCCCATTCGACTACAGACCAGGCAGTCATGCCAGCCCAGACCTGCTAAAGGTGCATCAGTCCTTTTCTGAAACCCAGCTAGGGGGAATGTTATGAAGAACACATACACAGGTCAGCCTTTGAGTGCCTCTTCCTCCAAATGCTCATCCTATCCCATGTGCTAGATAGCTTAGAAGCATCTACAGCTGGGGAAGAGATGCTGGGAAGGTTCCCATGGAACCCAGCCCACTGGTTGGGTATAAGAGAGAAGAGATAAATATCAAAAACTGAAATTAACTAAAAGACAGTATGAGTAGATATGTATCTGATACCGAGGCAGAAGCCTTTAGTGAACACAGAAAATGAAGAAAACACATGGGAATATATTGATTTTGACTATTAATTAGAAAAGGGCAATAAAATAAAACAAAAACTAAGCACGACAAACTTTAAAAGGAGAAATGCAGCCTAATGGACCATGAGTGAGTATACTTAATAGAAATATTTTTATAAATCATCAAGGGAAACACTCCAAAAGAGAATCTATGAATACCTATGAAATGCAGTGGGTTATGCATTGACTGATTTCAAGTCCCCAAGAAGACAGTGAGGTAGATTTAGATTTCTACAATAAATTGATTGGGATTTACTAAAGTATCTTGTCCCAAATTATACATATAGTGAGGTAGCAAACATGGGATTCACCCCAGGACACTCCATTTCCAAAGAATTGCTCTTTCTAACACACCAGTGTTTTTCAAAGTGTGGTACCCCAATGAGCAGCATCAGCGTCACCTAAGAACTTGTTAAAAAGACAAGTTTTTAAACCCTGGAGCCCAGCACTCTTTGTTAACCAGCACCCCAAATGCTCTGGACCATGCTGGGACTTGTCCAGTTATTTTATATGCATTGTGATTATGTATAAAATATCACTTGAGTATTAAGATGATTTACAGGTAGAAATAACTGTATCAGAGTTAAGAGGAGAGACAGGCTGGGAGGAAGGTCACTATGGTAGCCAAATGTAATATAGATTCAATATTGATCTCTAAAAAGAGACTGAAATCTTGTCATTTTCCACCAGGCCTACTAAAATAACATCAGATGGTATAGGAATTTCAAACACATCTATTTCTTTATTCAACTTAGACAGAAAGGAGTGAGTAAATTCTCTGCCTCATTAAAATTCCTGTTCACTACAAGGTATTAACAATATTTTTAAAAGTTGAAGTTTCCTCACAAAAACCATTACAGGTTTTTGCTATCACCAAAACCCAGTAATTAATAGTATGTGCATGGAGCTTGAGATCTGTGTATGAACTCTTGCTACACCAGTTAAAAATTCTGTGAACTTGAGCAAGGTTGACGACTGCCCTACTCCAGATGTCTTCATCTGAAAAGTGAAATAACAAATGTATAACCACTTTCTTTATGTGAATTAATGAAGACATAAAATAAAAGAAATTCTTTTAATATGTGGACTAATTCCACTTGGTCTAAATCATCTTTGGAACTAGTGTAAGAACATCTCCAGTTTCTAAGTTGTTATGTACTATGTTGAGAAATGTGACCACACATATACATTCTAGAAAAATGTGCATCTGACTGAGCACTTGTGCCTTTAATCATATAGTTAGTTCCTTGATTTCAATTGTAATTTCAAAATTTTGCTCAAATAAAAAAATGCCTCAGAGACATAATAAACATCCAACTTAAGAATTATTCAGACAGCAGACAGATACTGTTTATACAGTTTATGTGCATTTCTTCTTCTGCACAGTGCTATGAAGAAAGTTGGCTAAATGCACAATTGATCCTCATTATTAAAACAATGGGCTCTTTAAATCTGTTCTTTTCCCCCACTTGTATATGCCTTAGTTCCTAACACAGAGTGGCCGTTCTAGAGAATTAAAAAAACTAAAATAAAAAAATTTGATTCCATTTTCCACTGATCCTTTGTCAATCGTAAATATCCATACTGATTATGTGAACTAATTTAGCAGAATTCACCAGCTAGAAGAGACATGGGAAGATTTTCTTTTAGGCAGACCTGATGCACCATAAGTAAGCTGACTTGACTTAACCCTAAGTATTACAACATCTTTTAAAAGCAAGTCCCCTTCCTGCTGTTTTACACTTTAATTACTTCTTTAATCGACTCATTAGTTGATTAACTTACCACTGCTGGCAATGAGTACCTGTTCTAAGTAGGGGGGAGCTAATTGAAGCAGTGGTCTTTGAATGCTGCCTGTCTGCAGCCCAGGAGCTGGATGCTCGGCTTTGGGGGAGGCAGGAGGACCTCAAAGTCTGCACGTTAAATATCTGAAAAGCAAAATTATAGTACTATCATCATTTATTAAATATGTCCCAAGTAAATTTCATTAAGTCATTACCTACAAAGTACTTGGTTGATCCTTTTCTTTCCCATAAGCCCATAAGCCTTGAATCTAGAGAAACTGCGCTTTACCAACTAGCAGCAGCCTCCTGGCCACTCTGTTTCTTGCTGGCTGTGAACAACACACATAATCTTATAAGCAAAAAGAGATATGAGCATTTAAAAGCAAGAAGGTTATGAATATACCAGACCTTAGCAGAAAAAACAGAAACCTCCTCTTTTCTTCTAAGTGTTTGTATACAGCTTAAGAACTCTTACCGCATAGAGATTCTGAAGCTCATATTCAATATCACACCTTTTAGATTTCCTGATTCTGCAGTTTAATTCCTCTCTGTTTCAGCCATATATTTTACTGGTCCAACAAAGAGACAATGGTAGTATTGCATAATTAGGAAGTAATTTATCAAGTGATGATGTTCTCATAACTCTCCCTGTAAAAGATTTAGGTTTTACTCAATACTTAACAGCATTTAATGGAGGTTTAAAGGTCGAGAAGATTGAAGAAGAGCTGACAATATGAGCACCACCACGTCCCCTCAGATGAAGGAAGGGGAGCTGTTCCTCCTGACTCTCGGAATCTTTTTTCAGGCAACTAGAGAGGCTTTCCTCAGGTAGCCTCCTCCCATTTCCCATAGAGTGGGAACCACTACCTTTTCTTCCCTTTACTTTAGTTTTGATTGAAATTTAATGAGGCAAAAACAAAGTGCTAATAAACAAGAATTGAAGTAATTAATGAACAATAATCTTTATACCTTCCACTTCTATTTAATTTAAGGACCTCATGGTGCTATAATGAAGCAACGGAGGTAACTGCGAGTGTGCAAACGGCGTAACCTGAGGCAGTGACGGGTAATGAGCCCAACAGGGAAGAGATTTGGAAGGAGAATGTTGCAATTCTTGACACCCATTAGCTAGAATCATGAGAACCACACTGATGACCTCACTAGTTAACGTGATGACAGCAAAATGCATACGTTGGGAGACTTCATTATCAGCGACCCTACTAGGCACTTTGAATATATTTTCTCACTTTTAAGCCTCAAAGCAATCCTTTGATTTCCACTTACAGCATCTAAGTCTCAGAATAATAAAATGCGTTGGGATTACACTTCTAGTAGGAGATGCAACAGAGAATGAAAGGGAGTTCTTTGGAACCCAGTGCCATTTTTAATCTTCGACTTTTATTTTTTCGGAACAGCTTGAAGGATTCATTTACCTTTTCAACTAAATTTCAGCATGTTTTATGAAAACGAAAAAGGACTGATAGCAAAGTTCTATTCTTGCATTTGATTTTAGCTGGTGTAATTTTAAGGAAAACATAATGTACTATCTGGCCTTTCGTTTCTGTGACTATAATGTAAATAGAGTATTATCTCTAGCTCATCCTCTGTTGGCTGAAAATGCCTGCTTACATTTACTTTTACATATAACAGAACTATAAAAGCAAACTGTGAAAATTATTATGATAAGTAAAGCAAAAGAGGTAATATTTAAATGCATTTAATAATATAATAATCTATTCCCTTTTTAAAAATCATTCCATGATTCAACGATATTTATTGTCCTCTTGCCATGTTCCAAGCATTGTTTTGTTACTAGAAATAGAGCGCTGAATAGAGTTACTAGAAAGCAGGATCCTTGCTTTCCTTAAGTTTATTCTAGTTGGATGGGGGCTAGTGTTGAAGGAGAGGAAAGGCATACAATAAACAGGTGAAGAAATAAATAATTTCAGAAAGTTATAAGTGACAGGTGGTCCTGGAAGTTTCCTCCAAAGAAGTGGCATTTTTAGTGAGATACAAATTTTGATGGAGGCCGCTGTGTGAAGTGATGGATTAATGGAATATAGAGCCATGTGAAGAGTATTCCAGGCAGAGGGAAGAGCAAAAGGCCTGAAACTGGAAGGAGTCGATACGTTTGGGGAACTTTGAGAGAACTGGTTGGTGGGAAAATGGACAGCAATATCAGAGTCAGTCAGTCAACGTGTAGAGGTGGATTGAGTTCCTTTCTGCCATGTTTATTTGTCTCAATGTCCTTGGTGGTACAATTATAAATCTAATACATGGTCTATTGGCTCATATTGCCAGGTATCATTTTTAAAACTAATTTATTAATCCTAAATATAAAGTGATAATGATATTTAAATTCACATTACACCTATCTAAGATTATAATGTAAAAAGGTACAAATCCATTGGAATAACTAGCAAATTATGTATATGTGTGCTCTTAAAGATACTTTAGAGAAAGAAAATGCAAAGAAAAAGTATTACTATAGTAACAGCGATCTAGAACTCATACGCTTACTAGGTATATTTTGTATTACATAAATTATGACATTTGCTTGGTTAAAAATAAGGGATGGTTGGTGGAGGGAGTTAAAATCAGAAAATAGCCTTAAAACAGTTTTCCAAAATGTTAAGTTTGACAGGCAGTAGTTCAAGGAAACATCTTTGAAAGCAATTCTGAAGAAAATTAGAGCTGGCTTAGTAAACATTTTCATTAGCTCAGTAGATTTCCCCAAGGACTTAAAGTGGCCAACCTATACCTCTACGCTTTCCCCACTTTTCTTCCCACTCGCTTAAGATGAAGTTAACTTTTAGCAGACTTAGAAATTGTGCAAATTAATTAATCCGAGGTCACTCCAAATCAGGTGTTGTGACTAGTCTCTAAATGTTCTTAGGTTTACTTTAGTTATTAAGTAACGCTATCTTCTCCAGTATAAAACTCCTCAGTGAAATTGGAAATTTAATGCAAACACTAATTAAACCAAGTTTTTTTTTAAATCAAGACTATTATCCTACTGAAACATACAGTATATTACAAAAGCAAATTAGTCATCCAAAAATAGATGAAAACTCACTAACTATATATATTCCTATATAACACTATATATATATATATATAAAATACTATATATATTTATGCAAACTAAATATATATAACACTATATATATGTAAGCTACTAACTAAATATATGTGTGTGTGTGTGTGTGTGTGTGTGTGTATAAACACACAGCTGAGCAGCTAATTAAGGAAACAATTTGGGCACCTGTTTCTACATAGCATCAATATACCAAAAAAGAATGCAGGCAATTTTTTTAAAATAAGTAGTGTAAAATACATTTGATAGCCTTCATTTGATTAAATTCTTCTTTGTTAACACAGAAAACTAACCATGGAGATTCAGAAGTTGCAAATAGTCTTTGTTTCATCCTTTGTCATAATTCAGACATACGTTCCCAGCAGTTAGAATTAGCTTCCCAATTACAGGATTATTGATTGTCTAAGTGAAAAGACACAGCCTTCTATTAGCTTTGCCGCCCAAATTCTGTAACAGGATGGTGGGTGTTACATCTTCTAACATTGTAATTTATTATTTTTACTTTAAAATGAATAGAAATTCTATAATCTACCTTCCTTTAATAGCTTTTGTTACAAGCATGATTCTCCAAGTCTATTTAAATGGATTTTGAGCAATATAAACTCCACTCTTTAATTTAGTTCTATGCAGAAATGAGAGACATTTGGTTGAAATTATTTGAGATTATTATTTAGAGATTAAAGTTGGAGTTATATTTCCTTCCTGTCTTGGCTTGGGTTGCTATAACAAAAATACCATAGATGGGGTGGCTAATAAACCAGAAATTTATTTCTCACAGTTCTGGAGGGTGGAAGTCCAAGATCAGGGTGCCAGCATGACTGGGTTCTGATGAGAGCCCTTCCCCAGGTTGCAGACTGCTGATTTCTCATTGTGGCCTCACACAGCAGGGAGCAGAGAGAGGAAGCTAACTCTGACTCGTAGACACACATTAATCCCATTCATGAGATTCATGAGTCTTCTAACCCAAATTACTTCTAAAGACTCCACCTCTTAATACCATCACACTGCTGAGTGGAGAGAGTTTCAACATCTGAATTTGGGGGTGGGGGGATACAAACATTGAGTCCATAGCATTTCCAAAGTCCCAAACTGGCAAAACCTGTTCACTTCTTCACCTCTTTACATTCTCATATAGCTCCACACTCCTTCCTTTTTTTTTTTTTAACAAAATCTCAAATCTTTCATTCTCTGGTAGCATCATGTCCACAGATGAAGTTATGTAGCATTGTTTGTATGAACACCCATGTACACACTCTAGAAAGGATGGAAGAAGTTTAGTCAACTAACGACACTAAGTTCTGAATGCTAAGCTCGATGGGGCTTTGAGTCAGGACCCCATCTGAGATCAGGGGTGTTGGTGGCTTGGTTTGTTGTAGGTCAACTTCTGCGCAAAGTAAAAGTAAGATTGTATAGCTAGGCAAGATGAGGAAGACCTAAAAAAGGATTATGAAAATTAGTGCAATTTTTCTCTTTCTTTCTAAAAATGCACAAAAGGATTTGGATAGATCTATTTGTGATCTTTTGACACAATAACTATTTTTTGTTTGGGTTCGTACTTACTACACGTTTTGCTTGTTTCTCCACCTGACTTCCTGAGAGGTAAGTATTACTATGCCATTTGTGTGCCCAATCTCATGCATGTTTCATATTTTAACACACAAGTTTATAAACATGAAGAAATGTAGCATTGCCATTTCTTATTAAATGTATATATAATTCCTTTTGCAACTTCTGTCACTCAACTTAAGCTTTTGAATCTTATCCTTGTTGATACACATTGATTTTGCTCATTTGAATAACCATCAAATATTTCAATGAAAAGGTACAATATTAAGTAAAATCTTTTTTTACTGAATCTTGAAGTTCAAGAAATCCATTTTTAAAAATGAAAATAAGAATATGAAGAAGTGAAAGAAATTGTAAAGCAGTTTGATTAACAAAATTATAAAATATGCCTATTCAGAACTTTATTGATGAAATCACACAAATGTCCCCAAACAATTGTTAGTTGAATTCAATTATCTCAAATATTACTAATTAATAACTAGTAATTGCCTTAATTGTAACCCTCCAAACAAACATATATTTAAAACTTCCTAACTTACGATACTATAGGATAATCAGATTTTCGTTTTTTTAAAATTGTGCTTTTGCTTTGATTATTATTTTTCATCACCATTTTACTGTATACTTTGCTTGTAAGAGATTCCGTAGAATCATTCATGGTTTGTGGTTCTGGAAACCCTCCAGTTGTGTTACATGTGATAGGCTCTTTGCCCTGTTTATGCAAAAGTTGAGTCAGAGGCCATTAGCAACTTATCCTAAATGGAATAACCACAAACCATAACTAATATTAATATAAACATATAAACATACTTTACTTAAAAGGATCTTATCTAAATAGCCCCCTAGTAGATTTAACATTTTAATGCAGTTTCACATGTATCAGGAGAATAAAATCTGTGTAAAGAGTTTTTTAAGTCAGGGACTTTTTAATTTAAAGCCCTAATCCACCTCTTACTATTCAAATTTTACTTTGGACAGTTTTTTTGTTTTTAATTTCCACTTATTAAATATTCCCTATTCCCAAGTCAAGGTATACAGGCAATTTATATGCATAATTTCTTTTTTTCTGTATTCTTTTCCTTTATGGTTTATGTCAGGGTATTGAACATAGTTCTCTGTGCTATACAGTAGGACCTTTTTTGTTTATCTATTTTATATATAGTAGTTTGTATCTGCTAATCCCAAACTCCTAATTTATTCCTCCTCCATCCCTTTTCCCCTTTGGTAACCGTAAGTTTGTTTTCTATGCCTGTGAGTCTTGTTTCTGTTTCATAGATGAGTTCATTTGTATCATATTTTAGATTCCACATATAAGTGATACCATATATTTTTGTCTTTCTCTTTCTGATTTACTTCACTCAGCATGAAAATCTCTAGGTCCACCCATGTTGCTGCAAATGGCATTATTTCATTCTCTTTTGCGGCTGAGTAGTGTTCCACTGTGTATGTATACCACATCTTCTTTACCCAGTTATTTGTCAATGGATATTTATGTTGCTTCCATGTCTTGGCTATTTAAATAGTGCTGCTGTGAACATTGGGGTGTATATGCATAATTTTTAACCCTCATATTGCTTTATAAAATAGGAATTATTATCACTGTTTTAATTTCCAGTGAGAATCCTGGGGTTCATAAGTTTAAGTATTTTTGCCCCAAATCTCATTGTCAGTAAGTGGTGGAAAAGGATTCAAACCAGTGTTTTCTGATTTATGCAATTTCTACTACTTAAATTTTTATACATATAGTGATTGAATAATTCACCCCCCTCCCCAAATTCCTGTCCACCTGGAAAATCTTCACAGTTTTAAATAGTTAAGGGCTTAGTGATGAAATTATTCTGGATTTAGCATGGATCCTAAATCCAATGACTGGTGTCTTTGTAAGAAGAGGAGAGGACACAGAGAGACAAGGTAGAAGGTCGTGTGAAAATGGAGGCAGAGACTGAAATTATGTTGCCATTAAGTCATGGAATGCCAAGGGCCACCAGAAGCTGGAAGAGGCAAACAAAGACTATTCTCTGTCAACTTCAGAGAGATCATGGGCTCACCAATACCTTGATTTTAGTCCTCTGGCCTCCAAAACTATAAGAGAATAAATTTTAAATCACCAAAGTTTGTGGTGATTTGTTACGGCAGCCTTAGTAAACTAATACAATTCCATGGTATTTTTCTCTGTAGGGAAGGGCCTAAAATATTTCCACATGGTATTAAGTACAAAGCACTTTGTAGATCACTAGGACCATGGTAGGTACTCAATGCTACTATGAAACAGCGAAACTTCTGAAAACAATGACAGAATTTGGCCTCATCTTGGATAATAATGAATAAAAAGTAAAGAACTACACAGGTAAAGACTTCATTGTGGCTTCATGAAATAATTATATACAAATAATAATATTTTGCAAAGTAAATAAATGCACAGATAGAGACTTCATTGTGGCTTTTCATGAAATAATTGTATACAATAATATTTTGCAAAGTGAGGACAGTTGTCTGGTTGATTATGTTAACATACTGAATATTCATGATGATACGTGGTAGGAGAAAAAACTATTTCTACAATAACTTGGAAGAAAGCAAAATAGTTTAAGAATATTCATTGAAATTACATAGGAACATAGCAACAAATACAGAAAATAGGATGGGTTTCAGAGAGAACTGGAAATCCTGGGATTCAAATTTGTTCCAGCTAAATGATGGAAAAAGAAACAGCAAAAAGACATGTAGTTATTAAAGTGCATATAAAAAAATAAGTTGAATACGAACTTAACTGCTTTATGCTTCATGGAGATATTATCACATGCCATACAATTAATGCATTTAAAGTGTATAATTCAATAATTTGCAATATTTTCTCAGAGTGCAACCATCACTACAAACAATTTGAGAACATTGTCATTACCCGTCCCCCGTAAAACCTTGTACCTGTTAGCAGTCACTTTCAACTCCCCTCTTTAGCTAGCTGTAGAAAACCACTTATTTATTTTCTGTCTGTGGATTTATCTATTATGGATATTTCATATATGTAGAATCTTACAAAATACGTTCTTTCGTAACTGGCTTTTTTCACTTAGCTTAATATTTTCAAGGTTCATCCATGCTATAGCTTCTATCAATGCTTCATCTCTTTTTATTGCCAAATAACATTCCATTATGTAGATGTATATGCTACATTTTATTTATCTATTCATCACAGACGGGCATTTGGGTTGTTTCCACTATTGACTATTATGCTGTGAACATCTGCATAAAGGTTTTTGTGTAAACATAAGTTATCACTTCTCTTGGGTGTATACTAGGAGTAGAATTCCTAACTCGTGTGGTAATTCCATATTTAAAATTTTGAACTGCTACACGTTTTCCAGAATGGCTGACCCATGTTACATCCCCACCATAAATGCATGAAATTCCAAATTCTCTATATCCTTGTCAATATTTGTTTGTTTCTATCTTTTTTGATTATGGCCATCCTAGTAGGCATCTTTCCATTTACTTATTGGCCAGTTGGATATTTTCTTTGCATAAGTATTCACTCAAAGTCTTTCTTCATTGTTTAATTGATTCTTTCCTTTTTTTGTCTTTTGAATTTTGAGTTATAAGAGTTCTTTGTACTCTGGATACAAGTACAATATCAGATGTTAAATTTCCAAGTGTTCTCCCTCATTCTCTGGATTATCTTTGTTTGCAGGATGATACTGTTTACAGCATAAATGTTTTTAATTTGATGAAATCTAATTTATCTATTTTTTTCCTTTGTTGCTTATGCTTTTGGTGTTGTATATAATAAGGCTTTGCCTGCCACAGGTTATGAATATTACCTCCTATGTTTCCTATGTTTTATAAGTTTTATACTCTCAGCTCTTACAATCAGATCCATGTTCAATTTTGAGTAAATATTTGTAGATAAGTGATGTAGGGTCCAACATCATTATTTTGCATATGGTTATTCCATGCCATTTGTTGATAAAATACTGTTCTTTCTCCTGTTGAATTTCTTGGTAGCCTTGTGGAAGATCAGTTGACTGTGAATATAAGAGTTTATTTCTGGATCCTCAGTTTCATTGCTCTATTATGCCTATTGTGTTTTTCTCCCCCCAAATATTTATTTATTTATTTATTTATTTATTTATTTATTTATTTATTTATTTAAACGGAGGTACTGGGGATTGAAACTAGGAACTCGTGCATGCTAAGCATGCACTCAACTGCTGAGCTATATCCTCCCCACTACATGCCTATTCTATGGCAGTACTTCCCATCTTGATTATTGTATCTGGGAGGTAAATTTAGAAATTGGTAGGTTTGGGTCCACAAATTTTGTTTTTCTTTTTCAAGATTATTATTTTTAGAGGGAGAGGGAAGTCCCTTGCTTCTCCATATAAGTTTTAGGATCAGCTTTTCAATTCCTACAAAAAGTATCTGGGACTTTGTCATGGCTTCACTGAATCTGTAAATCAATTTGGGGAGTATTGCCTTAACAATATTAAGTCTTCCCATGTGTAAACATGGTATGTCTTTTCATTTATTTAGGAATCAAAAATTTCTATTAACAATGTTTGTCATTTTCAGAATATAAGTTTTATTAAATGTATCTTCAAATTTTGCATTTTTATACGCTTGTAAATGTGTCAATTTTATTTCAGATTGTGCATTGCTGGTGTATAGAAATGCAATTAACTTTTGTATATTGATACTACATCTTGCAAACTTACTAAATGACTCTATTGGTTCTAATAGATTTTTTACAAGATTTCTTGGGATTTTCTATACATAAGATCACGTTCATCTGCAAAGAGATTACTTTACTTCTGCCTTTCCAATCTAGATGTGAGTTTTTAATTGTCTAATTGCCTAATCATTGTCTTTTTCTGATCTTAGTGGAAAAGCATTCCATATTTCAGCATTAAGTATGATGTTAGCTGTGGAATTCTTGTTAGGTGAATTTTAGCAAGTTGAGGAAGTTCCCTTTTATTCCTAGCTTGTTGAATATTTTATCATGAGGGTGTGTTGGATTTTGTCAATGCTTTTTCTGTATCTATTGAGATGATATTGTGAATCTTGCCCTTTATTCTATTGAAATAGTGTATTATATTAATTGATTTTCTGATGTTAAATCAATACCACTTAGTCATGGTATATAATCCTTTTCATATGCTGCCGGATTCACTTGCTCTGATTTTGTTGAGATGTTTTGCATCTACATTCATAAGGGATGTTAGTGTATATCTTTCTTTTCTTGTGATGTATTTGCCTGATTTTAGTAAAGGATAATAGTTCAGGATAATATTGACCTTAAAGGATGAGTTGAGAAGTGTTCCCTACTCTTCTGTTTTTTCAGAGCATTTGCGAATAATTGGTATTAACTCATTAAACATTTGGTAAACTTTACTGATGAAAACTTCTAGGCCTGGGCTCTTGTTTGTGTAAAGTTTTGGTGTTTCTAATTCAATCTTTTTACTTGTTCTAGGTCTATTCAGATTTTTTTTCGTCTTGTCAGTTCTCATAGTTCATATCTTTGTAAAAATTTGTCCATTTCATCTCAGGTAGCTAATTGATTGGTGTACAGTTGTATACAGTACTCTTCCAATCCTGTTTTCTGTAACATTGGTAGTACTGTCTTCTCTTAGATTCCTGATTTTAGTAATTGGTCTTCTCACTTTTATCTTATTCAATATCACTAAATGTTTGGACCCATTTTCTCAGAGTAACTTCTCTGCAATACTGTTCGGCCATGGAGCAGGGGCACTAGCCTTTGTTCTTCTCAGTTTGCCTCTTCTGAAGTGGAGCATCTGTGAGCTAGGATGAAGGTAAGTGGAGTTCTCGGCTTTTTGCACCAAAGACGACTTCCATTCTACAAGTGTTGGTTGGGTGGTGAGAGGGAGCTCCAAATATCTCAGCTGCCTGTGTCTAAATAGAGCTTCTGCAACACAGAAGAGGGTTGGGAGATGAGAAATATTTGCAACCTGTCCCTCCCAGGGAGATACCATAGCCCTAGACTGGGACTGGAAGGTGAGGGAGTCCTGTATGCTTGGCTGCATCCAGCAAGAGTAGAGCTTTCATCTCACTGAATAGGAAAAAGGAGGAAAGAAAGGGGAAGAAGCTTGTTGGCTTAAATCCCACAGACTTTTATTCTTACAGATATTTAGGATCTTATCTTGAGTAAATATTTATCCATCTCCTGTATGACATTAGGACAATTTCCAGAGACTTGAAATGCTTTTTTGTATTTTATATAATTTTCATAAGTTATAGTTGTTTCACTCAAAGAAATCTGTGTAGCTCATCATTTTGTCATTCCAGAAGTACCTCTAAACATGCTGAGGACTATGAAAGATAATTTCTCTGTTTAAGAAATGTATTTGGAAGTGTATGAAACTAATCATTGATAGAAGATATATTAAAGTAGAGACATATGAAAGAAAATATATCAGAACACTTCTGACAAAGTCAGAGTTTCTAAAATGTTGAATTATATCCAAAAAATACAGTATATGATCAATAACATAATAACTATTGATATAATCTTTATGGCTCTTCAAGATACTAACAACAGTTAAACACAGTAGTAGGGTTGGATGTTTACTGAAGTAAAAGGAAAGAGAAGTACAGATATTCTAAACTTATTATTTTGATTCAACCACAGATATAAAAATTTGTACATATATTTAGATAGATCTCTCAAAAATTATTGAGAAAACCCTTTAAACTTTACATAAAGTAATCAGAGTCTGTTTTATTTGCTGTGTTGGTGTAGTTTTGTAAACAAAGGTACTTTTTAAAAATAAGTTTGAACCAACACATGTGGGCAGTCTGATAAATATTTTGGTACACAGTAATTTTATTTGTAACATTTTAAATTGTGTGGTTTCCCTTCAGAGTACTTATTTATGAGTTATATGATGCCATTTATAGTAGTTATACTTGAAGAAATACTGTCACTACTTTCTAAATTTACCTTCTTGTACCAAATGCCCAAGTAAATGGAGAAAAGTTAGGAAACAATATATTGGCACAAAGTTTATTCTAATATGATTCCCCCCAAAGTTTAAGAGATTAGAGTTTTAAAAGCAAGGAAAAAATATGGAGAATGAAAAGGTAAAAGCTGAAGAACCTAATTTAAAAACTGATGAAAACTTTCTGAATATTTCAGTGTGGTTTCTTTTATCAGTATGCTTTTCTTCCAAAGATGTTTAAAATGTTTGTAAGTCTAATATTTAAAAAACAATATTTAAAAGTTCCTTTGACATGAAACATCATGGTTGTTAAAAACTGTGTATATGCTAAATGCAATTAGTGCTTGTTTTTGGTTACAAAGTTTAACCTGATGCTACCTGCTCTAATGCATACTTGGCAGCCTTTCAAAAAACCAAACAGATGTTCTCTGTTTCCCAGAGAGAAGTGTCTGTGTGTTTGTGCAAGGGAGGGTCTAGGGCCATCCACTGGGAGTTCCAGATGGCTCATGATGCTACCTGCACTTTTATTTTCAGTCGTGTTAAGTATTATTTTGTTAACGTTATGACATTGATAAAATTCAATAACCATTCCTGATAAAAATGTATAAAAAGAATGGAAATCTTGTTTAGGTGATAAAGACAACTTGCTTTAAACCAAGAGCTTTATTATATTCACTAGTAAAATCCCAGAGGAATTTTATCTAGATTTGCAAAATGAAATCCTCATTATCACTTTGCTGTTTAATAAACTGCTTTTTTTTTTGCAGTGCTTTCCACATTTTAAAAATACTTAAATGTGACTCATTTTTTTCTTTTTCAATGATAACCAGGTATTTCATATAAAATGATGAAAGATATATCTGTAAAAAGTAGCATATTTATGTAATATCTTGCTGTCATTTTATATCAAATACAGATATACATACTGTCAAATTTATACCCAATATTTATACCAATATTGTATCACTAGACTTTTTGTTTTAAAATGCAGAAACTCTAAAATATATTGTTATGTGTGTTTGCCAATTGTCAATATTTCAGAAAGCCTCTTTCTTTATTCTTAAATTGTCTATTTCACACTTTTCGTTAAAATGTCTTTAATTTTCTGAATTGTGGTGAAAGCAGATGATACTTTTAATTTTGTTTTTATATCCACACTTTGCAAAGTGAGATAGGTAGATAGATAATATACATGTGTAGACAGACACACAGACACACAAACACATTATACTATTTATCAATTGCCCATTGTTTCTATGCTCAATTGGTCTATGAAAAATCTGGCAAATATAAACTGGCTTTCGTGGACCAGGAAAGTCAGCTTAACTAAAAGGCCAGGGAATTTGTAGCGAGTTCTATGTAATAAGAATAAATATAATGCATTTGGTAATCTTTCAATGATTTTATGAAGGCAAAGCACCTGGATGAAAAGAACCCTGACTTTAATTTATCACATGTGACTGGGAATTGACAGAATTCTGCTTTAAAGTGCTGTAGCATCCACAGCTAAATGAACATGCTGCTTTTAGCAACTGAATGCCAGAGGCCAGGAGATCCTAACAGGATAACTTTCAGGATCAAAAGAATGTTTCATGTAGGAAACTTGAAACAAATATATTATCCTAAAGCCATCAATCAACAAAAAGCAATTAAGCATGACACTAATCAAATAGTAACAATGGCTGCATTATTATTACTATAAATCTGTTAAGGATATAATTCTTTAACTGATGTACTTTGTAAAAAGTAGTAATTCCACTGATCTAATATTCTTTCCAAATAATAGTTACATAATTAGATAGACTACTTTTTTTTTCTATTGAAAAATACTTGGGTTCTTTTTTTTTTTAGTAGATATTTTAGAAGTACACTTCCTTTCTATTAAGCTGCATCTAAACAAACAAAACATAATAAATAAAAAAGATTAAAAGAATAAATATGGAGATCTTTGCCAAATTACATCTAATTGAAAAAGTACAAATATTTAAAAAGTCTTATTTACCATAATTTAATATGGTCAAGCAAAAATATTAGGGCAAGATCAAATAAGATAAAGCCAAGGTGTAAAACCAAGGGGTGGGGGTGGAGATCATTAATTGGTGTCATTGAATAGATTTCCAAGGTAAGTGTTAATGTGGTGTTGATTGTGACATTAAAATGTAATTCTAGGTAAAGTCTTAGGTGCTATCATCTAGAGAACAGAAACTATTATACAGTAATATGAAAGATTGCCCAGAGTCCATCAAGTTGGCTAATATTCAAAACTGAACATCATGTGATAAGAGTGAACTTCTTTTGGAAACTCAATTTTTAATCTAATCCAATTATTTTATATTTACCTTATGGAATTAGAGAAGCTGGCTCTTAGAGATATAAACTTAAATTATAAACTAAAGCTTCATCTGAGAAATCTGCTCAGAAGTTGATTATGTTATCAATTTTCATTGGTGAGCTCATATTTGCCTGGTTTAATGCAGAAGGATTGATTAGTGGATCATGCAAACTTTTTTCCAGGATCTGTAATTCTGTCTATGGCCATAAGATCTATCTACTGATGAATCTCATCTTACATACCAAGGCAAAGACAGTACCAAATTTGGGTGAAAGGTAAATTTATTCAGAGTCAAATTTTCTTTAAAAAACATTATGATGAAGGAAATTAATAATGCATAAGGAAACTTTAAAGATAAAAATGCTGAAAATTTTTAAATACAACAAACATAATGGTACTTGTATATTATTTACAAGCACGTGCACATGCATGTATGCACATGAACAGACATCTGGCAATATTAAAATACTAGGGACTCAGGTTGAAGGCTAACAGAGTTGAAATTGAACACAGAAAGGTAAATGATTGGAACTTTAATTACTTTGACCCGTCATGCCTTGTAGCTATGTGTCAGCCTAAGCCAACACGAGTGACATGGAACAAAGGCCATGACTGCTTCAACATAGTAACACGTTTCTAATGGTTGATTCAGAAGTGTATTGAATTGAATGTGTGCTCTGAACTAAAAATAAGACTACAGAAATTTTGAAACTATAGAAGTGTTATGTATTTATTATATCCATGTCTATCTGTATTAATATGTAAATATAGGTATATAATATAGGAATATAAATATGTAAATTTAAATTAATGTATATCTGACCTATATACATATGTCACTTATATGTTTGTTGAAAGAGAGAAAGGTGGAATTCTCTATTCTAAAATCAGAATATTTAAGTGAATAAAATATGATATGTTTACACCAAACAATAAACTGGTTTTTAGTACATTTATGAAAAAATATAGGCAAATCATTACAAAGTGGTATATGTAAGATTGAAACAACTAGTTGGTTGGCTGCTTTTTTTTTTAATGTTTCCCTTGGTGGTTTAGTATAATATGCATATAGTAGTATGAATTTGCTAGAGGATTTCAAGCAAATGGGGGAAATGCTATGATTATTTTGGGTCACTCTATTTCCCCAAACTGCAAAATTTCCTTTAACGTTTGCAGACATTTTTAAGAAGAACAAATGAAAGGGAAGAAAACTTACCTTCCTTTCTAGTAGTATGTAGAGTTTTGCACTTTAAATCAATTTCCAATGATGCTTTGAAGTTTTCGCATTTTAGAGATTTACTATTTTGTGGTTCCATGGAAAAAAAGCATAACTAAAAATCTACTTAACTTATATATTAGAAGGTGTAACCGGAGGCCTGCTTATTCTAGGCAGCTCTTTGGGTTAAAGGCTGGAACTGCTATCAATATGAATTACCTTTCTAAGAGGTATAACATCTCATCAAAGTTCCTTTGTTTTTCTATTATTGATAGTAATATCAAAAATAGAAAAAACATGAATATCCAGTTTAATTTAAGCATATTCACTGTTCAGTGTGTGATTGAATATTTTAGTGATTTTTTACAAACATATGGATCTTTAAAATTATTTCTTCAAATATAAAATGTCCTCCTATAAAACTTCTATGTAATTCTCTTCTTTGGTCTTTATTTATAGACATTGGAACTTAAGTGCATTCACATTTTCTATCCTTTTGAGGTTATCTTTTCTTTTGGTATCAAAAGTACAATAACTCAAGTCCCTTCTTGAAATAGCACAGTGAGTCCAATAACTTCCTGAAGTAATCTTAGAAACTCTAGGGAATACAGACATATCCTGACATTTCTTCTCATCTCTGGCTGTGACTCGCCCCTCCCGGGCAATATCCTGTGGCCTCATCTCTGCTTTTGTCTGTCACTTGGAACATTTGCATTGAATGATACTTTGGAGGATCAATACTACAGTTCCTCCAGAACATATCATTAGGGTATTAAAATGAATAAATGGAATGTTGAAAATTGTCTAGCAGACTTCTGCTCCCCTGCAGTTGCTTGGTTTTTCCCCTTACATTGGGGAAATAGTGCTGGCTATTTCTCTTTTTCCCCTTGTCTTTCTAGCCTCTTTCCAACTTGGACACCTACACATTCAGCTGCTCCTCACTTCCCTCTGTCTCCTTCCTCAGACTTCCACCACAGGATGCTGAAAATTCCTTCTTAATATACAAATCATCCCTCCTCTGAGATGCCCGTTTTACACTATTCAACTGGCATAACCTTTCACACTGTAATGAAAATAGTTATCAACCTCTTATAAGGAATTGGCATTTTTCTTACTGAACAAATATTTGGGCCTGCTGCCAACACAGTACTAAGTAAGGTACTTGACTTAACATATTCATGACTAAGAGGGTTTATCAAAATGATTCATTTCGAAGTCTGTCAGGAAGACAAATTTCAGCTTTCTGCTTTAGAACCACGGAAGTAATATGTGAACAGATTAAATGTAGCTGATTTTTTTCCCCTCAAATCTTCAAGTAATCCAGGTTAAACAAATGTTGAGGTACCTGAATACTTAAAATAATTAAATGCAATTAGAATTAGATATAACTTTTCCTCCATTATTTATTTTTGTTTTTAAGGAATTCTGTTCCCAGCTATGATGGAGTAGCTTGTATGAAGGAGGAAAAAAAAAAAAAAAAAAAAAACCTGCAAGAGAAAGTAGAAAAACAGGATAAACTGCAGAACAAGCAAACAAACAAAACAGCTCTTTGAGTTAATTAGACACTATGAGCCAATATCCAGATAAGATTGAGAAACAAGTGAAACCAAAAGACAATGGAATGATATTTTTAAGTTTGAAAAAATTAAAATTAATAATAATAATAGTAATAATAAATGATAACCTATTCTACCTACAATGAAAATATTCTATAAAAATACAGGCAAATAAAGATGTGTTCAAACATGAAAATAGAAAATTCGTTCTTTGGAACTCTCTCAGATAGAACTTCTAAAGGGAGTCCTTAAGACCGAAAAAAAAAAAAAGATCCAGCTAGAAGTACAAATATATATCGAAAAACAAAGAAAAAAATGTTAAATATATGGATAAATCCCCATTAATATTTTAGTACAAAGCAATAACAACTTCCTGTAAGTTTTGCAAATAAATATATATTTAGATATGTGACAGTAATAGTATAAAAGGTATTAGAGGGGTAAATGAAGTTAAAGTGTTCTAAGGTCCTTGCATTGCCTGGTATGTGGTAAAAGTTTTAACTGATAGTTGATTTTAATGTGTCAAATATGCATGTTGTGAAGTCTGGACATCCATTTTTGAAATGTGATCCAAGAACCCCTGGGTCACTCCCATGTGACTTCTGGAGGGTCCAAAAATATCAAAGCCATTTTTCAAATTGTAAGACCTTATTTATCTGTTTCGTTATATTGACATTTACTCTGTGCGAAAGCAATGCTGATATTTTGGTCTGAATCCCACAAGTGGCATCAAATGATACTGTTAATCATTTCATTCCTCTCATACACTCAAAGGGAAACAAACAAACAGAAAACAGTTTTGTTTAAGAATGTCCTTGAGTAGGTGTTGTTAATATCCCACGTGATGAAACGGGAAGCCCATGTAAAGCTATTCTCTTGCACACCAGAGTATGACGGTTATTTCAAGGAAACTATCAGGCACATATGCAATTATTTGGGTTGAGACCTGAACTAGTCACTTTTCCTTGAAACATTACTTTAACTTGAAAGAGTGACTGACAGGAAAATGTGGAAATTCAAACTTGGTGTTTTGCAGACATTGCTTAAGAATAAACCAGGTGACCTATCACTTCAAGGAAACCAACAGTGTTTGTTGCCAATCACAAAACTTGAACTGTTAAGAAAAAATCAGAATTTTTGAAACTTGTATCTATTAACATGAACTTTATAGCTCTCCAATACTGAAACACTTTCTGATGAAATTGATAATGATAAACACAAATATTAATTTTAACATATTGTATAATGAAATGTACTGACATTTGAAAGAGATGTATTACTCGGCAAATTAATATTTTATATAAGACTAATGCATGTTATCAAAGTGTGCAATGGTAAAACTAATCTTTTCAAAATGCAGATAGATCAATGGATTTTAATGTAACAGTATGTGCAAATATATTGTTATGGTTTCAGATTCTACACTGCAACTAATATTTAAGAAACCATTTGTTAAGATTTGTTGTAGTAGCAAAGAAAACTGTTAATATACTCCTCCCTTTTCCAAGTACATTTTTCTGTGAAACCAGATTTTCTTTACATATTCTAATAAAAATATTAAAAGTATCTCAGAATGGATAAGGATATATAAGAGTGTTGCTGTCTTTCTTTAAATCAGACAGTAAAGACATTTGCGTAAGTGCAAAATAATGCTTATTTCACTAATTTTTTTCTGTGGGAAATATTGATTTTTATGCAATATCATTTATGTTAATATGCAATGGACTTTTGCTATTATTTTAAATGAATTACTAAGGGTGTATTTTTAAATTTTCTCAGTTTTAATTGCTAATATGTAATTTTGTATAGATGTAAATGACATAGAAGAAAGCTCTTTGGGTACCTGAAGAATTTGAAGAATGCAAAGAGGTCTTAAGAACTAAATGCTTGGAAACCATGACTCTACTAATCACAAAAAGCACAATAGAATAATCTATAACTAACAAGTTAAGGGGGAAGGAATGGAGTTTGAAAAATAGCTTTATCAATCCAGTGAAAGCAAGAATGGAAATAAAAAGGAAGCAGAACAAATGGACAGACAGAAACAAAGACTATAATGGTAGATTTTAACTCAAATCTGTCAGGCATTCCAATAAATATGAATATACTTAGTACTATAATTTTTAAAAAAGGAAATTGTTAGCTGGACTTAAAAACACAAATCCAACTATATCCTATTTTATAAGAAAAATGATTTAAAGTATAAACACAAAGAATCAAAATAAAATATGAAAAATATGTAGCACTAAAATAAAGGTAAAAATAGTGTAGATATATTTATATCAGACAGTGAAAACTCTAAGGCAAGGGGAACATTGCATAGTGATGAAAGTGTCAATACACCAGAAAGATATAGTTGTTATAAATTGGCATGTACCTGACACATAACCTCATATCATAAACCAGTGGAACAAAATCAAGAGCCCAGAATAAACTCATGCGTATACATACAGTCAACTAATTGTGAACAAAGTTTCCAAGCATGCACAATGGAGAAACAATAGCCTCTTCAATAAATGATGTTGGGAAAATTGGACACCCACATGCAAAAGAATAAAACTGGACCCTTATTTTATCCCATACATAAAAATCAACTCAGAATGAATTAAAGATTTAAATGTAAGACTTGAAATTGTAAAACTCCTAGAAGAAAACATCAGGTAGTACATCTTAAAATTGGTCTGGCTATTGTATTTTTGGATATGACCTCAAAAGCACAGACAACAGAAGCAAAAATAGACAAATGGGACTACATCAAACTCAAAGCTTCTGCACAGCAAAGGAAACCTACAAAAATGGGAGAAAATAATTGCAAATCACATATCTGATAAAAGACTGATATCCAAAACATAAAAGGAACCTCTACAACTCAATAGCTAAGTAAACCAAAATAAACAAACAAAACCAAGCTAATTACAAATGGGCAAAAGAGTTGAATAGACATTTCTCCAAAAAAGACTTACAAATGACCAACAGATAAATTAAAAGATGCTCAACATCACCAATTATCAGGGAAAGGTAAATCAAAACCACAAGGAGGTATCACTCCATACTTGTTAGAGTGGTATTATTAAAAAAAAAAAAAAAAAAAGACAACCAGCGTTGGTGAAAATATAGAAAAACTGGAATCCTTGTACACTGTTGGTAAGAATGTAAAATTATACAGCTACTATGGAAAATATAATAAAGGTTCCTCGAAAAAAAATAGAACTACCCATACGACACAGCATTCCCACTTTTGGAATATATCCAAAGGAAGTGAAATCAGGATCTTGAAGAGATATCTGCACTCCTAAGTTCATTGCAACCTTATTCATAGTAGCCAAGAGGTAAACACAACCCAAATGCCCATTGACAGGAAAATGGATAAAGAAAATGTAGTATATATATACACAGTGGAATATTATTCAGCCTTTAAAAAGAAGGAAATCCTACATATACAATGTGGATAAACCTGGAGGACATTATGCCAAATGAATAAGCCAGTCACAGAAGGACAAATACTTTATGATTCCACTTAAACGAAGTATTGAAACTAGTCAAACTTAGGGAAACAGAGGGTATGATGGTGGCTGCCATGAGTGAAGGAGAGGAAGAAGCGAGGAGTTCTTCAAGGGGTATAAAGTTTCAATTATGCCAGGTCAATCTTTTAAGATATTCTTAAAAGATTTCCCTCCTGGCCAAAGTTGGTTGTTGCGGAAAGTCTCTTTGTTTGCATATCTTGGTTTTCACTAAGTTCTTCTTCCTCTTCTTTTCTGAACTCAAAAGTCTTGTTTGAAATTGGATCACAGACAGATTCAGCATCTAGGTTGGGGGTAGGTGGCCAGTAGCCAGCCCATTGCTCGTCACTGATTTATCCTGAGTACACAGCAGTTACATATTAGTTCATTTTTGCAGAGCTGCCTAGTTAATTTGGTTTTATATGTTTAGGGAATTGATTCAATCAATTGCTTTTGTATAATCCATTAAATAATCTACTAATATTTATTTAGCACCTGACAACCATAATCAAGATAGAACCCTTGCCTTCATTCAATGTTACATGCATTTAAATACAGTAATTATTATGGTATTGTAATAATAAAAGAGAAAGACTAAAATAAGTATGTTTACATATATGAAGTCTTCCTATAAGACAACACATTGAAATAGAAACCAAAAGTCGAATCATAATATTTTTTAGCAATAAGTTTGACTAATATGTAACTGCCGTGTAGTCAGTTCTTAAGCTAATATTTTGTAGGAGCTAATTTCCATTGGAACAATGGAATCTATTAATTTTCCTCAAAAATCCTTACATCATTAAGGAGTTCCATTTCAGTGAATAGATGCTAACTTTCATCTGAGAATCTTGGAATCTATTTTGAATTTCTACACTTTTTTTCATTCTGAAGAAATAGTGGTCTGCACATTGAATCATAAATACAGACTAATTGAAGAAGATAAGAAGACTGGCAAGGAAGAGTTTACAAAATAATTAAAGAAGAAAAAAGTCGCACAAAAATGATGCAAAATATTGAGAAACAAGAGACAGAGAAAGAAATGGGAATTCAGCTGCATGAATCTTGCACCATTAATTTAGAGTATCACTGGGAAAATAATTTTTAATGGCCACTGTGTATTTGGGGGGAGGGTGTTGTTTGTTTTATTTTTATTATTTTTGGTGATTTCTTTGTGTTATGCTATTTCTAGGTTGTAGGATTTTTTAAAGTTATATTTTTCAAGCACCACAGGATTTATAAAGCAAACATATGTATCCCCAAGTGAAGAAATTCTTGAAGCATCTGTTGCTAAATTTTCTTAGTTTAATTTTTGTTTTTCTTGTATAAAGTTACATTTTAGATTTCTCTATTCAAATAGAAGTTATGGTAAATTGAATTTTATACTAAAATTCAAACCAAATAATAATGAATTTACTTTTAAAATAGAGTAATTAGTAACGTGGTAAATCAAGGGAGTCACACTGTTGGAAATATATACCTAGAGAATTTAATGCACCTTGTAAAAAGGCTAAGTTATGACAATATTGGGAAATGTTTAAATCATTCAACTGTCTTGAAACAGAAGATGTATGTTGAGAAGTAATATCTTTTCACCTTTTATACGAGTAAGTAGTTACCCCCAGATTAGGGAAAGAAATGCAGTAATTCATCAAGGAATTTGAGTGATCTAGTTAAAATTATTGTGTTGTAAATGTCAAAGATATCTAAAATAAACTTCTTAAGGTATAAGGAACATACTTGGAGAATCAAATTTAATATCATTTGCATATTTTACAAACATTATTAATATACAAACTAATACTTGCTTATGCTTAGCTAAGGGTAAAATCCATACTTGATGCTGTTTTGAAAGCAGAAGGAAATGAATAAGCTTGGGATTTTAGCTAACCATAAATTTTTAAAAGCAATTAACAGTATATAGAGGAAGATCCCAAACTGAGTTTCATTCCTGAAAAGAGGTTAAACTGATTAGGTAAGAAGGTTAAAACTGGAGAAACATTGCCTGTGATTAATGTGAGATATTTCAAGGACATGATGAATCATCCATAACAATAAACTACTTCCAAACAGAGATACACTCACTAAAGAAGTCTCAAAAAATGATAAAAACTGAATAGCAGTTAAAAAGAAAAAGAAAAAAGAAGCATACTTTGTGCAAATAAAATTGAGTTTTAAAAGAATGAGGGGTTCAGAAGCATGGAAAAAAGATCTAGTTAAATAAAAAACATATCTTAGTAATACTAAGCCATCAGTATACTTCAATTCAATAAAATTACATCAATTTTAAGTTTCTTAATAGAGAAATGAAATAATGAACTTTAAATATATGACATCATTTAAAATGTATTAGCACCTCTGTTAACTATCATTTTTCATAAAGGGTTTTTTTTGCAATAACTAATATCATAAGGTTTAAAAAATATAGTTCAGTATGAAATTTTAAAGAAAAAGCTAAATTATAGTTCTCAGCTACATTAAACATGACGGAATATATCATAGAATTGAAAATTCAGATAATAATTTTTCATGAAGAGAACAAATTTTATTCCAGACAATCACAGTTATATCAATCTGCATTTTTTTCTTTAATGACTCTTACACTTATACACCACCCAAGAGCAAATGTTGACCATTATAAATAGGACTAGAATAGAAGAATGGGAATGACACTGCTAAGCGTGGCCAGAAATTTAAATGAACAGGTAGTAAAAGTACTGAACAATTTCACTGACCAGTCTGTAGAAAAACATATCCACAATCACTGGAAATCAAGGGAAGTTAAGAGAATGTTAGTAAAAGACAGTGTTTCATAAAGACTGTCAACAAAATGTACCCACCATTTCTGAGAAGCCAATGATAAAAACAGGCCATTTAATGTTACAGAGTATGTCCTAATTCCAATCATGCAATTTTCTCTTTCACTTCTTATCAGGCACACCTTTTTAAAAAAATTGTGGTAAAAACCACATAGCCTAAAAATTACCGTATTAATCATTTATAAGTGTACAGTTCAGTAGCATTAAGTATACTCACATTGTTGTGGAACAGATCTCCAGAATTTGTTCCTTTTGTGAAACTGAAACTCTACTCATTAAACAAATTCCTCATTTCCTCCCTTCCCCCAGGTAGAATAGTAACCCCCATTCTACTTCCTTTTTCTATGAATTTGACTATTTTAGATACCTCATATAAGTGAAATCATACAGGATTTGTCTTTCTGCAGCTGGCTTATTTCACTTAGTATAATGCCTCAAGGTTCATACGTGTAGCATGTAACAGAATGTCTTTTTTTTAAGTCTAAATAATTTTCCATTGTATGCATAGAGCACATTTTCTTTATCCACTTGTCTGTCAGTGGACATTTGGATTGCTCTCATCTCTTGGCTATGATGAATGATGGTGCTGTGAAGATGGGTGTGCAAGTATCTCTTTGAGACCCTGCTTTCAATTTTTGAGACTCTATCCTCCCTATTTGCATTCTGGCATATACCAAGAAGTGGGATTGCTGGATCATATGGGAGTTCTATTTTTGATTTTTTAAAGAACTGCCATACTGTTTTCCATAGCAGTTGTACCATTTCACAATTGCATCAACAGTGCACTCGAGTTCCAATTTCTCCACAACTTCACAAGGTGCATATATTTTTGATATTGAATGTTACATAATAAATATTCAAGTTGTAGTGAGAAATCTCAGCATTCATACAATTGATCTAAATTAGGGCTGAGCAAGAATTGACATGTTCAGTTAGCCTTCTATCCTGATCAGTTCCTTACCCAAATGATGTGGAATTGCAGATTAGAATGTGATCCTACTGAAATATAGGTAAGGATGTTTTGAAAGTTGTGGATATGAAAGGAGAGGTGTTGAGAAATAGGGAGTACGGCCAGAAGGGGATACCAGAATGGGAAGTTAAATAGGATTCAGCATGAAATTTCTGGGAGCATTACAGTTAACAAAATTAATTGCCTGGGTTTGATATGGGAAGTGTAAGAGACGAAGGAACTTGCTTGCTTGGAAGTATGGCTTTAGAGCCACAAGACCTGGGTTTTGCCACCTGATCAATGTTGTATTACATTTGGCAAGAAAATCAGTCCACATGAATCACAATGACCTCAGCTGGAAATAAGGATAAAAATAACACATTTGTAGATTTTTCTTAAAAGCTGAATAAGAAATGAATGTAAACTCGCCTAGCACACTGTCAGATATGTAATAGGTGTTCCATGGCTCTTACTTGTCTTCTCTATTTATGCTCTGGCTTTTACCTACTTCTCCATTTTAACATCAGAAGACCCCTAATCTGCAGCTTCTAATATGAAGACCTCAATTTAAAATATTCCCTTAGTATAACATAATGTAGTACATTAGAAGCAAATCATGTTTTTTCTATGATTTTTTTTTTTGTGTATTGTCTCCATATTAGTGTAGAAATTTATATTGGGAGATTGAAACACCAGACAATATGCTAACATCTCAATATTAAATAAATATTTTTGTAGATATCTTAGTTAATGTAGCTGCATTAATTAAAATGTTGATAATTTTTAATAAGGCATATAACTAAGCTATCAAATCTGTAAAACTTTAAAGGGTTAAAATCAGATAATGATAGTAGTCAAGATTTAAGGTCACTTTTTGTAGAACGTATTTTATCATCCTTTATGAAATGTTAAACAGTTTTATTTCCTCTGGAACAAATCATTGTGCTAAAATGTTAAGAATATATGTTCTTGCAAATAGAATTTGTGGTGGTTTCTGGGCTTTTATTAATGGACTTACTACTTTTCATCCCAGTTTTTCACAGCTTATCTCTCTTTAAACTACTGATATGTTGAGCAACTGTTTTAATTTCTTTAGGAAAAAAATAGTTAAATAACTGACTATGTGTCTCCTCATGTTGGCCACAAGGATGTCTGTGGTCAGAATTGCAGCCCTCAGGCTGTGGTTTTATCTTTAATTGTCTTCTATTCTTACTTTTTTTTTTTCCATTTTTATTTATTTTCTATTTGATGACTGGTATATAACATTATTAAAGAATGCGGTAGAGGTACAGCTAAACGTGTTGAATCTGTAGACAATTTGAAATTTTATAATGAAATTTAAAATAGAAACGTCAAAGTATGGGCTCTTATTACTTCTTTACAACCTCAGTACACTTTGAGCCAGACTGATTTCTTTCTTTCTTAGTTATTTATTTACTCCTACAATCACTGATTTTTCTTCTTCTGTTTAAAGATGCACTACCTATACAGACAAGAGCTTCATTCACATGCGTGGTCAAGTCTATGTGACCTCAACCTTTAACATGAAGATGACATCTCCTCAAAATGCCCCTAAAACAATTAACTAATTCAATTAAATGCTACATGCCTCACTCAAACCCTACCACTGCTCTCCTTCAGTCTGTGAATCTTTGGTAAACTTCAACCTTTTATTACTAACTCAATAAAGACAGATAACAATGGAAGTGACTACAAAGAAAAAGCAGCAAAAACAAATTTAAAGAATAAATGTTTATGAATTTTCCCTGTGCATTTTATAGCAGACTATATTGTTCCCTTTCTCTCATGTTGTTTTAATAACAGTGTTCATACACTCTTTAAAGTTCTTGTATGAAAATAAATACCCATGATCAGCAAATAAATAGAAGTTATTCTAAAAATACCCATGAAGAATATAATAACTCAGGTTGTTTTTTAAAACCATGCAAGCAACTTAGTGTACATCTTTAGAAATTTGGTAGTTATCATCAGTTCCATTCATTACATTTCAAAAGTAGAAGAAATAATAAGTCAAATTGCTATTTATTTTTTCATACTCAGAGAGAGGAAAATAATAAGCTATTTACTTGATAGATCTTGACCATTGTTGTAGGCCCATCTGTACCTGCAAACACATGCAAAACTGTCTACTCGTTCTAAAAGACAGCTATCTCCCCATCGCTTCTTTTCATTAAAACCGAAAATTCCGTGGAAAAAATGGATACGTTTCAAGAATCATATTAAAAGGTAGGATCCTCTTTTGCCAATATGGGCATATTGCAACTTTACAAAACTGTAAGACGGCCATTAAGGAATTCAAAAGGATTATCCACATTCAAAGAAAGAGATGAACAGATTGTTTTCTTTCATAAACTTTCTTTGATTAATAAGTTTCATCAAAATACAGAACAGGCATAATGTTAGTGTTTGTTATTCATGTGGAAATATCGATCAAATTAAGACAGCTGGAAAAAAAAATTCAGTGGAGAAACCAAAATGTAAACTATTTTGCAATTGTATTTATGGACAGATATAGTCTGGCTTTTTACAGGGACTGTCAAGTGCTTCCCTTTGAAGCCACTTCATTTATCACATGGTTCAGGCTGCTGAGGCTGGCTGCCATCTTTTGTCGGGGAAAGAACTGCACAAGATGTTTACTTTGTCAGTGGTCCTACTGTGTCAAAAGAGGAATTATGAAGGAGATTTGGGATATGGCTGAAGCAGTGGAAGGAATCCCTCTCCAATAAACCAATAGCTGGATGACTGAGGCGTTAAATTTTGCGAGTCTATAAAATCAGTGCAGGTGATTTCCCTAATAGAGAAATTGTCCACTCCCAACATGGAGTTTCACATTCCCAACCAAAAACTCATTTTAAGCTTGAGATTAAGAGAGATGGATGCTGAGTTTTGCGACAAAAGCAAACTAGGGATCAACTGTCTCGATTCTTACATATTTAGTGTGCGTTTTCAAACTCACTATTCGAAACCTCTCATTTGCTAGCTTCTCTGTTCCTAAACTATATATTTGTAGGTATGAGAAATAGAACAATTACTGGCATACTTTAAGAGGCAGTTGTCCTATGATGATGAAGAAGTGTTTATGTGTGTTTGACTGGATACATTCTTCACTTTGTTACCATATGTGCAACATGGTCAGATGGTTAATGAGTTTTCAGGGCTGAAATGCATCTGGTCCAACTTTAAACTTATGGTTTATAATACTTCACTGGAAAGCATGTAATTAATCTTTCAGTGGATAATCTACCATGACTCCTAAACTAATTAAGAATAGATATTCTTTTTAACAGGATTTGAAAATAAAGTTTTATATAGGTTAAGGGGGGAAAAAGCCCCTGCATTGATAGAGAAGTAATAACATCTCAGATAAAACTGACCCCCTTCCACCCTCCTTCTCTACCAAATCCTGTTGATAGAATTGTGCCCCTTCACTGAATGTATGCTGTCAAAAAGCCTTTCCCTTAAGGAAAAGGACAGTCTCTTACTCATCTGTGAATCCTGAGCATCTGGCATAGAGCAAAAGCATGAAAGGTGTTTATTGGCCAAAATATTGTAGGAGTTAATTCAGACAGATTCCACCTTGTAATACATGGATTTAAATAACTATGTGGGAAAATACATGTATAACTAAATGTATATATACATACACAAATATATGTGTATATATACAGCTATACATATGCAAATTTCACAAATGAATAAGCTGAGGTACAGAAATTTTCAAAAAATATATAAAGTCAGACTGATAGTTATGTTCCATTTGTGATTCAAATGAAGAGAATCTGACGCTGAAGCTTAAGATTCTAACACTATGATATATGAGTCACTAAAGAGTTCCTCGTGTGTATGTAATACAATTTATTTAATCATTCTAGTCTTCTCAAGCACATTGGCTTTTCTAATTTAGTGTAATTATAAATAATTATCAAAAATAAACCATAAAGTAGAATTCATTTTCTAATAAAATACCCACAAGTGGTATTTAAGAATCGTATGATATATACCTTTTTTTCTCAAAATGCAAAATTTCTTTAAAAAGCATTAAAATTTACAATTGTAAACATTGCAGATTTTCTCACACTTTTGACATCATTAGGCATCTAAGAATTTTTTTCCTCCAAAATTTTGCTAGTGTTAAAAATTAAGTTATTGTTTTAATTTACATATTTGATTTTAGGTTGAAAATTTCCTACATGTTTATTTACTGGTTGCATTTTTGCTTTAATTTTACATTCATGCTAATTGAAAATGTCTATCCACATTTTAGTGTATTTTACATAAATTTGTATGATCTAATATATATTGGTGACACTAGATCTTTCTTATATACTGGTTGTGAATTTGCCCTAGTCTTTTATTGATTTTATTTTTTAATGTACAGCTTTTTCAATCATGTTTAGTTTTCAAATCAACTTAATTTTTCCTTTAATTCTATCTTGTTTAGGCTTAAGATTTTTTACTTTAAAAATTTGATAAGAATTTATTCATTTTTTCTATTTGAATTACTTTTTTATATTTAATCTAACAGAAATATATTTTGGTTTGTTAAGTGAAATGAACCTTTTTTATTTGAATATAGATCTTTAAGTTATTTAACCTCTTCTGGTTACAGGAATGTTGCCTACCACCATACCTTGCTGTGTCTGCTGCGTAAAACATTCTCAACAAATATTTATTGAATTGAATTTGATTAAATGTCTGTCATAGTGCACTCAATAAAATACATTTAAAAATTCATTTATTAACTCATTTATAAGTGCATTCGTCCATCCAACAAATACTCTTTTAAACCAACTTCCTGGAGAGATTAGAGAAGATGACGGAATAGGAGGATGCACAGTTCATCTCCCCCCACGAACACATCAAAAATGCATCTACATGTGGAACAATTCTCACTGAAAACAAATTAGAGGCTGGCTGAAAGACTGGCACAACCAAGGTTGTATAAACTGTTCACACAGACTCCTGTAGTAAGGGAAGAGAAGCTATCAGGTCTTGGGCACAGCTTCCTTAGGAGGTGACACAGAAAAGGGGGATGACATGGGCTAGCACATACTCCCTGGGGGGTGAACGGTTTGAACTGCATGTTGAGTACTCCAGTCCTGGGGTCTGACACTGGGAGGATGAATCCCCTTAGCTGGTTTGAAAACCAGTGGGACCAACAGCAAGGCTGTAAGAAACCTGGACTCCACTCATAAAGAGCAACAAGGCAGAGGAAGCAGATTGAAACCACCCAGGACTCTGGCTGATTCCCTGTGTCCTGTGCCCCAGTGTGTGTTCTGGCCCACACTGAGAGCCTGCTCCAGCGCTCCTGGCTCCACAGCAAGAGGAACCACAAAAAATCCTAGTTAGCCAAAGCAACCTTGAGAACTAAGAACAAAGCTGAAAATATCACGCTCCTGACTTTTTTAGAGGGAGCATATTGTCTTTAATTCCTTTAAGTGTATGTGGAATTGGGAATTATTTGTCATAACTTTTGTTCAGTTTCCTTGGCTTTTTTTTTTTTCTTTTATGAGATGCGCCATGTGCTTGCCTTTGTTGCTTTTGTTCTCTTCTTTTTCCCCCCCCTTTCCTTATCACTATGTTTACTTTTCTCTGATTATTACTCCTATTTGAATTTAGAAAAGTAGGTGGGGTGCCAGGCAATAGAGCCTAAACTATGATGTGGTAAAAAGAAATGCCCAAATTGCACTACAAAAATTCTTAATTTTATGATATGTAACCATTGCAGCTCAGTCACATCTCAGTTTTATATTGCTACCCTCCTCACTAGAGGACCAAGGTAGATGGAGCAGTGACTCTGTACAGTGATACCTGCACTAGGGCAGAGAACCTCCACGATAACCCAAGGTAATTATGTAACCTTACATGACTGATGTTCATAACTCAACAACCAAAACAGATCACGTGGCTCCAAATTACTGCAAGGAGTTGAAAAGTACAATTCTATCCTGTGCTAGCAGTATTTGGAAGGCAACATCAATGACAGATGAAGTTTGGATGGGAGTCAGCTGGGTCCTATTGGGTGGGGGTCAGCTGGGTCTCCGATTTCAACAGGGTTTTTTGCTCATTACTCACTCATGTCTATTATTCCTTTGTATTAGGAGTGTATTTCTCTTCAATTTTTGGCTTCCCGTGTGGGTAGGATGCATAGACATGTTATTTAAGTCACTGATTGCAGTTTCGTCTAATAATCACATCCACCCACTCCTTGACACCATCTTCCATTGCTTTCAGTACTCTCCTTCTTCCTAGGTATGGTTCATAAACATAGAAATGGGCAGCAGCAGGATTTCTTCCTCAGCAACTTCTCTGCTGAAATCCTCTATGTCAATCTGGATCTCTGCAGAGAGCGGTAAATTCCCTGGTTCTCGTGACGCTAAAGAGAAAGTCATTGGGACAGAGCTGCGCTGCAGCCTTTCCATTTTAAAAAAAATGAAGTATAGTTGATTTACAATGTTGTGTTATTTTCAGGTGTACAGCAAAGTAATTCAGATATATACATATATATTTATATATTCTTTTTCAGATTCTTTTCCATTATAGGTTATTATAAGATATTGAATACCTGTGCTATACAGTAGCATAGAAGGTCCTTGTTGTTTGTCTATTTTATATATAGTAGTGTATACTTGTTAATTCCAAATTTCTAATTCATCCTTCCCCCATCCCTTCCCCTTTGGTAACCATGTTTGTTTTCCATGTCTGTGAGTCTATTTCTGTCTTGTAAATAAGTTCATTTGTATCATGTTTCTAGATTCTACATATAAGTAATATCATATGGTATTTGTCCTTCTCTGTCTGACTTACTTTATTTAGGTAATCTCTAGGGCCATCCTTGTTGCTGCAAATGACATTATTTCATTCTTGTTTATGGCTGAGTAATATTCTATTGTATAAGTATACCCATCTTCTTTAATCAATCAACTGTCAATGGACATTTAGGTTGCTTCCATGTCTTGGGTATTATAAATAGTGCTGCTATGGACACTGGGATGCATGCATCTTTTAGAATTAGTTTTCATCTTTTCCTGCTATATGCCAGGAGTGGGATTGCTGGATCATATGGTATGTCTGTTTTTAGTTTTTTAAGGACGCTCCATAATGTTCTCCATAGTGGCTGCACCAATTCGCATTCTCACAAACATCTTACGAGGGTTCCCTTTTCTCCACACCCTCTCCAGTATTTATTATTTGCAGACATTTTTGATGATGGCCATTCTGACGGTGTGATACTTCATTGTAGTTCTGATTTGCATTTCTCTAACAATTAGCAATGTTGAGCATGTTTTCAGGTGCCTGTTGGCCATCTGTATGTCTTCTTTGCAGCCTTTCCCTTTTGAGAGCTCAATTTTCTGATAAAATCTCAGGCTACATACACAATAACCAATGTTCACTCTCATCCTTTCCCATATTTAATTATGCCTAGCAGAAATATAACAAAATTTTGGTTTGGTTCTGGGGTCTTTTTTATTCCTTTTTAAATTTTACATTACATCAAGAAAAAAAGAAAAGTTTAAAGAAAGGGAGAAAAGAGAGTAAAATACTTTTATTCACTTATATTTCAAGGTAAGTTCCTCTGACCACTCCCCTGATTCTTTAATGGAACTATATTTCCAGCGCTTCATAGACTCAAAACAATAGATGATTTTGCCCTTCTTTTTTCACCCTGCCCCTCTTCCTATCCCCTGAGCTGTGTGAGTATGACTGACAAATGAATTTTCTCTAAACAGTGTCCCCTAAGACAAACATTCTTCATTGCCTAACAAAGTTAGTCTTAATGCTTTTCTCTAAGCACACTTGGCAAGAAAACTGATTCAGTTAGAACTTATCCTATATGAATATAAACGCAGATTGAGACTAAATATTAGAGAAGCTTAAATATTTGTCTAAGAAATTTAGACTTTAGAGGTCATCATAAACACACATCCACAGAACGTTTCCTAATGACTTCAGTCAGAAACAAACCCCTTCCTCTTAACTCTAATAGCAGTTTCTTGTTCATTTATAGTATTTTTAAATGGACTTTAATATCTATTTTGTGTCTCTTTAATGTCAAACACAATGTGTTCTTTCGTATCAATACCCTACTAGCATTTGATTCAGATATATTAATTAATTATAATGGGAGGGAAGATATACTGCTGATGGAGTATACTTATAATTGTTTAAAATTGTAGTAGATAAGACAGATAATTTGCTCCTTATAAATAATATAATTTGTTTGATACTTTATTATTTCATTTACAGGGCATCTTAGGAAATGCTTATACTTTTTCTAGTCAATGATTGATGAGGTGAGATCAAATTTGCCAATTATCCTTCTTTTTCACTCTTGATTTTCTTTGACTCAAACTGTATATACTGTTCCTCTTGACAATGAACATTTCTGCAGAGCTTTTCAGTTTTCCTAAAAATTCCGACCACAGAGCCATAGACTATTATAGCTGCAAAGCATGAGTTTATTAGCACTAAAAACTAATTTCATTGCCTACAAGTACAGTTATCATTTTGTTCTTTTAAATTATTACTATTTCACATATACAGTAAAAATACAATTTGGGTAGCAGTGTGCACATTGTTTAATTAAATTTGATTCAGTGTAGAACCATCTCATATATCCTTTTAACAATTTAAACTAAAATAATTACCTATAAATAAAACTTTTTATTCTGTTTTTATAGTTAAAATGAGATAGCTGAATATTTCTCTTATAATTATTTTTCCCCATTCTTGTTTTTGTGAAGTATTATTACAAATTCCTGGAATTTTAAGAATTTTATCAACTGTAAGATTGCATTGTAGTTTATAACTCTTCAAACCTATGCTGCCATATGTTTACACCATTAATAGAGGATTTTGCTACAAATAAACAGGATATTGGACCTATATTTCTTCCCTGTACTTAAATGTACCATGTCTTTAGAATCAGTCTTAGAAGTATGTCAGCCTACGTTGGAATAACTCAGCATTTTCAATAAACTGTCCATAGCCTGACCTCTGAAACTGATTTTCTGAAATTAATGCTTTATGTAACTATTTTTAAAAATGCAAACATTTTTAATAAGAATGGTAACATTTTATACATTAAACACTCAACAAATAATCATTGTCTATTATGTCGGGCATTGTTAGCAATAGCCTGGTACGTGAAAAGTGGGAGAAGGTGAGAAGAAACTGGATACACCAAACAATGCTTTGAAACATTTTCCAAGACAGGACACACATGGAAATCAATAATATCTGTGCAGCTTACTGTGATACTGGTTACTTGGGTAACTGGATGTGTAGATTCAAAGCTGATGGTGCCCAGCCAGAGCTACATACAGGCCCTTCCATCTCTATCCAGCTGCCTCAGGGGCTGAGTGGATTAGAATCCTGGGCAGGTACTACCCGTTCACAGCACGCTGGTGAAAAGCGCTGACTCAGGGAAGCTGAGAGCAAGAATGCAGCACAAGGAAGACCCTGGACATAGTGAGGCAAGAGGCCCAGGAGATAGCTGTCACCAACAGCTCTGACTCAGCTGCATGTAGCTACTGGCTCCATATCTAAAACCCTTGGTGCAAACTGTCTCTTGGAAAGCAATCTTTCCCATTTAAAAAAGATAATTTGATACCTACATAGATCATATATTATTTAATTCTCCAGTGGGATCCGGAGCAGTATCTTGTACTAACAGGCACAGAAAATAACATAGTTAAAAACTATGAGCAGTCTCCTGTCAGTTCAGGTCAGATTTTGAAACCAAATGAGTTCATGCAAGTTGGCTTCATGTGGGGGTCCACTTGCCACCAGATAAATTTCTCCAAATTGTCTGTTTTTTTTTTTTTTTAGACTGTTTTGATTTCTGAATTGTGGGGAAAGTTTGTAAACCTAATAAAATTAGATCATCTACATTTATTACTGTCCGTACTTTATGATATATTCCATCACAATTCAAGATGAATTTTCAGGACTAATAACCAAAGGCTATGTATAGGAGTGTGGAGGGACTTGGAGTACCAACGTATCATATACAACATAACTCACTGAAAAAGTATGAAATAGTTAACATATAATTAGAACTGGCTGTATTTGGAAAGTTTTAATATGTTGAATTTATTCTTTCACGTTCTTATTATTCCCTGTACCTCTTAAAGACTACAGTTCAAAACTTGGGATGCACGGAATGCTGCGTTCACTGTGACTGCTAAGTCATTATTTCTTCATCTCACATGAGCAGCGCCGTCTCATTTAAGAAATGGAATGCACAAACTGATTACTTCAAAAAGAAAGCGAGTTTCCGCGGCATTCTGTCCCTTAAACAGCACCTTGTAATAGTTGGGCTTATTGCACTGAAACAATCTATTCTAAGGGTGCTGTTTGTATCAAAAGCCTCCTTCCTACCCATAATGTGAAAGTTTCTTCAATTGTGAGCAGCACAGTGGTAGTAGTTAGGGCTTTATTACTTAGTTCTAATTTGTATTGATGGCCTAAAAAAAGTAGCATGCTTTGCAGTTCTATGAAAGAAAAGATTATAAATGGAGATTAATTATAATTTTGCTAGCTCAGTACTTGTAAAACTAAAGCAATTTATATTCTTTCTCTTAATGATCTCCATTCCTGATTGCAGTAATGTAATCTAATTGTGATTATGATAGTATCTGAATCATGTGGGCCTCAATGTGATTGAAACTACTCTTTGCATTAAAAAGTAATTTTGGAGTAATGATGAAAAGTTACCGTGGAAAATTGGCAAGTAATATATTTTACTCTGTATCTTAAGTTTCTGCTTTCATTTTTGATTATATCTCAGAGCATGAATAAGTATGATATTATATCAAGGATTTATTACATCAAAGCCTTATCGATGATACGTATGTGGATGAGTATCAGGGATAAGCATGATATTACTGAAATAGTAGTGATATGGTTATGTCAAAGAAATGACTGAGGATTTAAAATGCTAGGATAAGGTTTACTGAAACCGGAAACCCAATAAGGAGGGGGAGGCTTCAATATCACACAGATAAGAGAGCCAGGGAAATGAGAAGCTGTGAGTGTTTCCGCTGACACAGCAGATACTCTTCGGATAGACGTTAAGGAAAATAAGGATAGTCAGGTATTTTGTAAATGTTGAAATACACCTCCAGGGCACGAAGAGAAAATAGAGTTGGAAATGTTTTTCTCTCTATAAAATTTCCTTTGCAGGGCTGAAACTTGTTCAGGGAAAACAAGTACACCTCACACTTGCACTCAGCTAAAGAAGATATTCGTGAGATTATACTCTAGAATTTGAGAAACAAGTGAATGATGCTTAATGTTTGAGAAATACTATTGAAGCACTTAAGATATGTATGTATCGTGAAAATAAAGGAATCCAAGAGAGGTTACCCTGGGAAAAGATATTCTGGCAAGAATGCAAAAAACACAAAAGCATATTTATCAGAATCTTATAATGCATGATGAATTTGTGGGAGAAAATTATAATTAAAAAAGGTTGTGATGCATTTACTATTCATTTAAATTATAACTGAAGGAGATAACGGATGTAATTTTAAAAAGAACAACCGAAGCAAAATTATGTATAAAATATCCAGAAATAGATATCAAATAATGAGAATTGAATTGACAATAGGTCATAAAAAGACAGATGCTAACTCATAGAAAACTGTCAAATTGATTGAAGGACAGATGAGCTCTTTTTTTTTGCTGTTGTTCTTTATTTTATGATAGCAAATCTTTGCTAATTCCTCAAGTTGTGTGGATAACCTAAGGAGACCAAGGAGGTAACGTCCCCATAACTGATTCTAAATGTAAGAAAGCAAGTCTTTCAGACCATTTTCTCAGGGTGATACCACAAGGGGAAAAAAGATAAACAAGAAAAAAAATTACAAACTCATTTTGTAGTTACTACTGACAGTGGAAAAAAAAAAAAATCTTTCTCCATCCCTGGAGCCTGTGAAGATCCATTTTAAAACGTCTCTTGCAGCATTGATGTAACTCAGAAGAGAAGAAACTGCCTACATATAACCGGCTCACTGTTTCTAGTAGCAAGAAGCACATTAACTCTTCCAGGCCACAAGAGTTTACCAAATTACTTTTTTTTCTTTCTTTCTCTCCTTCTTTCTTTTCTTTTCTTTCTTCTTTCTTTTTTCTTTTTTTGTGCAACAAATTGTACTGAAGAAGTAATGCAACTCCATGAAGTGCATCATTTACTCCCATTCTGTCTTCAACGCTTATATACAGATAAGTGCCTCGCCTGTGGCCATTTGTAGACTCTCCCTTTAAGGGGAATACACTGTGAAATAGATACTCTCCAGGCTCAGTCAAGAAGAGAACATCTTGAGCCTCTATGGTACATTACGGCCAGTTATAATAGACCAGGGAGGGAAGGGTGCCTCCTACCATAATGACTGAAATATGATGACCCTGTGAACACAAAGCTGCATCAAAATGAAGCGCTGACACTTTTGCAGTTTTTCTTATCAGGAAGAAAGATGTTTGTTTTTTCCCACCCTGCTGGTGAACTTATCCCCAGCTATGGAAACAGGACGACTCTTCCACTTCGTTTCTACCTTCCCAAATGAATTCCAAAGTATTATCACTTTAGGAGAGAAAATCCATTTTTTTTTCCTTCTGGTGAATTATGATTCTGTTGGCCACAATGTTTTGTCAGCCTCTCTGAGAACAAAAGGTAAAAATTTTGTAGCAGGACAATTGTTAGATTCTTTGGCAAAGACTCTAGATATATTAAGCCTGTTGATGCAGAGGCTGTTGGTTTTAGAAAAGTCTTGGTGGGAATAGCTCATTTATTCATTCACACACTCAGCAAATGCATAGTAAGTGCCTGCAATCAACAAACACTGAAATGAGCACCATAAAAACAAGAACGATCCCACCACGCATGACTACTTTCTCCTATGGGTCGTAATCCAATGGGAAGTACATCTCACTGTGTTCAGTGCGTTCATTCAGTTTCTCTCTTGATAAAGTAGGGGAATCAGAGGACACAAGGCAAACACAGAGCAGGCACATCTAATGTACTGCTGGGGTCGGGGAGACTTCCTAGACAAGGGAACTGGATAATGTAAAACCTCAGTGGATGCTGGAAAAATGAGGTCCAAAGTCCCATTTCTGTTCCTCCAGTGTGTCCACCTGGAAGAAGACTTAAAAGAAACTTGACACTTGGTGGATAGTTTTACAATAATACAATGTGTTGAGTAAGATTGTTGTGTGTGTTACTGACCCCTCAAGAGGACATAGTGAGCTAACAATGTAACTTCAGTTTTTACACAGAGACTCCCTTTCCTCTTCTCTTAAACTTTTAACTGCTTTATTTATCTCCAGCCACTCAGTGACCACCTATTTGAGATAATATTTCTTCTGTAAAATTAGTTATGACTATTGACGTGTATCACATTTTGTGAGAAAGAATGATAATTAAGTTGCTAAATTTTCTTTACCAAAGGCAGCAATGTTCAACCCAGGTTGCACTTTAGAATCACCTGGAAAACTTTTCAAAAAACACTGATGCTCCATCTATACTAATGAAACCTGGAAATTAGGAGAGTGACTGCGTGGACCAACATGCAGAAGGACCACATGCACTAGTCTAGTGAGAGCAATATATTCACATCACAGGTTGCAGGACCTAGCTAGTCGCTAATGGCAAAGCAAATTAATTAAGTTTATGCAACAACCGGAGTATGGTAGTAGCAATGTCTCTTCTTACCTTTTCCTTGCTGTACAGAACTTTAGTTAGTAAACTTAGGTCTAATCCTTGGTTTAAAAAACATGTCTCAGCATTTCCTTTGCTATTTTGATCAGATTATCTCTTCACGTCTCTCACAGCTAAGTCTTGCCCTAGCCCTAGGTAATAATCTCTCTAGTCTGGAGGTCAATATGTTCAGTGTTTGGATTTAGGAGGAAAATTGCTTATTAAAGTCTGTAATTCCCAATACCTATGGTGTCTTGAGCTTCGGTACCAAAGACCATAAAATTCTGGAGTATATTTTATCCATCAAAGTACTCATAATTACCATTTAGTTATTGAGTTTCCATTCCAGTGACTATGCCGGGTATCTCCATGCATAACCTCACTTAATTTTCAGATGGAGTTTTTATCACTTTATGCACAAGAAAGCCATGTCTCAGAGAAGTTTCACAAATGTGCTGAGGCGACGCAGCTGACACAAGCCAACATTCAACCCGGGGTATGTCCGACACGAAAGCCGTGTTCTTTTCACCTCACCATACTGCCTCCATCAGTAGAGATCACTGACAGTGTCTCTGGAAAAGTCAGGCAGAAATTCCCTCAAAAGCTACAGCACTTCTCTATGACGAGGGACACAGAACTGCAGTTACAGTCACAGAGCAACCCAGTTATACTTGACAACAGCCCATGAAAACAAGACCTCTTAAAGGGAGATGAATGCCATCAAATCCTTTCAACTCAGACCTACACCTGCTTATACAATTGACCTTTCACATACCAGTCGGTAAAAATCCAGCCTCGGGAGGGAGAGAGACACATGCAGTATTTATATTGTTGTTGAAAGTTTCACGGCCTTCAAACCACACAGGTTGGAACTGAATTTGAAGATCTGTCTCCTGACTTCTTTTGGGGAATCTCTAATCTTCCAAAGGATGCTGTGCTCGCTCTGCACGGACAGTTTGGCCAGAGAGAGTGGTTACGCTGTGGTCGCTAAAAGAGGCTGAGTTGTTTTTCCTCTTTACTGAGAACAAAAAATTACTTGCCACATTGAAGCTGTTCAAAATCAGTATCAGAAAGAATAGAACACTTTCTCCGTCTTTAAAATAATGGAGCAAAATTCTGCCCCTATCATCCTGACTTCTGGGAGAGCATTTGAAATAAGGAGCCATGGCTAATAAAAGGACGAATTAAAGAGTCCGTTGGTCTGGCTGACCTAGGTCAGGAGCGAATGGCCGCTGTAACTGTGCCAGCTTTCTTTTTCTACCAATGCGAGGTAAGCTGCAGCTTCACGCTGTTACTGAAGTGTTAAGCCAGTCACTGTTTAAGTTCAGAAAGAGCAATCTGTTTCTGCACTATGTTCTATAATGTCCAAATTTTTAAGGAGCTGATATCCTTTACTTTTGAAACAAATACCAGGTATTATCTGAGTTGAGACTGCCTAGTACTTGATTCTTCATTTTAAAGGCCGGTGCAAATACTAGAGTTAACGAATTCCCAAGCTGCGTACGTGATGGGCAGGCAACTGAGGTTTGAAGAACCAGGTAATGATTCCATTTAACATCTTTTTTTTTGTATCATGTCTTTATAATCATTGATGGTGCCTTTTGCCATGAGAAGAGAGGTAGCTTAAAGTACTTTCCAAAGTGGCCGAGATACAGGAAAACTGATTGCCAAAAGCCAGTTTCTTAGCAACTGCACCCTCTCTGTGTGTCACAGAGTCTGACGCCCTTTGGCCCCTCAAAGGAAGTTGCTTAGGTGTCTTTTACACACTGAATGCTTTGTGATAGTTGAGGCCTGCTGGCTGTCAACTCCATCCCTTAAGGGAACTTGACAGATCTTAAAAAAAATCAATTTTAAGCTCACATGCCCCAGTGGGTGCCAAAGCCACTTCAGAGAGCCTGAAAGATGGCTGAGTCGACAGGATTTGACTTCTAGAGGTAGAAAGGTGACAAACTCTATCATGAGAAGGGGGCAGCTCGGGGCCTCGGAGGCCTAACCTGCTCCCAGGATCCGGGGCCTCGTGTTGTATTGAACCTATTTATCTCTTTCATGGGCCTAAGGTACCACAGGGAAAGAAAAGTTGTTCAAAAAATGCTGGCAGAATTCAGGGGTGTAAATGATGAATTACTTTTCATCAGCTGAAAGGAAACATACTCCGGAACAATACTGAAAGGGAGCAGGAGCGGCTGACCCCCTGCTTCAGAGCAGCCAATATCTTCATTCAAGAAGACAACCATGAAATTACACAGAAAATGGGATTGTCATGAACAGCCCCTTGAAATCTCGGTATACAGTCATTACTGCATGGGAAAAAGCCTTCATCCACACATCATAACTTGTAACAGACAAGGAGGGGAAAAAAGAACAGAGGGGGGAAAAAAAGGCCTTGGAGTTACCAGTAGGGATGCAGTGAAAATATTTGTTGATTCAAACTTTCCTCCATAAATTTCTCAAAACTTGCACATAGTTTTAGCAGTGTATTAACTTTATGCCAATTGTTGGTTTCTTTTTTTGAGCTATTTTGGGAGAGTTTGTATGAGCTTGGGGGAAGTGACAAGGGAAGAAGAGCTATCTTTATATTCATAAGGTCTCCACCTTGCCAGGTGAGAATTGAATGGACCGGTACATATGTCCCCGAATTGCTGAATTAATATTCTAAAATTCAGTGCTGTATATTACCTAAGAATTATACAGAACTGGCTTCGATTCTTCATTCAACCCTCAAACTTTGGAGGATCAACTAATTTTAAGGTCTGTGTTAGAAAAGTTTGAGTCAGTATATAGAATTTTTAGTCAGATGGCTAGAATATAAAATATTGGATGTCTAAAAATATTAAAATAAAATATTACAGTTTTGTGTTTTGCTTTGTCATTGTGGCTACTTTGTCCACTTTCTGCACTGAGTTTAATTAAGTTTGTCCTAGTCTTTCTTTTAAGGATTTCTCATTACATACTTTCTTCCTCAGTGTCCTAGTGTTGCAAATGACTAGCCCTCATGAAAATCTGAATTACAGATTTCGTCACAAGTTCAGTTACAAACAAATGGAAAACTTGACCTATATTTCTTCCACAAGTGGTAGAAGAAAATGAAGTAGGAAGCGTCTACTAACCAACCAATTCCTTGATAACTTCTTCGAGGCTACTGTTTGGGATTTTGAGGTGTTATTGGTAGTCTTTTATCTATGATCTTTTCTGTAAGTCTATGTTTAAAAAAAAAGTTTCATTGATTGGATGAGTAATACTGATTTCCTTTGCCTGTTTAAAATTCTCTTGAAACAAAAGCAATTGAAAAGAAGTAATTGCCACCAGCAGTGCGCTTCCAACAAGAAAGTAACTTCCCTAAATTAGCATTTCTCACACTGTATTCTGTAGTATCTAAGAAGGCACAGAAGGTAGACATATCATCCAAAAACTATTTTGTAGGTTATGACATTTGGGAAATGCTGCCCCGGCATAATTAATAGGTTGAGGAAATAAATTCCTGAATAAATTGCTAAATAAATTCCTGTTCTAGGTATAAAGTACAACAAAGCTCCTTAGGAGAAGGAATTGTCTCACACACTGGAGGCCGGGCTCTGCATCTGACTACAGAGGAGACTGTCCAGAGAATAAGGAAATTAGAACAACTCCATGATCATGCTTAACCTTGCAAGTTAAAACACAACACATTTGAAGGGTGATAGTTGTCAAAGTGTTTGATAGCTTTTGATCGTTGTCAAGGCTTTTGCAACTACGTCTACTATTTCAGTAAATGCAATTCACCCAAGATGTTATGAGGTATTTAGAAAAACAGAAATTCTGCCCTAATTATAAAAGGATTTCTTTTTTTAATTTAATTTGAGTGTTCAAGACCTAACTTTAAAAGAAGTTGAGACCATGGGGCTAACCATCCACTTCTCTAGTTTATTGTTAATAAGCAAAGACAGTGATTTTGCCCCCGGTCTTATTCTTGTTTTATTTTTCATGTTGACATACCACCGAACAACCTTAAGATGCGTCATCTGGAGGTACATGTTCTATTTATACAGCTGGCATTAGAACTGGAGAAAAACTGTAATAGCTTAATTTTACTATCACTTTCAAAGGTTAGATTAAATCATATAGTCACTTACTGATAAGCAGAAATTTTCTTTTCATAGACACGTTTGTGGGGGTTTAGCAAAGTTTTTTCTAATATTGCATGTGTGTGTGCATCTGCGTGCACATATGTACATAAAACCTGTAACTTCAAAATCACCCCGCTTCTGCCCCTGTTTTATTCCTCTATTCCTTTATTGTATGTGTAGAATTTCTACCCCTGGTGGCAAAATTATATACTCTTCTTAGCACATTTTGGATCTTAGTAAATATTTATTTACTGTATCTCCAAGGTATTTTTCAGTTGCATAGAATAATAATATTTTATTATTATAAGCTATTGTTAACATCTTTCATTGAAAAACTGCAATTCATAATTGCAACAAATTGCACTGCAATTCATTTCCCCCTTCAATGCCTCTCTAAAAAAATCTAAAATTAGTTAACAGTTTTTACTTTTTGTCAAATGTATAGTTCCATGTGTTCATATGTATGATCAAATGTTACTCATTTGACCCAATGACAGCAAAAGTATACCCACAACCGTGCTCCAGTGAGGAAAAAGTACTATTAAATAAGCACTATTCTCCAGAAGCAGATATCCATCCTAACATATAGCCTTGCTGACATTTAGTTCGCTTCAGCCTTTGACATTCATCCTTCTTTTAATTATTTTTACTTAAAAAAAATCAGGTTAGAGGAACCAAAATAAAGTTCTTTGGCAGATAGGGATCCTGTTTACTCTCCAACTCTGAACTCAGCAGGTTAAGTAATTGGGCTACAGAAAAGTTCCTCCATTTCTATTTCCAGCTGGTGATACACAAAAGGCAGGAAGTTATCTCATTAATGGGGCACCAGCTTTATGCAAATTATGGTAACAAAAAGGCTTCCCTTCATACTTTTTCATAAATTACCTAATAAAGTGGGAATAAATGGCCATATTCAAGAGCCTTTGTTGTATTTTTAGCACAAGACTCTTTCTGTTACTGCAAATATGACTAAATGCGCCCTGTTCAAAAGGGGTGTTTATGAAATAAGGCCACTCAAAAGCTTTTATTTCTTAACAGCCTTCAGTTACTTTTATGGCACAAAATTAACATAATTAGTCACAGAGAATAGATGACATAACCAGCGTGCCACGCACAAAAGGGGGAAGCAGTGTCTAAGGAAGGTATTTTGAGAGATCAAAAATTTTCAAAGTGCTTAATACTAGAAGGTCCTTTTTATTTGTGCACAGCCTTAAGATACTTTTTTTTTTTAACTCCGTGAAATTCACATAATGAGATGCAGTAGACAGATGACATTAGCGATGTGCCATTAGAAAGAGGTCAGTTTCCTCTGAAAGATAGTCACTGTTCCTGCTCGTCATTAATTTGCAGCTTCAAAGCACTGAGCATATGATAGCCTGGCATGTTAAGCAAGTTGCAGTTATCTTTAAATAACCATTTTTTCCAGTTATTAGAAGCTAAAGTTTTTAAACTACCGACTGAAAGCAAAATTAAATCACACAGCAGTGTAAGGAGTGGGGAGAAAAAGGGAAAGAAAGAAAGGCTGCAAGAAGATTAGGAAAAGAAAATCAAATGCATTTTAAAAATGAAGTTGCTGGTGCTTTTCCCAGGAGGTGACCTGCTTTAACTTTAGTGCTAGGATTTGGGGGATAGTAATGGGTCTTGAAGATTGGAATGCTAGCTAGCAAATGAAACAAGTGGGAATTTTTGGTTTCTGTGTCCTTATTATGGCATATTACAAGGCTAAAAAGCGAATTGTGTGGTTATTTATAATTCCACTGAGGGGGAGCAATGCCTTTTTGAAGCCTGAGGGCTGCACGAGGTAGGAGAGTAGAAAGTGTTATGAGCATGTGGGCTCCTGTTACATGGGTCCTGATCAAATAAAAGTGTGTTGAGAAATAAATCAGATTATTTTGTTTTAAAGTGAAGATCAGTGAGATTTCTCTGGTTTGGTGTGTGAATAAATCACAGAAGAGAATACAGATAACTAAAGAATTAGGACTTTGGACTCATCTGAGTTCAAGTCTATTATAAGACTCTTCTGTTTCATTTTTAAATAATTTCCTTTTTTTTTTTTTTTTGCATCAAAATGTATGACTGTGGTACAACATTCATAATATTCTCAAAGACTTACAGACTCTTACAATTTAAATTCCCCTGGAGTCTATTTTTCGCATGGAAATTCCAGAAGCATTTCATAGGGTTTAGCTGCTTTAAAAACAGTCTGATTTATACCTTCACTCCCAACACCCAAAATAAAATTCAGTCAGCAGCATCTCCCGTGTGCTCATGATGACTGACTTTCTACAGGATTTTTAGCTTGCATGCCGGCGAGTGGCAAGGCCAAAAGGAGCTGGAAGAATAGGTACTAGCAAGAAAATAGCAAACAACATCGCTGAACATTTTGGAACTATTGAAACAAAATGTTTGGTTTTTAGGTCAGCAATTAACAAGGGAAAAAATGGTGACTATCAAATGATGTTTTCACACCTGCGGTGACATTTTCCTACTAGGAGTGTTATTTTTAAACATTGTCTATATTGGTGGGAGTGCATCTTTGCAGGGCTTGAGTTACCTGGGGTCGGGCAGGGCTGGGGGGAGACTGTGGGGGGGCTGATGCTGCTGTGGTGGCTCTACATGACAGGGGCCACGGCGGGGTGCACCCGCAACACGGAGGGAGGGGTTCTGACATGAAGGTCACAGGCTAAGGAAGATTACAACAAACCGCACCTCTTCCTTCCATAAAACATGTGGTTTTATACCACGTAACTTGCTTTTAATATTGTTTGATTAACTTCCATTTACTTAATAAAACTTTCTTTTTCCTAGCCTATTTTTCAAATAATTCGGCTGCTTCTCTTCCAGCAGCTTGCAGGTAACATATTAGTGCTGGGGAAACACGGTGGTGCCCCGCCAAGTTGCTCACAGGGAAGGAAGACAGCATCGACAGACATACGGAGAAGAGTTTGATGCTGCAAAAAAAAACAGAGAAGCTTTGAGTGATTATTTCTATTTTTGTGCATCAAAGAAAGTATCATTGAAGGGTAACAAGAAATTCACCAGAGTGACAAAACTGGAAAGCACATTCGAACAAGGGAGCCTGAAAGGGCGAGGGCCGTGCAGGACAGGGTCACTTCTCCACTGATGGAGTGGAGGCTGCATCAAAGAGAGATGCGGGAAACGCCTACCCAGGAAGTTTGAAAGTAACAGTGGTAACAGCTGCAAAGAAGTGCAGAATTTCAAATTTCCTTTTTATCTTAAAACAACATCTTATATGAATTCAGGCTGGCTTGGACTGCTTTTTGGTAGTACTTCATATTTGGAGAGGAAATAATAATAACAATATCTACCTTTTTAAAGTGCTTACTGTGTGTTGGAGGCTGTAATGTGTGCTCTGCATAGATTTTCCCTTTAATTCTCTCAACAATTCTATCGTAGATATTTTTATCCCTGTTTTTCAGATGAGAAAACTGAGGCTTAGACAAGTTAAGAGACTTGCCCGGCACCACACAGTTTAGGAAATACCAGCTGGATTCAAACCCAGTTCTGAATGGAAATGACCGTGACCTTTCCATCATACTATACAGACATTGCACATATAAGTGATGGATTAGATCCATCCTCTTGCACTAACTCCCAAAGAGTGCCCTCAAGGATCTGAGTGTGAATGACAAGAGAAGACATGTGGATAGTATTACATTAGAATTTTCAGAGACTCATTTATTAAGTGTTCACATTTAATTTCTCAATGGTTTAAAATGCTTTTGTAAATAAAATTGATAATACAGATCTTCCTCTAAGAATCTCAAGCTGTAAAATATTAAAGAAGGCATATAAATGGAAAAAATAAACAAAAACAATTCACTATCCAACCAAATACGTATCTATAATGTAGAGTAAATGAAGAAAAATTTCCATTGAGTTCAAATGCTATAGTTACCTTTTTGTCACTGTTCCTTTCCATGAAAAATGCTGTAGGATAATTATATGTGTTTAGCTGTATAAAAGAAGCAATGATGGTTAATATTGTATTTTTTCTTGCAAAATGGAATTCCATCTGCTTTTATTAAGGAGAATAGTTAGAGTAGATAAAATGAGATATTTAATAATCTAGCTGGTCTAGGTAAGGTCTAGTTCACTTTGATTAAGAAGCTGAATTTCTAAGGAATTGCATGTATGTAGATGCACTGAAAGCACCTTCCGTTTTCCGCTTAACCTTTTATTTTAATCCTGAAGCTTTCTATATTGTTATTTTAAGTACATGTTAATAATATGCAAGCTGATGCTTTGAAAATTCTCTGAGATGTGGTTAATGAAGAGAAACTGCACCATAAATTGCATCCAAAATATGCAGTCCATGCAGATGTGATTTTTCTTGAACTACAGTATTTTGCAATAAACATTTTTCAGCTTGTTTGGATTTATTCTCTATTGTTCATAAGAAGTACCATCAGGCACTTCTGCATGAAACAACTACACATAGGAACAGGCAATCTTAGTTTAACAAGATCCTTTGGATAAAAATAGATTTCAGATCTATCTCCTGCTAACAGAATGCAAATTCTGATGAAACCACACACTAGTGTTTTTCATAATTTAAAGTTCATCACATGGCACACGGCACTTGCTCACTTTCCCCTGAGTTCTGCCAGAGGAGGCTTAGTGGCTATGCCATTTTATGATCAATAGAGGCAGAATGTTCTACAAGGTATTCTGGGAACTGTAGTTAACTAGGAACATTTTTCTTTCAGATGCATTTGTTAAAACAATGCCCCAAAGAGACATGATATTCCGGGGACTGTCAGTGTTTCCATGATAAACCCTGCATTTTTCAGAGGGTCGTAACTAGCAATGTGGCCATTGCTAAATGGCACCATCTTTAGTTTAGCCTGCAGGTTTACACAACAGGAGACGCTGTCACCATTTCGGAAAGTATATCTTTTGAAGATCTCATGTAAGCCTAGGTTAAGAAAGACATGAGAATAGTTGGTCTTTTTACTGACTTTCATTTCAAGCTGAATTATCCAGCATAAAGACGACGTGCTTGGAGTGCGTGGGAGTGACTGTGGTCAGTGTATCTCACAATGGATTATTTTACACTTCGGCTGATTTTACTTTCCACATTATATTATTGTCATTTGGGAGTGGATGGGAAGGTTGCCAGAAAGGACAGAAGAAAATATTATGATTCTATCTTTTGCAAGCAGAAAGAAGTATCATTTGGGTCATAGGCTATCACAGGAGGCAGAGATGAGAATCTTACAGGAGACAGGCATGTACGGTAAATGAAGGGAATGAGACTTGGAAAACGGGGAGCAGCACCTCGCTAACGTGAGCAGCCTGTGGACAGCTCTAGCAGATGGCTCTCGTGCCCTGTGTTGCAAGCTAGCCCTGTATTTTTTCAAAAAATGTCAGAATTACGGATTCTTTTTTTAATAATACCAAATGTATCAAATGCCTTAATTTTTAAATATTGGCATCATATTCACATTTAAAATAAATATAAGCCTGTACAAGTCAAACAAAACACTTCTCTAAACCAGATTTGGCCAAGCCACCTCAATTGGAGACCTATGTGCTAAAGTTACAACTTCACATCAGTAAAGTGTCAATGCCTTCTTAAAAATGAGCAAAACATGCTAAAAAGGTAAAAAGTTAGAAAAAATCAAATTTGATTTTTTTTGGCTCATCTGTTTCTATGTTTCAAGTGGATCGATTAAATTAAAATGATTTTAATAGCTTTCTCTTAACTCTTGCATCCCTTTTCAAAGCATATTTCTGTAGTCTGTGTGCTCACATGCTAACGGCTTCATAGGTCATTAATGCTTTTCTGTTTCTTTTACAATTTTGTTTTGTTTTGTGTTGTTTTTTGTAGTGGACTAAATAAAATTCATGCATCAGAAATCATTATGGAAGAATGAATGTCATTAAGTCTAAATAAAGCCCAGTAGCAAAATAATAAATGAAAGTATATTTATTTGTGAAAAGGTTATTTTATAGAGCACCCTTTGGAAATTGAACAAAAGAAATTGATAGTTATTGGTAGATTTCTGCCTCATAAAGAAGGTTATCTCTGATAATTGAGTCCTTTTTAAGTTACATACAAATACCCTAACTTTGGTTGCATAAGGATCAGAAAGCAATAACATTGGATTGTGTGGAAAACAGTCACAAAGAGAGAACAACAAAATTTTAGAGAAGACATCAAAATGGTGAGAAAATTTTGTCTTTTTGTAAGAGACTAAAAATGCATGTATACAGATGTGTAGGGTCCCATTTTATATATGTTAAAAAGAAAGTTAGCCTATATGTAGTTAAGCTTTACCTACAATTTCCCTAATTGTGTTCATTTTATTTGGAACAAATGTGCCACCCAGCATATCAAATGACAAGCTATCTCACGGGAATCTGTTCCTAACTTAAAATTATTAGATATTTTAAAAAGCCAAGTATGTCCCCTATCTGGCCCTTTAATAAATGCTTGTTGTCTCAATTTGTTTCCCTTAAAAATCTGGTGATGGCTGAAAAGAAAAACGGAAAGTCATGTACTCTCCACTGAGGCAGAAAGAGCTCTAATCGTAAAGTTTCCAACCAGAACAGGGTCACCTACACTTAAATTTTCTGTAAACAAGTAAGTGCTGAGACAGCAAATCAACTTCCTTAGTGCATTTTTCCCCTAGTAAAATCAGTTTGAGATGAATTGCAAAATAAATAAATGTCAAATAACAATTCCCATGACTAGTATTTGAACTGAATGTAATGATTATTATGAAGACAAAGCTGTGATAGGTCTCTTTGTAGAATGCTTAACAGGGACAATCTGGAATGATTTTAACTTGGAACCATTTTAACAAATGAATATATTTCTTAAATTGCTGCATCAACCAACCCTGCTATCTAATTATGGCCAGCAAAAAGGGCTACAGATTAACTATTCCAAAGCCTGAGCCATTACTTTTGTTTGACATTCTTCAACATTCAGTTAATAAACCCGAAAGGCATTTTGCTCTTTGAATAGTCAAGGTTTCTGTTTTATAACTGGTTGGGGATATAACAGGAAGTCGCATTGCTCCAAGTCAGATGTTCTCTAAGGACTTTATTCAGACTCTACGGTCTTATTGGCCATCAATGCTTTCACCATTTTCTAGGATAAAATGATCAGAGTTGTTTCTTTTAAAATTTTTTTTAAATTTGTTTTTTCATTAAAGTAGAGTTGATTTACAATGTTCTGTTAATTTCTGGTGTATAGCATAGTGATTCATTTATACACACATATATAATATATTCCTTCTCATAGTCTCTTAGATTATAGGCCATTACAAGGTATTGAGTAGAGTTCCCTGTGTTACACAGTAGGACCTTGTTGTTTATCTGTTTTATATATAATAGTATCTATAAATCCTGAATTCCCATAGTTACTTCTTAGAATAGAAATTTAAGGCTCCTATTACTGATCATTTCAAAATTATCTGGTAAGAAAAAATCCTCAGTTAAATGTCCATTTAATATCCAAAAGGGTGAAATGGCCTAGAGGCACGTGAGTCTATAGCCCCACCTGGCTGGTTTTGAAAGCTTATGCCTCTGTACTGATCGACATGTAGCAGGGCAGCACTCTTGAATTTGTCAAGGAAAACAATCCTGAATTCACCAGTTATCAAAAAGAATTTTAGAGAAACGGTATGTAGAAGTATTTATGGAAAATATACAAATCTACTTTTAAGGTTCTAAAATTTGTTTTGCTATTAAGCTTGTCCTTTAGAAAGTTGTGAACCTGGCAGCTTTAAGTCAGTTTCCTGGTAGACTTGCATTGGTTGATATTCTGTCCATGTATTTTGAAGGATACTTTTAAAGGTTATTATAAAACGCGGCATTGCATTTGCTATCTACTATCTGTCACACAGTCATCTCTATTTAACAGCCGTGGGGGAAATTTCTTTTTGCCTGGAGGACAGGCTCTGTTTTACCTAACCAACACTCAATGCATTTCCCTTTTTGCATTCACCACCAAAATGCTCAGAGCCATAATTACGGTCCACTTCCAGGAAATGTATAAGGCTCCACGCCTCTTCCCTACCTTGGCCTTATTGTTGGCATCTACTCTTTCTGTTAAACTTTGCCTTAATTCCTTCACCTCGTCTTACAGTATTCATCTGGTTGTGTTAAATCTTGGGAGGCTGCCATGTTTGCAATTTTAAACACTGTGAAGTTAAGAAAATTAGTTCATAAAATTTTCCTTTTACTCTACTACTTTTTGGAAGCTATGAATTCAGCAAAGAATCATGAAAAACCTTTAGAAAGTAGTTTTTTTCCCCTAAAATAGTTCAATATATTTTTCAATAATTAGTTAGCCCTTCTCACACATTCATAAGAACACAGAGATAATCCCTTAATTCAGGCAAAGGATTAAGACAGTATTTTCATGAACAATCAGACCTGTGAAAAAAATGAGATATTCGGATAAATAAGTTTTATGGTCCTATTTTTGTATTTCATGTAGTACCAAACATACTGTTTAATAATTGCTTAACTGGTTATTCACATATTTTTGGCATAGACGCCCTTCCTCTGCATCTGGTTAGGAGACATCACCATTGAGATATTCAGTCTCTCACATTCAGGATGTCCCCACACTAACTGTATAATCTGCTGCATCTCTTTTCCAGCTGCTCTCCTCTATCATTACCACCTAAATATTGGGCCACAAAGAAGCATTTAACTTGAACCTTTCCTTACCCCACATATCCAACCCGTTGATTGATTCTGAGTCTCCAAAGCCACTCCCCATTTCTCTTTTTATTTTTAATATCAGCCATCCCTACATTTGCTTGGGTGTTTTAACAAATTAACATTTTTTGTTCTGTATCAAGGAAAGGAATCTCTCTCAAATGAACTCATATGAAATGGGGTGGGCAGCCACTTCATGAGCAGGACCCTGTTTTTGCTGCCGGCAGTGGGAGTTGGGTTTTGGCCTTTTTGTGTCGTATTGTTCATCGTTTGCCCCAACTGTGCATATATGCAGTTATTTTAAGTCCCTTATAGTTTATTTGTGGTTTGTTGCTTGAGGAAATATTTGTCCAGGTGCAAGCACTGCAGTAGAAGGTCCCAGGTCCCAGTCTGTCCCCTGCTCACTGTGGGCAGGACCCGCAGCTGTAACAAGGAACAATCACCGCTTCCTTTGGGTTTTCCCTTTCTTGTCTCTCTCCTAATTGGCACCCACAAATTCTGTTTTCATTTCACTATGCATAAGGCTTCACCGTGCTTTGCCCTAGCCTTGAGTCTCTATGACTTTTTAGCTTATCATTATAAAGAATTATCTCTCAGGCTTTTAGTTAAAATTCCCAAGACAAGAAATTCAATTGTGCTAGCTCCAACATCTCAAGTGCCTGTTCAGCCTATAGCTCCTAAAGGTGACAGATTCAAACAGAGTCCACCCATCTTTAGCCAAGCAGTGTACCATGGTTGAGTAGACCCCACTCACCAGATTCTGTGGGTGGAGATGAGGTTACATGAAAAGGAATGCGGACAGCAGGGAATGATAGGCAATCCTAATACAATGACCATACCTGTCAATGTATATGTGCACCATGTCTGTCAACTTCATATTTTTCACTGCAGTCCAATTTAGAACCTACTAAACACACAGTTTTAAGCAAAAATATTCCCTTGTTTTGATTTGCTTGATTCACTTGATTTCCTTTATAAACACTGTATCAGTCATCTTTGATGCAATCATAAACTGTCCCCAAATTTCAGTGGCTTTTAACAGATATGCATTTCTTGCTCATTTCACACATGATGGTTGTCTGGTGCTCCGTGGGTCTTCCCGTATTATTTAATGAAGATAATAAGGAATGAGATACCATATCATCTACAAATATTTTCACATCCATGAAAAAATTTTAAAATATTATCAATCTTCCATATATAACTGCAGTTAAATATTAAAGTGTTTGTCTGTTTCTTTAAAACATATGTTCACCATCCAGAAAAGTTTCTTGAATATAATGACAATATATAAATATATGATCAAAAGATATATACACACATACGTCTATATGTACCCTTCTATCTGTATATGTACATATAGATGTCATTATAACTATCATTAAAGTAATAAGTTGTCCATTCTGTAATTCTAACAAATAGGGGTGTCACAGTAAAGTTTTGGGTAGAAAACCCATGCCTTTAATCCCATATCCTTTTCATGAATCTAGCTCATTGATGCAAAATATTAAACCACTGAACAAGAAAATGGATTCTATGCAAGAAGTAGTTTCTTTGGAGGTAGGAAATTTGTAGAACTGAAGACTAGATTGTCTGAGGATAAATTCAAAATAACACTGAAGAAGTAACATGAGGATTTAATTCTTTCCCAAGGGAAATTGTAAAGAAGAGCAAATGATTTCATGCTAATTTAAAAGCTAATGAGTGTTAACTGTGGAATAAAATTTTCTAAAAGCTTAGTGTACATGTCATCTTTTGGCTGTTTTCCTTCATCAAAATAGCTGCTGAAATTGTAAGGGGATTTGTATATGTCTTCATATTCTGCTTCAAAATTTTGTTGGTTATAAAGAATTTTGCAAACTATGTGTGTGAATGTCTTTTTGAATTGTCACAGTGATACAAACCTCCCTTTTCCTTCTGGGCTTGATAAAATAAATCTCCAATAAAACCAAAAATGGACTTAGCAACAGGTGAGAGGCAAAGGCAAGTGTCATTTCAACAATATAAATGTACCTTATTTCTTTCTATTTAAATATTCTATGCCTTGTTTTTGCTCTTCTTCTCCCTTCTGGTTTCCATAGTCAGGTGATAAAAGTAAATGCTCTCGTATTACCAAAAAGGTAATAAAAGTATTAGACTAAGTTTGAAATTTAAGTGGCAGTAAAGTGACGGTAAGTATTTCCTTCCTCCGTCCCCGTATTTGGCTCTGCTCAAATGATGTGGAAGGTTTTTCAGTTTTATGTACATTATGTGCCAGCAGGTGGTGGTAGTATTTTCTACAAGGACTACAATGCTATTTTCATTAGTAAATAACCCCCAAAACAAAGATCATTTTCCCATCGTCAGATATTCCGAGAGCAATATAGACAGAGACTTCAGAGATAATCTTTTCCAAGTTGTATTCCCAGATTCTGTTTAAAAGCAAAGCTAGACGTTTTAATCAGTGTATCAGCTTTTGGGGGGTGGAGGGGAAAGCCTCTAATAAATTCGGGGGGGGGGGCTACGGATTTAATTCCACAGTATTGACCATTATAGTTTTCTCCTCTAACAGATGCCAGCCATTAAATTGAAAAATTGAAATGGAAGATATAAAAAAGTGGGATATGCGTATCCAGCTAGGGAGTGATTTTAACCAGATTTTCTCCTTCATCATGGCTCATTTGCATTGTGAATACTCTGAAAAAGACAGCTTTTGTGGACTCTGCTGTGTTTGTTGCTCCTACAATGTAATGCTATTCAAAGGGTCTGATTGTGTATTCAGATATCACATACATATTGCCTTGGGCCTGGGATTTCCTGTTACTCTGAATGATAAAGATTCTTTCCTATTTAAAGTACAATTCACCCCTTGTGTCTACATATGTGAAAGGGCATCTCTGTGGGGTAGATAGAAGCAGGGGGAGAGATGGAAAAGTGAGGGGATGCAGTCATTTGGTAGATTATGGGAAGGGGAGGTACATTTAATAAGAGGGAGAAGAGAATTGAACACGAAAGATCATCCCATAGAGGAGGTGACTTCAGTTTGAGACAGGATGGTTTAGAAAGTGATCTGGAATTTAGGGCTTTCGAGATGACATTTTTAGACTTCTTCTGACCTTCATTTAATCCGATTTGTGGGAATCTAAAATACCCCTTCCAGTTCTCTGTCCAATTTTATTTTTAGAAATCAGGAACTGGAAGAATGCACAGAGAATGATTCACGTTTAGAAAGCCAGGATCTCTTTAAAGCTGGATGTAAAGATAGGAGGACACGAGTTGAGACCCACGTTACCCTCAAAGTCTGGGACTGGCAGCTTCGGCATCACCTGGGAGCTGGTTAGAAATGCAGAATCTCATGCCCCACCGCACCCCCAGATCTATTAAATCGGAATCTGCAGTTTCTCAGGGCCCCATGGGGATTTGTATTCACACCCAAATTTGAGAAGCACTGATTTAGAAGAGTCCTAGTTAATGAAGCTACTTAGTCGTAGGGTGGAGAAAGCAAGTACTCAATCGTCTTTTTATACGTCTCACAGTCTCAACGGAATATCTCACCTGGAGCCTGAACCTCAGTCCCTCACGGTCTTGATTTTCCTGTCTTAGCTCTATTTGTGGATTCTGTTTATACCATAATAAAAGATTAAAAACACTGGACAGATGGCCAAACAGAAGAAAAAAAATCAGAAGAGCGCTGCAATTTTCGGGATGACTGAATCTTAAAGATCATTTAGTTCCTCGGTTCCCCTGTCTAGGCTGCCAGTGGCAATGTCCTTGAGTATTCTGCTCCACCAGGACCTGGTGACTAAAGTCTCTTGAAAAGCGTTGCACATAAAAACTGGTGTTGCAGCTCTTTTGAAGCCGAGAACCAAAAAATCCCAGATAAGATTAAGCACCCAAATTTTGGAACTGTTGTTAAGGGCAGCCGAATGGAAGCAGATTAAGCTTCCGAGCGCCGGTTAATTTTCAATTTTTTCTGCAAGGTTTCCAGTTAAAATGAGTCAAGAAGTGTTTAAAATATATTACAAGCATTTAAAAATAATCTAGCCAATTATCACTATTCAAAATGCCCATCCTTTTTTAAAAAAGTGAAAATAACCCATTATGCTGTTGTATCCATTCCCACTCGTAAACCTCTTGGGCAAAAGAAATTCAGTAATGATGTATTCTCGTTTCAACATCCCACGTCACATCAGAGTGCCTCCCCCGCATTTATACTAAATAGAGATTAACACAATTTTAAAAGTTACGAAATTTATATAGTTCATTCATCCATAATTACTCATTAGCAATGAAGCTTAATCCAGAACTATTTGCCTCAGGTATCAAAAGTGATTTAAACAATAAATTGGAACAAACAGTATTATACAGTATATTCTAGGACCCAGAATGAAACATTTCCGGCAGAGTAGAAATGCCAGTAATTACCTGTTGCCTTAATTTTGGCCAGAATATCTGCAGTGACATCCAGTTCTGATTCCAGTTTTGCATTCATCCACCTTCAATGGTAGACAGCTACTTTTGAAAACGGATTTGAGACTTTGGGAGTGCTTCGGTCAGTTGTTTTACTAAGGAAAAAAAGTTTATTGAAGTGGAAAAAGATAATTGCTAATTGAAGGAGTCATTAGTACTGGCTGTTGACGCTACAGGCTCCTCCTTATGGGTTTCTCCAGTTGTTACTCGTGTCGGGCCGGCACCATCACCAGCCCGGACAATCTCTCCTGCTTCTCCTACCGTGGACCTTTTGCAAATAGTCTGTGTACATATAGATCCTTCTGTAGACATCAGATGTTGAATATGCTATTGGTTTCATTTTGAGACCTGACAGATTCAGGACTATATAAAAGTAATTTTATATATATGTGTGTGTGTGTGTGTGTATACATATACCAATGGAATTGAGCTGTTTGTCAAGTAGCTTGTTAATAGCAGACCTGGATAGAAATCCCATGATTTATAATGCCCAGCTCCACTCTTTTTCTCTATATCAAGTGGGAGATTAGGTGCAGAAAGAATCACTTCCTGAGCATTTTTTCCCCTCAGTGTATTCAGAAAGGTTCAGGATGTATAATCTGGAGGCTACACCCTGCCCCAGGTCACTTTCCTCTAAAAGGTATTCGATGGTCCAAGGCCAGACCAGGCACACTATTCTGTCCCCTGGAAATAAGGAAGGAAGCATGGTTTTCCTTAATATTGTCACCTTGAATTTGACTTAAATGTCGATCGTGAAACCCACTTAATACCAACCAGTGACTTCAATGCTCTGCTCGTTTTCCTGCTTTTTAAAGGGATGTTAGAGACAGAGAGGAAAGAGAAATTGAGATCAGTTACTTTCACAAAAGCACACATGATATCATTGATGAAATATTATTCAGACAACTCATTTTTATTTAAATATAATTGTTTATATATACCATGTAATAAGACCTTAAATAAACGAAATAAAAAATCAACTATCTACATAAGGTATTTGTTCATTTAATATATACACACATAAATACATATATATTTACACACATATTACCTACAAACTCACAAGTAATATTCATTCTGTCATCCATCATGCATTTATTGAGATACACCACCGCGTTATTCTAAGTTCTCCGTGTTGATGTGGGCAGAAATCCTCTATTTACAAAAGCCTGGAAAGTCAGATGTGACAAGGTGCTCTTGGAAATGAGGGCAGGAGAAAGAGTATATTAGGTCCTAAATAAACACTTAGTGATTATTTAGGCAAAATTACGACTAGTGAGCTTGTCCAGAAGCACTGCTTATCATTCCAAAATTTTAACCTCGTTATTTTACATCTTAAATTCATGTTGGTGTTCAAGAAGACTGTCTTTAAATGTAAATATCCAGAGAGATTCTTAAACTTCATCAGCTAACACGTCCCAGGATTCCCTAACCATAAGGTAAAGAGAACCTATGATGACAGGGTTCCTGGGTAATGCCAAAGACAGGGGGCAGAGCTGGTAGGAAATGAAGGTAAATGGCCACTAAGTCAAACTTGACTTTTCTCATAGGCCTGCCTGGGCCCAGGGCTGTGAGCACCCTAAGCCCTGTTTGGAAGTCTTCTTTGAAAACCCTCATTACATGATTGTGATGCTCAAACTCCTGACTTGATAAAAATAATATCATTCCTCTGTTCTTTAATCTTAACATTGAGGAGGTACAACAGGCACCTTAGGGGTAGTCCTGGGGCTGTCGTCTCTAGGCAGAGGGAGTGGAGTGTGTCCCTGAACCCAGGGAGCGGGAATTAGCATCTGCACAGGAAGTGAAGGAGGCCTGGGGGTGGAATCACGAGATTATGAATAAGGTAGGCAGGCACGAAAGTCACTGCAGGAAACAAAAGTGTCTTAGAACTGGGTGTTTGTGCAGCAGTTTGTGTGGGAGTAGGAGAAAAAGAGTCTTTTTTCTCGGTCAGGAATCAAATGGAACACGTTTGCAAAGACCGGTTAAGTCATCTGAAGGGGAGCGGTTTCTGCTGCTTTGGAGACCACTTGCCTTTTCACATACTGTTTAGCTTATATTCTGTTCTTTGGGTGGAGAAATAATAAACTGGAGTTGAAGAAAACAACTGCTCTTCCTCTGTATCTGCCCATGTTGACTCAGTTCTCATCCCTTGCCCCTTTGGATTGAACTAACTACATTTTCTTTCCTTTTTCATTTTCTTTTTTTTTTTCCCTAAAAGAAGAAGATGGTGACTTTAAAGAAAGAATATTTCATCAAGGCCATCACAGACTCACAGATAATTAGGTGTCTTACCTAATCATCCCCATCTCTGGGGAGGTATCCATCAACTGTATCATTCTAAAACTTGAGAATGCAGTTTAGTTTTCCAGGATTATCAGTGCAAGCATGTGAGAATTAGTGATTACACATCATGGCCATTTAAACATTTTCTTTCTTCCTAAATATAGTGAGGCTTACTTAAACTGGAAAACATGACATTCACAAAATTGAAACAAAACAAATTTCACCTTTGTGAAGGAAAGTCATTTTATTAATTATACTCATTTGAGTGTACTGTGTTTTCTTAAACTTTTACTTTCAATTGTCTTTGATATGTGACCATAAATACAAGGACTCATTAAAAACCATGTCAAAAATATGTTTTCCTCCTCTGATTATAAAAGTTTTGAATTCTGATTATGGATAATTGAAAAATATAAAAAGGAAAAGAATCTCTCAAAATCCTACTCTTAAAAAAGAAATTACTATCAATTGATACTTTGATTTTACTTCAAGTTTTTTAAAAAAATTTATGTATCTATGTAACTGTTTAAGTCCAAAGCACATTATTGTATATGCAACATTTTACTAGGCTATATTATAATTATATATGTGTAATTATATATATATAATTTATGTTTTTACTTTTTTTTTCATTTTAGCATAGTTTTAGTTGAGTTCATGCTGTTCCATTACGGAACACTATGCATTGAGTCTGAATACAACCAATCACATTCTTTATAGACGAGCATTCAGTTTTTCAGGTGGTTTACTATTAGAAATAATGTTGCAATAAACGTGTTCATGTTTGCATTTCTGACAACTTTTTAAGATAAATTTCTGGAAGTAGAATTAATGTGACAAAATATACAAAAATTTAGGCATGACAATTTTTACATTTTTAACCAACATTTCCAACTATTTCTACTTTTCCATAAAGTTTATAAAAATTAATATGCCTACTAGTAGTTTAGGAGAGGTCTATTCACAAAAAATATATTTTTGGTTAAAAAATGTATTTTATTTAAAAGTTTTGGATTGCTGATGAGAATAATTTTTCAAATAATATATTGGTTAACTCTATTTCTTTGTGAATCTCATTTACTTTGTTTGATATTTTATTGGAGAGTAGTTTTTTTTTATTGGACTCAACAAGCTCTTTACAAAATGAGAATAACACTACATGTATAATATATAATTTGTAACATTTTCCTTAGTTTTCATTTACTTTAAAACTTTAACATATTTCTGACATTTAGAAATGCTACTTAATGTTTAAAAAAAAAAATCTCCCAATTCCTCATTTGTGAATTCTTTCATTGTTTAGAAATTTGGAAAGATTCTACATATCACTGATTTCATATTCATCTAAAAATACCTCTACTTAATGTTTTAAATGAACATTTCAACCAATAGGGAAATAATTTTACGATTGGGTAAAGACAAATGTTTGTTATCTAGAAATATTTAACCATGTTTCAGCATCATTTATTAAGAATTCTTGCTGGAAGTTGTTGAATCATGATGTCAGTTCAATCATATTCCAAATTCTTTAAAAAAAATTTTTTCTGAGCTACAAATCTGATATCTTGATCTGTTTACTGGTTTTACAGCAATCCACACTTTACAGTATTGAAGTTAAACAATAAATTTTAATATTTTATAGCTCAAGAGTCCACTAAATCTTTTTATTTCTTAGAGTCATCATGTGTGGCTAATCCTACTTAATTACAGTGTGCATTTTTCATGTTTACAGAGTATCTACTTAGTCTTTTTGTTTTAAATTATTTTTTTTTTAGACTTCATTTTAGGGGATGATATATTCTACTACGAACAAATATGTAACAAATGCAAATTTCAAGACTAAACTTTAGAAATACACGTCAGTGAAGTTATGTGCCCATTGTCACTCAACAAGCCAATAAATTATAGATCTGGAATCAGACCTCATGTTATTACAGATTTCCAGCCTCATGCTCACCCTACTGAAATTCATAGCTGTGTTGTTTATAGGCTGAAAAAAGGCCCGCTGTGGGGCTCCTGGCTCACAAGAAGTTTTCCTCCACACTATGGAAAGTCTTGCAATGGTTTCTTAAAGCCTCCGTCCCAGAAGGAGGAGCTCAGGACAATACACTGACCATACCACCTTATCTTTGTGAATTAGAAAATAAAGTAACGTTCGAAATCTCTATTGAGAGTGCTATTATAGAACGAGACAGTCTCTCTGGGGATAAGATGGGGTTGAAAAGGGCAGGTTTCTGGAATGTTATGGGGGCCTAATGATATGTCTGTGATATAAAACAGTTTCTGATATTTTCCAAATGGGTTATTGTTCATGTTTAAGTGATTATAGCAGTGATTTAAGCCAAACTAAACATTCTCCTTCCATGGTTTACTTCAACTCGTTCTAATCCCTCTTCATGCGAACTTGTCCAATTTTGATGTTTTGTTTTTTCTTTTGTGGGTATTTGATCATGTGGGCAAAATTTACTGGGTGAAAAGAGTGTGGAAACTAAAAAAAAATTTAACAATACCGTGTGGTTGGTGGGAGTTGGGGGGCAGGATTGATTGACTGCAAGTATTCAAAGAGAAAAATGATAACATCGACGGGGCATCAGAAATCATTTCTTGCCAATGAAATTTCTGAAGCTGTGGAATCATCTCTAAAAGAAATGATTGAAACCTCTTGTCTGAGCCACTGGCAATTGCACCTAATAAAGCTTTTGAGAACTCTGCACTGTTAGTGAGAGACGATGCCCTAGTAAGTCCAGTCCATTGACTCTGATAGTCTTGGCAAGACCTACTCATGGAATAACTTCATAATCAAATCTAAGACACCCTGCAAGCACTATATAAATTCACGTCTCCAATTTTTAGATGACTATTCAGATGCATTCTTGTATGTGTAAAAATACTTTTTCCCTCACAAAAGAATGTGTTCATCTATTACTGAGGAAAGAAGTGATTTGAAAAATAAAATAAAACCACGGAAGAGTAATTTATCAAAATACAATATACAATAGCTCTGATGCTCATTTCCAGTTGTCGGTGTTGTTATTTCAAGACTAAAGAACCATGTTAGAGACTCAGTTATTATTTTATCAAAATAAAAGTGAAGAAGGGGGAAGAAAACACTCCAAGCTAACAATCTGTATATCACATTTCTATGTGATGTGATTTAAAACAGCTGATCTATTAAGCACTCAAGTTCGGCTTTACAAGCAAATCACCAATTCTACCTTGGCTTTAGTATCGCCTCTGGCATCTTTATAATGTGAATATCTGAACAAAATCATAAGAGCCTCCCTTTTGGTGCCTGGGAAACTTATTAACTATTTGACATTCAAGGATATTCAAACTTACTAACTTTCCCCAGAGTGAAAAGTTCACATTAATACTTGATATTGGTCTCACTGACTGAACTTTGTGTAGTTGCCTCCATCAGGCTAAACTGGTCGCTCCCTCCTTTTACCTAATATTGATTCCCTTTCTAAATCCTTTCACATTCTAAATGAACCTGGGGATTTCCACCTTGACTTCTTTAGTTGCAATGAGAAATGGCATCAGGAACTTTCCTGTTAACTTATCACGTGGGACAGAATTTGGTTTCTGTAACGGTAAGAGAGCTTCTAAGTGGTAAGAGGAAAGGAAATTGGAAGGAAGAACTGAAGATATTTTTCTCCTATGAATTAGCACAAATAGAGATTTATAGCCTACACATGTGTTTTGTTTTTACTGATGGTTGTAACTAGGGACACCTGTAAGACAAAGCCAAAGGGGAAGAATTAAAAATAAATGGAAGAAAACGTAATCATATTGCTGCATTTCAGAGCTTGATTTGATGCCTAGTATGTGAGACTCTAAATTCCTCTTTCCTGGAAAATGTTTAATCATTTAACTTATGTAATTTAGCATACCGCATGAAGGCTGAAATATGACAACATTTTTTAAAAGATTCTTTCAGTATTTCCAACGGAAATGTTGAGCTAAGTGTAGAATTTGTGGGATCAGTTAGCTTATAAATAATGATCCTTTATGCTGGCATTGGGAAATCCCTGTTCCCATAGCTAGTTCAATAAAGCAATTAATATCAATAAATGCTGAAGAAAGCAAATCTCTATTCACTTTTGTCTGGATTAGTTAACATGAGAAAAATCCTACCCCTCTCCTGGAGTATTTAACCTTCTCAGAGGAAGGCATTCTCATGAAAAGTAAATTGAGTGTGTTTTTGACATGTCCTCCTCTTGTCCATTGCCTGCTTACTGAGAGATGAGCGACCTCTCTCCTCCCTCTAGAAATTTTAACGTGATTTTCTGTTTAGACCAGGCTCTTGTGAAAACTTGCGTTGTCAATACACCTTAGCATTTTTTTCCCTTATATTCCTAAACTTACTTTCTGTTTGGATGGATTTCTTTAAAAGAAACACAACTTCCAAAATCCATACATATTGTTTCTTTTCTATTGCACAGGGCTGGCTTATGCATTCCATGCAGAATAGCTCACATGTACTTAGAATTCACAGAGGATATTTGAGAGAAAGAAAATTTTAGGTGACATGGCAGATTTTCCTGAACCTCTTACGAACAATCTATGCAGTGAAAAAAATGCTTTGTCAAGGTGACGGTGAGGTTTAAGTGACCACATTGATAGATAAGGATTTGTGCATTCCAACTTTCAAAGCTCAGCATTCAGTAAACCGATGTCATGAGACAACCCCGAACTTTGACTATATTTGACTAGATCATTTGAGATTTCACACACAAGCAGCAAAAAGTTTAAAGGATACTATCCTGCAACGTCCAAGAAATGTGGTAATAAGGTAAGAGTTGAAATGCGTTGTTGGCAGAAGGAACCCATGGCTCGTGCTTGATTTATAACACACCCAGTTTCGTCAGAGTTGGCATAAGTGCGCTCTTTCTGACAGTGTGGTGATAACATACTGCAAGAGTTGAAGCTGCCAATTCTTACACCTTCATTCTACTAGCAAAGAATTTTAAAACAAAATTTCAATATTGCTACAGTACCACACTCCTTTGCTAGTTTCCCCAAACTGACAAACCCATTCTGTTTATAAATTTGAGAAGGAAAGATACCTAACTTTAAATACATCTAACTAAAGGAACGTATATATATTTGTTAATTTTATATATACCAAAGTTAAATACAGTTAAAATTTGTGGTGATGTGCCTATTACTAAACCGTAAGGAGGTGATAGTTTAATTTTGAAATGGGATAGTCATCTCAAATCAATGCCTTAAAATTCAGAAACATAAACACAGAGAATATTATTATTCTCATTACAATAGATTGAAAAATTTGTCATCCTGTCCATGGGAATTGAATAAACAAGAAGACAAAATTTCTTACAGTAATTACACTTAAAAGTTATACAAATGACCCAAATGAACTAATTTACAAAACAGAAACAGACTCACAGACATAGAAAACAAAATTATGGTAAATCAAAGAGGGAAGAGTAGGGAGGGATAAATTAGGAGTTCGGAATTAGCAGATACAAACTACTTAATACAAGATAAACAAAGTCCTACTGTATAGCACAGAGAACTGTATTCAATAGCTTGTAATAACCTATAATGAAAGGAATATGAAAAAGAATATATATATATGTATAACTGAATCACTACGCTGTTCACCAGAAACTAACACAACATTGTAAATCAACTATACTTCAATAAAAACAGTTACATTATAGTAAATCAAGTGACAAGTTTTTCTTTTTTAAAGAAGCTAAAGATTTACTTCTGCAATGTTAAGAGAATGTATTTTATGTGGAGAAAAAATACCAGGAGGAAATCATACTGTATGGAAAAAATGAAAGGACTGTTAGCATTTTTGTTTTTCAACTTTCACATTAGTGGTTTCTTTTAAGATTTTTGTGTTTAATCCCATTAACATGTATACTTTAAAAATACTTATATGTAAATTAAACTATGTTCAAAAGTGGATATATTCCTGATATTTAATACATTAAATTACAATGTGTATTATTTAAACATTTAATTTGGGGATAATTGTAGATTCACACGCAGTTGTGAGAAATAATGTGGGGAGAGTCTGTGTACCGTTTGCCCAGTTTTCTCCAACAGTAACAACTTGTATGACTACAATACAATATCACATGCAGGATATTCATGTTGACACAATCCACCGATGGTTTTCAGGCAGCCTCAATTTTACTTGTACCTATTTGTGGGTGTGTGTATTTAGTTCCATACATTTTTGTAACATTTATATATTCATGTATCCACCACCATGGTCAAGGTACTGAAGCGTTCCATCACCACAGTCATCCCTCATGTTGCCCTTTTTACAATAATACCCACTTCTTTGTCCCACTCTCACCCAGTTCCCAACCCCTGACAACCACTAACCTGTCTTCCATTTTCAAAATTTTGTCATTTCAAAAATATTATTTTAATGGAATCATGTAGTTTGAAATCATTAGTATTGGATTTTTTTCACTCAGCCAAATTCATTGGAGAGTCACCCAAGTTACTGTGTGAATCAATAGTTTGTTTCTTTTTATTGTTGAGTAGTAGTCCACGACATGGATGGACTGTTTAGTCATTCACCTGTTGAAGTACACCTGTTTTCTTTTCCCTAGTTTTGGTTATTATGCCAAGAGTCTAGAGATTTTCCTCTTGTCTTTCTTTTATTGAATTCTTGTATGTGTATGATTCCATTATACTCAGAGAGTATATTCTATGAGTTTCACTCTTTTAAATATGTTGAGGCTTGCTTTACAGCCTAGGATATGGATACTTGAAAAAAATGTGTATTCTACTGTTGTTGGGTGAAGTGAGATGGATGGATAGGTAGATGATATACAGATGTCAATTAGATCCTATTGGTTGGTTGCATTGTTTAGATCTTCTATATCTTTGCTGATTTTCTGTGTTACAGTTCATATCAGCTGCTGGCAGAAGAATTTTTAAGTCTCCAACTATAACTGAGAACTTGTCTATTTTTCCTTATGGGTCTATCAGACTTTGGTTTATGTATGCTGAGACTCTCTTGTGTACACATTTAAATCATTATGTCTTCATGGTAAATGATTCGTTTATCATTTTGCAATGCCCTTCTTTGTCTCTAGTGATTTTTTGCTCTGAAGTCAACTTTATGTGATAGTAATACAGATATTCCTGCTTTTTCAAAAATTAATTGCATTGGTATACCTTTCCCCATCATTTTATTTTCACTTACATATGTTTTCAAATTTGAAATGAGTTTCTTTTAAACGGTGTATAATTGGGCCACATTTTATTATTGACTCTGCTGATCTCTGTCTTTTAATTAGTGTGCTTACTTACATTTAAGGTTATTGTTGACATGTTAGAGCATAAGTCTACCATTTTATATGTTTTCTGCTTGTTTCCTTGTTTCTTGTTGCTCTGTTGTTTTTGTTTCTTTTGCCTCCCTGTGATATACTTTTAACGTATTAGGATTCCATCTAGATTTATTTATCGAGTATACCTCTTTAGTTTTCTTGGTGGGTGTTCTAATTATTACAATATACGCATCTGGCTTATCTCAGTCTACTGGTATCAACCTTCTACTGCTTTGAGTGAATTGTTGAAATCTTACTTTCATTTACATCTCTTTACCTTCCCCACTTTTAAATGTGTCTTTAGTATCAGATGGTATTATAATTTTTATTTAATCTTCAAATATGGTTTATAAAACTCATGAGAAGAATACCTTATAGCATGTACCCATATTTGGCTCATTTTGTTCTTTTTGATATGGCAAAATTCTTTTATCACTTCCTTTCTTTTTGAAGAAACTCTTCCAGCCATTTTTTAAAGGTAGATCCACTAACTACAAGTTCTTTTAGCTTGCTTTATCTGGGAATATCTTTATTTCCCCATCTTAAAGGATAGTTTCTCTAGATAGAGTTTAAGTTTTCAAGTGAGAAATCTACTGTAGTTCTGAAATGACATTTCCTAACAGGTAATATGGTTTTTCTAAAAGGCTGCTTAAATTTTTTTTTGTCTTTAATTTTCAGAAGTTTAATTACTATATGTCCTGCTGTAGATTTCTTTGGTTTATCCTATTTGGAAATTTCTTAGCCTCTTGAATCTGGAGATTCATGTCTCCCACCAAATCTCGGTCATTTTCAGCATTATTTCTTCAAATACTTCATCAGTCCTCCCTTTCTCCTCTCCTTCTGGTACTACAATGATAAAAATGTTGGATCCTGTGTTACCGCATCATGAGTCTCTAAGACAGTTTTCTTTTGTTGTTCTTGTTCTGTTTTCTTTCTGTTGATCAGACTGTAAATTCTATCAATTTATTCTCAAGTTCACTGATTCTATTTGATAATATTTACATTCTACTATTAAACACAGTAAGTAAAATTTTAATTTGGGTTACAGTATGTTTAAGTTATTTAATTTTTATCTGGTTCATTTTTATAACACTCTTTCCTGAGATTTTCTGTTTTTTCCTTTGTTTTAGGAGTGCTTGATATTGCTTGTTGACACGTTTTTAGAATGGCTGCTTTAAAATCCTTGTCAGATAATTCCAACATTTTATTTACTTTGGTTTTGGCATCAGTTGATTGTCTGTTCACATTCAAGTTGTGATTGTCCTGGTTCCTGGTATGATAGGTGATTTTTTTATTGTGCCTTGAACATTGTGGCTATCACTTTAAGATACTATAGGTCTTGTTTAAATATTTTATTTTAACTATGCAGTCATCCATTTAGGTTTATCACACAGACACTGTTTCACATTTGTAGACTATGGTTCAAGTGGATATTTAATTTACAGATGATCTGTGGTGATATTTTGGTTAACCTGGTTTATCTATTGCAATGAGACCCCCACTGGTCCCTCCTTGGGCAGCCTAAGGGGTAGAAAGGAGTTTCCTAAGTTTTGGCTGCCTTGTCTCTTGGTGAGGGAGGTGATTCTATAATCGCAGAGACAAAAATATTTCCCATAGGAAGCCAGTTCTTGTGGAAGGTACATCTTGTTGGTGCCACCCAGCCACATGGTGTCCCATGGTGGGGAAGGGGAGTTTCAGGTCCAGTGAAGAAAGAGAGCACTTCCTGTCAGCAGGGTTCCTGATCAATCTACATTGCTTGTGTGGCTTGAGAACTTACAGGACAATTCAGAGAAGAAAGGAGTCTTCCTCGGCCACCTTCTGTTGTCAGGTTGGTGGTTGGGACTCGACTTGGTCATCTTGTACTTTTGGGTAGTGGGTTATAAGATGCTCTGCCACTTCAATGTTCCTTTAGTTCTGGGGTCTCTAGTCAATTTTTCTTTCCCTTTCCACTTTTTGGTCCTTTTTGGTTGCCGGTTGCATTATCTCCAGAGTTTCTGGTCAACTTAGTGGAGTGGAAAGGAGAGACATGAGACTATTTAGTCTTGTCTGGATGGGAATGTGACAGATAGTGTATTTTAACCTTTAAAAGATGATTTTTCCCCCCACGGAGTTTATAAAAAACATATTTCCACAGGATATATATGAACGGTAGAAATAAAGGAATATGAGCAATAAGAGGTTGGAGAGATAAGACTAGGTCTGATGCTGAGCATGCAAAGCATTAATTGAAAACAACATTTCAGTGTCACAGGCAATTTAATACTCTAAGTAAAATACAGCCCACATAGTTTATACATAAGGAAAAAAAGGAATCAGAAACAAGAGATTTTGACAAGTGTCAAGATAGCAGTAATGTACTATTTGTGTTAGTTTTGGTAATTTCTCTAAATCTTTAAGAGCATGGTCAAAATAAAGTAAAAGGAGTTAACTATAGTGCAATAAGTTTTTTGACTAAATGATTGTTGCTTATTGGCACAGTTTCAAAATGATTATTTTAAACTGATTCAAAAATTAAATAGACCAAGATAGAACAGACAACATTGAAGAAAAGAATAAAATTTGAGGATTTATATGAAGCACATATGAAGATATAATAAATCTAGAGAAACTGAAACAAATAGGTTATAAAATATATATGAATGAAACAAAATAGAAGGGACACATACATGCAGTCAATTGTTATTTGATGAGAGTAGTACTGAAATCTAGTTGGGTCAATTGTATATACAAATAGAAAAAAAAAGGAAAATAAAAGAAATTTGACCTATACCTTACAGGATATTCAAAGAGCAAATCCAGATGGATTGTAATATAAAATTGAAAAATAAGACACTAAAGATAACATAGGAGAGGGCCTTTATGAATTTGAGGCAGGAGAAGATTTGTTAAGCAGAACAAAAAAGCACTAACCATAAAAGAAAAGATTTATAATTTGGATCCTATTAAAATTTAAAATTTCTGTTCATTGTAAGACAATATTAAGAGAGTGAAAGACAAGTCAGAGAGTGGGAGAAGAACTCTGCAATGCGTATAGACAACAATGGACTCTCATCAAGAGTATATTGATATAAAAATTGATATAAAAACAGGCAATCCAATAGAAAAACGGTCAGAGGACTTGAATGCTACTTCACTAAAAAGATTTTCCAAATGGTTAATAAGCATGTGAAAAGATGTCCAACTTTATAATTCTTCAAATAAACCAAAATTAAAACCAAAATGAAATATACTACACGTCTACGGAAATAGTCAAAATGAAAAAAGATTGAAAATACCAGTGGTACGGGTGTCGTGCAGCTGGAATTCTCATGCGTTACACCTGATAGTGTAGACTGTAAAACTGCAAACTAGCTCTTTCACTTTGAGTACCTGGTGCAGTGAGCACACACGTAAACCTGCAACTGAGCAGTTCCACCCCTAGCTACACGTGTGCACAAACAGGCACCGAAACACATACAGAAGAATATTCAGAGCAGCTTTGCTCATTACACATAAAACAGGAAAGGCCTATCAACAAGAAATAAGCAACTAACCTGCAGTGTACTTATATACTAAAATATAATGCCTCGCAAATCCTCAATTGCTGTCACAGACGACAACATACAGATGTAATATCAAGCAAAAGAAGGGAGACAGTAAAAAGTACACATCCTATGATTACATTTGTTTAAAGTTAAAAAAAATGTATATAAAAGGAACAGTTTTGGGTTTTTTTACACAAATAGAAGATGTGGGGCAGCTCTGTGTCAAGCAAGTCTATCGGTGCCATTTCCCCAACAACAGAATTTTTTAGCTAAGGCATGTACATTTTTTAAAGACACAATGCTATTGTACACTTAATAGACCACAGTGTGGTGTAAACCTAACTTTTATATGTGCTAGGAAACCAAAAAATTTATGTGACTCACTTTATTGCGACATTCGCTTTATTGTGATGGTCTGGAAACAGCACTATCTCTCTGTAGGTCATTAAAAACGAGGGGATGTGGATTTGAATCAGGCACCTAACAATAGCAGGTCACCTAACAATTTAGCATCAATTTTCTCATCTGTAAGATATGAATTACACACCTACCTCAAACAAAATCATGTGGATGGTAGTATAGTATTTCCTTGCTATCTGTGGGAGGTTAGTTCCAGGATCCCCTCTGATACCAAAATCTGCAGAAGCTCAAGTCTCGTATATAAGACGGCCTAGTACGCTGGGTTCCGCGTCTGTGGATACAGAGGGCAGACTGCATTTGAAGCTGACTTAGAAAGTGTTAAAAGTGTCACAACTTGAAACAAATACAGTTTAAGTGAGGTATCTCATGTTACTGAAACACCTCTATGTTGTGCTTGGGCATGCTTAAAATGGTAAGACGAATATCAACTATTCTGGAAAGGATATTTAGGAGGTAAAATGGAGGTGTAACTGACCAATTCAGTTTATACTGTTCAGCATAGGGTATTATTCACTGGGAGGATGGTTTCATAGTTGTGCTAAACCCATTTTTTCCCTAAACCAGAGCTCTTTGTATATAGTTTTGTTCCCCTGCCTTCTGAATCCTCTTAAACGTATTCCAAAGATTTCTGTCTGCCCAGATGCCCCACCTTCTAACTCATTATCGTCCTTACTGTTTCCCTCACCCTCTTCCTCCCTTTACAGCAACTATCAAGTCTTTCCCTATCTCCTCATCTTTCACAAGTCATCCACTTCTTTTCTTCCATCTTATCACTACTTAATTCAGACCGCCAGCATCTCTCTTCTATTTTTACATGATAAACTCTTCACTGATGCTCCAGCATCTAGGAAAGTCTCCATACTGTCGCCAAAGTCAACTGGCAAAAACATAGATCTGACCGCAGCTGTATACAAATTCTTCCACTGGCTGGAAGATGCCCTCAGGGTAAATACTTACTCTTGAACATAATATAACCATTTTTGTTATTAGACCCATGTTGTCCACTTTTACATCTGATTCTTACAATCCTGCTAGTCCATTATTTGCCCTTCAACAAGAATTTTTCCTCAGGCCCACTATAACTTGTATTCTTGGAAAAACTGATGATATTTCAATTAGGAACTTTGTTTCACCTTTCCTCTGCCCAGACCACTCCCTACTGCCCTCCATCCTTCAAAAACTTTGGTGCATTCTCAGATCAGACACCACCACCAGGAAGGCTCCAGGCAAAGCCCGGTGTAGAGACTCTCTTATGTGCTCTCACTGCAACTTAACCCCTCATCAAAGGGTCTTGAGGTTGAGAATTATGGACGAGGATCACGTCCCACTTGTATCTGCAGCATCTGAGAGCGTGCCAAGTGTTTAGGAGGCATTTGCCGACTGTGTCTTGAATAAATAAATTATGAAATAGGTATCACGTTTGCTATGCAGAGTCTGTCTGAAGTTCTGCCATTCCTTATTCCACAGATGGGATAGTGGGCTTTCTGCCGGATGGAGATGTAATGGGAAGGAAAACTCAGAACTCACCAGAGGAGAATGACAGCACAGGAGAACTCACAGGAAAGGCAGGAGAGGGGATGTCTGTGCAAGGGTGGATGAGAAACAACCTTCTTAGGCAATCTAAGTAAAACAAGATCCCATGCCCTTACTAAACTCCGTAGAGTTGTTGTGAATGTTTCTGAAAATAAACTAAGCAGAATTTCAGAAAGGAGACATTAATGGAAGGCTTCCAAGAATACAGAGTGGCCTGTGGAGACGGGGCGTTATGGAGATTATTGCATAACTATCAGGAAGGTGAATTACAATCATATTTAAACCCAAGTAAAAAGACTCAACACATCTGTAGTCACCACAAAGGAGGTAAAAGACATTAAAACTCCCTGAAATTTAGCAGCAGATGGGTAAAAACTAAGTCAAAGGAAGATTAGCTAGCTACTGTATTAAGGTTGGATACTATTTTTGTTAATAATTTTTATTAAAATTTTATTTTTAAATACTTTAGAAGCTCTTTTTTATGCTATAATTATAAGCTAAATACATAGGTATATTATTTCGTGTAAGAAATTACTGGGAGGATAAAACATGTCATATTGGTAAGGATAAAATGTATTATGTGGCAAAAACTAAGTATTCTAACATTTCAGTGGCTTATGTATTAAATGTTTATGTATTGTGTTATGCTACACCCAGTGTGGATCAGCGGGAGTCCAGGTCATTCCTATTTTCACAGGTACCCAGACTACGGATGCTCTCCCCTGACACGGTCTTCCATGCTCTTCATGGCAGAGAGGAATCATGTGCTGGTTCTCAGTTTTCCCTAGAGACAACCAATGTGACTGCCACTCATTTCACTGGCTGGAGCCGGTCATGTGGTCACACCCAACTTCAAATTCATGGAGAAGTGAGGTCTTACCAAATGCACGCACAGAGAAGGAAACAGAATTTTTTTTTTCAAACAATTCTAGTGAGAAGGAGAGTGAAAAATCTTATTGTGGGCCCTGTAATCTAATCCAGGAAGGTAGTGCAGGGCGGCAAATTCTCCGAGAAGTGGAGAAAGAGGCCATTGTGAACAACCAGCAGCTGGCAGAGCTACAGCCGGGTTTCTCTTTCTTCCTTTCATGCTGTTTACACATCTAAGAAGCTGCCTGTGAATTCCATAATCTTGTGACACTCTGCAACATGCTGTCCTTCGTTTCCCCTAATACTCCCCTCACCACCAAATCATCAGAAAATGGCACAGGTTAAAGGATACCTTGCATAGCACCCCCCTTGGTTTCACAGGTATATAATAATTATCGTTATATTTAAGAGAACTTTGGTGACCTTCAGTGAGGGATTTAAAAAAGAAAATCAATATTAAAGAAACCAGCACCTTTTGGCCTGGAAACAAAGTCCCTCAAACTGTTTAGTTGAGATGGGCCAATCTTATGACAAGTCAACACTTTTAATTAACAAAGTGGCTTATCAAAACAGTCACACAAATCAAGTTTGCCTCCTATTCTGCCTTATGGAGGGAGTGGAACTGTAGCATCGTCCCAAGACTGTTAGGACGAATCCCCCGTCTGACATTGCAGGACCGTCATCGGCTTGAACGCTGATTCAGGAGCAACTACTCTCAGGATTCTCTCTAACTTTATAATTTCAGGAGTAAAAGATAGGATTATGCAACCCGAAAAAAATACCACTCTACATTGAGAAAATAATGCCACATACTGGGGATATCCACACTCGCTATACCCCCTTTTATTCCAAAAAGCTTGTAAGAGATTTAACTGTGATACTTAATCAATCACAATTTGCTAATGATATCAAAGTGGCAGATTCAAGTGCACTTTAGATCATTTGAAAAGCCTTTTATTTTTCATGTACTCCTTTTGTCTGGTGTAGAATAACCTTTAAAACTCTGTCTCAACCCTCTCTTCAGTGAAAAGACAGAGACTAATCACAAATGGGAACTGATTGCTGTTCACCAAACTTGAAATAAAATGCAGGTCTAAAGCTTTATATGCAGAAAAGATGGAGTCCTCTTATCTCATATTGAATGTGATTGCTGCCGCTCTCCCCACCCTTTGACATCCATTACCATATTAAAGACATCTTTACGGAGAGGGGAAGGAACTGTGGCTTTATGTTGGATAGCCTTATTAGTTCTACTAAATATTTCTTTAATTTTTGTTTATCTTACCTGATTAAAACAGGTCTCCAGCATTTCTTCTTTCTTCCAACTCATCTTCTCTAAATGTTCTTAGAAATTATTGGCGTTGGTACGGTCGCTTCCTGAAAATGATTTAAATCCCAGGGTCATTCATGAAAAGAAAATCTTGTTCAATTGCTGGTTGCTGAATTTCTTGCCGCTTTTCAGAAATATGTATTTCCAGGTCTCTCCACACACTCTCCATATCAGAGCTTGCCCACAGGTTTCCTTTGGGTTATTTCAGCCTACCATAGCTTTTATTTGGTCTAAAGTATGTGTGTGTGTGTGTGTCTGTACTTTCTCTCCTTTGTGTGTGTGTGTGTGTGTGTGTGTGTGTGTGTGTTATTCCAAACATAGGATTTTGCTCTTTACCCATTTGGGATGTTGCATTTTAACATTTAGAATAGAATGTGCTTGCAGACACCTTTAAGGACCACTTGGAAGCACCATGAAAAGATAGACCATCAGACTTTCAGAGACTTGGTGGTGCGGGGAAAGGACAGATGTGCCTTATTTAATAGCAAACCAAGGACAGAGATTGTACAGATCGGTTCTGAATATGAACAAGCCCTAAAGCAACAGTCACAAGGCATGGAGGTAACAGTTGCTGTGAAGTTGCCTCTCATATGGGCAACTCTACGTTAATACTGCAGAAGGAGTAAGTTCTTATTAATGTACAGGATGAAGGTAATGATTCTTCTGAGGAGCTGAGGAAGGCAGCCAGCTGAGAAACATCATAGAGTAAGGTTGCTACTAACCAGCATTTACCTAACACCTGTGAGACAAGTGTGACTCCCCGTCAGCTTTCGCTCCCCTCTCCCCACCCCTGTCCTCTAGGGATCTACAGGGACGACTCCAGTTGGCAACTTTTCACCGGTCCAGTCAATGCTAACATTCTGAATGTCTCTGGGCACTGCCTAATGTGAACATTCCCCCTCCCAAGCCCCACTGCTTCTAACATTTTCCTTATATTCGTTCCCAAACCTCTCTGTACTTTCTCTCCTTTGGCTATTATTTATCTATGGTTTGTCTTTCTCAAAACCTTTCTATCCTCTGAAATAGCACTTCATAGCAAATCAACTTCTTAACAGAGCTGGCTATATAGTTTGTGGACCCCTGTGTCTAATAAAAAAATGAGACCACTTCCTTAAGAAGCAAGAAAAAAATACAGTTGAAGGTACTAAAACATAAAGATTTTTTCTTTAAAAAATATTTTAGTACTTATACAACACAATAGCAATATATGATACATGAGTAACAACAAACTTACAAATTGCAAAAAAAATTTTTGATATAATTATATATAATGCAATAAATAGTAATACTCAATGTGGTATCTTGATTAGTCATAAGATTTTTCTGGCTTTTCTGAAAATTCATAATTTGGTCATCAGAATTTATTCATTTAACATTTTTAGTCAACATAATTTAAAGTGACATTAGTCACTGTTGGCAATGCAAGAGTGCAAATAATTTTTGATAATTTTTAATTATGAAAAGGATCTTTCTGCTGATACAGCTGTTACTAGAACTGTTCAGAGTACTTTATAGACTGTGGAAACGTGATACATTTGTGATTAATTATTTTGAAATAAAAATTTTAGTATTTTTAGAGCGGGTAATTCTTGAGGAACTATTTTTTGAGAGATATTTAACTCTTCATGTAAATCAGTTCTGTATGCTGTTATAACTAATACAAAAATGTAATATAGTTAATATGTAAATATAAATTTATACAAGAGCATTTTAAAGTTTCTGCTGACAATTCCTGTAATATTGGTGATTGTACAAGACACAACAGTGGCTTCATGACTTGTATATAATTTAAAAATGCAAAACACCAGTTTATATATTTTATAGCTGTAGCCTCAATTACAAGGAAACAAATACTTTTAAAATTGCCTTTTTCATTAATAATTGACTCAAAATTTCATATGAAAATGGCATTCTTTACTCTCAAATGCAGCCATTTTAAATTTAATTTCTATTGTCTGCGGATATGTGCTTTGAAATGTTGCAGCCTTTCTTAAAGCCAGGGATTTCAAACTCTGAAAAATTCTAATCTCCCTGTGATATCCCTGATTGCAACGCCCATGTGCTCGCGTCTGCTTTCTAACAGTGCACGGACAAATGTTTAGGGCTCAGCACCGACTTTGCCAGCACTCGTGCTCAGGCCGGATCTTTGCTATCTGCGAGATGCTGCAGGCACAGGCTCACGGGCTTGGCTCTGCTTCATTGGAAGCCTCCCTTGATCCAGTAACCATGGCACCTGCCACCACTTCTGCTGCTACTGCTGCGGTGGCCGCCCTCGCCTCTGCCAATCCCACCTGGCCGCCCACTTGGGGGCACTGGAGAGCCTGGAGAGCTCCGGCTGTGCGCATGCGCCCTGGGGTTCATGCTTTACTTCACAGCTGCAGTATTAGAAGGCTTTAATTCATCTTCACACAAGTTGCCCCAGCTTGGCAGGGTATCTACATCTACAAACTGGGAAGGTGCACCCAAGGCATCCATGGGGTGAGAATTTTAGCTGTCTTTTCCAAAATTCCTCAGTAATTCAGTATTTACCGGAGACTTCAGAGCACTCAGGCAGTCCCAATCAGGTGGCACTCAAACGAGTTAAGCTCCTCCTGGAGAGTGCCCCAGTGCATCGATGTCGCTATTACATATTAAAAGATCAATAATTATTAATGACTTTTCTTACGTCTCATTTTCATTGAGAGTTTAACCATATGGTAGCACTTGTCATACTTTATTATAATTGCCTGCTCACTTGTCAGAAGCCTTCCACTAAACTGTAAGTTTCTTGAGGGCATTCCTCCAGAATTTGCAAGTGAATGGGTAGATTAAATGAAGCCCACATAAGTTAGTTACAGAGTTCTACATTGCTGGAAAATTTCAAGTATTGGCTGGATAATGATTCAGGAAGTTATTATAAAGGGAATTAGATCAAATTCTCAATAAATATTCACCCAATGCCTTATATCTGTAAAGAGTAACAGTGCTACATACCATTCAGTAAGTGACACTGAAGCATTGCAAGAAGTTTTATTATCCAAAATGATGTATTATTTTCAGAATATTAGACTTATTAAGGCAGAAAAATAGACTAATATATTTTATGAAACCTGTCAACAGTGGTTGAAATAAAAATGTTTTTCCTTAATATTGTGTTATTCAGAATTATTAACTTATCACTATTTTCTCCAAGTATCTTAGTGTATCACACATTATTATATAAAGAGAGAAATCAAGGATTATAGATTAATTTAGGAAATATAACATTATGAGCACATTTGTGTATACAAAAAGCAGTAAAAAAATCTATAAAAACTTTTTGTAGAAACAAAAGGTTATACATAATTATCAATAATTATACTTTTTAAGAAGAATGAGGTCATAACTTTCTAGAGAGCAATTTATCAATTTCCTAAAGTGTATTCTAGGAGATTTCTTGTTTTTAAGATGCCATTTTTATAACTCTAAATTTCTTTGGAAAGAACCAGTGATGGAATTTACTCTAGATCCATGAAAATTAGGCTGCTTGCATTTACGACTCTTCTTATTTTGGCATGCAAAGTGTAACATGATGTAAACCTGCATCATTACATGTGTTCATATATTTATATTATGTCATCAATTTCAATTGTTTATCTAAGAGAAACAGCTATTTTAAAAATGTGGATAAAATAATAACTAAAACATTCTGTTGGCATCCATTCTATTCCTGCAGAGGTGCTGCAATTTCGTAAGACACACAAGTGATGAAAACAAAAATGTGTAAGGAAAGAAGAGTATGACATAAAATTGATTTAAAAAAGCATAAACTCCAGCCCTAGTATTGCTAGGACTTTTGTTTCCACAGATGGGAAAAATGTTTACTAGATATTTTATAACACACTATTATTGAAATTGAACTAGATAATATTTAAGTTTTGAAAACATATGCATATTATCTCATTAACTTCTTAAAACAGATGTCATTAAGTGAATATAACTTGTAAAGTTAGTTTATAAATATTACAATAAAATATATTATGTTTTATCAACAAACAGAATAATAGTTATTTTACTATCATTTTATAATCCACATCTATGACATGTCATAATTTTAGATGCTCAGATAAGTAAACCCAATACCCAGGAATCTGGGCATTGACTTTTAGGTGTTTCATCTTTAGACAGAACAGACAGACTCTGAGATCCTAGATTTTAACTTTATGTCCCCAAAAGACATACTCTTCATGGATGCATACAATTTAAATAAAACTAAGAGCACCCTTTACCACTTAATAATGCACTCTTCAGTGAAAGTGGAATTACTTTTAAGTATTATATTTTAAAAGACAAAATATGAACTAGAACCAGAGTAAATCCAAATAATACGTGTAGTTATTTAACTTTTCGTTAAAACCTAACTGTTCTAAACACTTTCTTTTAATATGACTTCCACCCTGCCTCCCTTGACAAATTATTTGATGTAATTTAAAATAAACTATACAAAAAATACAATGGTAAAACTAGAAAAAGAAGTGTAAGATGACGAGATGTTGGGAAATCGAATATTCCAAGAGCTTAGGCTGATACAGTTACTGTAATTGAACATTAAATTTAGCTCAAAGCTTTCTGGAAATAAAAACATCTTTAAAAATGTTTAAAAGCCCCAAATGTCACCAATATGGAGCATTATAGATGGTTATGGTATTGTAATGAAAGGGGATGAGTTATTTGACATTTGTAGTATTATCTTTGATATTAAAATACACTCTAGTCTGTGATAATAGAAACCCTGTTTTTCTCAAAACTGAATTTTGAAAGTGATTTATTAATGACCATTATGTGAGTGGTATTAAACATTAGGATGGAAAATTCCCTCAATAGTGCTTTTGCAAAAGAATCAAGGACGTATTTCGTGTGACAATTTGGTTTGGATGTTTTATTCTAGGCAAGTAGGCCGATGATGTCCAGGTATGTGAATTTCTGGTTCCAAATTTATCTTTCATAAAGATGAGAAATTAAAAGAGAAATGATTAGTTAGCAAGTGTCTCAGCCATCCTTTTTCAAAGATAAATTCTTCAAGCTACATTTCCAACAGAAACATTGCAGTGTTCCAAGACTGAACGGTAGTAAATGTCTGGAGACAAATGTGTTGTGCACTGACAACATTCTCACTCTTTGTGGGCACCATGTCATAACCACAGCATTTACTCTATATCATAAAAATTCAAGAAGCTGAATTATGGTTTACTGAAAAGAAAGGGGAAAAAACTCTTACATATGTGTAGGAGTAGATTGTAAAATTCATTCAAAACTGATCCAAATATTTCCCAGGCGATCATCCTGGATCTGCTGGATTATCTGAATAAATTCTTATTTGACAAGCCAGATTTCCACAACATAGAGCATAGACCAAATTAATTTGGCCAGGAAAAACAGAAAGCAGGTATGATTATCTACTTTAACCATTAAATTAATTACTACTACTTATTGGAAGAGCTGACATTTGCATGGTTTTATAAGGATTTAATTAATATGTATTCCCAGACCAGTAATTTGAATGACTTGCTGTATATGGTAATTATAAATCAAATATTACTCTATTTAACTTTTATTTTTGCCTTTGTTATTTAACCACTCATCCAGAATTTTCAATCAAAAATTAAAAAGACTTCTTTTTTGCAAAAAAAGTTGATTATGGGCTGCTGAAAATCTAATGGCCAAGTTCAGATTCATGGTTTCTGGTCGACTAAAATGGTTCATCCTGTTCCCCAACCTGGTCCCTCTTAGGCCTTCTAGGGGGCAAGTATTTTCCCACTCATGGAGTTCTTGCACGTGAGGCTCATGTATGTGTATGTACGATGACCTGGTGCCTATGCCCTGTGAAGTGAAACAGCTGTTGGGGGAAGATGAGCAGGACTCTGAGAGACATGGGGTGACAGCAATGTATCTTTGACTTAGTAATGAAGACATAATAGTAATGGACCATGTGTATTTGTAACTTAGGGATTGTAAGAATATGGAGCCCAGTTGCAAAATGTACTGTTGGAGAAGACAGAGGTCAGGTGAGGATAAAAGTTCTAATTAATAAGAGGAGCCTGAAGACATTAGAGCTGACGCTCTCAAGTGCATTTTCTTGATTCTTTGGAGGCTTCCTTCTGGGTGCCTCAAAATTCAGCGTCCTTATCTTGGGTGATGCCTCCCCTTAAGCTAGCTGCTCTCGATCTCCGCCAAGCCTCTGCATGCCAGCAACAACTCACGACGTCTTTTTGTCTGATCCCTTTTCCTGGGTGTCTTGCCCCATTGGCTGGTATAACTTTTAAAATAACTTCAAGTCAACATTCCCATCGGGGATTCCCATATGTTCCCTGGAGATTCATGTCTTTTGTCTGCTTTTTGGATGGAAGTGCAGTTCCTTCACTGACTCTTCTCCGTATCTAAAGATGCTTTACTCTCCTAGGCGTAAATCCAGAGCTGATCTTCTGGGGCCTCAGTGAAGCATCACGTTTTCCATCCTCTCGTTGGTCTTTTCCCTGGGCATGCAGAAAACTGCAGGAACTGGCCCTACCAAGGCACCCAGAGGAAAGAAATGGAATGGGGCTCCCATCACATCAGCTGTTCTCTAAAGAAAAGCTCTAAACACACTCTCTCTAATATCTCCTCTCTTGACCCTTTTTGATTCCTCAGTGGATGTGAGAGAGTTCCCAAGTAAGCTGAAGGTTTTCTACCTTGAAGTTCCGTCTATGGTCTAGCATCTCCTTTGTAATACATCGTCTTATGGAGTCTTGGCTCTTCAGCAAAAACTCCCAATTTAACATCCTGTTACATGTGCTACACAGGTGGAGATGCCAACTGGAGAATAGATAAAGTACTTCCCTTAATGGCCCTTTAGTAAGTACTTATCTGTGTGCTGGATGAGACCTTAGGATGGTGAGTTATAGTTCGATTAATATTGGGCCTGTTATGGGTAAATACTCCTTTCTGGACCACTATGAAGGTTTCTTAAAATAAAAGCAATATTTCTTTTGGAAAATGAGAATTAATTTCTAAAGACAAAAATTGACAAATAAGATTCTGTATAAATAGATTTGTAAATTAAGAACTTTCTCAAATTGGTTATTGACCTGCTACTCAAACCCTCAAACAATGACTTGACCCAGTGGCATGCAGTTTGAAAATGTCTGGCTGGAGCCGTGATACAGGTAATGATCTGGGAATGACTATTGACCTTGAGAAAGCTGACAGTCCCACCTAGCTGCTCAAAATTGTAACAATCTTGTCGTAGTAGCCCTGTACTGTGAAGAAGTGAACAAATCATTTCTATTCATCCAGAACAAAATCTTTACAAATCAGAACAAAATTGTTAGTTTTTGAGTATGTTGACTTAAAATTATCCATCTAATTTATTCCAGCCATTGAACATGGCTTAGGTAAACTTACTGGGTGAATTTGAACCCTGGCAATCTGTGACTTTGAATGCAGGCAGCGTCTACATTTCTTGTGGTGCCTTGTACTTTGGAATCTGCTGATAAATACTTTTTAAATGTATACAACTTGACTATCACTATTCCTAAGAAAAGATGATATAAGTTAGTCCTGCAAAAGACAACAGATGCAGTCATGTTTTTACAAGGAATACTTTCTTGAAGACTTTACATAATTTGAAACTTGTATAATTCAAAATTATTTTTCCCATAGGAATAAACATAAAATTGCATTGTTTCAAATGTTGCATCAAAATTGAGACTCCATTAATATTTTATATCACACTATTTCAAATTACTGTGACCCAAATTTACATAACACATGGCCTCACTTTGTGTATGTGAGCAATGATAAGGTTGCAGGTGTGTGTGTTGTAAATGTGTGGGGTTAGGTAGTTCTTCAGTTTGCTTTTTACAAATATTAGTAATAGTAATCTCTATATGACTCATTCTGAATTAAAATAGCAGTGTTTTCTAGAATCCGAGTAATGTGAGAAATAAACATTGAATTAGGGATAGATCATTCCCCTAGTTAATCTGCTTTGTTTACATCCAAAGGGAATGGAAAATAGTCCTGACTTCCAGGTTTTGAGCTCAGGATCCGTGCCTCAGTGGTAAGGGAACATCAAATCTTGAATTTGCTTCCGATGTTAATGGTGTCACCAAATATCTCAGGGAGAACTGAGTGCTGACTGGCAGCCAAGTACAGAAAGCTTAAAAGGAGTGCCTTAATTCTATCAGAATATGTATTTTGCGGTCCGTTAATATTTTGCATTAAGTCAATTTTGAGCTATTAAAGTTTTCCTCTGTATTTTTTTTTCTAAGTTTGCTAATCATCAGGAAGCACTCGCTTTCATCTGGGATTTGTTCGCATTGATTATACTTCCTCCAGTCCTGTGCTTCATACCGACCTTTCAGAATTCGTGCTGGAGGTGGCTGAATGCACAGTTTCTAGAAAGCACTGGCTCCAGTGGCCTCCCCCTGTCTCCATGGCTGTGTCCTCCTTTCACTCTTCCTTGGGTTCATGGAATAAAGCAATAGGAGCATAGGTGTGTAGCCTCGGACAGCTGTGAAAATATTCCTATTCATTTTATACAAATGGACAGACCTGCCTACATCCCTTAGAAAAGACGTTCATCCTGTTCGATTATGTGGATTTTTTTTTTTTAACTGTAGGCATATTGAAGTGTTTTCTACCTGAGTTTGAAGTCCTTTTCTGAGGATCTGTCACATATCCCTTCTCTTTTTCTTCATGGTTTAGAATTCCCTGTTCTATTAATTGGGTTTCCAACATGAAACATACAATATATTCAAGATAGTTTAGCTGAGAATAATTTAATAGAAGGACCTGGATTAAGGGAACCAGCTAGAGGTGTGCAAGGCACTTGAAAAATGGGAAGTCTTTGCTATACCTAGTCCTGAAGGAAACAAGGGAGAGGACAGTGTTCCTAGAGTCCAGGGAGAGACGGAACCATGGAAAAGGATGTGCCCCAGACATCCAGTGGGAAAATAAAGAACCAAAATTTCTCTCCCAACCCATTATATCCTGCCTGTACCTCCATGATTCATCCACAATCGGCTGAACCCAGCTGGAAGCCCAGAACAACAACACCATCAGCACCACACCACACACACAATGTGGTCCACAGAAGCCAGTTTCCCAGGTCACAGGGTGGGGCAAAGGAGGCAGAGAAGGACTCGGGGGGAGCAAGGGGGAATCACCAACTCATCTGCTCTCATTCCTCTTAAACCAACTATCAACCATGGAAACTTTTCATTCCAAAGCAAGGTGTCTTAGTCTGCTTAGGCTGCTATAATACAACTTTCTTTTCTTTTCTTTTTCTTTTTGTTTTTTACTGCCCCACCAGGTAGTAGACAACTCCTGAATGGCCTCTAGCCCTACAAGAAGGGAGAGGGTAATTCATGAACAACAGAAATTTATTTCTCACAGTCCTAGAGGCAGGGGAAGTCCAACATCAAGGTGCCAGCATGGTTGTGTTCTGGTGAGAGCCCTCTTCCTACTTCATTCATAGCTGGCAACTTCTCACTGTGCTCCCATGGAGGGAAGAGGTGCAGGATCTCTGTGGTCTCTTTTATAAGGACACTAATCCCATTCATGAGGGCTCCACCTTTATGATTTAAGCATCCCTTAAAGGTCCTATCTTCTAATACCATCAAGTTTTGGGGTTAGGATTTCAAGATAGGAATTTGGGAGGGAACATATAGTCAGCTCCTAGTGCAAAGTAAGTCTATTCATTTACTTTTAATTTATTGAGTGCAACTATGCAATAAGCTCTATTTTAGAACTGGAAAAAAAAAAAGATGCAATCCTTGAACATTTGGGAAAAAATGTCATGGCAAGAGGCTTGAAAAGGAGTTTAAATGAGAAGCGCTTCCATAGCCCCAGTACCTCTGCATCCGACACCTTCACGCCCCACAGTCCACAGCCAGTCAGCCTGGTCAGCGACCCCCTCCGCTCCGCCCCGTTTCTTCCCATGGGCCCCACCACCCACAAGAAAACTAAAACTTCTCTGTTCCTGTCTCTGTCTCTGTCCCTGCCTCTGTCTCTTTCTCTCTCTCACACACACAAATTTCTCTCTTAGAATATAATACTGTAACATTAAGAAATCCAGTTAAAAGAGAGAAAATAAAAAAATGTAGAAAAAGAAAAAATAATGTGCCTTTTACTTCTTGTCAGTTCCTCTCATATTACCAGAATAAAAATGAATAGGAATCTGCCTGTACACACGCAGGCACACATGTAATCCCAGAAAAACCTAATGAAGGTGCTTCGAGCAGTACTAGGAGATAGGAGAGAACACAGTCCAATCCTTTTGACTATCACACCCAATAGTTTGGGGACTGCACAGGGGAGCCACCGACAGAAAAAACCTGCTTCTCACAGCTTACTTCCAAGTCCTTTCTTTGGAACCATCCAAATCCGCCAGCCCTTGATTGACTGCAGCCGTGTCTCAAGCTGTTGGAACTACTCCCATTTCCACCACCAAAAATGTGCTGGGCGAGAGGAAAACGGTACGTTTAAATACCCCGTCCTACTGCAGAGTAGGAGCGGTTGTTGCTGAACTCTGAAACATTTTGCCATAGACACACTGTTTACACAACACAGCTGCTGGGGTGGCTCTGATGACAGGAACTTATGAAGGCCTTTGGGGGATGATGAGATCTGCTGAAATAACGGTGGCTGCTGGCGACCCTTGATTGATGTACCGTCACTGGTCCTTGGCTTCAGGCACACTGCGGCTTACACACGTATCTTAGGCTACACTGTGAGCCTATCCCTGCTATAAAAGCAATTCAATCCCTTGCTTAAAATTTTTCAGTGTCTCCTACAGCCTGAGAAATAAAATTCAAGTTCCCTGACAATGTACATAAGGCCTCTCAGGACGTGGCTCCTCTCTCTGCAGCTCTCCCTCCTGGAAACAAATTGTACAACCCAAGCCTCACAGGCTATGTCTTTCCCTCTTCCGACTTCTCTGCTTAGAATGCCTGATCTGCCCTTAAAACTCCTGCTTATCGTTAAGACTCATGGCAGGTATCACCTCTTCCCCGAAGGCTTCACTGTTACCTTTCTCCTTCCCATTTGGTTTTTTATTGAAGTACAGTTGATTCACAATGTTAGTTTTCAGGTGTACAGCAAAGTGATTCAGTTAGACATATACATACATACATATATATTTTTTCTTTTCAGATTCTTTTTGATTATATGTTATTACAAGAAGTTGAATATAGTTCCCTGAGCTATACAGTAGGTCCTTGTTTCTTATCTGTTTTATATACAGCAATGTGTGTCTGTTAATCCCCAACCCCTAATTTATCTCTCCCTGCCCTTTCCCCTTTGGTAACCATAGTTTGTGTTCTATGTCCGTGAGTTTGTTTCTGGTTTGTAAATAGAATCTGCATCATTTTTTTTTAGATTCCACATATAAGTGATATCATATGATATTTGTCTTTCTCTGTCTGACTTCACTCAGTGTGATAATCTCTGGGTCCATCCATGTTGCATTATCCTTTATTGAGCTCCAAAAAACATTTTCTAGTTTCTCCCGTCAGTACTCTGAGCACACTGCCTGCCCCCGGAAGGCTGCTCCTCTGTCAGAGCTCCGCTCTATTCCGCAGGCCTCTGCAGGCTGCGTCATTCTGTCCTGGATCACACCTAGGATAAAAGGTTAGCCCCATGAATCCATGTCTTCCAGTAGAGATCTAAGAATATCTGGCTTTTCATACATTTAGTAAGTTTTCTGAGTTGTAAGGGGCTCCAAGGAGGACTGGATTGGAGGGCTGTCTTCCTGCTTCTCAGCGTCACACTGATGTACTCTGTGGCAGCCTCTTCCCCAAGTCTACCTCCCTACTGGATGCCCCTCCAGGTTCTGAACAGATAAATATCAGAGGAAAAGGACAATTTATCCCACTACTCTGACCTGTCTTGTAGGAACCAGTCCTGGTAGGGTGGCCTGCCTTCTCCAACACACCAGGATTCTGGTAATACAGTGTTTGTCATTTGTTGAAGTTTTGATCTCTCTGAGAAGACCATAAATTCCTTGAGGGGAGGAAATCTATTCAATATATCTCTATATCCCCAATGTCCAACGTAGTATGTAGAAGTTAGTGGATACAAATAATAAATGATAATATTAAAGGAGAAAATGATTTTTAAATTCTAAACAATCATTTTACAATGGACTTTTGGATCTTACCTCTGTGGTTATTAGGGACTGAATGCTGTGTTCTACAATAGGGCAGAGGATAATTGCTGACTTTAATTTGGTCTTCAGGAATATCCCAACCACAACTCTGTCTTTCCCAGGTAGCTTCCAATTGGAGGTCTCTTTAATAAGCATCTTGAAATTAGCCACAGTTAACAGGATTTTTGATTAAAAACATATTAAAGAGATAAAGATTGTCTTGCTTATCATCATTGGTTTGTTTCCAATATTTCACCTTTGTCTTTCTCCAGCTTTTCCATTTCTGGCTTTATCATGCATACTTTTGGGTATTGTAGACTCCAACTTCAGGAGTTCTAGCAAAATTTTATATTGGAAATGATCTTCTGACCTTGTCTCAAATAATATTAACAAATATTGCAAGTCTAATATTGTGATACCATTTGCCAGTATGTGAGTGTGTGATTTTCCCACACCACCAAGCAATTTTCTCACACCGTCTGGGCGTCCTCCAGTTCAACTCAATTCTGACATTATCCATGCAGAGGTGGCATCAGATTCCATAGTTTAAGATCTCCCCTTCAGATGCCAGTTGCAAGTCCAGGTTATTACCCGTGCTTTTGACTGACTGGATATAAATCAGAGGTTTCCATGATTCTCTTCCTTGGGTTTAAGTAATTTTCTAGAGTGGCTCACAGAACACAGAAAGCCTATTTACCCACTAGATTACTGGTTTATTACAAAGGATATTAAAGGGTGCAAATCAATAACCAGATGAAGAGATACGTAGCGCGAGGGCCCCGGCAGAGGTGCTTCTGTCCTTATAGATTTCGGGACCTGGCCTGAGGTACATGGCAACATTCTGGTTCCCTAATCTGGAACTGTCTGAACCCTATCCTTTTAGGTTCTTATGGAGGTATGACGGATTAAATCATTGGCTACTGATTCAATCTCCAGCTCCTCTTCCTTCCCAGGACATCAGGAGGGTGGGACTGAAAGTTCCAACCCACTATCACATGGTTGGTTTCCCTACCAACCAATCCCATCCTTAGATGCAAAAGCAACCTATTAGGATAACAACAGACACCTTTGTTGCTCTCATCACTAAGGAAATTTCAAGAGTTTGAGGTGATCTGTGTCAAAAACATGGACAAAGACCAAATACATATTTACAATATCACAGCAGGTATCCATCAACCTCCAGGCCTCCAGGCTTCTTAAAGATGAGAAACATAAGACTATGCTTACCTGTTTCAGATGGATGCACTATTTATGTGTCAATTTAAGAGTAACCAATTTTAGCCCCCCAAAAGTATAGAGACATTATTTTTAACTTGGGGGTGGAGAATAGGGAGGAATGTGTGCATGGGAGTCACAGTTGGATTTAATTTAGTAATGAACGTAAATACTAAAAGCTTTTTTTTTTTTAACACTAGCCAGTTCACGCTGTGGCTCTCGATGTTCTATAAAGAAAAATAATAATTACTACCATTTATTGAACACATGCTATGTACCAAATGCCTGATAAACTTATTCCCTTGTATGTTGTGAGCTTGAAATCTTAGGGAAAATGTGAAGGTGCTTCTGATACAGAAGCCTAGTTTTTTGTTCAATGTCATAGCTAATAAAGATCAAAAGGCCTGGTAAGTCCCAAGAAGCAAATCCAATTCCAAAAATCCAGGAGAGATCTCTTCCATATTGTTACTTTCCTTAAATCATAAAACTGTCTTCATTTATAATCTTCATAGGACCTGATAACCACTGGCAATGATGGCAGCTTCCCAGAACAGTATTGCGTTCTGAACTGAGTATTTATACGACTAATTCTTGATAAATACCTCCAAAAAAATCTCTCCTTAGTTTTTGTTTGACTTTCTATTAAATTATTTATTTTTCAAGCCCAAAATAAATGCTAGAATTCATCCTTCAGAAATGAATCTAGTGTAGTACAACTATGGTTGGTGGGCTCCTTGGATTTGCTGGTAGTCCAGTTGCTGGATGTTTTACTGTTCATCTCACTGAAGAAAGAGTGAACTCAACAGTCTATTCACTATTCCTGGCCAGATCACTTCAACTGAGGAGAAGAGGACGTCTTAATAAAATGGCTATGCTGACCTTGCCCAGGATTGAGGCTTAGAATGACTGGGGCTCCATGTAGGCACTGTTTTCTGGGGACTCTACTGTCACTAGGGAGTTCTGCCCAGAAAATTAAAAACAAAATTCTTTCTTCCCAAAGTGCCAAATATTTCTCCATTATGAAATTTCCACGGAATTCCGTGCAAAGTCTCTCCTGTAAAATGAGAGTCCATGCCTCTGCACAGCTGCAGTACCTGGCAACTTCCCTAGCCCTGGGAAACGCATAAAGCAAACAACAACTATGCTGGCTGGCGGAACCGTGAGCAAGTCCTGGAAATGGCAGTGCACTGCTGCTCTCTGCGCAGAAAATGAAGAGCACACTGGTTTTATTACCTGTGTAGTCTCAACGACCAGGATGCTACTAAAAAGACGATCAGAACAGTGGTTTATTATGGGCGAGCCATGTGCCTTGGTAGAAGCAATCGGTTCCTGTTTTCCTTTGCTATAATCCTTGACCCTCTCAGCAAGGATTACTAAGCAACACTAATTGAAGAAATCAGTATTGTGTGCTTCAGAGTGCTAGGGTTCAGTTAGCAAAGATGGGCACAAGTGTTCTCGAAGAGTCTTTCCTCCTTTCCCTTCCTCAGAGAGCAATATGCCATCTTGTGAACTAAAAACGCCCCTGACCGGCACTGAAAATTAAAGATGAATGTTCTGCATATTAACTGCAATACAAATCACTCTGTTATCCTCTTGAGTTTGCAGGGAAGATAACTCTTACTTCATTTGCTATGGGGCGGTGTATCTTTCTGGCATCTTCTGCAGTACTGTGCTGTTCTGGACTCTGTCCAGAGTCAACAGCTGAGCAGCGTGATGTAGCCGATGATTCAAAGGCCCAGGGCAGAAGGGAGATAATTCCCCAGTGCCACTTTGTATTATCTTGCTTTTTACATAAATAAATCAACATCCTCTGAAAGATATTTGACTGTGTAGGTAGTAAATTTGAGAAGTTTGCTTCATGTGAAGATGAAACAAGTGATATTACGCTCTTTAAAAAATTGGTCACCGTTGAGAGAAGAGCCACACGTGCCAGAAATTATTTGGAAAATATGTATTTTGGGGGAAAGTCATTGTTATCAGAATGTTGGTTTCTCCCACAATGGATTTTTTTTCCACACACATCTCTTTTTTAAAAAACAACTCTAAAAATATAACTGCCTTATAGAGTAAAATTGAAAAAAAAACTATATTTTGCTAAGTTTTATATATTTCATTCACAGACTTTAGCAAATTGGTTTTAAGGTGTATTTAATTTAAGTAAGTTTTTAATGCATTTAAAATGAACATTGACCTGTAACACACGAACCTAGAGCAGTCCGGCTTTCCAGCCGTGCACTGAAAAATCCACATTGGATTAGACAAGGCAAATTTAACACAGTTCATGATCCTTAAACAGACCTGACGTTTAGTGTTGGAAACATATAGGATCTGTTGCTACTACTCCTTAGTCTAGAAAGAAAAAAAAATGTGTCTTGGGCCCACTTTTGAAATTATGAGATATCATAAAGATTTTGGCATTCTGAGGACTCTCCCTTTTTAACTTGAAAAGGGATAGAAATCTGACTTTTATGGTCAGCTGTGCTCAACTGGATTGAGAACAAGGCTTCTCACCAATGGTGCTATTGACATCTGGGAGCAGACTTGGTGGTGGTGGTGGTGGTGCTGGTGGTCTCTGCTTTGTGGATGCTTACCAGCCTCCCTGGCCTCTACCTGCTAGGTGCCAGCTGCACTTCCCCATGTCTTGACAATCAAAAATGTCTCCAGAGATCACCCAAGGTTCTGGGGAGGAGGCACAAAACCATTCCTGCCTGAGGACACTGCCCTACGGGAAGGAAAATGGGGCACGTAACCTCACACAATCTGAGGAAACTTCTCCATTCTCTCACAGAATAATCTCCACCAGATGGACACTGCTGCCTCCCCAGGGTCCAAAGAGTGCTTTTTCTTTCTTACCTTCTGTGTGGTTTCTGGGATTTCCTCCCGGCTGCTGTTTACTGACTTCCTCTTTTCTCATGTCACATAGTGAGCCCAGTAAGATTCAACTCTAGACCCTTCCTTCCTGTTTCTCCTTTCTTCCACCAGGGAATTTCATCCATGACCACGCTGGTTTAACACTGCTTTTCCTCTCGTTCAGACTCTTCTAAGCTCCAGATGTGCACCTATCATCTGGCAATTATGCATTGATGCTTGAAACTTACCGTAAAAATCCACATACCTAAAAAGGACCTCATTCTTCCAAATTCCTTCACAGTTCCTGTTCTCTTAACTAGTATTGCCTTTTCCAGCCTCCAGGGGTCCCAGGCTTTAAAATAAGGAGTTGTCTCTTCATTATAATCAATATACAAACATTGGCTTATAAATTCAGTCATACATCCTGTCCAGTCATTTCTACCTTGGAAAAGCCTCTTATATTTATACTCTCTTTCAGGGACCCAGGCAGGATCTATTTATTCTAATCCAGGCTCTCATAGCAGCTTGCTTAATGTTTAAGGATATTTTATCAATTGCCTCCCTGTCATTTTCGGTCTCTCTCCCACTTACATAGTTCTATAAGAGGATCCTTCCTAAAGTGTAATTGTAATTACATCCTTTTCCTTCTCAAAACTAATTGTAGTTGCTCCCTTGTCCCTTGACTGTTAAGACCTCCGTGATCTGGTCCAAACCTTCTCACTCTCTTTTCAGTATTTCCTCTGCATGTATAACATCAGACCAGCAAGTGTTACCTGAAGATCCTTTAGTTTTTCACTTTGCTGGTTTTCCTCAAGCTCTTTTCTTTCACAGAGTTTTTTTCTCTCTACCCAAACAATCCTACGTAAGTATCAAGATTTATGTCAGAATAAAACTTGCTCCAGATTCCCAGACATTGTTAATCTTCCTCTTTACCATCCTTACCTAAATTCAACACCTAGTAGTGTACCTAATCACATGCATGCTTTTCCCTCATTAGGCAGTGAGTTCTTGGTATTTCTTAAATTATGTGGCACAGTGTCTTATTCTTGATAAGGATGTCGTTTGCATCTGTTGAATTATGTGTATAACAGGAAAGCTGGACTTGCTTGAGTGCTAGCTTTATAAACAGTCAGAATCTGATAATGCATATGAAGAATTATTCACTGCCACATTTTCCCTAAAACTTTACTTCTTGGTGGCAGATTGTATTGTAGAAAAATGACCAGAGCACTGTTGCTTCTAGAACTTTCTAGCACATGTTTGTCTAAAGCCTTGCCACTCCCCCATCAGAAACTGGAGTCCGTTTCCCCTCTCCTTGTAATGAGAACAGTCTTCATGATTGCCTTAATAAGTAGAGTGCAGCTCAAGGATGTTATGTAATTTCTAACATTAGGTCATAAGTGGCCATCTGGCCTCTACCTTGTTCTCTCTCTCTAGACACTCACCCTTAGAATCCAATCACTAGGTTGCGAGGAAGCTCAAAAGGGGACACCTTAAGAGACTCCCACGTGGAGAGGAAATGAGCCCCTCAACTATCAGCCAGCACTGAACACCAGTCATATGAATGAGGCTTCAGCTGATCACTCCAGCACGCAGTCTTCAAGTCTCCCTGCTGAAGAAACAAATGTCATGGAGCAGAGTGACACAAACCACCACTGCTGTGCCCGTACAAATTCCTAGTCAGAGTGTAAGTGATTGTCTTAGATGACCATGTTTGGAATAATTTATTGTGCAGCCGTAGTGACTAGAACATACAGTTGTCCCTTGACATCCATGGGTTTGGATTCCAGGACCCCTGCAGATCCCAAAATCCAAGGGTGCTCAAGTTCCTTCTATAAAACAGCATAGTATTTGCATGTAACCTACATACATGCTCCCCTATACTTCTCATCATCTCTAGATTACTTCTAATATTTAATATAATGTAAATGATATGTAAATAGTTGTAAATACTATGTAAATTGTTTCCTGGCAGGTGGCAAATTCAAATTTTGCTTTTTGGAACTATCTGAAATTTTTTTTGCCGAATATTTTTGATTCAAAATTGAATCTGTGAATGCAGACCTTGCTGACACAGAGGGCTGATTAGACTTCCAGGTAAATATAAGAAATAAAATCCAATTAAAAATTTTTTTTCTATTCATTTATAAGAGATGAGGCTGCTCTCTTAAAAAGTTTCTCACAGTGCATTATGACAGGGGAGAGGGGTGAGACAACTGAAACAAACTGATGTGAACTGTAAGTACAAGGAAGAATATATACACACTATAGCTGCAGTTTTAAGGAAAGCCTACTTATTATTTTGAGTACGATAATATTAAGCCTGTACAAAATATAAAAATTTAAACTTCTGTCAACTTTTAGGAGAATTTCTAAGTAAAGGAAAATATTCTGCAAATATAGAATAACAAACAAATACTTGCACATACAGTCACAAATCTCAAAGAAAATATTAAAAAATGGTGAAACCTAGCAGGACCCTCTGAAGCCCTTCCAGGTACAAGCCCCTCCATGTCCCCACTTCTTGTTTGTAGAAAAAGCTTTCATTGCCTAGGCCTTCCCCAAGTTCCAAAGAGCAGACTCAAACAATTAATTAATAGAATCTTGGAAAGTGTAGGAACAAAGAAAGGCAGTCAAGCAAGAAAAGGAATAATAGCTTGAACAACAGAGTCACAGGACTCCTAGTTCCTCCTGAAGAGATATGGATAATGATCTGAAGCATCTCTTCAAGTTGTTCTGCAAAAACTAAGATACTCCCACCTGGTGAAAGATGTTGCCCACAAGCACTTAAACCCCAGACTGGTTGGAACCAGAAGACTGATGATCAAGATTCCAGAAAATCACGCTGTCACCTCATCACCAACCAATAAGAAGAATGTTCACCAGCACTCACACACCCAGCTACTCTCATCTCCAATGTTGCCTTTAAAAACCCTTGCCTGAAAGCCATCAGGGAGTTTGAGTCCTTTGAGCACTGGCTGCCCTCTTCCCTTTCTTGGCTCCCTGAAATTAAGTGCTGTACTTTCGTTCATCACAATCTGGTGTCAGTAGACCGGTTTTGCTGTGCTTTGGGCAAGAAAAACCTGTTCAATAGCAATGTTTTTTGTTACTGTATAATTTGGAAATTTAAAGAAACTTTGAATAGGTCTTTTAAAAGTGTATCAGAGAATTCTTCTAGCCTAGTATCTAATCAGCTGTCTTTGTATTATGAAAGACAAATGCCAATTTTATTTTGGTTGATTTATTTTGGAGTAGTTGTCCAGTTAGCTTTCCTCTCATCATTTTCAATAATTACTGAGTTCTTTTCTCTTCCACTGCCTGGCAGAACTTTCATATCCTTTATTGAATTACAATTGAAACATTACTTTTAAAATAAGGTAACTGCAACAATCATGAAGTTTTATAATTAGTTTTATTAATGGACTTATGAGAATGATGGTGCCTACAGAGTATCAGGCATGAAAACACAGGAACTGAGTCAAAATATATTTGTTTCTGTATCTCTGAAGTATGAGAAAACAAAACAACACTCATAGTACAATAATTAGGCATTATTATTATGGCTATGTAGAAAAAATTCTTCTTTTATTTATGTTTTTCAAGATGTGAACTACTTTCTGGTATGTTTTGTTTTACAAAATTCTGTTTTACACTTTTTAAAGTGAAATAAGTACTAAGAAATTTGGACAATTGGATTATTTATAAAATTACTAATCAAACCTTAATTTCATTTTATAATTCATATATATATATAGGTATATATATAGTGATGTTAACAATAAAAATTGTAACAGCAAATATTGAGCACTTCCTACATATCAGACACTGGTAGACACTGTTCAATTTGACAGGTTGTCTCTCACATTTAGGCATTAACCTATTTAATCCACACAATAACTCTATGGAATAAACACTTTAAATCCCCTTTTCTCAGATGAGGAGGGAGAATCACAGGAATATATATATATATTCTTTTTTTTTAAATTGAAGTATAGTCAATTACAATGTGTCAATTTCTGGTGTACAGCACAACGTCCCAGTCATGCATATACATACATATCATTTTCATATTCTTTTTCATTAAAGGTTATTACAAGATATTATACATAGTTCCCTGTGCTATACAGAAGAAACTTTAAAGAAATCTATATTATATATATATTCATTTTTAACATATATTTGTATATGCTTTTTTGTGCTCTTTGTAAGTATAAATACCACACACACACATTGATATAGTTGTGTCAAGTTTTCTGAAGGAAAGGCACACCACTATTTAACTAGCATATTTTCTTCTTTGTTTTACAATGGATATAATCCAGCCCCTGTCTAATAATTGTCCTGCCTGAAATGCCCATTTTTCTCCAGAAATGTTCTTTGAATCGAATGTTCTAGCTGAGGGGCTGACTGTAGTAACGGCTGCCACAGCCATCAGCACATTAGCTCCAAGCACTGCTGTAGCCGTTGCCGTTTATGTTTCTCCCAGGAGAATTCAGATGAAAAAAGGAAACTGTTAGCACTAAGTGTGTGCCAGGTTTGAATATAATCTCTAAATACATCCTAGCTGAGCCTAGAAATGAGAATATTTTCTGTATTTTTCAGTGGGCAAAATACTATGTTACAGACTACAAAATCTGAGCACATTACGATAAAAACAGTGGTATAGTAAAAATACACACTCTTACTGAGAGCGGAAAGGATCTCATTTGGAACATTAGTTTTGAAACTAGACTCTGCTTTCTTTAAGTTTAAATAACAAGAAGCCAAGGGGGCAAAAATCTAATTTAGTTACTGAATCTTGACTCTTTCCAGATTTGTCTTCCCTACCACCAGGTAACAAGCATACTTGTAATTTCAACCAAGGAGTTTTGGGTTAATTCAAAAAGATGATTTTAATAAACTTCACCTACTTAACATTGCTTCTCTTACCCCAAAGACATATACATGAATACAAATGTACATACACGTATATATTCGTCTGTTTTCAGACAAATGTTTTATTCTTGCACACTTCAGCTTTGCGAAAGTTGTATTCACAGTCACAAGGAGAATTTCATGCAAATTGTAAGCCAAGAAGACTGGGAGTCATTCAAGCCTTTGGAAATTAAACGCTTTATCTTCCAAATGTGATGTTATTGCTTTGGAAAGAGAGAGTTAAAGGCTGAAACCTGCTGCTAAATAACCCTGCTCAATATGTTTGTAGGTGCAACTCAAAGGGAATCCAAGGGATTCCTCCTTGTTTTTGTGCAAGTAGGTGATGCTTCACAGTCAATATGGCGAAGTCTGACACGTTTCACAGAGAGGGGTGGTGTAATGCGAGCTTGTGCTCAATTGGGAAAAGGTATAATTAGAGAGTGGAACCAGAATAACTGAAGAAGTATAAAATTTAAAAAAAAAAAGTCAAAGAAAGCAGAAAATGGTGAGTAAAGATTCTGGGAAAAGACTGAAACTAAATGTAAGCCATCCTAATAATACCCGGCAAAACCACAGCCTCCTGGAATTTTAAATAAGAAATATTATTGCAGAGTAAATCCAAATATAAATGGCTTAAAAAATAATTCCAGAACCCCACAAAAAAAAATCCATCCACGCTTCCATTTATCCACTTATATGTATAATTGGTCAACCAAATACAGCATTGTGGCCCTCTGACCATCCGAGACACCAGAAGTGAGACGCTTTTCTAAATCACAAAGGTACTATTAAAAGCAATATTGAAAAATTTAATGAGATGGGATAATGCAAAGAGCCTGTCTTAGTAAATGATTAAGTGACTGTTACACTTTTATTGGGTTTAGTGTTCTGGTATATATGTTATTATGGTGGTGTGTAAAAGTGATACAAGAGAAATTATTTTCTCCTAGGTAATTCAACCCTTTTACCTTTGAACAAAAAGAGAAATAGTACTTTGTTTTACAACTCTTACCAATCACTCACGCATTTTTTCCTTTGTTTTCTGCTCTTTTTTCCCCAAAGTTCCAAACCTAAGAAAGTTGATAAATGAGTGCTCAAGGCTGAACAGTACAATTAAATTCGAGCGATATTAAAGCCCAGGATTGAACTATTGCAATGAATTTTACTGCTTAACATACCCCATAAGCTGCACATGGGCATTTCCAGCTGTGGTAGACTGATGGAGCTGATGGTCTGAATACGTGAGCCATCCCCATATCCACACCCTGTGTCTTCATAATTTCTCTGAAAAGAGCTGGGGTCTATTTGCCCATTCCTTGAGTCTGGGCTTAGATGGGTGATTCATGTTAGCCAAAAGGATGTCAGGAGGCTTCATGTAAGAAAAGGCCGCAAAAACTGCTTGCACATTTCTATTTACTCTCTCGAAAGCCTGCCATATCAGGGGATGTGAAGGATAAAAGACCAGCTGGGGCAGAGTTCAATTATCCTTGCTGATGGCCTCTCCTAGATCAAGCAGTCCCTAGGCCACTGAACAGCTGAACACAGATGCATGTAAGGACCCAGCAGAGCACAGCAGATGCCAGCAGAGATGAACGAAGAAGACATGTAAGAAATAACAAATAGTTGTTGTATTAAGCTACCAAAGTTCTGGGATGTTTGTTAAGCAGCAATAGCTAACTTTATAATATTTCAAAGATTTATACTCTGTCTTTAAAAGCAATGTCTTTTGGGACTTACATGAGGAATAGATTTTGGCCCATGTCAGATACTACTTTAATAACATTATTAATATTAACATATTTTATCACCCCCACAGTTCTACAGTGTTAGTAATGTTGAAATTAGCATTTTAAAATTAGAAAACTGAGAAAGATAAAGTTTAAGTAATTTGCCCAATACTACATATTAGGCAGGGCCTGGTTTTCAATTCAGGTAGTTTGGCTTCAGCATGGGATTCTAGCTACTAAGCTAAGGTTACCACTCTTCTGGTAGAACACTGCCTTTTTCAGGCATAGACTAAGGTTATTGCTTCTATCATTTGTCAGAATTTTCTTCGATGTGGTCATTTTCTATTACTTAGATATTTTTATATAAGCCATTGAGACAGGTTCATTGGATTGTTTCCTAGGATTCAAAGTAATCTGACAAATGGATAAATATCATTTCTAAAAATTGGTCAGAGTATCTAATGAGTATAGTCTGCCTTTCTGTTCCAGCATCCTAAAAATATGTATTCTTATCAGTAAGTCAAAAATAGAAATTTTTGGTTACTATTGAGAAAGGATTTTTAATATAATCAATATTCTTTCCCTCTGTTCTTGTGTTTTGTTTTTTGTTTAATTGCTTTTGAGAACAAAGCTTAAGCAAGTATCCTATGATACACTAGGCAAGAATTCTCTGGTTGACAGAACCCACTGGCCACGCAGCAGTGAATCTAGAGGACTACCCATGTGGGAGTCAAACAGGAAATCCTGACACCTGACTGACTCCACCTGTTCACCCTGACTCATTTCAGACACAGCTGAGGTGATTAACAGGGTATCAAGTCTACTTCCTGTGTGGGGTCTAGTTCATAGCCCCAGGGATTTCCTCCTTCCTGGATGATTATTTCCCAATGTTCTAGGGAAGATATTTACTTAAACCTGTGATATCACTAGGGAAGAGTGAAGAAAATATCAAAAATAACTTGGAGATTGAAGAAAATATTAGAAATAACTGGGGGGGGTTGTATTTTAAAATACAAAATGAGTAAGTCCGTACTTTGGGAAGAGACCAGTTGTCTGAGTAGAGCTGAGCTGGACCTTGGGAGTCAAATGACAGTTAAGCATTCCCTTCTCCTCACTGCAGTGTGGAATATGAGAGCAAAGGGACCCTCACTGGATTTAAAGGGCAATAAATACAGACCAAATAAAAAGAAATATTTTCTCACACAGCATATAGTTAACCTGCAGAATTTCTGGCTCAGGGGGTCATTTAATTAAATAATCTACACAGATAGAATTAGGTAATTTTATGACCACTAATAACATTTTCAGTGCTACAAAGTGAATATGGTAAAGGTAAATCAACCCTCATCTTTAAGACATAAGATCATCATCCACAGAAGATAATAAGAATTTTCTTTCCAATTGCAAGTAACACTGGACCACCCAGTAAACCCCACTGACTTTCTTATGAGGAACAGGAGAGAAACTTGGAATGACCTTTTCTCTAATTGTGAAAAACTGACCTCCACTCAAAATACAACATCGATGCCAAAAACATTAATGGCTGAGTCTATATTGGCAAGATTTGGGGATTAACTATTTTCTCTATTATGTTTTATACCCAAGTAAAGATTTATAGCAGGAAAATCTATGAAAGTGGGGAAAAATAAATTAGAGAAGTTAAAGGTAGATGTGAACAGTTTCAATTATATAAAAATGTAGAGTTTCATAGTCTACTGCTACCCAGAATTTTGTATATTTCCTAAGAGCCAACTCTGGTTATTGAACTATGAGGAGGCAAGTTTTAAGAGGAGAATGTGGAGATACTAAAAGTATTAGTCAGCTTGGGCCGCCATAATAAAATACCATAGCCCGGGCAGCCTAAATAACGGGAAATTCATTTTTCACAGATCTGGAGCCTGGAAGTTTGAGATCAGGATACCAGAGTGGTGGAGCTCTGATGAGGGTCTCTTCCTGGCTTGCAGACTGCTGCCTCCTCAAGGTGTCTTCATAAAACTGAAAGAGAGAGGAGGGCAAGCTTTCTGATTTTCTGTTGATCAGGCTTTTCATCCTACCTCATCATGAGGATCCCACCCTCATGATCTCATCTGAACTGAATTACCTCCCAAAGGCTGCATCTTCAAGTTCTGTCACTAAGAGTTAGGGGTTCAACATAAGCATTTTGGTGGGCACAACTTAGTCCTTAGCACTACACATTTACTAAATGCTCAGTTTACTCAATAGATAAACTTTCAAGACAACCAACATTTATCCAACTCCTACTTTGTGTCAGGTGATATTTTGGGCACTGGAGGCATAAAGGTGAAGGGAAAAAGATCCTTCATCTCAAACTGTGTTTTCAGTTTAGCCGGGGAAGTACATATACAAATGAACGAGCCTAATGCAATGATTTAAATAACATAGAGAGAAGGTAAACCCAATGCTTTGGGAACAGAGAGGAGAAAGAGGGTGATGGGGAAAACTAACATTGAGGCTGGGGTATGAAGTATGAGGAAGAGCTTATGAAACTGACATGAGTATTCCAAACAGAGCTGCAGAGTTAATTGCAATTCCATAGCCTGGCAAGGGGAAAGAATATGGCACATCTAGACATGGCCGGTAATACAGTGTGGCTGAATCATATCATGAGTGACAGGGAACTGATGATATTCAACTGAAAAGGTAGAATGAAACCAAGTGTGAGACCAGTGGCTTTCAGCAGCACATTATAAAGTCACGTTTCTAAACCAGAAGACCAGCAATAGACAAGTACTGTTAGTAAAAGAGAAAATCCTTTCAACGATTGCCCTCACATTTCCCACAAGTACTAAGAAATGCCTTGCAAAGTGACAAGTTGGTAATGCTCACTCCTTCAGAATCCTGGCATTGCGTTAATAATAGAAGCTGGGGCAGATACACAATTTGGGGGCATTTACACAAAAAGCTCAATGCGTGATGGAGACATGGCTACCAACTGCTGGGCAGATGGATTCTGGGTCTTCATACAATTGTTGAAAATTAGGACTGTTGGAAGTAAATCACACTAAGAGGTGAGGTGACCATATTGGATCAAAATGAACTGACACGGGCAACTGAAAGTTCCTTCTGATTCACTTTTATTCCCTGTTCATAGTGACAATAAATTAGCTCTTTGCCAGATACTGGATTTAGACATTTGTCAAAACACATGTGTGGTAAGGTAGCCTTGGGAAGGTTTGGAAGGTTCATTAATTTACAAGGTACAATCAGAAAAAAGGAAAATATGTGAAGCTATTACATAGTTCAAGTGACTAGGTAAAAAATGATCAAAATTATGAGTTTCCAGAAAGAATATCAAACATTAGAGATTTGTATTATAGATGTGGCTTGAGTCATATAAATATCTATTATTATTTTAATTGATGGAATAGTCTGTAATTTTTGTTTTAAAGGAAGGAAACCTTTTAAATAATGAACAAATCAACATGAAGTAAGAGGATCATCTACAAAGAAAATTATGACATTTCAACAAGGTCTTTTGTTCTTCTCAATCAGCCCATCTTTTTAAAGCTGTGGCTTATTATAATATATCTATTTTCGGTTATACTCAAATAAGCAAAAGCACCCTAGATCTATGGTTTTAAATAAAGCTTTGGCCATTTGGCCTAGAATTTATACATATTTTCTCCTGTATCAAATAAGCACCATCTTTATCCTTAACTCACCTTCAGCTATAGTTTTCCAGAGGAAGTACATATACCCATTTACCCTAGGTTTCCTGTTTATATAATTTAAAATAATCTTTACCTTACTCATATTTAGCTCCCTCACATAAATATAAGTACAAGTTTTTCATTTGTCTCTAAAGCTGAAGAACATGGTTCTAAAACACTGAAATTTAAAATGTCAAAAAATAATCATACAAAACAAACAAAAATATTAAAAGTCCTATTTGTGAAGCAGAAATCATATCTCATGCAGTATGTTTTTATGTGCAATCTTACTCAATGTTTTTTGAAGTGACTCAACCTAATTCTACTTCTGTTGGTTTTGATGCTTACAATAAACAAAATTTTGTAATGCTGACTGTAAAAGAACTTAGAGGTGCTTATAGGAAACTCACTAGTTATCCCTTTTTAAGCATCAAAATAGAATTTATAGTGTCTATAATCATTCTCTTTTGACTGCTTGCTTCTTTTTTTTTCTATTTAAATTGTAAATGCTATTAAAGAATACAATAAAGTTATGTAATGGAATTTAAACACACTTTATTGCAACAATATAAGTTCCGTGTACAGTTATAAGCAATATGGCTGTACTTGATAATTTTACATTGCAAGCATAATTGTGATATCAAATTAGTAATTTTCACAAAGTACTTGCATTAGAAATTTGTATGATACAATATATTTCAATTCGCAGTTGCACAGGAAGATAGCAATTTGTTTAATAGGAGGACTGGGGATACAGTTCATACACTTAGATCTGATTGTCCGGCTTTCTACAAAGCTTAGACTCCTAGTCATAGAATTTTAGAGCTCGAGGAGACCTTAGAGATCAAACAGTTCAACAGCTTCATTTTACAGAGAAGAAAATAAAAGTTAAGGGCAATTATTTGACTTAAGTAAAGTTACCTAGAAAGTTAGTGACAAAGCTAGAACGAAAACCACTTCTTAACTTTCTCAGGACCATAAAAGGAGGTTGGAGCAAAAGATTCAGATTTGGAAATCTCATCACAGAAGTGGGACATAAAGCCATTGATTTGGGCTCAGTTACAAAGGGATTGAAGAAGAGGGGCACTGCAGCCTGGAGAGGAAGACCCGGTAAGGAAGGCTGCGGAGGAGCACCTGGCAGAAAGACAAGAAAACCAGGAGAATGTGAGATCACTGATTACAAGAGAAGAAATAGGATTGGATCTGTATTCAATGCTGCTGAAACACCAAGTAGCAAATGCTCCTGTAAGTGACCATCAAGCTTAGCAACCTGGAAATCATGGACAGTTGAGCTTTGATGGGGTGGTTAGGACCAAAGCCTTACTTATTGGAGTGGGTAGAGGTGAGAGAGTGACCTCTATCCATTAAGCTCAGGATGCTTTTCTAGGGGAGTAGCTGAGGGAAAAGGAGAGGTTAAATACTCTTCAAGCTACTTCTTCAAATCTGTATTCCCAGTAACAAAAACAACACTAACAAATGTTTAATTGCTATGGGAAGTTGGTTTGGAATTTCCTACAGGGGGCATATGGAAGGAGGTGGAACTGTGAGTTAACCGCCATCCTAGAATGAAATGTGTGCTCAATTTACAAAATACTCTGGAATCCCTGAGGGGGTGAGACCAAACTTTTCCTCCAGCCCGTTTTAACCAAAAGTCCTCCAAACCTTAGGAAAACAATCCCATGTTTTTTTTTCCTGCAAAACCCTCCCTGAGACACTCCATATCGGAAGCAGTCCACCCTAAAGACTTGTTTCTTTTAGCAGGGAGCTCATCAATATCGGCACAGCCTAGCTGGCAGCCAGGAGGCCGCTCCATTAATGAAATGTTAATGACTGAATTAGACCTGTAATAACTGAAGTAGGAGGCACTGCTGTGAGGCCATTAGCATCAGCAGACCCCGCTGAGGAACAAGTAAACACTGCGCACAATGAGAAAACTTTCCAGCAGAAGAGTTGGAAGTGCTACACAGGTGTTTTCACATGGAAAATAACATTTCCCTGAAACAGGATTAGTTTATTTAGGAATGCTAATCCCGGCCACTATATTTCTTCAGCCGAAGATAAAGACTGCAAGATGGATGATGTACTTATTCAAGAGTGTTTTGATTGTTCAAATTCCAATATTGCACAATTGTTTCTGCAAAACTTTTGAGGATAACTTAAATTTGTCAGGTGCCAATTATTCCCAATAAACGTGGCTCTTCTTTTTCTCGCCCCTGGTTCCTTTCACGGTTGGTTTTTATTTTTCTCGTACTATTTTCCACTTTTTATTGCCTTTATTCTTCATGTAAACCCTACAATCTTTGCAATACCATCTATCCATTTTCCAAAAGGGGAAAAAACAGAGGGAGATTTAGGACACATTTTTAGCCTTGATTAATTTAAAATGATTGTGGAATTCACTCTAAGATGTAAATATAAATCATATGGAATATAAAGTGAAAGCTGTTACATATTAGCATCTAGCTCAATTCGATAATACATTGTTCTTGTAATAAGCTTGAAGATTTACCATTTTTATTTAAACATATATTGTAATTCAATAATACTTGAATTGTAGCAACTTGATGTGAGGCAGAAATAATTGCTATCTCAAGTTATTACAAAAGACAGAATAGCTAAGGCTAATTCTATTAGACTTTTTTATTACATCTACTGTGGGTCTTATTATTTTCCCATATTCATATCTGGATCTCTAACCACAGTTAAAAATAATGTCTATGTGGTTTGCGGATTGGACCTTAGGGTTTGTTAGACATGTGTTTTAGAAATAGATATTAAAAAAGCACAAAAACCCAGTATCATATTATTGCTTTTGTTAAGTAAAATAGTTCAATAATACATATTGCATTTTATGCTTAATCTCAAACATCCTGCCAGGTCCTCAGTTCTCTGTTTACTAATAACTAGTTGTGTTGCACTAGACAAGTCCTTTAACCTTTCAGGAATTTTTAAAAAAATCTTTAAAAAGAAAGTTATATAAAGGATAACAGCTAGAGATATTTAAATTTTACATTTGTATAAACTTAAAATTTATATAATTTATATTAATATTATCATATTATATATTATAATTATATTTATTATTAAGGTTCATTATATTACTATGTATTATATAATATATATTATAATTATATATGAATTATATATTAAAAATTAAAAGGTGATAATAAGAGATTAAAGAGAGAATTTAAAATGTGCATTACAAATCTATCAACTCACTCTGTCCCACAAAAAAAAGGAAAAGTCATACCAGTGCAACCCAAATTCACAGGAAAATAGTCTACAGGAGCACAAAATAAATATTTTAACAGAATTCACAAACACAGCAAATCATAAAACATATTTGTTTGAACAGACTGTGCTGTAGTTCAGCCCTTAAGATGTTGTATTTAAAGGGACAAATGAAGATACCAGCATGTTTCTTTCTTAAACCCTAAATGTCAGTTTATTATGCAAATCGTTAGCTCCTTGATTTACATATCTGGAGTGTTGTGGTTGACTTTAGACCTTAAAACACACGTGCTCACTCCCACATGCACACACATAGTGTCAGTTTTCTTATTTCATTTTAGCTTGCTATCTGGATTCAAGCGGAGAAGTTCTACACAGTATTTGCAAAAGCAGGCATGACATGAGTTGAAATTCAGACCATGCAATGAACTGGCCTATAAGGATGAGATTAATGACAAATAGTAACACCTGACAAAAAGTATCATTTTGATTACAGCTAACCAAATGCTTTTCTTCATTCAGAACTTCCAAAGTCTGTAAACACTGCCTTACAATTTTAAATGGATAAGAAAGAGAAATCCATCAAGCCCAAATGGTACAGTGATAACTATGAATACGTAATTTATGGATAATCTATTGAAGGTATTTTCCGGAAGAGCCAAAGTTCAAGTACGGTACATACTGGTAGTATAAACACCATATGAGCTGCTACAAAATAATAGGCTCATAAAATCACTCACAATAATAATAGTGAGTTTAAAGGCAATTTGAAGCAGTAGGCTACGAGCTTTGAACTGAATCTCAGCATTTAAGATTGGATTTCTGTTTTTTCCTGGACAACTATTGATTCTAAAATCAAACATCAAATGGTTTTTGTAATGTATCCCCCAAAGTTTTGTGTTTTCTGTTTTGTCTTTAGTTAACTATTAGTTGTTTTGTAGAATAATGAACAGACTATCCATAAAGGCTTTGTCAGTATAAAATATCAAGGGAAAAGTCTAAACATATCTATTATTTTTCAGTAATGATAAACTCCTGTCAACAATATATGTGTCATTGTCCCTTATGTCAAAGAATAAGATTGAGGTTATAGAGAAGTACAGAAAATGCCACATGTTCTAAAGGTTCCTATAATTCTAAAATGTTTACAATGTAATAGAACACACACATATCCTATTATTATGGAATACTAACATATGGCTTATCCCACTGTAAGAAGTAGCATGAAATTTTCCAAAATAAGATTGAATCAGGATTCAATTAACTTTGCCCCCAAAGGATTGGGGAAGCGCAGTCGTTATCAGATGACTTAGCAGAGATTCCAGGGTCCACGGAGCACAGATGACATGGCATTCCCCTCATTTGGAATAGCACTGGTCCTCCTTCTGGCTGCTCTGTGAATGTCCATTCATAATGGCTCTAAAGAAATTCTAATGTGGAAGGTAAAAATCCTAATGAACTGTAATCCAAAATCGCCGGCAATGAGCCTCTCTCTTGGTTTCCCCTGTATTATTAACACTTGTAGAACCTCTCTCTAATACACTAAATGGCGGAGAGAGAATAAGGCTTTAACCAATCAAAGAGCTATTTTATTTATTCATTTATTCATACATTCTTTTCTGCAATTATATTAAGCACCTATTGGGTACAAGACAGTCTATTTTCATATGTTTGATTCATTGCTCTCAAATATTTTACAGTTCATTGGGAGGTATCCATTCTTCCAATCTTTCTGTGTATTTCCTGAACTCCCATATTTCAAGCACTGTTGTGAATATAGGAGACACAGACATGAAGAAAGCTATCTGAGTCTCTGCTTTCATGGGGCTGCCTCACTTGAGATGGAGAAGGGAAAAATTTAAAAAATGGCAACAAATGTCTTGTCAGATGGATAAGAATCAAGAAGGAAAATTGAGCAGAGTGAGTCAAGAATAAGGGGCTGATGTGCTCTGGTAGCTCAAGTGGTCTGAGAAGGCTATTTGGAGATGATGTTTCCAGAGAGACCTGGACCTTGTATTTGAGAAGAGCTTGGAGGCACAGAGCAAAGGCGTGGCATATTTCTGGGAGTGCAGGGAGACAGCGTGGCTGAAGGGGCAAGGGAAAGTGGGGGAGGGGCTACTGAGAAAGAGCCTGTTAAGCAAAGGAAGGAGGGACACACTAAGGATTTGGGGATTTTACTCAAGGTGAGATTGGAAGATACAAGCTACGTACCACATCTTCATCACGTAGTTGTCTAAATGCCATACGAGATAAAAATAAATTCATATGAAGATTAAAAAAAAAGAGAAGGCCTGACTTCACTGAGAGTGGAGAGGTGCTGGAGAAGACAGGAGGGTCAAGAACCTAGAACCAAAAGGAAACCGTGATGACGCTGGGTCAGGGGCAAATGTAAAACTTTTGCGTTCTAGGAGCCATCCCACACGCTTTCTCAGCTATTTAACAATGGAATGCCTCCTCTACATGCGTTTTTACTGTTAATTAGTGCTAGTTGGAGTAAGATGACTTGAGACAGATAACTTCAAAATGCTTTCAGATCACTCCACTAGGAACGAAGAAAGAAGAACCCAGTCCCTTGATAGGAAAAGGGTGTCGAGAATGTGGGTCAGAGGACAGGAGCCTGGGAAGTCAGTAACAGTACTGGATTCAACCTGTATACCTGCCATTGTCCAGGATGGTAACATTTCCTGCTTTTCTGCTCTTTTTTTTTTTTTTTTTTAACTCAGAAGGATCCTTCGTTTGATTAGTGGGGCAGAAATGATCCTGTTTCTGGTTAAGATTTATATTACAGAGGTTCACATTTACTAGTCTGTTCTGCCTACTTTGACAAGTACTTTCCAATTGCTCTATGGCTTCTCAGAATCACATTTAGCTTCCAATTAGGTTTTATGTTATAAATGCTTTCCATTTCCCATTGATTTCTTGAGCTTTCTGGTCTAGCCTTTGAAGGAAAGAGGAAAGATTATGTTTGTTCCTCCAGGTTAATTCGACTCAGCAGAACTTGTCAGGGGTGACTACAACTGTGTTTTTAAGTAGAACTGCAAGCGTTCAAGCTTGACAATTAATCAGTTGCTTACTAAAACTGTAACCACTGAATCATCAGACATTCTCATTATATTCCAGCAAATCCAAAAGGGAGTTCTGAGGTGAAACAGACATAGATGGTTCCTACATCTCACTATGAGTTACATTTTCTCCAGAAATTTTTTTTTGTAGTTTTTCCTCCTTGCAAATTTGAGTTCTAAAAGGACTAATCACTGTTGCTTTCCCCCTTATCTTTTACTAACCACACCTTCAAGATGTATTCTGAATATAGACCCAACTGACTCTAGTTAAAAGGAAACCATGGGGTTAGTGTACCTACTGAGGGTAGAGAAACAACAGGGTAAGGTTTTTAACAACAAAACCATCATTCTCTCCCTTATGTCAATTTCAAACAAAATGGCGGGCAGGGTCCAACCCTCTCTGTGAGGAAAGAGGGAAGGACAAGGCAGAGACTGATCAAGATGAGATTTTGCACGGCGGACTGGATGTCTCCAAAGTGGATGTTAACAGCAATCCTGGTGTCAGAAGCTCAATGATGCTTTCTTCATCCTACAGCTTTGAGCCAAGGGGACATATTCTGGAAGAGAACGAATGAACAAGTAATGGGAAAAATTTTGTTCTTTGCAGACAGCACCATTTTCCCTTTAAATCTCTGCAAATACACGTATTCATCATAAGCTCTGAAGGAAGGAAAAGGCAAATAATTGTTAAATTCTTACTTTGTACTGTGTTCTTTATGTACGTAATTTCATTTTATCTTCACAAATCACTGCAAATGAATGCCTATTTTGACCTGAAGAAACCGAGCTTCTTGTCTGAGTGTGCTGAAAGTAAAAAGAAAAAAAGTTGTAAAGACAATGCATCAAGTATACCGCTCAGTAAGTAAAAGAAGTTATTTTTCTGAATTGTCAGACATATGTCTTCAACTCTGCAGAGCAAGACAATGCATGAATATGCAACTGCAAAGGGAAAGATACAAGCAACAGTACCCTGTGACGGTGACACAGAGCTGTTCAGTGATGGACCTCAGAGGGTCAGAGCAAACAGAATAACAGGATAGATGCTGAAAATTTCAAATGGAAAATGACTCCTTGGCTAAGAAAGGAAAGAGAGAAAGTGAGGTGCTGATTGGTAATGAAAGACATTAAAATCCCTCCCTTCCATTCCAGTGTCAGTAACTTCCTACAAGGTGGAAAGGAAGAGGGTTACTCTGACACCAAACCAAAGAAATGGAACAGATGTCTCTGTGGAACAGAGATACCAGTTAGCCTGGGTGAGGCTTAGTTTTATCATACTCGGGGGGTTCTTGAGAGTGCAGGGAGGCTGAGCATTGAAGAAAATAGAGCTCCAAGGTCCTACATGCCCATTCAAGAAAATAAGTAAAGCTTAAGGATGTGAATGGATCATGCATTTGAACCTGGGAAGCGTTCGTGTTTGTATGCAATTGTCATACTTCGAGGATGGTTACCTGATATTTTCTTTCATCTTAATTTTGTTAGACATCTATGGAGAAGGTGTTCTTTAGCTATTTCTGGGAGTATGCAAGAAGAGGAAGTGTCTCAGCCCTCTCTTTACAGACCCCACTCATCTTTTTAATAAAGTGTCTATTAGATCCTCTCGAGGCCGAGACTACAACCAGCAGAATCGGATCACAGACGCTTCCATTGCTCCAGGTCAGTTGGGCAGGAGACAACAGGGACTGATGACAACACCAAAGTCACAGCCATGAAAACATCTATGAAGCTGTTCCCAACCTTGCCTGCCATCACAATGCCCAAGCAGCCACTCAGCTAACTAATTCATAATCTCTGACCATGAGGTCCAGGCATCAGTATTTTCAAAAGATCCAAGATGGTCCCCCAAATTGGCTAGTGTTGGAAACCACTAGTCTAAGACTTTGCCTGTTTCTTTCAGAGGTTAAAGATTTTATCAACATCCTGTAATGGAGAAAATGGAACTTAATGAATATGACACCTATAAATATATAGTTAGTAGTTATGAATCGTTCTTTTGCTTCTAAGTCAATTCTTATTTCATATGACCCAATTTAAATACATTAAAAGATCCTTCATATTATCCAGGAATAAATGCATTAATATTAGAGAATTTAAATGACCATGCACTCATAACCGGATCATCATCTATGCAGATAGCAATTACTCAACTAAAACCTAAACAGAAACTCTCTCCTATTTAGGTGATTCAGTATTATAAAATTTGAAATAAAAATAAAATTTAAAAAAGCTTTTAATAGTAATAATCATTTATTCAGTCCCCAATTCTGTGTCAACAAAGACCCCAATTTCATAATGTCACAGGGAGACTCTTTCCAATGTGATTTTTTGTACCTGATTTATTGGAAAACTAACATTTTATCTCTCCCTTCACTTCCACTTTTCATTTGTTTGTTTGGTTTTGTGTTTAGGATAGATGACTATTGTGAGGAGGTGTGCTAAGAGATAACATGGGATCAGTAGAAGCTATTCTGTTCCACAGAAAGCCAACTTAATAGTACCCTAGGCTCCTTGACGTTCAAATTTCTCATCCCCAAGGTAAGGAAAGTATTAGATTTAGGACTTCGAAGCCCTTAGACATCGTATACTTTGTAGGAAAAGGAAATCTGGATTAGGAACCAGGAGCTAGGATAAGTAAATACAGCCCTTGAGTTAACAAGTTATACTATCTTGAACAAATCACTTAACCAACCTCGCCAACATTAATTTTTTTCATCTGTCCACTAAAGGCCTTGGATGACACTGAAGAGCTTAGTCCCTTCTAACTTGAACTTCTTATGACATAATTTTAGATCTGTGACCTATTGAAATAATTGCATTTTGAGGAGTTTGACAGCAATTCATTTCATTTGTTATAAATCAAATGTAGGGTGAATAAACAAATTATGGAGGGTTCCCAGAAGAGACTGGAAAACATTTCTTTCCTGTAACTGTGTTTTTTATAATTGTAGGTTACACAAATTTCCATATTATTTGAGTTGCAGAAGGTCTGCTCAATGTTGATTTAGAGCATTCGGATTATATTTAATATGTACATTCTATGAAATGACATTATATGTACATATAAAGAAAGATCCTGGTGTGTTTTTTTGGACAAAATGTTGTTCCTGCAACAAAAGAAAAAAAAAAAAAAAGGGAAAGAAAGAAGGGGGAAAGGGCTGAATCCAAAACCAAACAAAACCTCAAACACCAAAAGCTGCATAAATCAAAGCTTAAAATCTGACTGGTAACAGCAGGAGCAGATCCATGAGTATAAACGGATGGAGGTGTGGTTTCCAAACCTACTCAATCCACTTGTTTACACAAAGCTTGAATTTATTGGGCTTTGCAGCAGTGACCATTTGCTTCTATGGCTCAAGCTTTGTTTCCTTGACGGTTTCCCAATCTGTCTCCCTCTTGAGCAAACTGCATGAGATGTGTTCTTTTTGTCCAAGCTGTTTGCATTCCTCTTAGTCTTTCTCCTTTTAAGGTAAAATGGGTTTTTATTCACGTTAAAGCCAATGAAATTTGGCATATTATGATTCTAAGGCATGAGATTTCTTTCCATGTAGCTCTTGTAGGATCATGATCTCCCTATACGTGAAAGACAGAAGAATCAGGCTAAACGACTCATTAAGAAGTCAAATCACACATACTCTAACAGAGAAGTGAGCTTCTCAAAGTCTTCCCTCTCCCACCTTCAACCCTCCACCCTGGCCACACTTATTTCACGGAAACAACCAGGTTTCATGCAGAGGAATTATTTTAACAGGATGTCATTATTTACTTATTCCTAGCACATAAATGATGGTCAGAGAGATTGGGCCATATGGCATGATGGACCTGGGTTGGAGGCAAAGAAAAAACAAACTCTTCCTTTGCTATTGCTTTAGCCCCATACTACACGTGTGGGAATTACACTGACAAGTGATTCACTTCTTGTGATACGCACATTTTCTCAGACGCAGTCTGTACACTCTGTGAATGTTTCACTGATGGTGCACATGACTTGGTGGTTCAGAAGTGTCAGCTGCATATGCTTTGTTTCTGCCCTAGGTCACCGTCCTTGGAAGGATCACTACTTGCAGCTTTTGGGTAAAAAGGACAATCCTGCCTGCAAAGTATTTTTTGGTTCATTTATTGAAGTATTTGATTGATTTTTTCCTATGTGTTTTATGCTATATTGGTGAGGATTCTGCTATCTCAGACCTATTAGGACCCAGAATCAAAATAATGCTAATTTTCAGCCATTTTTTTCATCGAGGTCTACAAGCAGAGAATCAAAGACCTTGGATTCTCTCCGTCCTCATATCCAAATCCAACTCTTCTGCAAACATTTTCATCAGGAAAAAAAAAAGATAAAGTCTCTAAAATAAAACACATCTTTGATAAAAGAGTATATGAAAGAATCCATGTCTTTCAGCCTGCCTTTTATCAGACCTCTTATCTGTATAATAAGAATATCCACTAACATGGGAAAATGTTCAAACTATTTACTAGTTACCACAGATAAAAGTCAACTGGTTTATCTCTAGTTCTCATTAAAGAAATTTACTTCAATAATCTGTGTCTGTTGTTGTTGCCAAGGTTTGAAGGAATATCTACATGCAGTCTCCACGAGGCAGGCAACCGCATGACTTGAGGACACTGGACCGACTCCGAGGTGAAGAACATTTAACCATTGATACTGTTTTATCTGAAGTCAAAGGAGTTTGGCTCTGAGCAGGCATCATTTTTTAAAAACTCAAACCATTTTCTTCCTTTGGTTTCATTTCTTATATGTTTAATGTCTCTTATTTTTTCAAAACTCAGTGAAATTGTCACCTTTTGCATAAATCAGTTTGGCTGTTTACAGACAAAAGCAATCCCTCCTTCCTAAAAACTCCCTTAACACCTTATCCGTATTCTTTTTAGATTACCTCCTCCTTTTGGTTTCATTTTTATCTGTGTGTTTATTTGTATAAAAAGCTCCTTGGGATAATAATAATAATAATCCTTATTCGTCTCATCCTTTTTGTATCTTACACAGTGCACAATACGTGTAGACACTTAAGGCATATTTTCGAATACACGCAAGGAAGAGACACAACACTTTCATTCTTTGTTACGGTGCGATGCTACCTCTATTGCCCTTCTTAACGTTCTGTTTCCAGCCTGAAAGAGAGAATCAATTTGCTCTTTAGGATTTTGCATCTTGCTCTAACCTCAAGTTCTGAACTTTAATACCTGACTCCTTTTGAATTGAGAGCCACTTTGCTTCATTCTCTGTCTTCTTAAGAGCCCCAAGCTACTTTGAAAGTCCCGTTGGATTCTATCAGATGTGCAAGGGCAGCAGAATCGGATAACTGGCCATCATAGGTATTTCTAGGAATTAAGTCTATGGTTTCCTGAGCTATGTCAGCTAACAGAGGCTCATCCACAGGCCAAATGGTGAAATTATAACCACGATTGCCACTTGCTTGACAACAGGCCCAACAAACCAACAATGCCCAGAATACACAAATGGTTGTCTTGTTCCTCACAGAAGTCTTCCCTGTGATTGATCATCTCAGCAGGGCTCACTGAGCAAATTGTCACCAGGCTCTCAGAAACAAAATTTATTTTATTTTTATAATACCTTAGGTTAGAGAAGAGCAACATTAGCAGAGATCTACCTTATTAAAATATAAAAGAAATATAAAATATAAAGAAAATATAGTCATCTCAGCCACCTAAAATTTTGGTCCTGAACTATATCACAGTCCTCATGTGAAGTTTTGCTAAAACCCTCGTTGTTTAGAAATTGTTAGAATGTATCTAAAATAATAAATAATGTCTAAATAGTATAAGGGAAAAGATGAATACTTTTGACAAATTTTTGAAGTCTTTAACTCATAAGAACAATGACAAGGCAGGTGACATACAGTGTTAAACCATCTGCTACCTATAACTGACAGTGTCATATAATCTTACATATAAAGCATTTCTACAAATCAACAAGAATAAAGATTTTCAAGCTGACAGAATGTCAGTAAGCAATTCATTGAAAGATAATACAAATAGGCAATACAGATCTGAAACGGCAACCCATTTCTGTTAAAATGAATCAATTCTTTTTAAAAGCTGCTTTTTAACTATCAAAACAAAAAATACAGTGAGGTTGGAAAACAGCTAGAGCTAATGTAGTTGTAAACACCTTTACATTGACAAGAAATCCTAAAACTGAATCTCTGCATGCCCTTTAATTCAGCCTTTCAACCTCTTGGAACTCATTTATGAAAATGCCCCCACAATACAAGCACATATGTAGAAATGTATTGTAGTATTATGTATAATAAAACAAATGTTTGAAGAACCAAAGTGTCCATAAATGGGAAAGATTAAAGTAATTCATCATATATTCATATGATGCACAGATAAGATGTGTGAATATATGAGTATCGTGGGTTTCTCTTAAGGCATAAGCAAGATAATTTAAATACACTGATATATGAATAAAGTATGTTGAAAAAGAACATAAATAGTATAATTGCATTTTATATAAATATCAGGAAATTATTAATATGTATACAAAATAAAAATGAAAGGAATATGCATAAACCCTCTTGAAAACCCTACCCTCATGAGGTAGAATTACTGGACACATTCAATACCTAGAATATATTTCTCCATTGCTTGAGTTCTGCACACATTTGTATTACTTGTTTTAGTCTGAAAACAGTATATGCATTTGTTTAAAGAATTTAAATATCATCTATCTAACAAAGCACTGTGAACATTCAAATTGGTACAAATTATAAGAGAAATCTATTCGAAAACTAGCTTTATGTGCATTTAATGAAATCTTAGTAGTTTAATCCATATATTCTAGGGTTTTAATCTGTGGCAAATGGATAATTTGTGGAAACCCAAAGATACTATTCAAGAGTCAACAGAATGCGTACTGTTGATGATTTTTAGTACTTAATACCATCTTTAAAAATCAGTAAGTCATAGCTAAACTCTCCTCTTATAAAATTATTAAAGATCATTTCTTCTACTGAGTGTGGAGCGAATTTAGGAATGTGCTATCCCCTCTCCTAAAATCTCATGTACCCCCCAAAATGGATTAAAATAAATCTAAAAAAAGCCAAGAAAAAGCCAGTATTAGCCTTTTTCAAATACTTTATAATGGTTACTCTCTTTTTTGACTCACAATATTTTACTTACCTTTTACTCCAAATACTCAGAAAAGATAGACCTTAGATGCTTTAAAAAAAATCAAATAGGATTTTTACTTCACTCTCCCTAACATTGTATTGGCGTTAAGTAGCTGGCAAATCAGTTATTGACTTGTGAGGCGAGGTTACGATTGTTCTTCAGGAGGGCACGGATTCACGGTGCAATTAATATTCTCTTTGGAATTAGTCTGTGAGCAACACATCTTTCTACCTTTTTTTTGGCAGACATAAAATAAAATAAAAGTTGTTTTGACTGGTCTTTTGCCTCAAAGGGATTTTATAAGCATCAGAACTGTCTTTAAATACATGTAAAATGAATGCAATATAATACTCAGACTTTAAAATGATTCAAAAAACTTACTAAAATAACTTGATATTTTAATGACAATAGGGGTGCCAAATATTATAATGCTTTTATAGTCCATAGGGGAAAAAATACCTTCGTATATATTTAATGCTTTTCAACCACAGCATAACTAGTGATTTTTGCTTACCAAAGACGTCTCTGAGACAATACAAATATAAAGTGGAGCACAATCTCTATTGGGTAGCATTAACCTTTACTCAATCATTAAACAATGAGAAATATTGGGCTGTTTTTGTTATGGATTAAGAAAATGCTTTTGGAAACAGATAAACATTTGTCCCTGCTGGAAGCTCCTTCAGCGGTAATGCATCATTATGCCTGACCAGCCCTAGAAACCTTGGAAAGACAAACTATGTACATGCTGGTTGTTAAGCATATGTGATATGTTTTGCTTTGTCACCTGGCAACCAAAAGATTTTTGAACTTTGCTAAAATCCAAACTTTTGAAACTCTTAAGCTGCTTAATTTTTATATTCCTAGAATTTAACCCAAGGTATAGTTTTGTTTAGAAATCTAATTGACTCCTTGAGTTGTGATAGATCTTGTTTAACTTAGTTTTGTTTAACTTAATTGTTCGGCATGACAACTTCCATTCCAATCCGAGTCCGTGCTGGTTATTGAGACCTCCATGAGTGGCTGATGAATTCTAAAAATCACATCAATTTCATGTCTTTATCATGACTGGAGGTAGCCATGAAAGTGAAGTGGCTGCAGAGCTGGAATCAGAGGATGAATGTCCTAATCTTGCTTAGCTCTGTTATTTAAATCAGCCTTGAGACTTCAGAAAATCATGTAATCCTGCTGGTCCCAGTTTCTTCACTTGTAAATTAAAGAGGTTCAGTGAAAAGTTCAGAGTTTTAAAAAGTGTTTGAGGTGTATATTCTCTTTTTAAATGGGAGGAATCAATTTTCAGTCTAGTGACACATGACCATATAAGACTCTCATCTTTATTTGGTCAATTCTTGACCCCACAATCCATCCCCCAAACCTCCAGAATGTTCTGGTATAGATCCAGTCATTCTAGAACATAAATCTCAGGAAAAATGCATAGGAAGGGTCATAAACTTTTTAAAAGTATATCTGTGTTCATTATTACTGTTCACCATCAAAGATATTGAATAATTTTTCTTTCCTTCTTTTTAAAATTTGTCTATCCTTCCCTTTTATTTCACTTCCTACATGTGCCGGGGATAAACCATGCTATTCCAATTTAATTTGCACAAACAGTGGACCTGGATTTTCACAAACAATGGATCATTCTGAAAGACTGAACTAAACTGTGGAATCAATGGATTGTAATTGACAAAGCTTCTATAAATACCATCTTTTATTTTTTTATTTTATTTTATTTTTTATTTTTTAACATTTTTAATTGATTTATAATCATTTTACAATGTTGTGTCAAACTCCAGTGTAGAGCACAATTTTTCAGTTATACATGAACATATATATATTCATTGTCACATTTTTTTCTCTGTGAGCTACCATAAGATCTTGTGTATATTTCCCTGTGCTATACAGTATAATCTTGTTTATCTATTCTACAATTTTGAAATCCCTTCTATCCCTTCCCACCCTCCACCCCCTTGGCAAACACAAGTTTGTATTCTATGTCTATGAATCTGTTTCTGTTTTGTATTTATGCTTTTTTTTAGATTCCACATATGAGCAATCTCATATGGTATTTTTCTTTGTCTTTCTGGCTTACTTCACTTAGAATGACATTCTCCAGGAGCATCCATGCTGCTGCAAATGGTGTTATGTTGCCAGTTTTTATGGCTGAGTAGTATTCCATTGTATAAATATACCACATCTTTATCCAGTCATCTGTTGATGGACATTTAGGCTGTCTCCATGTCTTGGCTATTGTAAATAGTGCTTCTATGAACATTGGGATGCAGGTGTCATCCTGAAGTAGGGTTCCTTCTGGATATATGCCCAGGAGTGGGATTCCTGGGTCATATGGTAAGTCTATTCCTAGTCTTTTGAGGAATCTCCACACTGTTTTCCATAGTGGCTGCACCAAACTGCATTCCCACCAGCAGTGTAGGAGGGTTTCCCTTTCTCCACAGCCTCTCCAGCATTTGTGATTTGTGGATTTTTGAATGACGGCCATTCTGACTGGTGTGAGGTGATACCTCATTGTAGTTTTGATTTGCATTTCTCTGATACTTAGTGACATTGAGCATTTTTTTCATGTGCCTTTTGATCATTTGTATGTCTTCCTTGGAGAATTGCTTGTTTAGGTCTTCTGCCCATTTTTGGATTGGGTTGTTTGGTTGTTTCTTATTAAGTCCTATGAGCTGCTTATATATTCTGGAGATCAAGCCTTTGTCAGTTTCATTTGAAAAAATTTTCTCCCATTTCATAGGTTGCCGTTTTGTTTTACTTATGGTTTCCTTTGCTGTGCAGAAGCTTATAAGTTTCATTAGGTCCCATTTGTTCATTCTTGCTTTTATTTCTATTGCTTGAGTAGACTGTTCTAGGAGAACATTTTTGAGATGTATGTCAGATAATGTTTTGCCTGTATTTTCCTCTAGGAGGCTTATTGTACCTTGTCTTATGTTTAAGTCTTTGATCCATTTTGAGTTGATTTTTGTGTATGGTATAAGGGAGAGTTCTAGCTTCATTGTTTTACATACTGCTGTCCAGTTTTCCCAGGACCATTTGCTGAAGAGACTGTCTTTATTCTGTTGTATATTCTTGCCTCCTTTGTCGAAGATTAGTTGACCAAAAGTTTGTGGGTTCATTTCTGGGCTCTCTATTCTGTTCCATTGGTCTATATGTCTGTTTTTGTACCAACACCATGCTGTCTTGATGACTGTAGCTCTATAGTATTGTCTGAAGTCTGGGAGAGTTATTCCTCTAGCCTCTTTCTTTCTCTTCAGTAATGCTTTGGCAATTCTAGGTCTTTGATGGTTCCAAATAAATTTTATTATGATTTGTTCTAGTTCTGTGAAATATGTCCTGGGAAATTTGATAGGGATTGCATTAAACCTGTAGATTGCCTTGGGCAGTGTGACCATTTTAACAAAATTGATTCTTCCAATCCAAGAGCATGGGATATCTTTCCATTTTTTAAGTCTTCTTTAATTTCCTTCATTAATGGTTTATAGTTTTCTGTGTATAATTCTTTCACCTCCTTGGTTAGATTTATTTCTAGGTATTTTATTACTTTGGGTGCTATTTAAAAGGGGATTATTTCTTTACTTTCTTTTTCTGTTGATTCATCGTTAGTGTAAAGAAATGCCACTGATTTTTGAATGTTAATCTTGTAACCTGCTACCTTGCTGAATTCTTTGATCAGCTCTAGTAGTTTTCATGTGGACCTTTTAGGGTTTTCTATATATAGTAACATGTCGTCAGCATATAGTGACACTTTTACCTCTTCTTTTCCAATTTGGATCCCTTTGATTTCTCTCTCTTGCCTGATTGCTGTGGCTAGGACTTCCAAGACTATGTTGAATAGGAGTGGTGATAGTGGGCATCCTTGTCTTGTCCCAGATTTTAGTGGGAAGCTTTTGAGTTTTTCACCGTTGAGTACTATGCTGGCTGTAGGTTTGTCATATATAGCTTTTATGATGTTGAGATATGTTTCTTCTACACCCACTTTGGTGAGAGTTTTTATTATAAATGGGTGTTGAATTTTTATCAAATGCTTTTTCTGCATCTATTGAGATGATCATGTGGTTTTTGTCCTTTCTCTTGTTGATGTGATGTATTACATTGATTGATTTGAGTATGTTGAACCACCCTTGTGTCCCTGGGATGAACCCCACTTGGTCATGATGTATAATCTTTTTTACGTGTTGTTGGATTCTATTTGCTAATATTTTGGTGAGGATTTTGGCATCTATGTTCATCAGTGATATTGGCCTATAATTCTCTTTTTTTGTAGTGTCTTTGCCTGGTTTGGGTATCAGGGTGATGGTGGCTTCATAGAATGAGTTTGGGAGTATTCCCTCCTTTTCAATCTTCTGGAAGAGTTTGAGAACGACTGGTATGAGTTCTTCTTTGTTTGTTTGGTAGAATTTCCCAGTGAAGCCATCCAGGCCTGGACTTTAATTTGTAGGGAGGTTTTTTATTGCTATTTCAATTTCATTTCTAGTGATCAGTTTGTTCAAGTGGTCAGTTTCTTCTTGATTCAGTCTTGGTGGACTGTATGTTTCCAGAAACTTGTCCATCTCCTCTAGGTTATCCAGTTTGGTTCCATATAGTTTTTCATACTATTCTCGTATGATATTCTGTATTTCTATGTAATTTGTTGTAATTTCTCCATTTTCCTTTCTTATTTTGCTGATTTGTGCTCACTCTTTTTTCTTCTTTATGATTTTGGCCAGAGGTTTGTCAATTTTATTTATTTTTTCAAAAAACCAGCTTTTGGTTTGATTGATTTTTATCTATGGGTTTTTTTAAATCTCTATTTTATTTATTTCCTCTCTGATCTTTATAATTTCCTTCCTTTTGCTGCTTTTTGGGCTTTTTTGTTCTTCTTTTTCTAGTTCTTTAAGTTGGTGGGTTCAATCATTTATCTGAGACTGTTCTTCTTTTTTGAGGAAGGCCTGTATTGCTATAAACTTTCCTCTTAGCACTGCTTTTGCTGTGTCCCATAAGTTTTGTGTGGTTGTGCTTTCATTTTCATTTGTCCAAGGTATTTTTTAATTTCAGCTTTGATTTCCTCATTGACCCATTGGTTTTTTAATAGCATATTGTTTAATCTCCATGCTTTCTTTTTTTTCTCCTTTGTTTCTCTGTTGTTGATTTCTAGTTTCATGGCATTGTGGTCAGTAAAGATGCTTGAGATAATTTCTGTCTTAAAATTGTTGAGGTTTCTTTTGTGCCCAAGTACATGATCAATCCTAGAAAATGTTCCATGTGCACTTGAAAAAAAGTGTATCCTATTTTTGGGGGTATAATGCTCTGAAAATATCCATCAAATCTAATTTTTCTATTGTATTATTTAGTTTCTCTGTTGCCTTATTTATTTTTTGTCTCGAAGATCTGTCTAGTGATGTTAATGCAGTGTTAAAATCTCTAGCTATGATTGTATTCCCATCAATATCCCCCTTTATCTGTGTTAGTAATTGTTTTATGTATTTAGGTGCTCCTATATTGGGTGCGTATATATTAACGAGTGTAATATCCTCATCTTGTATCACTCCTTTAATCATTATAGAATGTCCTTCTTTATTTTTCTTTATGGCCTTTGTTTTAAAGTCTATTTTGTCTGAAATCAGTACTGCAACACCTGCTTTTTTGGCTTTTCCATTTGAATGGAATATCCTTTTCCATCCCTTCACTCTCAATGTATATGTGTCCTTCTCCCTCAAGTGGGTCTCTTGTATGCAGCATATTGAAGGTTCTTGCTTTATTATCCAGTCTGCCACTCTATATCTTTTGACTGGAGCATTTAGTCCATTAACATTTACAGTAATTAATGATAGATGTGTGTTTATTGCCATTTTGAACTTATCTTTGCAGTTGATTTGGTATTACCTCTTTGTTATTTTTCTTCTTCCTTTTGTGGTTTGGTAATTTTCCTTTGTATTATCATGGATTTTATTTAGTTTTTGTGACTCCCTTGTAAGTTTTTGGCTTGTGGTTGCCCTTTTCTGTAAGTCTATTAGCCCATTACTATATCTCAAACCCATCCCATCGAAAACAAAAAATTTAAAAAAGAAAGAAAAAAAATACTCTATATTTTCTTGCATCCCTCTCTTAATGATTTAAATGTCTTCTTTTATGATTTCGTGTTTATTTTATTTGTAATTCATGAGTTGTCACCTTTCCAGTTATGAGTTTCTCATTTCTGTAGCATCCTGCTGCTCTTCTATTTAGAGTAGACCTTTCAATATTTCTTTTAGCATGGGTTTAGTGTTGCTAAACTCTTTTATTTTTTTCTTGTCTGTGAAATTCTTTATGTCTCCTTCTATCCTAAAGGATACCCTTGCTGGATAAAGTGTCCTAGACTGCATCTTTTTTTCATTCAGGACTTTGAATATATCTTGCCACTCCCTTCTGGCTTGTAGTGTTTGTGTAGAGAAATCAGCTGAGAGCCTTATGGGGGTTCCCTTGTAACTCACTTTGTTTTTCTCTTGCTGCCTTTAGGATCATTTCTTTATCCTTGACTCTGGCCATCCTGATTATGATATGTCTTGGTGTGAGTCTGTTTGGGTTCTTCCTGTTTGGGATCCTTTGAACTTCCTGTACTTGGATATCTGATTCCTTCTTTAAGTTTGGGAAGTTTTCAGTCATGATTTCTTCAAAAACCTTTTCAATCCCCTTTGATCTTTCTTCCCCTTCTAGGACCCCTATTATGCAAAGATTGGCATGCTTTATATTATCCCATAAGTCCCTTATGTTGCTTTCATATGTTTTTATTTGTTTATCTTGCAGTTGTTCTGATTGGGTGCTTTCTGTTGTCCTGTCTTCTAGGTCACTAATTCGTTCCTCTGCATTATCTAGTCTGCTTTGCACAGCCTTTAGATCCTTTCTCATCTCAGCCAGTGAGTTTAGCAGTTCTACTTGGCTCTTCTTTATGGCTTCGATTTCACTTTTGATATATTTTATATCTCTAAACACTATCTCTTTTAGTTCCTTCAACACTTTGATCACTCCTTTTTTGAAATCTTGATCTAGTAGGCCATCGATGCCTATTTCATTGATTGTTCTTTCAGGGGATTTCTCTTTTCTTTTAATTGGGAATGATTTCTCTGCTTCTTCATCTTGCTCATATCTCTCTGGCACTGTGGCTTATGGAGTATCAGTCATCTATTGTGGTGCTTAAAGGAGTTTATTTATTTATCTATCTAATGCCTATGTAGGAATAAACCTTAAAAAATAAAAAAAGGAGAGAGAGAGAAAGAGAATTTTAAGAGAAGGGAGGAAAAAAAGGTTTGAAAACAGTGTATAATCAATTATAGAAGCACAATTTGAATCAGACTAACATTCGAGTTGAGACGTCTTTTTTTTTAAACCCTTAAAAAAAAAAAAAAGGAAAAAAGATCCAAAAACGACATTTGAAACCTATTTATAATCAGTAACAGGAGATCAAAACCAAAAGAAATTAAAATGAAATCAGGTGGATTTAAAAAATAATAATAATAATAATATAACTACTTTAAAAGAAAAATTTAAAAAGGAATTAAAATTGGAAGCATATATAATTGTTTAGAAAGTAGAAATTAAGAAGGTAATAGAAAATAGAACAGATAAAAAAAGATAAAATAGAGAATTTTAAGAGAAGGGAGGAAAAAAAGGTTTGAAAACAGTGTATAGTCAATTATAGAAGAGCAATTTGAATCAGACTTTCAAGTTGAGACATCTTTTTAAAAATCCTTTAAAAAAAAAGGAAAAAAGATCAAAAAATTATATTTGAAACCTATTTATAATCAATAACGGGAGATCAAACCCAAAAGAAATGAAAATGAAATCAGGTGGATTTTTAAAAAAATAATAATATAACTACTTTAAAAGAAAAATTTAAAAGGAATTAAAACTATAAGCATATACAGTTGTTTAGAAAGAACAATTTAAAAAGGAATTAAAACTAGAAGTATATACAATTGTCTAGAAAGTAGAAATTAAAAAGGTAATAAAAAATAAAACAGATAAAAAGATACATGATAGAGAATTTTGAAAAAGGGGAGAAAAAAGGTTTGAAAACAGTGTATAATGAATAATTGAAGAGCAAGTTGAAGCAGAATAGCAATAGGGTTGAGAGGTCTCTTAAAATCCTTTAAAAAAGGAGAAAAGAAAAAAATATATTTGAAACCTGTGTATAATCAATAACAGGAGATCAAAACCAAGAGAGATAAAAATGACATGATGTGGATTTTTTAAAAATAATAATAGTATTATTTCAAAAGAAAAATTTCAAAGGGATTAAAACTGGGAGAATATATAATTGTTTAAAAAGTAAAATAAAGGTAATAGAAAATACAACAGGTAAAAACAGATTAAAAAAAGGGGGGGGGTGTTCTCCTGGAGACCGTGTGCTGTTAATGGGAAGTCTTTTTGTCTTCGCCCTGTTTCACGAACTCAGCTTGCTGTTTCCAGAGGCCCTCCGTTGGCGCCCTCGTCTGTGCTGCTCCCAGTGCCTGTCGGCAAGCAGATCGCGCCCCCTCCCAGCACAGCGTTCCTGAGGACAGGCGGGGGCCACCCGCCGACTCCTGGCGCTGTTGATCCGCAGCTCCACGCTGCTACGCGCTCCATCCTGCTGAGCGCTCCGCCTGGGGGCAGGGGACGGCGCTGGTCACTCCGCATCTCTGCACCACCGCGTGCTCCACCCCGGGTCGGAGCCCCACAGGTGGGCCCGGGAAGACTGCGGAACAGCCCTGCCTCTGCTCCGTGTCCAGACTCAGCTCCTTGTTTGTTCTGGCGGCGCGAACTTTGCGAGGCACCAGGATGGAAAGATCCTATCTGACTCAGGCTGTCTGGCCTTTGAGGCTGCTGAGCCCCAGGCACGGATTGAGGTTTCACTCCCACCCCCCAACCTGGGTGCCAAGCACCAGAGGATATGGCGGCCGCGCCTGAGCCCCGCCTCTCCTTGCTGAAAACCTTCCGTGGGTTTTCAGAGGTGGGGGTATGCACCCTTCCCCCCAGGGCACATCAGCTGTGCTGTTTTATGGAGGCCCCAGGTTGTTCTGCCCTGTGCACCCACTCATCCACATTGTGTAGCCCCCTACAGTCCCCAGGGGCTGCCTCAGTGCAGCCGTCCCCGTGCTCTGCCTGGCTCAGGCAGCTTGTCCTGGCCCCCAGCTTCTGGCTCGGATCTTGGGCTGGGTGTCGCAGGGACCCTCTGTGCCCATTTAACTTAGTTCTGTCAGTCAAGGGCTGCCCTGTACAGATCCAAGCCTCGGAGGCTCCCCCCTCCGTCCCCCGGCATCTCTGTTGGAGAGCGGAGACCCCGCAAACAAGCGCTAGTCCTCCTTTGCCGCTCCATCCCTGCGGGACCGGTCCTGCACTGTTTTGCCTTTTCGTCTTCCTTTTTTTCCTTTCTCCTACCAGATTTTTGGCGTCTTTGTCTTTTGAAGAGGACAATGTTCTGTCGGAGTTCCACAGGTGCTCTGGTTGGCTGAGTGGGTCCGTGGATGTGAGTCTTGGTGTATCTGTGGGAGAGGGTGAGCTACGAGCATCCTACTACTCTGCCATCTTGGCCTCGTCTCTCTAAATACCATCTTTATAAAGCATCTAAACTGCATCCCCAAATGATACCTCAAATAAGGATGGATTGTTGTGCTATCTCAAACATCCAATTTAGGGATGTTATATCACCGACTGTGACATCCGAAGGCTATGGGGCCTATAAGTAAATATTTGTCACTGGAGACCATCAGCCTATGGCAAAATAGACACCAGAGCGCTACATAATTTGTATTTGTTCAGAGAAAGATTATTCAGATTTTTATTATCTTAATGATAAAAAAAATCGCTCTTGCTACTTGTTCCAGTAAAAGAGAAAAATATTCTTAAATGCTAAAACAATAGTAGCTCCTTTGGTGAGTGATGCTCCACTTAGTAATAACGCAGTACATCTTGATCTGATCCGTAGTTTTTCAAAGACAAACATCAAATAGAAAGAAAAAGGTTATGTCACCTTCACCCTCACAGTACTGTCATTTATATGCTATCAGCTCATTAAATTCACATTAGGATACTCCGTGGGACTTGAGTTGCCATTAGTGCACCTAAAATGGCATAACAAAATCTCAGCTCACTTTAAGAGAGATGGCATTGCGACATTTTGTATTTCATCACTGAATTATTACAGTCTCAGATGCATTCTGCTGCGATGGTAATGGAAAGAGGAGTACAAGAGAGGAAAGCTGTCCATTTGTTGTCCCCCAGGGAGAGAAAAAGCAAAGTTTGATTAAAAAAAAATTTAAGGAAGTGAAAGTAAAGCATTAACAATTTAACCCCTATATCAAGGCTGAAAATACACAAGTAAAGGCAAATGTTACATTTTGAGACAGGCTCTAAGGAACTTAAGGTAACGTGAAAGGATTGAATGCCTCAGGAGTTTGGCTGGGTGGCTGGCTTATGGTGACAGGTGGATGACCTTCAGGACGCCATGATGCCTCTATGAAGTAGTCACGATAGCCCAGCCCAATCCTCTTCTGTTCTATTCTCACCGATTCTGTGGTCTCCTATTCTGACCTGCACGCTTCTATTCAAAATTTCATGAAACAAATTTAGCACCATTTGCAATCATCAAATTGTGCATTTGTTCAGGGCCGAGTCACCAGTGGAAGAAGCCTGGTGGGGTGACGATTTACACATGATGCCAGAAGGAGTGTTGCCTCCGAAGCCCAGTACACGCAGCATAATCTTGTTGAATGCTCAACCAAAAGAAATAAGCAGAGTATGTGCCTGATATAATATGTTCACATGTTGAAATAGAGAAATAAACATGCTTCTTCTGAGATGCAATTGTGTGCTAGCACAAATGTGCTCTGGTCTAAAGATCTTTCCTTAGTCACATATCACTATGTGCACAGGATTAAAAACTGTAATTGTGCAGGCATTTTAGACTTTAGATTATTGCTTTTACTTACATAAAGTAAAAAATGCACCAAATATGTGGAAAAGTGAATACCAGTTGCTTGTTTGGAGACTTGGGTTGTAGCTGGAGTTCCGTTGCTGACTGTGTGGTTGACAACTCTGATCCCTTGAGTATAAGTTTTCTCATCCAAACAAATGAAGGGGTTGAATTAGAGAATCATTAGGTTTCCCTACAATGCTCAACTGCATGTTACAGAAAATAGCAGTGTGTTGGAAAAAGAGACCCACAGGAATCTGGGGTCTTGGTCTTTGCTTGGCTATTAAAAACCTAAAAGACCCAAATTACCTTTCTATAAGGCAAAATACCTTCTGATCTCCAAAACATCTTGAGATTTAAATTTCCGTTTTTTAAATTCTCCAATCCTTTCCCAGTTCTATTACAATTTTACCTTGTGATATTTGACGAAGTACTAAATCATAAATTACCCATCATTCTCTTTGTAAATTGTGTTTAACATACCCGTCTATTCCCAAGAGTTTACAAAATGTTGCTTAATATGATCCCAAATGAACAGCTGCAACTAAGTCAACCAGCTACAGAGTTGGAAGGCATCTCTGCCTCTTCAGTGCCACAATCGCCCACATTTTTTAGTCTCTTAACCTCAGCCAAGGTCAAACACTAGGTTTTCTGTCTAACATCCATAGCCATCTGAGTTCATAACCATCCCCATAAGATAAGGAAAATGAAACCCACGCAGGATTAATGACTCGTCCAAGGGGACATAGCAGAGAACTAGGATCAGAGTAGATGCTTAAGTCTTATGACTTTCAGTGTAATGCTTGGTCAGCCAGTGTCTTGTTGAGATGGGGTTCTCACTTATTCTTTTTCACAAGGCTGACAGCAGGGTGAATGCTTTGAGGGAGATTTGCAATCAATACAAAGTAAGTTGTCTCAAAATGATAAGACTTTAATGGTAAGATATGAAGAATCAACCAGCACAGAGGGAAAATTTTTCAAAGAAAACCAGTGCGTTTCTGGTACCCTCTGAAATCAATAAGCAATAGATAGAGGGCTGTTTGTACAACCTGAGAGGGCATTCTGATCCAAATGTAATGCATTCAAGGTGTGCTTGGAATTGCTGTCTGATTTCTGTTCATCTTTATGGCCCCAAGCCAACTGCAAAGGCTGGACATAAGGTGGAGTCCTTGTAAACGTATTCTATACTGAATCATTAATTATGACCATTTTAGAATCAGGCCAGTGTTTGCAGTTGTGTTCCATTTGGGTGTGCCCTTTTTTTGGTAGTAAAAAAAGAATGTGTGTGTGTGTGTGTGTGTGTGTGTGTGTGTGTGTGTGTTTAAAATCCACACCAAGCAGCAACAGAGTATTTTAGTTATGTAGCCCACACATTGATGTTATGCTCTTTTAATAGAAATTACCCTAAAATATATGAATATGGTCATTAAATGTCACCTCATGAATTGAAGCTGACATCATTCGACACAAAACAAATGAGATTAGCCATTTGGAGAAGTCACCCTCCCTGAGAGACTATTTCACATGTCTTGATGATGAGATAAATAGGTCTCCTAAAATTGAGCAAGGAGCCTATGAAACTTTCCCAAAACCCAATGGAGACTCACTAATCTGAAATGTAAGTAATGAAAGATAAGCTAGAAAGTAATTAATTGTGTGAAATATCCATCATGAAGAAATGTTATAACTGAATGTTTTGTTAGGTGATAAGGAATATTGTTTGGTTTTGTTGTTGTAGTGGTTTTTTTTTTTCCTTTTTTAATAAATGCTAAAATCTGCCCGTGCTTACTCAGAGATGACTCAGAAAGAAGGTAGCTGGTTTGGTGATGCTGCTTGTAACTTCTTGGCAGGTATAAACCTAAGAGGCAGAAGGCTGCATCGGCCTGCCACTAATTAAACACAGCCTTCCCCAATATCAGCCAGTTCCCTTTGTTTTGCCTCTTGACTCACCAGAAAAACTATCTGATCTTATTTTGATTTCCCAAGAAGACTTTTTTTTTTTTTCTTTTTACTGGGAAGGAGCATGTCCTGGCCAGCGGAGGCAAGGATTCTGTTACATAGTGCAGTGCGTTGTTCCGTTTAAGTGAATAAATTGGCATTCTGGTTTATAAATCTGTTTCCTGTAAGCCGATTTAGCATTAATGAATCCTCGAGAGACTGACCATCCCTGGGAAAACTGATAAAACAGTCTTCCTGACCACGCAAAGCCAAGACCCACACCCGAGTCTATAGTAACTCCAGCAAATGTTATTCATCTGCCTGTGTTCCTGGGGGAAACAGCCCTCCAGTCGGCCTCTCTCTTTACTCGTGGTAATCACAAGTGAGAAAAGCTCTTAGGATGAAGACTCTGGAAGCCAACAGGACTAGCGCGCACCATATTTACCTCTCAGAGATTCACAATTTTATATCATAATGGATTGTAAAAAATAAGTCGCATTAATATTGTGCAAAACCAATATTTCTCAATACCTCAACAGTTTCATGTGACCCATATAAAACCTCCTAGGAATATTCTCTGGAAACTCTGTTGGGGGGATATTATAGTTCTAGGAATCCAGAAGAACACCTGGCAGTACAGTCTCTCAAAAGGGATTTCTATCTCATTTGCATCTAGATAAAAAGGAAAAAAATTAGCATATAAATCTCAGTAAGAATAATGCCTGACAGTGTTAAGTTAGTTACCTGTGTAAAGAGCATTGGCCTGCTCCTCATTAGTCCTAGGAAGGGCCCTCGCAGTGCCATCCTTCTGTTTCCCTTTCTCTTTGGTAAGAGGCTTTATTCTCCACCAAGAACCTAGACTGTGGCATTAGGTGGCTGTAGAATGTCATTTAGGGTGGTTCTGTTGCTGAACTTTATTAGAATTAAATATATACAACAATCAGTCACATACTACTGTGCTGAGCCGCCAGGGGTACCCAAGGAACATCATTGCCCTCGTCCATCAGAGTTAAGAACAATCCAGAACAAAAATAAAGGAGGGGCAGCTGAAACTCACTTATCACCTTATTTACTGACAGAGGTGGGATGGGAGGTCCTTGATTAGATTGACAACCATTTGGACCTGCCGGATGAATCACTGCATTTACGTTGAATTTACCCACTTGGGCCCAGCAGATTGGACTGGGCTGGTAGAGGAAAGGTAGCCATTGGAGTAGACACAGTGCACACCCCCTGTGGGAAGAAAGATATGAAGCTGTCCTGAAAATGCCCACTTTATTCCTTAAGTCAAGTGCCTCCATCTGGGGTGAAGTGCAAAAGGGTGGAGAGAGAATCTCCCTCTATGTGGAAGGGAAAATCAGGACTAGAGAATAATAATCTCCTTCTAATGTACTATTTCTGGCAGTCAGATAACTAAACTATAAAACCTAAAGTAAACATTAAAAGGAAAAAAAATAGCACTAAGATTTAAGCACAGTGCTATACTCTGCCTAAAAAACAGTGAGTAGAAATTAGTTAAGTGGACACGAAAATTATGGAAATGTGCTTATGGCCAGACAAGAGGAAGAAAGACAAAGATGGGATGAGAAAAGCACTTTTATGGAGACAGAAATGTAAAGGGATTCTTTTCCCGTTCTACCAAGTAATGAGCTGCTACAGAAGCAATGGCGTTTAAGTGCTGTGGTTTCCTAGGATTTACACACCATTCTTCTTGTTTGTTTTCATCCCATTTCCTCTGTCTTCAAGTCTTTCAAAGGATCACTGGTGTGCAAATTAGCGGTTGTAAACATCTGAATGTTCAATGTGTTTCAGTTGAGACTACAGGGTTGTCTAAAATTAATCAAAGTGTCACCTTAAACTGCAGTCTGAAGAATGATTTTTAAAAACACCTAAGATCACAGATTTACAAATCATTTCATTACTAGTGACCAGTTTTCCTTCTCCATGTGCAGGGCATATTTCTTAAGCCTTATACATCTCTGTGTGCTTACTCAAAAACCGTTTATTACATCTGTAATTATAATATGCCCTGTGCTATCATTTAAGGTTCAAATCAAATACGACAGAGTTTTTGTCTTTGAATAGTTTTGACTCCCCTAGGAAGAGAGGCAAATCACTGATTATCAAGCACCATGAGAGAGAGTGAGGTAGCGGTATCTCCAGGGTGTGGTGGGGGTCACAGCATCGGCATTCGACTGTGACATCAAAAAACCTGGCCAAGTGTTGATGGAGCTAAGTCTGCATTTGTAGGTGTGGTTTTTTCTCACTTTCGTTTTTTTTGTATTTTCAAGAAAGTTTATTCTGAATCATTTGGCAGTACATTGGAGATGTCATGCCTCTTTATATTAATATCTTTCTGTGTATTTCCTAAAAACAGCGACGTTCTCTTCCGTAACAACACTGCAATGATCAAAACCAGGAAATTGAACACGAGGACAATTATTGAGCACAATTATCTAATCCATTATCCATATTCAAACTTTTCAGTGGTTCTAATAATTTGCTATATTTGTTTCTTCACCAGTCCAAGGTGTATTCCAGGATCACCTGGTGAAATTAGTTGCTTTATCTCTTTGGCTCCTTTTTCTCAGTCTCTGTGTTGACAGTTGATATTTTTGAGAGATGTAGACAGTTATTTTGTAACTCAGTTTGTGTCTGTTTGATGTTTTGTATGTTTAAGTTGAGATCATGATTCTGGCAGGATTAGCAAAAGAGTGACGGGGTGCCCACTTGTTCTGTTATTTGATCACTAGGTCAAGGGGCTGTTTGCTAGTCGCTACCCTGTGAAGGTACTCTTTTTCCCTTTGTAAATGAAAAATATTAATGGTTTTGGCAGGGGAAACTTGGATAGTTAAAAACATTTGATTTAAAAAAATACTTTTTCCTAGTTTTTACCTGTTATAAATAAAACCACTATGGAGAGTGCTAAGGTAATTCCCTGTTTATACGGGGTCCTCAGGGAACATCTCACTGACAAGGTGACAATAAATTAGAAGAGAATAAATATCCTTAATATAGAAACCAATTTGAGTTAAAAATTTGTACTTGGATAAGTTAGAATATGTAAATCAGCATACTCAGCTCAAAATGGACTAAATAATGGGGTTTTTATTCTCTCCTGTGAGAGATCTGGAAGTCAGCTATCCCAGGGCTGATCTAATGGCTCAAATTTTTCACCAAAGAACAAAAACCTCTGTACTTTGGAACTATGATTCTCATATGTTTGCTTTGCCTGAGGTTTTGTTTCATTATGATCATGAGATGCCTCCCTTGACTCCCAACACCATGGTTTTGTTACTGACAAAGGCCAAGGAGACAAAAAGTAGTGTCTAAATTAGAGCAAAAGTATGGGAAGAGACTTTGCTTCTGTGTTCTTCAAGCAATACACTCATTACAAGAAAGCATTTGCTTTGAAGTGGCCACTTCACTAACTCCTGCACCACAAAATACTGGCGGTGGTTTTCTTCCACTTAATGTGCTACAACTGTCTTTGTCCAAACGAAAATGTTCTCATCTGTTTGAAAAGTGGAAGACAAGAAGTTCCCTTATTTATCATATTCTTCACAGATTCATATTAATGTATCTTCTTGTTCCATTATGTTCCTATCTGGTTGTGTTCTAAAAACTAAGTCGCAATTTTAACTTTCACAATGCTTCTTATAAAAAAACAAAATAAGGAAAGGTTAAAGAGGAGAAGAAAGAAGAAAACACACATGCTTGTTTTAGTCACTGTGCTAGAGTGATATTTACAACTTCCTTCTTCACTTACCAATTTCAGGTTACCTTTGCCTCAGCCCACATTTGGGATGGCAAAGGTTTTTTGCTCTATAGGATGATTCAAACCTTTCTTCCTCAATATTCCATGTTCTAAAGGCTCTACTGATTACCAGTTTCTTAAAGATTTTAAGTTATCTGTGGTGCAGGAGTCTCTCCTCTGTTATCTTGCAAACAACACGAAGTAATATAGTGAACCATCACCTCACAACTGTAAGTGAAATAGTTAGCTATTTGAACTGTGTCCTAGAGAGCATTATATTGAAGGCAAATAAATAAATGGCACACTGTAGCACTTCAAAATTAATAATTCTATGAGGAATTAAAATGAAGATGGAAAACTGTCCCAAGCTGAGCCAGTCAGGTTCTTTTGGTCAGAATATAAACTCAGAATAAGAGATTCCAGTGTCAGTCTGGATGGGTCTTGAGATTTGCAAATAATAACCACTATATATAAAAACAGATAAAAAACAAATTTCTTCTGTATAGCACAGGGAACCATATTCAATATCTTGTAATAACCTTTAATGAAAAAGAATATGAAAATAAAAAAAATTGAGATGATAGTGAGATGTACTTTAACGCATACTGAATGCAAATAAAATCTGCAATGAGAGAAAAAGAGAGAGACAGAGACAGAGGTAGAAAGAGAAGACAGAGAATAGAGAGAGCTTCCCTAGGTCTGATGGTGTTTATACAGAAGCTTGTATACATATATTTAGGTGTGTATGTATATATAACATAAAATAGTATATACAGTATATGGTGTATATAGCATATAGTATATGGGGTGTATGTATATATAGAGTATATACAGATGTATATGTATAGTATGTAGTGTATATAGTGTGTGTGTGTATATATATATATATAGCAATATATGTAGTATATAGTATATAGTACATACAGGTGTGTGTGTGTGTGTGTGTGTATAAAATACCTGCTTCTAGTTCTTCTAGAGAAGCGTGGTTAATTCTTATATTTATATTACAAAATTCCCATTTTATGCTCACAAATAGCTCCTCATCTATATTCCCTTTAAAATATCTGCTTATTTTAGCCAAGATTTTAATATTTTACTTGTATTCAATGAGTTCTAACCTATCTTTCTAAGTTATTTTAGCCTGGACATCTGCCCTCTACCTCTGCAGAGCGTGAAAGTATTCCTTTAGGAGTTAGGCAAGTACCATGTATTCACCTTATTACAGACAATTATTTTGTCTACATGATTTTGACAAATTCACTTCAACTCTGGGGGATAAAAGTTTAGCCAACCATTTTCTCATGCTAAAACAAAAATAAATGTTTATTCCAACAACAAAAAAATGGGAGAAGCATTACTCAGTACATCTGTACGAAGGGTTCACAATCTATAAATCCATGTCATGGATATCTGTGGAATATAAAATTTTATGCGATTTAAAAAGCACTGTGTTCCACATGCAGCTGATTGAGAGGTGACAGAATTTCAATATGTCAAATACTTTTACTTAAAAACAAAACAGGGAGACTAGAAGCATCACTTTGGAGAAACTAGGTACAATTAAACTGTGTGCAAGACACTTTCAAATTCAAGTCAGATGGGATAGCTCAGAAGTTTGGTTATTTATTTTGGTGTTTAAAGGCTCCAGCAAATATGTCTAAATGCAAACAAGGAAAATTAAAATATTTATTATTTTTTCCATTGAAGCTTTGGGTTTCTCGATTGCTTTGTTCCAGGTGGCTTTTTTGAAACATCCATCATACATTCATCTTATACTAGAAAACACATGGCAAACCCAAATTCTTAATATAGGAACTAGCAATAATTTTTTCAATGGCAGACAAAATCAAGAAAATCACTTCTCAAAGGAAGCCTCTTTCTTGTAATACTATAACCATTTGTGGCCAACAAATGGACTTTTTTCATTAAATTATTTGTCACACTGTCCAGGCTGTTGACCTACCAGAGTTTTACTAGCTATTTTTTAAAATGGATGTTTCATTGATTTAACATATGTTGTAAACTCATGCGTGTGTGTTTATTTTACTTAATTATAATTCCTTTGAACTTTTGCCCTGAGGTAGTTTTAATGTGACAGCCAAAATTTGAGACTTTTAATGAAATAAATACATTTTCTTAGTAACATAAAACTTTCCTGGAAGAATAAACATGTTTCCCCAAATAACTCACTTAATTGTAGGCAATACTTTTTAGGTTGAGATAATTAACAATCATTTAAAATAATTTAATGTAGTAAACAAGCCCATATATACAGTTAAACACATTCAACCTGTACAGAAACATAGGTTCAACAAGTATTATTGAGTGTCTGCTATGAAAGAGGAATTGGAAATATAATAGTGTTGTGGTTTTACTCTCATCAACCTTATAGTGGGGATATGAGGAAACAATTTCAATAGGTGATGTACACTGCAAAAATAATAGGGAAAAAAAGTTGGAAAAGGGGGTACATGGAGCACGTGTTTATTCAGCAACAAGTCCCTTTATGACGGAGCTCTTGCTTCCCCCTCTAGTCACATCTGTGCTCACTCATGCTTCTTAGAAACAGACTGTTCTCCTTTTCTAACCATACTCAACTATTGCATCAAAATACCATATTTAATTCTTTCAACATTCCATACATTCCTACACCTGGAATGTCCATCTTTCTAAATTCCATTCACCATATGAAACCTAGGTCTCCTTCTACTTCCAGTCATGAGATGCACACTGGACTTTCCCTCCAACCAAAAACGTCCAAAACGGCTGTTTTCAGACATGGGGCAACAGGCAGAATGTATCCTAAAGAGTAGAGACATAGCGTGAGCCCCAAGATTTCTCCAGATTTCTGCTGGGAGACATTTCACTGCCTTAGCAGAGAGAGAAGGAGCCGAGGTGAGGGGTGAGAGCAGAGTTCAAGGCTACCTCAGGGAAGTGGCTGGCAATTTGGGGGCAGAATTCCTGAGAAGAGAAGCTAAAGGAAGATGATGTCAGATGGAAGATTAGAGCCACAAGGAGTAATGAGGAGCATCAACCAAAAATAACAAATACAGTAGAACATTGCTCAACATCTGACCTTTCTATATTTACTTCTTATTTATTTTCTACCCTGACAAATGCACCTAAGCTCTGTGAAAGCAGAGGCTTTTGCCTCTTGTTCATCCTGTAGCCTAAGCACAGGTTTTCCCCATTATTGGAAAGTAGAGCGTTCCTATGAAAACTTTCATAAGTCACTATGGAGTAAAGCAAAGAAACAGTCACCTTAGAACACATTTTGCTAAGGGATGCACAAAATACATCGAGATAAAGCACAGATGCTCACAGACCACGTCCAAGGCTTTGGGTTTGATGCTGAAATGGCGAGTGTAGTTCCAAGGAAGGTGCTCGGTGGCACCACTTAAACACTGGGAGCCTGTGCTGCCTCTATATGTGGCTTGTGTCAAAAACCCACTGAATTCTCCTACTCACTTTTCACCTTTTTTTCGGAAAAACAAAAATTGTCTTCAAATGTCTTTCAGTTAGCTCACACAGGCACTCATGTAGGTCTTTTGTAAAAATGAAGTGGCGTAAAGTGAACTTTCAAAAAGCTGGGGATGCCTTTCTAAGAATGTCTGATGCATAGCTTGTGCTCAGTAACTATTTACTGAATGACTAAGTGAATCTAACATAACTGGAAGTCTCAGTCCAGGGCAAGCTCAGGGAAAATTAAAATTGTGACTCTAATACAGTCAGTCCGTCTATGATTCTCTCAGGCCAATTCTTGTCCATGTATTACTTTGTTCTCAAGCTGGCCTTTCTTGTGGCCAAAACATACCGGCCAACAGCCTCCAGGACAGCATGTCTCCCTGTGTTTGTGCAGCAGAACAGAGAAGAAGCCATTCTTCCATCTGTGGGGAAAAACCCCCTCTCTCTCAGTGTGTTTGGGCTACATTATGTCAAGGATCAACCCGTGGAATGAAAATGACCACTGCTGGAATGCCAGACACTGGCTGGATTCAGTTTGAGTTTCTGAATCAGTCACCAGATTGGGTGTGGAAATGGGAGGAGATGGTTAGTTTAGACTGATGAGGATTAACATCTGGGGCTGGAAATAGACTCAGTTTTTCTTGAGTCATACAGGGTGTGTGGAGGAAGACTGGGAAACCTGAAAAATATCAGGTTCTTTAGTAAATGTAGTAGGCAATGAATGCCAAGTAGATAATCAGTATTGTCCCTTATAAGTAGATACAGATATAGATATTTAATTGAAGTATAGTCAGTTTACAATGTTGTGTCAATTTCTGGTGCACAGCGTAATAGTTCAGTCATATATATACATACATATATTTTTATTGCACACTTTTTTCAATGACTTCATTCTTAGCAGCGCAACAAACAAATATTAAAATAAAATGTTCTAAAGAGAGTAATTACTTTATAACCGTGGCTATTTAAAATGAAAAATGCCTGAAGACATGTTGGAGAGCATTCATTGACCTACCAGGAACCTATCCGATAGTAAGTACTGGAAAAAAATGGGCTGGATCCGTGTCTGTTTAGTTCAACATTGTATCCATAGTCCTAAGCATAGACTTGGCACAAAGAAAGCCACAATGAATTATTGATGAAGGAATGAAGGAATGAAGGAATTCAGGTATTTTCTTTTTGTATAGAGAAAACCATGAAAGCTATAGAAATGCACGTTGCCTCCAGGTAAGATTATTATTATTACTATTATTTAATTTCTTATTTATTTATTTATTTTTATTGGTGGGGGGAGGTAGTTAGATTTACTTACTTATTTTTATAGGAGGTACTGGGGATTGAACCCAGGACCTTTTGTACGCTAAGCTTGTGCTCTACCACCTGAGCTATACCCTCCCCGCCCCTGGTAAGATTATTTCTAAATTATTCTAGTTGTACATGTAAGTTAAGGTTTATCAGAGTGATTTTAGAGAAAACGGAAAGACGAAAGCTTAGGGGATTAAAGTCCACCATCTTGCTACGCAGTATTTTATTCCTTCTCTCTGTTATTGGTTAGTTTTCTCTTTTTCTCCTTTCTTTTGGGTTAATTGAACATTTTGTATCAATCCATTTTATCACTACTGTTAACATACTATTTATATATTTTTTTCATACTTTAGTGGTGAAGGACCTTGTAACTGTATGTTCCAATTCCTCTCCCCCACCCTTTGTGCTGTTGCTGTCAGGCATTTTATTTTATACCTGCTATAAACCCACAATGCACTGCTATTATTTTTCCTTTTAACAGTTATCTTTTAGAGAAATTTGAAAAACTTATTTTACTTTCATTTATTCTATTCCCATTGCTCTTTGTTTCTTGATAAAGATTCAAATTTCAGTTTGCTATCAAATTACTCCTGCCTAATTAACTTCTTTTAGCATTTCTTGTGGTATAGGTCCACTTGCAATGAATTTTGTTTTTGTTGGTCTTAGAAATCCCTTATTTTTGCTTCTTTTTAAACAATATTATTTTCAGGGTAGAGTATGATAGAAGGCTAGTATTTTTTTACTTCATGGTTTCTGATGAGAAATCAGCTATAATGCATTTGTTTCTCTGATTGGAATGCAACTGATTTAAAGATTTTTACTGCCTTTCGTTTTCAGCATTTTTAATGTGGTATGCCTAGGTGTGTTCACCTTGCCATGTCGTGGGGGGACTATTTATCCTGTTTGCTGTTCTTTGAGCTTCCTGGATCTGTGCTTTGATGTCTGTGATTAATTGCAGAAAATTCTTGGCCATTATTTATTTATTCTGTCTTGATTGTCCTTCTAGGATTCCAGTTAGACAATTGTTAGATTTTTCCGACATTGCCTTACAGCTATAAAATGCTTCGTTTTATGCTATTTTTTGTTTCTTTGTTTTCCTCCCTTTTTTTTCTCTTTGTGGTCCATTTTGGGCAATTTCTACTGCCCTGCGCTCAAGTGCGCTGATTTCCGCACTATGTTGAGTCTGCTACTAAGCCAATCAAAGGCAACCTTTATCTGTATTGCTGTCATTGCTAGCATTTTCGTTTGATTTTTCCTCATGGTTTTCTTCTCTTGGTGAAACTAGCCATCTAATCTGGCATGTTGTTCGCTTTTATCATTAGAGTGTGTAACATATTAATCACAGTAATATCAAATTCCCTGCCAGGTAGTTTCAACTTCTGTGTGTATCTGAGTCTGATGGTTCCATTGATTGTATTATCTCTTACAGAGAGTGTGTGTTTGTGTGTTGCCTTTTCATAATCTTCATACTTTTTTTGGGTAGAAAACCAAACATTTTATGTAGAAAAGTAGAGATGTAGGCAAGTAGATTTCCTGCTTGTTAATAGGCAGAACGTTCCTTCTGCTCGGTTTTTGGTGCGAAGATTTGTGTTCATCCAACCCGGAGTTAGGCAGTTTTGAATTTGCTGTTGCTATGTTTGCCTTTAGTGAAGCACAGTTTTCCAATTTCTCTATAAATACCTTGTGTTTAAAGTGGAGGCTGGCTTCCAAATGCCTTTCCCCCATTTCTACCCCAGCTTCACCATTCAGCTTTCCCTTTTGGGCTGTTCCGCAGGAGGGCCTTTCTCTCACAGCTTACCCGGCAGCACTCAGGCATCAACTTGATGCTTTTTAGCTCTGTGTCAGGAAGCGAAGGAGAGAAGAGTCCTGGGGTCTCCGGGATGTGGCTTTCAGAGTGTTCCTGCCGCTCCCCCAGCTGGAGTTCATGTTAAGAGTATATCCCTGCCCCTTCTCTAGGGCTGGAGGGTTATTTCTTGCTCCCTCTGCTGGGTGCAGTGGGTTTTCATTAGTGCCCTAAGAACGACAGTTTCATTGGCCCTCTCTTTATAGATTAAAGTTTTTGTTTTAAAAAGGAGATAGTGGAGAAAAGTGGGGTGGGGTGGGGTGTGAGGAATAGTTTCATGACCCATTTTCAGTGTCCACTTTCCTTCCTCATCCTACACAAAGGAAGCTGTCTCCGGGACAGTCCCCACTCTTCCCTGTTAGCATCTGGTGGATTTCACGGATAAAAAGACTTCAAGAGTGTGAGTCCCCCTCCTCCAATCTGAGGCCCCCCAGCTTCACCTTCCACCAGCCTGCTCTCTGCCTTCAATCTAACAGCTATTCTAGTGAATGCCTGGTGGTGTCCAGTGACATCCGTGTTAGGTCAGCAAGTGTTTGCATCCTATCTCCTTCTGTCGGCACCTGCCTCTCCCCAGTTTTCTGGTTAGTTTGTCTTCCGTCTCAGCTCTCTCATAGGTTCAAGGAAAACTGTGAACATTCAGTTTGTCCGGCTTCCTGCAGTAGCTGTACTCTCAGCTTTCTACATCCTCGAGCAGAAACCACATCTCAACAAGACTAGAGACAAAAATATGTTTAAAAGAATGCCAGATGCGCTCAGATTTTAATTCTTTTTCTTCATGATGCTGTATGTATCACCTGGGCTGTAACTGGCATAAATGTATTTCAGTTTAAATAAGGAACGCGGTTCATTATTCATGCTATTGACGGATTGCTGGGTAAGAGCTCTTCTGAAAAATTTTAAAATCTCTAGGAATTATTGCAGAAGTTGTCACTGAAAACAATAGAAAATACTTTTCAACTTTTTAGATGCAGTGGCTGGTGAGGGACTACCCAGACCTTCTGGTGTATACTATGAATGTTTGTTGTCTGCTTGACCAAATCAAATGGAACCTAAGAGACAAGGGACATACTAAGAAGTGAAGACCATGGTAGGCTGCGTTGGCGAGAGGTTAAAGCAGGACTATAAAGAGAAGACAGAAGCAAGTTAGGGCAAAAATTTGTAGATACTGACAGGCATATGTAGAATAGATAAACAAGATTATACTGTATAGCACAGGGAAATATATACAAGATCTTGTGGTAGCTCACAGTGAAAAAAAATGTGACAATGAATATATGTATGTTCATGTATAACTGAAAAATTGTGCTCTACACTGGAATTTGACACAACATTGTAAAATGACTATAACTCAATAAAAAAAAGTTAAAAAAAAAAAAAGAAACAAGTTAGGGGAAGACATAGGTGGTGGTTATGGCGACTTCTGGAGACCATTTACTTTTCTTTATGTATAACTTAATTGCTCCTACTGGCCTGAGACACGGTTTTGCATTAGCCAACAATGGAGAGCTGGTGTATCTGAAAAGAAAATGTGATCCTTGAGTACCTGGAAAAATACTTGGTGATTTTGAGGCAAAATAAAAAGAAAAATCGGTAAATCTTTTCTTAGGCTCAGTTCTCTTCAAACGATTGTGGATCAGATAAACATTTCTTACACATGTGGTCCGACCAACCTAAGGTTCAGACTACGTGTATAGAAATTATTTGTATAGAAAAAAATTACTGCCCAAAGTGTTATGTCTTTAGAAAAAAAGAATATTTCAACTTGGGGGTTTTACTTCCTGAATCCAGTTTAAGAGAGAAACATATGAGGTCATAAGAAACACGTAAGTCAAAAAGGAGGTTTTAAAACATTACTCTGCATCCCTTTTTCCTTTGGTGTTAACAGTCATACCTTTGTGTTCTCAGGCAGTGCTAAAGTTCTTGTCTTGTGAATGGAAAGATAGGCTGTCCCTCAAACTTGCATAAAAGGCCAAACTTGATTTTCAAAGTTCAGTGAAGGATAATCAGAAATACTCGAATGTTTCTGATTCAGTCAAGAAGTTCTTAGTACATCGCATCAAAACTTAGATTATGACAGCCTACACTTACAGACAGTTTTTAAATTCAAGTGATTGAAGAACATTTACTCTTAAAATTCACAGAAACTATAAAAATCATCAAGTCTAATCACACCCAAATGTAGTCCATGGGTCAGCCTCACTGGAAATACCTGAAAATATTTTAGAATTCAGGACATTTGGGCCTTATCTTTGAGGCAGGATTGAGTATATAATATGTAATTGCCTTGAAGGTAACCCTGTTTGGTGTCATAACCAGAATGTAGGTTAGCTACCTAAGTTCAACCTACATTCTAAGTCACTAATTCTGACTTATCTTAAATTAATAAGCTTTAATGATGTCAGTTAGCTCGATTTTGGTACAAACAATGTTTAAATTTTAGAAGAAAAATAGCAAACATCTCTGGCTTCTTGCTATACAATTCACCTGAAGAGAAGTGAGCTAATTTGCAAGATCACCACCTAGTGGCAGATTCCTCCCATTGCAAGCACACAGTCCTTGGAGCCCAGGAAGGATGTCTAAAGATACATGTATGGCCAGGCAAATCCATCTCAGATACAAGATAGACAGTTAATTTTGACCATATCAGGCAACATTGCACACATGGAAATATTCCTCCTAGATTTATAAATCATGAGCTAATAGCTGGGAAAGGAGAAGAGGACACGCACTACATGATTAAGTCATTAAATGATAAGAAATTGATCAGGTCATGTGTTTCATTTTTATTTCATTCTACCCCACTCATGGTGACAAAGTGTCACACTTCTGGTTATTTGAGGATACATTTCAGGAAACAACCATCAGGAAGCAAGAATAAATGCTAGGAAGAAGGGTTTTTTCATTTAGTAAGTTTTACAAATTCTGCTTCCTCCTACAGACCTGGGCAGAAAGAGATGCCCTGGAGCACACCCTATGTCTGCTCCTTCTCTTTACTTGTGTTCCTTTAAACCAGCTTGGAATCTTCATGAATAACAGAAACTTATCCCATGGAAATAATGTCAAGACCCCCATCTCTGTGATGAAAGCTGCTTGAGCTAGCTAAATGTAGAGATGCTCCTCTTGGACTTCAGGCCAGCTGTCTTATAGCTGGGGTCAGCAGTTACCTACATGACAGGTGGAGTTTAGAGAAAGTAAGGATATCACACCTTGGCAGCAATGAACACTTCCATTAAGATTCTATTGCACCTAAAATTCACATGAATTAATGTTTCCTGCTTTTTTAGGAATCTGTATTTTTGACTTCACCTGAGAAGTCATCAATTGTAAAACACAGCATTATTTTATATATAACTGAGGAGGAAAAATACTGCCAATGTAACCAAGACAGGTCATCGATTGTAAGATGTATCCTAATTTCAAATATGCTAAATTGTATTTTAAAATGTTTGTATCCTTGAAAAACGGTAAATAAAAATGCTGGTAATGAGAGAGAGAGAATTGGGAATGAAGACTATTATAATATTAATTCAGCATCTAAGTACTGATGTCAACCAGCTAAAGCAGTGCCCTAAGGAAATGGAACACAGGATAGTCATGTTTTGATAGAAGAGGAGGAAGAGAAAGATAAACGCCAACTGCTTCACAAGGTTGACTAAGCCCGGCTTTATTTAGACCATACAATCTCCTTTGAACAACTCCTTTTAGCGATGTTTATTTAAAGAGGTCACTATTTGAAGTTAGCGTACAGAATTCCATAGCTGGTGACCCTTTGGAAAAATAACGGGCTCTGAGAAAGGTTAGGAAAGGTGGGAAAAGTCTATGAATAAAACCTTTTCAAGCTAGAAAGAGGTCAAAGTACAGCGTGATCAAAGACACAGATGAAATGCAGAAGAATGCAGATAAAGGTAAAATAATGAGCACCATGAGACACCAATAAAAAGAGAAATGCTTTCTTAAGTGGCTAGGTGCGGCCGCACGGCCAGGAAAGAGCTCTCAGACACACTGTGGAGGGACTTTGCTTGTTCCAGCCTGGACACAGCAGCAGTAAAGAAAACAAATAGAAAAAAGCAGTTGCTGAGTTTCAATTCTAAAACCAGCCGACTTACGCTGGATGTCAGATCTCGGAGGAGAATTATGGGGACAGACTCCTTTTTCCTCCTTGAGCTGCATACTAGGTTTCACAATAATAATACAGCTTTGTTTCTAACTCAGAGAGCAAAATAAAAGTCACCTAGAAATCCTCCCCTCCCTTAGAAGAAAAGAAAAGTCTGTAAGCTGAATTGATGTTAGGGACAAAATAGGGTGATATTTAGAATGTGTTTCAAAGAAATATCCATGCCCAACATGAGGAGAAAAACACAGTATCTACATGACGTCCCATGAAAGACTAGGAAATGATTTTCCTTCCTTGATTTTTTTTTCCCCCGGGGTCTGAAATTTATCATCAACGAATAATTTCTTTGTGTGTTTGTGTGTATAATTTCAAAATTCAAAATTAAAATGTTCTGGACACAGGGTGTTAACCTATTATGCTGTATTCTTTGGGTAGGTTTGTTTTATTGGATAAAGTTGTTAGGTGACTTGAAAATCATGCAGCATAACCACAACTTATATGACTGACCCTGGTCATTAAGAGTTACGGGGAGGGGAGTGACATTTCACCGTGGTGAAATGAAATTTTAGAACTTAAAATATGTTGGATGCTCTGCTAAATACTTGACATATAATCCCTTAATTCTCCTAAGAACAGTGTTAAGTAGTTACTATTATCCTCCTCACTTTGCAGAAGGAGAAATTGAGTCTCGATGACGTTAAATAACTGGCTGACGACAACATAGCTGGTCAGTGGAGAAACTGGGTCCATCCAGGCCAGCTCACCTCAGGTTTCTCTGAGACTGCATCAGGGTATGTGGGAAGACAGAAACGCTGAACCAATGGTTAGAAAGACACCAAGTCAACTTTATGCACACCAGAATATTTTCCCAGAGTAGCCCATGAATGGTAACATTGGTTGGCTTTTAATACAGTTATGCAAGGTAAAAAATCACATTTCACAAGTCAAGTTTACGATCATTGAATATTTATGATAAGATAGTTTAAATCATAGTTCATCTTATTCACCAGAGTAATCATGTCATATAGGTATTTTAAAAATCTCCATCTCAGCTTCATAAAGTTGATACGCGAGAGACCAGGAATTTCCCCACATCTTCTGATTTTAAGTTCTGGACTTCTTTCAATAAACCATAACACCTTGAGTATATGATTCACCTAGAAATTGTTTAAGATCTCATGAGCTCTTTCAACATTGGTGTTTAGTAATGAATAGATCAGGAACATCTATCCTTCTTATCCCCGCCCTGCCCTGCGGTGTCATGCACATCACATTTTTTTAACCCAGGTTCATTTTTGACTATAATTAAAACAATTCAAACCCTTGTGGAGTAAAGTTATTTTTATCCAGACTTAACCCCAGGTTGATGGCCAGCAATCCCTGCACCACTCGAAGTATTACTGTCATTAACAAGGTGAAGTTTTCTTTTGGAGAAGAAGCTATGTCAGAGAGTTAGTTCTCGAGAACATTAACATCTTCAAGGAACATAAGTTGAGTACACAGAGTCATAGTGTGCCACCCGGTACACTTCTTCACGCATTTACAAATATTTATTGAACTTCCTGTGTGCCACACACTCTTCTAGGTGCTAGGGATACAGCAAGAAACAAAATGTTGAAAACTACCACCCCCGTGGAGCTCACATCAAGCAGAGACAGGCAATAATGAAACAACAAATAAAATGTGTTGCATACTACATAGTGATAAATACTTAGGGGAAAAAAAATAAGTAGGCAAAATTTCTCTGTTAAAGGACAGATAGTTAATAGTTTAGGCTCTGTAGGCCAGACAGTCCCTGTCACAACTTAACTTGGCCACTGTGGCATGAAAGCAATTACAGATGATATGTAAATAAATGAGTGGCTGTGTTCTGACATAACTGTAAAATAATGGAGCTGGTCATGCGGATATCTGGAAGGAAAGCTTTGCAGAAAGAGGAAACAGGAAGTGCAAAGGCACTGAGGCAGAAATTTGCCTGGTGTGTTCCAAGGTTAAGGGATGGGCCAGTGTTATTTGTGGGTAGAGCAGGCTGGAGGGACCAGGCATGTCACCGGAGAAGGGGTCAGATATGTAAGGCCTTAAAGAGCAGAGTAAGAATGTCAGATTTTATTCTGTGTGAAATAGAAATCCATGGAAAGATTTTGAAAAGGGGAGTGGCGTGGTATGTCTTAATGTTTTAAGCGCTCTCGCCGGCTCCTTCCTGGATAGACTGAAAGCTGTCAAGGAGCAGCAGGAATGATTGGGCAGGACTGTAGTCATTCATGTCTGGGACCAGAGAGGGTGTGGTCTGGTTGATGAGAAGCAGTGAGAAATGAAGGAAATAATGGACAAAAAGCATTCAGCACAATGCTTAGCAAGTAGTAAATGTTCGATAAATATTTATGTGCTTATTGTGATCAATCATGGAGAAAAGTAAGGCCGTTTAAAACATATTGCCTTTAATTTATGAAAAATAGTTCTCATTTAAAAAGGTAACCAGGAATATGTGTCTGTAAATGTAAAAACTTTCACTCTACAAAAATTTTGACCTAAGAGTTTATTCAGCCTCTAAGATAAGAACTCCTGGATTGTTCAAAAACATTTGCTTGGTGGATTTTCACTAATTAAAAACTCAAGCTCTCCAAGTAGGCTTGGCATTACTTTTGTTTGCTTTTTTTTTTTTTTTTTTTCCTTTCCTTTGACACATTAGAAGTAGGTAGATTATTGCTAACTGATAGCACAAGGAATTTAGGACAGAAAAAGGAAGGCGGGAAAAAAGAAAGGAGGGAGGAAAGGGACAGAAGGAAAGAGAGTGGGAGGGAAGCAAGAAGATTCCTGTGAGTAGGAAGCAGGGTTCTGTGGAGTGTTAATATTCCAAAAACCTAAAGAATAGCTTGTCTCCATGTTTAGTTTTACAAAACTTTCTTCTCCTCTATCCTCTCTCCTAAACTTACTGCGTGCCAGTTTGCAATTGATCCCGTGGGTGATAAACCATGACAAATAGATTGACTTATTTCTCAATGCAAACAGGGTCTCAGTGGTTTAATTACTTGGTAAGATAGAAAAGTACACTGAAGCTTCTTTTCATAGAACATCTCAATGTCTGTGTCACCATACATTAGGGGATGGTAGTGATGGTTTTTTCATTTAGAAACTTTGCATTTTGGCATAAAATATTATTTAGGCTCAAAATGCAATTATTTGTGTTGAGGGTCGCTCATTCAAAGGAATTTCAAGAACAAAAACATGCAAATGTGAAAATAAATGACAATACATACAGTCCAGTGACCCAGCTTCACATGGTCCAGGGTTTCTCTGAAGGATGAAGTGCCCTTGAAATAAATATTACTAAAGATATGTCAGGATTTCAACTTCCACACTTGATCTTGGTCTAATCCAATTAAGATACTAGTTTACCTTTAATATCTTAAATAAACAAATTAACAAACAAAAAACTATACTTAGCAAACAGTGAAAAGACAGCATAGAAGATAATTTTTTTAAGTGCTAGGATACTGAGTGATGTAGGTTTGAATTTTAGCTTTAGGACTTGCAACGTGACATTTGAAAGTTATTTAACCTCTCTGAGCCTTAGTTTTCACATTTGTCAAATCATTATAACAAAATCTTAAATCGGATGAAAGGATTTGATGAGGGGGAAAAACAGTGAAATCCCTTATACAAAGTATTGTCCTGTTGTGTTAACTGGCGAACGGTTGTTCATTTTACTTGAGGAATAACTACCATTATTCTTGTTTTTAAAGAATATTGTAGACCAAAGTTGGAAAACTAAACCTGATGGTTAGATTAGTAACCATGTTAACTAATGTATTTATTATAGCATTTTAAGTAGTCAAGTTTTCTTTTCTTTCCAAGAAAATATGTCAATATTGTTTTTTCTCAAATTAAATTCTTATCTGTTGCTTCTCCCCTCAAATAGCACTATATGAAATCACCACTGACTTAGGCAGAGCAAAAAACTAATTTAATATTCCTAATCACATATGCATAGAAATGAGGTTCTGTGAATACAAGGAATCTCTGTAAAAGTGTGCAGGGAGGAATATGCACTAGTGTGGAGAATCTGGACCCATGAGCAGAGCACTGTGCATACAGTATCTTTACATAAAGATATTTTAAAATAAATTTATTTCATACCAAATTTTAAATAAATTAAAAAGTCAATGGCAGTTTACCATCTCCCAAATGCTAGGGTTAGGGAGAGGGAACATATGGTGCTACTTGTAAAAATACTGACTTTGGAATAAAAATGGGAGAACATAATTGTGAAACTGATAATTCGTCACTATTTGCACATATTCTTCTACCTTCACCTCCATGGGTTATTATGCTAGCCCATTATTTGACTAGTTTATTAACTGGAGTCTCAATTTATTTTTTCCCTTCAAATGGGGAAAAAAAAAAGAGCCAGTGGAAATTTCATTTGTAACATGACTTAATTCTGGATTTTACTTTTGATTACAGCCAGGGTTTACTTTGATGTTTTCGAAATGAATTTCAAAGGCCATTTATTCAGTAAATTTTGAAAGTAGAAACATACTGAAACTTTTATCCCACTTGGTAAGCAGCCATCCTTTAGTTTTATCCAAGTTTTCCCATGAAAACGCCAATCGGGAATAAAACTGACAAATATATTCAATCAAAGATGGAATTTTTTTTTTGCTCTTAAGTTGCAAATGGCCTCATTAAAATAAAAGCACCACCTTAGGGATTGCATAAAGCAGAGTATTGGTACCTAAATGGTATTTATGACCAGGCTAAATGTAAAGTGAATTAAAATTTAAAGGATTATAGTCAGGTAGGCCACAGACATCTGTAGAGAAATGTCCATTAAGAAGATGAAAGAAGCAGTGGTCCCTGGTGACAGGCACATGTCAGGGTAGCCGTCAGCCGTACCTCCACACTTAGTGCCGCAGCAAATGAGAAACACGTTGCCCAGGGAGGAAAGTGCTTAAGAGATATTTATTTTAGACTTTAAAAAAAAAATCATGAAACTAACATTTTGGAATTCATATCCATCACTGTCAGTGAAAAGAACAGGGGAAATAAGATGTGGGCCAATAATACATATTAACGATAAAACACGTTAAGTGTTTACAGATACTGTAGACACTCCGGCCCATGACTCTGTTTATGGAATCAACTGAAAGCGTCGTCTTTTTAGGGTATCATTACATCTATGGTGACGCAACCACAAAGATGTGCCACTGCCCAGCTACAAATAAAGGCCTTGTTTAATTTTTTTAAAAAGTGAAATATCCTCTAGGGTGCGAATACACCAAGGGATTCATTCTTCATAATGTGAATGAGTCACAAAACCAGTCACTATTCTGTCCTTTTCACCACACAGTGCAGTCCTGTGCACGCAGTATCTGCCTTATTAAAATCAAGAACCCTTTTAAATGGTCATCAAATGCCTTTAAGTGATGACTCATGGACACAGGAAATCTGGTCTCATAATTAAAAGAGACTGACTGCCTCTCCCTCCCTCCCCTCCTCCCTGCTCCGCTCTCCTTCCCTCCCCTTCTCTCCTCTCCTCTCCCACTATCCTCTCCTCCTCTTTTCTCTTTCCTACTATTCTCTTCTCTTCATTCTATTCTTCCCCTCCCCTCCTCTTCCCTCCCCTCCCCTCTGGTATTTGATACAGCAAAAGATGGTTGAAGTTGGTAATTCCACGGTTCTCCTTCCTGACGTGTATTCATCATCCAAACATAACTGTTTCTTACTCTACAGTTTTAAAAGCAGTTCAGAGAGAACACTTTCCTTACTAAGGGCACAACTCATATTTTTTTGGGAATCATGGCTTCCAATTCCACTTTTAAACTAACAAGCCCTTGATGGCTAATGACTCCCAGATGTATTTATTGCCAAGCTGAAGCTACTTTCAAATATGGACTTGCGTTCCCACAAATAAGAAAAAAAAAATGGTGTTTTACGATCTTATTTTGCCTTGGAACAGAAAGCGTCTTTCATTACAAATGCTCTATTGCTACTTCACTGGACATCTTTGGGTGATTTTCCTTGCCTTTAAGATTAAAGTGTTTCGAAGGTGCTGTTACATCTTTGTTGTCAGTCCATAGTCTTTTATTTCCATATAATTACTTGGTGGCTAAAATCTTTGAAACCAGGAATCAGAAGTGGAAGGAGAGGGCTTCAGAATCACTGTTTCCGAGCCCTGGAATATTCTTGCCTGCACCACATCCCTGACCCCCTCAGCCTCTTCATGAGGCTTCACAAAATTATCACTAGCCTCTTCTTAGATTGTGTATTTGAAAACCCAGTGAAGCAGAAGGTTATAACTTAAAGCTGTGGGGGAAACAACATCTGTAGGATAGGATTTGGGGCAGAATGATGGTAGATTTATTGAGATGAGATGTGGTGAATAAATACATAGATTGGACATGTATCAGAAACCCCAGGCATGTAAATCGGGGCCTAACAAGAAATAAAATGGGGATAATTGGATCCCAGCAAAAAACAAACAAACAACAGCAACAACAAAAAACTTGGTCTAATTTTTATGTATAGTGTCCACATTCCTGAAATCTAGCATTTTATGATTCTAGAAAAACCATTCTGCCATGAGCTCTCATTTTGCACTTAAGTCCCTCTCTTCTGGGGCGCTCGTGTGATGGTCTGCTAGTTGTGATCTCTAACTGAAGCACGTCCCACAAAGCTCTCTTGCCCTCCCTCCCTTCAGTGTGACTTTGACTGGAGCACCTCGCTCTCGGCGCTGCTGGCTAGTTAGTACTCATTCAAATTCTTGCAGTAATGGGTAAATGAAATGTGTGAGTTTTCTTCATTCAGAGCTCTGTTTTGCAATATATTTAAAGAAGCTGAAGTTAAACAAAGAGCAAGAACTTCAGGCGGAAAATCTAGGCAGTGCTGGGAGTGATTTGACGCTCAGAGAACCTTCTACTTGCCCCAGGCTCCTGGCTACTCCATCTGGATGCAGAGCTTTCCTCCCAACAGAAGCAGATCTAAAGCTAAGCTGCACATACCATGTGGTTCCTCTTCATTCCAGGTACCTGTCCCACCAATGTACGCTCAGTAGTTTCGTCCCAAAATTCATTTGTATTAAATACAAGGTCCCTGTGAAATAGCAAAAAGAATGCTGAATCCTATTTAGGAAGAAAGGAGACGTCTTGATGTGTTTTGGCCGTGTCCAGGCGTGAGTGCTTGACAGGGAACGTTTTCACACCACTCCAGCCCCAGACTTGACTCCTTGGGGAGCAATCTCAGACGGCCTCATTAGAGAGACGCTAAATTTGGGCTAGTCTCAAATGGTTGGGAGTTTGATTTCTGCTTGCTGTCTCTAGAGATTGTAATCTGAATGAGATAAATTGCTTGGAATCTATTTCTTTACCATTTCTCTGTTTAAAGTGTATACTGAAATCGATATAAACTTACACAAGTATTTTCCTTTTCGAAAGTCTGCTTTATGCCACTTTGCTTCTATGAAAGACATACGTTAGTATGTGTTTTCTCACAAAGTGAAAGAAGTCCGAATACAGTGTTTGCTTCTACATAAAAAGGCAAAAGATGAAAATAGTATTTGGTTTGTTTGGCAGCGAGCTCTTACAGAAGCGGCAGGAACCCCACGCGGCGAGACTGGCACTGCCAGCTCCTTCCCCGGGAACTCCCCTCAGCATCTCAACATCAAGCCGCCATGGCTTTGAACTGTGTCTGTGAGCATCTGTGCCTTGTCTCAATTTATTTTGTGCATCTATTGGCAAGATTTGTCCTAAAGTAATTGCTTCTCTGATTCACTCCATTTTGGTTTACAAAAGGTTTCATAGGAACACGCTCTCCTTTCTGCTAGTGGGTAGCGGGGGAAACCTGTACCTAAATAGAATGAGTGGAAAAAAGGGACCTGCGCTGCTAATGAAAATAGTACAACCCACAGGTGACCAAGAGGCTGCTCTAAAACGTGTCATTACAATTTAAACCCAGAGGTTTAAACTTAGATTCTGTCAGACTTGGAGAAAGGAGGAATTTCAAAAATGAGGGGGCTCTCAACTGAAAATAAATGTCCTTACTAGGTCTTGCAAGAGTTCAGATTCAAGCTCAAGCTGATCTGTAAACCTCAAAGGTCAAGGGTTCAAGGGGAAAGAAGCGATTTCCATGTCCAAGCCACATATAGCTTGTCATCATTGTCCTCTTTGAGAAATGTCAGGCATTTCCTCTTCCCAACCAGGAAAGAGTCTAAGGAACCAAACTTGGGCTCACACAATTTGGAATTTCAACAAGTAATTCATTTGCCTCTGAGTTAAAAATAATAATAAAGAAAGGCAGGGAATAATTTCAGAGGGGAAGGGAGTCTCGAAGCGGCTATTATCTTGTGCCACGTTAATGTTCTTAGGGTGGGAAGTAATGTTTTCATCATTTGCAGTGTAGGAAGAAAATGTGTATCTTGCAATGAACCAGAATTCCTCAGCATTTCTGGACTAGAATTGACTGCACAAATATCTAGCAAAGTACTGGCCACTTCATTGCAGCTGAGTGTGTATTTATTAAAAATAATTTTCTCTATATTGTAACTCTGTGCATGAAACTACTGTTTAAAAAGAGATATTTCAAGTGAAGAGTGATTACTACTGAGATGGAGGTAGAAGTAAACCTGTTCTTAATGGAAACACAAACAGAATCCGCTCCTGATATATCAAGAAATGCTATGTCATTTTTATCATGTTTTTCAGAAAGAAAATCTGAAAAAGTGTTAAAACAAAGCAAGCAATGTGTGGCACTAAGTCTCCAAATGCTTCCTCCCGAGGTTGTGGGTTTGGATTGACTAGGGCACACCTGGACTTAGCCCCAAGGTTTGGGGTCCATTTCCAGGCCAAAACCCAAGTTTCCAGTTCAGGGCCCCCAAATTCCATTAAGATTTCCCGTGAATCGGGCAGGGCTAATTCAGTCTTGAACAATCAATCACTCTCGCTCCGTTTTGTGAGTGGGAGTGATTGATGGTTTTCTGCTGGTCATGGCTGACCTAGACGCAGGAAGCAGACCTGAGCGCCATGCCTCATGTGTGAGTGGCTTATTTGGAATCAGTCAACTGCGAGGAGCTCTGTGTGTCTTCCTGGTTCCTTCCCTGGATAGATACATCTCCTCACGTCTTCCCTACACGTCCTCTTATGGGCTTCACACAGTTCTTGCTGTCTCCTTCCACTCAGTCTCAGAAAACAGCTGTATGCCTGCAGCCCTGTACATATTTTCACAGCCCAGGGGTAGCTAGACCCCATATTTGCCAACACTTTCAATTAGTTTTTTCTATTTAATCTTCACTGTTGAAAACCTTATAGGTTAATACATCAAATCCTCATCTTCTTTCTTCCAAAACCTGGGCTTTTTCAGTAGTTGTCCTTTCTCTTGTTTCCTCATAGAATTGCTAGAGAAGAAAAAGAAAACGAATGTAATTTGGACTGATTTTCTCCTCTCTCTGACATTGTTCTTTTGAGCAATGGGGGGAAAACACAGCAGCTCCACGGTGTTGTGCATTAGTCTGTTTTGTTTGCCGTGTTTGCAGCTGGTTATCTTCCATTCTTGGGAATATTCACGCTGCATTTCAGGGAACAGAGTGCCATTTTGTAGATGTTATCATTACGGCCTTTTCGCCCGGAATTAGTGCTGCTGTTACAGTCACTACAAGGAAATGCTCTCCCACTCGTTTCTCTGATAAGCAGCTGCCTGGCGGCCCCAGGCTTCCCATGGTCTGCTCGCTGGATGGAGACATTTGCAGCAGGGGCTTCAAAGGGAGGCTAATAATGTGCACAGTTTTCAGAATTGTTATTTTCCCCCCAAACTCACTGAAGTTGTGAAAACCCTTACGAACAATGATTAGAGAAGTTGCAAAAACTCACAGACAAACGCAAGGCAAACTCAAAGCAGTTCTTTTCATCATTTTGGTGAAGAGATAAAGGGAGGGTCGCTCTTCTTCCCTGGCTCACGGCGAATCATATTCCGAAGCACAAGCACCCCATGTATTTGTGAAGTTACTGACTGACGGCTTTCTGTCAAGGAGAAAGCACAATTGCAATAAGTCAGAGAAAAACAGCGAGTGATTATCCCGCAGGTTACCAGTGAAAGGGAAATCATTCTTTAGCACGTAACCTATATTCCCTTCTTCGTTCAAAATTAAAGGAATATACAGGTTTATAAGATGTAATATGAAAAAGACTAATAAAAATATGTGATATAAATATATGATATGTATGTGCACATCTGTTAAGAGTATCAATTTATACGCATGTATACACACATGCCCCTTCATAGGTACAGATATATAAACTGATGGAATTCAGAGGAGCAAAATATTTTGTTCAGATAAGAACATGAGAAGAGAGTTTTTTCTAAACATAGTTGAACCTCTTAGAAGAAAGAAATATTTTTCTTGAGGGACTTTCAGAATTTCATGATTTTGTTTAAATAACAGATGCAATAAAAACATTCCATGGTCTTTTGTAATGTCTTTTTTGCTCTTCGGGTCCCTGCTAGGAAGTGCATAAGACAGTAAATAACATCATAGTGTGTTTAACCAACAAATAAGCCCACAAACAGATGAGTGAAGGGGTCTGTGATCTGTTGGCCCCCATCAGTTTTCCCAGTAAGGGTTGGGCAGTTAGCCCCGGGGGCTCCCTATGTTGGGGGAGGAAGAGCAGGTGGTGTGGCTGAAGGGACAACGGGCTTTTGCCACGTGGTGGTGGCATCTCTGTGGTCTCCCTCCTTGGCTGAGGGGAGCCGGGACACACTCTCCCCGGCTCCGTCCAGGACAGCACACCTGAAGCTCACCCAAGAGGAACCTCACCCTGAAGGGAGAGACGACTGAGGGCATCCCATGCTGAGCAGTCTCTCTACCCCTCCAGGGTCCCAGAGCTGCCACAGAAGCAGCACAGAAGCCAGACGCTGACGAATCAGAAAGATAGTCCTTTACCGTCATCCATGTCACCCTTCTTAGATGAAAAGCCAGGCTCCCCGTCTGGCCGTGAGGATGAGAAAACTTGGAAGGGGAGGGAAAGGAAGCAAGATTTCTGCCGTCATATCTTAAACACCATGTTGCTAACTCTCCAGCAGGAAAGAGCATTGTTTCTACTTTTCTTATTGAGGAATAAAACCATCTTTTGAAATTACAGCCACTAAAGGTACATGGGGCTTAGAGCACAGGAAATGCCATGGTTCCTAACCGAATAAGAGCTAAGGAACTCTCCAGTTATTTTTTATTATTAGTATCTGCACATCAGAATGTGCGTATTAATGTTATTTGGTGAGACTGTTGTTGAGCAAAGAATATGCTGGAGAGATAGGATTGCTTTAATGCGAGGGACAGGCAGATGCGTATCAAATGTACATAAACATCTGAAGGCAGATAAGGAAATATTGGCCTTGCTTCAAATGAGATGGAAGCAAAGATAGGCAAGAATTATTTATCAGAAATGGAGTGGAAAAAGATCAGGGCCAGGTATGTAGAACCTCCAGGGTTTGTAGTTGCAAGCAAATGAACAGTAAAATTTTAGATGCAAGTTATTGAAATGTTGCTGTACTTGGTTAAATAAACAACTAATGAAAATACACGCGCGTTTAAAAGGTAAAGACGTTGTCCATCATTACCTACAAATAAAGAGTAATTGAGCGTATTTTGAGATTCTTTTTCCCTTTATAATTGTGAAGCAAGATTAATTTGAAAAGCAACCCTTATTTCTGCACTACTGGCCTTAAGCCCAGATGGTGGTATTCTTTTTCACCCAGAGCAAGAGAACACTTTTCTCTCTGCATAGAATGCAAAATATCTAAGGGGCAACTTGTCCTTACATTTAGGCATGACCCAGCTGCATTGGTTAAGAGATATCATATTTATAAAATATGACTACAATGTCTTTTGATGACATATTCAATATTTAAGTTGATGCCGGTTAAAATGTTTCTTAGAGCGTATTGACTTATATATATGTATATGTCTATCTCTCATATATACATAAATATATGCATAAATATGTCAGAAATAGACAAAAAATCATTCAAATATTGAAACCAGTTTCAACTTCCTAAACTTCCTAAAAATTAAGATTTTTAGTTCAGCTTTGGGGCAGAATTACGTTGTACTGAGAAAAGCACTTGAGTGTGCTCTTTAGTTACAGGACTTTACAAAGAGCGTGGGTACATTGCTCTCGAGGAAAACTGAAGTGACCATTGAGCTGACTGCACATGTTCCACTGGAGAAGCTGTCTGTTCTATTTGATAATAAAAATTGGGTACAGATCTAGCAGAGCTGCCTCATGCTTTTCAGCTTGAAGGAAAAGGTGTCTGTGCTATGTATGAATTTAGATTGTCCTAGTCTGTATGGTGCTGATTATTTTGTTGTATACTTGCTCAAAACCTGGAGGTCTGACCTTTACCACAAGCTGAAAAGAAGATTTGGGAAAGAAAGATCTGGGATAAGATTGGCCCAGTTGGACACTGGCTGGGTTGTGGATGCTCTGCGTGTGGAGCTCAAGATCGATGAACTTAGATCTATTTTGATTTTTGAGATATCCCTGGGGCTATATAACCACACCACTCTGCACCAAATGAGTGAATAGTCCCACTACTAAACATTTTTGGAAAAGATCTACCTGCAGATAAGACATAAGGACTTGAGAGGCAGGACTCAAACTGGAGTTAGGAGGAATGCTTTCCCTCTTTCTGGAACATCATAGGGTTAGGGCTTGGTCAATGGGAAGAGCAAGCCTGCTTGAAGGCATTTCCTATTGGCCTTGCCCTTTGGTCTAGAAAATGTGACCACTATAAGGCTCTCTGTGCTGCATTCCTTCCATTAGTTTTAAGCATCTGGAGAAGTCCACCTTGTTAAGAGAACATCTTCCAGACTTGGAACTGGGTACCACAGGGGAGGGTAACAGGTCTTCCCTTAAGCCGAGACAGGCATCACAGCTCAGCATCTCCCAGAAGATGAGATATCCCTGGAAGTTTCAGCAGAAGCAAGAGGGAGAGGGTGAGGAATTACAGGTGCTGCATGACATCATTCATTTATGTTCACCTGTTGCCTATTCTGTTTTACCCCCAACTGGAGTACTGCAGTTCAGTTATGGCACTAGCCATCTGGAATTAGCACAGACCCCCCAAGTTAAGGATTCAATCCTCCACAAGACTCCCCCACTGCAAATGCCAGGGCAAGTCCAGGGTTTCCTCAGGCCACTCATACTTCTGATGGACTCTCTACAAATTCAAGAGTTCTCTCAACACCCTCAAGTTGAATAATTCACTAGAATCAGTCACAGGACCCAACAAGCTACCATATGTATGATGATGGTTTTATGATAAAGGATGCTATTCAGGAACAGTCAAATGAAGGGACACATAGGATGAGGTTTGGGATGGTCCTGATCTTGTAACTTCCATGCATCCTTCTTGTGGAGTCTGGGTGTATCAACATACTCCCAGCACATCAATGTGTTCACCAGTCAGGAAACTCCACTGAGCATCAGTGTCCGAAGTTTTTATTGGGGTTTCATTGCATATGCATGATTCATGAAATTAATGGCCATATAACTGAACTCAATCTCCAGCCATCCTTCTCTCTCCAGAGTTTGGGTTGGCTTAAAATTCAAACCCTGTAACCAGAGGCTGGTATTTTAGGGGACTGGACTCCAATCTGAAGCTATCTAGGGACCTCTTTAGCAAAAACTCAGATATGATCATGAACAACAAAGCTCATGAATAAAAAAGGCATTTCTACCCCTCAGATAATTCCAAGGGCTGTAGAAGTTCCATGCAGGAACACAAGACAAAACCCGAAGTCCTTACTGTGAAGCATACCTCTTTCAGAATTGGGTAGGTTTGCTTGCTGGGGCTCTCTGCTCGTCTCCCAAGAGACTCACGGCCAGAGCCATTCAATTTGGAGAGACATATAACAAGGTTTGCAGTCACTTTGAGAGGAGACTTAGGCAAGCTGGATAATACTTAGGAAATGGAAGTTGTTTGTTTTTAAAGATTCTTCCTTCTTGGTTTTCACACTGGTATTACAAGAGGAGGCTTCTCCAGTCAAATGGAGTCTCCAAACGTGGGTATTAAGCCAAGTGTGCTACTCAAAGAAGTTTGGTGAGCACCCCGAGGACTGTCTATTATGTACGCTTCTAGTGTTCTTCCCGAGCTGGCTTTGATTCCCCGCGGGAGCCTTCCATGCCTCATGTCTGTGCTGCTCATGCACTGCAAGCAAGTAGAGCTCTGCATTGTGAGAGGAGAGGCAGCTGTGTAGAAAAGTCACAAGCCAAGAGAGCTGCAGATTATGTTTTTACAAATGTTTTTATGAACGAGATGTAAAGTTCAAAGAATTGCAGGAGTCCCACCAGTAAATTAATTTGAAAAGCTACAATATGAAAACTTCTTGACCAAGACATCTATTTTGTTCTTGTATTTACTCCTAACGCATGCTTCATAAAAATCAACAAATTTGGTCTACTACAAAACCTGCCTGCCATTCCCCAGATAAGAAGCAAATGCATCAAAGGGCCATTCAAACCAAAGCAGAAAATGACTATGCTCGTTAGAACTAAGAGAATGCAGAGTGGTGTTCGGGGACAGCCACACGTGGTACTGTATGTTGGGCAACCACTGGATGTACTGTTGGCTCAGTCTTTCTCTGGCTGATGAATGACGTTTCACTTCGAGGAACAAGACATATGGTACAGATGCTATCTCTGTGCACAGGAAGCCAGCAAAAAGTAGTTAAGTGATTTTCTAAGTTTACTCAGAAAGCCAGTAGCAGAATTGGGTCAAAAGTCCCATGTTTTATTATTATTACTGAAGCAGGAACACCTAGAAAAAAAGGGTTTGAAGGGTTAAGTACAAGGTCTTAAATTGATCATTTTTATCCTTTTGTTTACTTTTATGCCATTCTACCCTTTCTCCTGCTCTTTTGTGGATCACAAGTCAATTTATTAATGCCTAGGTGTTATGCTTTTCAGAACTGGTTCATAATCTCCATTCTTTTACTTAACTTTAGTTTACTCCTCAAAAAAAAACATCCTTTCTGGATACTCAAAGATTGAGATTGGAGGGGATTTTTAAAGTCCGTTGCCTAATGCCCATTGATTCTGTGGTGGGAGTGATTAGCTAACCTACGTGTGTTTCTGTAGTAACTTCTGATCCCTGGCTCTACTCTGTAGTACCTTTTTTTTCCCCTTTAACTTTCCTGAACAATGAAAAATTAATTGTTTCTTTTTAAGAGAAATTTAAAAATAATTTTGGAAAACAGAGGAAAAAGTTTTTGCATCTGCCTTCCTGGTTTAAGACTGTTATTTTCGCTTATTTTTCTCATTTCCTTATAACATATTGAATTAAATTTTATTTTATAAAGGGTGTTGTTAGGTCTGGATTTTTTAAAAAATCTGAAACATATTAAGTTCTTTAGATATTTAAGAGTGCATAATTACAAATGTATATCATTAAAGCAAAGCTATATTAATTAATACAAAGCTGCCCTAGGGTCTAGTAGACTTTGGAGGCTCAAGCAAAACTACTTACAGACTCCTTTCCTCCTTTGTCTAAACATGTTGATTTCTTTCTTCAATTTTAATTTTATAACAACACAAAGTACATTTTGGAAGCGTGCACAATTAGTTCACACAATGTAAGTCAAATTACTAAATAATAAAGAATACAGTAAGAAATAATTATAATAGTTGTGTTTCTATCATTAAGGCATATTTTTTTCTAGTAGTTTATATTATATAATACATAGTTGAAACCCAACAATTAGAATATTCATTTCCATTAAATGTTGGTTTTAAAAATAAATCTACTACTTTAAATCTAAACAAAATATTTGCATAAATGGAGAAAACTTAATTGAAATTTCTCTTAGGTTATATTTAGTCTAAGGAAGGGAAGATAAACCTAATTTTATGACTTATGTCACAGTACAGATTTTTAAAAGAAATTCAACTTGATCATTTCAAAGTATCTGGTTGTCATATTAGAGTTGATGTTATGGCCACAGCTACTACACACCACCATAAATACACACCACCGAGAATAACCGATGACACATGAAGTGATTTTCACAGCGTTAACTAAGCTGAACCAAAAAGATTTCCTAGTGGAAGTTTTAGGGCCTATTTAATGATTGGGTAAGCATAGGTTGCAGTAAGCACGCTGACATAAGATAAATGGGTGCTTTTAGAGGTTTCTCAGCCCCAGCACTATTGACATTTGGGGGTGGATAATTCTTTGTTGTGGGAGATTGCCCTGTGCATCACAGGATGCTTCACAGCTTCCCTGGCCCCTGCTCGCTAGACACCAGTAGCATCCCCTGACTCATTGTAAAGAACAAAAATGTCTCCAGCATTGCCAAATATTCCCTGAGGCAACAAAATCATCCCTAATTGAGAACCACTGGTTTAGAAGATGCTTGCAAATAGCTTTCATTCCACATTAAATATTTTAATGCCCCTCTATGTAGGATTTACTTTATTAATCGAATCAGCAAACACACTTCTCCCTAATATATGTGAAGCCCACTTAGCCTAGACTCTGAGTGAATTATCTCAAATTCCAAATTGATATAGTCTAAATTAATTCATTTTATTGTATAAACCTAATAAACATTGCATTAACCAGAGGTTCAGATAAGTTTATAATATTTTTAGGCCTCTATCAAACAGCTCTTATGAGTATCTCTTAGTCTAAACAGAGCTTTGCAAACCATTTTATAACTTGTACAACAAAGGGATATGAGGCAAATGTTAATTCTGTTGTGGTTCAGCGTGTTTACCCGCTGGTCAGTCTCGTCTATTATCAGATATAGTAATTGGCTAGCTTGAGTAGCTGTAATTTTTCCAACAAAAACTTAAACAGTTATTGTTGAGGGAATATCTTTAATAAAAGTGTTCTGGGAGCTCAGTGAAATATGTGTCATTTCTACTGAAATCAGCCAAGTGGTTGGAAGAAGTCGTGAGAATGTGAATGAAACTGGGAAAGGAATTGAGAAGAGTATGGGGACTGGCCACGTGAAGCACAGAAATCGTTGCTTTTCTCAGCTCCCCTTCTTCTCTGATGTCCAGAACAAGGGCCTGAGCTCATCCCTCTGTTTCCCGGCTGTAATTACTTCGTCCTGTTCTGTGAAGAGCTTCACTGCCCTCTGTTCTTCAAGCAACTCTACACTTTTGTCTTTGCGTTCCATGCCAACAAAGGTCCAAAAGATCCTTCTCTGCCTGTGCTGTTTTCTGTAACCTGTTTACTGTGCCCCCTTTCCAACTTCCCCTCTTACTAGCCCTAACATTGTCAACATTCAAACTTCAAAAGCAAAGAGCTACTTGCTCATTTTTCAGTTGATCTTTTTGACTTTATAGCGATAACTAGAACGCCTCAAAACCACTCATTCCTCAGCTCCGGTCTTTGGTAAGTCACGGTGTAATAGGACTGGACTAGACTCTAGGGATCACCAACTTTCCACAGAGCCTTTAAGCAACAGGCTCAAAGTCAAAAAGACCTGAAATCAAATCCCACCTCCATTTTACATTACGGGAGTGACATTGAATGGGTTCTTAAATTTGCCCAGTCCTGACATAACTCTTTTAAATGGTAAGAGGAGAGTCTACCTTATAGGAACATATGAGATAATGTATTGAATTTTCTGAGACATAGCTCATAATTAATACATATTTATTCCCCTCTCATTATTCCCATCGGAGTAAACACTACAATAAATATCTGTAAGTGGGATTCCTTATCCACATTACAGCAACTTGATTTTATTTAAAATTGTTTGATTAAGTAATATATTCCCTGATTAAAAATCAAACACTACAAAACATAGTCAGTGAAAAGTAAACTTTTCCATAAACAACTACTAATGTCAGTTTTTTATGTGTGTGTGTGTAAGCAATCAGAGGTAGCCTGTGTACATACAAATGCACCCCCAAGCACATATTTCTGTTTGACACAGGTTGTAGCATTCTATGCATACCATCCTGAATCTTGAATTTAATGTGAAACATATTTCTGCATTTCAAGATCCTTGTGTTACCGCCACGAGAACCTGTGTATCTATTTATCTCGTCTACATATCTGTTTATTTATTTTTCTCTATCTGATTATCCATCTATGTTTCTCACTGCCTTTAAACCTATATTTCTTCATCACTGACTTTCTTAATCTTAGTTCCCCAAAATGAGTACTATATTCAAAAATACAAACCACTATGGATCTCTCATCTAATTTCCCTATGTTTCTGATGTAACAATATAGCTTTTAAATATAATATTTTACTTAAATAGTGCCTACACAAATCTGACTTTTTAAAACAATACTTTGTTCATAACAATCTTATACTAAGATTATTGAAACCATCAATAATTGGCCTAAAATCACTCTTGAATTCAGGTGGAAGATTCTTTAATATTTAAAATTAAATTTTAGTTCATTATAAATTGAGTTTGATATGCTACCATGCAAAGACTCATTTCACCTTCCTAATAATAATAACAATGATGAGAACAATCAGCAGTAATCCAGCTGGCAGCAGTCTGCTTGCAATCATAAACTAGAATAGGGAAGTCAATTGAAATTCCCAGTGATTTCATCGTTCTGGGATAGCGGAGGTTCCAGAGCTTTTTGAAAGTGGCCCTTCTTAAAATTATGTACTCTCTATGGTACATTAAATAAGATTTTCCTTTGGAGAGGTGACAATGATTATGAAAAGTTGCCTATGGGCCTTGGGGGCAGAAATGATTTTTTGAGAATATGTTTTCTTTTAAATTAATTGACTTCGTGTCTTAAATTATCTACAGTAAGACTAAGCTTTAGTTTGTTGCTTCAACTGCCTTTGCCTGTTTTTAAATTGATTCTTACTCAACTCATGGTGAGAAAAGGAAATTTCCCCAGATAAACTGGAGAATGTTCCATTTTTCAAATCTTTAATCTAGAGCAAAGGTTTACGAAATGAGGTATAAGGTTTATTAAAGTAAACATCTGAGGGTTTTGTGAAATATTGCAGTGTACATGCAGACCTTTCTTCCCAAAGGGGGATCCAAAGCTTTCAACAATTCTTGAAGAGGATTCATGGAAAAAAAAAATAAAAAATCACTGTTCTCAGTCAAGAATCTTCCCTAGAGAAGAGAATGAAAGAGAAAAAGTGGTTCAAAGTTCTACCCATAATTCTAGGAGAGATTGAAAAGAAGATTTCTTATGAATGTAAACAGATTCTTACGAATGCTGTGGAGAATAGCCGTTTTCTCCTTAGATGGAGACTGTGATGGCTAGTATTATGTGTCAACTTGACTAGGCTATAGTACCAATGACAATTGGTGTTGCTATGAAAGTATTTTGTAGATATGGTTAACATCTACCATCAGTTGACTTTAAAGGAGCTTATCCTCCGTTAAATGGGTGGGTCTCATTCAATCAGCTGAAGGCCTTAATAGCAGAAAAATGAGGTTTACCAGAGAAGAAAACAATCTGTCTCAAGACTGTACCATCAACTCCTGCCTGAGTTTCAAGCCTCAGCCTGCCTTACAGATTTCAGACTTTCCAGCTCCAGCTTATTTTTAAAAATAAATCATAAATATGTTAAATATATATAGTTATTTATTTCAATTCTTGTTTCTCTGGAGAATTCATCCTAATCTAATACATCTGAGATAGGGGCTAATATTAGAAATGAAAATAGTAACAGCAAGGATCATTACATTAGGTGAGAAATCTCTTTCAGAATTCTAGCAGTGCCAGGGTCTTAAAGAAAATGATGGGGTCGGTGAGGGGGGATAAGTTGCCTAGAGCAGAACGGAGGCATCTCCTGAATAGGTGTTTAGAAATAGCTCCAAATCCTTGCTGGACTGAAAACAAAGGAAACACTGGCCATTGAGAAGACATCAGAGGATCCCAACTGAGAAAGTGTTCCAAACTGGAAAGCGTCAGACAGCAGGGGTAACAGTGAAACATGGCTTCAGAGTTCCAGGGCCCAGAGGATTCCAACCTCAGCTCTCATGACTATGCAAGATTCAGGGCCTCATCCACCTTGTTCTCCAAGCATCATGGGACGTCACGATGCTCCTTGTTGTGCAATGAACATTGTACACCTAACAGAGTTTAATATACTAATATATTATTTTCTCATAATTCTAAAATATTATATCAGACTATGACAAGCCTGGAAGAACATATTTCCTTTTCATTTGTGTGGCAGAAAGTTGTCAATCAAGTTAAGTTTGTACAAGCTAGGTAGAGGAACAGAGAAGTATGTTTTCAACTATAAAAAAAAAGAACTCGCCATATCATGTATACAGGTACCGCATATTCTTGGTACCTGGCTCACAAATGATGCTCAGGACAAGCAATACAGCTGAGAAAGGCCACAAAACACATCTTGGAAAGATCCAGTATATTTGCACCACATTTGTACTTTCTTCTTTGTACACCAAAGCCTCTTTATTTTGCAACTTTTTTTTTTTTTTTCCTAATTAACAGTGTCCTGGCAGTCCTGTAAGGAAGTCCAGTTGGAAGGATGTCAAAAAACTGCCATGACCATTTCTTAATGTCAGGCACAAGCCAAAAGTGAAATTCAATGTGTTACTTGAATTAGTTTTGTTTAATGTTTGGGATATGATTTGATTTTCTGCTTTAATTTTTATAAGCTTCAATTTTGCTTCTTAAGTCAAAAAAAGAGGAAGGGGTACAAAGAGGTCACTACAGGGAAAGTTTTTTTTCCAAGCTGTCATCGGTGAGTTTTTGTTTATTCACCGCGGGAGGGCTTTAATAACCGCGCTGCTTTGTTGATCGCATGACCGTGTTTGCACTGGTCTTGCTTCTGAATACCTAGGCAAGGCTCTCTCATCTTACCCACACATCGCTCAACCTTGGATCAGTGCCAAATTCCCCACCTTCATGAATGATTAACTCATGTAGCCTGTTGCTAATAATGTGTGCACTTGATGGCAGATGATATTTATTTTGGACAGGGTGAATACAGAACTTGGATGTTTGATCAGGGCAGAGTGGTACACAGCCTGTGCGGGAACACTTTCCAGGGAAAAGATCACGGTCCGTATCCTCAGGTTGCCCCTCATCTCCCCTTTGCGCTGTCATATGAAGAGACTTCTCAGTTCACTTTATCACTCACAAGTTACCTCCAGCTTAGCCTTGTCATTGTGATTCGTCACACTTAGACTCTGTCCTTTTATGTGCTGTATCTCACTGAAGTCTCCACACACCAGGCTGGTGCCCCAGGGTATACGCCTACAACAAAGATCTCAAGCATAGTTTAAAAGGAAACACCATAAAAGAGAAAAATAACGGTCACAGTTGCTACTAGAGGCCAGTTCCCACAAACCTGGCAGGTTTTCTAACTTCAACCATCGCTGAATTACAAGGGCAGCTATCAGCTCAGCAGTTCTGGGTATGATTATGTGTAGTCACACTATGGCGTTATCTTTTTCTTCTTCTTCTTTAGTGGCAGAGCCCTCCTACTTAACCTTCTCAACTAAGAAACAGGAAGAACACAGTTTCTTTGTCTTCCCTTAGCTCACTAGTGAAATCTCTGAAGAGCAGATGGAGCAGGCTGCCGGGCTGCCGGAAGGAGCACTGATTCTGCCCGTGGCCGTGCTGTGGGGCCACGTTACCCATCTGGCAGATTCCCACATCTCAGCTGTCAGTAACGCCATTCTCTTCAAGTCTGCCTGTATCCAAGCTGCAGGACTCTTGAGTGTGTGCCCTGCAACTGTCCAGGATTCACCTTGGGAACAGGTTAGAAACTCACCTCCCCAGAAGCCCAAACCTGGAGAATCAAAGTCAGTCGGTCTGGTCTGGGTGGTGAGTCTGCAGCCAACAAGCATCACAGGTGATACTGCCTCCCCACCTGGCTTGGCAGTACCGGGTTCATATTAGCGTGTTTCCTCAGAGCACGAGACTGGAAATGTGCAGGTACAGCAACACCAAGCGACAGATTCAGGTGGGCAGCAGGAGGGGCAGGAAGGAGACTTTCATGCACAGAGTACTGAAAATGTGCTGAGGGATGTGCTGGGCGCTTTGTCCTCAAAGTCACGTGCGATTTTTATAATATGCTTAGGCTTGGACTTTACTAGTCCATTTTAATGATGGGGACATTTTTTTCTGCTCTTGTTTTGTCTACCTGAATTAGGGGTGAGATGAGTTTGTAAGGGCTTTCCCCTAATTTTTCCTATTGTGTCCACTTAGCTGTAAAAATTTAGACAATAGATTGGCATGGTGTCCACAGTATCACTGTGTGTGTGTATTTTTTTTGAGAAGATGGTTTATTGCACGTGTATTATTACTTTCATATTAATGACATCATGAATTACACACATTTAGGAATTTAAAACAACTCAGATTTATTTTCTCCCAGTTCTGTGGGTCAGAAGTCTGGGTACACTTGACTGATTCCTCTGCTTTGAGACTCACAAGGTCAAAGACGAAGTGTCGGCCAACCTGGGCTCTTGTCTGGAGGCCCTTAAAACAGGGATGGGGAGATGTTCTTATAAGCAGAGCTCAGATCCTATTTGCTGGGGGCTGAGGTCCTTATTTCCTTGCTGGCTGTCAGTCAGGATCCTCTTTCAGCTCCTAAAAGCACTAGACTTCTTGTCCTATTGTCCTCTCCACCTCAGGACAGCAAAAGTGAGTCATGTTCATGGTTTGAATCTCAGTCTTTCTGTTCTGCTGCATCCCTTCTGCCTCCAGCTAAAGATTCTCTGCTTTGAAGGGCTCATGTAGTTAGACTGGACCCACACAGCATAATCTTCCTATCTTAAGGTCAGCAGATGGGTAACCTTCTTTACATATGCAAAACTCCTCCTGACATATAATGTAACTTGATCTGGTTGTGACCCGGAGAGCAAAGACCATGGTGAACCAAACCTCTGCCTGCTGTAACACAGAAAAACTTTTTCTATCAAGACTCTCTTCCACTGATAACTTCAGGAAATCACATCAGTACCCTTAACAAACAAGTAAAGAGTAAGTGCAGTGGGGATTTTCTGGTGCCTGGCTCATATTAGATATTTTCATAAATGTATGTTTTATTTTTCTAATTGAACAAATAGTACATATTAACTTAGGAAGCTAGAGTCTGCTGAAGAATAAAAAGTGGTGGGGGAAGGGTATAGCTCAGTGGTAGAGCACATGCTTATCAAGCACAAGGTCCTGGGTTCAACCCCCAGTACCGCCACTTAAAAAAAAATTTTTTTTTAAATTTTAAAAATAAAGAGAATTAACTAAGTAGAGTTCTTACAGGTCAACTTCTTGCATGTTTCTCATCACTATGCTTATGAAATACTCTGATGTTCTTTCAAGTATATTTTCAAAGAGAGTAGAACAGGTAGAGAACTGTCTTCCTAATGGCCTTCGGAGACACTTTCTCCTGGCTTCCTTCTGCCTCTCCCCTTTCTCTTTCTTTAACCCCTTAAATCCAGGAGCTGTATTCAGGTAGGGATGAAAATAAAATCTTGTTTTCTTTCACTGGAGGAATGAAGGTCCTTTGGAAAGTAGCACAGGGTGGGGCTTGGAGAACGGATGGATGGTGAACAGATGCAGTCCACCAATTAGCTCTGGGAGTTCAAGGGACTGCAAAAGTTTCAGATTGAGAAGGAGGCTGTAGGAAAGTACCAATGGGAGCCTGGAGGAGGAGAGAATTGCAGGACGGGTTACATGGCAGTGTGACAGCCATTGAGGGGAAGGGGAGAGAGAGGCAGACAGACATCCCCTCGGGCTTCACTGCTTTTGTCTAGGTTCAGCCTCACTTACTCAAACACATGACTCATCACTTTGAAGCCATAAATCTAGGTGGAAACTTCAAAAGCATCCAAAGCATCCAAAAAGCACATTCTGAATCATCCTTCCAAATTAATTAGTATTGAGAAAATTGATGAAGGGATGACAGGCTTCAGGAACACTTTCCCAACCCCCCTTTTGTGTTTTGGCTGTACTCTCTCCTCAAGCATCAGCCTTCAGGGACAACCTTCCTTGCCTGCATTGACTCACTTCAGATGCTTTCACTCAGTCTGATAAACATCTGCGCATTTGCCTGGTGGCTGGCGTAGCTCTCTTCTGCCCATGGCTGGGCGTAGGGAAATTTCATATTCAAATGAATCACAACCATTTTCATATTTGAGTGACTGATGCAATTGTATCCTGAATCAGCTATTTAGAACCACATCTCCATGTGCTATCACTGTTCAGTGGCCTGGGGACAGTGGTTTGGATTTTATATCTGATTTAGTATTCATTTCTCAGGATAAACTGGGCTTGAAACTTGATGGTAAGACTTTAAGCAACTCTTTAACCAATGGTCTCTCATTTTACTGTTTTCAATAGTGTACTCTCAAGTTCAAGGTCTGTGAGGAGTTACATTGCTTGGTTCAGCAACCACTAGAGATGAGGGCAAAGGTAAATGTGTAATAAAAGGATGTGATGATGATTATAAATATTGGAATACCTGTGAGCAGAAGGGTTACACAAAAATTCCTCTCATCCAGGGACTTTGCACATATGCAGGCAGATAATGAGCATTTGGGGTCATCTAGTCACATGTGCATACACAGAACACATATATTTTCCCTTATTTTTATTTTCAAAATAGATGCAAAAGTAAAGTCCTTATAAACTGAGGTGGTAGTGATGGGGAAATGTTTTTAATATATGGTTTTACCTTGAACATTTTATTTTTTTCCAACTGGCAATACAAATCTACTCCATTTTCATTTCTTTAGTGGGGAAAGGCTTATTAGAAAAAAAAATGGATAATGGCAAAACTAAGGAAAGCAATTAGCTTTGTATAAAACACAATGTACCGTAGTAGTGTATGCAAACTCTAAATAGGGCTTTTTAGTTCAGAGCAACCAAAACACTTCTGCCAACCTAAAAATAACTTCCTTCTCATTACTTTGAGCCCACAGTCAACAACACCTAGAAGGACAAGAAAAAACAGCCCATAAATGGTTTCATAGATGTCCTGCAGAGAGGTTGAATTGTATGTTTTTAATTATATGCATTAATGTCTCCAAGAAAAAAGTGCCCAATAACAATGCTTTCTTAAAGGTAATAATACTCCAAAATAAGCTCCAAAATAATCATTTAACTGCATATTATCTAGGAGGCCTTTGAAGCAGTGGAACATTCTCTGATTATCTGGCGAATACTTTTAGAACACATGCGCACTTTATCCTGGGTATGTGGTGAAGACGGTGTACCTGTATCTTCAGCACATGTGTACGTGGTCTAACTAAGGGGAAATATTCCAGCATAATGTGTGACACTTAAACACACGGACAAAGGATCATTCTCACATATTGGAGAATGAGTAAGGCCCACTTGTAATTTAAGCGCCACCTGTAAGTCCATTGATAGTATAAATGTTTCTCAAGCCTGCCCCACCCACCTGCTTTTCAACACAGAATACCATTAAGGTTTCATTCCTTCAGAATCATTTTCTTTGCTTTGCCCTAAATCCAGCAGCAGTTTAGAACAATCCTTTGAGAACTTACTCATCATTGTCATTTTAATGGAATACGTCTGTGCATCACTTCCCATACTGAAAGCTGGCTAATGCGCCCAGCTCGGGGTGGGGGTGGTCATATTTTAGAGGGGAGTGGGCAGTTGAGGAAGTCAAGAGCATAAGGAACTGGCAGGCCTGGATGGTGTACCACCGGTTTATTCTGGCAAACTGCAAGCTCTGTAACGGCACTTGGCCCCCGAGGGACAGGAAAGGAGCCAGAAAAAAGAACAGACTATCAAAGGGGGAGAAGAAAGTCTTTCAACTCCTTCCAAATTCTACCTGGTCATAGCCCCTCCCAGATTGCTCAGAGTCACATCCCCATTTCCTGATAAGCCATATATAAAATTTAATTGTGCTGCAGTGTAATGCAAAATACCATTATTTTGATTCAGTAGGAAGAGATACTTTTTTTTTTAAACAGCATAGTTTCTGTCACTTTCTTAAGCACAGTGCTCCGCGTGCTGCACACGCCCCACAGTGGAGCACAGCTCGTCATCCCTCAACGCACAGCAATAGGACACTCTTGATGGTGCATTTTATTTTGTAACAGAAACTACCTTAATCCTTTGGCATCTTTATCAGGTTTAAAATTTTCCTGTCTCCATCCAAATGTGGAAAACCTCTGAATTTCATTATTTCTCTATCATGGAACAAAACTTTGTAAAACTCCCCAGTTCCACTGATGAAAACAAAATCTTTTCATTTACTCATTCAAGGAATGCTATTCTATTTAAATTTAAAAGGGTGCCATCATGGGAGACCCGGTCTCTTCAGGCACAGGATTCCTTACTCTCACCTTCCCTTCCAAGCTGATGCATAGGTGCTGGACAGAATGTCATGACAGCGGTCTGCATGTGGTTGGTCAGGGAAGACCCTGAAAGAAAAAAACTTCGAAATGGGCAAAAACTATTACTGGGTGTCTGTCCCATCTAGTCTAGCACACCCTGCTGTGTTATGTGATTCTGTAACACTCTCCCCCTCCACCTTCAACTTAGTCGACAACTCTGTAAGTTGTGGGACAGCGACAGCAGTGTGAATGGCTCTTGTCCATAGTACTGCAGATTAATTTTGTTTGGTGGAATGCAATTGATTACTGCCCTGATATTGAAGAGTTTGGCATTTATTGTAAATTCATTTCACTATTCCCTGATTACTTAAATAAGTGTATGCTCTTTGAATTCTTCTTTCGAACATTTGTAAAATGTTTCCTATTCCTTCATTAACAAGTTAAATAAAATATTTGACATGCATTTTATGTGTGCATGAGAGCCATGATTTTCTCCCTGACAAGCCATCCTCTGATGGCCTCCACTGACTTCTGCTTTAGGTGTGACTGCTCTTCCCTGGCCTTGATGCATTTACTGCTCAGGTGCTCTGTGATGTTATGACTAGAGGTCTGTCTGTCTTCTTAACATGATTAGGGTGCAGGGTCCCCCTTTTGCTGACTCTCACCTCTATTCTCACTGGTAATGAACCCTCCAGCTAGTCCCTGGATTATTACTGTTAATTTACCTCCTGCCATGAAAGTCTCATGGAATATTGGTAAATCTAAATATTACCTTCCACTCCCCTACTGGAGGCACACAAGACTTACTCAGTGCCTACATCCTACAGGGAAGGAGCATCAGCTTCTGATATTTGTTCTGCTTTAACTCATTTTACTGCCGTTCTTACCCTATTCACCTGTGTGGATGCTCTCTAAGACGATTTCACGTTCAAGTTCCAAATGGACCTGCAGTGAGAAGACTCTACTTTCTTCTGAAATTGCCCATTTTCCTGTGTGTGCGTGTGCGTGTGCGTGTGTGTGTGTGTGTTTATGTTTTCCTTTTAGGGTCAATCTCTCTGAAGGACTCTAGCAGCCTTTTCACCCAACTCTTCTTTTTCCAGATCTTTCCTCACACACAGCACAGTTCCACCACTCCCACCCTGAGCTCTGAAGGCACTTTGACTTCCTTTCAAGTAGGTAGAAACTTTCCTTTTTGAGTTTCTCCATTTCTATGTTCAGTGACCCATGCTTCTAATATGTAAAAGATGCTCTTGGAATGTAGACAATATCCTCTCTCCTGACAAATATACACAAATACTTAACAATCATCATTTCACTGCAGATTGAAAAACGGCCAGTTTTGAAAGTCAAGGTTGAAAAACTGATACCTTCATCTAAGGTGGTACTGATCTTCTCCTAGCCTGGATACAAGAAGTACTACATTGAAATAAACCAGCTTCTTCTTCTTCTTCTTCTTCCTCTTCTTCTTCTTCTTATTATTATTATTTACTGACATATAGTCAGTTTACAATGTGTCAACTTCTGGTGTACAGCATAATGTTTCAGTCATACATATACATACTTATATTCATTTTCATATTCTTTTTCATTATAGCTTACTACAAGATATTGAATATAGTTCCTTGTGCTATACAAAAGAAGCTTGATGTTTATCTATTTTATACAGAATAGTTAATATTTGCAAATCTCAAACTCCCAATTTATCTTTTCTCACTCCCTCTCCCCCTAATAAACATGTTTGTTTACTATGTCTGTGAGTCTGTTTCTGTTTTGTAAATAAGTTCATTAGTGTCTTCTTTTTTCTTTTTTTAGAGTCCACATATTAGTTATATTATATAGTATTTTTCTTTCTCTTTCTGGCTTACTTCACTTAGAATGACGATCTCCAGATCCATCCATGTTGCTGCAAATGACATTATTTTATTCTTTTTTATGGTTGAGTAGTATTCCATTGTATAAATATACCACAGCTTCTTTATCCAGTCATCTGTCATTGGACATTTAGGTTGTTTCCATGTCTTGGCTATTGTAAACAGTGCTGCTATGAACATTGGGGTGCATACATCTATTTGAATTAAAGTTCCCTCTGGATATATGCTCAGGAGTTGGGATTGCTTGATCATATGGTAAGTCTATTTTTAATTTTTTGAGGACTCTCCTTACTGTTTCCCATAATGGCTGCACCAAACCAGCTTACTTTTAACGAACAATGGTTCAGGGAGTATCTTAAACATACAGTGTCTCTTTTAAACCTAATAACATGTCTATAGTAAAAGTATTACTTATTCCCATTTTCACATGTTAGAAAATAAAGAGACAGATATTATGTAGTTTGCCTGAACTAATAAGGCTAGAGTTACTAAATGGCAGTGCTGAAATCTGAATGCAGAGCTACTGAACTTTTCCACAAGGGCTGCATTTCCTAGTTTAATAGAAAATACAATGAAATGATAATATCCATTTGTATTTGTCTATGCAACTCTCCTGTGCTGCAGTGATTAGAATAACGACCCCTCCGTATCCTAGTCCTTAGTACCTGTGAATATTCTACATGTTACGTGGCAAAGGGTCAGGGGAGCTTACATTTTATGCAGAATTAAGGATGCTAATCATTTAACTTCAAAATAAGAACATTATCTTGGATTATCCTGATGGGGGGTTCAGTGTAATCACATGAGCCGTTGAATTTGCAAGAGGGAAGCAGAAGTGTCAGAACCAGAGAGACTGCGTCATGAGACTTGACTGGCCATCTCTGGACCTGAGGATGAAAGAAGGCTCTAAGTCAAGGAATGTGAGTTGCCTCGAGAGGAGGGAAAAGGAAGGAAACAGAAAAGAATGCAGCTCTGCTGACACCTTGATTTGAGCCCAGTGAGACCCATTTCTAACTTCTGACCTCTAGGACTGTAAGATAATATATTTGGGTTGCTTTAAGCCACCAAGTTTGTGGCTATTTGTTACAGTAGCAAAAGGAGAAACTAACATATGTGGTAAAACAATAACTTTTTTATGAATTTATATTTTCTAGATAATTGTTGACTTCTAATTTTTCTGGCAAAAACTTCTCACCAAATCCTTCTCACTCAAATCTGTCTGTGTCCCCTCCCCTCACCCTGGGCACACAGTTAAATGTATTTCTTAGTCTCTTCGTGGGTATATATGATCAAGGCGCTGAGTGTCGGCTAAAGGAACATGTTTAGAAGAGATGCATGTCACTTCCTAGTGAGGGCTTTTAAGAAGCAGCTTTCCTTCCCTGTCCCCTCTCCACTTCCACAGACTGGGTGCCACTTTGCTACAAGCAGCCTGAGTCACTGAATCACAGTGTGGGAAAAAGCCACATGCTAACTACGAACACTGGATTGTTGCATGGGCAAGAAATAATCTATTGTGCAAAACCACTGAAATGTGTGGAGGTATGCATTGCAGTAATTACTGCTAACCTAAGTAATTTTTTATAGACATTAAAGTTATTTTAACCTAGGATCAAAAGAACTAATTAGAAATCATAAACAATGAAATCTCGACTACTACTTTCTTACTTTACAATGTCATCAATTCTTGCCAGAAGAATTTACATCTTCTGACTTAGGTCCCTGATTCTAGTCCCAATCTATCTCAACCTATTCTCCAGACTCTAAGGATGTCTTCCACATACCAGTTTAATTGGGTGTAATCTCTACTGCTCTCTGTAGACGCACTTATGCTTCGGCCGCATTGTAGTCTCATCATTTTCTGACCATACCTTTCAAACTTCCTTCTTTTACATCTGCATTGCAATCCTTGAGAGAATAGGATTTGAAAAGAAAGCATTGTGTTCTCAATGAGACTCTAATGTTTACAAGTGTGGCCATGGGCAAGTTACATTAACTCCTCAAGCCTCAGGAAAATAGGAAGAGAGGGAAATTCCCTTAACTTTACAAAAGGTATCTATAAAATATCTAGAAATATCTAGCCCTTAACGGTAAAAAATGGAAAAGTTTCCCTCTAGGGTTAGGAATGAGGCAAGAATGTCTGCTTCACCATTCTTTTCAATATAGTACTGCAATTCTACCCAGTAATATCAGGTAAGAAAAGGAAATAAAAGGCATACAGATGAGAAAGAAATACAATATCCTCCCTTGCAGGTTACATGATTGCAAAATTCCAAAATATCTACCAAATCCCTGCCCCTTAAATCATATACTAATAAGTGAGTTAGCAAGGCTATACAAATTACAAGATAAACATACAAAAAAATCAATAGTATTTCTCTAAACTAGCAAAAATATGAACACTGAAATTAAAAACATAATACCACTTATGAAAGCTCATAAAAATAAAGAAATTTTTAGAAATATAAATCCAACAAAATACATACATGACTTTTATGCTAAAACCCACCAAATTCTGATAAAAGAAATCAAAGAAGTTCCAACTAAATAGAGAGACACATTGTGTTCATGGCTTGGAAGATGTAACATCCTAAAGATATCAATTCCAAATAGATTTAATATAATTTTTAACAAAATATCAGCAGAGATTTTTATAAATAATATACACAAGATTATTCAAAATTTACATGGAAAGGGAAAGGAACTAGAATAGCTTAACTCAACTTCTAAAAACAAGATAAAAGTGGGAGATATAAGTCTACTCAATTTCAAGATTTATTACATAGTTACATCAAACGAGACTGTGTGGTACTGGTAAAGGTATAAATTCATAGATTAACAAATATAGAACTCAGAAACAGGGCCACATAAATATTTCCAACTGATTTTTACAAAGGTGCAAGATATTACCACTGGGCAACATGGATAAAGGGCATAAGGGGTCTTTCTGTACTATTTCTTACAACTGCATGGAAGCCTGCAGTTAAAAATTTCATAAGACAAAGTTGTGATCAATGGAACAGCAACACTGGCATTACCTGGCAGTATGCTAGAAATGCAGAATCTCAAGCCACATCCCAGACCTACTGAAACAGATGTTGCATTTTTACAAAATCCTCTGGCAATTGATAAGCATATAAAATTTTGAGAAGCACTGCTCTAGACAATATCAAACATTTGGCATTTAAGTCATCCTGGTATTTTGTTGGTTTTGTGTTTCAGTTAACTGTTCATTTTGTAAATTAAATTTTCTTGTGCATGGCAGATACACATTCCATATAATAAAACAAACCAGACACTCAAATTTGAGTATTTTATATTTTGAGTCTTTTTTAAGCCCTTTGATTTCTTGACACATTAATTTTTCCCCCTAAAGTTATCACATGAAATTCTAGTTATCCTTCTAACAATACTATTAGAATTGCTAAGAGATGCTTTTTAATCTTTTATTGAAAATTACTAACTTAACAGAACATAGCTTAGTGTTCTATAATTTTTTGCAGAATTAATGCACCTAATCTATTAAGGTTCAGAGCTGTTTTTCACTCTAGTATTTCCCATAAAAATAACTGTGCTAATATTTTGTATTTTAATAATTTTTCTGTAATATGTTAAATAACAAAACGCATGCCTTTTTTTATTCCTTAGACACGAAAGCTGTTTCAAAGACTTACATCTAAGTATTAGAAATAGTCTATAGTATTACCCATCGCAAGTTCCAATTTCTTTCTCTTGCAAGTAATGAGGCATGTGATTCATTTGGTCCAAGTTCCCACTGAATGTGAAAATTCAAGTTCCCACTGAAGGTGAAAAGACCTAGGTAGGGTTCAAACCCCAAATTGTCTGTCGAGAAGACTGAGCTCTCAACAAATAATATGTTTCTGTATCAGAGGAAACTATTTGGTGATGGGAAGGAAATAAGAAGGCTTTCAGAATATGGACACTAATTCAAACTGGGAAGCTCCTGAGTGAAGATGCCAGAACTGAGTCATTTACAGTTTCTAAGGATTCCTCCAACACTGGTCTCTGCAAAATCCTGCTGAAGCTTTTGCTTTTGAATCTTCATGACATTTCATTCTTTTTCTCACAGCACACGAGTCAAATTGTTGGGGGCTTTAGTGAATCTCAGACCCTTAACAACCTCATCACTCCAAAATAGGTCCAAGATTATCTTACTCTGCTAAGAAAGTAGTCCTCCCAGCTACCGCACTCATCTATCACTTCCTTTCTCTCTTAATATAGATCTTTCAGTGATATCAAAGTCTCTGAAAGGCCCCCCATCCACAATTGCCTACTATGCTCTTGATTTTATCCCAAATCATCAGTGCTGCAAAAAAACTCCAAGACTCATCCCAATGAAACACCATTTCCAATTTTTCTGCATTTCAACTGTCAGCTGATTCACTGCTCAGACAGTGTGACATTTTCATGCTCAATAGAAACCTTGAATAAGGAAAAGTTCCCCACACTCTTCTACTCACCCCCACTTTCTTTGATCCCACTAGGACAGAGGCTGCAAAGTACTATTGCCTTGGGCTTCCAAAATCTTTCAGTGATTCCATTGAAAGAGTTCTTTCAGCTTCTAGTCAATCATTACAATCTCCACTCCCACCCCGCCAGCGCTCTTCTCTGGGAGCCAGGCATGAGGCCAACAGAGCCAGAGGACAATCTGAGTGACCAATACTCAAGCCTATACAGGATTCAAAATATCCTCTCTCCTCTAACACTGACCCATTGTCCTTGGAACATACTTGGGTGTCTCTTGGGAATTATTTTTTCCTCTGTATTATATTTGCCAGTTGAAAGATCAAGGAAGGGCACTTAAGACTGAGTTCTAAGCTGCACTTTAGTTGATGAAAAGAATGTGGCTTAAGTGGAAGGTTAGGAGAATCTGTCTCTATCATAAGAGACAGTTTGAGTTAAAGTTGAGGTCTCATAGGTGAAGAAAGTTCGAACCAGAACTAAAGGTTCTCAAACATAGTTTTAGAAGTGGAATCCATTTATTATTAGCAAATCACCATGAAGAACTTCAGTATATAAAACATCTAGAAGCAGTGTTTGGCAATATCTTTTCTAGTCCCACAATCTGCCAATTAATAAATTTTCTAACAACTAACATACTCCAATAGGGAGTACTCCAGTATCAAGTATTAGAATAAGGAAGAGAAAATAACCTTTAAAGAGACATTAAGATGCATTGAGTCCCATATATTACTGTATCTCATTATTATAAAGCACCACTTACATATATGAAAAGTTTAGCAGAGAGACAAAATAAACTAATGCAAGACTTGGTCTTAATTATTATATTCAATCTCCAGAGTTAACAGTTAACAGTTTTCAATAACTAGTATAAAATTAACTTCATTTTAAAAGACATTCATTTTTAATAAAGCTAATAATAAAAGAGGTATGTCAAAATAATGTTTCTAGTTCATATTTCTAGCCCCTGATTTCTCAAATTCTTCATATGTTTCAGTGGAACATGTCAACTAAAATCAGTAGACTAGAATCTAGGCACTCGGAATTGACTTGATTCATGGTGCAGTTCCATGCACATTTTACTACTAAACTCTAACTTCTACATAATAGAAAGTTTCATGTTGAGTCACAGAATGATCAACTCAGATCATGCTTTCGCTTGGTCCCAAATTCTTTTAATTTAGTTAATAAAAACTTATCTCACACCAGACCAGTTTAAGTCAAATGGGGATTTTTTTTTTTTGGAGGGGGAGTTATAATATTGGAGGAGCTCACTGAATCAAAAGAAAAGCTGAGGGAACAGAGAAAACCTGAAGAACCTCAGGCACAGGAACCAGAGACTCAATACTGCTAAAACTACTTTTCTCTCAATATTTTTCTCTTCCTCGATCTCTTTCTCCTTTTCGTTCTTGTTTGTCACTTTATGGCTTCATCTGTTTTCTCCAACTTGTGTAGAATAAAAGTGCTAGTAGTCCTACATACATCCTTGTACTTTGGTGGTGAAAGGTGCAAGAGAGTCTTTTTCCTCCAGTTTCACTAAAATTAAACATTCTAGTGAGGGAATTGATTTCTATGGCTTGAGTAATGCAAGCATGTTTGGAAGTTGCAGGGAAGTGGAATAATATGATCACTCCCACCTCAACCCAACCTTAAGTCATACCGTATCATGTTATAGATGGAGGGGACTAGAGGCTGACATTTATAAATATCAAAGCCTTACAATACAGAATCCATAAGTAATTTTATTTTTGTTTTTCCCATCTTTGCCTCAGTATTACTTCATTATTTTATATTCTTCTCAGTTTAATTTAAAATACAAGACTGTGGCACTGTATCTGCCTACCATTTAAGTCCTATGTATATCATTTCTTTTGGGTGCCATTTTAACTGCAGTTACCAATTCTTCCCAGGAATCATACATCATTTTCTCTGTGTGCTTTATTTATGTACAACATATGTCCTAATATGAATGCTTTCAACAGATATTTTCATGTGAGGACTTAACATCACAGAAAAACCTTCGTGGGTAATGTTCCTAAATTATTTAACACCTTCAGCCTTATGGTTCTTTTGACTCTTTATCCATATGTCTAATTGTCATGACAAATTATCCTTTTACTAGTTTGCAGTACTTCTCTTCTCTCAAGATATTGTTCATCTAGCCTAGATTTCTTCTTCATGGATTTTTATGAGAGAAATAAACAAAAAATGCTCTCAACCATTAACAGGTGTACTTTTTAAAAAGTGTCTCTGTTTCTTTGCTTTTGTTCTTTAATAGGTATTAGGATGGCACAGGGTTCAATGTGTAATTTTCTATTCTTTTAGAGTTTGTATACTTATATACTATAGTAACTGAATGTGAGATTAGCTGTGGAGCCAATTTTTACAGTATTAAAGTAGCACCTTCTTGAGGGCTTATTTATCCCTTTGAATATTTTATATTCACTCAGTGTATACTCTTTTGATAAAAAGTGTTATTTTATTAAAATATTCTTAAAATATGAAAAGAAAGCAAGGAAATAGCAGATAATGTATGTTAGGAAATAAGAAAGCAATTTCTATTGTTATCCACACAAAAATCTTAGGAAATAAAATGCTTTTGGGGACTACACTTCAAAAGTCATTTTGTTTACTACAATTTACCTCCTGAGGAATTTATGTCTTTAAAAAAATCTTAGAAAGAACCCTGCTCTCTTTTCCAAGATTCTGAAATATATACCATTGAATGAATCTAGAAGATAAGCGAAGATACACAACTAATCAAAAGTAGATATCATTTCTGGTATGGTAATAGGAGGTAAATGGAGGTAATAATGATACTGTGCAGGCAACCAACAATGTCTGCCACTTAGAGGCAATAATTATACTTATCTCATGAGTTATTGTATGGACTCAATGAGTTAGTATACATAAAGCATTTATATTAGTGCCTAGGTCATAATAAGTGCTTAATGTATTTTTATGTTTTTCATCCTCAGAAAGTAATCATTCTGGCCAAGATGCAGTAACAAACTGTATTTACCCTCCCACTTGAAACACTCAACAACAACAAAATAAAATTAATAAAAAATAAGTGACATAATTTTCATGACACTGGCTATCAGGCAATGAAAGACAGGGATTTCTGAGAGATGGAAATCATAGAAGATGAGCTTTAAGTTTGTCCTAGTTACTGCCTTAATAGTGTGCTGGCCAGAGCAGAGGGAGGGGGAACTGAGGAAAAGCCCAGAGGAATTACTGAGCTTAGGAGAAAGAACTGAGAGTTCAGGGAAACCAAGGCAGTTAAAATTCATAGGACAGGGTATTGAAGGAGAACTCTGGGGATGTGCAGAGCATTCTCCTCCAGGATTAGTACAGCACTGATTATTATGTGCATGTGAGAAAACCACCAAAAGGATTAGAGGGAACAGTGCCTGGTGTGCACACAGGGCCAGAAACAGTGCTTGTCCCCACAAAGTAGACTGGAAAAGCTCTTAAATTCACAGACCATTGAAGAGAGTACTCAGTATTGCAGAAAATTATCACTGATTGAACACTTCTCTGCACCTTACTAATAAATCATAAACACAAGATTTGAAAGATTCACATTTTTTGAAGTAACTAATTGCATCCCAGAACAAAGCAAAGAAGATTTATAGAATTGAAAAATACCCAGCATTCAGCAAGGTAAAATTCACAAAGCTGGGTGTTCAATCAAAGGTCAACAGGCATACAAAGAAGCAAGGACTCATGATCTAAAATGAGAAAAATAATAAGCCAATTGAAACTGACCTAGAATGAAGAAAGATATCAATCATTAATAGGAATAATATTAAAAGAGTTATTACAAGATATAGAATAAATCTCAGGAGTGTAAATTACAATTTCTGAGATAAAAACTACACTGGATGGGATTAACAGCAAAGCAGATATTACAGAAGAAAATACTAGTGAACTTGAAGATTTATCAGTGGAAAATATCCAAAATGAAACAAAGGGAAAAAAAGGACTTAAAAAATGAAGAGATCATTAGTGAGCAGTGGAACAATTTCAAGCAGTCTAACATAGGGGTAATTGGTGTCCCAGAAGGAGAAGAAAGAGACAAAAAAGGGAAACATATCTGAAGAAACAATGGCTCCAAAATTTCCATTCTTAATTAAAACTCTAAATTCACAAATTCAAGAAGACCAAAGAACTCCAAACATAAGAAACATGAAGAAAATTATACTAAGTCATATCATAATAAAATTGTTCAAAATCTGTTTAAAGAGAAACTCTTAAAAATACCCAGAAAAAAAAGATATGTTATGTACAAAGGGACAAGGATAAAAATGGTGTTAGACATTTTCTTTGAAACAAAGCAAGTGAGGTGATAAGGGGGCCATATAGTCTCACATCTTTACTAAGAAACAAAGATTGTCAATTCAGGTTTCTACAGCTAGCAAATATATTTGCAAAGATGAAGGCCAAAAAGGACATTTTCAGACACATGAAATCTGAGAAAATTCATCACCAAGAGACCTGCCTACAAGCTATACTACAGTAATTGTCCTTTTAGACAAAAGGAAAATGGTGATGGACAGAAGTCAAGATTTACACAAAAGAATAAAGAGAATAAAAAATGGTGACTGCATGTGTTAGTAAGTGTTTTTTATTATTATTTAAATATCTTTAAAAGATAATTGACTGAACAAAAATAATAATTTATTAAGGAGTTCACAGCATGAATAGTGAAACACATGACAACAGTTATGGCCCTTTGGGTTATTTAGAGAGTGTTTCAAGCATTAGCTGTTCTAACTAATGACATTGTTGGCCAAGAAACTATAGGATAATGACCCTGAATGCAATGCAGGTCTTGTGTTTAAATTCTAAACTAAAAGAATGAAAATGAGTACAGGCCTGGAACTTTGAGATTTTTGCCCTATTGCCAGATGGATTGCTCTAGGACTTCAGTAGTCAGTTCACTTCCGAGTCTTAGTATCTAAATCTCTAAAATGGAGCCATCAATGCCACTGAATTTTACTGTTAAAATGTGTTATAACAATTTAAAAATCTATTATTTGATTTATTTCTACTAAAGGCTGAATAAATGGGATAAATGAGGTGAGAGAAATATTACACTTTAAAAGACCTCCCCTTAAATATCATTGCAAAGATGTGTTCCTTATGTCTTGAATTGCAAATATGTGGAGAAAGAGATCAAATAGAGAAAAAAGGGGGAAGAATTTTACTTTTGAACATTTGTATGTGGAAGATTACAGGCATAACTGGAAACTGTACAAAGGCCCTGCAATTATAGATTGATCTACCTGTATATTTTCAGAACCAAGTAATGTCTACCACTCCAAAGGGGGGATTTAACAAAAAAGCGTAATAGTAGTTTTTTTAGCTATATACAAATGATAAAAGCAAAGACATCAAAGTGGGTAGCCTTTCAACTCATGCTCAATTAGAATAAAAGTTTGGTTGCTGTTTTAAACATTTATGACTAACTAACTGTGACAGGCTCTCAGCTTTGCAAATGGGATGATTTTCAGTTGACTTTTGATCTGACTGACAGTTCCTTATACACTTCAGTGTTAGTTTATAACACACGAGCCCACATCTGAATACACATGTGACTAATTAGGGACTGTTTATGGACCATCCACATAAATTTAACACATGAGAGTGAAGGCATTTTAAACCAGAAGTCATGATTTTAATGAAAAAGAGTTAATTAACAATGGTGCTTGACCTATTTTTTTGTATTGTTAAATTTTTTTAAAAAAATGAACAAAATCTAAAGGAGCGAGTTTTGCACATACATCTGATGAGGCATATTAGATCAATTTAAAAGTTAATATTATGATTATGAAACAAACATTATTAAGGGTTTTTAAAAACATTTTTGGTTGCAATATAAGAAACTAACACTGTAGACAAGACCTTGGATCTTGATTTCTAAGAACTTTGTCTTATCCTAAGAGGAACAGTGTGCTGTGCTTTGGATGTTGGACTGCACCCTGACTCTTGGGTCTGAATTCTAGCTCTGCCATTTATTAGCTGGGAAATCTAGGCAAGTTATTTAACCTTATTGTTCCTTAATTTCCAAATATGAAGAATGGGGATAGCACATACCTCAGAGGTGGACTACTCGGCCTCACTTGAAGCTGCCATTGTCCCACCTCAGGCATGCACTATGAGTCTCTCTGCTTTCCATCTCAAGATCTTTGATGATGTGAGGATTCACCCAGACACAACGTAGTTCATAAATAAGGAAGAATGAACACCTCTAGGGAAGACCCTCAACTAATGTGAACTAGGAGCAGATCCTGGAAAGTAGCTCAGAATATTAGGGAGCCTATCTTTCAGAGAGATCCAGTATGTTTCTTCACGACGTAGGAATGAAGGAATGAAGGCTTACAATAAAGATCTTAATGATAGACCCTTACTCTGTGTTTTCCTGCTCCTTCAGTTCCACTTCTCGGAATCACATCTTAAATAAACCAACTACCCAGACACAGTATTTGTACTTGAAAGATTTACTTTTGCGGAGGAGAACCCAAAATGAGTCATTACCCCAAATTTCCCTGCCACAAGATGCTGGGCTGGGTTAGGAGACTTTTTTCTTAAGGATGAGGACAGTGGGAGTTTATGTGAGAGAACTGCAAACCAGTTAAGTTTGAATAGAGACATCCCATTCCTTAAAAGTACTCAGCTCCTTCCATCACTAGAAACTTTCCACAGGCAATATTTCGACACAGGCTCTAGTCTTTCAGGGCCTTTCATGGCTTGCCCTCTTCACTCTAAAATTCTTCTTTTACTCCTTATGTACATCCCTTAACTCACTGTAACTTCACAAACTGAACAGTTTACCTATTACACATTTTCCTGCTTCATAATAGCGTTTGGCTATGAAGTGGTTCCTAATCAAAGTGTTTCTTAATCAAAGAAATCTTTATTCTAACAATAGAGAAAGTCTGTGGGGAAGAAGTTGAAATAACAACGTTTCCCTCTACTATACAAGCATTACTTAATACAGAAATTCTAATAGGATGTCTAGTGAAAAGGGACTAATATTTTGTTTTCAAGAGACAAGCCAAGAGATATTCATCATTCAGGAACAGATATTCCTCGGTTCCTCCCTCAACATTTTAGTGACTCCCATTGCCCCAGAAGAGTAGGTAATAGGATCTTCTGTGTTTGGCATGGCTTGTCTCTATCAATCTTCTGTGCTACTTGAGAAAAGTTTTGTTATATTTTCATAGTGGTCCCTAAGCCTTTTGAGAGGCAATGAGAAAGACTCTAACCCATTCCATTTTGAGAACCAATGCTTGTTGAACTTCTCTCATTGACTGTAACATTCTGATTGACTAAAACATTCTAATTAAATTTTGTTGTCCTGGAAAAATGACTAAGTCCTTAGAGAAGAAATAATCACATGGGAAGTTGATATCTAGAGTGGTTATCTGGGCTCAAAAATGAGAATATAATGGTCCATACTGAGGATAAGCCAGAAGGCCCTGAGAACTTAGTGTTTATGCTTTTGGGAGACTAAACTTCTGAGCATAAACTAGGATTAATTTTAATTTTACCTTTAGTAGCCCTCATTAGAGTGTCATTTGAGTAGGGAATTGGGATATTTATAATACCACTGCTATTGTGGTTTCAAATATAAGAGGGAATTTTATACCAATAATGGAAAGAATGATCTTAGTTTTCTCTTTCCTCTCATCGACTTTCTCTTTTTCTCTCTCCCTCCTGGTATTTGGAAGCACAGTTAAACAAGTAAAGTAGTAATTATTGTTTCAACTAAATATCCATTAATGTAAGTATTAATTTAAAAACAAAGTGGAATGTGGTCTTGTACCCCAAGCTAGTGGAGAAGACTCTGCAAAGGATAATCGTCATATTTCGATAGCATTTTCATTTTATTGTCCAGAATGTTGAGCTGATACTCAATACATGCTAAATAATGAATAAATAAATAGAGCACAGAGATAGGTCAAGTATGTTATTTTGTGCAAGGCTTGTTCATAAAAGCAGTAAGAGGCAGATGAATTAGCAAAGGAGAGTGTAATTTTGAGAAAAGTGAAAAAGGAAACTAAAGGGGTGGAGTGTCACAAGATCAAATGAAACAAACACTTAAAATTGAGTGATTGATGCTGTCATGTGCTGAAGAGATATATAAAGGAAGAATCTTCATAAGTCTCGATAGTGGACTTGCATATCAAAATAATTTCATGCAGTGGCAAAAGGTATGGGTTCTGAAACCAGATAGAGTGTGATTCACAGGGTGACCACTTGACTTTTAACCTTTTATTGTCTCAGTTTCCTCCTTTGTATTTAGTAGGCTTGGTGTAAAGAGATGATGTAAATGAGATAATCTGTGTGTTTAGCATAGGGACTAGAATATCCCAAGTGCTGTCAACAAGCCTGTTAAAATATTTAATGAGCTTCAGCAGAAGAGTGTTTTTTGAAGATTAATCTGTATGTGAGCCATTAGTAGAAGTTAGAATGTATCTGGAAAGTTATGGAAAAATATGGGTGTGTGATACAACTCTAGATGCCTCCTGGATTCAAGGACAACACACCATTCCTCTGCTCCATCTGCCCAAACCGAACCGTTGGCAAGACAATTTCACTTTGTCATGATATACAGCAAGACTGGATTCTCCAGAATTGACTGGTTCTCCAGAGGGGAAAGGCTGTTGAGCAAGTTTAGATGCATCTACTCGAACGACCCATGAACTCACCATTTCAAATATCTTAATTGGCTGCATAATCCGATGACAAGGATCAACATTAGTGAGATCTCCCAGATGTCTAGGGCCAAGATCAAAATAACTAATCCAGTGGAAGGCCCTTCTGGTAGGCAGGGTACTATCACTGGTTCTGCTGCCAATATTAGTCTGGCCCAATATCTAATCAATGCCAGACTTTCCTCTGAGAATGGTATGGGGTGCAGTTAGATTAGTGTAGTATCATTCATAACTCCTTTCTGCTGTTGGAGCTTTCATGATCCAACTGGGTAATTTCTGATCAGCGATTCCAGGTTTTAACTAATTTCTAAGTTTTCAGGTTCTACACAACTTTATCACCCACTAAGAATTTAAAAATCACGTTCACTGTTCAGCTGTTAATGCTGGAGTCCATATTTAGTTATAAAATATAAGGTTTTCTTTTGCTGTTTTTAGTTTTGTTTGGGGCTTTTTAACTTACAGATTTTATTCCTTTTTTAAATTTGAAATTTAAAAGTAAGTGTTAATAAATTTCAGATTAGTTCTGTAATGTCAAGAACTTAATTAAAAATGGGTTCATTAAAACAAATTATAAATAAATAAAATTCCTCCATCTTGCACTTTTGATTAATTAATGTTTAAAAATGAAATCCCAAGACCATGATGGAAAGGAAGAGCTACACAGCACAGAAAGGAGAAGTAACAGTCTTCACTGACAAACAGGATGAAAGACAAAATATTTCACTAGCATCATTTCCTCAAATAGCAATTGACATCAGATTTAATAAGTAGTAAAACTCTTGATTTGGGACACAGAGTCATTGGAAATGATTGAAGATACCCTTATGGAAGTATTCGAACTTATCAATGGATGATAGATCTACTTGGGTTCAGAACGAAATCCCATGTCTTTGAGAAGAATGAGAATGATGAGTACCATGGACAGTGTCTCCCCAGTTCTGCGCTTTTCTGCTCCGCCTTCTCTCTCTCTCTTTTTTTTTTTCCATAGCTATATGACACCTATACTAGTGTTTAATACTTCCCTTCAAAACAACTCTTTTCCAAAATCTTAAATATTTATATTACCTACATATTGCCTATATTCATAAGTGATGATACCTAAGATATTTTAACACATTTATTCTCTTTTCTATAATGCATGCTAATGTAAATGTTAACTATTTTAATTTTTAAATAATAAAATCTATTCATGCATTCCCCCAACCCATATCCTCAACTATCAATAATAAGCTTGCTGTACTTTGGGAAACATTGTAATAAGCACTAGAACAGAAGAAAATAAGGAGTCCAAAATAAGGTGAAGTTAAAGGTTATCTTGACTTATTTATACCTAAATTTGTAGAATTCCATGCTATCTGGGTAACACAAAGTATTTGCCAACTTGGGAAAACTTTTCTCGTTTTTAGGAATATATCAGGATCAGGAATGTGGTGCTTTATCAAACCTATACAGTAAAACCCAAAGACTGCTTATGATGACTCTCCTAGTCAGCAAATCTTTAACAAACATCTAAACATAATTTAGCACATACTTTTAATCCCTCCTTCCAAATTCCTTCATTACATTTTGGATCTTCAAATCTGAGTGCCTCTTATCCAAAGCTTCAGACTTCGCTATGATTTTTAGGTAGAAGCAAATGAAATAGAGGAAACCTTGCTTATTCAGATCATTTCCTAATTTTATATCTCAGGGTGTTTTACATAGGAAATAGTCTAGCACCACACACTATAGAGTGTCTGTGGAACTTTCTGAGAATCTGCAATGGAAAGTGCTCACATGTCTGAGGATCTAATAGCATTTTCTTGATATAATAATGCTTTCATGTCACATAAAATGAAACTGTCAGCATTTTCATTTGTAGGTTTCTCTCAAGCTTAAGAGCAGGTCCTTGACAGTTCTAGTATTGGCTTTAAATATCTAATTGAAATGTAGATTAACACTGCAACATCATACAATGGTTGGAAAACCTCTTCCTTTTAAAACTTGTAGATTAGTGAGTATTAGTAATTATTAATGTTAGCCACTATATTGAAGCATTTTCCCCTCAAATGTTGTTCTTCCCCAGGACCTAAGATTTAGATTCATTTTAAGACACAGCTGATTATCTAAGACTGAATTACAGATTTTGCAAATAAAAGGCTATGTAGATAGATGTGTCACTACTTAGTTATTATCAAAAGCAGGTAAAGGATAAAAACAATTGCCCCTTCAAATATCTGTATGGTCAAAAGGATCTAAAATTGAGAAATATAATATTACACCCTATATAATTTTAACACAGTGTCTTAACTTAGCTATACTCAATAAATATTTGTTTATAAATTTAAAATTATAATCAAGTCTATGATATCACAAGTGAAAATTAAAGTCAGAGACCTCACCTTTTGGAGTTTTGATGTTTCATCTGGAAGCAGCTGCCCTTCCCACTCATCATTACCAGTGCAGCACAGGTGGCTAGAGCAAGACGGAGTGCCTGTCTTCTATTCCAAACTTCCCTGCAGCACCTGGCTTCAGGATTCCACTTCCTTTCACTTTCGAAGTCAGGATGTTGGTACCATTAACTAAAGGAACAACTAGCTGATTGATAGCAATCTCACTACTCCCATTAGCAGTCAGGGTATACTGATCACATCTAACACCTGTTAGACAGACCTGGCAAAATAGAATTTCTAAGTAAATAATTCTTAATTTTTTCCTTAAAGTTTGTTTTTAATTTATCACCCTTATCACGGGTAAGTGAACTATATAATACTTAATAATCTTTTGAGATTGCATAAATAAATTGAATAATTAATTATGTAATCATTGAATATTTATTCATGCCCAGAACTGTGCTACAAATTGTGAGAGATGCCAGCAAATTTTTTGTGGAAAATACAATCATATTGAAAAAAGTAGGTGGACAAGCTTCAATCCAGTTAGGTAACTGTAGAATAAACCAAATTATTTAACCCTTAAATATATAGTAGAATAAAAGGGGACAGCAGCAGAAGATATCAATATTGGTTGCATTTCTGAGGAGGTAGAAATTGAATAATTCAGAATCAGGATTTGGGATCATAATTTTTCTGGAAATCTTAGTGGTATTAGCTCAAGTGTAAAACTCACCTACTGGGGATTCTAATAGAGTGGTACCCTAGGCTTTCTAAATTAACTAATGAAGTCATGCTACTACAGCTTTATATGTATCTTGTGGTTTGCAACCTCTAAGTTTGCTAAGAGTAACTAATTAAACAAATATTTGATTACAACCTAGGATGGATGTTAATATATACAGACTCAGGGGAGGGTAGTCTGCTAATGGAAATACTGGAAAGTAGGTGTTAGAGCTAGTGCCCATTCCAAAATTATATGCAGAAGATAAATGACTTTCTTTAATAAGTTGATTTTTTTCCCACAACTATTTTCAGTAAATTAGAGATTCTACTTATATTTTAAGTGGAGGAATAAAATAAAATGTATAGCTATTATTTAGCTATCTATCTGTGCTTACAGAAAAGTATCTTTACAGACTTATATACAAATATATATATATATTCTTTATCACACAAATTTATTGAAATAATTTCACCCAAAATACTTAGAAATCATGAGTTATTCATGCTCTTAAATGATATAATAGTTAACTAACTTATTTTATCATTTACCTGTCAAAATAGTAGATTTTGAAATATGAGCATTCTTTGGCGAAAGTGGTGTTACAGGATGTGTTGCAGAAATGGAATTGCTTTAGTACTAGAACAGGGAGATGCACATCAAATGGATATAGACATCTCAACACAGATAAGGAAGTATTGACCTTATTTCACATGATGGAAATAAGATATTAAAATAAAATTTATCAGAAATGAAATGAAAAAAGATCATAGCCAGGCATGTAGAACCTCAAGGGCCTCTGATCTAAAGGAAAAGCAATTTGACATTAAAATACTCAGTGACATGACCTCATTCCTGTGGCAGATCTTACATATACAAAAATATTAAATGTTTAAACTGTAGAAAAGAATTTGTCCTACAGTATTCAGTAATAAGAAGGCATTAAGGTACTTCCTTGGAAATATTTCCTCTCCTCAAATGCAGGATTGGGTGTGAATTAGTTCACCATAATGCCATTCATGCTTGAGCTCTGAAAAGGGAAAAATACTTGGTTGGCCTAATCAAGGTTAAACTTGATATCTAAAAGAAAAAAAAAAAAAAAAAAAAAGACCAGAAAAATAAAGACAGGCAGCCTTGAGCAAAGGAACATATTTCATGAACACATTGTAAGTCTTTAATTAACACGTAATAACTTAATTAAATGGGTAAGGAGTAATTTTACTAATTATTCTCTTTATAATCTAGATCATTAGAAGATTGGTTATTTCAATAACTTCCATTTTGGTTTATCTGACGGGAGATAACCAGCCTGAGTTGGAGGATAACAGCAAAATAAGGTTGGGTGTTTATTCCTCCTGCTGTATCTTTGTCTTGACTTCTCCTGCTTGTCTATCAAGGTTATCTCAGACACCACTCACCACGAAGTTATCCTCTCTAGTTTCTGTTAACTCTTCCTTCCCCTTGTCTCTTCAGCCTACATTCTCAACTGCTTCCTGTTGCTTCTAGCCATGGAGTCTTGAAGTATTTCTGGTTGGTTTCCTCAAGCCTTATCATACCTTCCCAATAACCTTTAAATACGTTTTTATTAAACTTTTTTTTTTTTTTGTATTGTCCACTTTGAATAGTTCACTCTTTCCTGGCAGGACCCTGAATGTACTTGTGGCAATTGTGGAGAAGAGATGTGGACATCTGCACATACATTTGGTACATAAATGTGACAGAACTTAATAATGGTTTAGAATTAGGAAGTGAGGACAAGAGAAATATCAAGGGTGACTTCCAGTTTTCTGGTTTGACCAGTAGGTGGATGAAAGTACACTTTTAAGAGATGAGGACACTGGTGGAGAATCTAGGTGGGATGGGAGCAGGTCAAGACTTCTACTGGGGCTATATTAAGTGGAATTGTCAAGAAGATTATTTGAAATTAGTCAAAAGTTAGAAGACTAGGATGTAAATACACACTTTGTTGAGGTGAGGGCATCAACATTTTAGTGGGGAGAAGAAATGAACATACGTCAAGGTCCAAGTCCTCATGGAAGTCCTTCCAGGAAGAAGATATGAAAGAAGTAATAAATTACAATGTTAAATTAATGCTACATACAAAAAGCATAAGAAGACATAAGATGAGAAGAAAATCTGTTTAGAGGTTGAGGGAAATGACAGTTCAAATTATGTCCCAGTAGAGACATGTTGAGTAGGTGAAAAAAAAGGAGGAAGAACATTCTAGGTAGTTGAAACAGTGTTTGTTTTAAATCCCTGTGGAAAAAAGGAAATTAGTTCACTTGAGAAACTAAAAAAGCGGCCAGTGTGGCTGGAGATTAGTGCACAAAGGAGGAAGTAGCATAAGATTAGGTTGCAGAGGTTGACAGGAGACCAGATTATTAGGTCATGTTAGAGATGGGTCTGTTAAGTTCTAACTATTATACTATTTGCTCCCTTGAGATAAAGCAGCTTAACTTTAATGCAAATCTTAAAATGACCTCAGCTATTATGCAAGTACCTTTATTAGGTCTTACCCCACACACTTCAGATAAAATTGGGATATTCAGTATTGTTCAAATAATTTTACAGTTGGGTCAACTGACTCATCTATTTTCTAGTAAAGCACTGTTAGGTAAGGACATGAATAGAAAAGAGAGTATTTTTGATAAATCACACAGAAAACAAATGCACACAAGTGTAATATTTATATATGTCCTTATACATTGAATTGACCTTCATAAAATGGAAATCATTTGTGGTTTTCCCTTTATGTACCGTTGCTCTTGTGTGAATTATCACATACTTGAAACAAACCTATTAGATAGAAATCTTGGGAAATAAAACCCTGAATATTACTTAAGGCTTATTTTGGAAATTTTCAGTAGGACTTTAATACTAAATTTAGTCATCCTAGTCTCTTTGCAAAGGGTTGGTGTTTTTACTACCGTAGTGAAAAATGTTCATGTTGGAACCTCAGGTTGCCTGTGATCACTTACTCTGATACACATAACAAATACACCGTGAAGAAATTACAGCTCCACTCAAGGATCACCCATTTATTCTTTAAGTGAAGAAAAAAATGTTAATAATAGTTTCAAAAGTAGCTAACTTTTATGTAGTGTTGCTATATGCCAGGCACTGTTCTAAACTCTTCACAAATATTAAATAATTTAATTCTTAAGACAATCCAATAAGGCAGTTTATCACCATTTTAGAGATGAGGAAACAATCCCAGGAGATTACTTAACTTGTCTGAAGATGCACAAGCAATAAGTCCTAGACTGGAATTTAAACAAATCATTTTTGCTTTAGAATCCACAGTCTCAACTCTCACTGGTTGGTATTTTTCTTTAATAAAAGAAGATCCATTTAGAGGCATGTAAACTGTCATATTACTGAGTAGGTCTTGGGTCAAATTCTTATCAGTGATCTTTTCTTGTGTGACATTAGAGAATTAAAAACTTATGCATGTTATAGACATTCATGAAACTGGTCAGTATTTCTTATAACTAGAAATATGTCACTACTCAGGTAAATTAATATTCATATTACTTTTTATTTTCAGTTTAAACACCTAAAGAATAGAACTGAGTCATAATGTTGAAGCAGTTGCTGGCTTGATGTGAACATTTTTAATGAAGTCACATGTTAAACTGACTCTTACTAAAGTGGGCTTAACTATCTTTTAAATGATGAAGGGAAACCTGGAAGAGGTAAAAAGAAAGGTTCTCTATCATTTATCTGTCTAATCTCTTTCACACACATTTCTTCAAATATTGGAATAGAATAAAATCTGAGTTTAATGAATAGGTATGAATATTTGGCTACTTTATTTAAAAAAATAAAATTCCAACAATTCTCTAGAGTTGTTTCTCAATTTTAAATGTCTGTGAATATCAGAAGGCACATAAACTTAATTTTGTAAGATTTTCATCCTGTCAAGATGATTTGTTTTGAGAAGCATCTGAGGGTCTCTAGGCCACCCACCATTTTAATAACTCAGATTGTTCTGTATATCATCAAGTCACTTTGTCCAGTTTGGACAACTTTATTTTACATAACTATAAATTTTACTCTCTGTTATTATTCTAAATTTATCTCAATAAGAAGATATTTATCACTATTATAGGAATGGAAAAAATAGCTTAACAAAGCATAGATTTCAAGCTTCCAGCAATATAATCACACACTTCTAGATGTACACTTCTATGAATGATTCAAAGTATAAAGTTTCTAAATATCCTTTTAGCCTTTTATCTTTCCTATTTTGTTTCTGCAGTCAATATAAATATGGTATCTATTGAGAAATACGCCTCAACTGTTGCTAAGGATTTTCTTGAAGGTTGTTGTCATTTGGAATTTCTTTTCTATGAGATATTTTGATGTTCAGGATTTAATTCTAGGATAAAGTGTCAAATATGAGGTTGCTAGCTACATAAATACTAACCCTCTACCCCCAATTCAATTTCAAAGAGCAATTCAGGTGAGAGTAAATAAATAAATAAAAGGTTTGGTTAATGTTGGACATTTGCTTGGTACCATGTCATTCAAAACTCCTTCCATTTAAAAACAAAATTTGCATTGACATACGAATGATGTATAATGCAGTATAATTACTTACGGGGTCCTTGAAAAGAGAAGCCCCTTTTTTTCCAAGTGATTTAACTCTGAAAAGGAATTACTCCACATGCCCAACAAATACTATTAAATAGCATTTTATGAGGCTTTTTATCTGCATATTTCTACACATGGACAGACTATTGTGTGTTCTAAAACCTGTATTTACTTGACACACTTTTATGGTCCAATGGGCAAACACTACTTAGTCCTCAAATAACATCACAGTAATGACTACAGTCAAGACAGCAAGAACCCTCCACCATTATTATCTGTATCAGACTGCACCAGATGGGGTATCTGCGGTGGAGTGCTGACAGTGGTGAACATGGAACAACTGTTTCTGGTAGTTTTGTGTACTCCTGGGCACAGCAACATTACCTTCAAAATAAGTCGTGCATAAGCGCTTTTGTTTTGAAGAAATATATTGTATTACATTTTTTTCTTCATCTGAATCTTGCAGAGAGAGAAATAACACAGAGAAATGACAATGAGTTACATTAAGTGGGATTTAGCCAAATTTCACTGGGTATAAAGTAGGGTTTCTCAACTTCAACAGTATGGATCTTTTTGTACTGGAGCATTCTCTTGCGGGGGCTGTCCTGGCACTGTAAGATGTTTAGCAGTATTGTTGCTCTCTACTGACTAGAAGCCAGTACCCAACCCCCAGAGGGTTGTGATGAACAAAAATGTCTCGCCACTTCAGAATTACTGACATAAAGGAACGAGATCTTGAACATACACATACTCTTAACTGACTGAATTATATTGCTTGGCTTTGTCAGTATCAGATTTTTTTTAGTTTCCAGATACAAGGTGTTAATGTTTTTTCAAAGTATATTTCATCTACGATTGTTCATTTGTTTGCTTTATTTTGTAGTCATGGCTACAATATGTAAGTATTTCGCATTTGCAATATTATTTCACACATGTTTTATTGAGAGCAAGAAAATAAAATGGAAACTATTAAGAGTCAAATAATACAAGGGGGCAGCTTTACGAGGAAAGCCTCAAGTGTCTGTCTATTCAGGAGGGAAATTTGCTCCTACGGGGCCCCATGGGGCCACAGGCTCCTGGAGGCCTCTGCAGTTCTGGACTAATTCCTGCCCAGTGTTAAGAAAAATATTTAGACTGAGGAATACTTCATGAGAAAAGCTGCTCCCTCCTAGAATCCGTGGGATTTTCATTTACTTTTCTCATCTCCTTAAGCTTTTGGAATAAAGAGGCTGCTTCCAAGAAACCGGGTAGTTGAAAGAAAGAAAGGGACAAGATTATTTACCACATCACTAATTATGAACATGACTTGAATTGTAATAATAAATAGAAAAAAGTCAGAATCCACGATTCTGCATCCTTGTGAATGTCCACCAGTGGGTCTAATTATTATGCTGGGACTGTCAGTTCTGTCATTAGGTGTAGTCAGGGATTCATTGTTTTAGTTAATCAAAAATTCTGCTTTGCAGAGAGTAGCCATATAGTTATGAGTTATCAATTTTCTAATTGCTACTATATAATAAAAGTCTACTTATTACTACATCTTTTTCTCATATTCTTTCTTTGATAATTTAAAAGGGATTTCAGGATATTTTGTTTGCGTTAGGGTTATCACTACAAAGCTAAGTTATCATTATTCTGTAGCTATGAAGAACTACCTTCTGATAAGGATTTCTGGCTGATACAATGCCAGGAAAAATAGCTTTTAACATTCAGTATTGGCATCGTAAGCACAAATGAATACAATGACAAGAATAACAGTCTATATTCTACATAGCATTGTATCCTGTATCGTGCACAGTACCTAATTTCATCAACATTCAATAAATACTGAAAAAGATCAAATTTTCACTCATCTATAAGTTCCTAGTAAGTGACTAATATGTATGGGTTAGTTTACTAAATATTATATAGTATGCAGTAAATAGAGAAAATGAATGTGACTATTTGTATTTTAGGAAATACATGTTTAACACTGAAATTGTCATTTTGATATTACACTAATTTTCAGCATATATGCAATTTTTCCTTAAACAAAATTATTTAAAGTGCCAAGTACCTACCTGTCATTTTATAGTTCTCAAGATTTCAGGAATCCAAAATAATTTGACCTATTTATTTAGGATCATCAAGTCTTCTCTGAAACTATAAGTGTAAAAAAAATACAAACAAAAGTCCTGATAATTTTGGAAAGAGAATAAAATCTACTTGGATGAACAAGCACCTTAATTCTCTAAATAAATATATATTCTAAAGAGACAAAAATAATGAATAAGCTTGATCAATTCTGAATTTAATTTTTAATGCCTTTTTCTTTTTACTTCTCAAACCGTTTTCTTATGCATAGAGAACAAAAGAAGAATCATCCTGCAGTTAATTTTTATAATTTCATCAGCTGGTAGCAGAGGACCAGTTGCTTTGTGGATAAAGTGTTGGCTTTATATTCTAAAGGACAACTTCAAATCCTGTTAAGGTTATATTTTTATTAAAATTTCCATTAATTTTTCCATCAATGTGATTATAGATTAATATTAATTAATTCTTACCATTTTTTGAAGAAATAAATGGAGCCATATCTGATTCAAAGTTAAACAAGACACTATTCAGGCTTTCTTGGTAACCCTTTCCTGGGTTCAGAATTGGTTGGGGAGAAAGGGAATAAGATATCTTTAATGGCATTTTATTGAACTTAGCAATTTAAATGGCCTACCCTGATTTCTGAAGATATCAAATTACCATATGGAAGATGTCTTTCTCATCAAATCTGCTCTTATTGTTTACCCAGAAAATGACAGAGGTAATTTTTAATGTTGGATGTAGTACTTTTGTGTATGAGTCATTGATATTAACGAGATTCTGGGATAAGGTCTCTCTGTGCTAAAAACTGCTACGTCAACAAACATTAATATTACAGAAACTGACAACAGGAACCACTGGCATTGCTTCTCTGGAATTTTAATTTATTAACGTAGCAGATGAAAAAATGTAACCTAGGAAGAGTATAATCTTTATGCTTCTTGGGGAATGCTGGGATATTAAGGTGGCCCACCAGGTAGCCTATTCGTATTAAGACATTCTTAAACTCCTTAGAGAGATGGGAAAGAGGACTTTAAAACTGATGGGTACAGCTCTGGGTCCTTGGGAACAACCTTTTCCAGACAGATGCATGACAAAGGATTATTACAAGCTTCGAGGATGGAATGTTATTCAAAGTGAAATGCAAATTCACTCTAACACACTCTAAGTTTTAGTGATTAAGGTGAATGTCTCATTCTCTGAAGTACTGCAGAACCAAATAAAGTTCACAGTCACCTCATCTCAGTCATCTAACAGTGATGGGAAGTTTGGAGTATTCTAGGATTTATAGGCGGATGCAGAGTTTCTGTTTTGGAGCCTAGCACTGTGATATTTACGCTTTAAAGGAGAAGTATGTAGAGACTAATATTCCTCTATACCTTGTTTGCCTATTTTTTGTTACCTATAATGTCAGGAGACGTTTTTAATTTCTTTAGAAAAAACGAGTTGTAGAAATAGGTCAGAATATAATCCAAAATCTGACAGGTAAAGCAGAAAAGGGTGAAGCCCCCAAACACCAATATGCATGTGTTAAATATTTTATGTTATATACTGAGATGCCTTATAGTAAGAAAGCTATTAGACTATTTTTTTAATCAATGATTTTAAGAGCCAACATTCATTCGACATTTTCTTTGTGCTAGGCACTGTTGAGAGTTTTAACCTTATGGAAGTCTCACAGCCACCATATCAGGAAGGTATTATTATTTTTTCTATTATAAAGATAAGTAAACTGAGATTTAGGGAGTTAATCACAAAGACTAGTCAGCAAACAACTCAATCAGTTTGTGACAATCTCAAAGTGTCCATGTAGAAATTCTTAGAAGTAACAATTTTGTTTAAGAGAGCATTGAAAGCAGTGTTTTCAGAGAGGAAAAAAAATTTGAAACTGTATTAATTGTCTGTGTCATAAGTTGAGAGAGGAGGTGTAGACTTGCTTCCTGAAGTTGTCTGCAGCCGGGATTATTACAATACCAATAAAAGGTTCTAGGAACCCATAGATTGACATCACCATGCAAAAGAGTGGGGAAAAGACCATCATGCCCACATCACCTCAGAAAACACATGCATTCCATATGGGGCTGGATGATCCAGAGCAGGGGTTCAGCACTTTTTCTTTAAGATTGGGTTTCATTCTGCTAACAGCATGTTGGATGAGTGCCCACTAGCAAGCAATTAAGACTTTGTGCTTGCCTGCATTTTAGTGGCTCTCCTCATGCAACATGCAGCCACATGGGAGCAGAAGCTGTGCCAGCATGGGTCACGGTCTGGGAGCAGCATCAGGAGAGCTTCTATTCTTTAAGGACTCAGTCTTCTGGGAAGCTGGATGATTGACTGGCTGTGCCTGTGAGAGAAGATCAGGAAGGGAGATGGACGAACAAATGGGAACTACAGGGAGATACCCAAAGCGGACTTGGGAGAAATAAGCAAAATGCTACCAAGGAACCTAAAGGAAAAGGAGATAAATCAGAGTCTGAAAATTAAGATGCAATTGGGTTCAATAACAAAGGAGACAAAACCTGAATGGCTGATGAGAACTTCTTAACCACTGAACTTGGATGATGACCTCATTAATTTTTTTTTAATAAGAAACACACAAGTGCTGAGAACCTAAAATATGCCAGGTACAGGGCTGGGGACATGAAGATGAGTGAGACATTTTCCTGTGAGGGTGATGGGAGAAGTAGAGCCACCATGTGTAGTGTCAGACTAAACAGCTGACTACCATTCACACAGACTTATGGAAAAGGCAACGGTGCAGCCAACCAATTTCCTCTCCCCGTCTCACTTTGTTTTGTGTCTGAAAAGAAAGCATCTTGATTCAGGATGGCCTAAGGAGTGCCGAAAAGAATTAGAAGGCTTTATGCAAAGATGAAATAGCCTCTGTGGGAAGGCCAAGTTTTTCACATCTGAAAACAAAGTAGGCCAAATTAGTGGCTTCAAATCTGATTGATTACTCAGTACCTCCTGGGCATGATTTTACAGTACAGAACAGAACTCCTGCTCCTGGAAATTCTGGTTCAATAGGTCTAACCGGATACATTCTCATGATGCAAACATTGCCCTGAACAATTGTGAAAAGAACTGAAATCACAAAAACAACATTTTCCCCTTCAAAATAGACTTTGTTAGGTTAAAATTAAAGGGAAGAAAACTGCCTTGCTGGCTACATCTGCATATAATCTATAAAAATCCAAATGTACAGAAAACTATCCTTCAAATTATGAATATGGCCCCTTAAACAAGCAGTCTCACTGGTGTATATGAAAGCAATTTTATACATGTTATTTTTAGGGATAGATCAATTGCATTACCTGAAACACAAACATATACAATTAGTAATTTATACTTTCTACCTACTTGGAAAGTTGAGCATAAACTAGGTTTCATGGAGCATTAGTCTAATCACTAACTAGGAGTTTTGACTTTATGGGCCTTTAGATGACATGCAAAAATTATAACCTTATGAAAGCCATAGTCTGGATCAAAGTGAATTTTTAAATATATCTAACATGCTTAAAGATCTGAGTCATAAAAAATTCTTGGGTTTAAAACATTATTTTGCAGTAATATCAATCTTTGCTTAAGTAATACCTTATGCAAATGTTTACATATCTAAAAAGATAAGATTGGAACATGTAGGGCAGAACAGTTCCGGTGTTCAGAGTCTCCTCTTCGGCGATCACATTATCTACGGTGAGAACTCTTAATCCCCTCTTCAGGACCCTGGACTTCCACAGGGCACGGACAGAAAATGGAGTATCCATTTTAAATTTTATTTTGAAGTAAATCCCCACAAATTGAGCATTATACTGGATTTCAATAGGTATGTGAGGTTAATCCTTAAGTGGTTATTCATTTGAGGTAAACCTCCCCAGTGGCTCAAACAAACTGAGGAACTGTGCATGTGTGGTTGAATCCAGCCGACTGGGTCACTCCAGCGGGCACACCAAGTGACGTAAATAAACATCAGGGGACTTTTTGTCAAACCCCAATTCATCTCTCATTTCCATTCGCCAGGTAAGTTAACTTGAGCAAGTTAGTCAACCTTTCCCAGTCCCGTTTCTTTACCTGTCAAATGGGGACAGTGACTACCTTTCACTCTGGTGGAGACTGGTTCTTAGCAACAGGACGGGCTATTTCTTTTCCTGCTTTCCTGTGAACAGTTCTCGTTAGGAATTTGGGAAATTGCTTCAATTCCTTAAGGCCTATTCAGATGTATTCTTTTCATTTCTCTGCACTAAAATGGACTCCTTGTGATACAAAAGAATTAATAATGGGCTTCCACGAGCAATCAATTGCTACCACTTTTACCACGGAACTGAGGAGAACATCTTATTAAATTCCGAGTTCTCAAGTAAGTTGATTACACCTTAACATATAATAATTACTTGCCATGGTCTTGGAATATGTTTATCTATTAATGATCACATTAGGTAGATTTTGTTACAAATTGTTGCATTTTCAAAATGCTCAGGCAAATACACACCTCCAGCTAGTCAGATAAATCTGAAGGCTGGCAAAGGGGAAAAAATGAAACTTTCTAGGTAAAGTATAGGGTATTGTGTGTATAAGTGTGTGTGTGTGTGTGTGTGTGTGTGTGCGCGCGCACGCGTGCGCGCATATCCACTGGGGACCACAGGAAAAACAACAACTGTGATAACAAAAATCACAACTGTGAATGCCCCAGAGGTGGGAATTCAATCTCATTTTTGAGATTTATTTTTAAACTGGTCCAGGCTTAGCTCAAAGCTTACTTCATGTTATTTCCAAAGGAGGTAGTGTAATGACACATGGTACATATATAGCCCTTGTATAATGATGAGATTCTTTTTTGAAACATAAGTGCAATATAAGTGCACACTGCTGCAACTGAAATAATCTTCTATATTTCTTTCAGGTAAGACATTATCACCCATTTAATCAAACAGTTCAATACTGAGAGGAAAACTCCCCCTAATTCTGCCCTATTCATTGCATTTTACAAGGATTTTGCAAGCACCCAGGGCAGAAAACCCAAACATTTTATTTTGGCAAGGGAAGCTTTATAGAAATATTTGCAATATTTTGTGTTAATCCCTTCACAAGTCACTTTGGTTTGTCAAATATTTGTTCTAGCAGACTTTTCTACAGTTACAGAGTACATCAATCTGTTGTTTTAACCTTTTGAAAATCACCCTGTGTCTTCTTGAAGGAAATAAAGAATCATTGATGAAACCTTTTAAGTTTTCAACTTCTTTGCAATAAGGTGCCTGGAAGAGAAATCAGCACATTACCTCAAGGGAACGGCTGCATCTCTGCTTACTTTCTTGGCTCATCGCTTTATGGATATGAGGGACCTTAAAAAGTAAATGGTGGTTGAAAAGAACAAACATATTTATTAGGGCAGTTAGAAAAGACTGTTTTGATATTTGCCAAGTTCCTTCTCAATAACATGTTTGGCAGCTACCAAATGACACGGCCTGCCCAGAGTTGATTTTGACGAAGCCTCTGGGATGTGTTAAAAAGTAAACCAGAGCAAATCACGTACTGGAAAGCATAACTCAATCAAGGAAAAATGTATGATTAAGGGTGACATGGGCAAGGAAAGCTTTGCCAGAGCTCAGGGTAAATATTTGTATCAGTGTGAAGAGAAAGCTTCGTGACGCTGATGTCAACCAGCTGGAATTTTCATTGTTTATAAACTTTTGTTGTTAGAGTTGAATTCTGGCAGAAAAGGTACCAAAGAAAGAGCAGTTTCCCAGCATGAAAGTTTGAATTCTGATAAGGCAGCTTGACCAGATATGAGCGCAACGATGCAGAATTTCAGCCACTTTTTCCTTCCAGAATTCTCTTGCCAAGAAACAACCTTCTTGCCTCCATCTCATTTTGACAAAATCCATCAGGGTTACCAAAAAGACAAGATTTTGTTTCGTTTTGTTCTGTTTTGTAAGGATTTATGCCTTCTTCTTCTTTTGTAGAACCATCAGAAAATGGGTAGGAATCTAAATGGATGTTTTGTTCTTTTTTTTTTTTTTTAAACAGAAGAACGTTGCCACATGAATCAGGTATTTTAATGACTGAAAATAAAGGGCTTGGGACTGAAACAACCAATTTTTTGAGGAGTGTCCATTAAATTCATGATGCCAAGCTATTTATTTTTTTACCTCATTGTAGGTCATTTTATATGTTTAAACTCAGTAGTTGAACAAGTTAAAGGATTTGGGCACTTTGTTGAACTCACCAACTAGGGAATCTGTATTTTCTTACTAAACTACGTTTTATTGTAATTTTTGGAATACTGGAGATAGCCAAAAGTTATAAATCAAACAATATTACAAGGAAATGGATTTGTATGCACATTTACAGTAGTTCAGAACAATTAACTCAACTTTCAGGCAGGGAAAGAGAAATTGGTGGAAACTGACTAGTAACACATAGTCCTTCCTCTGAAAAATAAGCACACAAATGGTTCTCATTTGGCAAAGATGGACACAGAGAGATGCCCCATTTTCAGAGATGGACTTCTGCCAGAAACCTTCTCTGCAGGACAGATGTCCTGACAAGTGTTCCTTGCTTCTCCCTCATGATAGCCTGGGAGCTCCAATAGGAACCACATTCAGTAAGGGATGTGTAGTGAGATTCACTGAAAAGGAAATAAAGAGAACTCCAAATTCCTATCAAGTTATAATTTCTTTAAATAACTGTATGTTTTAAGTATAGTTCAATGTGGTTGGCCTAAAACATAGCACCACGAGACTTACACAGTTGTGCTGTTTTTGAAAAGGCTCATTACATCCATTCAGGAAGAAGCTCAAACTCGAGAGGCCCTCCGCTGGCCCCCCGTATCCCACAATGAATTGAAGGCTGGCCCTGCCAGTGTGGAAACAGGACACATCACAAACATAACCACACCACCCAGCTGCGCTAAGAATAGAAACCAAGCCCCTGCTGGTGTAATTAAGAAATCTTCTCTCCCAGTCCCTGGGCTTTAGAGACCTGGATCACTAACTAATTCTAATTTAGAATGCTTGTTTGATAAGGGTCTTTGTAAACTAGGAAGGAAACTGAACATGAAAACTCTTCATTATAAGTTTCTGAGCTGATACGTTCTCCTTGTGAAGTAGAGTCTCTGGTTCACTGGCCTAGACATTAGCCTTCAGGGCGTAGCTCTTTCTGGTGCACTGAGATGATGGTGTCTTTTCAGAAGCCAAAGAAGTGCCAAATCCTTCCACCTGAAGTTTGTGCATTTCTGCTCAGTTGCAATGTGCTCGCAGCCCACGGAATTCAAGGGAATGCATACAAAATAAATACCATACTTAAAGCTAGAAACCTACCAGGTGGGAACCCTGGGCTAGGACACACTTAGGTTTCAGTTATATTAAGGTACATACAAATTTAAAAGGAACCAACCTGTCACTGAGCTATTCCTTTCTTATCCCCTTCCTGCCTCTCAATGACAGGACACTCTCTAGGTCATTCTGCCTTGTGGATTGGGACCCTCTGGCATTATATTTTAATTAAATGGTCAGATTATTAATGCGTGAAAATCAGTCACTGCAAATGTTGAGCTAACCATTTTTCATACATAATGTGTCCATATCAACGTTATAACAGCCATATACTAAAGATTGACATGGTCACTTTTAAAGAAGAAACCTGATAAATATTTGAGCTAAAGATTCTTGGGATCATGCTAAGGGGCCAAGAGGTCAGATCTCACTGCTGATTTTTCACCCTGCTGTGTAGTAGTGGAAAACCGCTTAGCCCACCTGCTTGTAGGTCCATTCTAGAGGTTCAACAGAGGAGATAACTGGTCATGTATTCATGGTATACTAGCATGCATTCAACACTGTGTTTGAAACAGAGGGGATTCTGAATAATTTTAAAAAACCATTCATATAGACTAAACCCATTTGTTTTGCAAGCCTAATATCTCTTCTTTATGGAATCCTACCCTCCTTATGTTTTGAGAATTCCTCTTCCCTTCATTTCAACCATACATTACTGTGGAAGGCAGAAAGCTAATATAATTATTACCTGTTGCCTAACCTTATTTGACTGGTCCAAGTTAAGGAAGTCAGAGTCTTTCCTAGCAAATTTGAGATAAAAATAAGACATCCTAGCTCAGCTTGAATGCTCTCTTAAATAGAGGAGATGAAAACATCCAGCCTATTGATGGCCTCGTACCTCCCTGTAGACTTGAGAATGAGAAAAAGCCAACCTGTAGCAAGAAGGAAGAAGGCATAGGGTTAGAGACCAACGAAGGATGGAGAGATGATTTTTGAGTTTCTGCTACTAGCTCACCCAGGCCCAGCTGTATCCCTTTCCCAGAGATACTCCGATGCGGTGAAAAATACGAGAAGACTCTACTACTTAAGTTAGTTAAAATGGGTGTCTATATGTTGCAGTAGCAGTTAGGGCTTAACTCTTCAACCCACTACCTTCAAAGAAACAATGAAGGAATTTGTTGATTACTTAGTGTGTGCTAGGTTGTTCATATGAATTATCTCATGTAATCCCTTTAGCAATCCTAGAACTTTAAATAACCTTATTTCCATTTTATAGAGGAAGAGACTGAAGATCAGAGAAGCTAACTACCTTATCCACGGTCACACAGTCTGTCACTTCAGAGTAAGTCCAAACTCTACCCTCTTGCATTGCTTGCCAACGTCCTTCGGAATCTAGCTGAGGAAGAACTCCCCTGCATTCAATATGTAAAGAATGTAATACATTTCAGAATATTGTTAGTGATGTATGATTACAGATAAAGAAATGTAAATGCAGGATGGAGTAGTAAAGACAAGTGTCTTGAGATAGAACTCTCTCAGTTACAAATGACAGAAACTATACCCAACTCACAGACTGCTTCAGGAATTCGGAAGTGCAACGGCCAGTCTTACTTCACACATCGCCAGTTCTGGGATTTAAAGGAGCTCAGCAGCACTCTCTCTCGGTTCCTTGACTCTGCTTTTCTCCTTGTTGCTTTCACCCTCAGAACACTTTCTACAAGTAGTTTCCCTAAGCGTGTTTCAAACACTTGCACGGCCTGCAAATTACACTGGTGGCTCTTATAAAATGGGGCCTGTAGCCTGAAGTCCTTTCCCTTTCGCCCAGAGATGGAGCCTAGGGAAGAGGCGATTACAAGCCCTGGAAGTTGACAGAAAGCTGTTTGGCATAAAGTTCCATGGTTTGGGGACCAAGAGCATAGTATAGAAGGCAAGGGCTTGGCTCTCAGGGAAGTGTGAGAGCAAGAGTAGCCTCTGCATGGAGTCCCCAGCTCTCATATCTACAAATGACACCTGGTGGCACCCAGCAACTTCAGACTTGCAACTACTTAATATAAGGTCCAAGGAAAAGATAAAGGGAACAAACAAAAGTCTTACATCACCTCCAAACTGAGTCCTATTGGACAGACTTCATCTCAAGCTCATCCTGGACTCAATTATTATTGCCAAAGAACCAGACTATGCTGATTAGCCAGTCCTGACTCTGAGTACCCAGCCAGATTTGGGTGTTAGGATTAGCCCAATAGAACCAGGCAGATGGAGAGTGGTTGAGTGGTTACACTGCTACCTAAAACCAGGGATTAGATGCTGGGCAGGCCAGAAACAAAACGAAACAAAACAAAAACCCCCAGAAACAAAAACAACCAGGAGAATTGTAACTTGATATGTTAAGGATGATTATAATAATATGTAATAATAATACAGCAATAATTATTATTATTATTCTGAGCAGTAACATACAAATAACAGTGAACGTTTGTTGAGCATTTATTGTGTGACAACCATTTTGCTAAGGGCCTAAACTATATCATTACATTTACTTAACAACCCTGATGTATAGATACTGTCATTATTGCTAATTTATAAATGAGGAAACTAAGGCTTAAAGAACGTAAGCAACTTGCTTTATAACCAAGCCAGAGTAGAACTCGGGACTGTGTACCAGTGGTGTCTTGTTATTCGCCACTACAATATATGTGGAAATTTCCATTTCTCACACACTTAGCCATAAACATTTGACATTATGAGTAAACCACTTGAAAAAAGGCTTGCAGAATTGTAATTCTCCATCTTGAATCCTGTGGCAAGTCAAAGGGGAATCCAAGTGGGAGAATGGGTACCGGGACCTTTTTTTCTTGAACCTGTTCTTCCCTAAGATTACATCTTCAGTGCAAGACGGTCCCTCTGAAATGTAGGAGCTTGGAATCTCACCTTGCAGACTCACAAATTATTTTTTGTTTTTTTGGGGGGGTTTCTTTGTTTTGGCTTCTTTTCTTCATGTTTTGACTACACAAAATAATTAATTTTATTTAACCAGGGAGTGCTCTGGGTAGGATACAATAAGCAAAATTTAAAAGTTCTGCCACTCTTTGGAGGATATTGTTACACCCTTTTAACATTCAAGGCTGAGAAAAAATATCTTATTTTATTATTTTTGTGTTCTAGTTTTTATCATTATTAAAATAATGGTGACAATCTTGAAATCATTTAAAATGTTATGTCATTTGTAAATAGTTAATAAAGTCAATGGTTGAAAATCAAATCAATTAAAATTTACACATAGGGAAGTCTTTTCTTCTACCTATGGTCCCTCTTATTCCTGATAGGTTATCAGTTAATCACTTTCATATATTTTTTTGTACTTTTTCAGTGTTATTAAATTTATTATGTAAAACTATTCCATCATAACTGTTGAAACGTTCAAGTTCCCTTGTTCCTTACCAAATTTTTCTACAGGGAAATCCTGCAAAATCAGAGATTTCACACCAATTTAAAAATGCAGAAGAAAAAAAGTGAGTGGAGGAAAACTGAGTCATAGCTGCAATTATTTCTTACCATTTTTTTTCCTTTGAAATCTTGCAATGTTGATCTCATTTACTCTTCAAAATATGGATGTGATAATTTGGGTGCAACTTCAGGTGGACAATTTCTTCCCCTAGATTCAAAAGTCCCATGACCATGAACACAGTAGACATTCCTGATGGATCCAGGCATTCGTGGAGCACCAACTCCTGTCAAGTTCTTGGGACTGTGGGGATTAAAGAAATAGGAGCCCTCAAGTGTGCCATAAGTCATTTACTGTCCCCAAGAGCCCTCATGTAAAAAGAAAATATCACTTGAGGATGTGAGTGGGTGTTAATAGCACGTGGGTTTGGGTTCAACCTAGGAAAGATGGTAGCAGGCAAAGCTGATCAACATTTAACGTCTCTGCAATTATTTGTTGATTTTTCTTCTATAATTGTATTGGGGAGAAAAATAATTTTCTCTCTACCCTTATGAATTCTTGGCTGAGATCCTTATAATAAAAGACAGATTGACAAGAGAAAAACACACACATATATTAACATGCATGCTTCATGCATACATGGGCGATGATACCCAGGGGAAAAAAGTAACTCTAGAGGTGGCTTAGAATTGAGACTTAAATACCAGCTTCAGAGGGAAAAGAAAGGGGGATCTAAGCCTCTCAGGAGAGAGTAAAGGACTTCTATGAAGAATGAACGGGCCCTTAGAAGACGAGATGGGAGATACAATAGTTTGTGACAAGTTTGTCTAGGTGTGGTGTGGTGTTAACTTCCAGTCTCACCACCTGTGACTACAGTTAATATTCTCCAGTTGATGAAACTCTCAAGGTGGGGATTTTTATCAGTTGAGTTCCTTTTGAAGATTTGTCTTCAGGCCCGTAAGGGGAATTCAGAGAAAGCTTCTCCCCACGTTCACTGTTTTTCAAGTGACTCCAGCTCAAAATACTCAGTATGGGCCTGGCACATTCTGCTACTTTTCACCTTGACTCCAGAGTTTACAAAGGTGATTTCTTTTTCACTGCTGTAGCCCCATTACCTGACTTGCCTGAGATATTAAACATATATGGAACAGACTGTCTGGGAGAGGAGGGAACCCCTCTTCCAGAGGTATTCAAGCAGAACTCAGATCTCCATCTTGAGAGGAATTGATGAGGAAGCTGACTTTAAGTCTCCATCCAACTCTAGGACTTTATGATTTTCAGATTAAAGAAATCAGATCCTCATTAGATTCCTCTAAGAAAAGGCAGAAAATAGATGACACACAAAGAACCCTGAAGGTGGTGTGGGAACCAGAGACTATAACCCTGGGCTGGGACCCTCTGGGAAATTGCTGTTCCTGTCCTACTGCCCCCAGTGTCAGAAGTAGAGCTTGGTGGGTAAAAGATCTGAATGGAGGAATAAACAAAATAAAAGTCCTTACATCAGCCACAGTGCTCTCCCATACCCCAGCAAATAATAAGATGACCCTTCCTGAAAAAAAAGAAGAAGGAGAAGAAAATAAAAGAGTAAAAGCAGGCAAATAGTCTGGGAAGCATGGTGAATAAAAGAAAAGGGAAGAAAAGAAAAGAAAAGGGAAGAAAAGAAAAGGAAAGGAAAGGAAAGGAAAGGAAAGGAAAGGAAAGGAAAGGAAAGGAAAGGAAAGGAAAGGAAAGGAAAGGAAAGGAAAGGAAAAAAATAGCAAGCAAACAAAAACAACATTACCCAGGAGGAATGAAAGTAGAGACGGAAGTAGTAAATGAGAAACAAATGGGAGCAGCAGGCTGTGTTTCCCGTTGCCCTCTTTAACTGAACTCTCTAGTTAAAACTTCTCATCCAGGATCTGAGCAACGCGGTAAGCACCTGTAATTGGTTTCTTACTAAAAAATCAATGCCGTTAAAAACCCACTTGTCTGAAAAGGAAATCTAAATATAAGCCTGATATAAATGGGTCTTTATGTGATTGTAATTTCTTAATTGGTTTTAAATACGTGAGTCTTTCTTAGCGGTGGGCTTCACCTCCACTTAGGGAAGGGAAGCAGTCCCCCTGGAGAGATGGAACCAGGCCTGCTTGGGCAGCAGCCCCAGGCCCAGGGATGGATGCCAGTCTGAGTGGCTTCAGCTCTTCTTTGCCGCAGCCCGGTCCCCACCAGGAGGCCAGCTCCTCGCCTCAGGTTAACCACAGTGAGCGCCACAGCAAGTCGACTCACAGCAAAGACAGAGATGGGGGTAGACTCTAGCTAAAGGGGGCCACGGAGACTGCAAAAGTATCATATTATCCTTGAATATCTACAGCTTCCACTTCTCTCTCCATTCTCTTGCAGCAAGCATTTCTCCTCTTATAAAACAAAGGAAAGAAATAAAGCAGTGATTACTTTCACACCCCCTATTAATATAAGCCTAGGAAATATATCCCTTTCCCCTAGATTTGCGTAAGCAGATTTAGGATCCAACAAGCATTATTTTAAAAGGGCCATCCTTATTTGGCTCTAGAAATTAAAAAAAAAAAAAAAAGTATTCCCTAATCAGATCTTTTAAATCCGTTTTCTCTGAACATTCACATTTGGAGTCCTTGAAAACTTGGCCCTGTGTAGCCTGTTATTCCTTCTCCGTGGACTTCACCTTTGAGGGGCTGAGGATCCGATGCTTAGGAGAGTTAGGGTGCGTGGGGCTGGATGAACCGGGTCCCAGAATCATCAGAAAGGCAAAAGAGCTTTATGAGTCCCTCTCTCTGCATCGTCCCCTGAAGGGGCAGCCCAGACAGAGCGTGGACACTATGCTGCACGTGGCAGAGGTGGCCTGCCGCACATTTCGGCCTATGTTCTAACAGCCAACTTGTCAATGAATGCCATTAGCACAGATGTGCCACGGGCACTCGGGGACTGAGCGGCGGGCAACCTCAGATCAGTGTGGGAAGAGCAGACATCGGGTGGTAACAACTTTCAGTCATTACTGACCTGGGCTCTATTCAAACCAGTGACCTAGAAATGAAGGGCTCCGAATCCCATTACTAATTCCCCGAGCCATCAAGTCTCCCCTATGGCCTGGATCTTGTCCTGAAACCCTGGTCTCCTGTTGAAATAGCATTAGACGGCAGCCACTGAGTTGGCAGGCAGGGTTTTTAAAATAAAAGAGGGGTGGGGGGTGGAGAGGAAAATGTGCACTTACCAAGTTGGCTTTAATTATTACTTTAAAGTTTTCAGCTCCTTTAAACCTAAAAACCTGAACCTTCTTTAAAGTCAAAAGCTTGCCAGGAAGTACAAGAAGGGGGTTCAAACACACACAGCCTTCTATTTTGCTTGAATGGGGAAAATACACATGCCCCCTCCCAAACCGAGGAATAATGAGAGGAAACCAAATGAGAGGAAGTGGTTGAAAAGGAAAGAAAGAGATTAAATGAGTATTGCAAGGAAGAGAAGAATATTTACTGCCAAAGTAAGAAAAAGGAGCTAAATGAAAGCACCCTTGAACGGCTTTCCCCTCTCACTTATTATCTCTCTGTCGCTCTCTCTCAATCCCTCTCATCAAAGAGGGACAATTATTTTTCAGTAAAAAAGTAGGATTTTTGTGAGTTAGGTGAAGCCTGTGCAGGGCGAGCTGGATAGAAATGGCACGTAAAGTTCTGTCCTGCCTTTTAAGCAAAAAGCTCCAGCTTTGCAAAGAGTCCTGTAGGTGGAGCTGCACTCTGCGAATCTCAGATCTCAGCCCCAACAATGAAGCAATTGTTTCCTGTCTCCACTTAGCAATTCCTCCCTCTCTTTCGGTTCTTTCTGGTTGCATGTTCTATTTATTTTAATGTATACCTTTGTGTAAAGCCTGTCTCTGAGTGGTTAGATACCCCGTTGATATGTGGCCTTCAAGGGGGAAAAGGGAGTGCAGCCTGTTCCCATGACATCCCCGGGCTTTGTAGAGCCAAAAAAACCTTCTCAGGAACACCTAATCCTTGGGCTCCGGCCAAGTACCACAATCCTTCTGTACAACTGACATGGGCCACTTGGGACACTTGAGAGCTTTAGGTGTGTCTTTCTGAAGTCAGCCTCGGCCAAGCATGAGGCAAATGTGCCCGACCAAAGAAAATAAATTATGTGGACTCCAATTTTCAGCAGTTATGAAGTATTAAATTACACATGCAAAGAATTCACTTTGGGATTAACCCTTTAGAACTGAAACACAATCTTGTCACAACACTTGTAAAAGGAGCATGCTCTGTGGAAGGCCTGCCTTTCCAAAGACACGGAGGGGGCTGACCGGGAGGCAGAGATGCTAAAAGAAATCGGCTCTAATTAAATACAAACATGCTAGGCTGCTACCTGGGCACAGGAGAGGGTGTATGTTTTGGGGGGTTCTGTCCTGTCTCTTAAGACTAGCTGCTTCCTGTGGCTCCAATACTTTGATGTTACTGTAAAGTTTATGAATTCACAGCAAATCCCTCTTTCAGCACTTAGAATACATTTTATCCTGATTCACACAGCCCCTGTCGCTGCTTCTTCATTCAGATTTAGAGAAGTGGTTGAGAACCACTGGAACTTGAGTGAAATCACAACTAAAGAACTCCTGAAAAGGCATTTGTCTCAGTGACTCAGTGAGTGAAGGCAGACGACATCCTGCCCTGCCCCTTTCAAGAATTCCTGGTTCCCCATAACCATCTGAAGCAGTAAGCTCTTAGTCCCTGAGGTGGCTGAAATTTAACATACGAACTCTGCAGCAGAAAAACCAAACAGGGCTGTTGGTTTCCCCTTGAAAGCTATTTATTTACCAAATGACCATAGAAAGCAAATCTTCAACAATAACAGGAAGAAATCAATCTTGAAGAGCTTAAAAAAGATTTTTTTTAAACAAAGCTAATTTTTCATAAAGTGTGTTTCTTAAGTATGCAAAGCAGGTTTGGGGGAAACATGCCACCTTGTCCCTCTTCCCCTCAGTTCATAATCTGACGGTGAGCTGGGTTCCCAAACAAACGCCTCCCTTACCTCACATGTGCCCCTGAGAGCACACCGACACGGCGACATGTCTGAGACCCCGGGAAACTCATTCACTTGCCTTGTTTTAACCAAAGAGGAAACTATGGCAGAGAAAGCAGGAGTTGCCGAAAGTCACACAGCTAGGACTGCGAGCTGCCTGACTTCCGGTGTAACTTGTTTCTAAAATGACATATCTTTAATTAGAAAAATACCTCGATTTCCCTGTGCCTCAGCTGCTCCCATCCACACAGAGGATATTTTTTCAGACATCTACTGTCTTCAGTTGTATGGAGTACTTTGGGATGCATGTAGAGATTCACTAAAATAATTCAAGGGATAATGAATGGATGTTTTTGTGTTTGTTAACTGTGAAAAAGACAGCCCAACAGAAAGAAAAAGAGTGAGAGGGAAAGAGCAAGACAGAGGGAGAGATGAAGTTCCTGACATCATAGGGTTGCTGGGTGGAGCAACTAATAAAAGGAATTGCTAAGCACTGTGAAATTAGACTGCTGTGTAAAGCTGAAGCAGGATGAACCCAAATTTGCAAATGTCATGAGACTTTTATTTTCAACAGGTGGCATTTGAGAATGCAAACTCTAAGCACCCAAATGAGAGCTCAGAGTAAAAGGGAAGAAATGCGGGGATTTACACACTTGTGAAATCAGGGTGACTGAAAAACATTGCTTCATGTTTGCAGTCTTCTACAGATGCACGTATGGACAGGAATGGCTGATCGGAGATACGCTTAGAAAATGCTCCTCTGATTTTTATTGGTTAACATAGAAGAAGAAAAAAAAAAGTAAGAGAATCTGCTACACAAGAGAAAAGTCACTGACACTGCTTGTGGACAAATGAGTGTGAGCCAAAAACCCCCAAAGCCCACCCATTGCAGCCATCATGATATTCTCACCAAATTGCTTTGCCTGTATCAGATCCACCCTCATATATTTACTCAGATAAGAAAGAACTTTTTGCTGGCAAGCGCCCCAAGTTTGATTTATCACTCATAATACGAAAAGGCTGCCAAGTGAGCCTTTATAATTTCCAGTTCTTAAAATTATTATCATCATCGGGCGTGGAAATAAAGTTCGAGGTTGTAGGTGTGTACACAGCACTCCTGGCAAGAAGTTGGTTTGTTGAGGTGGTTCTCTCTGCCAACAATGTGTCACAAAAGAGGTGCCTAGTCGATGTCAGACCTAAAGAAATATTTTCTCCAAGCTGCTTGTATATATAGCAAGGGATCTGTACAGTGTGGCAGACACTGTAAAGAGGAAACTATTTCTGCTCAGTGAGGGATGTGGACTAAAGCATCCTAATGATTGTGATGGCAACCTGAATTACTTGGTTAAGAAATAAAAATTCTCATCCCTAGGATTTTTCTCTAAAGATTACTCTAAGTTTATGACAGTCTGAATTCTTCCCCACATGTTGGCTAACTAATTTGATCAATTGCTACCTTTGAATATTCATGAGATAAGAGGCGGTCAAGAACTTGCCCACAATGAAGAGTTAGGTAGGATCCTTACCCTCTCCTCCAACCCTACCCTTTGCAAGAAATGTATACCCTTTAAGTGGAGATGGTTAAAAGACGCAGAGCTGAGGCCAGATTTAAATGGGTGATGCAAGAAACTTAGTGGAAATCAAAGATAAGTTTGTAAAAACCCTAACTTCCCAGCCCTTACTTCACCGTATTCTAAAAGAGGCCAGATGTAAGATTATCCTCACTTAAGTCTTGATGGCATTCCTTTGCAAAATCATTTGATTTCAAGTGGCAGAGAGCCTCCCTCGGACATGTGCACAGTCCCTGTGTATGTGCATTTCTGAGGTGAGGCTTTGGCCTGTTATCATTAAAAATAATCTTTAGTTTCTCTTCTTGTCTCCTTTGTTTGTTTGAACAGACAGTGAAAAATAGCTGTTAGAACTTTTTGGTAGAGTGAACATATGATTTTTTTTTTTGAAACAGACAAAGGCATTTTGACCAATGTGTATTATGAAAGCAGATTTTATATAAATATATGTGTATAAAATAAGCTCATTTGCCCATGGCTCAAGGGAAGCTAAACTCACTACAGAAACTTCCCTAATATTTACTTCAGCGTAGTTTTCAGATTTCAATATGTGTAGAGAAAATCAAGGCAAGTGGATAATTGGTATAGGAAAGAGGGCTATGGCCTGTAACTTGCATTTCTTTTACTGTAATGCACACAGTAGACTGGCCTGCGGTGAGTTTCTTCACCAGTGACGGATCCAGACTTGCTGGTATTCTGTTGCAAAACACTGCCCAACAGTACGGTTCCTGCAAAATGCCACTCATGTATGTGACTCTTAATGTGTTTAAATCTACCTGTCTACCTACCTATCTGTCCTCTACTATCTATAAATATATTATTATTTTATTTGTTCCAGAAAGGAGGTAATGTAACTTACATAAATATAATACAGTAAAATTAAAGATTACATGGCTTAGGGAATAGAACAAATGTAAAGTCACAGTAGGAAAGCGAAGATGAAGGCAGAAGTGAGATTGGTACATAAAATGTCTTCCCTAAGGTCCCTGAATTAGACACTGTGTTTTCAGAAGCAAGTGTAAAGGAGGAGTTTCAAACTATGTTGTGATTCACAGTGTCCATAAGTTAATAAGATAGTTTCTCAGGAGAAACACAAATATGCATAGTTCTAAGACCAGAAAGAACTTTCCATCACAGGGCTTCACAAAGAATACAGGAAATTCTACCCATGCTCACTGGTAGCTTAAGACTAAAGCCCAGCTCATGAAGAATAACTATGTGATCTCCATGGGCTTCTGGTAAAGCCATTTTCTCTGACTGCCTTGCTGGATCTTCCTCAAAGGACTCAGCCCTCAAAACTCTCCTTTTCTCTGACTATGGTCACTCTCTCGGTAATGTCATCCAGCCTGATGACTTTAAATATCATCTTTTCATGAACTACCCTAAAATGGATCTATCACGAGCTTCTCTCTTGAGCTCCAGACTCACCATTTACACTGTATATAAGCTCAATAAGCATCTCGAATTTAACATGCCAAAGAATAATAAGAAAAATTGGTTTGACCTCCATATCTGCTCCTTCCTTAAGGTCACCTACTCAGGAAAAAGTAAGCCCATTATTTCGTATGCTAAGGCCAATAACCTGAGAGCTATCCTTAACACCTCTCTTTCATTCATATTTCACACTAATAATTTCTATTATACTTCCTTTCAAGATGCCTTTAGTTGGTCCATTTCTCACTCATTGACACAAATCTGGACCAACTAAGCCACCATGATTTCTTTTTGAGAATACATTTACCTTTTTGTTCATTATGTTCATTCTCTACTTAGCAGTCAAAGTGATCCATTTAATAAATAACTCAGATTATGTCACTGCCTAGCTTAAAACTTTCCACTGGCTTCCATCACATTTTAAATAGAACACAGGTTTCTTCCCAAGGCCTGTATAGCCCTACCTGATAGAACCTCTGTTATTATCCTCTGCCTCCTCCCCCAGCTCACGTCATCCTAGCCATGCTGACCACCTGTTATTTCTTGAACATGCAAAACACAGTCACACCTCAGGGCCTTTGCACTTACTGTTCTCTCTACTTGGTATGTTCTTCCCCTAGTAAACTGCATTACCTCCATTCAGGTCTCTGATCAAAAGACACATTTTTCAGAAAGACCTTGCTTGTGGATTCACCTCCCCTGCCACTAACACTCTCTTTTCTTGCCCTGTTTCATTGGTTTTCAGAATGTTCAGCATTCACGGCTATGGCTTTTTAGCATATTCATTTATTTTCTGATTGTATACTCCGTAAGGGCAGGGATTTGTGTCTTTTGTTCATTGACAAATCTCGATGCCTAATACAGTGTTTGGCCTCATTGTAGATGCTCAATAGAAAACAAACTTGAATTAATTGTTAAACAAATCAAGGGATAGATTTTCAGATTATCTAGAAGAATGGACAGTTTGCATATTCTCTGACTAATTTTTGACAAATAGTATTTCCCCTGCTTCACTTCTTAGGAGTATTGACAAGCAGGGAGCTTGAGGTCATTCTCCCTCAAGAGTTTACTTGGAGTGTAGCATTTAAATTAAGCCACATATCAAGGACAGATCCACATGCTCTACCAATAATTCACACTAGACATTGATTTGGCATCAGTGTGAGAATGAAAGGGGCCTAATGGTGACATCGGCCTGAATAGAAGGACAACTGGCCTCCAATTGATGACCTAAGGGAATTTGGGGCACAGAAATAAGATCTTCCTTCAGAACAGTAAACAGAGTAGAATGAGCATTTACATCACCAAATTTCAAGTCACGGAGCACGACCATGGTGATTTTAACTTAGAACATTTTCAAACACATGTAACCAAATGTCTGCCTTAGACATTTAAATACAACACACAATAATCACAAAATTTTAAAAATAAAACTTCTGTAAACGCAAGTTAAAGTAATTGGAAAAGCTATAGCTAGGGATTTAATGGAGTTAATCTGTAGTCCAGAATCATTGATTATGACTCACCAAAATATGTATGGTTATGTATGCATTTCTTGATGCCATATTAAATTACTACAAACCTAACACCTTAAAATAACATCTATTAATTATTAGAAATCGATTGGACACTTCTGTGTTCTCTGTTTCCAACCCCACAAAGCCAAAGTGAAGGTGTCAGCAATACTGCACTCCCTTCTGGAGGCTCAAAGGGAGAATCCATTTCCAGGCTCACTCAGGGTTTTGGCAGAATTCAGCCCCATGCTGTTGTAGGACTGAAATCCCTGCGTCCTTGCTGGATGTCCAGGGTTCCTCCTTAGCTTCTAGAGCCGCTCCAATTCCTTGGCCTGCGTCCCCAGTAATTTTAAAGTCAGCAGTGATAGGCTGAATCCCTTTCATCCTTTGAATCCCTCCTGTCTCTTCCTGAGCCACATATCTCCTGTCTCTTTGTACTTCCGTGGGGAAAGCTTCTCTGCTCTTAAAGGTTCGTGGGATTCTCCCTCAAATAATATATAGAATAATCTTCCTACCTTATTTTTTTTTATCAATTTAATTTCATCTACGAAAGTCCATTTTGCAATATAATGTAACATATTCACAGGTGAAACACCACTGGACAATGATTGTGGGGCCAAAATCCTGCCTAACGCTGGCCATTTCAAAAATTTAATTTTAGAACAGTTGACCAGTAGCTCTTGTTTTTGAAGACAAATTGCAATTAATGTTCTAATTTGATCAAAACGTTTCCAGTTTTGGGGAAGACCGTGGTGTCACCATGTTGTCTACACATGACCAAATATCTGTTTATATATTGTCAGTTCTACGGAGGAATCTCCATGACTTTCCTTGTGACCTTTAGTAAAATCAAAGGGGTTGGGGTTAGTCAAGTTTATTTCCTAGGTCATTTTAGGGCAGAAGCTGTGGATCCTTTGCACATATTGCATATGTACATCACACATCTTTTCTAGGATTCCAGCCAAGCCTCCTAATACTACTAAGCTTGCCTCAGTGAGCCTTGTTTAATAAAGGAGACCTGTTTGGGTAAGGAAACATCTTTGCTACAAGTCTACACTCTTAGACCTAAGAAAAATTATCTGAAATTTTTGTTTGGAAGCCCAGACATTAAACTTAAATCACTGGAATTAGTGGGAATCAGAACATATAGCATGCACCTGACTTACAATTCTATCAATTTCTCTTTTCTTTGAGAGGTTTACTTGGCTTTTCTGACTCACTTCATTTACTTTCATACTGTCATGCTCACTCAAGGGTCTACTTCATCCACTTCAGCTTCATAATAAAAGAAGAGGAAAACCAAGTTTTAGGCATTTATGTTTATCAAAGGTATTGAATGAGTAGCTACATAGCATTTCCTAATGTCCATCCTTCCTTCCTTCCTTTCTTCCTTCTTTCTGTCCTCCTTCCTTTCTTCTTTTTTTCCTTCCTGTCTGCCTATTGTCTGCCTTCTTTTCTCCTCTCTTTCCCTCCTTCATTAAATAGTGATTAAACATATTATATAAGAATTGTGATGGTTTCTAAAAATACACATAAGAAGAAGACATAGTTCTTGCCCTCAAAGTGTTCACAATCTAGAGACAATGTCAGGTGTCTCTCTGAAGAACAAGAGCAAGAACACCTGAGTGTATCAGGAGATGACAAGAGGAAGAAATATTTGAACAGTACTTCAGAAATGAATGGGGGCAGGAGAATGGGTAGTTCAGCAAAAGAACATCATGGGAGAGCAATATGTGTTCTGGAAAATTCCCAAGGTATGAGTGGACCACTGGTGACTAAAAAGAGTGGCAGTCATTGAGTCTGGTAGGCATGGGTCCAGTTATTAAAGATGAGTGAGAATATCAAATCAAGATTATTAATCAATTGGAGTTTATATTAAGAATATATTAAGAAATAAAAAAGGATACAATGAGAAGTCAGAGAGCACAGGAAACCATGTCAACCAGATATACATGGGACTCACAAGAAGTTACACAACATTTAATATGAGGAAGCTGACTTGATAGCCTACTACTCTCATAGGATTCAGCTTCTCTTTGCCTTTACATTTTGAATCCTAGTAAGCAACTGCAGACTGCTTCTCCTTCCTGCTTATAGCTTCCCTTTACTCACAACTACTCCCTTATATTTTATGGTTTCTGCTAAATGTCTTCCAGGTAAGTCTTTGGATTTCAATGGTACTCACTTGTCTCCATCTCTCTCTGTGTTTCCTACGTTAAAACTCATTGGGAAAAAGAATGTACCTGGATTGCATAGGACTCTGTCCACAATATAAAATGGTAGCAGAGAGCAGGGAGCTCAGGCCATCTGCCACTGAACTCTTGTAACTGCCAATAGACAACAGTGTTCATCAGGACCCATAGCACAGAAATGAGAGGCTGTGGTTAAGGGACCACCCACAGCAACATTTCTCACATATGCTGGCCACAGAATGATTCAGAGCATCATTGAATAAACAGGATTAAAAGAATTTGATGTTTATTCTGCAGATGATGGGTAGAAGTTTATTAAGAAGGAGAGTGAATGATTGTATTCGTATTTTGGAAGGCTAGTGCAATATGGAGGGTGCCTTGGGACTGGAAAGATGTAGAAACAGTGAGAGAAGAGGAACAAGTTGGAAAAACACTGCAGTGATCAAGGCAAAAATCAGGTGCAGGAGCCCGTAGAAATGAAAATGGCAGCACTATGAGGGGGAGGGGGAGGGAAGAGACGGTAGGTGAGGTATTTACAAGAATTTGTCATCTGGAATCACACAGGGCTGTGTTTGAAACTGGCTATGACACTTACTAGCCCTGTGACTACAATCATTCAGCCTCTCTCAGCCTCAATGTCTTCATGAGTGAAATGGGGATAATGCTAGTGAAGACCTTGGTAGACTGTAGTAATAGTCTCCTGAGGTTAAATGGGAACATGCCCGTAAAGTGTCTAGCAAAGAGCCTGGTATACAGTAAGCATTTCATAATGCAACATATGTTAGTTTAAGAATGTTGCTCTCAGACTTCATGACTTTCTGGATGGGGAGAATAGTATCGAGGTAAGGAAGCACACCCTCCTAGAAACCTGAATCCCTGGCTGGGAGGTCTGAATCAGATCACATGTTATCACGGTTTCTTCATGTTCCTGGGAGAAATAAAAAATCTACAGCAAAGGCAAATGTAAGCACATAGTGGTTTGGAGTTTCACATGATTCTCTTTTTTGGAAGAAGGCACTAGTAAATTTCAAAAAAAAAAATTCAAAATACTCAGATAATTTAGAGAGTTCCAATATTAGGGTTCCAATATTCAGCCATGTGGAAACATAATTCAAGAGCACTTCATCACAACTACAGCAACATTTTAGAGAAAAAAAAGTGAATGTTGACTGACTCAGTAATGGCAAGACTTTCTAAATAAGTGACACACAAAGGTAGGATTTTAGGAAACTGTATCGTACCTTGTCTCTATCATGACAATCCTCACCTTAGACTGTGTTGATAATGGTTCTAAATAGGTTACCAAAGCAGAAATCTTGGGGTACAGAGAAGAAAGTTATGAGGAAGAGAGACACATGTTACACCGATTCCTCTTGGTTGGCACATTTTCTTTTCTTACATGACTGTAAAGAGAACTAGAATCACAAAAACTCTTGCTTCTCTTTTCCTTCCATGAACCTCTTTAAACCTAAATCAATAACAATTTACATCCAATCCTCTTGTTTCTGACACTAGGCTAGGTCCAACAGTGTCTAAATCTCATAATTGTCAAGGAATCATCAGCTCTCTCCATAATGTAAGAAGTCCAATAACAACTGACTTTAGAGTTTGAATCAGGTTAAGAATGCAACATAAACACTAATTAAAAGAATTTTGAGGTTCCCAGTGTCTTCAATTGTATGAGAAGCATTCTGTTTGAAGGTTTCAGTGATGTTCTTTCACAACATTGAATTCTTCTAAAGAAAAAAAAATGGTAGTTTCCCATTTTGTAGCCCTTTACTAAGTAAGGATTTCTCTTCCTCTTTCTTTCTCAAAAATGTTCAGTGCCAAGTGAAACCAATGTAGAAGTCTTTTCCTGGAGACATTTTTATGGTGCTGCTTGAGAAGGCAAAAGTTGCAGTAAATGATTTTTCGGCTGAACAGTCTTAGTTTGTCACACACATGAAAGGTAGCCTCTAAGGAAGTATAGAGGCAGGAGTCAGGAAGGAAACAAAGAGGAACTGAAAGAAAGTGTCCTCTCACGGGAATAACTTCTCCATTCAGTCAGATTCTTGGGTCCCCTTTGTCATTTATCCTCATCACATTTATATGAAAGTTGTGCTACATCAGAAATTAATCATGGTGGGCTGAAATAGCAAGAGGTACAACTGTCAGGCTGAGTTCAAGTTGGAATATAAAAAAATAACTAAGCATTACACTGTTAAGAAGAAAATAAATTATTTTGGAAAGGGCTTTGAATATATACATTTTTTTCTATGTCTAATTACTGCTTTTGATTTAACTCTAAATTCAAAGTATCATTACTTTTTACAGTAGAAAATATCAACATTGCTGCACATTTACTTAATGATTATTTATGTGGCATCTTCCACATTATCTCGGGCACTATAGTGGACACTGGAAATGCATAAGTGAAAAATATAAACAGCCCCTGCTCCCAAGGATCTCACTGATTATCATCAATAAAAACGAATCTATCTTTTACTTATATTTATTTTGAAATTTAGATCTAAATAATAGTATGAAACTATCCTGCAGTAAACAATTAACAGCTTGAAGTTGTTGTTATGAAATAATAAATTGAAAACCTGTAAGATTATCTCTAGCAATTTCTACTTCTGAAAGAACACAAAATTTTTCCAATCGTAGGACTATTCCTCATGTTACTATAATTTAGAACAGATTTTTTTTCATAGTGCATCATATTGCATTGATTTGTTCAACGAAGGTACAGAATATGATTGTGAAGGAAAATAACATGGGCAAAATGAAGTAATGAAATTGTCTCTGTATAATTAAAATTAGCAACTTACAGTTAAAACTAAGTCTGGGCTGACATTCCGAATTGACTCATACTTAGGCTGTTTTCTTTCCCTCTCTTTCTTGGAAGAGGTCAATTAACATCGCAGTGCCAGCTCAAGTTTTTGTAGGTTTTGTAGGTTTTGTAGATTTAAAGAGTCTTAGATTGCTGAAGCATTAAAAAAAAATTTTCCCCAATGGCAGTAATGATTTGAATATTAATATTGGATTTTTCGTGGATGTATTAACCTTGTTTATACTAAATCTCATTTTAGGCTGTGCCTTCAAGTTCAACTGATACAAAGTTCTAAGCCAGATGTTTGTAGGAAAGCTTTGGCCCAAATATATATATATGTTTCAAGCAAAAAATATTCTTTCAGATTGCATTGTTGAGCTAACAGCGTCAATTCCTCCCAACTTTTACATAAGTTTTAGCACCACCATGAGCCAGAATTTGTAGCCATTCAGAATTTTTTTCTATTTACTATGAATAGCTGTTCTTAAACTTCATCTAAACGAACAACTATTTCTAAACAGCTCAGTTCTCATTCCTTCCTCATGGTGATAGAACTCCATGTGAAGAACGTCTGCTAAATTCAAGTTTCCTTACAGACAGAGGAGAGAATTCAAAACATACATTCACAAGTCGTGCATTTCAGTCAGCTTGGCAAACATTTAACCAAACTACTGCAAGTGCAGTTATTTTTTTTTATTGACTACTCCTTTCCTTCTTTCTTTTTAGTCACAACTGATTTTGATCCTGTAATAATACTTTAAACATCAGTGTAGTTCTGTTGAGAAAATGAAAGAGGTAAGTGAGCATTTTAGTGGATATAGAAACAAGAACTTGGTTTGTAAAAACTAGAGATAAATAAAGTTCAGAATATGTGAAGCATTACCTGGGGCCAATTGGAGGGATTAAAAATATATCAGAATTACCCAATCCAGAACAATAGGGTACTTCAACAATCAATGAGAGATCCAGCAGTGGAAAAAAATGAACATGAAAAAAGTATTGGAAAATTGAGACCATGAAGAAAGAAACTGACATTGCTTAATCTAGAAAAGAAATGGTTTGAGGGAAACAATAGAAATTTCATCATATGAAGAGTTATTTTATAGACGATGAGGTCCAGATGTTTCCTTGTCCCCTTAGCTAATGTGGAATTATGTGATAGCAGAAATTTTAGGTTAATTATTATGACTATACAGGCTGAAAAACCCTGAAATTGTTTATCAAGAGATGTGTATGGGAAGGTTTATTCAGCCATACAAATTGACATGGGGCCAGGTACCCACAGGGCCTTATTAAAATTAACCTTCAAACAAGACGCTGAGATTTTGATGCCTCCAAGCATCCCAGATATGTGGATATATGTAAGATAAACAAATTAGAAAAAAATATATTTGATATCTGTCTCTTTAAGATTATTCAGGATACTTATCCTACCTTAGCTCTATCTGAGAATGGTCATTTTGCTTAGGCATGTTTTCTATTTTCCAGCAGTTTCAATTGAATGCCCATAAACCCAGATATCTAGGAACAGATTTCCACTTGGTATATCTAGGTAGAGCCAATTTCAAAGTAAAAGTAAGAAATATACTCCTACTACATTTAGAGTAGTAATACTTTCTCAAGAATGCACAAGCAATGACAAAACTGGATAAATCCAGTTACTAATTTAGAGTGAAAGCTAGATATTTTGAGGCACTCATCATTTCTTTTTGCATGGAATGGCCCCTGTGATATAAAAGAGAAATTTAAAATGAAACGAGATTGCAGTTCAGAAGAAGCAACTTGGATAGGCTAGATGATTTAAAGTTTTTTACCTGAATGAGACGATGAATAAATTATTTTATTCTCTAATACTCACAAAGAGATATAACATTCAAAATCACACAATAACATGCACAATCAGAAGCAAATATCGTAGATACTAAATATTTATATCAAAAGTAACACTGAAAAGATCCATTTTTGGCTTCATAGAGTAAGTGCATGATAGCCCATCTAGCCCCTCAATAACAAAAGAAACTGTTAGACAAATCATTTCAAAAAATTAACAACAATGACAACCTGAAGATACCAATAAGTAAACAACAAAATAAAACTTTTGAATGGGAGAAGAAAATGAGTTTCTCCCTATTTTTCTTTTTATCCATGGCCAAAACTTTAAAGAAACCATGGACAATATAAGTGGGAGAAAAGGTCCCTGTGGACCGAAAGGTACAGGCAAATCCCTAAGGTATAAGATCCAGAGAAGAGGATATGTGAATTCTGGGATGAATGACCCTATAGAATTCTCTACTTAATCTGTGAGCTATGTATCATAAAGGTTTTGAAAACTGAACTGAGATTTGAACTGAAATCGTTTAAAGGAGAAAGGACAGAATGTTAGTCTGAACAAAATCAGATTGTTTAGTATTGATTAGAAGCTAAAATAAAAATATCTATAATCTCTGGAGGATTGTAACATTTGAAATATCCAGAATACAACCCAATATTACTTTCCATGCAAAGTACAAGAAAAGATGACTCAAAAGCTAGAGTAGGAGACAGAGTTTTTACAACAGCTATTATAAGTATACTTCATGAGAAAAAGGAAAAACACTCTTAAAATGAGTGAAAAAATAGGCATAGTTAGCACAAAAATAAAAACTGTAAAAGAAAATCAAGTGGAAATTTTAGAATAAAAAAATAAACAAATAGGAATAAAACTCTATATGAAATGGAGATGGCAGGGAAATGAGGAAACTGAAAATAGATTAGTAAAAATGATCGCATCTGAAAAGCAGAGAGAAAAAAAGTTTTAATTGGATACAGCCTCAAGAACCTATGGAACAATATCAAAATATCTAAATACATATATTTGTGGAGCTCCAGAAGACACTCTGAGAGGAGTAAGTTTGAAGCAGAAAATAATTTGAAGAAACAGTGGAAGAACATCCTAAGTTTTGTGAAAGGCATACATTTATAAATTTATAAAGCCAAAAAAATTATTAACATGATAAATTCAAAGAAAACCATGCCTTCATGCATGTAATGAAGATGCTGAGAATCAAAGGCAAAGGAAACCTTTTGAAAACAGCTGAAAACAAATGGTACATCACAGACAAGGGTCAATCATTCCCATGATCCTGGATTTGTCATCAGCAATAATGGAGGTCAGAGAACAGTAGGAAAACATCTTAAAATTATAAATAAAAGTATTGTCAGACTACAGTTTATTTCCATTTAAAATATACTTCAAGAATAAAGCAAAAAGAAGACATCTTGAGATAATGGGAAACTAAGAACGTGCGTCCATTAGACATGTTCTAGAAGAAATGGTAAAGGAAGTGCTTCAAATTCAAGGGAAATAATATTAGAGAAAATTGTGAATCTTCAGGCATGAAGAGGAACAACAAAAATGGTAAAGAACTGGGCAAATATAAAATACTAATTTTTAACCTCTTAAAAGTTCTTTAAAAATATATATGACTATTTAAAGCAAAAATTATGTAACATCCCTGATGAGTTTTTCAATTTATGTAAATGTTGTATATTTGACAACAATAACAAAGCTCAATGAGATGAAAGGTAGAGGTTCCTACATGGTTTCAGGGTTTCTACAGTTATGGTGAGTTGGTACAATATTAGTTCTACAAGTAATCTATGAAAGGTGTTATGTAAGTACATTTTAATCCTTGGAGCAATCATGCTTCCTTCCTTTCTCTCAAATACACACACACACACACACACACACCCCCAACATAAGCTAGAAGGAGATATAACTAAAATGCCAATATTTAAATTAAATTGAAACATTAAAAATATTTAAATAATCTAAAAGAAAGAAAGAACAGATGAACCAAAAACAGAAGCAAAATTAAACAAATAAAATAGTAAACATATTTCAAGTATGTCATTAATTACACTAAATGTTACGGTCTAGGTGCTCTAATTAAAAAGCAGGGATACATAGATTGTAGAAAAAGCAAAACTTTACTATGTGCTGTTTACAGGAGACATGTTTTAAGTATAAAGTTAATGATAGTTTGAAACTGTATGGATAGAAAAAAGTATGCCATGCAAAAAGTAAATGCAAGAAAACTGAATATTTTAATATCAGATAAAATAGATTTTGGACAAAGAATACCGAGAAAGATAAATTAAAAATTTCATAATCAAGAAGATATAAAAATTATGAATGATTATGTGCCTAAAAATGGAGACACAAAATGCATCAAGCAAAAATTGAGAGAATTAAATGGAGAAATAATCAATAGCACAAACATAGGTGACAATTTTAACATTCGTGTGATGAGGAAATCAGACACCATTTTTTTGTTTGCTGACAGCTTTTAAGCCTCACCTCTCCCTGTTCCCCTTGTGCCCCACATTTGGGCAATCTCATAAGAAAGCTCATAAAAAAAGGAAACTCTCCTACACTGTTGATGGGAATGTATATTGGTGAAGCCATTATGGAAAACAGTATGGAGATTCCTTACAAAGCTGAAAATAGACTTATACTATGATCCAGCAATCTTTCTCCTGGGCATATATCCAGAGGAAACTCTAATTTGAAAAGATACATGAACTTCAGTGTTCATAGCAGCACCATTTACAATAGTCAAGACATGGAAGCAATCTAAATATCCATCAACAGATGACTGGATAAAGAAGTTGTGGTATGTATATATAATGAAATACTACTCAGCTGTGAAAAAGAATAAAATAATAACATTTGCAGCAACATAGATGGACCTGGAGATCGTCATACTCAGTGAAGTAAGCCAGAAAGAGAAAGAAAAATACCATATGCTATCACTTATAATAATATTATTAATATTAAAATCTTTTTAAATATTAAAAAATTCCACACACATAAAAGGACACAAATGAACTTATTTACAAAACAGAAACACACTCATAGACATAGAAAACAGACTTATGGTTACCAGGGGGGAAAAGGAGTGAGGAGTGATAAATTAGGAGTTCAGAATTTGCAGATACTGACTACTATATACAAAGTAGATAAATAGCAAGATCCTACTATATAACACAGGGAACTGTATTTAATACCATGAATAGCCTATAATGAAAAAAAATTGAAAATAAATATATATATTTAATATATATTTATATATTTTAATATATATTTAATATATTTAAATATATATATAAACACATATATATAAAACTGATTCACTATGTAAATAGACTATACTTCAATTAAAAAAAAAAGGAAGAAAAAGAAAAAAAAATCTTGAATACTCATTCCTTTAACACCAGCGGGAAACTCAGATCACTCAAGTTCTTGTCCACCTGTAAGAACTCCTACCTCAGTCCCATCCCCTAAGCATAATAAAAACCCAGACCTTTTCCTTGCTCCCTCAAAACATTTTGGATCTGCTTGAGATGCCTGTTCTGATCTCCCTCAGAGACTTCAATTATGAAAATAATAAACTGTTTTTAGTATGTGTGTGGCATCGTCAGTGCTGACATTCAAATTATAGTGTGGGGGGTAGTTCGTCTACCTCTGCAGGTGACCATTACAACTCGTTTCTCAGCAACTGATATAACAAGGAGGCCAAAAGTCAGATAATTCATTTAAACTGTGTCTTTCCTGGGTTTTTGCCATTGACTTTATGAAAAGTTATAAAAATTTGCTCTTCAAAGATGCTATTAATAAAATAAAAAGGTAAGTCACAGACTCAGAGAAAATATTTGTAATACATTTGTCAAACAAAGGACTTGCGTCTATAAAATACAAAGAACACTACAGCCTAATTTCAAGATAAGCAATTAAATAAGAAAATGAGCAAAAACATTTGAACAGATACTGAACAAAGGAAGATTTATCGATAGGCAATAAGCCCATGAAAAGATGTTCTACATCAACAGTCATCAGGGAAATACAAATATCAGTCACAATAGGATACTACAACTCACACATGAGATGGCTAAAGTTAAATATTCTCACTAAACAAACCGTTGGTGAGAATATGAAGCAATCAGAAATTTTATACAATGCCGTGGGTATATAAAATGTTACAATCCATTTGGAAGACAATTTGGCAGTTTCATAAAAAGTTAAACGTGTGTGTACCATATTACCTGACCATTCCACTTCTCAGCATTTGTCCGAGAATCAAAATCAAAAACGTATGTCCACACAAATTCTTGTACTTAGATGTTTACAGAAGCAGCTTTATTTGTAATAACCAAAAGCTGGAAGCAACCCCAATATCCATCAACTGATAGATGGATAAACAAATTGTTATATCTGTCTAGTGGAATACTACTCTGCAATAAAAGGGAAAAATTATTGATACACATCATCCCTTGAATAATTTCAAAATCATTATGTTGCACTTAGGAAGCCAAGCAAAAGAGATGTATTTAGTGTATATTTCTACCTATGTGAAGTCTTTGAAAATGAAAATTAATCTACAGTGAGAGAAAGCAGGTCACAATTAGAGAAAGAATGGATTGTGTTGAGGAGGAAAAAAATTTCCTCTACCCTTCTAGGTAGGTTCTTCTGGCCAGTTGAAGAATTAAATTGATATGAGTCAGATTAACAGGAGAAAATCAAACAAAAGTTTAGTGACATGTATACAGGAAAGAGACTCAGAAAGACTGAGTAACTCCAAAGTGGCAGAAATCCTCACCTTAAATACCATCTTCAGCTAAAAACAAAAGAAGACATTGAGGGTAGTGGTTTGGGACTTCAAAGAAGAGGAAAGCAAATGTTTGGGAAACAAATATTTGCTGGGCCATGCAGAGACACTGGGGCAAGGAGTGGACTCTGATCTCAAGGCCCTACTGAATTTCCCCCACCATACCTACTCCATATTCTTTACAAATATCCCTGGGGATAGCTCTATTCTGGGAACAGGTCCTCTATCTAAACTCTTTCAGGCATTTAAGGGAGAGGTAAGAAAAACTCCTCCAGTCTCTCTTAAAATTATAACCAGTCTAAATTAATCTTCATGCCAGAGACACATTTTGGAGTGGCAAATTTCACTCCCTACAACTGCAAAGAAGTTTGAGGAAAATTTTAGGAGTGATGGAAATATTAATTATCTTGATTGCTGTGATGGTTTCATGGCTGTGCACACAAGTCAAAACTTATCAAGTGGCACCTTTATATATGTGCAATTTGTATTTATGCCTCAATAACAATTTTTTAAAAAGTTAACATTGGTTTAATGAAATAATTTGATGATTGGGCTTCAAGTTTAATTGAGTGTTAATGATTACCATAATACCAATTGATCAATATTTGGATTAAAGTAAATTATTAAATTAATTCACAGAATCAACAATGATTTAATTGAGATTTAATTGGGTACCTATAGGGTACTAGCTTTTGGGAGAGCTAAACAAATGAAAAATTACCCTCATGTGTTGTTTACTGCTTCTGAAACACCTATTATGTATAGACAAATACTATATACCTAATAGGAACGTTAAGTCACCGTGTAACCCAATCCTGTTTAGGTGTAACTTTTGGTCATAGAATGAATTCTAGAATAGGTTAGAGGTAGTTGTAGTTTAGTGGAAAGATAAAATCAGAAAAATAGGGCATCAAACTCTGGCTCTACAAGGGGCCAGTTAGGGCCAATTTTGTGACAATGTTGGCCTTACATTTCTCATCTGTACTATTGGGATAATCCTATCTCATGGGTTTTTTAGGAAGACTTGTAATTATTGTAATGTTTCTGGAATATAGCTTGCACTCCACTAGTGCTGCGTTATGCTAACATTCTTTGAATGTTTGGTACTGAGTCATCTTTCAAAAGCCCCCTATTCATTATTATCTCACTTCATAGATTTCTAAATAAAGTCTCAGAGAATTTGACTGAATTTTCCCATCTCACCATAGCAGAGCTGATCATCATCCTGACTCCAAAATATGTGCTTATCCATTGTGCCGAAGGCACCTCTCTGCGGAAGGCTTCCTGGGAAAGATGACTGTACATGTATAAAAGACAATAAGGGTAGCATTACTGGGGAAGACAAAGTTGCTGCACACATATGAAATTGAACAGTCAAGGTTTAAAGTAGGAGTGTGAAAACAATTTTATTTAAACCAACTCAGAAATGGATCAGTTATCAACTTGCAGTGCTCAAGAAAATGAGATCCCCCACTACGTTGTCTAGAGTTTTAAAACACTGTTTTTGTATCTAATTGTGTTTCACTGCCGCTTCCTGAGCATTATGTTTTTTATCCAAATCCATATTTCATGAATAGGCAAAGCTGAATATAAACATACGTAAATTCACTCTCCATGATATCATCTGAAGGGTAACATAGATATTTATCTCTACCCTCCTGTCACAGTATCTCTCCATCATTAGAATTTGTTCCTTGGGTTCAGATGTGTCTAGCTATTCAAGTGCCAAATCTCCTCTCTTAACATATCTTAGCAAATCTATAGTTCAGAGACATTATTAATCAGATAAAATAGATTCTGTGACAGTCAGGACGGCATTAGAGCGTTTGGAATTCAGGATGGAAGAGGTGCCCTCGGGCAAAAGAGGCACCTTAGAACAGAGGGTGCTGTAATGAGAGAAACTACTTAAGAAGAGCTTCACCTTTCTTTTAATTTGGGTAACTACGTCCCGCTTCCTCTTTTAGACACCTTGGTCTTGCCAATACTATGTTAAGCAGTACAGACTGAAATGGGAAATGTCAGCAAACAATGATTCTTTATATCCAAGTTTCTAAGGATTTGTAAATTTCCTTGCATTTATCTAAAATTAAATCATTTTACTATTGTTGGTGACTATCTTGTATTGAGCACCGTCTATGTACCAAGTATTTTAGTGGGTGTTACCTTGAGTATGATCAAAATTGTAAAGAATAATGACTAGGAGTTTTAGTGATTTGTTTTATAAACCAAATTGTCATTTTTTGTTGCCTATTAATAGACATTTGAAGCTTAGTTATTAATGTATTCAATATCATTTACAAAAGACCTGTCACTTATTTGGTGAAGTCCGGTATCCTTTCTAGCAACAAGAGGAAATGAATGAAGGCATCTAGAAGATGTCTGCTAAAGTACTTTACATCTAAAGAACTCTGTGCTTCTACAAAATTAATTTCTTCTCAAGTCCTGCCATGTAATCTTAGTGTATAGGAAAATTGTAATATGAAAGTCTACAGTGAAGGTACCCATCAAATGAAGCATAGCAAATAGATCTAAACTATGTGTTATTGCTGCATTCTTATTCAGGCAGTGTGGCATGCAACCGGACTGTTTGGTTCCTGCAATACCACCCACTCTACATACCAAAAGGCTTGCATTGAGAAACATTGGCCACATTCTCTCTCCAAAACCATCAAAGAATCACAACCCCTGTGATGAATACTTAAACAATGCAGCGCCTACAACCCCTGTGGCAATGGCAGATCTAGCAAAAAGCAGGAGTAGAGCCTCAGATGACACTGAGAGTCTGACAACTGACATTTACAACAATGTTAATGATTCACAGTTTTCACATCTATACCATCATGAGAGCCTCCAGTGATGCTGCCACCTGCATGATTCATATGCTATCTTCCCCAGCACTAAACGGGGACAGTGGAGATTCACTTTGCTGGAGAATTAGGGGCCACTGAACTCTGCCATTCTCTTGTGACTGGCAATTGTTGATAAGAAATTGAGTAGCCATTACTCATTTGCAAAAGTTCCACTTTGTCACTTAAATTATAATGTGATAGAAGGCAAATTTTGTTTTTAGAACTAGGGTACAGAAAATAGTAGAAATCAACTAGATAATTTCTGGGATGTCTGACATATCAATAATTTTATACTCACAGGAAACTATTGCTTAGAGTTAATAACAATTCTTGGATTTTGCTTGACTCCCAATTCTTGTTGCTAGTCAGAGGCAACAACTAGTTTATTATGTGGATTTATTGCTGTCTTTGCCTCTCAGTTTTTTGTGAGGGCAACTTGCAGTGATCTCAAAAGGCACTAGTTTAATGATCACATTAAAATTCTTGGATTTTGTACATTGCAGGTATGTTCCAGTTATAATATTAAGATTCCTGAGAGATCATTTCACTAAATGTATTATTCATATGCTTTTTGTCTATTTCAGACTAACATGAATATTAAAAAATTAAAAGTGAAACCATTAACAACATAAGCTCACTATATTTTCATGATGCTGTTAGACTATTGGTAAATATGCATTGTTAATAATAAAAGTAACCACAGGCACCATTTGGAGAATGACTCATGTTAGGCAGTTTGCATGTCTTTTCTCTAATTTTTATAATAACCTTTCAAGATAGGTGCTGTCATCCTTATAATACAGCTGAGGAATTTAAAGATGAGAAAAGCTGAGTAACTTGCTCAAGCTAGATGGCTATGGAATCAACTCATACCCAGTTTTAATGCTATATATACACTCTTATTAACTGCTTTTTAAAATCTTTACACCTTGGAGACACACAGAATCAAAGCTGCTTACTTACAATTTCATGTGGCTTACTTTTGATATAAGTAAGAATGATAGGGCTCATTTAAGAGTTATACTTCTATTACAAGAAAATGTTTTAGAACTGTCAAATATTCACTAAGGTTAAACCAGATATTTCACTTATATCACTTTCTTGGTCAAATGGACACATCTTCTTTTAACATTCCAGCATTTAAGTTCTGTTATACAGAATGCAACCAGGTCTTTTGTGCTTTGTGTGAAGGTTGATCAAAATTTGAAACCACTGAGTAGTATTCAGATTATTTTGACACTGCATATGCTGTTCCCTGTTGGCTGAAGTAGTGAGAAATACATTCCTATTCTATAGGTCTGTTTTCCTCTCTAAGAAGAATGTTCATGGTATCAAGATTACTAAATCAAGTGGGTTCCCAATTCCCAATAATTGCTTTTTACAATTTATTAATGGCTAAAAATCATACCATTTATTATTTTGCACTGTATATGAACTGTGATTTTATTTCTTTCTTACATAGATTTTTTTTTCCTTTAAAATTTCTATGTATTTCCAAATGGGATGACAATAAATTTATCATAACTTTGTCTTTAGCTTTTAAATTTGTGAATTTCCAACTTAACAATTATTCTATATTTTAAATATTCTCTTTTTATCTGGAATTTTTTCTCACTAAAATTTTCAGTTTTCTTTTTTCATTCTAAACCTTTTTTTTTCTCTAGGCCTGTTACACACTTGACGTGGTGAAAATCCACTGTTTCCTAGACCACATATCTTCCTATGTCTCCCTATGTCTCCTCTTTTTGATGAAGTATGGTTTCAGTAAACTTTAAATGACTTGAAAGTCTTTACATGTCTACAAATGTTCTTATTGCTACCTTACACAAATATGATATTTTTGCTGGGTATCAAATGCAATGTTTAAATTCATTTTACTTTAAACTTTTATAAAATTTGCTTCACGGTCCCTTAGCACCCATAGTTGTGATTGAGAAGCTCATGCTGTTTCTGATTTTTTTTTTCTTGAAGTTAAAGTTTCCTCTCTTCATTAGACAATAACTCTAAGTATGGGTCTTTTCTTTTAGCTTTTGGTGGGCATGTGGAAGACCTTTCCAAGTTGGACCTGTGTCCTTTAGCTCTTGGGAAGATCTCCTTCTGTTCAATGATCACTGCTTTTCATGGTACTCTTTTTGCTCTGTGGGTATGATACCATCTTAAAAGTGTTTTAATATAGTCACTAAAGTTATTTGTAAAGTTCTATTCTGTTTCCAGAATAAACCTTTATTCTTCAAAGTTCATTTTTTTCCCTACTTATTTGTCTTTGTATTCTCTTCCATTTGGTGGGATTTTTCCATATATCTGGAAATTCTTGGCAGTTCATTTGCATTTAAGATTTAAGGGCTGGGTAGCTCATGTGAGTTTCCTCTACTATTTTGTAAGTAAATAAATTCTGTAGTCATCCCCCATGAGCAGGAAGGATGCCTGAAATGGAGTATCCATCCTGAATATGAATAAGCAAGGAGCTGGCTTTCAGACTGGAACCCCTATATTTCAATTTGAAGAAGGCTTTGGACTTGGGGAAACAGCATCTATGCTAAAATGATAAATTTACTTATGTATTTACTGTTTTAAGATCTACTTAGAGGCTGACACCCAGCTGCTTCCTTCATGCATGGAGATAAGAAAGTAGGAACATATTAATTTTTCCATATGTAGATCTTAAACTGTTCCCTATTCAGCTCCACTTTTCACTCCTGTTTTTCATCAGATCTACAAACTCTGTGCGTGAAGCCGCTCTGGGGTTCTGACCGAAATGTAAACTTGTCAGAGTATGTTCTGGGTAGTGGTTTCCTCTCATCTACACATTTTAACTTGTCTAAGAATAAACTGAAAATGCTCATTTACTTACAAATACCTCTTACCAATTCTCTTTACAGTTATGAGGTTATCCTATTTTTGTATTTCAGTACTTGCATTTCATTGGAGGTGGTTTGACGGATGAAAAGCAAACATACCTCTCCAGTTGTTTTGAGTTAGAAGGTGTCATTTTGTGATGTCAAGTGATACATTTAAACAGGTTTTCAAATTGTAGGTGCCATCTCCTGAACTGCCCACCGTATCAAACAAGGGAATCTGCACCCCTGAGCTTTGCTGCTGCCCTTCTCCCTCCTTTACCTCAACTTCTCTCAGTTGTTTCATAATGTTTAAATCACAAAATGGCCAACTTTTATATTCCTACTTTTCTTGCTTTTTTTAATTTTATTTTTACTTTTTTGTCTTGGTATCTACGATGCTTCTGAAAACTGAAAACCAGAAAACAGTGTTTACAAACTGTATGATGCAGAACTTGATATTTAAGAAATTTTTAAAGATGAAAACAAAGGTTCTTACTTATAAATATGACAATGATGATGATAAATTATCTCAATTTCTCAAGTAGCCTTTATTATTTTAATTAAAATGAAAGTTGATGTATGAAGAAGTTAATCAATAGTATAAATATTGCATTGTTACTGGTCAAGTTCCGTTGCTAATACCCAAACATAAAGACTTCTTTTCTGACACCTTTCTCCTCAAACATCCTGCATGAAATTCCTCCATGGCTCTGACAGCCTTGTCTTCTCCTGATTATTATTACAGGGGCACTCTGATCACTTATCTCTCAGCCTTACTTCTTTTCCTCAGCACACACTTTTTATATATTAATAACTCAAATTCTATACTTGGGAGATTAGCATATGTGGTTTTCTCTCCCCCAGTTTGATATCTAAGAGCCAGGTCTGTATTTTGAAGTTCAAGAGCTCTTATCTCTTGAGCGTTTGATTTGTATTTCTTACTGCCTGTTGAACATTTTCACGTGTGCAGTGGACAACCAGCTAGGAGTAACTATCACTTCCCTTCCTTCTTCCACACTGACAACACTTCTCCTTTGGGATTCTCCTGTTTCATTTATTCCATCACCTTTTACCATCTTCCAGGCCAGACACTTATCCCTCCTACTCACTTCCTGTTAGAATCGCCTAGTTTGCCATAGTGTTTCTTTGATCTAATTCTCGTCTATTTTTTAATGGATATCCACATTTAGCCCACATCATCTTTTGCTTGTATTACTGCAACAACCTCCAATCTGTTTTTTCTAGCTTCTGTCACTGTCTCTCCCAATGTATTCTTCACACTACCACCAGAGTTAGCTTTCTAAGACCAGAGCATATTATTACCCTTTGCTCCAAAACATTCCAGTGTCCCTCACATCCTCAGAATGAAGTCTAACATTCTTACCTTGGCACATAAGAACTCCCACAGTCCTACAGGCTTCATTTCTACATCTGCATCTTTCTCATGCAGTCAATTTTCTAGTCATTGGCTTTTCTCTTTGAAGTGTCTTCTTTCACACTGTCTGCCTTTCAAAGGTCCAACTCAACTTGGCTCATCCCATAGAGCCTTCCCTGATACATCTTGATTGAAATTTATCTTGCCCTTTCTCATTTCATGTTTAACGTTGTATCTCTAATGTACTAGGAATAATTTTGCTTCTCGTAGGATATTTGTTAATGTCTGGAGATACTTTTTGATCATCATGATTCAGAGATAAGTAGAGAAGGGACTACTTCTATCAACTAGAGGGTAGAGGCCAGGGATGCTGCTAAACATCCCATTAAGCATTGACCAGCTCTCCACAATGAAGTGTAAATAGTGTTGGAGTTGAATAACATTTGTTTACTATAACACTTGTTATATTCTTTTTCAACTATTATTACTTACGACATATTTAAATCTTTTCTAAAACATAGGCTACATTTGTAACAAGGACTGAGTCATACTCTCTTTAACTTCCCTTATTGCTTAAGCATAGTAATTTTTTAAAAATGGGACTTAACAAATGCTTCTTGAATTGAAATGTGGACCTCTAGAAACTGCTTGATACATCTCTTATAATTTTTCTCTTACAACTTTCTCCAGCTTCTCTCATCTTCATACAGTTTTCTGATTAGGTATGTCTTTCTTTTCACATGACCCTTTGCTTACATTTCTGTAATCCTTATAATACTGTATGTTATTTTTTATTTACTCAATTTTCTCATTATACTGCAAGCTTCTTATGGACTGGGACAGTCTGCTTTCATCAGGGTAACTAGAGAGCCTAGGACAGTGTCTGGAGGAGGCGCTTGATAAATGATACAAAAAAATCAGATAGAACAATTGTAGAAAATCATTTTAAGAAAAAATATGAGGCTATTTCTATTGTACACATATTTTTTTTCTGTGATGAAAATGACAACCTTAGATATCAACTTAAGCCACTGCTTATATCAAACAGCATCAGGGGAAGCGTACATGCCATCAGGTAGAGCCAGTTATCCCCCCACTAGGTATTAGTGGTTATAGTTACTAGATTTGTTAGCAATCTGACAAGGAATGTCTTACTTCAGTGTTTCTCAAACTGTACTTGATGGACCACCCGCGTCAGTCACCAGAGGGTGTTATATGAAAAATAACAACTTGAAGGCTCTGGAGCTGAGGGCCGGAAATCAGTATTCTTGATAATCTTGGTGATGTTTATGCATACTAAGACTTGTGAACCTTGACTTTCTTGTGTTTTTCCACTTGACATAAACAAGGCACTCCTTTTTCTTCTCACTTAAGTAATTTTCATAATGTCAATATTAACTAATGTTGAGTGAACATTTCCCACATACCAAATATTGCATTAAGCATATAATGTGTTTTATATCACTTGATCCTCATCATTTCAACTATGATGTAGATTCAATTATTATATCTGTTTCAGGGATGTGGGAATCCAGGTATAGAGAGATCATGTTAGTGCTTAATGTCACAAATAGAGTAAGTTTCAGATCTTGCTTCAAAATTCATGTTCTTAGACACAATGCTTTCCTGCCTCTGCATCATTCTAAGATAACTATTTATTTTTTCAGTTGATCATGAAGTGTTCTCTAGTCTGAGACTTCCATTTAGCTTCAGACAGCTCAAATATATTCAGAGTGGCTTTATTATTTGTGAATAAAACGATTAGTGCATTTTCTAAGAGACATATTCCATCTAGAGGTCTGGGTTAAGCTCTTATGTTTCAATATCCTTAATTGATGAAGATTTTCAAAGTGTCTTCCTTTCAACACATGACGGAATCATTAGTAAATATAGATTTAGGACTGCTGTGAAAAGTTAGGCTAAATTGCCGATCACAGTTTAGCAGTCTGCAGAAAACCTGAAAAATAAAAGCCTTTTAGACCTTACTACTGGGGTGACATGAACTGGCAAGGCTGTTATCACCTGATAATGCATTTCTAGGTGAGCTAAGTTTTCCAAAGGCCATTGTGTCCTGCGGTGATGATGGCTGGCAGTTGTGCAGCCCACTGGGCAGCCTTGAGGAAACTGTCCTGGGTCATGGGTAGAGCAACACAATTAATGAGCTCGTTCCTGGGCAAAGCAGGGGGAACAAAGCCTTTGATGGTCTTATTTAAGAAATCTCTTTCCCCTTGGCTAAATACTCCCTCAAACGCCTCTTTCATTGCTTATAAAATCTGAGAGCTGCTTCTCTGACAAGTACCTGGCCCTGCAGTAAAGCAGGAGGCTCTTGGTTGAGGGGAGGGAAGGAGAGCAGACACAGATGATGTCACCCTCCATTCCTACCACCTGTTTATTGACTTGGAAACACAAGATTGTTTGTCTTTATCACTGCCCAAACTGTTCTTCATCTAGTATTTTTCTTGGCTGCCTCATCCTGCTGTCTCCTCGCTGCACAGTGTACGACTGTAACTGGAATTCCGATGGCTCTCGTTTTACGTCCAAACAGTTCTAGTTTCCCCTTACCATATGGTCATCCTGATGTTACCATTTGCCTCAATCATCCTTTTTGTAGCTGCTTGAACATCTTAATTGATCTCAGGAGCTATGTTAGGGATTTATAACAGGCATCAGTATAATTCATCTCACATACACGGACCAGATCTTCTTACCGATTGGATGTGTGTTACGTACACCTAGATATTTACAATTCTCTAAAACCTAGGTTTCACCTTAGTGATAACATAAATGAGCTTTCAAGGGCTACAGCTCACCAGAGGAAACAGTTACCTGTGTCCCCTTGTCTGATATGGTATTTTCCATTTCCCTGAAGTGTTTGGTGTATTACAACATAATTAAGCCTTTTCTTCCTGTTTAAACAAAGTGGTAAATACACTCAGTTTTAAAAGTTTTTTGGAATAAACTGTGAATTCTTATTTTACTAGATACCCACATGTTTTTCTTACTTTCTCATTCATTCAATTTTATGATCAGTAAGACACTCAGAATCATTAAATATGTGTTCATGAATTTTTTGAATATACAGGACACAAAAAGTTGCATTCGATCTCTCTACATTTATCAATGATTTCACATCTCTTCTAAAGCCTGCTTGTCATTCAATTACCCCTCTACCATCAAAGTAAATCCTCCAAAGCAGATTCCTATAGCTTTGTAAACTCACCCTCCCACTCTGCCATGTACACATCCCTTATAAACCTGGTAGAGGGAAATACTATAGCTCCAGAAGATAATTTACGAAATTTCTGGTCTAGTGTCTTTTAAGCCTTGACAAGTGGATGTCAATCTAAGTCACTTTTTCAGAAGAAAGGTGATTTACTAAGGTTATTTTTAGTACCTTGGAATTGGGCCTATTTTCAGAAAAATTATCAAGTGAACAGGTTCAATCTTTGGTACTGTTAGCTCTGCTTTATGCCTTTTAAGTTTCTTTCCTATGTTAAAGCAGGGATTAACCCTGTGTTTCAATTTTCTTAAGTAGGCAGAATTTTGAAGAAATTCTGATGATTATGATATTTTTTTGGTGGCTCCATTGGATGATGATCTGATCTCTTAAAATTACATGTCGGAAGTTACATCTCTTGTGTACAGTGCTTTGCAGAGTATCAGACAGACTTCCCGACTCTGCCTAGAGGGAGAGCTGCTGGGTCTTTTACAATCTGAAGCTGGATCTCTCCAAGGAGAAAAGATGACATTGAATGTCCTAAATAAATAATATCAAAATGAATCTGAGGCAGCATGAAGCCCAGAGTTTTTGTTCACATGGTGTTAGTCCATTGGGGAATTTCAGTGAATAGATCCCTCTCAGAAGGCAATCCCTCTCTTCTTGTCCATAGAAGACTATTTAATGTACCTGTGAGATTTTACTCAGAAAATCCAGGAAAACAAGTTTTTTGCATGCTGTGATTTACTTATTTATGTAATTTGACATGTTTCACTTAGGTGGCTTAACTTGAATAAATGAGTGTGAGCATACCCTGGAGTGTATATCTGAACTTATGGCTTTGCATGCAGGTTACTTAGCCTCTCTGTGCCTCGGTTTCCTAACTTGTGAAACAGGAACATTTACACTTCCCTTATAATGGTATTCCCAGATGAGTGGAAGGCACCCATTATAATCAGGCTGTGGTTTCCACCAACAGGCACCAGATCAGTTCTTCTATTTGAGAGGAGCAGACTTTTCAGGCAGCATGGCTCAAATTTAATCGTTCTACTTACTAATTTTGGGAATTTATGGGAAAAACACTTGACTTCTGTTCCCATTTGTTTAAAAAGCGATTAATGGTATCAATCTTGGAGGGTCTTCATGAGGACTAAATAGCATAATAAATGTACATAGCACAGTGCTGGGTAAAGTGAACTTTTACCAACTGTCACTTTCCTTTTGGATATGCATGTGTGTGGCGAGCACGAATCTTCCTCCAAACCTATATGAAATCCACAGACAGTTACAGAATGCCCAAGGATAATGCTATTGCTATGGGTACAATTGTTATAAAATAGAAACAACTAAATTAAAAGTTACAGGACTGAATAAATGGCCTAGAATTAAGACAAACTAAATAGGATCAGAGGTTTGAATGAGAAACTTATAGTAGAACATTTGATACTATATTCAATATCTTGTAATAACCTATAGTGGGAAAGAATCTGAAAAAGAATCAATTTGCTGTACACCTGAATCACTATTAATCAATTATACTTCAACTAAAAAAAAGCACACACACACAAAAAGCATATTTGAGCATGTTAGAAATCAGTGTGAAAAATGTCAAGGGCAAAGAATGAGAAAAGGGGGCATTAAAATACATGTAGAGAGAAAATAAAGAAATGTGCTGTTTAAAATTGAGGGAGGTGTTTCACACTAAACTTAAGGTCCTGTAAAAATATTTTGAAGACTACAAAGAAAGTTTAGACATAGATCCTGGTTTTAATAATCTTAAAGGCAGTAGTTTGAGAGTAGGATTTGGAATTATTCCAAATGAGCTTATTTTAAAGACTGGATTAACTAAGAGGTGTATGTTATTAAAAGATGTGACACTGGGCAATGAAGACACAGAAGATGATCGTATGAGTCAGGATTGAAACAAAAACTGTGACCTGACTAATAATGTCCTCAAGGAGACCCAGAAGGCATGTAGATGACAAAAACAAAAAGATGGACACAGTGGCATGACTGGAGGGGGTGATCTTCAAAAGAACTCCAGATTTTAAACAAATACAAAGGAACAATGATTCGGTAGCAGCAGGAGTCATTCCCACAGAGGTGATAATTGAAGCTGGGACTGGATGAGATTGCCAAGGGCTAGAATACAGAAGAGGACTTCAAGGATGAAATCCTCACGTGGAGGCCAGCACAAGCTACAGAAATAGAGTCGTTTTTGTTCTGTGAAGTGGATGGAGATAGGCAGTGAGCCTGGCTTTTATCTGTGGCTGGTGCTTTAGCACAGGTATTTCTTGATGGTCAGTTGGATAGACACCTGTTTGCCTAAAATCTCTATAGCTTCCTGCCATATGAGAGCAGAAAAATATACAGTTGTTGCTAAGACGATTCAGGCTGTTGAGCAGTTAGTATTATTTCCTTTTTATAGTTTCCTGAAAAGAGGCTTTGCCTCGGACCCATTGTCATTCATCAGTAAAGGACAGGGTCTTCTGCCAGGAAGGGGATCTAGATGAGGACGCTTGTCAAAATGGGGTATGTTTTCCCCACCTCAATCCTTATGATATAAGCAAGATACATGTTTAACATGACACCCCACCTGAACTCCACTCAAATATTTTGAGTTTAAAGCATCTATTGATTACTTCATTTCCTTGCACTGATGCTTAATCAAAAAACTTACTGCTTGTATCATGATTCAGCTATAAAGAAATGCTCTCAAATACTAAATTTGGGGTTTTCTGGGTCTTATATTGGTTATCTAACATTCTCTTAAGTTAGTGCAGAAATGGAACACTAGTTTGTTCAGAACCATTTCCCAGAGGGAAACCATGCTGATCAAATTTCACCCAAGGAATCAACGTTTGAAGACATTCTACATATTTAAAAATTTTTTCTTTAGCTTTAGATGATGCCTAAAAAGAATAATAATTATTAACTTATTGCTTAGAAAATACCAGAAATTGTGCTAAGGGTTTATCAGCATTGTCACAGGTGAAGACAATTCTATGAGTTGTATTATTGCTGTTGTAAGATGACCATAACTGGGGCACTTTGGAGAGTGAAAGAGCAAAACTGTTAACAATTATGCAGGTATGTATGGTCACCTAGTTATATCTTCATCTAATTATGTAAAAACTGAAGCCCAGAGTTTGCAAAAATTGTCATAACCAGTGCAATGGACACAGTAATTTCATATTTTTCAGCAGTCTAAAAAATTCAGGTATAAAACATCTAAATGTATTTATTTTTCTATGGCAATTAGCTTTGTTTTTTAGAACTGAGACACGAGGGAAGGGGGCAGGGCACAGCCATTAAAAGAATGACACAGAAATTAGCACCAAGATGGTGAAAGATTCAACTCCCAGTAGACCTTGAGCTTCAATATATGCTCACTGAAATACAATAGCATGGTAAATAGTACTCCCACAGGTGCCATGACAATTTCAAGGCTGACCATAAAAGGTCAAAAACTGGGTGATAGCCCACTTTCTGGGAATCCCAGTCTCTACCCTAAAGTAGTTGGAATAATCCTCTCACTTGCTAGCATATGCAGTTACGAAGCCCATAAAAACTAACAACCCCCCACCTCGTGGCCACTCTCCCTTCTGAGTGAGACAGACCACAGTCTGTCTATGGAGTGTGTATCTACTTTTACTTTAAGCTAAGCATACAACCCTGTACCTCTCCGCCTTTCTCCTGCTTTCTGAGGTGGCCTGCTCTCTGTCTACGGAGTGTACACCTCTTTGAATAAATCTACCTTTACTCTACTATGGCTCACTCTTGAATTCTTTCCTGTGTGAAGCCAAGGACCCTCACCTGGTGAAGCAGGTCCCAGGAACTTGCCTAGGACTTGGGGCATGGCCATCCTCTCACACCCCAGTTTTCCTGTATCAGAACTATTCATAACAAAAAACTTAATCCTGGAACAGAGTCATTTCCCGTTTAAAACTGAGTAATGCCCACTCAGTTGAGGATTCCCTGTCTTTCCCATCTGTTGTTTCTCCCTTTCTACCCAGAGTCATCCAAGATCCGGGAGAACTGAGGTATCATTCTGGCATTGTGAAAGAGTACCTTGTCAGGCTCCCACTGGATGTGCATAAGCTTCTGGCTCCACTGCAGCTGCTGAGATGAGTGTTCTACATATCTCACTGGTTAGCACCACCTCCCTCCAGGTCCCACAGAGTCCTCTGCCTGAACTATGTGGAGGAATCCTACCCCTGTCTGCATCTCCTTCCTGACTCTCTAGGGATTCAGAGACTGTGCTTCCATCAGACCAAACTGCAGTATGTGGGACTCTTCCAGACTGTTTTCTGGGGTCACAGATCCAGAGATCTCCCCCATCATTGTGTCTCACAAGGCATGCAGCTTCCTGGCATTTAACCTGGAAAGCCTGCTTCTCTGATATCCTCCAAACCCACCTGGGATTGCTGGCATGCAACTCTGGGACTTGGCCCAGAAAGGTGAGATTTGTGCTCCTTCTCAGACACTCAGCCCCTGTTCGTTCCTACACGTTTCCTTTGCTTCCTCTCCAATTTTTCCTCTCCTGCCATCTGGTCAAATTTTCATTTCCTTCTACAATCTCCAGAAATATTCTGTTATATATTTATGTATTTTTTTTCCTCTATGGTTTGTAGTTTAAACTCTATTTCCCAATTTTCAATGCAAAATCAAAATTTTATAATTCTAAAATAAATTTTTTTTCTCCATCTTTAGCCTAGCTCTTGCAAGCCAAAGTGCTTTTGTATTGGTCCTATGCCCTGTGTTATACACTAACAGATGTCTTCAAAGGAGCTTAAAAAAAGAATCTGACAGATTTCCCTGTATCCTTTTTTTCCTTCCAGTTTTATTGAGATGTAATTGACATACAGCACCGTATAAGGTGTACAGCATCATTATTTGACTTATATACATTGTGAAGATACCACAGTAAGATTAGTGAACATCCATCATCTCATATAGATACAAAATTTTTAGGAAGTATAAAGTATTTTCTTCCTTGTAATAAGAACTCTGAGGATTCACTGTTTAACAACTTTCATATATAACATATAGCAGTGTTAACTATATTAATCATGTTGTACATTACATCCCTAGTACTTATTTGCTTGTAACTGGAAGTTTGAACCTTTTGACCACCTTTATCCAATTCACCCCACCCCCACCCTCTGCTTCTGGTTACCACAAATCTGATCTCTTTTTCTATGAGTTTGTTTGTTTAAGTATAATTGACCTACAACATATGTTAGTTCCTGGTGCCCAGCATTGTGATCTGATATTTCTATGTATTACAAAATGATCACCACAGTAAGTCTAGTTACCACCTGTCACCACACAAAGACATTACATTATAATTAGCTATATTTCCTGTGCTATACATTTCATCCCCATGACACACGTATTTTGTAACTGTAAGTTTGTACCTCTTCATTTCCCTCACCTATTTCACTTATCCTTGCATCCCTCTCCTCTCTGGCAACCACCTGTTTGTTTTCTGCATCTATGAGCCTGTTTCTGTTTTGTTATGTTTGTTCTTTTTAGATTCCACATGTAAATGAAACCATATAGTAGCTGTCTTTCTCTGTCTGACTTATTTCACTTAGCATAATAATACCCTTTAGGTCTATGTATGTTGTCACAAGTGGCAATATTTCATTATTTAAATGGTTGAGTAATATTCCATTGTATATACATATACATATATATCACATCTTCTTTATCCACTCATCTATTGACAGGCACTTAGGTCGCTTCCATATCTTAACTATTGTGAATAATGCTGCAATAAAATAGGGCTGCATATATAATTTTGAATTAGTGTTTTTGTTTTCTTTGAAAAAATACCCAGGAATGAAATTGCTGGATCATATGGAAGTTCTGTTTTTATTATTTTTTTAGGAACTTCTATGCTATTTTCCATAGTGGCTGCACTAATTTACATTCCCACCAACAGTGCACAAGGGTTCCCTTTTCTCCACATCCTTGCCAACAGTTGTTATTTGATGTCTTTTTGATAATAGCCATTCTGACAGTTATGAGGTGACATCTCTCTGTGGTTTCTCTTTGCATTCCCCTGATTAGTGATGCTGAGCATCTTTTCCTGTGCCTGTTGGCCATCTGTATGTCTTCTTTGGAAAAATGTTTATTCAGGCCCTCTGCCCATTTTAAAAATGAGTTGTTTGTTTGTTTGTTTTTAATGTTGAGTTGTATGAGTTCTTGTATACTTTGGATATTAATCCCTTATTGGATATGTCACTTGCAAATATCTTCTTCCATTCAGTAGATGACCTTTTCACTTTGTTGATGGTTTCTTTTGCTGTGCAAAAGCTTTTCAATTTGGTGTAGTCCCATTTGTTTATCTTCACATTTCTTTTCCTTGCCTAAGGAGACAGATTCAAAAAAATATTGCTAAGACCAATGTCGAAGAACATACTGTCTATGTTTTCTTCTAGGAATTTTATGGTTCCAGATCTTATGTTTAGGTCTTCAATCCACTTTCAGTTTATTTTTGAATATATGGGAGAAAGTAGTCAGTTTGATTCTTTTGCATGTAGCCATCCAGTTTTCCTAACACCATTTATTAAAGAGGCTGTCTTTCCCTCATTATATATTCTTGCCTCCTTTGTCATTGATTAATTGACCATAAGTGTAGATTCATTTCTGGGCTCTCTATTCTGTTCCATTGATTTATGTGCCTGTTTCTGTGCCTATGTCATACTGTTTTGATTACTGTAGCTTTGCAGTATAATTTGAAATTAGGATGTGAGATACCTCCATCTTTGATCTTTTCCCCCAACCTTGTTTTGGCTATTAGGGTATTTTGTGTTTCCATACAAATTATTTGTTTTAGTTCTGTGAAAAATGCCGCTGATATTTTGAAAGGGATTGCATTGAATCTGTAGATTGCCTTGGGGGGTGGTTTGGTTTTTTTTGACAATGTTAGTTTTTCCAATCTATGAACATAGTGTTTCTTTCCATTTGTTTGTGTCATCTTCAATTTCTTTCCTCTGTGTCGTATAGATTTCTGACTACAGGTGTTTTACCTCCGAAGTTAGATTTATTCCTAGGTATTTTATTTTTCCATTGCAATTTCAGATGAGGTTGTTTTCTTAATTTCTCTTTCTGGTAGTTTGTTATTGGTGTATTGAAACACAAAAGATTTTTGTATATTAATTTTGTATCCTGCAGCTTTACCAAGTTTATTTCTTTATTCTAATAGATTTTTAATGGTGCCTTTATTTAGTTATTTTAAAAAATATTTATTTATTTATTTTAATGGAGGTACTGGGGATTGAACCCAGGACCTCGTGCAAACTAAGCATGTATTCTACCACGGAGCTATAACTTCCCCCCTTAATGGTGACTTTAGAATTTTCTATATATAGTATCATGTCATCTGCAAATGGTAACAGATTTACTTCTTCCTTTCCAATTTAATTTTTTAAATTCATTTTTTTCTTGTCTGATTGCTATGGCTAAGACTCCCAATAGAATGTTGAATGAAAATAGTTAGAATGAGCATCCTTGTCTTTTTTATAATCTTAGAGAAAATATTTTCAGCTTTTCTCCATTGAGTAAAACGTTGGCTGTGGGTTTGTCACATATGGCCTTTATTATGTTGAGGCAGATTCTCTCTATACTCACTTTGTTGAGAGTTTTTATCATAAATGAATGTTTAATTTTGTCAATTTTCTGCACCTACTGAGATGATCATATAATTTTTTATTCTTCAATTTGCTATTGTAGTGTATCACACTGAGCAATTTGTGGATGTTAAATCATCACTGCATCCCTGGGATAAATCCCACTTGATCATGATGTATGATCCTTTTAATGTATTGTTGAATTTAGTTTGTTAATATTTTGTTCAGGATTTTTGCATCCATGTTATGGTGCTGTAGGCTTGTAGTTTCCTTTTTTGGTAGTGTTTTTGTCTGGTTTTGGTATTAGGGCCAGGCTGGCATTGTATATTAAGTTCGGGAGTGTTTCTTCTTTAATTTTTTGAAATAATTCAAGCAGGATAGGTGTCAACTTTTCTTTAAATGTTTGGTAGAATTCAACCATGAAGCAACCTGGTCCTGGACTGCTGTTTGTTGAGTTCTTTTTTTTTTTTTCTAACTACTGATTCAGTTTCCTTACTGGTGATTACTGTTTATATTTTCTATTTCTTCCTGATTTAGTTTTGGGAGATTGCACATTTCCAGGAATTTATCCACTTATTCTAGGTTGTCTCTTTTATTGATGTATAATTCTTTATAGCAATCTCTTTTGATCCTTTGTATTTCTGTGATGTTGGATGTAACTTCTCTTTCATTTCTGACTTTATTTATTTGGGCTCTTTTTTTTTCTTGATGAGTCTGGGTAGAGGTTTATCAATTTTGTCCCACTTTTCAAAAAACCATTATCTTAGTTTTATGGATCTTTTCTATTGCTTTTTAAGTGTCTATTTTATTTCATTCCTTTCTTATTTTTATTATTTCTTTTCTTCTACCCCCCAAAACTTTGGGTTTTGTTTGTTCTTCTTTATCCAGTTCTTTAAGGTGTAAGTTTAGGTTGTTTATTTGAGATTTTTCTTGTTTCCTGAGGTAGGCTTGTACTGCTATAAATGTCTCTTTTAGAACTGTTTTTGCTACATTTCATAGGGTTTAGATGATTATGTTTCCATTTTCATTTGTCTCCAGGTATCTTTTGATTTCCTCTTTGATTACTTCAGTAACTCATTGGTTGTTTAATAGTATATTGTTTAGCCTCCATATATTTATGTTTTATGCAGTTTTTCCTCTTCTATTTGATTTTTAGTTTCACACCACTGTGGTCAGAAAAGATACTTGTTATGATTTCAGTCTCCTTAAATTTATTGAGACTTGTTTTTTAATCCATTTTGCTATCTATGTCTTTTGGTTGGATAATTTAGTCCGTTTATATTTTAAAGCAGTTATTTCTAAGTATACATTTATTGCCACTTTAAAAATTGTTTTCTGTTTTTGTAGCTCCTCAAAGTAAAGCTCTAGTCTAAATAAATAGGCATTTTTCACCAGAAAAGTGCCATTGTGTTTCTGTTTGTTGTCTGTGCAGTGATCTGGGGTGGGAGGGAGTGGCCTACGAAGAAATGTCTTTATAATTGCTAAAATCCCTTAGAACTCAGAATGACAGGCCCCAGGGCCAGGAGATCAAGGGATGTCCCCTGTGTGGATTACACCTGCCCACTGGCTTTACCTCAATAGCTGGAGAGTGTAGGGAGTGATGCTTGATCTCCTCAGGAAGGCAGCAGGAAAATGACTTGGCCACAGGTACCCATGGGCTTCAGCAACGAAGCCTGAAAGTGCCTTGACTGTGTAACCAATAGCTTTAGGCCTAGAGTGGGAGAATATCCTGAGTGCTTGCACTCACCAGCCCCAGAAAGGAGTGTCAGAGCCCTCAGCATTTGTAGACTTTAGCTAGGGAGCAGGAGAATGCTGTGGCCTTTAGCACCCACCCACTCCAGCCAAGGAGCAAGGGAGTGCTCCAGCCATCAGAGTCCTTAATTATTAGAACCTTCTGTTGGAACAGAACATTAAAAAGTATATTAATGACAAGCGATTTCTCCAGAGAGTCCTTGCCATTCTGTGAGTTTCTGTATTCCTTCCCAAATGGGCAGTTGAGTCTTACCTTACCACATACCTAGGGAAGGAAGCTTTGTGGGATCCTCAGAAACTACGGAATGTTTCCCTGGTGTTGAATGACATAGAGTACTGGGTTACAACTCAAAGAGCAAAGCAACCTATGGCAACAGGAGAGAGATGACTACTTTGAAATTTGCTTGGATCCCAGAGTTTACCAGGGCAAGAGAGAGATTCAAATTTCAGGTCAACTCAATGTGTGCCATGCAGAGAGACTGCTGTGCTCGAGACATTTTAAGCTCTGCCAGAGAATGTTATGGTATTCTAAGAGCAAGAGTCTATGTAAAATAACCATTATGAGAGTCAGGAACAGAGATACTCCCAGGGAAGCTGGATAATCTCTGAAGAACCCATGAATATGCCCACTAGGAAAAAGGGTCCATGCTCAGATCCTCCAGGATCTAAAATAATAAAACCAGCTTATGACAGTATCCATCATCAGCTCAATAAGAACTTTTCCTTATTTATCCCTTTATGTTTGCTCCTGGTATCTGCTTAGAACTCAAAGTGTCTAAAATAACAGCTAAGTCATAAAGGAAGTAAACAATAAGGGAGAGAAAAATCCAATTATCCCCAACATCCCCCATTCTCCACTAGGTCAAATTTAATGATGGTTTCATTCAAGGGAACTTAAGAATTTTTTAGATGACAATCACATAAAAACAAAATCAAAAAACAAAAATAAAAACAAAACACTGGATAAGGAAAATATACTTGCTTTAGTTTTCAACTAGAAGAAGAACAAGATGTCAAAGAGTACGTTCAAAGGAATAATGGCAGATCAAAATAAATCAACAAAAATTGTGGTTTGATTGCATAAGAAGTCATGCTTTTTACACTTAATGGTTACATTTTGTGACAGTGGCAGGAGTTGGTATCAAGGACACTTTAAGAATTGATATACAGAGAAATCCTAGACTCTGATATCTATCAATAGCCTTCACTTGAAACTGGTAAAGGAAGAGTTCTTTTAGTCCTACATGACAATTATTTCCAGAAATTTTTCATTCCATTAAATATCTTCTGACCAAGGCACAGATATCTCTCTGTAAATGGGTTTATAATATAAGTCTGATTCTTTGCATTATTTTATTGATATGCATGTTCAAATTGTAGAAAATGCTAGTAAGTACAAACAATTAGCAGAGAGCTTACTACCCTCGCTCAGGACCCATTTTCATATCCATCAAGGTTCCCAAAAGCTTAAATTGTAGAGTGAAGCACATACTCCCCACGTCTGTGAAACCATGATTCCATGGAAGAAAAGCACAGGTTACTCCTTAATACACACACACACACAAACTCACACACACACACACTTCCTATTTGCATGCATATACATAGAGCATTCTAAGAGCAGTTACTAATTTAATTTATAATGTCTGATTCCCTTTTGAAATGTCTAGCAGAAAAATAAATGCCAGATAAAATTTCAAGTCCTAGAATTAACATTATTAGCAGTGTGACCTTGGTAAGATTTCTTAATTTTTCTGAATTTTAAATTTTCTTCAGTAAAACTGGCACAATTAAATAACACTGCCAACTCACAGAGTTGTTGCATTAATTAAATTAACTGAAAGAGAAAAGTCCCTGGAATATAGTAGGTTTTCAATGTATAGGAGTATACTTTCTTACCTTCTTTAGAACAGAAGGAACAACCTGGAAGAAAAATGCATGAACTAGAAAAAATGTAACCCTCATTTCCTTTCCACCTCCTGCCCCAACATTTCCCCTACACAAACATTTCTTCCACATATTCTATTGCTTATATTTCTGAAGGCTCCGCTCTGGTTACAAAAAGCAAGTCGTATAGTTTCTCTCTGGAATGAAATGTAATAGTAGGCACAGTGGCTAATGATGTCACATTAAGATTACAAGGGCTTCATTCAAGGCATGAGAACTGAGTTTTACACAGACAAGTTTTTTCCTCTTTATTTCTTTCCTCCATATGTCTTTTTTTTCCTTTTGGGAAACATCTTTTCCATTTGTAACTCACCTAAATATTAACCAAAACTCTGTTTTCTAATACATGTGTGCAAATGGGTTAATCAATAATCTTTACACTCATTTGATTAATATTTTTTACATAAAATATATTGGTCTGGCAAGACATACCAAAAAAGCAACGTGAGTGAGGAAAGTAAATTTTTATGAAGACCAATAAAATGGAAAGATATGAAATGCTGCAGTATAAAACTTGTCACCTCATTCATTTTATTAAAGGGACCCTTTGCTCCAAGTAGTGTGTTGACGGAGGACAAAACAGAAGCAACAGAACGGCAATCATTAGGCAAAATGAATCCTAGCATTAAGGTAGGTGTGGACATTTGAAACAGCTATTCTGAATGGGGACAGACTCTTTTATCTCTATTGATCGTATTAGGTCATTATTGATTGACAGCACCTGATGGGTCTGCTGTCCACTGCGAAGAAAGCACTCAAGACTGTTTAGCGTTCCAAGGCTTTGTACTCACAACACTTGCTCAGTTAATAATTTTTTTAGCTCAGTGCTCTTAAATAACTCTTACCCAGAATTTCAATAACTCATTTGAAATATGTAGTCCAAGTGTTATATAGAATGTAGAAGGAAGTGTGTCTTAGAATCAAGAACATGGGATTGGAAGATGGACCAACCTAAAGTTTAACCTCTCATCTGACACTAAATTGCTACCACCTCTCTGGACGATTGTTAACCAGTCTGAGTCTCAGTCTCCTCATGTGTGGAAAGAGATTCTTCCTTGGTAGAATTGTTGAGCAAAATAATAGCTGCAGTGTTTGAAGAGTGTCCAACATGAAGCCTGACAAAGAGTTCTGTTTAAGAGAAAGCCTTTCTTAATAAAGTCCTATCATCTAATATAAATAAATATCAGTGTTGAATAAGGATTTTTTTTAGGCCTGTTACACTAGATCTTTAAGAGCTTCTTAAGATTGAGGACAAAATCTGACCTCCATGATGCGTGGGGTGCCCTGTAGCCATGGAAAGAGAACAGGCACATTTACTTTCTCCTAACTCAGGTGTGTGATCTTGGAAAATGACTTTCTAACTCTGATCCCTAGTTTTCTCATCTGTAAAATGAAAATGAAACCCATCTCACAGGATTGATGTTAGAATTAAATAATGGAATGATTAGCATAAAATCAGGCAATGAGAAAATACTTCATAATTGGTAATAGGTATTATTATCAAAAGGAGTAGGGGAGGGTATAGCTCAGTGGTAGAGCTCATGCTTAACATGCACATGGTCCTGGGTTCAATTCTCAGTGCCTCCATTAAAAATAAATAAATAAACCTAATTACCCCCCAGAAAAGATAAATAAGAAAATGTTAGAAAAGGTAATCTTCCTACACTGTTGGTGAGAATGGAGTTTGGTGCAGACATTATAGAAAATAGTATGGAGATTTCTCAAAAGACTAAAAGTAGACTTACCATATGATCTAGCAATCTCACTCCTCAACAAATATGCAGAGGGAACCCAAATTCAAAAAGATACATGCACCCCAATGTTCATAGCAGCACTATGTACAATAATCAAGATATGGAAACCACCTAAATGTCCATCAACAGATGACTGGATAAAGAAGTTATGGTATATTTATACAGTGGAATACTACTCAGCCATAAAAATAATAAAATAATGTAATTTGCAGCACCAGGAATGGACCTGAAGATTGTCATTCCAAGTGAAGTAAGTCAGAAAGAGAAAGAAAAATACCATATGATATCACTTACATGTGGAATCTACAAAAAAGACAAATGAACTTATTTACAAAACAGAAACACACTCACAGACATAGAAAACAAACTTATGGTTACCAGGGGTGGGAGAGGGTGGGAAGGGATAAATTGGGAGTTTGAGACTTGCAGATGCTAACTACTATATATAAAATAGATAAACAACAAGTTTATACTATATACCACAGGGAACTGTATTCAATACCTTGCAGTAACCTATAATGAAAAAGAATATGAAAACTAATATATGTATGTATATATATGACTGAACTATTATGCTGCACATCAGAAATTGACACAACATTGTAAACTGGCTATACTTCAATAGAAAAAACAAAAGGAGTGGTGTGCTCTCTAAATACTAATTGACACCTGATCATAGCATTAACATAAATCAGACTTGATTTTTAAAACAGTCCTTCACACATAGCATGTCATTTTATTCATACAGCAACTTTATGGGTTGGCATGAAAGGAGTGATCCTTTATTTTATAGATGAGAAGTTTGAGGTCCTGAGAAACTTATGTTTCCTTATATTACATGACACAGCAGCTGCAGAACTAGATCCAAAAATCAGGTGTCTAACTCTCCACTCTTGGATGTTTTTTAGGACAACATATTGCCTTCCAATTCCAGAATTACTAGCTCACAGGTTTTGGTTCATTTAAGGACTTTAAGGCCACAACTCCCCTGCATTAAAAGAAAGGAAAATCACAGGAGTTTTTTTAGCTACTTTCCCTCAAAATGTAGTATCATATTGTGATTAAAAATTATTTTTAAATTTCATTAATTTCAAAGTGTCTAGAAAATTATTAAACTTGACTTTGTTTTCACTTAATCAATAAAATGACTTTTAAGATAGCTAGCATATGGTTTCCAAAATGTATTCTGTGTTTTTACAATAGAAACTTCAATGTTCCTGTATTTTTCCACTGCAGGTGAATTTGATACTCAAAAGAATGAGAAGACTAATGGTTCTGATTAGAGTGAAGCAGAAAGTGAGGAGGATGTGGGAACTTCCCCACACAGGCATTTAGCCAGATAATTTCAGCTTGGGTGTCTGTTACTTTATTTTATTTAAAACAAAATTGGCTCTATTTCTGGAAATCCATGACTTAACTATGTACTTCAATTTTTACCTGAACTAATGTAATTTTCATATACCTAAGATCAAGTGGGTAAGGTAGGGCCCACACAAAGCATGCCATTTTCCACTATACTCTGCTCTTTAATCTCTAACATTTTCTGATCCTTAGAGGTGCCTCCATATTAATGTGTTTGTATCTATGCAAATAAACACTTTAATGGCATTGTTTGCATGTATTTAGTTCATCATTTTTCAAATATTACCCATATAACATGTTTTATGTGAAAATAAAAAATTTGGTAGTCAAAGATATATGTGTAATGCTGGGATAAATTATCTAAACCCATAAGCAGGGGATAGTGTTATTAAAGATTGTTACTTTGCGGGGAGGGTATAGCTCAGTGGTAGAGTTTGCGCTTAGCGCCCATGAGGTCCTGGGTTCAATCCCCAGTACCTCCCATAATATAAACAAACAAACAAGCAAACCTGATTACCTCCCCTCAAAAATAAACAAACAACAAAAAACCCCACAAAAGACTGTCAACTTTATTTGACAAGGGATCACTCTTTTATAAAGCTTTTCTTCTTTGTAGTTTTCCATGAGACATAACTTTGATAGAGCTTATGTGAACTTGCATAATGAGGATTTTGTTTAATAGTTCTCTACCTTACTTTCCCATTTCCTGTTTTGTAAAATAATTGTAGGTTATCAACTCTTCTAAGGTCATTAAGGACTTTCCAAGTTTTAGCACTGAAAGCTTTGCATCCCAGGAAACCCCTAGGTTCCAGACATATTGGGCTGATTGTTTACCCTTTGGTCAAGCTTGATGCCTATTGTGTAACTTGATTTTTCTAAATGTGATTATCATTAAAACATGTCTACAAGTGTTTTGATACTTCTCCTATCAAGGGATAGACTCTAAGACCCCTGTTCTTGCATATGGGCTGGCCTTGGTTCCTCGCTGCGTGACTTCTGAGGTTAGGAAATAGGAGACAATACAGCTCCCAGCTACCTGGTTTTCTGTGTTGGGACATAAGACTTGGGAGTCCCAAGACACCATGTAAGGAATCTGGCTCCCCTTAAACTTTTGTGATGGAGAGACCACACGGATAGAGGTACCCTGAGAGCCCCATCTATTCTATCTCAAGATCTTCAAGTCTCCCCAGCCCAGGTTCCAGACAGCTGAGGGTACATCTCCGAGATGACTCCAGCCCCAGCCTTCACCAACTGAAAACCCAAAACTCTCAGCAAGAATAGTCTGTCTGAGCACAGCTGACCTCTAATACTGTGAGAAATATGAATAGTGGATGATAAATGTTCCTTTTCACTGCTAAGCTTATTACATAGCCTGGATAACTGAAACAATACCAGAAACACCATCCATTCTGTCACACTGAGAAGCTATTTCCCATGTCAACCTGTGATCATTAGGCTCACTAAACAAATGCTTAATGAATATTTACTGAAGGAATATTACTTCATAAACTGCAAGGTACAAATTCATACAAACATAGCATAATGATAATCAATATTTATTAGAGCCTATTATTTTTATGTGTTTATTTTTTATTTTTGTGTATTATTTACTTGTATGTGCATATGTATATATACATTTAAAATACATATTAAATAATTTAATTAAATATAACTAAACTCAAATGTATTGCTCTAGATTTTTTTGTTTACATTACTACACAATTAAAAGGGTAAGTAGTTACATAGAAAATAAAGAAAGATGAAAACAAAGTTGAAGAAAGGGATAGAAGGAAGGAAGGAAAGAAAGAAGGAAAGAAGGAAGGGAGGGAGGAAGAAAGGGTGGGAGAGAAAGACAGGAATTTTACTGACATAACCAGTTCTCAAGGGAACCTGGAAAATATGCAGAAGGGGCCTCACAAGAAGAATAAAACTTACAGAATAGTTCTTACAGTTTTCTAGAAGTTGGTTTGGATGTGAATTAAGTTAGCTCATTTCCCTTGAGCATTTGGATTCTCTAGTAACAATTTAAATCATCAATGTGTCAGTACTTCTACTTCTGCCACCACCAACTGCCTGCTGTCTTTTTCTTAATACCCTAGCTTCTGCTTACCTACTGTTTCTGTTTAGTAAGCTTTGACTTAGTAAAGGTCCAGTGGCCTCTAAGTTGTATGCTTTCAGGTTCTTTCCATATATAACCTGGATTCAAATTCCCAGGAGAGAAAACCTGATTAGTCCAATTAATAACCATCTGTACACCCATATTAGTACAAGTCCTTCAGTCAAGCCACCTCACACCACACATATAATCACTGTCATCAGCCTACTTGGTTCAATCAGTTCTAATCAGAGAGACTGTGGGTCATCCCCACATCTGATGGCTGCTTAGGGCTGCTCTTTGCACAGTGAGCTCTTATTTAGATGGTTTTGCAGAAGGAGCTATAGAAATGGCAGCACCCAGGATCAGCCTTCCCAGAACACATGAAAATGTAAACATCACATCCTTATTTGACTTGTCTTTCCTGCTGTCACCACCTGGGTCACCATTATACCATATGACAATAAAGGATTGTCTCCTTAAAGCCCTCTCCTTGATTCTCGCTTCATCTGTTTCTACTCTATTGTGCATAGCGCTCTAAGGACTGAAAGTCCAGTGTACTGTGTTGACGTTGTTCTCCTGCTTCAGTCTTTCATCATTGAAGAATCACGTTCCTTAACACAGTTTAAAGCACCCTTCAACATACAGCTCTTAACTATTTCTCAAGCTTTACTCCTGTAATTCCCTTTTAGGAACCCATGTCCCATCCATACCAAACTGCTTGCCATTCGCTAGTAACATCCTGAGCTGTGATACCTTCGCTCACGAAATTTTCTTTTGAAATATCCTATTTCTCCTCTCCTCTCACCCTGAACCAAAGAATTCTTCAAGGCCAATATCGAATGCCTCTTCCTTTATGAAAACATCCTGAATGATCACATTTGGAAATTACTTTCATGTCTCTAGTATCACATATTTGTTTAAGAAGGAGTATATTTTTACATTTGTATGATGTATTCTACTAGAACATAAGTTTCTTAAGGACAGTAGATTTTCTTACATTTCTTGACTCCTCTCCTTTCTTACCAAGAAATTATAAACAGTGCCATGAACTTAATAAATGTAATTTTCTAAATAGATGTATAATTTAGTAAGCTCAAGAGAAAAGGCCAGCCCTAGAGAGCAAAATTTGGGAGTCCAATTATTAAAAAAAAAAAAATTAAAGATTTTTAAAAAATTAAATGACAAAACAATAGATGAGAGTACTTTAAATTAACATGTTAAGGATTTGTGTTTGCAGAAAATGAACTTAGAGAATTTAGAATACTATTCAAAATTAATTAATTCATTCATTTCTTCATTTATTTAGTCCGAAGCATTTATCATCTAATTACTCTGTGTCAAACACCATTAGAAATGTGGGAATATACAGATAAACAAGACAGTGAAGTTTCCTGATTTTAAGAAACTTAACATTCTAGCAAGGGAAACTAAAATTATTCCAGCAAACCAGATATATAATGTAGTTTCCACTATTGATAAATTTTATGAAAGAAATTAATTGGAAACATGTGGCTTATTTTTGACAAGCAGTAAAATTTTGCTATTTTTTATTAAGGAGATGAACATCTGGGCAGTTGAACATCTGGGCAGTGTCTAACAAAACCAAGAGAGCTGGCTCTGCAAAAAGATCTGAGAGAAGAGATTTCTAAGCAGAATAAAGAATAAAAGCAAAGGTCTTGAGGTAGGAAGGGCACAAAGGCCGGAGTGGTTAGAGCAAAGTGAAAGGTCAGCAGAGCAAAAGTAATGGTGGGAGAGGTGAGTGGGACACAGAGCCTGCAGACCTCACAGACCATAGGAAAGGCTTTGGACTTCTGTCTATGTTTGATGGGGAAACATTGGAGAATTGTGATAAGTAGAGAGCCATGAATTAATTTATAGTTTTAAAATGTAACTCTGACATCTATGTAAAGAATATTTTATGAGGAATAAGAAAGGAGGCAGGGAGGAACAGTTAAGAGGTATTTTGGTATTTCAGAGGAGTTGATGAGTGCTTGGATGATAGTTGCAATGGTAAGAACTTTCAGGATTTATTTTTAAGGAAGAAACTCCATGACATGATAATAGATTGATTATAAAGTAGGAGATTACAGAGCCTTCAATTATCCTTACCAGTATATTCCTAAGTATAGTAAAATGCAATAAAGTGAATATTCTAGTATGTTCTAATTTCTTTTAGGTTAATAAAGCATTAACATATTAAATGACTATAAAGTGATCTAACAAATCACTAATGAAAACATCTTGAAGAATGGACAGTTCTAACAAGTTATAACTGATTTTTCATGTTAAAAATTTTTGTTTACTCAGTGAGGTAAAGTATGTTATTTTATATTATAATAATATTTTATATTTGAAGTGGATATTTTATGTGATTAGGAAAAAACATTGCTAAAAATTGTCTACATTTTGGAAATCTTTAATAAATCAACTAAATAATCAAAAGGCAAAGAGCTCTATATTTTTTTAGATGCTTCACACTATTTGGATTTGAGAATATTTATTTCTTCAGACAAAATGGAGGTGGATTTTTTTTTTTTTACCAGGAGAATAAATTAAGTGTTACCACAATCTGCTAAATTTTATTCTTTCATAGTATCTGGAAGAATTTTCCTAAAGCATGTCCTTTATCTCATGTCTATAAATCCATTGGATTATTCTCTCCTTTCATTCAAACATGCTGCAATGCAAAAGAAACTGATAGTGAGTTATTTTTTATTACTCATCTTTTCACAAATATGAATTCTAGTCAACAGAATACATTTATATATGGAGACAGCAGTATTTTTCATAGAGACATATGATTTTCTGTTATATACAGATTCTATCCCAATACTCATCATTTTTTCAGATCATTTTCACCCCTTTTTTCTTCTTGCTGTCTAACAGATTCTCAACTTTGTCTTGTAATTTATTTTTACATTGATTAGCTGATCTTTTTATCTTTTAATATTTTTCCACTTTTTTGCTCATAGTTTTATTTGACTCTTCAGTGCTCTGTCTGTAAGTTTCTTCTTGCCAGTTTTAATGGTCCATAATTTCTAATGGAAAGTCAGCTGCCAAAGCCTTCCTTCCTCTAGTGTTAATGGCTGCTCTTGAGAACCTGCCCTGCCCTCCATCATCTAATTTGAGTCGATGAGGGGGCAGACAAAACAGATGGTTGGCACAGGATGGGATGATTCACTGTTTGAAATCATGGTGAAACATTTTTGAAATTGGTGAGGGAGAGGGAAGCCTGACATTTGACAGAGCCATGTAAAAATTGCAGTATCGAGATGAAGTTCAATTTAATTTTGACTGTTATTTTCCAGATGTACTGATCATATGATTATAATTTTAAGATTATATCAAGAATATACCTTTTCCCAAATGCACTGTAATCATTTCAGCAAAACGAGTTTATCACTGAGTGTTAACGCCAAGACTATTCTCAAAGTTACCTTGTTCCCCTAACTTATATTTTTTGTGCTTTTCATGATTTACTGAATATCTCCTCTACTTCCACTTATGTGAGGCTAACTTTTGCATGATCTGTCTCCATGTTACCTCATTGATTTCTTCACAACTTATGGCAGCAAATGAAACATCAAACTACTTTGTAAGGGAAGAAGTGAACTGTGTCTATTTTATTTAAATTTCATATATATTTTACTGCCACAAATTTATGGCATGAGACTGTATAACTAAATCATTGTGACAATATAAAGAGAATGATATAACAACAAAATTTAGAATTAAAAATTCTTTTTAATTTGTATGCAAAGGTTTCTTAATTGAAATAAAATAGAATAAAAGATATAGTAAAGCCACAATGATAAGCTGATATTTCAGACCATGCATTCTAGACAGGGAAAATATCATCCCTAAGGGGGCAAAAATTGGATCTTGGGGAATAGAAATCTTAAGATATTACAATGCTTTGTAGCTCTCCAAAGGACTATATTACATAAACAGATATACAGTATTTTGTCATATTACAATTTATGGGATGACAGATTAAGAAAAATATTTTCAAAGGTTCCTAAAGGGAATATAATGAAAAAAAGTTTGAAAAACATTGTTATAGGCAAAACTTTCTTTGTCCCAATGCAATGACAAATAATGTTTTTGTGATCAAACTTCCAAGTTATTTCTATGTTTATAATTATAAATGCCAATTTATAGTGTGTCAAACTGATACATTGAAAGTCAAATAATAATCAACAAAGCCATGAACTTACTTGCACATTCTTCTTGCAAAGGAAATATTTAAAGTTAAAATATACTAAAAAGTTATAGAAGAAAGGATGTAACAGTCATAAAAAAGCATCTAATAGGCACTGTTTAAATGTATACACATATACAGTGCTTCACATATACGAAGGTGTCTAAAATCCATTCCATACAGTATATCACTGAAGGCATTTCTTACCAATGAAAGTAGTTGTGAAAAACAGGTACACTTTCAACACTTCCTTCGTTGCCAATATTAACATGATAGCAAAATTAATTAAAAAGCATATGTGTGTACACAAAATGTAAATGAATACCTGACTGTATTGTTTGAGTAATTTTATTATATTCATGACAGGTATTTCAATCATAAACCAACACAATTTTGGAGGCTACAGAAGCAGTTCAAATACAAGGAAAAGATGATGAAAATCACTGATTATTTTAAGTGCAAAAGTGAAGTCAAGGTAAAAAAAAAAAATCCAAACACACTGGGTTTTTAGAGAAAGATCATTGGTAGCCTGCTAAAACACAGTTTTACAGCAGTTAGGCCAAAGCCACATTATAAGGGAAGAGACATGCATACTCAACTACACTTAATGTGGTCCTTATCCATAGCAACCCAAATTTTGTTGATTTGTTTTTGTACATCTCCAGATTATAAACAGCATGGTGGCAGAACTGTATTCTGTCTTACGTCAATATAGTGCCTACAATCATGTCTAGAAAATGTGTGTGTGTGTGTATATATGTGTGTGTGTTTTATATGCTAAATAGATATTTTTGAAATGTAAAGAATTTGGATAAGAATGAAGAACTAAATATAGCCTACTCTTTTAATAAATTAGTGATATAGAAAAATACAGGATGGATATTTCAGGAAATAGTAGGAGGTAAAGAAGTTAATTTTAAGAATCTCAGTGCCTGGAACCTCTCCACAAAGTATTAGGTTGAATATAAACTATGCTATATCCAATTTGCCTCACACAGCTCTGGAATTTATTGTACATTTCAAAGCATTATAAAGCTATAGGGAATTAGTGACATAGTCAGGGTTAAAACTCTAATTTAATTTAGTGCTCAGACGGCTAAACTAGAGTCCAAGTAAATGCTCATCTTTTCTTTTTTTGAGCAACATTTCTATTGTATCATTTATTATATTCTTTGCATTTCTTATTTATTTTTCTTGAGTGCTATTTTAGGCATATTATTGATTTATAAATTAGGTTAAAAACCAATGGAGGTAGCTTTATAAATTTAATTTTTAAAATTTGCATACTATGTTTATGAATGGTCATCTAGTTGTCTCCTTAAACTACTATCAATCACAAGGTATCACCAAGTTAATTGAAAATAACTATGATTCATATGTTAAGGAATCTAAGAAAAAGTTGGACTAATGCAAAATCAGATGGAATGAAAAATATGAGAGTTCATTGGAAATGCTATAAATAAAAACACACCAAAAGAGATGTAGAATGTCTTTAATGAGCTGATAAATAGAATCAAAACAGCCCCAAATAGCCAAGGTAAGAATGAGTGAACATGAAGATAGGTCAATAGAAACTACTTAAAATGAAAAAAATATATATATAGTAAAAAGAAAAAAAAAAGAAAGAAGAAGAAGAAAGAGGATAAAAGAAAAAAGAAAATCAGAACATTTAAGGTCTGAAAGACAGTATCAACTGTCTTAATATTTGGGCAATTGATCCCAGAAAGAGAAGAAACAGGCAACAGCGCATAAAAAAATTAGAAGAAAAAATGGACTAGAATATTACAAATTTAGTGACAGATACAAAATCACAATCAAAGAAGTCTGGAGACTATCTACCTGGATAATTCCAAAATCAAACCACCCCTCGGCATGAAATACTCAAATTGCTGAACATAAGACAAGTAGAAAACACTTAAGGCAGCCATTGGAGGAAGGGAAAAAGGCACTACATACAGAGGGAAAAAGAAAATAATTACAACAGTCTTCTTTTTTGAAACCATAGAAAGAAGAAGATAATTTGAAGCACTAAAGAAAGGGTTACGGTTAGGGTTACAGTTAGGTGAAATTTACTGTTTCTCATTTTGAGTTGCTCTAAAGTATATCTGACTATGTAAAGGGAAAGTAGTAGCAATTCACTGGTGTTTATAGCCAAATCAAAATAGAAGGTGCAGCAACAATAGCACAAAAAATGGGGAGGGAAGAGGAATATGTGATTGTGGGAATGTTGCATCACATACAAAGTGGCATACTATTATTTGAAAGTAGACTTCAATTAATTAAAGATGTATATTATACATCTTTTGGGAAACCACTAGAAAAATGCAAAAAAGTCAATAAAAGAAATAAAATGAAATCATTGAAAAATCTCAAATAACACAAAAGAAGGCAGAAAAGGGAATAAGGACACAAAGAAAAGATGAATAAATTTAAAACAGTTAACAAAATGGCATATTGCAATTTAACCATACCCATAATCTTATTAAATATGAATGATTTTAACACATAAGTTAATAGATTAAGATTGTTTGAAGAAAAAGCAAGATTCAACTATATGCTGTCTATAAGAAACTTGCTCTAAGTATAAAGACATAGCAAATAGGTTAAAAATAAAAGTATGTAAACAGATATACCATGCAAACATTAACTAAAAGATAACCATATTAAGTTCAGACAAAGATAACTTCAGAACATGGAAGATTATCAGGCAGAGGGAGAAGCATTATATAATAAAAAAAGGGAAATTCTCCAAGACCTACTACCATCCTAAATGTTACTTCAAAATACATAAAGCAAAATCAGATGAAACTGAAAAAAGAAATAGAAAAATTCACAATTATAGTTGAACTCTTCAATGCTTCTTGTCAGTAATTGGTATAACAGGTAGTAAGTGATGGTACCAAAAAATTAGTAAAGGTATAGCAGAACTAAACAATGCCATCAAATGGCTAGTCTAAGATATTTATTAAAAACTCCACCCAACAACAGAAAAACACACTTTCTTTTCAAACGCAGAAGGAACATTTACTAAGGTAGACCATATTCTGGGCCATAAAACAAACCTGAATACATTTAAAGGAGTAGAAGTCATATGAAGCATACTCTCAGATCATGATGGAGTTAACTCAGAATTCAATAACAGAAGTCTATATAGACAATATTTACATTTTGGAAAATAAGCAATATATTTCTGAATAACTCGTATACCAAAAAGGAATCTCAAAATAAGTTTAAAATATTTTGAACTGAATGCAAATGAAAATGTAGTATATGAAAATTTGAAGAGGGTGGCTAAAGTTTATAGAAAGTACATACTATTAAATATTATTATTGGAAACAAGGAAAGGTCAGTATCAATAACCTAAGACTCAATATTAAGAAACTAGAAAAAGAGAAAATTGAACACAATGAATGCAGAAAGAAGAAAATAAAAGTATTAGAGTAGGATGCAATGGAATTGAAAACAGGAAAACAATAATCAATAAATTTAAAAGCTTGTTACTTGAAAACATCAATGAACTTGATAAATATCCGAAAACACTGATCAAAATAATAAAAGAATTACCATTACTGGGAATGAAAGAGGGCATAAAATTTTGGCTTAATATCAATATTGAGCCAAAATATTAAAAGTGTGATAGGGGAATACTGTTAACAATTTCACAACCATAATTTCAACACCTTAGGTGAAGTAGACCAAATTTCCTGAAAGCCACAAACTACCAAAACTCACTCAAGGAACAGATAACTTGAATAGTTCTATATCTGTTTTTTAAATTGAATTACATTTAAAAATGTTCAAAAAATAAATAAAGCTCCAGACCCAGAGCTCCAGAATTTACTGGTAAATTCTACCAAACATTTAATGATTTTATTGGTAAATTCTACCAAACATTTAATGATTTTACTGGTAAATTCTAGCAAACAATATCAATTCTACACAACCTCTTGTAGCAAATAAAAAGAATATAACATTTTCAGCTCCTTTTATGAGTCCTGCCATATCTTGAGCCCAAACCCATTAGACAGTGAAAGTATCTCAGAGAGTGAAAGTGGATAAATGAAAGTGGACATTACGTAGCACCTGATATGGGTGCTTTCCCAACAGACCTAACCTCAGTCTAATCATGAGAAAACATCAGACAAGCCCAAGCTTAAGGTACATTCTACTAAATACCTAACAACTATTCTTTAAAATTATAAGACTGTGAAAGACAAGGGAAAACCAATGATTTACAACAAACTTTCAGATTGGAGACGACCAAGGAGACAGGACAACAAAATGCAATGTAACACCTTGGTTTGGATGCTGGAAGAGAAAAGTATACCAAACAAAAACTGTGGACATCTGGATAGGGTCTGTAATTTAATTAATAGTATTAAGCCTATGTTAATGTCTAACTTTTGATAAATGTACTGTGGTTATGTAAGATGTTAGTACTAGAGGAAGTGGAGTGATAGATACAGAATAACTCTCTGTACTATTTTTGCAATTCTTTTTTAAATCTAAAATTATTTCAATAAAAATTTTATAAATTGATTTAAATTAATATGTCTTTTTATAGGGCCCCTTTAGTGAAATATGTTCTTGTTCTGTTCATGTCTTGCTTGGCATGCTAATTTGTCCTGCCTATTATTTTGCTATTAAAGTAGTAACTATGGTTTACATGGTTTAATAACAAAATAATTTTATAAGAGAATATAAAAGATTGAATTTTAAAGAGTAAATTTTACCAAAAAATATTTCATCATTTAAGGTTAAAATATGAGATGTCACTTGTGTCAGTATACTTATTCAGACCTCATTCTTAGTTGGCACTAATTAAAGATTTTTGCTAGTTGGGTAAGTTACTTCTCAATTTTCATTTTAAGTATTTTAAAAGTTAACTAAAGGGAGATTTAATAAATAAATAAGATAAACTCATGTAAAATATGTCATCAGAAGTAATTTAATGGTGATGACTGTAATCATTATCATAAATTTTTAATGGATTAATTCAATCACAGTGATCAGCACCCATTTTTATTATATTCAAAATACTACTTGCATTCAATAACCTTAGATAAACTTTTTCTTGAATAAGTAACTGTAAAACTGATTATAATACATGCATAGGTTTATTTCTCTATAACAATGTAATTTTAAAGTCAGAAAATTTGGAAATGACTTTCTAATTCAATAATACAGTTTTAAAAAACAGGTGAAAATAATGAGATATAGAAGAGTTAAGTGACTAAATGTCACATCATTTTCAAGAAAGTAAGAAGAAAAACCCAGTTTCTCTGGCTCCAGAAGACGTGTTTTTTTTTTTAATGCCATACCATGGAATGTCAAAGAAAAATGAATCAACTAGAATCCAACAAAAGGAAGCAAAAAAAGCAGGCAGACAAATTCAGAAGGTAGAACCTTCTGTGGGAAAGCTGGTCAAGTCTTCATGAAAAGGGAGCTCTATTAGATTACATGCTATTTGAGGGAATAACAATCAGAGGCAGAGCCTGGTCTGGTACTGTATGCAGATTTCATGAAATGCTAATATAGACTGTATCTTAGATGAAATAACTTACTAAAGTGAAAAGGAGGAGATTAATGATTGAAAAGCAAAATTACAAAACACATAGTTTGCAACTTTTCCGTAATCTAAAACTATTCTAAAATAAAATGTTTATGAAAAATCAGTCACTTTTTTTGTATATATGTGTGGTTTGCATGTGAAAACATACACTAAAATATCAGAAGACACCATTTGTGAGTAGTGAGAATATAATGTTTTGTCATACTTTATTTTACTTGTCTAAATGTCATTAATTTATACAATACATATTTATGACTTCTGTAATAACAAAATACTATTTTTAAAAACAAAGCAAAATTACTTGCATTACTCTAAAAGAGAACATTGAAATCATCAAAAATAACTTGAGTACTTTGCTTATGGTAGATATAACCAACAAGAAAGAAAAATTCTTCAAATTCTCTATGCATATATGGTTCAAATTCACTAGTTATTTACATTTAAAAGATTTTAGAAGATATTTTCAATTTTCACACCAAACTCCTACTGATATGAAAAAAACATAAGAGAACATTTCAACAATCAAAAATTATAGATATTAGTAATAAAAATTCAGTTCAAAAGGTCTCAGAATGCAGCTGAATTATTCAGGTATTTTATGTAAACTAACTACTCTGCCCTAAATATATATAGTTCAATAGATGTGTTTAATAAAACCAATCAATTAGTTCAAGATTTATCAGAATAGATATTAGAAACACTATGAAAAATATTGGATTTCTTATTTTTCCAAAAGCTAACATTAGCAATTCAACCAAAATGCATCCTTTATAAATCAGTTTATATATCAGTTATATATCGAGATATTTTTATACATCAATTGTTAATAATTCAGACATATGTGTTTTTAAGCTTCTCTTTATATATTCTGTAGAAGAATCTTAACTGGTAATATATTATACAGAAGTACTTGGTAATTACACCAAAATTGACATGAAAAATAAGAATAGAAAAAGATAATACCAACTTCTGAGAATTTGTATTTTTCTGACACCAACTCAGTCTCCACGTAGTTCTTACCTATTAAAATGTATGCTGAATTTTGCAGTGTATTTCTCTAAATGTATAGGTTTATAACAAATCACAGAACAATTTCTTTTGGTGAAAAAAACAAACAGTAAGTATCTGTTTTTTCCCTCAGCAGTTGAAAACTTCAAAGCCTAGATTATACTTAACATAAAAAACAAGTTAATGATTTTATAGCATAATCAATTGATCAATTCATAGATTCTTTCTTATCTGATCTTATTGACAATGAAAAATGAAAGTACTGTCTGTCTCCTGTATCATTGCCACTTAAAGGACGCTGTGGAAAAAGCCGACCCACTTTCCCACACTTGATAGAATTTATTTTTAAGTCAATTAGAATGGAAAGGAGAAATAGAAGTGCAGGCCTAGACGGATTCTAAATGCAATTACATTTAACAATATTTCACTTAAACTTGTAAACAATGCTGCTATTTGTAAATTTGATGCATATATGGGTACCTATATGTAGTTTCCAACAATTCAGCAAAGAAAAGAGAAAGCTTGCTAATAGGAAAATGAGCAAATAATATATTGAATTAGTAGGAGACTAATTTCAGAAAAGAAAAATATTTATTTTACATTTATATCAGATCTTAAGTAGTACATGAAGATAGTTATTTTACATTTGGCTTGAATAACTACTTCAGCAGTCGTCTGTTTCAAGAATTTTTCAGTTTTGCCATGTAAAGACATTTTATATCAAAGTTCTTTCTTATTGATGAAAATAATAGATCTAATTTATTCTCATTGTATTTTGTGTACTACACTTTTAGATCATGTTGAAAAATAATTTATATTGTGTCATTTGGATTACTGATGTCTCCTATCTATGTTGGAGTAAAAATATAATTTCTTCATATTAAACTGACCTTTATATTAAACGCATGCTTTTGAGTCCTGAACTTCTACTTCTTGCAATATGGCAGACTAGATGTCTATAGAAACCCATACCATGCAGCCTCGCTAAATCTTCAGATTAAAAATATTGTATGATTATGTATATGTGTGTGTATATATATGTATATAATTACATATACTAGAGAAAATTAAGACTATGTTATAGGCCAAAAGTAATTAAGAAAGTGCATATCATTAGCAAAAAAAAAAAAAAAAAAGCCCTGGGAATATATGACAATACTTAATGTCTTAGGGCAAGAGAACACTGGGTCATAAGTTTAAATAATAATGGAAAGGAGACATATAAATTTTAAAACACATCAAACCAGAGTTCCAGGGGAGTTAGAAGACAACTGGAGAAAGGCATTATCCAAAACAATATGTGCTGAGAATTTTCCTGAATTAATATAATTTAACAATTCTTGGGTACAGGAAGTCAACCCAATCCTGAGTTGAAAAATATGGAGAGATCTGTATCTATACAAATCATTGGCAAACTGCAGAAAAGTAGTAACAACAACAACAAAAATAATCTGAAACAGAGCTAGAGGGAAAAAAAACGCAAAGTAGAAATGAACGACAAGAATAAAAACTTTTAAAACAGTAGCAATAGAAGCAGGAAAGCAGTGGGTTTTATTTTCAGTTTGGTGAAAACAAATTGTTCATCAGAATTCTCTACTCAGTGTAATGGGTTGAATTGTGTCCCTCTAAAATGTATTTTAAAGTCCTATAGCCCAGTACCTCAGAATGTGACCTTATTTAGAAATAGGGTCCTTGGCAATATAATTACTAAAATTAAGATGAGGTTATACTGGTGTTAGGTGGGTTCTTAATCCAATGTAATTGGTGTTTTTATAAAGACTGTTGAAGAAACAAAGACATACAAGAGAGAAGGTCATGGGACAATGTGGTAGAGATTGAAGTCCTGCAGCTGCAAGATAAGGAATGCCAGAAACTGCAGGTAAACCACCAGAAGCTAGAAAGAAGAAAAGGTGGATTCCTTCTTATAGGTTTCAGAAAGAGTATGGCCCTGCTAATACCTTAATTTCAGATTTTTAGACACTCAAATTGTAAAATAATAAATTTCTGTTGTTTCAAGCCACCTACTTTGTGGTACTTTGTTAAAGTAGCCCTGGGGAATTTGTAAACCAAGAAGACTTACATGTTAGGAATTAATGTACAAACTAACAGTGAGAGGTTTTATGACAAAATACACCTGAAAAATCAAGAAAGAAAATGACTTTTGAAAGAATGTGAGAGAAATAGCAAGCCATGAGCCAAAAAATGTGGTAAATTTTATGTCTCTAAGCAGACCATTGACTGCTTAAAACAACATCAATATTTTCTTCTTCCTACAGATGAAATGAAAGATAAAATATTGGATCCTAGGATATAAGCCACTAAGGATGTGTTTGAATTAAAGAATAATTATAAAGTAACTACATTATTTGAGACAAGGGTAAAAATATTAGCTTTAGAATTTGTTTAGCTGAAGCCACATGCTGAGATTTTCTGGAAAAAGAAGAGTATAATTTCCAAAATAATAGAGTGGAAAGGAGAATGAGAAAGTTGTGACAGGAATATCAATCAATCCAAAAGAGGATAAAAGCAAAAAAACAATAAATCTAGATACAAAAGAAAAAAATTTTCTTGTGATGAGAACTCAGGGTTTACTCTCTTAACAACTTTCATATATAATATACAGTAATGTTAGTCATGTTGCACATTACATCCTTAGTACTTAAGTTATAACTGGTAGTTTGTATCTTTTGACCACATTAATTCAATTTCCCTTCCCTCTCCCTTCCTCACTTTTGATAACCACAGAAGTGATATCTGATACCACTCTGTGTAAGTTTATTTACTTGTTTGCTTTTTGAAGTATAATTGACCTACAACACTATGTTACTTATCGGTGTACAACATAGTGATTTAATAGTTTTATACATTACAAAATAATCACCACAATAAGCCTAGTTACCATCTGTCAACATGCAATAATATCACATTATTATTGATTATATTCCCCAAGCTGTACATTACATTCCTGTGACTCATTTATTTATTTTGTAACTGGAAGTTTGTACATTGGTACTTTTTAATTTCCCTCACCTATTTCACTCATCATCCTCCACCCACTAGCAATCACCTGTTTGTTTCTGTATCTATGACTCTGTTTCTATTTTATGTTTGTTTGTTTAGTTTTTAAAATTTAACATATAAGTGAGATCATACAGTATCTGTCTTTCTTGGTCTGACTTATTTAATTCAGCATAATACCCTTTAGGTCCACCCATGTTGTCACAAATGGCAAGATTTCATTCTTTTTATGGCTAAGTAATATTCCATTGTATACAAATACTACATCTTCCTTATCCATTCATCTATCAGTGGGCTCTTAAGTTGTGTCCATATCTTGGCTATTGTGAATAATAATGCAATTAACACAGAGGTGCATTTTTTTCAAATTAGTGTTTTTGTTTTCTTTGGAAAACTATCCAGAAGTGGAATTACTCCATTGTATAGTAGTTCTATTTTTAACTTTTTTGCGGAATCTCCATATGGTTTTTCATCATGGCTGCAACAGTTTACATTCTCACGTACAGTGCAGGAAGGTTTCCTTTTCTACACATTCTTATAAACACATCAATTTTTAAAAACAAGTTTTATCAGATGAAGTTAAAAATAAAGTTTTATGCAATTTGTATTAAAATAAAAGCACAAAAGACTAAAAGTATACCAAAGATGTACCTGTGCAACATTAACTATAACAAAACTTTTATAGCTGTATTAGTATCAGATTAAATTCACCAGGAAGTGAATATGTACATACTCAAAATTTCAAAATGGACAAAACTATAAGGAAAATGGACAATTTTATTACTATATTAGAAAATTAAAATACATCTCTCTTATACATATCACTGTGATATATCCAAAAGACAATAAAACAAGTAAGGATTTTAACATCATTCCATTCTTAAGTAATTTGTCCCACATCAAACATTGAATGGAAGAGACATTCAAATCAAATCTACAGGAAAATTTTAAAAATGAAAAAAAAAAATTGAAAATTGAAGATGCTTTTATGATAATCAAATATTTAAGGCAATAATAATAATAATAATATATCATGGGGGTCATTAAATATGTAGAAATAAAATGTATAAAAACAAGAAAACAACTAAGGAGGGATGGATATATATGCTTAATGTATTCTTTTATGCCACATGAAGTGTCATAGTATTACTCACAGATGGACTGTGATAGGCTTAAGATGTGTTTTGTATCTCTAGAGCAATTATAGGGAACCAAAGCAAAGAAATAAAGCATATAAGCCAACAGTGTAGATAAAAATGAAATTATAAAGAATACCCAATTAATCCAAAATAAAGGAAAAATAAGAAAATTGGAACTAAGTACAGACTGGCCAACTAGAAAACTTGTAGCAGGGTGTTAGGTTTGAACCTAAGGTATCAATAATTGTATAAAATATAATGATCTATGCACTGCAGTTAAAGATAGTGATTATAATACTCAAAAAAATCAAGGAAAATTTATATGCCATTTACAATACATACATTTTAACCGTTTAAACACAGGTAGGTTAAATGAAGAAAGATATACTGCTCAACCTCTAACTATATGAAAGGTGAAATGACTATGCTAATATCAGGTAGAATAGATTTCAAGACAAGAACTATACCAGAGATAAAAAGACTGATCATACTAAAAATGTGTGTACGTACCTATAAACAGAGCTTCAAAATAAATGCTGCACAACTTACATAAATAAAAGAAGAAATGGAATTAACTGTGATCGGAAATTTCTACACTCCTGCTTCAGAAATTAACAGATGAAGTAGACAAAATATCAGTAAGAATAAAGAACATGTGACTAATGTTAAAAACCAACTTGACTTAACTGACATTTTATAGGACACCACCAATCCTACCATCAACACCAGAATGCATATTCTTTTTGAGTGCACATGGTATATTCATTGAGATAGTCTGTAGAATATAAAACAATGTACTTAATAGGGTTTGTGTTCTACAGAGTGACAGTGTAGAGAGATTACAGGCAAACCTTGTTTTATGCACTTTAATTGTGCTTTGCAAATACTGTTTTTCACAAATTAAAGATTTGTGGCAACTCTATGTCAAGCAAGTATAACAGCTCCATTTTTCCAACAGCATTTGCTCACTTCCTGTCTCTGTGTCACATTTTGATAACTCTCACAATATTTCAAACTTTTTCATCATTATTATTTTTTTATGGTGATCTGTGATCAATGATCTTGGATGTTCCTACTGTAATTATTTTGGGGCACCAGGAATCATGCCCATATAAGATGGTACACTTAATTAATAAATGTGTATATTCTGACTACTCTATCCACCAGCCATTCCCCCATATATCTCCCTTTCTTTGGGCCTTCCTCTTCTCTGAGACACAACAATATTGTAATTAGGTCGATTAATAACCCTCACAACAGCCTCTAAGTGTTCAAGTAACAGGAAGAGTCACATGTCTCTCACTTTAAGTCAAAAGCTAGAAATGATTAAGCTTAGTGAGAAAGGGTTGTTGAAAGCTGAGACAGGCTGAAAGCTAGGCCTCCTGCACCAAACAGACAAGTTACGAATGCAAAGACAAAGCTCTTGAAGGAAACTGAAAGTGCTACTCTGGTGAGCACAGGACTGATAAGAAAGTTAAACAGCCTTATCACTAATATGGGGAGAGTTTCAGTGGTCTGAATAGAAATATCAAACCCACTACAATATTTTCTTAAGCCAAAGCCTAATCCAGAGTAAGGCCTTAACTCTCTTCCATTCTATGAAGTTCAAGATGGTGAGGAAGCTGAAGAAAAAAGTTTGAAACTAGATGTTGGTTCATGAGGTTTAAGGAAAGAAGCCATCTCCAAAACATAGAAGTGCAAGGTGAGGCAGCAAGTGCTGATATAGAAGCTGCAGCAAGTTTCCAGAGGATCTAGCTGAGATAATTAAGGAAGATGGCTATGCTAAAAAACAGATTTTTCATTAGACCAGACAGCCTTCTATAGGAAGAAAATGCCATCTAGGACTTTCATAGCCAGAGAGGAGAAGTCAATGCCTGGCTTCAAAGCTTAAAAAAGACAGGATGACTCTCTTAGGAGCTAATGCAGGTAGTGACTTTAAGATGAAGTCAATGCTTATTTATCACTCTGCTAAAATACTCTGTCTGTGCTCTATAAATGGAACAACAAAGCCTAGATAACAGCAAATCTGTTGACAGCATGGTTTACTGAATATTTTAAGCCCACTGTTGAGGCCTGCTCTTCAGAAAAAAATATTCATTTCGAAATAGTACTGCTTGTTGACAATGCACCTGTCATGCAAGTGCTCTGGTGGAGATATACAGCAAGATTCACGTTGTTTTCATGCCTACTAACGCAACACTCATTCTTCAGGCCATAGATCAAGGAATAATTTTGGCTTTCAAGTCTTATTATTTAAGAAATATTACATAAAGCTACAGCTGCCTTAGACAGTGATTCTTCTGATGGATCTGAACAAAGTAAACTGAAGACCTTATGAGAAAGATTGATCCTTCTAGATGCCATTAAGAACATTTGAGATTCATGGGAAGAGATCAAAATAGCAACATTAACAGGAGTTTGGAAGCAGTTGATTCCAACCCTCATGGATGACTTTGAGAGGCTCAAGATTTCAGTGAAGGAAGCACGTGGAGGTGAGGTGGAACTAGCAAGAGAACTAAAAGTGGAGCCTGAAGATGTAACTAAAGTGCTACATTCTGATGATAAAATTTGAACAGAGGAGGGGAGGAGTATAGCTTAGTGGTAGAGTGTGTGCTTATCCTGCAGAAAGTCCTGGGTTCAATCCCCAGTGCCTCCATTAAAAAACACAACAAAACTTAATTACCTCCCCCTCCCCATAAAAAAAAAAATTGAACAGAGGAGGAGTTGCTTCTTATGGATTAGCAAAGAAAGTGGTTTCTTGAGATGGAAACTACTCCTGGTGAAGATGATATGAAGATTGTTGAAATTACAATAAAGAATTTAAAATACTACATAAACTTAGTTGATAAAGCAGGGGCAGGTTTTGAGTGAACTGACTTCAATTTTGAAAGGTCTATGGTGGTTAAAATGCTATCAAACAGCATTGCACACCACAGAGAAATCACTCATGAAAGGGAGAGTTAACAGATGCAGAAAAATTCATTGTTTTCTTATTTTATGAAACTGCTGCAGCCACCTAACCTTCAACAATCACCACCCTGATCAGTTAGCAATCTTCAACATTGAGACAAGACCCTTCATTAGCAAAAAGATTATGACTTGCTGAAGGCTCAGATGATTGTTAGCATTATTAACAACAAATTATTTTTAATTAAGGTATGTACATTTTTTAGACATAATGCTATTGCACACTAATAAACTACAGTGTAGTATAAGCAAAACTTTCATATGCACTGGGAAACCAAAAAATTTCTGTGATTTGCTTTTTTTTTTTGATATTTACTTTATTTCTGTAATCTGGAACTGAACCCACAATATTACCAAGATATGACTGTGTATAATTTCCTTTAAGACTGATACAAGAATGCCTCCTCTTAGTACTTGTATTGATCATCGTATTGGAAGTCTTAGCCTGTGTGCTAAGACAAGCAAAACAAAGAAAAGATTTACATATTGGAACAAAAGAGATAATATTGTACTTATTTAAAAAAAAGGCATATTTCTATGTATACAAAAATCCTAGGAATCTACAGAAATATCAGTAGAACTAATATTCGGTTCTTGGGATATAAGGTCAATATAAAAAAACCCATTTTGTTTCTATAATCCTCAATAAATAGTTGGAAAATAAATTTTAAAAATAGTAATAAATATATCACAAACATGGATAACTTAGCAATATTTTTAAAAAGGTGAAAAATCTATACCCTGAAATTATTAACCAAATAAATGCTCCATGCATTGAAGGAAGAAATTTTGTAAGAATTTCTAATATCCAAAACAATTTAGAAAAGAAAAGCAATTTGGGAAAACATAGAATCTAATTTAGTATCTTTCTAAAAAGTGAATACAATCAAGATTGTATGATGGTAGTAATAGACATTTGTCAATCTAATAGAATATCTGTAAGGTCTATTAATTTCTGACAATGGTGACAGGGCAATTCAACAAAGAAAACATAATCTTTTCAAAAAAATGGTGCTGAATAATTGTATATCTAAGTGAAATAAAGTGAATGTCAACTTTTCTCTTCATCCATACAAAAAATTAACACAAACTGGATCACAGAACTAAATGTAAAAGCTGGAATCATAAAACTGGTAGAAAATATGAGAGAAAAAAATCTTCAAAACCTTAGGGTAAGCAAATACTTATTCAAAAGAAAAAACTCATTAATCATTAGAGAGAATGATAAATTGAACTCAGAAAAATTAAAATATTCTATTCTTCAAAAAACATTGTTAAGAAAATGAAAAAGAAAGCCACTGCCTGGGAAAAATATTCACAGTGCATACATCTAACAAAATTTCGTATTCAGAATACATAAAAAAGACAAAGAACCCTATTAAAAGGACAAAGTATGAGAAACAACACATCACAAAAGAAGAAATACAAATGGCCAATAAGCACATAGAAATATGCCCAACATCTTTAGTCATCAAATTAAAACCAAATGAAAAAAAAAAGAAAAAAGAAAAAAGAAAACCAAATGATAAACCACCATATGCCTAAAAGAATGACAAAAGCAAACAAGCAAATAAAACAAAATATAAAATCCTGGCAATCAAGTAATAATGAAGATGTGGAGCAACTGAAAATCTCATGCATTTCTGACGGAAAAAGGAATCAAAAGTTCATTCATTTTGGAGAGCTGTATAAAATTCATTCCTGTGACTTAGAAATTCCCCTTCTGGGTATTTACCTAACACAAATGAAAACAAATGTCCACACATACCAAACAAACCTTATAAGGAAATAAAGAAGCTTTATTCGTAACAATCAAAAACTGTGTACAACCCACATGTCTATCAACAGATGAGTGGATCAACAAATTGTGGTAAACTCACACAATAGAGTACAATGGAATATATTGTGGTTCAGGGAAAAGAAAGGGAGAAATACTAATACAATGTAACAAGGATGAATCTCGAAAAGGCTATACTTAGTGAAATTAGCCAGATACTTAAGAGTACATACTGTATGATACCACTGATGCAAAATTATAGATGAGGCAAAGCACATGGTGACAGAAAGCAGATCAGTGATTTCCTGGGGTCGATTGCGAGGAGAGGGTTGATTAGTTTGGGACACAAACTTTCTGAGCTGATGAAAAGTTTCTATATTAATTGTGGTGGTGGTTATCTATGTGCATATCTTTTCAATATGATAAAAACAGCTGTATTTTATTGAATGTATATTATGCTTCAACATAGTTAATTTTAAAAAGTACACATACTTGCAGGAAGATACTCTTTACAAATTGGTAAGACTAGTATTATTCTGTTTGTCCCCCAAAATTTAACAATTGCTCTGAGCCTTAATGTTATAAGTTCTTACCCATTTTATTAAGATGAAATACAGTAATATACAGCACATTTAAGAGGGACATACTATTTGTTGATTCACTTTTCTCATCCACTCTTTCCTTAGCTTATAGAAACATTCTAATCATAGAAATTGTGGCTTTTATCCTTTTGTGATGATTTTCTAATAAATTTTGTAAGTCATTTATTACAACTCTGCCCTTAGGCCACTAGACCACAGTCTGCTATAACCATTAACAATAGTTTATTTTTAATTCAGGGATTTTTTTAATATATATATACATATATAAAAATATATATATATAATCTGTTGATTCTATTAGTTAAACAATATTTTATAGAAGTAGCAAGTATTTGTTGAATCGATTTAAAATTTGATAGTCATATTCTAAGAAGTTTGAGTCTAGTCATTTACTGATATAAAAATTTTCTATTAAAGTGTGCTATACACTGTGAAATATTTTTTGTAGTGATATAAAGATGAAAAAACATGATTACACCATCATGTAACTAACCTCTCAGAAAAAAAATAAAAACTACTGAAGATATGGTTAAGAGAGTTGAAAGGAGAATTTTCATGGTAGGATAATCATTTGAATGTTTTCTGGGTGGCAGTTAATTTATCATCTAGCTACTTCTGAATTTTTCTATGTGTTTGATTTAGTAAAAGCAGTCATCAACTTACTGGAGGGAAAATCAGTTTAATTTCTTTTTGTCTGTTCCATGAAGAACAAGCAACAAGTGCAGACTGGTCCCCCTATATGTCTAATATTTACATGTATAGCTGTACTTACTTTCCAAAATGTACACATAAAATTGGAAAATAAATCTTATAGATCATTGCATCTGTCACTAATTTTCTACATTCTTACAGATCCAAGTAAGTCCTGCTTGATTCTACTCAGATCAGACACTATTTCTAAAACTAAAAATGTCAGAACTAGTGGCCTCAGTATGAAATCCTTTCTAACTCATTCAAGTTAGTCAAGTATAGTCTTCCTGAATTACCTGAAGAAAACCTGTTCACCAAAAAGTAGACTCCTGGTCATACCAGACACTGATGATCCCAATTACTTTTCATTAAGAAAATACATAAACAACAATAAAAGAACACATGATAAAAGACATTCCTTTTTACAAATATTTAAATTTCTAGTTTTTATTTTTGTAAATTTCAACCTTTTAAAAACTGGTTTGCCTTACCACATTGCAAAAATAAATCAAGGTTTCTGTGATGAGAATGTCAAAACCTGTGATTTCTCAGATGAGTCCATATTTACCAGCAGGACTCCCCCAGGAAGGCCAGCTGAACATCCAGTGTACTTTCCCCTCACTGTGGTTAGTGAATCAGCAAGAGTTATAGGAGTTCAGGGTGAAATGCCAGGTGCTATTTCAACAGTCCTTCTTTCACAACATTTAGGGTGGGGTCACTCTGTTAGGCTCTGATAAGGTTACTGGAACTCAGTTCCTAGGGTGGTCAAGTTAACATCCTCTCCTCTCATGCTCTCTGAATGTAGAAGGTAGTCACAGAGACCTGGTTCCCTTTTTTGGGCAAAAGGCTACTCAACCACAAGCTGCTTATTAAACTCTGTCTGGAAAATATTATTCACTGAAATTATGTCTCAATAGCATAAAGTTTAATTTTGTAATTAACCAAACCATCTGTCATTGCAAGGCTCTCTTAAGGCCATCCAAACGGAAGAACTTTTACTTGAAGAACCTTACACAGTGAGTGGTGTTTTTTTGTAAAGAGTGATTGTGAGAAGGAAATGGTATGAATTTTAAATGATGGCTACAAATAGATTGTCAACTTTCTTCTCCCTTTGATAACTTACCTAATTTAGAACAAACTAATTTCCTAAAGAAACTACCCTACATCTTTCAGTAAACAGATTATTGCCCTTTCCATAAATTGTTTAGCTGTTTGCTTTATAAAATAAAATTCATCTTGATGTTGTTGCAGCAAACATATTTTCATGATTTGAGAATAATAGTAACATTTCCTTGAAAACTTATGGATAATTACTAAGCAAACTACAATTAGTATTAATCAGTTATGTAATTTATTCTTCCTTTTAGATTCCAAGGTCTTTTGTCTTGAAGCACTGAGCATCCATAGATATTTAGAACAAATGCAAATATAGAGACATCAAGGAATCAAGATAGCTAGATAAAACACTATCACTGGGCTTGCCTTGAATTGGGTTTGCTTTAGGTTTGGACTTTTAATGACTATTATGTCACATCTGGATCCATCCAAACTCTGAATGAAAACCCCGACTGGATCTTAAAGATAATTTTTAACTTAAGTGGTTTTATTTTTGGATATATATAAAAAAACAGAAAAAATTTAGAAAAAAATTAATTTTACATCTCTCTCTCTATAATTGTAATGTATCTACTCAAAAGTGTGAAGTCACATAGAGGGGAAATTATTCTAATTCAATTTACACAACTTTTTCAACATCTTACCAGTTTATATCTTTAAATTTTGATACTGCACAGTCCATAGGAAAAAAGGAAGGGAGGGAGGGAGGGAGGAGGGGAGGAAAGAAATAAATTGTTCTACTGAATAGATGCCAGAAAAGTAATGGTAACTACCCTGTTAGGTGTTTCTACAAGACCTTGGTCCAACTGGTAGTTTTAATTAATACCTGAACAGATGCTTTTATTGGCAAGTAGGAGACTTGGTCTTAGATTACCTATATGTCTTAAACTTAGTATTGTAATGCCACTTGTGTAGATCCTTTGTTATAGTGATGAGGATGGACAAAAAAATGCAGTTGTAGACCCTGAAAAAAATGGTTTGTATGGGTTAACTATTTTCTGATGAGATCAGTCTAGCTCTGCCACCTGCATTCCAAATGATTGGTCCCAAGAGAATGGTGATGTCATTATACTAACATCATCACATCTCAGTGTTGTTATATTGAGTCAGCCAAATGTGGCCCCATATTGGTCTGGTTCCTATTCTTCTGGCTGAAGTCCACACAGTCTGAAAATGGTATTCTTTTTGAAATGATTAACGGTTTTGGTTATAATTATTTTAATTATCAGTTACTCTCTGAGAATGTTACCTGGAAATTCACTGAAAATTATTACTTGATCTCAAGTTAGAACAGTTTAGGTTTTATCTTCTTAAAGTAAGTATCATAGCTAAAATTCCAGTTATAAAAATTTCAGTATGTAGTCTACATGTAAACTTTATTTGCATAGTTAATCTGTTGCCAGAAAATCACTGCCAGTAAAGGCAGAGAGAGAAAAGAAAGACATTAATTATTCCTAAATTTCAAACTATTTTAACCAATAAAAGAAAAAGAAAACCCTACTAGTTAATTCCAGATTGTGAAGGTATGTACAATGAGTATTTCACAAAATTCACTGAAGATAATTGGAGAAAAGAGGCCACCAAGACAAAAATAATTATTGGATGTGTTATAATTTTTAATTGTACACCCATACTTATTTTTATCAGAACATAGCTGTTGAGGAACATACTAAATGCATTTTTCATGTCATGTTTCTAGTTTTAAAAATTCTTTAGTGAGAATCTGCCTCTTTGAAGTATATCTGTAATGGTACACCTGAGGTTTGGAACTTAATTTTAAGTAGCAAATAAAGATCTTATGAACTTGAGCTGAGCTGTCAAACTCTTTACCTTTGAAGGTCACTAGATGATTTCCTTAAAAAAAAAATGACAAAACAACAAAAAGACAGGAGATAATCCCACTCAGTACTAAAACTTAAACACACTCATAGCCCACATTAAAATTAAAAGAAGTTATTTAGTATCTTAAAGGTATATATTTAAGACTTCCATTAGTATTAATTAAAGTAAAAAGTAGCAACCAATACCAGTGAGACATTTCTGCTTATTATTGGTTATCAGAGAGAACTATTTTAAAGAGAAAATCTTCCCCAACTCCCCTCTGCCTCTATCAGAGCTAATCCTCAGTAACAAATAAGATGAACAAGGTAGTAGTCCATTATGACCTTAGATCAATTATCTCTAGATAGAGGATCAGTTATAAGAAAGAAAAGAAAATGTCTACATCTTTTAAATGCTTCTTATTCTGTTACTATACAACATTGTCAAATTGTCCAGATTAAGCAATTGTTTTCCTTATCTTCTTTATCATATTTAAAAATCTTATAAATAAAGTCATAAGTCTGATAAAGAGTAAAGAAATCCATTATTGGGCTACATATGCCATCATTATCAGCAGCCCTTATGTTTGTAAAATTGGTACAGACTGGGGTGGTTATATGCTATTGAGTCATCTAGTTTGGGAATTTAACAGTAACAAGTCACTACAGTCCAACTTCATTGCTTTACCTCCACACATATTTTCAAGTAGTTATAATAAGAACAAAAAATATTACAGAGTTTGGGGTTCTTTCAAGAATCAAATATCACTAATAACCCAAGTCCAAAATAGCATATTATTTTTCTTTAAGTTTTTTAATTTATCTGATTTTTAGAATTACAATATTCTATCAAAAATGGGTAGGAGGGAAGTCAAATTATATTTACCAAACACAGCACTTTCAGATTATTCAAATCAATTACGAGTGCTTTCTAAAAAACCACCAGTGGGTTTATTATTGAATATACTGAGAAAGAAGATATTTTCATACTGGGCTTCTAGGATATTGGCTTTGCTATAAGTTATCAGCAGCAAAAATAATTGTTTGTCTTAGGATTTTAATATCCTGTTATTTTTGCCATTGGTTAATTTTTGCAAGAAACTCTTAAGGAATTTGCTAATACTTAATTATTATTGCTTAAGAATTTATCTTTAGAGAACATAAAGCATGAGTTTTTGTACCTAGTTTCAGAAAATAAAGAGCAATGGAAATGAACTTAATAATTTAATATATAATCAGACAGAAATAATAAATATTTAAACATTCTATATTCATGGATAATAAATTCGTTTTCGAATTAAGAAAATTTGTCTTTGAATTAAGAAAATTTGTCATAAATAAAATAATTGTGAGATTAAAATGGTTAATTTTCTGCTTGTGGTAGATAACTCCTTGACTATCATATTCACCTGCTTTGAGGGCATTTCAGAGCTTTTAAAGTTATATATTTTGTTCTAAATATTTTTTGCTCTGAAGTTCTCCTTACTGGAAGAGAGATTAAAGAAGATTAAAAGGAGACCCAGACTCTTATACAGACAAATTCTGAGAGTCTTCCCCCAACAAATTATTCTGATGATTTTAGACAGCCTACTTATACATTATTGAATCGAGCTAAATTTATTCTTTTTATCTGATGTTTTTGTGTCACATAGACTTAATAATCACAGTTCACATATTAGTAAGGAAAGCCAATGTAGCACAGTGAAACATGTGGAGTGGGCCTCCTTCTCTCCAGTTAACCGTTTTTGGCTTTGTTTTTGTTTTTTGATATACTGAAGCCAGGACTCTAAAATGTCAAACTATCTTATTTTATGAGCCTGGGTCAATTTGCATTTATGATGTTTCATTATAGACTCCATCTCAAGAAAAGCACTGGCTATTTCCCCAGAGAGATTACTGTGTTGATGCCTTGCGTGTCAGACATTGAGGACCTTATGTACCAGCATCTGTCAGTATGAGAAGCAATGTCTCCACACATACTGTCATCACAGGTACTGTATACATCCTGCAGTTGACTAACATCTGTCTCTGTCTCAGTTTTCTCATCAACTAAATGGGTGATACTTCATTCCTTTCGAACCTGTGAGTGGAAAGCCTACTAGCCTTATGTATAGTTCTCTTAAAATAGGCAGAAATAGCTACAGAACAAGCAAATACGTATGTTAATTTTATTATTTTTCTCATTTCTCTTGTACCAGCAACTCATAGGCAAAGCAGTTGAGAAGCAGAATCCTAATTTGACTGCATAAATCAAGGTTGGTTTGCACTCAGGTGGTAAATTCTAATTCTAACAACTCCACCCGGTTTGCAAATATGGCTAAGAAACTTCTTTTTTTTTTTTCCTACTCGTTCTGTTCTGTTCTTTCCATCCTCCCCCCAATACTACCTTCCCCAAATTAACACCTCCTACCCCAACCCCAAACATTCTGGCTCCTCTTGATAGCTTATAAACCCTGAACCAAACACCTGTGTGTGCAATTTGTTCCAACAGAAAACACGATTTCTCTTCAGAAGCAAATAAAGCATATGGCATTTGATTCTCTAAGCACACTCTCAAATATTTTAAGCAACTTCTTGATTTTCATAATTCCGGCTCTGAAGTGCTTCCTTTTTTTTACCTCAATTTCAAAATTACTAGGTATCATATGATCATTGTGAAGCTGTGCATTTTGCAAATCAACCTCAATTATTATTAGCCTTTGCTTTTTCAGCAGGAGACATAAATTCCCCACAGTGGCCATTCATTTGCCTCTCAGCATGATCTCGTCCCTAAAGAAACTTGAATCTGAATCTACTTCCTCTTTTCTGGTTGGAAAACAAATGTTTGATTTGGGGTGAGGGTGTATGTCAGATTTACACACACATACAGGTAATAGCTTGTCCTTAGCACCACCATATTCTTTAGAGCAATATCAAATTCCCAGGAGTGGGATTTGTTTCACAGGAAAGCAAAGCACTGGGGATTAGTACGTAAGCAATTTGAAGAACTTAGGCACTGCAAGTACTCCCAGTAACTAGCTGCACTCTGCCCTCATTCCTTCCCTCAAGCTAGAAAGACTTGGGGGAATGTTGCCAACCCATTAGCATTTCCAGAATTGAACATACTTTCTTGGAAATATTCTCTTCCCAAGATAGTACTATTGGAATGGTAACAAGAAATATTGAGCCCAATTTTACTGGCTCTCTCCAGGATTGTGGTGAATAGGGTAGTTTCACAGATCCGCTTTGGAATCACCTACCTATGACAAAAATCTGAAAGGTTAGACATCTGTAGTTTGTGACTTTTTTTTTTTTTTTTTTTTTTTTTGCTCCTTGACATTTTCCTGCCAAGAAGTCTTTGTGCAGGGACTGGTGAAAGCATGATGACAGCCCTGGCATCTTTAGGTCACAGGATGCTTAAGATCTCCTCTTTCTTAACATATTCCAGGAGTGATTGTCTCATCAGAGGACTAAGATGGTTACAACACTTAACAATAAAGAAGAAAAGAAAAAACAAAGAGAAGAGTATAAGAACATGGCATTTAATTGAAAGTATAGTGGCCGGATATATAAGCCAAAAAAAAAAAAAAAAAAAAAAAGAAAGAAAAAAGACCCCTGCTTGGGAGAAAAAAAGATTATATATTTAAATAAGATAGCTAGTAAGATAGTTTATAAAAGATCTTTCATTTTTCTTTCCATCAACAACTTCCACTCACTTTAATCCCCTTATAAAGATATTATGACATTTAGTGGGACATGCCTTAAATAAGCCATCCTACAGATAAGTAGTGTGATCAATCTGTGTTTAAAACCCTGCAGAGGGGCATGATTGCACAATAGACTGGGTATATATGATGCAATAGTAAGTTCTTACTTTCATTTTTTAGAAAAAATAGTGTAAATGTATTTCATATTTACAACAGATAATACAAGTAATGTCCCTCTGGAGTTGTGTAGTGTGGTGGCCCCCAAACTCATTTATTATTTTTGTTGGTCACTTCTGAAACACTAATTCAACTATTCAAACACCCATAATAATTTTGAGTGGGGAATATATTCCATTTCAAACCCCCCTCAATAAAAGAAAGTTAAAGAATGTCAAATAAATGAGTAGCAGATTCTAATACACTTGTTAATCATGTTATTTCCACAGTATGGAAACTCTGAATGATCACCTTGTCTCCTCATATGTATTTTGTGATCATCTTGTAGAATCATTCAATGTGAATTTGTGCCACAAACCTATTAGTACCACCTAATCTACTCAAATCTAATTTAAGTCAAGTGCAAGGTAAGATTGCTGCCCCACATTCTTAACCCAGGATCCTCAGTGTCACGTTTAATTTTGGTCCTGTCTCTCTATCCGATTGCATTTATAACTAAGGTCTGTTTGGATATACTGTTGTTGCTATTTGCAACTGTCTGGCAGCAGTTACACTAATTCAAATTGATCAGCAGCTATTTATATTACTTGTGAACCCATGGTGTAAGCGAGGTAGCAAATCATTTGAAGAGCTTCTCCTATGTTTTGTGATATCATCATGACATGATGTAAAACACCATGGGACAGGTCCTATTGCCTAGATGTCACTACACCTTGTGTCAAAAACCTGAAACCTCTTTTGTCAGTTGGCTAATTAGCTTATGTCTCCAGAGATTCTCTGCTACATGATGGTGGAATTCACAATTCAGATGTGAGTTGACACACCCATTTCTCTGTTTAGACAACATTCCCAAAGTCAAGTCTGCCATCCTCATCCTCATCAGTTTATTGAGTCTGCAGTTTGTTTTACTCTAGAAACTAGTAAGTAAAGGCAATATAGAAAAGCATCCCAAACAGGAGGAAAAATAAACAGAAGACAGAAAATAACAATTACTGGATTCTGAAAGGTCATTTAAAGTTGAAGACATTCACTGTTTCTAAGTTGTATTTTGGTAAGTTCATAGATACAACTAAAATGACTCAAGTTTCAACCAAAATTATTTTTACAGTCTACCTTCCTTCTAGGTAGCACTCATTTCCAAAATCTTATCTTGGTTACTCAAGTCAATGGCGTGACTGGAAATGACTCACTAGTAGCTACTCATGCAGTTTTCTTCTGGGAATTATCTTTAAAGGCAAAAGACAAACATGGCAAAATACTTCATGAGCTGAAGCTATTATCTTTATATCAAACAGAGGTCTAGACATAAACACATAGATTCATGTCTGCTCAGATGATAGGTTTCCTGAAATTGAGGACGTGTTTTGTATCGCAGTATTCTGAATATATTCTTCTCATTCCCCATTAAATGTTAAAGAAAATTTGCAACAAGAGGGAGAGATATACATCAAAAATCCAACTCAGGAGAATCAAGAACCTGAAATAACCAACAACAAAAACAAAAATATTAGAAATCTCAAGAAAAACGGTTTTCCTTAAGAGATCAGGCTATAATCCCACAGGTCACATTTGCAGACAATTTTCTTTGGAAAAGTTCCTTCTTAATGGTTGTAAAACTACTGATTCAATTTGGTATGTGATTTAAATATGTGATAATTCCTTTAGAGAACTTTTCTTTCTGAGCTAAGTTTTTGGTCATAATTAATGTGGTGACTTTACTTTAGAACTCAACGAAATAATGGGAAGATCAAAAGATAGGTTTTGCCCTTTCTTGCATTTTGACTGTGGTGGGTATGGTCAATTGTAGTTATTTTATTAATGCCCCCTTAGTTGTATGCTGTGTTTCTTTTGTGTAATAAGATATATTATCCACTTTTTAAAAGTATTTCAGAAACATTTATCGAATATTTACTACATTCTAATCATATGCATATCATTGCTTCTAGTATACTTCATAATACAACGAAGAGAACAAAATATTTTCCCATGATTGTTTAGAGGCTAAACATTCCAAAGTCACTAACAATCAGAAAATTATACAACCAGAATTTAAACTCAGTTGGTATAGACTGTCAGGCCAGTGTTCTACTCATTACATAAAAAGGAAGTTAATGAAAATTGGAGGCATCATCTTAAGACATAGCCCTCCTTGGCTCCTAATAGGCTTAAAGTAAAAAATTATTTAAAAAAATCTGTTATAGACTGAAGGCTTGTTTTCTCCTCCCCAAGGTCATACACTGAAGCTCTAACCCTCAAGCTGGAGATAGGGTTGGATGAGGTCATCAGAGTGAGGACTTCATAATGGGATTAGTGCCCTTATCAGAAGAGACACCAGTGAGCTTGCTCTCCATCCCTGTGTGCCCACAAAGAAAAGATTGCATGTGCAAACAGGGAGATGGTGGCTGCCTACAAACCAGAAGAAGAGGCCTCAGAATAAAATCTACCTTGCTGGCACTTGGACTTTCCAGCTTGCAGAAGTGTGAGAAATACATTTCTGTTGCTTTAGTCACTTAGTCTGTGGGATTTTGTTATCACAGCCTGAGCTGACTAAAACACCATCTTATCTGAATCAAACTGACTACAATCTTGTTTTAAGAATTAATATGGGGGAGACAAGGCTGGTGGAGGGGAAGGTCCATTTCCTTCTGTCTCAAGGAAGATACGTTCTGTTTTTGTTTGTTTTTGTTTTTTTAGTGAATTAAGAGGCACTACTATTTGTTCTGTTTTCCAATGCCTCTTCTTCCAACCACCTTCTTAAGTTTATAGTTTATTTTTATGGTGTCCATATGTCCAAAAAAATACTCAGCCAATGACATTGTTGCATATTCTTAAATATTCAAAAAATATTCAATGACATTCCTATACATTTTGTCATATTCTAGATTTGTAACCAAATATCAAACTCATGTGTCAAAATAATTCCTGAGGTTTTTGGTTGAATATTATCTTTTCTCAGATTTTCTCTCTAGTGTTTATCAATCTGAGAAAAGAATAACTTATTTGCAAAAGACATTGACGAAAACTTTAGCAAAAGTCTGAGCTCTCTTCACATTATCAGAGACAAATTGCAAGTAATGATATTAGTCATATGATTTTAACTTTTGAAATAAAGACAGATTTTAACATTCAGGATAATTTGTAGGAATTAAGTGACATTCATTTTTTAATGTAGACAGCTCTTTGTGGTCACAGGAGTTGAAAAAATTGTAAGTATTTGAAATGCAGCAAATAGAGCCTATAATTAATCAATATATCCTTAAAATTATTACTTACATTTGATAAGAATTTCCTTTATTTGCAACCTCATAACTATTTCAAGGCAACCTATCACAAAATCAATAAGGTCAATATTATATATTTCTAGAAACAAATTTGAAACAAAATTAGAACAAAAACAGAAGTGCACTGGGAACTAAATTCTCAAATAATAGCATGTTAAATGAAGGAGGGTGGGTACACTTTGATAACAATACTATTCTCATCAGAACAAGCATTAAGCATGTGAAAAGATATGCTACTGAAATGACAGGAAAAGCTTTGCTGAGACAGGAGGTAAAACTCACAACTGTGATATTGCTCAATTGTTTCTTGACTCCCACTTCCACTTCTCTTTCTCCAAGTTATTTAAAGGTTTCAAAGTAAAGGACAGACAATCCACTGATTTTTTTTTTTCTAGTTTAGCTAGCAGCTCATTAGAATAGACAACTGGTAGCACTTTCAATTAAGTGTGCTCAGCTCCTAAATATGCATTGAATTTATAGTTAAAGGATCTCTTACTGCATGGTAATTACATGGAGCAGTGAGATAGCACATTCCGGGTTCCCGGAACACAGTCATATACCATCAGGGGAAACTGGAAAGGCTTACCCAAGTTCCTCCCAATGACACATTCTTCATTCATCATCTAATCAAAATAATCCCTAATAACAAAAGTAGTATGTTCTTACGATAGCAAATATGGAAAGTCAAGAAAAATACAAAGAAAGAGAAAAAGTTACATTCATTTTTGTATGTTAACTTTTGTTAATTGTGAATACTCTTTTTATTAGAAAAGCTACTCTCCTTTTAAAATGATATAATTTCTGTATCTAAACATCTCTACCTCTCAATGGTAAGGTTTTTTTTCCCTTCAAAATAACAATTTTTATAATAGAAAATAGAATGTTCTCTCTTCTCCAAGAGTATGTATTTTATATTTCCTATATTATAATTCTATGAATTGATATCTTATTTTATATGACATCATGTTATGATCTTATTTCATCACATCATATCATGATGTTATATATTTAGGATATTACTAAATGATCCTGTAATATAAAACTTCTGTGGATTATTTTTACCATAAATTCAGGGAGAAGGTATTTGCTTTTTATATGCATTATTCAGTGCATTAATTTGAGTATTGTATTGCCTGGGCTGTAGAGCAAAACAAAAAAATAAACAAATTCCATATTTTACAATTGTTTCAAAATTAACTATTCAGAGATTCTGGAAGAGGTAAGGTCTATTTGTCAAAGTAGAGATAACTTTTCTGAAATGATCCCACAAACTGTAGTCATCTGTCATTATGATTTTTTTTTAAGATCAGAAATATAAATAATTGTAGATAATTACATTGGGATAATATTGAGTTACTCTATAAGGACTATTCCAGCTACTGTTGAAAGCTTCTTAATGAAAGTGGCTGATATGCCCCAAGTGAGATGCAGATGCATGGAAGTATGCCCCCTCCCATCCCTTAGGGGAGCTGTGTGGGCCAGGATCTGCTGAAGTCCCTGGGGCCAGATGCCTTGGGCCACTAGCAGCCTTCCTTTTTATCCTAATCTGTCACATGGATTTTTTTTTCTGTGAAAAGTTTTGGGAAACTGTGTTTTTTGTTTAAAAAATTATTTAGTCCATGTTCTTGCATACAGGAAACAGATGGCCAAAAAGTCATCCTGACCAGACCTACATTAGGGGGAGGGAAATAATACACTTATAAGTATTTAGATGACCACATTATGCTGGATTAGCCACAGGATAAAATGCAAATTGAAACAATTACGCCTTGAAAACTTCTAAACTTACTCTTTTATTTACCTAATGTCTTGGACAAACCCGCATACTCCACCACATCGTCTGAAAATTTCACTGAGACATCATCCCCTGCACAGACGTTTTCATCCCGGTTATCTCTCACCCACTTACCTACATCGAGTTCCATTCCACTAGGTCAGTGTCCTGCTGGGTGACTGACTGGTAATTTGGCAAACCATTTGCGCTTAAGTGCTTTGATGTACTAGCTTATTTAGATAACATCTGCACTTTAACAGTGGTTATCAATTCTGCTGGGCAGGAAGGAGTTTATCTGATGCTTATCTGCATAACCACTGGACAGAATTCCTGGTTCATGGTGCTCAGTTTTGTTTGTTTGCTTTTTAATGAATTAATAGATGCACTTCTAGTAGAAAACATACATTGCAACAGAAATTATAAGTTCCTTAGATTCATAATAACTGGTTGTGTAATTGTCCCATCTACAGGGTCATGAGTTTTGGTTTAGGATCAGGAAACTTTCATGCCAGAAGGAAAAAGAATGTACACATGTTTGAGAAATGAAGATGAGTAGTTCTTAAACTATCATGTCTAGACTGGACAGTATGAGGGAAATAAGTCTTTGATAATTTCTCCCTAAATGATTCATATTCACACCAAAAAATTGTTAATCTTTTTATTAAGAGTATTTTTGAAGGTTTGTACTATGTACATAACCAGTAAAAGACAGGTCAATTGATAATGACATGGGGTATCTTTCCACTTTTGTTTCTTTGCTATTGTGATACATTTTATTTTGAATTTAAGCTTCTCACATTTGGATAGGAACAGAGTATGTTCTTTGAATCCTGGTAAGGAAAACATGCAGAATGGCTTAGGATTAGAGGACATAAGGTATTTCTCTCAGTAGCAAGCCAGTTTTCATGAGGAGGCGGTGTGCTCCCAGCACCCATCTGCATGGGTGTGAACAGACCTTCCACCAGGTGTCCACCCTAAGCACACACAGATGTAGAACAAGGAGAAGGTGTCCCCAGTGGAGAAGAGGGATGGCCCTATGATAAATTACACAGACATGGTGTTCTAGCTGGAACTTTCACCAAATGAATTGGAGAGGGAAAGCAAATAACACCATGACTCATGATACATAAAACATCTCTCAACTAAGGTAGGATTTCAAGTAAAACGGATTTATTAAGATCATAGCTATTAAATAGCATTGTCATTGTCTTTGGCAAGAAGGGGTACATCAAGAAGTATAAGGCATAACTTCCGCCTTTAAGAGTGAGTAATCTAGTTAGGGATAAATATACAGTAACATGAAAAGAGAGGGAACAATGAACTTTAGTAAGCATTTAAGATAAGATTCAATAGGTGGTGCCACATAATTGTATATAAACACTTCTCCTTAGGTAGCAGGAATTACTAAATGCTCTTGTGAAGGGAAGTGAAGCAATAGATGTATAATAGCAGATGGACAACTGAGTGATAGTAGATACTGGAGTATGGTGGTTAAAAACACAGGTCCTGAATTTAGACTTTGTGTACAAGTCCTGACTCTACCACTTACAGAAAGAGAAAACATATGGATTGAGGAATATAAGGAAGGGGAATCAATGCTGGGTCTTGGAGTGATAATAAATGAAGCTAAAAAAGCAGGCAATACTTGGGGCATAGCCTTAGGTTTGAATGCCATTTAAAGATTTTTTTTCCCCCAGCAGGCAGTGGAGAGCCACGAATGAGAGAAGTTGTCTTGTGTCTAATGGAGTACATTAAGGCAAGAACAGGTGATGTCTGGCACCTGGACATGAGGTGCGCCACACTTCAGATAACTTCACATATCAGAAACAAAACAAATAAATGCATTTGACTACAGGTGAGTGTCTCTGACCCCCAGTAGTGGCACAGTAGGACTCATAAACCTGAAGGCGCACTTTGTGACTCACACCATTTTGGTCTCAATGAAATGCTCTTCTACATCTTATGCTTTATGTCCTTGATATAAAAGACAATTGCATCTGAACATCTTAAAGATGTGAAGGGTTTGCTCCTGCTGCTACCAAAGGACAGTGCTTCAGAGAGTAGAGAACACGAGCAGTGAGAGGAATTGGTAAGAGGAAAGACATTAATTCACTTGTCAAATTCTTCCTCTCTGCAATATATTTTTATACGAAATATCATTTCCCAGGAATTTCAAGCATTCATTTCTGTGATTTTCTTCATGTTTTAATTTGAAGTTCTGGAGAGATTTGTGAATTAGCACAATATTTGTGACAGCTACACCATGGCCAAGAAATATTGTTCAAGATTAAAAAGTGTATAGTCAACATGTTTTGTATATAGGTCTAGAGGTAACATGGTACCACTTCTTTACATCCAGGTTAGGTGAATGCAGAGCAGAACTGTAACATTTTTATTTTTGTAAAAGTGTTTTAAAAAATTTAATAAAACTTTAAATTAAAAACTTTCATTTTTTTCAATCATTTAAAAAATAGAACTTTATATTGTTTTCAGTATTGTCTTTATGAATTCATATTTGACAAAGATGGGGTAAATTTTTATTTAACAGCTTTTAGCTTGACTTAAAATTTGGAAAAATGTAGATACACTTTTTGTGGACCTGCATATGCATTCTTGCCTCAGGCTCTGTAACTATAGAGATGGGCTGACAAGAGCAGAAGTATTTAAGAAATATTTCAATTAAGAACATTTTAGGTATTACTACTGCTACTACTACTACTAAGTCATAATAAATAATCCAAAAACTATCTCATCAAGAAAAAACCCCATAAATATATTGGTCCTTTTAACTGAAAAATATAATGTTATCTAGAAACAGTTTCTTCCCTGTTTTTCTTTCCCTATGCTGGCTTTGCTCTTAGTTTCTTAGTGGCACAATGGCTGCTACATTTCTGCCCTTCATCCTCCCAGACTTAAACCCAGTAGGAAAAGGGAATCTTTTTTCTGGTTGTTCCTGTAAGAGTCCAGACATTCCTCTTATTGGACTTGCTTAGTAGGACTGTGTCAGTTGGCTTAGAACCAAATTACAAGCTTTACACCTTGAAGCCCAGATGGAACACTAGACAGACCACATGGAATAGGGTGGGGCATGGTAAATCCTTAAGTAAAAACAAAAGGCAGCTGTTGGGAAAAGGGGAAAAGGCTACCAGAGAGGCAAGCAATTATTGGCCGCTGATTGTTTTGGTTAGAGACTGCTGAATAATTATTGGAAAGTGAATTAATCTGGCAAGGGGGAGGTAAGGAAAGGGAGTCAAGAAATATTAAGTACTTATAATGTATTAGAATCAATGCAGCTAGATTGTCAGGTTGTGGGAGAAATTCTGCAAAACCTGTTGATTTGTGTTTTCAGTAATAGTGCACTTTCAGATAGAAAATAAAAGAGTAATGAGTTTTAAGGGAAAAGTAATGAGGTCAGTTTTAAATATCTGGAGTATGGGGTTACCTAAGCTTCTGGGAGGAGATGGGACATGGATATATTCCTGAGATCAGTGGAAGATCTTCCACAGGAGATACACAATGCAACGATGAAAATGGATTGTCTCAGGATAGTGCGAAGCAGAGAAAGAGAGAAGACCTGCAGAAAGAGCACTAGTGATTGTCAAGAATTGAGCAAGGGACAAAAGGGGCCATTAAAACTATTTTAGGAGAGAATGGAGACATCAAAGCCAAGAGAAGCTGTGTTTTCATAACAGCAGTAGCTGATGCAATAGAAAAGTCAAAGAAGAGAAAGAAAGGAGTCCTTCGGGCAATGGCTTTGATAATACCAACTGCAGTGGAGTGGTTTGTATGGAAGTCATCCAACGTGGGACTAAGGAAAGAAAAGATAGCAAAAAAAAAAAAAAAAAAAAAAAAAGGGGGAAGATATACAAGAAGAAACTGCTGTTACAAAGCTTCACTGTGAATGAAAATAGAGATATGGAGTTGATTGATAATGACATTTTGACATTGAAGAGTTTAGAAGACAGGAGGGTTAATGAGCAGGAGGAGGAAGAGAAAAATGGAGAAGGAACACAAATATACTTACAAACAGGAGACAGCTGTTCCAGAGGGGAAGGAGAAAGGAATTTCAATAATATTCCTGAGACAACAAAGACGATCAGAACTGAGAAGGCAATTCTGAATATTCCCCCAATTTTAATAACAATCTTTAAAACAGATCTACTTACCCTGACTCCTATTGTCTTAAAATCATGTTTGGAAGGGAGAGGACAGAAGAGAAGGTGAGGTAGGGTTTGAGTGGAGCTGGAATAGGAATATATCTGGTGTAGATCACCTGCTGTGTATCTGGCATTTTACTAGCCACTGTACATGTGCTTTCTCTTTTAATCTACACGACAACATGCATTAGTGCTACTGTGATCTGTATTGAAAAGTAAATTAAGTAATTTTAACGTAGTTTATGGTAAAACCAAAATTCAAACTTTGAACCCTGTGTAATTCTCTCTCCATTTCTCTGATGTGGCTTCTCAGAGAACTGCATCACTAACATAATGTTTAATTAGGGGTAATGGTTAAATTTATATTGCTTCTACCAATAAGATTAGGAAAGGCAACAATGGAAGAAAATTTCAGGCTTGTGGCGAAACTCCTTTATTTAAGGTCAATAAATAATGATTGAGTTTGGATACTTACCAAAGTCATTTTAAAGGAAAGAAAGAAAAGAGGGGAAAGAAAGTCGTTTTGACAAATTAAAAGCTGTAAAATAAGCTTTCATGTCTATTCAAAAATTGACAACGAAAGAAAGAAAATACTGTTACTTAATTGCCATAGACTGCATGTTTTTATTCCTGCAAAACTGATATCCTGAAACCTAGTCCCTAATATGATGGGATTTAGAGATGGAGTCTTCAGTAGGTGATTAGGTTATAAGAGTGGAGCCCTCTGGATGGGATTAGTACCCTTATAAAAGAGACCCCAGAGAGCCCCTCCCTCTCTCCTTCCACCCTGCAAGGACACAGCAGGTAGCTGTTTATGAACCAGCAAGACGGTTTTCACCAGATACCACATCCGTCATAGAGTTGATCTTGGGCCTCCCAGCATCCAGAACTGGGAAAAATAAATTTCTGTTGTTTATAAGCCACCCTATGGTACTTTGTTTTAGCAGCTCAAACAGACAAAGTCACTAATCAACATTATTAACCTGGATTTTATTAAATCTTAGAATAACTTAAATTTTTTTTACATCTCTGAAATTGACATTGTTACCATCAATGCTAGGTTGCAGTAATGGTTGTAATTGATGGTTAGATTTAGTAACCTTGGAAAAATTGATGTGGTATGTTAGATTTAATTTTTAATTTAAAATATGTGTAAAGAAAGATCAAAAAAAATTTTAAAAGGAAGTTTGGGCTGGGTCACTGTTATTTAGCCCCACACAAAAGAGAATGTTTTTGGACATATCTTCCAAGGAAAGAGTTCAAAACTCTTGCTCTCCCAGTGCTCCTTCTAGGCTCAAGAATAACTTTCTGATTACTAATTTGGTTTCTTGATTGCTCTGATAAAAAGGGCTGTTCCTGGGAGTAAACATGAGTTTGTAGCCCCAGGAAGAGAATTAGCTCATGTTGTAAACGAATACATTTGGAGTCTAATTTATACACTACTTGGATAAGGTTAGTTAGCCAGCTCAGAGAAGTCAATTACCTCAAGTTTCTAAGCCTACCACACCAAACACAACATCCTCAGATATGCTGACCTCACCTATAAGAACTTGCCCAAAAGGCAGGTGGCTCCTTCTCTGATGGCTCCACAGTGCCTCCCTCAAAGTGCAGCCTCGGCAGGACTAGGCAGGCAGGTCGCTCAGCTCCCTCAGGCAGCAGCACCTCGATGCTAACTTCACGTATGCTCATGGCCTCTTACAATTCAAAAAATTAAAATTATCTTTTGAAACTAAGATTTCTAAATAAAACATCAAAAATAATTTTAGAAAAATCCCACTTAAAAGAGTCTGAAATACTACTGTCCACAATTCAGAAGGGAACAGTTCTCTGAACATGGGAATAAAAGAGCTAATTTGCAGTCTGTGATCCTTGTGAATTACTGAAATTGGTGAAGGCCACATTTTCTTAAGTAAATGGCCTCAGAAAGAAGAGAATAATATCTAACTTGACAATTTATGGCTTAGATGCTGTTTCAGTTTGACAGTTGCTTTCAGATTGTTTTCTACTTAACTTTTATATAAAAATGACCCAGCAACTATAGAATTATGACATTAAATTGTTGATAAATCTCAATAAATGTGATCGAAAATTTGTTTTCAATTAAAGATAAATGCATGTTAAATACAGTTAAATCTTTACTTGCAACAATAATATGCAGCTGAAAATCTTTATTATTATTATTATTATTTTGCCAAGTCAATGCAGAAACATCAAAAAATGGATAAACAGAGAAAATTAGAAACCAATTAGTTAAAGGTAAAACATACTCAGGTACTATATAGAAAAATGAGTTGGGATGAAAATTTTATATATATATATATATATATACACACAAAAAACTGGCTTTTTCTCTAAATATATTGATTATTTATTCAGGTAATTTAGGACAAGTGTTTTTTTTTTTCCTGGAAACATCCATTTTTGGAAAGTCATATTTCAAATTTTCACTTTGGTGGTATAAAAGCTCTTCTGTTAGCAGTTCTTAGCCTTTTGAGATTAAAATTAAATCATATCTAAACTTTAGATTGGAGAAAGGAGCACCATCAGAGATAACAAATTGAGTTACATCAAGACTTAAAAACAAGTTTCCAAATGGTTAAAGTAATTAAATATTCAAAAGAAAGAAGATAAGAACTTGGAGTGGAAGCAGTGGTCGGGCATGAATTACTAAATTTATAATCCAAAATGGACTCAAATTGCTAACAAATAAATTGTAAAGGAATCTGAGTCAACAGAATGTGAACAAAGAAAGGCTCACTACTCTAATGTTATTTCATAGAAATCGATTAAAAACAAGGCAAGGATAGAATTAACCAAAACCTAATAGAATATCAGACCCACAAAGTGAAAGTGAGACTTGAATCGACTGTCCAAATACTTCCGCTTCCCTAAACACCATCGTCTAAAAATCACGAAAACAGACACAGAATTGTTCTAGGTTGAATCCTGAATATTTTCCACATTCTCCATGTTATATTCTGCCTAAATCTATCTTTCCATGAGACACAATATTTTAAATCTGCTTTGATAACCCTAAAACAGTAGTAATAGTAGCGATATTAAATGAATTTCTCCAATATGGGAAACACTGTGCTACACATTATCAATGTATCATACCAGCTATTTTCCAGGACCACATTGTAGAAGTAGAGCTAAGAAGAAGGTAAGTGATTTAGTCACCAGTTTGAGAATTTAGTAAGTGGTGGAGCTGCAAACGCAACCATGTCTGGCTGACTCAGAAGAACAGTGACACACTTCACTACCCTGGAAATACGTGAAGAGCTGATCCTGCAAAAGATTTTCAAGGGAAAAGAGTATGTCATCTGCTCATCAGCAACATTTAGAATGTCTAGTGAAAGCAACAAATTGAGTTGAATAGGGCTAAAACTAATACGGAAAATATTGGAGTCCAGCATGGGACATTAAGATGGTTCAGTAATATTTCATGGTTAGCGAAGTTAAAGGCAGCTGAGATATCTAATAAGATGAGTACAAAGACCCTATTTCAGAGTTAATAGGCAGATCATTACGAGCTTTGACCAAAGCAGTCCCCATACTGACCTAATCAAAATCCAGAATGAAAATTATCATAAAGTGCATGATGAACCAATTAGCCTGGAGCTGGGTTGCTTCTATCTGCTCAAGTATCTCAGCTGGGAATGGTAAATTAAAAACTAAAAGGAAATGAGGAAGAAAAAAGCACTAGAAGGCAGGAGCATTAGTTAAAATTCTGGGCCCTCATGCAAAAGTTTCAGAGAGAGATCCCTTTTGTTTTATTTATAGAAAAACAAACACATACACAGATCTCTGGCAAATAGTAGGTACCCCTATGTGGACCTCTACTGATCTCAGAGGGGCACAGGTAATACCTGTACCCCACTTACACAGGGAATAAAGAAGAAGTGCTTTCATTTACTATCTTTTGTTTTTCCTTTGGCAGGGGGGAGGTAATCAAGTTTATTAATTTATTTGTAGAGGAGGTACTGGGGCTTGAACCCAGGACCTCAGGCATGGCAAGGATGGGCTCTACCGCTTGAGCTATCGCCTAGCCCACTTCTTTTGTTCACTATTTTCATGTTAAATGCCTCTAATGAAAAATATTAGAAAATAGAGTGGAGGTAGAGTTTTAGAGCTTCAAGTTGATGAAAACTGTGAACAGGAGCAAGTAGCTCATTTGAATCAAAAATAACAGAAATTTTACTAGAACTCTACCCAGAAATGATAGCTTTATTATTTCCTGGTATTCCTGTGCATTCTGTATTTTGTGTCCTTTTCTATATAAAATCTGGAAGAAAAATTTAAAATTAGAATATGGATGAAAAAGAGAAGAATACCAAAGAAATCACAAGATTGTCATGACACTTTTCTCCAGAGGCCTTCTTAGCTTTGAAGTGTAAGAAGTGAGGTGAGACTGAATCATTTAGTAGAAAGAAGACAAGGAGAAGCTATAGGTTGGGAAACTACATATAACTATGCCATTAACTAACCATCTTGCCATTATCAATTTCCTTTCCGTAAGTTAGAATCATTTAAAAAATTTATTTGCTGATTTTTTAATTGAGTGAAAGGATTTAACTCACAATGTTCTAAATAATCTCTAGTCCAAAAATGTTCTCATTTAAAAATTTTATTTGGACATTGATAGGAAAATAATAATAATAATAATAATAATAATAATAATAATAATAATAATAATAATAATAATAATAATAACAACAATAATAAAGAGGAATTATCTCAAACATATTTTGACTTCCTTTCAAATGCAATCAAAGAATGTTCATTTGTTCATTTTCTAGTGTTCTGGTAAACCCTGAATTCCCTTCCCTTCCTTTCATTTTGTATTATTACCTTCAAAGTAGTCACTTAGGAAAACTGCAGTGACTCCAAACGTGATGCCATTGCTCTAAACTTTTTGGATTTGACTTCACGAAATTTAGACAGCAGAAAAACGTTACTACTTAGAAGTCACAAGTCATGTTCAAAATTATAACTCAATTTGATTACCACACTGAATTTCAAATTACATTAGGCTACTTTGTTAGAAATATTTAAAAAATAAACTTCAACTTTGAATATGCGCTATTTAAAACTATTTTATAGAAAGTGCCACATCCATAAAAACAACAACAAAAAAAAGAAGTTAAGAGAGAGAGAAAAAAAGAAAGAGAGGTTCTAAATGATTTTCAACAAACAAATAACTATTTTTCCCTAAACATTATTAGGCAGGAGAGAATTGTCCTGCTATGTGATTAGTTTATCTTCTTAGGGACATACTCATATGCGTCCCTGAATCTGAGACTGTTACTCAATATTACCAGTCATGTTTTGTAACTGGGTCCTTTAATTTACCTCCAGATGGCAAATTTGAGTCAAAGTTAGTATAATAAAATGGTATGGGCATTAGAGTCAGACGCACTTAAGCTGAAAACCCAGCTTCACCACTTGCTAATTATGTGATTTCAGGCCAGTTACTGAGCCTCGGTCCGTCAACTTATAATTACAGGAATATTATCTAATCATGGGACTATTTTAAGAATTAAAAAAAAAAAAGTGAAAACTCTTAGTACAATGCCTGGAACAGAGCGGCTGCTTGAGTGAGACAGGGAGCTGCATCTCCATTCCTTATCGCCTCCACATGTGTCATAGAAAACTGGTCAGATGCACCTCGGTGAAAAGACTCCACACACTGGATGGAGGATGGCAATTTTCTGCAAACAGATAAAACTGGAAACTTTCAACAGTGAAATAGAACGACTACTCAGGAAGAAGCTAGATTAAAAATGGGCACCTTTGTGCCTGATAAGACTGGAAAATGGTGACTAGAAAGAGGCCAGAGTTCCTGGTGCCCTGCCTAGAACCCAGATTCTTATAAGAAGATGTGAAAGCTTTCAATTTAATATTTGATTTCAAGAAAAGACACTTTTTTCATGAGAGTGGCAGCTCGTTTGGGACACACCGGCAGGAATTATAGTACATCTGGCCATTATATACTTCGTGGGAGGGGATGGATGAGGACATTTGGGTGCTTAAGCATCTCCACAAACCAGGGGACATTACTTTTTCAGAGACCACACCAAAATTGAAACCAGGGAGGGAATTCCAGTCATGCTGGGATTTAATACAGCTTCCTTTTGAACATCCTTGTGGATCTGGTTACTCTCAAACAATTCATATGCTTACACACACGACTCAAAGATGAAGCCATTCGGGGAGCAAAGTAATTGACAGATAAATATTATTGATTGCATTTAAGCAAATACCTTGAGAACATCAAGAGTGCTGGTTGGACTGAAAGCACTGATGACACGTACGGCTCTGCTATTGACACGCGGTCCTTCCCTCTCTTGCAGAGATTTGCATGAAGTTTTTCTTTCTCTCTCTCTCTCTCTCTTTTTTTTTTTTGTCAGAAAAAATTATGAAAGTGTCACTTTCCCTTTGCAGTTAATTCAGGAGAGATCCTCAATTCGAGCAGGGCACATTTTCATGCAAATACAGCAGCACAGTTTCCAGCCCCCTAATAGCTTCTTACAAATGATGTGCCATTACAACGAGGTTTATTTAAACAAATTTAATACATCTTTAATCAAGCTGGAGAGCATTTTCAAAGGTCACGCTCCAAATCAGGATCACTGTACTGAGCTTATCAAAGTATTAGCTTAAGGGGGAGGGAGAATTATTTCTTGGACAAGTAATTTTAGGCAAATCTTTATTTACATTTTTATTCAGTTATTAAATTTTATTCCTTTCCCTCCTCCTTCTAGTCTCCATTTATGAACCTATAAGAAAGTCTGCAAATGGAGCTATAAGCATATCACTGCAGTCAGTCCTTCTAGAGGCGACGCCTTCGAAGACACAGGGTCTAAAAGGCAAGGACAAGAGACCAGGCATTTTCAATGTCAGAGATAATCTTTTAGTGCCTCTAAAGCATCCTTCCCAGAGGTCTCACATTAGACTCTGTATACATTGCTGAAGTTCTAACGCACCATTTCTTCAGTGGATAAATGAAATAGACTTTGAGAGTGGCCCTAACCAAGACCCTCATTCTTTCTCCCTCTCTGTCTCTCCATCTCTGTGTCTCTGTCTGTCTCTCTCTTTCTCTCACTATAGGTATAACGTATATGCAAACAAATATTTATTGCCTTCCATTAATTCTTCCCACAAGCACTAATGTGATTATTGAAGGTTCTTCCTGACTCCTGAGTCTTTTACATGAATATTTACAGAACAAAAAAGATCAGCTTGATGTACCTAAGAAAAATAAGTTTATCTTTGATACGAAGTCTTTGGACAAATGTCAGTAACAGCAACCACCATATGCAGTCATGATGACAGAGGAAATGTCAGTATTTTCAGAGTATGAGCCTCCATTCTGTAAAATTCAACCCTTTATCCAAGTATAAAAGTAACTAATGAGGCCCCAAGATTAAAGGGGAAGTGAACTCTGCAAGAACACAGAAATAGCTGATGGGAAGAGAAGAGTTACTCCTGAGGATTTTAATGCTCATTAGACTCAGGAGCTTTCAAAATTCTCAACAACATAGAAATGAAACAGAGCATCTGAAAAGACAACCCTGAGATAATGAAAAGATCATGCAGCACTGCTATTGAATCTATTTGGGGGTCTCAGCTCACTACCAGCAATTGCCTCTAGGGTGAAGGAAACTGGGGAACAGAACAAAACAAGAGAATCACAGAGATGATTGTTTTTGCAGGCCAACAGGGGACAAAAGCACTGCCCGGCCACGCAAATGACATGCCGGTAACATCCTCCCAAAATGTGGTGCCTAGCAGGTCAGGGCAAAAGGTAAGTAAATAGAAAATAGAAGAAAGAAAATCAAAATATTTGTGGCTTAGGATACTAGGGAATTCATATATAATCAATAACAGCAGAACAAGGATTCAATAAACAGTGATTTGGGGCTTGGGTTGATTTACAAAGAAATGATTGAATTTCTTATCGTTAAGCAGTTGATGGTGAAACTAGAAACAAATAGAAAAACATAGACAAAAACAAACAAAAAACCCCACTGCACACAGTGAAAAGCAAGCGTATGTTTGGAGCTACACTCTTTTTTACAGATCGATTTTCCCCTTTCTTTCTAAATATGATTCTCTCACTATTCTGAACGTCATTTTCAAGGGATGTGTGGCAAAAGCTAAAAAATGAAGGTGAATTTTGAATGATTTTATATCCCTGGCCTATTCACATTATGCACCCTTTCAAAAAGGTGATGGGTTGGAGGAGCGTAAGACGTTTCCTCAGCTTGAATAAATGGCAGCCATTTTTTTCTGTAATTTCTGGGCAAATTTTAATTTGTCTGGATGTGTCTATACCTTCATATCAGCAACTCTACAGTAACCTGGCTTCTTCTCTCTTACAATAGCACTGACTTCCCTGCAAAGGCTGAATGCTTTCCGAGTCTCCCTTCTCTTCTGCAGCATTCTTTCCTCTTCTCCCTACTCTAGCCCCACTCCCCTTACTCTCCTCTTTCTGAACCAGAGTCTGGAATTCTAAGAACGTTGACACAAAACGTTCAGTGTCTATGGTGCCATCAACCGTGTTTCTGTGGGTGGGGGTATGATGAGGTGTGGATGTGATGTAGCACAAGAAAGAGTCATTCTTGTATATTCAGGGAGCTATATTCACTATCTTGTAACAACCTACAATGAAAAAGAACGTGAAAAAATATGTGTAAATGTGTATGCATAACTGAGTCACTATGTTGTGCACCAGAAACTGACACAATTTTGTAATCAATTATATTTCACTAAAAAATTAAAAATTAGAAAAAAAGAATCGTTCTCAACACTATTCACTTGTGCAGCTTTAGAAATATGTACATCCTGGTGTGTGGCTCAGAGACTCTGATACATTGGATCTGGCCTGAGGCATGGCATCCATATTTTGAAAAAGTTTCCTGGGTGATTTCTGTAGAAAGAATAGTGAAATCCTGAAACAGCCATGTCATCTTCCTTACTAATTCATTTTCTCGCTATGTTATCCACTCACTTATCCTCTCTAAGCCTCAGTTTGAAAGATGGAGAGCCATTTATTTATCCCTTCATTCTTTCAGAAAGTATTTATTACGTGTCTACCATGTGCTTTGCATACATGAATATTTCTCTAGGAAATGTCAGTCTAGGGGAGTAGACTGATTTAAATTTGATAGGTATGTATAAAGACTTAGGAGACTTGGAGTTACCGGTTCTCTCCAGGGATAACAAAGTTGGTAAGACTTCACAGATCAAATGATATCTGCTAGGTTTTAAATTATGAATATCCTTTTACAGGGAGGAAGAGGAGTATTCTAGTGAGAAGGGGGAGCATATTTAAGACACAGAAACATGAAATACATGGCTTATTAAGGCTGCGGTCTGGAAAATAAAGTTTGTGGGTTCAGGAACGAGGTAGTAGTAGGAATTGTGACTGGAAAGGTGGTTTAAGACTGAAATTTGAAGGTTCTGAAAAAAACATGCTGAGGAATGTGGACTTTTTTCTTTTGGGAGATGGGTTACTAGTTTTTTCTTTGTCTGTTTTAAGGATGGAAATCACACATACACATATACATAGAGAGATTTATAATTCCGAGGTAAATTTAGTTATCAGGTAGAAGAAGAGACTGGGACAAGAAAACAGATTAAGGAAGGGAAATAAGAAGAAAACTATTTGAGAGTCACTTATCAGGTAGAATCAACTGACCATGATTCTACTTTGGTTGAAGATGGAACAAAATTAAATGCATAAAATTATTTTGTAAATTGTTAAAAAAAAATTGCAGTGAGGAAAGTCATAATAGAAATCTCTAAATATTGATCCAATTATTAAAGTTAATAGCTTGAAGAAAAGTATCACTGGAATGTAGACAGTGTCCATCTGTTATTTAAAAAAAATTGAAAGAAGGATAACTTGGTTAAGTGAAACATTATGATTTCCTTCACATATTTTTAACTATATGGAATTCTAAAGACTCAGCTTTTCTCCAGTTCTAATTTTCCATTTTAGGCTATATAGGCTTAAAATTTTGTTGTTGTTGTTGCCAGAGCTCCTTCAATAGTAAAGCAGTGGTGAAATTATTTATCAGTTTCCTGTAGACTATGGCCCAATGAATTACTGGATAAAATGTCAATTATCTGACATTATTCTTCATGCCTATGAGTTTAGTTAAAAGAAATAACAAATCCATGATGCGCAACTCTTGAATAAGGGAGTGATGGGGGGGGGGGAGGACAATCACTATACAAAGTAGAACATGATTTCTCTGTAACACCTCCCTGTACTTAGTATGTTTTGGTGTGGATAAGGATGGGAATAGAACTGAAAACCCTGACTACAAACTTGCTTGTTTGTTGTTGTTTACATAGAGTTTATTTTTCAGAACAGTTTTAGGTTCATAGCAAAACTGAGAAGACAGTACAGAGATTTCCCGTATACTTCCTGCCCCGATACCTGCACAGTCTCCCATACTCTCAACATCTTGCACCAGAAGGTAAATTTGATACAAATGGTGACTCTACATTAACACACCATTACCACCCCAAATCTATTTATATTCTATTGGATTTGACACATGTATAATGATGTATATCCAACATTATAGAATCATAAAAATTTCCCTGCCTTAAATCGTCTATGCTCCACCTATTCATCCTCCCTCCCCTATAACCCCTGAAAAGTACTTATCTTTCGACTGTCTCCATAGTGTTGCCTTTTCCAGAACATCATATAGTTGGAATCATACAGTATATAGCCTTTTCAGATTGGCTTCTTTTATTCAAATATTCATTTTTTAAGGGTTTTCCATGTCTTTTCATGGCTCAATAGTTCATTTCTTTTTAGCACTGAATAATATCCCATTGTTTGGATGTACCACAGTTTGTTTATCCATTTACTTACTGAAGGACAACTTGGTTGCTTCCAAGTTTTGGCAATTATAAATAAAGTTGCTATAACATCGTGTGCAAGTTTTTGTGTGGATGTAAGTTTTCAACTTATTTGGGTAAATACCAAGGAGTGCAATTGCTGGGTTGTACGGCAGGATTATGTTGTTTTGTAAGAAACTGCCAAACCCTCTTCTAAAGTGACTGTATCATTTTGTGCTGCCACCAGCAATGAATGTAATTTTTTTGTTGTTCTACATTCTTGTCAGCATTTGGTGTTACCAGTGTTTGGATTTAGGGCAATCTAACAGGTGTGTAATAATATTCCTTGCTTTAATTTGCACTTCTCTAATGACATATCATTTTGGGCATATTTTATATGCTTATTTGCCACCTGTATATCTCCTTCGGTGAGTTGTCTATCCAGGTCTTTGCTCATTTTTAATCAGGTTGTTTTCTTACTGTTGAGTTTTAAAAGTTCTTTGTGTATTTTGGACAATACTCCTTTACCAGACATTTCTTTCTTAAATATTTCTATCTGTCTGTGGCTTGTCTTCTTAATCCCTTGCCAGTGTCTTTTAGTCAGAGCAGAAGTTTTTCATTTTGGTGAAGTCCAGCTTATCAATTATTTCTTTCATGGATAGTACTTTTGGTGTTGTATCTAAAAGTTATCCTCATACCCAAAAGTTCATCTAGATCTTCTTCTATATTATCTTCCAATAGCTTTATAGTTTTGTATTTTATATTTGATCGATACTTTACATTTTATATTTATATGATCCATTTGAGTTAATTTTTCTGAAGGGTATGATGTCTGTGTCTAGATTCATTTTTTTAACACATGGATGTCCAGTTGTTCAAATTTACTTTTGCTCAAGGAAAATAAAATAATTTAATCAGGGATGGACATTGCTGTTTAGGAAAGCATTGTTATGTGGACTCCATGTCTTATGTACCATAGGTTCTTAGGTGTAGAAACCAGAAGATTAGAAAAGGAGAACTAACAACATTCTGGAAAAGAGTATAGAGCCACACCTATGAAAGACAAGTAGTCTTGTCAATCGCTTGCACTTAAGAAATTGTTGAATTCTTACAGAAAATTTACTTTCTTATCTTGGATAAGCATTTTTTTTTTTCCCTTGGGAGATGTGTGTGTTCTGTCTAAAATTCTCCCCATCAGAGTGCAGAAGTTAGCAAATGCAAAGAAGGGCTATATTCTGGACTAAATAAGTCAGCCATTCAGAAACACACTGCTGAGAATTACTGTGTGCTACAGATCACCCTGGTACAGGAAGAGGCCTGATTCCTTTAGTACATCATCCTTGAGAGCAGTGGGTTGTATTTGTCTAACAAAAATGTAAAAAGTGCTCTCAGGAAAGACTGAAAGGAGGTAAGTCTCTAGATTGAAAACAAGGTCAGAAACAGTCTGTTAATAAAGAGACTACTCAATCACGTTCCTGTCTTGCAGCTGAACCAGGTTTAATAAAAATATAATTTTTAAAATAGTGGGTGGGGACTAAGGGAAAAAGAAAAACAAATGAATAAACAGAAACAGATTTTACATTTATCCAAGACAATCAAGAACAAAAAGGTATTACCACCCCATAGGCTGAAGGGGCAAGTGATGAGATTGCTAAGGGTACCCAGTAGAGTGGGCCACTTAACAAGATCTGTATCTTTTGGGAGATGGATGACCTGTAGTGGGAGCCAGTGAAATGTATGTTTTCACCTCATTTTCCTTCCACTTTCCAAACATATCCCTTTAACTCTTGTTGACTAAACTGAACCAAAAGCCAAAGGGAAAAGGATCTCATAGAGTCAGTTCTGAAAACCCAGTTTCTCAGAACACAAAGCAGAAAGGGACGTAGAAAGGGAGAGAATAGACCTGGGAAGACAGAACATATGCAACGTGGCAACTGCCTGTGTGCGAGTGTGTGTGTGAGAGGGAGTGAGCGAGTTAGACAAAGACAGAAGAGAGAGGTGTGTCTTCTTTAGTCCTTGAGTCTAACAGGAAGGTTTTAATATTGCTGTTTGTTCCACTTTCTCCTAATTGTCCAATAAAGTATTTTTCCAGGCTTGTACTATTGGCCAAAATGAAAGGATTCAGTATGAAAAGGGTGGCCTTTCCTGCAGGACGCTTTTGCTGAGGCAAGCACAGCAAGGACTGATAAGAACCAAGGAATATTATGGCTCCTGGAATTCTAAAAGGTGACCAGCTGTGAAATCAACAATGACATAGAACCAAGATACAGGAGGAAGGAGCGACCAAGATTTGAAGGCAGTGCAGTGTAGCTGGACTTGGAAGTGAGTGCGAGACCACCCTCCTTAGAATTTTATTTCCAAAATATACAGAAAAGATGACACTTAGGATACAATTCATGAATATTTTATTATAATGTATTATTTTGAAAATATCAGTAATCACTAATTAGTAAAAAGAGTCCTTTTTTCTTATTTCCAGATTGCTTTGCATGGATCCTTGAGGAAGCGGCTCCAAATTTATTTTGATCTCTTGATTACTTAGAGCTCTTCACCAGGAACATTTTGCAGCTTTCAACCTTTCTACAGAAACATTCATTTGAATGAGGGAGAATATTCTGCAAATTGACTCCCAGGCTGATTTCTTACTATCATTCACAGTGGATTAGGGCCAATTCCTTCAGCCATTAGCAATGTGATACAAATTGATTTTAATAATGCATTCTAAATACAAATAGAAATGACTATTGTGTGAGTATCTGTTTTGAACTATCTGTTCATCATTGTTAAGCCAGATAAGTGAAAATTTATTCCGTTTCTAATTTCTGTTATTTAGTAATTAGATCCCTTTGACTTTTTAGTTCCAGTTAGATAGTGATTAATAAAAAGACTAACCCTTTTTGTTGGAAGAAAAATATAGTGAATGCCTCTTGAGAAAAATATATCTTGTGCAGAAAGTCACAAGTTTGTCAGGAAGAGGTAATTTATTTCATATACAAGGGAAACTAATACAAAAATGAGTGGAAGCATCTTTTTGGAAAGTCATCTGACATCCTGTGAATATTATAGGATATACGTTTATTTCCAAGAGAGTGTTTTCACCTTTTTGTGTGTAAATTCATCGTAGTCCCACTAGCTTGAATAATGGCATTCTAATTTAAAATTTTACTAATAATGGTCAATATTAGCTATATAATCTCTCTACATCAGATACATGTAACATAATTTCTAGCTTGTATGCTCCAATCACAACTCTGTTCATATTAGGGATTTGAGTGGAACCTCTAAAAACATCTCCTAGGAACACATGCACATATTTTATACTTATACTTCAAAAGCTATTGTCTTGACTATTAGATATCCCAGATTCATAGTCTATACCCTCTAATGAGATTTTTTCCTCAGATTTCATGGAATTTTCACTAACACAGCATCTGGATGTTTATAAACGTAATTGCCCTGTACTTTTAAGAAAGCATTATTACTTTTTAATACAACCATTAGGATAGCCCAAGCAGAAAATTGCTAATAAATATTCTTAAACTGCTTTCTGATATTTATTCATCATATATCATTAAAGTTCAAAATTTTATTTGAATTCATTTCTATTAAAACATAGAAAAATCTGTACATGTTAGTCATTATTGTTTTTGTTTGAAAATGAAAATATTTTCAATTAGTCAAATATAATATTTTGTGATTACCCATTATTGCACTTGATATTCATATGCAAAATGTAATCCAAACTTTACTGGGAGAATTCTACTAGGCTAAAACACTTTAATGTAGAACATTTAAATAAACAACATTTGTTATTCAATATTATTTATGCTTTAGGCAACACTCTAAATATTTCTTAGTTTTTGGTTTGGAATATGTAATATATTGTACACACACACACACACACACACACATATACACACCCCAAAATGATAGTTCTTGATTTTTGCCATTGATTATGGTCAATTTTTATTTTATAAAAATATTCCATTCTCTTTCCATATTTAATGTACCCTCCCTTGAATGAATATTAAAGAAATGTTTTCCATTTTTTTACACATGGATATGAGGAATAAAAATAACTTAGAACACTTTCTCAACCCAAATTTTAAATAGTCAGGACAAACCCAAGATCTTAATGTGAATTGATTTACTTAGTTCAAATCGTTTTCATTAGTGCTCAGAAAGGGTGTATGTGAAGGTACACTGACATATGGGAGCACTGTAGAGATTGTGACAGTTTATGGTCCTGAGGCCCTGGGCAAAATGATCCACTTTTCAAAATATAGGGGAATCAGATCCCTTGCCTTATTTTTCCCTTGAGGTACATATTCCATCCTCCCACTGAAAGACCCTGTGTAAAGAAATATCACAACTCCTTTCAATGTTCTTTTCTTCAATTAAACTGTCTCCAAATCAAGAAGCGAAAAGTTACTATTTTTCTTATTTCTTTATAGCGTATTCAATTTCAAAAATTTTGGAACAGGACCCACCATGGAAAATGTTCAAACTCTATCCTCTTGATAGATACTAGATAGATACTTCAGAATGAGATCAATATGTCCTCACATTTAAATAGAACATCCCATTACATAGAGCCAGGCTGTCAAGATTGGATTGCATGTATAATCTTCTTTAAAAGAATTAATGCTTCCAAATGAATACGATGAAATAGAGTAGAAAATAATATTCTCATTGCCAATCTATCATTTTAAAGTATTACCTAGGCAGTCCATCAGCACCGAGTAGATAGGGACATCTGCTGCACATTTCTGAGACAGCCTCATTTACATATTTGTAAATATTAAATACAAATTTAGAAATTGATATTTTCTTTTTCTTCATAAGCGGTCATAAATCATTGATGGAATCTGAATATGCTCGAGATGAATTGATTCCTTCTCTGGTTCTCGTAGAAGAATAGTTACTTTTGTGGTCCATATTTGTAACAGTCTGCACTATAAGGTATTCATAAAAAATAAAGATGCTGATATTTTTCTTTTATTCCCCACCTTTTAGCTACTAAATATATTCACTGTAATGTTTTATCTAGTTGTCTTTTTTTTTTTTTGTCTAAGTGTATTGGTCACACTGTTTCATTTTCAGGTATCTAATAGATAACTATTTGCTATTTTTTTTTTTACTTTATTTTCCCAGTTTCGGGTTTATGTGAGATGCGGACAATGCAATAGGACATATTCATAAATTTAATTTTCTAAGTCCTAAGCTAGGGCTGACAAATAAATATTTTTTTTTGCCTTTGCTCACTGAGAACATTTGTTAACCAATAATTAATCTATTTGAGAAATCATTTTTACAGTGTATTCTCTTGTTCTTGTTTTCTTATTCCTTAGTGACTCTCTAAACTACAGTTGAATATATATCAATGCTATTTGAAAATGTATTTGTTAAGTAAATGGAAAATAAGACATAATGAGATAAAAAGGTCAATTAATAAATGAGTATATTCCAAATGTTCAGATGTAGATTGGCTTTTTGTAAGAAGTAATGTATTTTTCTATAGAATATATTTGTTAGGTTCCCAGGCTAGCCCATATATAAATCATACTATTTAATCAATGCCAATTATACTAGCCTTGGTTCTTGACAGCAGGGGCTCTGCTACTTCAGGGAAGAGGAGAATGAGGAGGCTAACAAAGATAATAACTCCCCTATCCTTCCTTTTTTTTCTTGGATTCAATGCAGTCTCAATACCTTTTTGGAATATTCAAGTTTTCAAAAATTACACCTTTACACCTTCCTTTCTGCATCTCTCTCCAGTTTAGAATAATCTGCTCTACTACTTCCTAAACATGTAATACACTTTCCATAGCTAACATTTTTTTAAGTTCTTACTATATGTTAAGATGCTTTATGGGTATCGTATTATTTCACGATAAGCACAACTCTGATGTGGGTACTAAAATTACCACCATTTTACAGATGAGGAAATAGAGGAAGAGTGGGATTCAGAGATTTTTCACACAATGAGAAAGTGACGGAGTCAGGTTCCAAGCGCATTCATTCCATCCCAAGTCCCATCCCAGTGCAGCCCCACACCAGCCCTACCCTTCACAGTGCTAGCTTTTTCCCCTCTTGTTACAGCCCTCCCTCTGTCAAACTACCCGTTTGTTCATGCAGCTGATCCAAGCTAGCTCTCAGATAACAAGCAATATTTTCTATTGAATTATTACTGTATCTTCTAAATCTTCTCAGTGAAAGGTAAAAAGATAATGTTTCTGAATTCAGATGAATATCTTATGGGGATAATTTCCATTGAAAAGAAAAGTGAAGGAAAGATAATGCTCTTTTCAGCTGAGAGAGGTGCTATTTGTTCTTAGCCCCTTTGGGTTTCCTCCTCCTTCTCATAGGAGTTTCCCTTACTTCTTCATTTCTTTAAAAAATATCATTCCCCTGATGGAAATATCATCTAGTGTCTAATCACTCTATAATTTTTAGGAAATAAAGAGCATAGAAAGATTTAAAAAAAATAAGCCATCTAATCCCATTCAATGGAGAAATCGAATGTTAAATTTGTCTATACTTTTACTCCATACCTCATCTCCTGTAGTTTGTAAATAGATACCCAGTTGAAAGACTAATAGCAGATTTCTTTCTTTTTCAGAGCTGGTATATAACATTGGTGTTCTCCCCAAGTTTTTACCAGATTTTAAGTGTAATGTAAAATGCAAAATGAATGAGTAATACCTCATTATGAACTCTGAGTGGAAGGCATGGAACACAGGTCTTAGACCTGCTGGACATTTGTAAACAGAAATTCTTAATTCAGGGACTGGCTTGCAAACACCTTTACCTCTTTGTCCTATAAATTTTTGTAATTTATATGTATTGCTTTGTAATGCAATTATATGTATTCAAAAAACACGTAAGTGAGAAATTTTACATCTAAAGATAAACAAAATCTATTCAATTATACAGGTTACTGATCAGCAGTGTGGATTACTGGAATAAATGAAACCCAAGTGGATTGCTTTCATACTTTAAAGGTAAAACTTCGTGCGTTTTCCCCCTAATCTTGAACCCATTTTGAGAAATTAAGAAGTTTCTGAAAGTACAGTACCTTTATTTTTCATATTTGTATCTCTGGCAGGAGACTTTTCAGTCCTCGTTACCTTTTATAAATGCCGGTAGGAAGGCAAGCCAATGGTAGGTTGATTCTATAAGAAAAGGTATGAAAAAAGAGCAACTTACTTTTATCACTCATTAACCAGTCAATCAGTTTTCTTTCTTATTGGATTTAAGTCAACAACAATCAACAATAAAATATTTTAATGATCAATTTTCCACAACAATTCAGACTCTGACAATTAACATCCTTGTCTGCTACCTACATTTTAAAATCCCACCATATGAGGCTTTAATACTGGAATAAAGACTACTCTGTGTGCATTGGGATAGATACTGCACCTTCGGATGTAAGCACACTTTGGTAACTGAGGTCAACTAAATGTTTTGGCACAATGTCTGATTGGTTTACAGTGACCTGTTCCATTACCAGGACTAGTCTTGATCTATATGAGCAATCACAGTATTGAATCCACTGTTCAGATACAGTTTCAGGACTACGATGAAAGAACTTTCTGCTTTGGCTCTATAGAAAATTACTCTCAGCTTTTAAAAGATAATTAAAACTATCAAATCAGCCAACTTTCAGATCTGCACATTTTACCTATATTAGAAATTCTATCACCAAATACAAGAAACAGATTTTTAAAAACCAAATATAATAGAAAAAATGTACAGATAGAAAACTCCAGGTTTTTTAATTTTTAAAATTCATTTCTGAGGAAGTCTATAGCAAAGATGAAGAAGACTCCAAACGCTTTCACTCTCTCTCTGTTTCTTTTATGATATAAAAAAAGTGGACAGTCATTTTTACAAGACCTTAGCTATAATTTGAACTGACATCCTTACAGCCAAGTGCATTAAAATTTAGAAGAAATTCCCAAGAGTAATACTCATAAGGGGTAATATATATGTATATTTCTGTGTATACATATATGTATAAAGGAAAGTGGGTAGGTCAGCAAGTACAGGGAAATATATTCATAATAATTAAATGCTTTCTTCTCTCACTAACCCCTTTTCTTTTAAAGCCAAAGTATTTGCTTAAGAAAGCTGATTCCAAAAGGGCTAAATGAACCTTGTTCTTTTGGTAGCTGAACCAGCTTTTCTTATCTTGGTTAGAACTAGTAAATAATTCTCAGCAGTATGAGGAAAATCCAGCTCAGTTGCCTGCATTCTAAATCAATCTCAGGTTTAAGAGAAGGTGCAGGCTTAAAAGTTATTACAACTCCACTGTTTTCTCTGATAAATTACATGAATAACATTTGAGACAATGCATTGTTAAATATTTATGTCTAGGACTATAGAACCAAGAAAAGCACAAGAACCCCTAGAAGAATAAATATATTTACCTAAATAAATTACTAAGACAAATATACTCCTATGTGCTCTGTACCAATAAACAGTAGGTATTCACTAAATTGTAGAATATAAATGGTTCATTTCCTCTAAATGTACACTGAAAGATCTATAACATGTTACACACTTCCTGTGCTTTGCATATATATTTCAATATTCATCATGAAAAGCCTTGCTTATGTGTCAATATACATTACTTTGCATATATTAAGAGTTTTTTTTTTTTAATTTTAACATTACGGATGCTTTTTATATGGGGGAAAGCTCAGGTCTTATTTCATGATTAACCCTTTCACGGCTCATCCTTTTTTCTCTACATGACATTTGCACAAAATGAATTGCTTGCTTAGACACAGCTAACTAAATAAAAGCAGGCCAGAGCTGATAGTATGAAAAATGGATTTTCATTACTGTTTCATTGATTCTTGTAAATAAGGGCCTGAGGCCTGCTCCGAAAAGGCTGCAAACAGTAATAATTTAATCTGAGGTGACATAGACCAAAATGTATGTGGACAAAAATCATCCTTGAATATTAAACAACAGCCTCAAGACAGAGAAAAGTGTTGCAGGCGAATTTAAATGTATGCAGATCGGTGGGTAACATATTTAAAAACAGAAATTAAAGATTCCTGTCATAAATCACATTTGCTGCCATGGATATGCCTTGTTATGCTGGCGTTTAAGAAAACCTGAAAGGTTAAGGCAGTTGGTGCATTAAATCGTACAAGGATAATTAATACTTTTCTTGTGGCTATTTATAAGAAATGGAAAATATAGTCAGATCAGCTGTGGCACTGTAGTAATTTGAGGGGGAAGCAATGAAAGCATGAGTCAATAGTTTTAACTGGACAAATGTCAAATGCTTAATGATGCAGTATCCCAATTTGGAAGCTGTTTGAAAGTTGTATATTTTTTTAAATGAGATAAAATAGTTCATTCTCATACTACAAATATAATTTGTTTGCCTCTCATCTTTTTCATATTGCCCAAGAAAAAAAAAAACATAACAATTTTTCACATGGAACTTTTTCTTTTTAGTAGTTATTATACCTTGGTCACCTATACTGCAGATGTTATATGAAAATAAATACCACTTCTGGCATCGAGCATCATAAATTCAGCATTTGCCATGTCTCAAAATGTAATAATGACATTATTTTTTAAAAATGACTAACGTACTTGTCTCATCAGGAATTAGATTAGTAACATCAGAGGACCTTCCCATTGCTTCCCCAGAGGAAAATCTATCTTTGTCACTCAATGAATTTAGATTTATGATTATTCTATTTTTAAAAATCCTCCTATCATATCTGGTAGGTTTTCTCTGCTCTGAACTAAAATCAGTGCTTTTGATAAGTATTACGCATTATGAAAATGTTCCCTCCTGAGACAGAAGGCATATAGCACCAAATCCTCAGCATATGAAAGGGCTGTTTACTTTTCAGGGCACTGCTACCTGTATAATATTCCTTTGAGCTAAAAGAAAGGAATGGCTGGCCTTTAGAAAAAAAACTATTTTTACAGATTAAAAAATCTCACAATTATAGGTGCATTATTTGTGCAAAATATAATCTAATTTACAAGTTCTTTTGTTTTTTAAGTTGGCTTTAAAAGAACAGTGGGGTTTGGATATAACACAATTACTGCCCTATCATATTTTAATACAAAATTAGTATGAGATGAATAAGGTTATTTTCTCTAAACAATACTTGTATAGATTGTATGCAGAGACTTTTCTGGCTACAAATCCATTAATATTTTTATGATTGAATTCAGTCTAGATACCTTAAGAGAAGGAGCTCAAATGAACATTTAATACAATGGACTTGTAAATATCTTTCATATAAACAAGTAACATAAAATGAGTTCTGGAGTTTTGCTAGACTGCACCATCACTGAATGTTCCCTGTAGCCTGAGAACCTAAACAATCCATTGGGACTCTCATGGTTTCTTAAATAAGGTGAGTTAGGAAAACTTGTTTACCCACTATTGATAGATAACACCAAATCGAGGTGATAAAACCATTTTCACATTAACACTCCCACTCAGTATTGAGGTCATTGGGTAGAGCAATAGTTATGTACACCATCTTCTAATACATTTACACAACTCAGGACTCACCCGTACCTTTGCCCTTATTGGTATTAAGCCTCATAACAAAATACTCCATGATAATTCTGAATGTGTGAAATTACTCTATTAGAAATTATGAGATTCATTTTAAAATGGTAGATTGTTCAGAAAAAAAAATTCTCATGTGAAAGAAAAAAAAGAGAGGTAATATACTGAATGAAGGAGACCTTCCTTGCTAATATCTGCAGGTTTGTAATTACTTAAATTTTTCACCCCTCCCCTGTGACTCAGTATCCAGAGACATTGCCTCATGGGTAGACGATGAACACCAGTACATCTGGCCTGACAAATATTCTGTGAGTAATGCCCCGGTTGGCCAACAGTCCTTCCAATTTGAGCAAACGTGTGGCTTCTGGGGAATGAAGCTGGTTTCATATCACAACAACCTTCCTGACTAAGCATGTGAATTGAGAGCACGTGATCTGGCGAGGCTGAAGCCCTTTCAGCAAAGCAAAAATGACAAGGTCGTAGGAAGAATGGAACTCCTGTCTTCACACACTAGCCTCAGACACTGTGGATTAAATACAATCTCCACTTAAAGCAAATTGGTCCTGGACCAGAAGCTTCCTGATACAAAGAAGGAAATGCTAGGGATTAAGTTATGATTGAAACAAAAATGATTATCTTTGGTTATCTTTCCTCTATTTCTGTAGACTGGACCTTAAGTCCTTATAATCTTTGTTAATGATTAATGTCATGATCACCAATTTGGTGATCAATTTAAAAAAATATTTGGCAGATTGCTTTAAACTTAAATGTAAGGCTATTTTCAGTTTTCAAAGTTCTTTTTAGCTATTGGTATTAAACATACATAACACATTTCCCTGGAAGCAGATATAACCCAGCTGTTAGGGATAAGATAGGAAAAACAGACTAAACATGAGTTGCAAGCGAGAATTTTTCTTGAAGAGAAAGCCTCTGTAAGTTATGTTGCAAGGTGCTGGAGCTAGGGAATAACATTTTATGCCTTGATATCACTTACTATTGCAAAAAAGCCAAACCCTGTGCAAGATGTGAAATATTTCCTTCATAATAGTAGACTATTGTCTAGACTACTATCAAGGCTGGATTAGCAAGAATGGGGACACAACTTCGAAGTCAAAGAGCAAGTACTAGCAGTTCTAGATATAGGTTTGATTTATAGACCAATAAAGTATTTTCTAAAATCTACAACCTACAGGTATAAGACTAATTTTACCATTAGAATGTACTGAAATGGTTTCAATATGAGTGAAAAATTATTAAAAAAAGAAAAGAAAAAACAGAAAAAGGAGCTCACCAGCTAAATGGAGTAAGAAAGAGATAGGATAAAATGGGAGTGATCAGAGACATTAATCTCTTAAGAGCTGTAATGTCTCCTGTGGGTCTGTTATTGCCTACGTAATAAATAAATCTACTGTGCATAAGCATTAACCTCTGTAAGATATCATGAGGATATGTAGCACATGGACCTGTAAACATTAGTGGCAGCTGCACTGATATATAAGTGTACCATGAAATGACTCCAAAGTAACTATAATGTCCTATCACAGCAAGCTTGGTGAACGCCAATGCATTTACATGATCAAAGAGACAAATGAATTGGCTTTAAATGTATCATTAGTTGTGAGCTTCATGATTCATCATAATTGACACTGCCTTTCAATGCCATGCAGAATAAAGCACACTAAAGCTCTGGAGAAAGCTATGGCCCTAAGGTTTTCACACAGATCTGAGCATTGGGTGGGAAGAAATAGTATCATTTTAGAGAATGACAAACATGCTTTAGATCTATACTCAAAGCAAACTTTAGGGAAAATGTATCATTTGACCAGATAAAATTTCCATAATATCTATCTTAAACAATCATTGATTATAAGGCACACTTAATAAACAGAAAACAACACTACAGCAGAGGGAAATAGTAGAAATGTTCCATTTAGCTTAGGTTCTGGAATGTGATTTCCCAGTGGTAACCCTGATAAATAACCAAGTGATCTTAAACATCCCTTAGGCATACTTTTTAATCAAGTAATTCTACTTCTAAGAACACATGACTCTTACATCATGTATAAAGAAGATTATCTGAGTTATTTGTAATGAAGAAAAATTAGAACCCATATTATATCCAACAACGGAGGAATGGATAAACATTTAAAGTGTTATCAGCTCTAGTACTCTGAATTTTCAAAGAATATTTAATGACTTGTGTGTATACTTTAAAAGAGCAAATAAACAAGAACAAGACATAAAATTGTATCACTAATTTTGTAGAAAAAAATTGTATCCCTATTAAAAGAATTGGAAGGAAACACAAAAAAAATTAATAATGACTTCACTTAAATATTTGAGATACTTTTTATATTAACTTTCAATACTTTCCAAATTTTATAAAATGCATTGCTTCAATAATCAGAAAAAATTTAATTGATCACAAATGTTTATAAATAAGAAAAACATTTGAAGAAATCATCCAATAAAGTAGCAATAAAAAGTCCTTTTAAGGAGACTAGGATCTCTTTTCTATCTTCAGATCAATTACATTGATCTTCTTTCTTTTAAAACATGGTTTTATTAAGGATTTCTTTTAGAGCTTCCCATTTCTACACAGTGATGATGAGAGTATAGGAGAGAATTTCCAATATGGAATTATCACTAAAATACATTTTAGAATGCAGGAATTTTCTCCTTTATTAAATCATCCCAATAAATATTCATTCAAATCCCCATTACTCCATGTGGCCTTGTCAGCTAGATAAACATATAAACATTGCATTAGTCACGTTTCTTGACCTTAACTTTATTTCAGGTCACCTCAGGACTATTAAGTAGACCAAGAAGAGATTCCTTTTAGCTGTTTACACTCTTTCTGTTGAATACATGGACAATACATGCAGACTTGACTTCTGACATTAATACTCAAATGCCTTCTCATTATCTCCATTTTGAAATCCAATACAGGCTGCAAACTCAAAATTGACAAAACTTTCTTCAGGAGTCCCACCAAATGCTGCCAGCCATTCAATAGCTTCATTATAAACCTGAATATTATTTGTGACTTTTCCTCTCTCCCTTTACAAATAACAATCTCCCTGTCCTGTAGATTACCTGCCTCTATAGGTTCTTAATCCATTCACTGCTCTAAATCATTTCTACTGTTATCCTAGTCCAGGCTGCCATTATCTGCAAGCTCCAACATCTTCCCAATAGTTCACCCAATACCCAAGCTAAAAGACTTGTTTCTGCCAATCCGTTCTGACACTGCAGACAGAGTCACATTTCTAAAATCCTTATTTATTTATGTCAACCCCCTCCACGACACCCATAGCCTTTATGATAAACTCAAAGGACTTAGCACATTCTTGGAGCCTTTCCATGATCTGTCCCTGCTCCTCTCTCTTATCTTTTTCCGTAGCCCTCTGTCCCTTCAGGTGCTTACATTACTTCATCTACTGTTAAGATTTTATCATGCTTCCTCTTACCACCCAGCCTTGGCACATGCTTTTCCTTCTGCAGGAATTCTCTTCTCTTCCCTGTCTAGCTCCCAAACCTGCTTCCTCAACCAGGTAAATCCCAGGTAATTCCCACTTAACATTAAGATCTTTTCTTAGAGTCACTGATTCCTCTAGATTTGAATAGGCTCCCTATTATTTGCTTCATGAAATGAAATCCTTCTGTACCTTGAATTGAGACTTACCTCATTGTGTTGTGACTGTAGAGTAATTACCTATTTTCTCCATTAAAGGACATGTTCTGTGACAGTTGGAAGGATACCTGTCATATTCAATGTCATAAATGTAGTTCTTAGCGATGCTTCATGAAAAGTAGGTATTTAATATTTTAAAGTATGAATAAATAAAAGAAGTATTAGCATTTTTAAATTTAATAGGTCAAACATAAAAAGTAATCCTTAGTGTTTATTTCTAACAATGCAAGACTATTCTCATCAATTAGATATTCTCCATACCGAATCCTCATAATTATGATGATGATAATGACTCAGTTCATGGTATTTACTGTGAATCATGTTTTGTTCTGAGTCCTCAACATACATTACTTAATTTAATCCTTTCAACAATCCCATAAGAAGGTGTTACTATGGCCATTTTACATTTTACACATAAGGATGCTGAGGCCTTGAAAATTTAATTTTTCTCAAGGTCACACAGCTAGTAAATGATTACCCTAGGATTCTGTGTCTACAGTAATATATACCCAACAGTTTGATATATACATCAAAATACAGTAATATTCAATTGCAGTCTCAGTCAATGGTGAGGTGGGGGTAGGGAAACCCTTTTCCACACAGTCATTCATGGAACTAGGCTGATAAGTTCTGCCAAACTTAAGCACATGTTTTGCAAGATCATCTTAAAAGATGACATCCAGACAAGGAGAGGAGATGGCTCTATGGGACAGATCTAGATACTGCACATCACTTCTACTCACATTTATTTGTCAAAAACTCAGGCATATAGCCATCCTAACAACAAGAGATGATAAGAAGTGTGCTCAGGGAAAAAGAAATAGACATTTTTGGTGGATGATTTGCAGTCTCTACCATAGGGGCTGAGGCTGGATTTGAAACCAGACAGCATGACTCTGGAGACCAATTTTTAAGACCCTATTAAACCTTTCACAGGAATGTGTCATACCTATTTAATTCATATCATAATTAGATGTATTTAGTATGTCTTAATACTGCATGTTTCCTGCTTTAAAAAAAAAACATAGATTATATGTATTTTTTTAGTGTTTGGACTCAATTTGACAGACTTTTGTTCCTCACATGTTTACATAGTATCTGGCATAACTGGTTCTGCATATCTAATGGAAAAGATTGGTAATGTTATTGCCAAAATTATCTGCACCCTGAGTAACTATATATCTGATTATATAGTAATAATTAACAGTTAACTATAGACAAAGCTTTTTCCACTCCTCTAAGGATATTTGGCTAAAGCCAAGAAGAAAACCAGTTGGCCAAATTTAATAACATCATTATTTAACTCTTACAAATCATGGCTTAAGAGACAAGTCTGTGGAATAATTTTATTAGTTACATAAAAGTTAACCAATTTCAACTGGATATAATCTGAGGGACATTTTCCCTGGGGTACTGCAAATGGCAAAGCTTGTCAGAAAGAAAGAGGGGGCAAAAGCAGCACACTGGTAGATGTCTGACGTATAAGTTGGAACCAAAGGGGCTATCAGAAAAATGAGAATTTACTTAACTAAATCAGTTACAAGCAACATGAAACTTGAAAATGTCAGCCTAAGAAACTCCTCTGAGATGCTTTGCTCTTTGGGATAAATATGGATGACTTGAGAAATTAATTGTTCATGGCATAATTTAAAAAAATTTTGTGTGTGTGGGAGGTAATTAGTTTATTTATTTATTTTTAGAAGAAGTACTAGGGATTGAACCTGCATGGCATAATTTTGGATCAGAGAGTTTGTAGAAGTATGGCTCTTTAATTTGTACTAGTTAATATACCAGTGAAATGAATGACCCCAAAACTTAGTTGTTTAAAATAATGATCTTATTTTTGATCATCATTTTGTACATAAGGGTAGGGAATTTGTGAGGTACTCATGGGGCGACTCTTGCTTGGATTGCTTGTGTAATTGTAGTCAGACGTCTGCTGAGAGTGCAATCATCTGAAGTCTCACCTGGGTTGAACATCAAGATGACTCACTCACAGGGCTGGCAATTGATGCTGGCTCTTGGCTGGGAGCTCAGCTGAGCTGGTACCTGGAACACTTACACATGACCTTTTTAGCACAGAAGTGTTGGAGTAGTCAGATTTCCTATATAGAGGCTGGCTTTCTTCAGATCAAACATCTCCAGATGAAGGAAGCTACATGGGATTTTGGACCTAAAACTGGAAGTCATATTACATCACATCTGTAGTGTTTTATTTGTTACAAGTAAGTCACAAAGGTTGATCCTGATTAAAGGAAAGAGCCATAGAACCTACCTAACCTACCTCTCAATGGGAGGAGGGCCAAATAAATTGTAGATATGGTTTCAAATGATCACAAATTTATTATTATTATTATTATTATTATTATTATTATTATTATTATTATTATTATTATTATTATTATTATTATTTTAGAGGAATGTGGTAGAAGGTTGAGTAGATCAAGATAGATCTTTTGAAAATAGCTCTATAGTCAGGAATTTTTCCCCTAAATTCTTCTATTTCATGGCAATACTTTCTTTGATCAAAACTTACCACATTTCTTCCTTTATATTATATAAAGTATGAGCAAAGATGACACACTGAACAAATTATTTTAAGTTTTTTTTTCTAACAGTGAGTCCTATTCTTTGCAATACTAACTTAAACCATTTCCTCTGAATAGACCCCTTCTGTATGGATTCAAAGCATAGTTTACACAGTTAATTTTAGATTTCTTACTCTCTTAAATTTTATGCCAATCACTTCTTGGCCTTTTGACTAAAATAAAGTGCAAACTGTGGCTCTGTATTTCTTAACAAGTTGCAGATTTGGGTCTCTCATTTCAATATTTTACATAAGAAGCAAGCAAAGGTCAGATTTTACTACTGAATATTATTCTATAGTGTTTGGATAAAATTGAAACTTGCAGCGTACCATGGAAAACAAAGACAATTTAATGTAAAGATAACTGATAATATCATTTGAATATCAAGAACTTGGAAGTGAGTAGTTTTGAGATAATGATACTGGTAGCCAATATAAAGAAGCAGAGTTTATTATAAATCACAGTAATAACATGCTCACTCCCTCAAAGTATATTTTGTATGACTGACAGATAATTTTCAACAATTATTTGATTGATACAAAATTATTCCATCCAGTTTGTCCATTTTTTAATATTCTTACAAATGTTAGCTATAAATGTAGCTATGGAGATTCTTATAAATGTAGCTAAATCAACTGGAGGTTTGGGTGACAGTCTTTTAGCAGATAGAAGTCTATTAGAAGATGCTGAAATGTTAAGAGGAAATGTTCTTTTAGGGCATTACTGATGGTCCAATCACTTATCGACACCTTCTTGATTAATGTTTAGGTTAAATGTGACCAAGATCTTCTATGAAAGGTATGAAGCAGTCTTTCAATAGAAAAATGAGTCAATTCTTGGAGTAGATTTAAAAATGATTCCTTATGAGAACTCCAATCTTGCTGACAATACAATGAGTATTAATTGACTGAATACTGTAAACCAGAAACTGTTTGAGAATGGAGCTATATCTGTGCATACACGTAAACAGTTAAGTATGTAATAAGTCAGATGGTCTTATGAAGAAAAATAAAACAGCAAAAAGCATAGAGAAGTGTACAGAATGGGTGAAGCATGCTGTTTTAGGTAGAATGATCACTTTTTTAGCAGTGACCCAATACAGTGAAATAGACATGTGGACAACCTTGTAGAAGAGAACTCCAGGCCAAGAGTCTGCTGAGACAGAATTTTTCAGTTTTCCTCAATGCCTGCTAGTTTCCAAGTCCCAACTGTTTGTCCTACTCTCTTCTCCCAAAGTCAGTGCTCTAACCTTCACATGAAAGTTTCTTTGCTTTTCTGCTGTAAGAAAAGATACTTGATCCTGTAATTGGTATGGCCAGAAGGAATCCTCTCAAGACAGCTTCCTTGGCACAAAGGGCCTCTTTTAAGGAATCTAATAATTTTATAAAAGATCTTCATTTTTCAGGCATTTAGTTTTTCTTGGCAGATGTTGCCCCCTCAAAGGCAAATAGGTTTTTGCTACTGTAATCCAACTTCTCACCACTACACAATGTTTTCACATGTGTTCAATAAATTAACTTAGTTCCATGGTTCTCTACCTGATCAGCTTTTAAAATCCTGGTGGCCAGGCCATACACCTAGACCATTTAGATTAGAATCTTAAGATGAGAAACAGGTTATCAGTATTTTAAAAAACAAAGCAAAACAAAAAATTTGCCACATTATTCCAATATTAGTCAAGGTTGAAAATCACTGCCATAATCCATAAACCATCTGCAAATTATAAAGGCAAATAATATTAACACAACTTGACCAGTTGCAATTATTGTTCAGGGGAGAAAACTGAAGCCCAGAGAAGGGAAATGGTTTGGCCAGAGATACAGAGCCAACAACTATAGCAGCTCTGTCAGAGAGAAAAAAAGACCTGAAGAATTCCCGTATCCTCTTCAGAATGGTCAGGTTGGTATAAAAGAATGGTGCAGAACAGGGAGAGAGCATGTGAGGAGGTTTTGAATGGCATTATCCATGTAAGACCAGGGTCCTGGCCTTGGAAACCATACCCTTGAGAGATGGCTAAGTGAACATGAGAGAGCCTTGCCTTTGGAAATCATTATGATCCAGTTCCATGAAAAGAGGTGCTGTCCTTCCTTCTGAGTGGAAATACATTAGGTTTTTTAACTGCCTTGTGTCTGTTCACGCTCCTCTCTTGTACTTTATTAGGAATTTTCTTTTCATAACATTTTCCATGTGAAGATGTGGAAAATGTAAAATTTGAAATGAGCAAATTACCAATAAATTCTTTTCAGTACAAAATGCCTGCCACTTACATTCAACATATGATTTTTCAATGAGAGAATACTGAAATTGTCTTGAAATTCACCATAATTTTTATCTCCTCATTCTTGACTCAAATAATTCTAAGATTTGATGATAAAATCTGTTTTTGATCTAGGTGATAATTGCTAAATTATTATTCACAATATTTAATTAATTCTCTCTAACTTAACTATTGCCTTGTGGTTTGTCATTCTGAATGCTATTATGATTTTTTTTAATAATTAAGATTGAAGATTTTAATCAAAATATGTTTTGGTAATGAGAACTTACATTTTTTTGTTCTTGAAATTTGTTGAGATGTATCAATCTCTAATTCTGGATTTTTTGCCATCCCAATAAAGTTTTTTTTTAAATAATTTATTTGGTTATTGTTCCTCATTTGTGCTCTTGTTTGGACTTTTGCCTTATATTTTATTTCCTCTGTCTGTATTGTATCTTTCTTGTTTTTTTCTTTTTCTTTTTTACAGTTTTCATCTGAGTCCTGGTTGAATTCCTTGAATTTTACTTCTATAAATCAGTTTTCTACTGTACCTTATTTGTTATTTTTGAAACCCATCACAGTTTCAATTAAGCAATCATACTTTCTTTTCTCATGCAATGTTTTCTGATTTCTGGTTGTTCCTATTTCACATTTCTTTCCTCTATGTAAATAGACAAAATACTTTCTCAAATTTTAAACAGAACATAAGTGATCAAAAAGCTTTGAATATTGTATTGGTTTCTTTTTTTATTCTGTTGTGTGGTTTTTATATTGTTTTGTTTTTATATTATATCTACTTTATTGAATCAATTCCTCTAAGTATTCAGGAATGTCCCCTTGTTTTGACATAATGCATCTTTTTATAGAATTTGTAGAATTTTTTTCTGATGCTCAGTTAGAAACTTTGTTTGTTCTGGCTGCCAATGAAGGAAGAAACCTTGCCATATTGGGTTTCTAAAATGTTCATTGAGACCACATCCTGTCCCTTTCCCTCACAGAGACTGTGAACAGAGTTCTCTCAGCATTTTATCCACTCAGATCCTGGCCACAAAGCTCCTTGGGGAAACTGTGGTGGTGGGAGAAGGTCAGAAATCTGACCCTGATTCCCTCTTACATAAAAATGGGGAGGAAGATGGGGTGGAGGTACGCTAACTAACACTTGTTGAATGCTTATCATGGACTAGACACAGACTGAGTTGAGCACTTACTCTGTTACTTAAATTTCACGACAACTCTATGTGGTAGATACAAATATGACTTCTTTCCATTTTTTGTATATGAGAAAACCAAGTGATAGGAATTTTTTATATTTTCTCCTAAGACCATGGAGCTATTGAATGCAGAGGCTGAACTGAAGCCACGGTCCTAATCAATTCACTATTTCCCTCTGTTTATTACTTAAGTAAAATCCTTTAAAGTTGAGGGCATGAAACTATCATCCATCTCATTTTTGTCACCAATGAAAATTCCCCTCCATTTTATATTCTGCTAGCCATTCCCACAGAACTTTCAGAAGAGTAAAAGTAGATGAGTTCATAAAAATCATCTTTCCCAGAATATACAACATTTGCTACTCAATTACCAGCTTATCTGACTTCTGCATCACAGATCTCTGCCCTTTTTAACAATGTGGGAAACTCAAATTCTAGACATTTTAAAGGCATGACCTCCAAACTGTATGATAGCCAGGTCCTTTCAAAAATCTTGATGACAAAATAATATTTAAGGAATACTACTTAAAGAGCAACTATATAAAGTCTCAAGCCTTCTTAGCTCTTCATTACAATGGCTTCAAAAACTTGGCAATGAAGCATTCTTCCATAGGCTTACCTGTCATTAGGTGACACTAGGACCATTATCAAGGGATTTTGAGCACTTGCCTATTGACCACCATGTAACTAACATGGCCTCAGTCCATCTCAGGAGAACTGGATCATTGTAAAATTTACAAACTAGCAGATCATAAAAGCATCATTACTTTGCACTCTAACATACAGCGGCTCCAATAAAGTTTTTGAAATAATTAAGAAGCATTAATTGTTAGCAAAGTGAGACATATACAACAGGTAAGAAGCTAGAAATTGCAATTAGACAGAATGTAGAAGGCAAGTGTGCAGCGGCTGGTTTGAGAAAAAAGTGATTCTGGAATATTTGAGTGAGAATACTTGTTTTATATGGCTATCAACACCTACCTGAGTTCTTTGCCCATAGGAAATGCTCAGTAAACACTTCCCCAAGAGGTGATGAAGTAGTACTATAATCAATGTCTGGAGAAAGATAATTAAAACAGAATGCTGCATTGATTTTTCAATTACCATCTGGGGGAGATGCAAGTAAGAATGTCACCAAAATTGTATGCTGGCGTTTGAACTCCCCATGACACGTAGGTTTTTGCTTAAGTAAAACTTAAATAAATTTTTGACATATAATAAAATAATGTCCTTCAAAAAATTAGATTTGAAAAGTGTTCTGGAAATAAAAATGGTAAACAAGTATAACAGACTATTTTTATTCATAAACATAACCAAATTTATGTATTTGAGTGCTAATTTTAAGTGTTTATTTTAAACTCTGCATTTAAAATCTTTTAATTAATTACAACATTTTATTTATACGAAGTGTTTTCATCCCTTTTGTCCTACAAATACGTGCACACCCATCCAAGTCATGTATTTTCAGCAGTCCACGTATTTGAAACACTAACTACCATAAACAGAAATCAGGGCTTTATTGATACCAGCCCAGCAGAGTTATTTCTCATGAAATAAGAAATATTCATTGTCAGAACCTGTTAGCCTTTGGGCAAGGGAGGAGGATTTTGCACATATGGGTGTGTGGGCAAGGCATGTGTATATCAGTGAAATAAACATATTCCCAGGAGACAAATTTTAAGACAAATTTGTTTAGCCATAAAGCACCTTCAAATTTTGTCTTAAACTCAAGAATAAACTCTCTTTTAACTATCTTCATTCCCAGCCTTTTCTCTGAGACCTTGGTGTTATAATCTCTCTACTCAGCAGTCTTTAAATCTCTGGTTTATTCTTACCACACCTACCTGTGGCCTGATCTGTGTCATCAGTCATTTCTTTTCAATTTCCATTGCTGATGATCATGGTAAGGCTCTCATTCCTTTGTGTGTGTGTGTGTGTTTGTGTGTATATGTATTTAATAACATATACATAAATTATATATACACATATATTATTATACATGCATAATATATACATACATATGCATATATTATTAAATATATATAACTTTCTGGGAATTTTGCACCATTAGTCTTTCTTCACCTCATACTAATACTGAAGATGTTTTAGTGATATAGGAATATCAATTTCACCTTTCTGCTTTATTCTGTCTACCAAATAATTTCTGAATTGGTTTTCCAAAATCCACAGACCCTTCAAATACGACCTCCAGCCCTACTCACTTGAGAGAACCATCAGAATGCAAATATAAAGGGATATGGTTTCATTATCTTTGTTTACCCCACCATGTGAAGAACACAATTTTTGCCCTATGCTAGGCCCAAACATAAGAAAAACTCAATACATGTTTGTGGAAATGAACTAGGATTTATTTATTAAACAAGTTAATACCTATGTTATATTATAGTTTCTGGACACTATAGTTTAAAACCCACTTCATACAAACCTATAAGGAGAGCATATAAAAATGAAAATGTTATATAATTTTGAGCATTAAATTGTATATTTTTTACCAAAACTATAATATGTGAAAATGTACAGAAGAAGCAATTTGATAATTATGTTGAGGATGTCCATGAAATGTTCCGTATTCTATATACCTATATATGCTCCATGGATTAAATGATGGAAATAAAATGAGTGAATAATCATTAAGTACCTTTCATTAAACACATATTTCTTGTCACAAAATAATTTCATTGGTACAGTAATTACAAAATTAGGTTTTCCTCTATTGCAAAGGGACCAAATATAATGTAACTGTCCCCTTTCTCCCCCAAAAGCCTCATTTGCCAGTGGAGTGTCACTGATGCATTAGAAAGTTTCAATAAAAACACACTGCTTTTTTTCTTTTACTGTATATAATAACTTCAATGTTAAGTATTAGAGAAAGGGTTTTAGAATCTGATGGCCTGGTTTCAAGTCTCTGGATGCTGTCTAGCAGTGGAATCTTAAGGAAGTCATTCAAGTTCTCTAATTCTGAATTTCCTCTTTTCTAATCTGGAGATCATAATACTACCCACCTCACCCTTCCATTGTAAGAATCAACTGAGATCATGTATAGAAGAGGCAAGCCAGAAAGAGTTACCCAAGTATTGGTGAAGGGGTAGCTTTACCAGTTACTTTCAGAGTTGTCAGAATTTTAACAATCTCTCATCTTATATTTGACATGAAAAAGTACGTAAGTTAAAGTGAATGAGGTGCTAGGCCCCAGATGGCCTCCTGTCCATCTCTTCCTCCTTCTGCACCCCAAAGTTCATCTCAGTTCAACAATATTTGTCTATTGAATGCAACAATATTTGGTTATTGAATGCCAAGCAATGTGGTATAAAAAATAAGCAATGTTTACCTCTTAATATATACAGTCTAGTAGAAGAGGGACACACAAAAAGTTTAACATAAAATAAATGCTAAGATAGTTTTGTGCATAGTATGTTAGACAGGTAGGGCAGGGTAGGGTGGCATTTTCCTTATCTTAGGATTTGAGAAGCTTCCTACAAATGACAATTGTTGTGCTCACTAATAATTAGAGTTATGGTGGATTAATTTTATTTCCATGTTGGGTAGGACGGGTTTTCCAGGCAGCAGTTATAGTAAGAACACAGGCATAGAAGTGTGGCTAAGTATCCAGTGGAAATGAATCTACAAACAGTTCTTGACTATATGGAAACAAATGAGAAACAGAGACTAGTCAAAAATAAGGCTGGAAAGGAAGAGGGCTACTAAGTCAAGTTTTTGAGCTTACCTTTTGCTCTCTGTGAGTGAAAGCAGATCTACTGGGACTGGAGTGATAGCTGGATCTCTGATTAGCTGTTATAAAATACATAAAAATGGACAGAGCTACACAATTATCTTACAACTAGGGAAAAAGAAAATAAATGATCAACTATGATTTTTGTGTTCTCCACTGGATTAAATGGTTGTGTTTGCATTTGGAAGCTTTGACACAACTGTGTTTATTGCAATTAGCCTAACATTGAAAAGGCAGAAAAAATAGAGGTTAAAAAAGAATGTTTAAACTTTATATGATGCACTTAAGGTATGCACTAAATTAATAGGATTAGAGAAAATTTCATGATTACTGGTCAAATACTTTCTCTTTAGTTCTGAAAGACAAAGTAACCCAGACTAGGAACTATCGACCACTGGAAGTCCTGCTGAAGCACTGCTGATGTGAGGAAGAAGCTCCCCTAACGCACCAGCAGGGTATTTCCCTCTGTACATTAATTGTACTTTCAGTTGTGGAGCAGATAATTGCACTTTTAAAAACTACATTTATGTAAATAGTCCCTATGTTACGAGTTCTTTTTACCCTCACTTTTTTTCATAAAACAAATATTGAACAAATTGTCTATGTGTATTCTTCATATAGTGAAGCATGTCATTCATTCCAAAAAATTAATTGCTTGCCATTTTAAAGTACTAGAAAGTATAAAGAGATAACCTGTCCTTCTGGTTGCCTATAAAATTGGATTGGGACAATGTTGTCCATGGCGAACTTTTAAAAGGCAAAAATGTGCCCAATAACCTTTGTGTTTGTCTCTATCATATGTTGGCAATGTTAGGTACTCAGTAAAGATTTGACCAACGAATGATCTGAATTAGCAGGGAAAGTGATAACATAGTGGTAGACGTACGAGGACACGAAAGAGTTCCAAACAGGGAAAAGTTTTTTCTAAAGAAATGGTATATTAGCTGAGACTTAACTGATGAGGAATCCAGCAGGAGAACTGCACAGAGAGAGAACACACCAGACTGGCATAAGCAAACACATTCTAGTGAGATGAAACACATCAGGACTTTCAGGTATTGGTGGTACAAAGGAGACAGGTGGAAGAAAGACATGGAAGAGGAACCTGGTAATGTGGACAGAGATCAATTTATGCTTTGTCTTTGAAAAACAAGATAAAGAGTTTGGCCTTTTATCTGTTGTCAAAAGCCATGTTTTGGAGAGGAGCAGGGCCTGATCTGCTCTGTCCTTTAAGATGACTTCCCTCAGAATAACTTATAGATCCTATATAGAAACCAGGAGCAAAGTGGACAGCTGTGTAACAGAAAGTTCTCTATCACGCAACACACACACACACACACACACACACACACACACACTCACACGTACACCCCTAAATTACTAGATAAAATAAAGTGGTTCTGATGTAAATCAACTGAATAGCATAGGGTAGAATTTATAATTTTGAAAACCCAAACCAACATTCGTTAAACAGATTTCCTCTCTATAACATAAAGGCAACGCTCAACTTTTCATCCTTTGTTTTAAAACCACCAAACAATAGGCCATGGATGATGCTGTTCTAGGAAAGATTCTCTTACTGGTGGGTTAGGCAGTTTTCAACGTACTTATTGTAATAATGTTACAACTGTCATTCTTACTCCATAAAATACACTAGAAGGCAAGTAAACCAGAGGAGACTGGTATCAAGACAGCCTTGTACTGTCTCTAGATTTTTATTTATTTTTTATTTTTAATGTAAACAAATGTTTTTATAAGTATTAGCAGAAAAAAATATTCTCTGCGCTTCATAGCTGATTGGGAAACACCATTATCCTTTGTCTGAGAGCCATTGCCTTATAGTACTAAAATTTAAAAAGTAATTATTTTAGGGAAAACCCAACTTCTCTTTTTATTTGATCATGGAAAAAAACCCATTTCCTGAATGCATGAAGCAATATTTTAAGAGTGATCCCTCTGATCAGAATGGAACTGAGTATACCAGGTCACAATAACAATTAAGTTTCGTTTGCAGGGTCCCTGTACAAACTCATGGATTCTTGAATCAAGCAGAGTCATGTTGAACTAGTATTTTTTGTCTAAGTGGGTAGATATCAAAATTAAAAAACCTAGAATAAACATGATATTATCAGTAATTTTGCCTCATGTGTTTTTCTGGTTTTCTGAAAATAGGAAGTCATTTTTTTTTCCCAAGGGGGGAGAAGCCAAAAAAAAAAAAATTTGTATTGGAGCCAAAAGCCTTATTTGCTGTGAAAATTGCAAATGTTTGCCTGGAGCAAATATGTGAAAATTTGCAATTTGTTATAGGTGTGGAATTTTGCTATTTTTCACAGTGGAAGAACTGTTCTGTGTAGTTTGCGGTTTTTCCCCCTAAATGTGTGAATTCTTGGAGAAATTCTGAGATCTACACATTTTTATGCCAAAGATGGCGAGGTGAACAACTACTCTCAACAATAACTTAAAATTCTGCTATATAACTCAATGAAATACTTTTTTTTCAATGTTGAATGGTTGCACTTGTTAGGAGAAAGAACAGTTCCAATTATATACTGAGGTTTCATCTAATTCAAAATTCTGTATAATGGACTATAGTACTTTTTGCAGGGGCATATTGACACGTAAAAGAAAAGAGATGGAGAGCAGTTGGGTTAAAAATCATTTAAGTTTTTATGACATAAATAAGGGAATTAAAATTGAAATGTCAATCTTATGTATACAAAATTAGATTCAGATACCATGTAGAATTGAATCAATTTACTAAACACAAATATTTAACAATTCCCAAATTATGTAATAATAAAAACTTTTAGTTATGTAAATAATTAATGTACATTTCACTTAGAATTGAATTCTTGTAACTAGATAAGATCCTCTAATTGTTCAAGAAAAAGGAAATAAAAGACTACCACATTTCCTTCTAGTCAATGTGATACTATGACTTCCATGTTTCTTCTGTCTATGACTTTTCCTAAGAAAAACTGTGAAACATTTACATCATCTTTGCAGCCACTTTGCAGGTGATGCCTGACCAGATTAGCCACTGAGAAGGAATGCTGACGGCCCCATACCTCTCCTCTTTCACACATGGAATTTTCTACCTCATTTCTCATGCCATTAGGGACACCTTCTTTTTAAATTTTAAAGTTATAATTAGCTTCTTTCATTAAGTAACCTGTATTTTAGCAGATTTCTCAGAGCTCTCCTTTTCTTCTTAGGTGACATGGGCCTTTTAGAATTCTTCCAAAGGAGATGTAGGACATTAGATTTCTCTGGTTTAATGACATGCTATAACATGCAGAAATTAAGACAAGATAGCTTGTTTTAGTTACCTGATTGATCTTCACAAATTATGTTTTAATTAACAATATAGTACGTAGGTAAGATTCTGAAAGATGACCTTACCATTTGAATTAGTTCACAGGTTGCCTTTCACTTTTCAAGTATCAAAATCAGTAAGAACTGTAACACTTTGCAGACTTTTTCTGCATCTCCCCAGTCTTCCTTGGAATGCTGCAAGTGCTTATTTTTGCTTTGTGTTGGTTTGAGTAACAGTCAATGTCTTCAAAGCTTTTCTTAATATCATATTTCTATAGTGTTAACACAGGTACATTATTTCTTTCATAAAGTCTTGTTGTTGTTGTTGTTGTTGTTGTTGTTGTTGTTGTTGTTGTTGTTGTTGTTGTTGTTAATAGAGGTACTGGGGGTTGAATCCAGAGTGCTAAGCATGCACTGTGGAGTAGGTTGAACCCAGAGTGCTAAAAATGCACTGAGCTATACCCCCCACCCTTCTTTCATGAATTCTGAAATCTGGAATGTGTATTTATTTTTCCATGGGAATAAAGAAAAAACCATCATAAAATTATTCTCAATGTATGTTCATAAGGTAAAAATGGTGGAAAGAGAAGAGGAATCGATTTGTCTCTATTCAGAGATATGCTAGTTTTCTTTCCTTTAAAATAGTAGCCTAATTAAACATAACATAAAAATAACTTTAGTCAAAATGAATTTTAAAAGATGATAAAACTAAACATCAATTATAAGTTAATGCTAATAAAAATAAGACATTTTAAAATGAACATACACCAAAAATAGTCTTCCCTCTGAAAAAGAAACAAAAATCAAAATTGCAAGATTTATTGCTATATTTTCCACCATGGAGAGCGCTTCTTGAAGTTTAATTCTTTAGTGAATTTCATTTATAGATCACCCTTCCAGTGAAGTTTTCTACTCGCCAATAAACACCGAGGAATGTCTCTTTTCTATGTCCAGACCAGATTGCTACCCCTTTTTCTTATCTGCCCAATTAGCTTTATAGGCCTTAGCTATCACCAGCCTAACTACCTTCGAGCTCTTAGATGAAAGTTCCTTATCCTAGGCTGTTCTATTCATCAGGAATCTAGCAAAACTTAGGTTTGAATAGTTTCCTATGAAACACCTCCCACTCAACTGATTTGTGGTCCCTAATGAACCATAAGCTGATAGACAATTATTCATTTGGCTGAGGCCCATGGAGCATTTAAAGGGTACTCTGGATCTCACAAGGCTGCATATGTGACTTCCATTTAAGTTTAGATACAAGATTTTTGACATGAGAATGAAATATAACAAGACCTTAACTGGAATCACCGTGAAAAAGCAACTTTGACTCGAAATCTCAACTTCCCTGTGATTGGTGTACAGATAAACCAAAAACTAATAAGGGTAAAAATTTCCTACATTTAGAAAAGCAACACTGTGTTGCATTAAATAGAAACTTCGCAGTTTTAAACCATCACTATAGTGTGTCATAATTAAAAAGGAACTGAATTTTTTAAGACCTTAAGCAACATGATTTTTTTCTTGATTTTTGCAAAGGTCTGGAATCATATTATATTTTATATAGAGTCAAAATATCCAGAAATAAAAGGTGGCAATAGAAATTATTTCTTATAACAAAACAGAAGAGGAATATAGCTTGCTAAAACTTGTGATTAAAAACAAAGGGTATTGAAGCACACTTTCTGGTGGGAACCTTTTAATTACCACTGGCACAACTGATTATCAGGTAACTAAATGATCAGAAATCCTCCTAAAACAGGAGGAAGTATGTTTAGTACTTGAAGACATCACTTGAAAAAAATTACTGTCTAGATTTTCATCTTTTAATTTTACCTGATTCAGCATTCCTGGTTAGAGTATGAAGCATAAAGATGAACACAGAGCAAAAGAAGATAAATAATAATTTATTTAAATAATTTGGTGAACTCTCTCTAAAGAGTTCCTTCCATCCCAGGCAGGTCATGGACATGAAGAGTTTCTGGGCACAGCTATATATTAAGGTCTCAACACAGGTGCTTACTCTTATCCACTGAGAAAAAGGATTGTTTTGTTGTCTTTTGGCAGTAATTGTTTCCTTTTCTGTAGTTTCTGGGGTGAGGACACTACTATTTTCTAAGGCTATGTGGCCAGGTCACTATTTTAAATTTAGGCTTGCTTCCAGTGAAATTTACCTACTAAAATAACCTCTCTTATTGATTGAAAAATTGAAAAATATAAAGCTTATTTCACTAAGATCTCCCTCACCCCCATCATCCACCAAAATAAAATGCCAGTAAGAACCAGAGCCAAGTAATGCATGTCACTGAGAGCATCAACGTTATCAAGGATGAAGGACAGAACAAAAGGAAGAAGAAAGTGGGAAGTGAGACAATAAAATGGGCTTATGAGTATTTTTATTCCTATTCAGATATTTATATTGATATGCTACAGGGCTTAATCTGGAAAATAAAATCTATCTTTACTCAGAGATATTATATAATAAAGATAGTCTGCTTTAAGATGATTCACACAGGGAAGCAGTTTCACTACTTAGGATAAGCTTTAAAAGGGGGAATGAAGAGATCTGGGCTTGTCCCTAAAATCTCAATGACTACCTCTTATCCTACCCCTACTTTTTAAATTTCTATACAATTTTTTAAGGTTGCTTTCCATTTATATTTACTCCAAAATATTAGCTCTATTGACCGAATTGTACAATACATCCTTTAGTGTATCTTACATCCAATAGTTGTACCACCCACTCGCCCACCTCTATATTGCCCCTCCCCCCAACTGATAACCATTAGTTTACTCTCTATATTTGTAAGTCTGCTTCTTTTGTGTTATATTCACTAGTTTGTTGTGCTTTTTAGATTCTGCATATGGAAGATATCATGCAGTATTTATTTTTCTCTGTCTGACTTTGTTTCACTTAGCATAATGCCCTCCAAGTTCATTCATGTTGCTGCAAATAGCAAAATTGTGTTCTTTTTTATGGCTCAGTAGTATTTTATTGCATATACGTATGTATGTATGCATATATATGTGTGTGTGTGCGTGTGTGTGTGTATATATATATATATATACCACATCTTTATCCATTCATTTGTTGATGGGCATTTAAGTTGCTTTCATGTCTTGGCAATTGTAAATGATGCTGCTATGAACATTGGGGTGCATGTATCTTTTCCAACTAGTGTTTTTGTTTTTTTTTTTGGTTGTACATCCAGGAGTGGAATTGCTGGGTCATATGGTAGTTCTATTTTTAGTTTTTTGAGAAACCTCCACACTGCTTTCCACAGTGGCATTCCCACTGACAGTGTTTAATGGTTCCCTTTTCTCCATATCCTCTCCAGCATTTGTTATTTGTAGACTTTCTGAATTACTCACAGATAGAATGGGCTGCTTTAGCAAACAATTATACACAATTGTAATGCATTTTAACAATATATTGAACTTACTATTGTCTTTTTTACACTGTAATTCACTTTCACTAGGAGACTATGCTAGTCTTCACAAATGCTAAATACTGGTTTTAAGTTCTGAATTTCAGGTCTTGAAAATGTTCTCCTGGAATTATCTCAATATTCTATATCTCAGAACTTTGATAATGATTTACATGATCAAATGATCATACTGATGTTAATGATCAGTAAAACACGTTTTTTTTTTTGTAGCAGCTTGAGTGAAGTTTATTCAACTCTTCTTTTTCTTATCTATTTCTCAATAAATAGGCAAATCTTAAGGTCCTAAAAGAGCTGTATTGTAAATATTAGCACTATGCACAGTAATCCATGTTCAGAAGACCACATACCAACAAAAATGTTGCCCATGCTATTTCAGTGTGGTAATTGGTTGTAGTAAATTGGAAATTGGAGGAAGTTATTGTAATAAAACTAATCTGAATTAACAGTTTATGAAACAAAACATGGTCTATAGTTTCATTGAATTGAGAAAATTATTTAGACTACAGAGATTATTTACTTATTTATTTAACTGTGCCTGTGCCTTGGGATACTTTTTTTTTTGAGATCTGCTTTTTGTTAGACTTGATAATATTAACTGGACCATGTGCTGTTACATAATTGACTTAATATTTAATGGAACCATAAGAAATTATCTTTTTTTGCAGATAAAAAATGGTTGAATATTGGCAATTTCATATGGATCATCTTACTTCTGGGTGACATTTTCTGTTAAGAGAGAAGGACTGAATACTAAGTAAAATGGAATCTGGATGGTATCTTTCTTGTTGAGTTGTTATAGTACTTTCTAAATATATCGGTGCCCAGGTTTTTTCAAAGGTAATTTTCAACATTGTTCAGTTAAAGATGATTCTTTAATTTTCTTTTAATGCATATATATTGTATAGCTATTGGTAGAAATCCATAAAAAAGGGACATTTAAAAAGTTATAAAAGTCATTCATTTTGGCTATTCTTACAACAAAGTTGTTAATATCAATGCTTGTCTAGATACAATTTAAAACTATTTCTGCCATTAGAAAAGCATAAAGAAATTAATTTTAAAATATTACAGTGATTTAGATCCTTCCATTTTATGTGATAATGCGTTATTTTCCTTTAATAGCACTTTGATGATCTTTTACACTATTACATTAAAAATAGAGATTTTGTACTTGGAAACTGGAAAATGTTTACTATGCAAGTAGAGAAGCATCTTAAAAAATAAGCCAATGAATGTGAATCTTCATAAGCTGGCCACTTAATGTTATGTAAATAATTTAGATTTTATAGGTTGAGTCAAGTAAAAGGGGCCAGGAGATCAACCAAAACAAACAAACAAAAAAGCCACAAGAATCAAAGTTCCTATATTACTTTATACCTATTCAAGGAATAAATTGATCCCTCAGTTAAAAATACACAATTTCTATTTATATATTCAAATATTATTTTGAATTACTCACTTTTGAGAATTTTTTAGTATTAAAATTTTTGCTTTAAGAAATTTTTTTGTATGACCACTCCTTAAACATTTGAAATAGTTCAAGACTCTTTATCAGATTCATAATCTGGAGGTTGAATACCCAAATATCAAGTAAAATCAAGGATGTGGATGTACCTTTGAGCCTGGTATGATCTGCTGTGCAGATCTGCCCTTATTTTAAGTGGCCCTTGCTGCCAATAGCAGATGATCAAACCACTGACTCTGATTTAGAATCTATTATAAAAGATAAGAAAACACCTGGAGCTAAAGTGTTCCTCTAGTCCTGTCCTGATGGAAAAGACCCAGGGGAGAATTACAAATATGAAAAGGGGAAAAGAGAAAGTCCAAGAGGACATTCTTGCTAGCTTTGCCTTGTTCCCCTTTGTGTCAGCCTGTTTCCTCCAAAGGGAAACAACTAGTGTCTAACCATCTCCATGTGCCACCATGAGTGAACTGTCCTGATGCTCAAGAAAGATGAGGGGGGAGGGTATAGTTCAGTGGTAGAGTGCATGCTTAGCATGCAGGAGGTCCTGGGTTCAATCCCCAGTACCTCCATCTAAATAAAATAAATAAATAAAACCTAATTACCTCCCACCAAACTTGAAAAAAAAAGGTAAGGAAAGAAAAAAGGTGAAACAAGTATTTGGCATGTAAATAGCTCTTTGCATTCAGTATGTCTTTTATTAATAATAATAACATTTTGAGGAATGTTAGTATCCCCAATATCAATGAGGACATTGAGCCCAAGGGGGATAATTTCCTTTATCCAAGGTCTTACAGATTTAAGCGGTGAGGCTGAAATTTCAGCTCAAATCCTGTGACTCCAAATTTATTGTTTTTCCCAAGCCATCATAATGTCTCTCTGTGGGATGGGGAGGGTAATAGCTCAGTGGTAGAGTGTATGCTTAGCATGCACGTGGTCCTGGGTTTGATCCCCAGTACCGGTAAAAAATAAAATAAATAAATAAAAAAGCCTAATTGTCTCCCCCCCCACAAAAATAAAAAATAATTTAAAAGAAAAAAAAAGTTTCTTTAATTAATCTATATATACTAAGAAGGGAAATACTAATAAACACTTAAGTACTAATTATTAAAATTACCAGGAACCTCAAAAAAATTCCTCAATTCCAGCTTTAGATGCTATGTTTTAAAAGGTCTAGTGGTTTGTTAGGTGTCTGGTTTTGTTTGTTTCTTTTTGTTTTTAGGTTTTCTCTAAGTTATGCTGCTGCTCAGTCAGATTTCGGAATGTCTTTAAAGTATTGAGACACCTTTAAAGTAGATGCAAGAATATTTACATTTTTCAAAGGGGAAAATAAATATTTTAAGCAAAGCATTTCTAGTCAGGATTTTTGCATTTTGTAAATGTCTTGAGAAAGTATTTTGAGGAGGGGGAACTTCCTGGCACCTCTGAAGTTATGACATGAAGGAAGTACTTACTGTGCTTTCTAAAAAATGTATTCTTGCTTTCACCATTGTATGCCTGGGACCTGACTAAATCTTAGGTCTGAAAAGTAAGTCACTGGGCTGATTATTACGTCTAGTAGAACACAGCCTACAATAAAAACGAAGCTGTTTCAAATGTTAGCTTCATCTCCTGTTAGCTACAGGAACTTGGGGAAAATATTTAGCCTGTCTGAATCTTAGTTTGTTTAGCCACTAAGTGCAGATATTCATAGGTACTTCACAGGATTGTCCCAAGAATTAAACAAGTAGTTGTGAGGGCTTGGCCTAGTTGGTGCACAAAAACCATAATGAGAATTTATTTTAAAAGGATGCAGTGTCTGAGCAGCAACCTTTTGAACCAAAGCACCTTCCCCTTTGTCAGTGATCCCCAGTTTGTGTTACATTATTCTTCAAAATTGCTATGGAAAATAAAGCTCTATGAATAAATCTGCTTGGCAAATACTGAGGAAATCTTTCTCATTTACAGATCATAATCAACAGATAAAAAATCTTAAGAAGTTTGTCATGAAAAAAAGACAAACTTTATTTAAGACATCATTTTCGTAAACATATGTAGCTAGGGAGTCCTTATCCTCATGGGATACATTAATATTCTGGAAATAATATCCAACAAACACCCTTTTGGAAAAGATCCTTCTTTTACTACTAATGTCTTAACAACACATATGATTTTGCTTTTTATGCAAATTGAGAAGGGCAAAATGAAACCTCATGGTTTTGAATTCAATGACATGTACGTATCATTTATACCCACATTGTGATGGAGTGGCAGAATGGAATTCCTCCATAATACAGATTACCCATACAGCTATAGTGCAGCCACTTTTTTTTTCCTGTTTGCATGTAGGGGTGTGTGTGTGTTTGTGTAAGTATGTTTTTCTATGTGTATGTGAGTTTGTATGTGTGTGTGCAGACCTACGAATGTCTTTGTGTAACTACTATATCTAGTTGTGAATGATGGATGAGATGAAATCCCTTGTTTAATATAGAAGGTATTATAATTACTGCTATACCTTTTAAATCTTTATCCCATATGCTATATAGACATACTAAGTCTTAGAAAGCCTGTTAATTTAAACATCAGATCTGAGTGTAAATTTAGAATAAAGTTTTTAAAACTCTCTTCTTAAATTCTATTCTATCCCCCCACATTCTCTCCTGCTCCTCAGAGTTCACCTCTGCTGGCTGGTATTTTCCCAAATAACCAGTTTATTTACCAAAAACCAAAGAACTAAAAATCATGTTGCATGCAAAGCAATATTAAGGTTCTTTCAACATTTGAGGCAAAGCAACAAGAGATTTGACTTCCTCTAAGACCAACTTAGGGTCATTGCTTGTTTGTTTTCCTTTACATGGGCACTCCAGCCTTCCTTAACGTCCAATTTGCTTTCAGTCAGTAGGTATTTAAACTACAGGAGGAGTCCAGCCAAAGTAAGCCATCCCTCTGCCAGGTCCAAAGTTTCCTTTCCTCCTACTCTCTCTGGGTTTCCTCTTATAACTTCACCTTTCACTTAGTTTCATGGAATGTGCCTGGGTCCTCTGAGGGACATTTAACTTTAGGGAGTTATTACTCATTTTAAACAAAGTAGCAGAATCACTGTTCCTAGAGAAAGCAGTTGTTGGCAGAAAAGCAAAAAAGTGAACACAAGAAGAACAAGCCTTCTTACTTCTTAAAGGCTTTCTACTGATTCAGAAAACCTGGGTTGCTAGGGAAGGGACAATCCCTTACCCATCTCCCCTTTAATATAAAAATAAATGTGTGTGTCTGTGTGAATGTGTATGTGTGGTTTTTAAAGTATGACTGCATATAATAACAGAGAAGGTCAAATGCATAGTCTGAAAAACCTCATTTGACACGGTAGTTACTGTCTAAAGCTGTGGAAAGTGCATATACCTCTTAAGGAAGCACTGCTCCGTGTTCTTGCCTTTCCTTCCACTTTCTAAGCAATACTTCCAGATTTATCCACACTCAGTGCCTCTCCAAAATTCAAGTCCAGTACTTTCTCTTTTCTGAACACAAACTTTAATTTAAGAAAAGACTGTTATACACATAATCTATTAAATAGCACTGAAGACACTTTTAACTTGGATTTAAGCATCTCAATGAAGGTACCTTGTTCTCCTTTTGGGTTTCTCCCCTCTGGCACCTTTTCATTTACCAGGCACCCAATTTCACCCACAGCAATCGTGAACCACAGCATTTAGGAGTGAGAAACCTTCCCTACAGACACATCCAAAAATGATTTTTTCTCATATCAAGAGCCCTTTAAAATTCTTTTTTAAAATAACACTTTGAAAAAAATAACATCTGTTTAAATCCTTTTATCATGATTTAAACACATTTTCAGTTATCACATTTTTTCTTTTTTTTTTTTCTTTTTCTTTTTTTTAAAGTTCTTTTTATACCTGTTACCATGGACACAATGTTGCTTGCCTCAGAGTCTAATTAAAATGGTTACTTGCTCAGCCAGGGAATTAGAGAATAATCACGTGTTGGGGGAGTGGTTTTAGAATCTGAGGAAACTATTGTTTAGGATCTCTTGATAGAAATGCTTCTCCATTATCAAAGTCCTCTTTCCATTTTTACAAGGACTGTCTTGATCAATAAATTCCTAAAAAGACCCAACATATACTGTTTAAAAGCTATAGGACAGATTTTAATCTTACACACCTCTGGTCTTTGGGCAGGTTTCTGTGGGTTATAAAGCAAGGATCTAGAATTTGTAAATGTGAGTAGGGGAGGAAATCTTTCTCTTGCTAAATTTTTGAATACATAATATTTGGCCCAATGTACAATTTAGAAAAATCATTAATGAAGAAGTTTCCTAGGTTTCATTCCACCTTCCAATAAAACCACCCTTCATATCTCTTTATGTAGTTGATTGCCTCACTTAGAACTATATAAACATATTATTTACTGTTAATGTTTTTGTTAAGAGAAAAATCAAATACTTGTAAACGGTCAAAATATTTATTTAAAGTTAATTGTGGTAATGGTTTGCTTAATACATTATCAAGCAAGCATACATTTAAAACTGGATAAGTCAAAAAACTTTTTTTTTCCTTCTTCAATAACAGTGCTTCCAAGAGCACATCTTTGACAATGTTGACTATCCAGGTACTTCAAATGCAGAAATTTACCATGGTCTGCCAGTAAGGATATGTATTTAGTATTTAAGATTTCCAGGCTTGTAGAGATTTACAATTTTTATTTATTTTCCACAGCCCATCACTTTTATAACTTTGATCACATACCACCTTAGTGTGGTTCCTATACTGTCCAGCATCTTACTAGATGGAATTGAAAGGTGTTCAGAAGAATATTTAATATGAGTTCCCATTTCTTGAAATCAATCATGAGCTTTACCTGCTAATATTTTTGACATTATATTGTTATTAAATAAAATGACAGGAAGTCAAAGTCCAAAGGCAACCTCTGGTGCTAATTAACTTTAAGGCACTTTGCTGAACCATCATGTATGCTAAAACTAAAATGGGGAGTTCATTTTCTCTAAGTTTCCTTCCACCTCCAGTGTTCTGTAGCAGAATGATAGTGGTGCCATTCACTGGGATAAGGGCACTGTGAGAAAAACAGGTTTGATGAGGAGGGCCATGGTTTAGTTTTTGATATGATGAAACTGACTTCCCCCCGAAATTCAATTAGGAAATTCAAGTAGGCAGTTAGATATAAGGGTCTATAACTCAGAAGAGGGTTTTAGAGATACACATATGAAAGATATTGGCTTTGAATATTGAATAATGATTGAAATATGTTGCACTGAATGGTATTTCCTGGGAAGAAACAATATAGTGAGAAGAGGGTTGGGTACTGAGCTTCAGGAGACCCTCAAAAGAACAAAATAAGCCCACAAAAATCACCAAGGAAAGTGTGGTACCATATAACTAAGAAGAATGAGCCAGTTTGGGTACAGTTTGCAAATTTTACCCATCTATTCAACAAACATATATGTATATGCATGTGTATATACACACACACACACACACACACACACACACACACACACACATATATTAAGCACTTTACTATAATATAGTATTACTATAGGGGCTGGAGATTCAAAGAATGGTGAGACATAGTCTATGACAATACAGCTTTAATAAAAACCTAAGCAGTTCTCTTAAGAGAACCAAGATTGAAAACAAGAAAGTTAACATCAACTTAATCAAATAAAAATATTCACTACATGTACTATTCTCAGATTTGTTTTATTTCACAGGATTTCTCTCTTTTTTATGAGAATGTATTATTTGACTGGTAAAGGGAAGACTGTAATTTAAGAAAACATTATACTACTCTGACCTTTTTGATATTCTATATTTTGGTTGGCTGGATTGGAATATCTCATCATGTCCATCCAAGTAAGGGCAAGACTGTAAACACTATGAACTTGACTAGTCAGCCAATCAAATTATAGAGTGTTGTAAAGGTCAAAGCAATACAATATGCTACTATAATTTACGTAACATATGTGCAGCATTACAAGTCCAATATTTCATCCTTCAGACAAGGATTGAACAACAACATAAAAAGGCATAACATGAATGCATTCTAACAGCAAAATCAGAAAAAAAATTCTTGATATTGCTATTTCCAAGATTGGTACTGGAAAGGAAGGAAGGAAGGAAGGAAGGAAGGAAGGATGGAAGAAAGGAAGAAAGAGAAAGAAAGAAAGTAAGTAAGTAAGAAAGAAAGAAAGAAAGAATGAAAGAAAGAAAACAGAAAGAAAGGCATTCATTGAAATGAATTCAAGACAAGAGGTAGGACATAGGAAGTTAATAGAGAAGTTCCAGGAAAGTGCTGGAGAAGCAATAGATAAATCGGTCTGAAAGTCAAGAGACCCAGATTATATACCCTGCTTTACTACTAGCTAGTTACAAGACTTTAAAAGGTTATTGGATTTCTTGACACTCATTTTCTCATTCTTTGAAAGAAGAGATATATTCATAATTATTGCTTTCAATAAGCTTAGTTGACAGTTTTTCTTAAAATACATAGCAGTGAATATAAAGTTATCCTTACTTTCAAAATACAATCTTGTGGAGCACTGACAAGTTAATCAGTAACTACTTCAATTAGTTTAGGTAATGATAAAAGGAACATCATATCACAGACCTGCCTGCATTCTTTGCCCCTGCCCATATGGAGAGATCTACATTTATATGTATGCTGTAGAGGTTGGTACAATTTCCATAAATCTTATGGTGTGGGCACTTACATTCTAGGGCAGAGAAACAGTTCAAGATTCAACAATAAAGTATTAGGAGGCTTTACATATGGATGCTAAAAATGACATGATTCACATTAAAAACCTCTAGACTCATCCTATAAAATCTGCCTAGCATTATAGGAAAACAGTAGCTGCTACTATTCCATTCTTCTTTTGTTTACATTTTCAAGGCAAAGTGTGATCTGTTGTGATTTTTTCCCCTTTAAATGTTACTACTGAAGTTAAAATAAACATTCATTAAAATATTGAGAGGGTAAAGTATGACAGTGGGCCCTGGATGGTTTAAAAAAAAAAAAACCTACACTTTCTAAGTTAATCACAGAAATACTAAGGATTCAAAATTTTTAAAAAAGTTGAAATATAGTAAGTTATGAGAATGCTAAATGAATGTTCAGAGGAATGGTACATTCTCTTTGACAAGTAACTCTGTGAATGTAAAATTTCACAAGCCAAATCAAGAGCAAAAGCATTGAGCAATAAATGAGAGAACCCAATTAGCAATTTTGGTTGATCAAAATTATGGGAAAAGTACATATAAAATTAAATGTATTTCCAATTGCTGAAAATGACTAGCTAGTGGATAATAAATACTTTACACATGTTTAATACACAGAACAGGCTTGCAAGAGTATATTGAGAATTTTTTTTAGTCTTTTCATCTTGTATTAATCACTTTAAATATATACTAAAGTAAATAAGTAAATATGATCCTTTTATTTATTGCTCATCCTATGTCACTTTTGCACTTAGGGAATAACCTTGGTAATCTCTATCTTCATGACTTTAATATTTCTTTCAAAATTTATAGTGAGTATCCAGAATTTCTCAAATATAAAAATTAAAACCATTGAAAGTAATGAAGCTTACCTATAGTGAGATATATATATGTACATATGGAAATTCATTTTTAAAAGGATAGAAAATAATCTGCCTGGAATGAATTTTTAAAAATCGATTCGGATGAAGAATTATTTTTTTGCTTGAGGAAAGGTAGCTCCTTTGGACCCACATGCTTAACTTCCCCAGTTAATAAACAATCTGAGTAAACTAGTGTAAAGATGACTAGTACATTAAATACTTTACAAAATATAAATGACCTTTTAAATTATTCAGTATAGTCATTGTCTTATTTTACAGCTTACATCGAAGTGGGGAGAGTCTGTGTGACTACAAGTCAAAGTCTCCCATCTACTTAGCTGCAGAGCTCAAAATATTCCAAAACCTTCCCATGTCCCTCAGGGTAAAAGCAAGGGCCTTACAATGGCATCCAAATCAGAGTTAGCCAAGGTCCTAGAAGAACACACCAGTGCTTAACTGAAGAGAGTATAGTAATGGGGCCATTTGTAGTGGTATGAATGGGGTTAAGGAAACCAACGATGATGGAAGTAAACATCCAGAGAATAACAATGAGAGCCATCATCAATCCTAGATTTGAAGGGGAAATGGGGACGAAACTTTGTGGCTAGAGTCCAGAGAGAGTTTGGGACTGTCTGACAAAAGCTGTAAGGAGAGTGTAGTCACTGACAGAATCAAGGCCAGGCAAGAGTGGAAAGCACTCTATCCTCTCCTTCTCTTCTTCAGTTTCCTGGTAGTGCCTCTATCTGGCAAACTGAAGTCTAAGGCTATAGAGCCTGGAAAATGCAGGCCATGGGAGTCAGCCTCCTATGGACGAGAGCATGGCAGAGAAGGCTGAAAGTGGATCCTGGATGAATAAATGACATAGGGCTCATCAACTGAATAATTCTTATGCCAACAAACTATATGTTATCATTTTATAAGCTAGTTTCATCATTTCAATCCAGTTGATTGAGTATCCAATACTCAGGCATGTGTTCGTTATGACTACATGAGACAAACTCAAAAGTGGGCATGTTGGTGTCTTTATAAAATTATGATCTTCCATCCCATTTGGAGAGTCAGTGCTTTCTAGACCTGGAGTCAACACTCTTTCCCATTTTCCTCAGTGACTGTTTTCATTCTTCCCCACCCTCATCAGATCTCTGACCAAACTACTCCCCATCTCTCCAACAAATGACTTTACCACCATGTTCACAGAGAAACTAAAGTTATCAGATGGGGTGGGCTATTTCTAAATCTTCTACCATCATAATTTTAAAACTTACCCTCATTCTTTCCTTTGCTTCCTCCCCTCCTCCACCAAGTCTAGTCCCATTACTTGTGCTCTAAGTTCTAGTTCTACTGTTTCGCCTTCTTTCTGTCTCCACCTCTCCATCCCTGTCTTGAATGTTACCATGTCAACTTGTTTACTTTCATGAGGAAATCAAACTCACCAATCATTAAAAAATGCTAACTAATAACAATTGTGTTATTCAGAGGAAGTAATGATACCTTCTATTAAAATGACCCCCCAAATCTCACTATATGGGTGCTTTACACTATAAAAGTTTATTTCTAATCATGACAGAGTTCAGTCCAATGAAGTTCCACATAAGGATCTTTCCATCCTATGGTTATTCCATTGTGTAGGGCCAGGAAGAACTCCGCTGGCTCCTCTGTGGCTAGACAGAAGGAAAGAGAAAGACTGGGAAGAATCTCATGAGAATGTTTAGGGGCCTGAGATATTGACATAATTTTCATACACATCCCATTAACTGGATTTTAGTCACATGGAACTACCTAACCACAGGGGAGGTTGTGAGCCAAAAGGAAAAGATGGGTTTGTACCAGTTTTGTATAGCTGCCATGAAAAATTAGCACAAACTTGGTTGCTTAAAACAACATAAATTTACTACCTTATCACTCTGTAAGGGTGGAAGTCCAACATGAGTCTCATTAACCTAGAATCAAGATGTCAGCGAGGCTGTGTTCCCTTCCAGAGGCTTTGGGTAAGAATCTAGTACCTTGCCTGTCCTAGTTTGTAAAGAAGATGTATTCCTTGGCTTGTGGCTCCCTTTCTGCATCTTCAAAGTGAGAAACGTTGCATCTCTTTGACCCTTCTCTCACTGACCACAGCCAGGAAAGGTTGTCTGCTTTCAAGGACTCACATAATTATATTGGGTCCAAATGGTTGATACTGGATAATCTCCAGTTTCAAGATTTATGATCTTAATCACCTTTGCTTAATGGCTTTTGTCACGTAAGGCAACATATTTACAGGTGCTGGGGATTGGGATGTGATTCTCTTTGGAGGGCTGCTATGCTGCCTACCACAGGTTTAGAAAACACGTTTCATTGATTGTCACAATTGCTTCAAATTTGTCTGTAAATATTCCCCATCTCTCTCATTCCCTTTATAGCCAAATTTCCGAAATATTTGCTGTATTCATAATCTTCAATTAATTCTCTCCTATTCATTTCTCAAACCAAAGAAATTCACACTATCATCTCCCCACTTCCCTGTAATAGTTTTAATTCAATGTTACTAAGATTTTCTCCTGGTTGATAAATCAAAGGGGCATCTTTTAGTTCATATATAATAGCCTTGGATATCATTAATCCACTTAGTTTAAAAATGCTCTTTTCTCTTGATTTTCCTGAGTTTTTCTATTATCTTTCTTTCAGCCTCAACTCATTCTCCAGGAAGGATGTTTCTTCCTCTATCTTTAAAATATTTTCATTTTCCTTATTTTCTTTTAGACTCCCATATATGATATGACACATTTCCCAAACCTGGGGTACAAAAAATACACAGTTTAACTTTCTACTTGAGAACCTCTAATTAACTTAGCTGGCTGCTTGATATCACTGTAGAGAGGTCTTTCTACACTCCCACTGCCTGCTTAATCCAGAATTGCCTAGGGACTAATATTCACTGAATACTTCTGTGGTGTATTATTTTTATACAAATCGTCTCCTTTAATATTCCTAACAACCCTATGAAGTAGGTCCTCTTATTATCCTCATTCACAAAGGCAGAAGAAATTGAGATCCAGGAAGATTAACTGACTTGCTTAAGGTCAGATATCTAAGGATTGATTCCGTAAACAGGAAAGAAATACTGTTCCCAAAGAGAGGGGAGATAATTTGTTGTCTGTCTGACATCATTAGAGAGCATGCTTTGGTAGGTTGTTTTGGAGGAGGGGGAGAGAAGAGAAATCAAAATGAGATTATAGATAAAATTTTAACCATTCCCATCTTTTGTCCTTCAATTAACATTGTCTCCAAGAATGTAGTAGATGTGGAGGTGAACACAGTTGCTATTTACAGACCCTGTCTTCAGTTTAATTAGCAATTAAAAAAATATGACTTGGATGGACATTCTATGTAGAACATTGTGACTTTAACCTGCCTTAAGTATGTCTTTAGCATAAGAGGTCCCCAGCCTGAGTTCTAAACAAACATAATTTTTTTCCCCCACTTTGCATGGAGTATGGAGATAGAAGCGGAGAGAATAAGGTCCTGAAACCTTTGAGCGACCATGTGGAGAGGAAGCACCTGCCCTCCGTGGGCAGCAGCCCGGCACAGCAGGTGCCTGCCTATCTCCTAGCCTCTGCACGACTCACTCTCATCTGCTCTGTTTCTCCCTCTCCCTCTCTCTCTCCCTCTCTCTCTCTCTCTATATATATATTTTTTGTTCTCTTGTTTATTTTTCTTCATTTACTCTCTCTTCTCTTTGTACTTTTCTCTTTCTCTCTCCTCTTCCCTCTCCTTTCCTCTTCCTCTCTTTCTGATAAGAGTTTCAGTTTCAGTTAGCATTCAGAGTGAATCTTACCAGCTCAGTTCTGATTGTGAGGCTCATACGGCAGTAATAAAATTCCTTAAAAAGATTGCAGGATAATGAGAGGACCAAGTGACCCTGAAAGCTGTACTGTCAGGGGTTGACGAGCCAACTTGATAACCTAATTTAAATTTAGCATTTAAAAATATGTGCCCTTCAACTGGAAAACATATCAAATATCTAGTAAGGGCTTTTTAATATTATTTGGTTATACATTGGAGGATTTAATGCTTCTTACATATTCTGCCTGGATAGCATGAAAACCCAAACCAAATAAAATGAATTAAAAATCTACAATGAACTGTTGAAATGCATGTCTATGGCTATGCTCTTTCAACAGAATCATTTGAAGAAGCTATTTCCAAACTGCACTTGTTTTTTGACCCTGACCATTAGAAATAAGGAAACCATCCCCCAAAGCAGTACTCTCCCATTTTGGTCATATTTTAAAACTCTTCTTAGCATTTTTCACTCCAGAATACATCTTCTGATGCTTTATTAACTTGTTTAATGTCTACCTCCCTGTCTTCAAAGGAAGCTCTATGAAAGCAGTCCTATTTCCTCCTGTATCCTGGCACCTAGTACAGAACTTGGCCTATGGTGGAGACAAACAAGTTAAGGCCATCCTCCAATACTCAGTCTGAAAGCTTCTGTCAGAAAACTGAATGGGGTGGATGTTTGATATCACCCTATTGAGCAGTCTTCACAAGTGAATGGAAATGAGTGAATGGCAATGACTTACTGAGAGCTTTAAGAGTTCATCAGGAAAACATTTTTCATTCAACAGAAGGCAAGACTGAAATGCTGATTATATATTTCAAGATTTCAGTACTTAAGAAACTTTACAAATAAACAATGTGTCTTTCCTATTCCTAAAAGTCAGGGGATGTGCAATAGATATAAAAGACAAAAGAAAAAAGTTCTTAATTTGTATATTTTCTGCAAAAAACTCTGCGGTTTTATTTTTTCATTCCTTTATGTGCAAAAACAGTTCTTATTATGCGCAAGGCACCATATTAGACTGAGAGATGACACATAACCTTACCCTTCAAAGGGTGTGATCTTTGGAAACACTAATCTACGCTTACCACCCTTATACACATGAATGGTTGACTTCCTCTGCTTCTAGAGGCCCAAAGAATTAATATCTTCTGAAAGACCTTTCTTAGGCCTCTATCCACCTCTTTCACCTCATCTCACTTTTTCATGTTTCTTAAACTCCAAATGCTTATAATCATCATAGAGAACATGCTAGTCCCCCAGAGAGAATATTCTTTCTTTTAATCTTGGCTAGTTAACTCTGGCTATTTCTTCAGATCCTAAATACTCATAAATTCTTGAGGACAACTTTACTTGTTCTCCTTTGAAGGTGAAATATGTTATGAAATGCTGTCACTTTTTCACATGAATTCTTATTCTAAACACAACAGCTCTCATATTTATTTCTGTGATACTTTGATTAATTAATGTCTATCTTTACCACTAGTCTGAAAGCTCCGTATGGGCATAAAGAGTACTGAAAAAGTATGTGTTAAAAGAACGTGTAAAGGTAAAACCAACAGACTATATCTCCTGACTATAGATCTTTTGAATGCTACTGGGTTTTAAGTTCTAGATTTAGTTCATTTAATAGCAACAATTCAAAGGCAAACAAAACAAAAACTGATAACAAATTGATCTTTTATGATAAACATTTCAAAATATGTCAATATGCACATAGTGTATTGTACTTTTAATTTAGTCATAAATGTTTGGTGTTATATAAATATTGTAATAATCTATCTCTTATGTCTATTATTCAGTTTATCTTTTTTTTTAACTTTTTAAAATAATTTGGTCCATTCTTTCCTTCAGCTCTATGCTAACAGACAAAGATTAAAAATAGTAGATATCAATACTGAGGCATAATTCAGCTCTAATATTCATTTGAAGTCCTGAATTCAATCGTTTATTCATCCACAACACATTCAAAAATCAAATATTTAACACCTAGAATACAAGATACCATATGGCTAACAAGAATGTCTTCATATACCAAATGCATAAAAAGTTCCTTTTCTCCAGCTGGCCTTGATTTAATTTAGAAGTTAAAATAATTGCATAAATAGCTGCAACAAAGGCCAATATGATAAGTCATCCTAGTTGCTTAAAGTATAAGGGAATTTCAGAAGAAGGGATAATGATTTGCAGGGACTGTGGGGACAGGAAAGATGTCAAGAAGGTGGCATTTGCATTGTGCATTAAAGAGCTGAAGGGAATTTGTTTGATAAAAAGAAAAAACTCAGGCAGAGAGATTGGCATTAATGAAAGTGAGGAGGCCAGGGGTCTCCATAGGGAACACAAGGAATCCAGTTTAACTGATGTGACAAGCAATGGAAGGTAAAGCTGAAGAGGAAGAATGAGCTAATTTGTCAAAAGTTTTGAATGAAGGTGACTAGACACTTCATGGTGCCCATGACTGTCCCATATTATACCTTTGTACCAGCATCTTGTCTAGTTTGATATTTGAAAATATTATTTCCTAAATGTCTATAAATAGAACTACTTTATAAGTCTACCAAATATTAGTACCAATTTATTAGTCTATAAATTAATACTTTAAATTTTATATAATATTATAGCTTTGGTACCCTGTTTTGCTCACAAATGTATCTCAGGTTGGAAAATAAATTACATAATAACCCCAATAGCAAAGACGTTTCTGTAGTTGCTTATTAGAAGTGAGACAATGAAAAAAAATAACTTCTCTAAGCCTCAGTTTCCTCATGAGTAATATTCTACAACCTATTCTACAACATTGGAAATTAAAATGTATAGAACATAGATGTACCCAACTTGTTAGTTTTCTGCCTTCTTTTCATAACTGAAGTAACCTAAATTTCTATTTATCAAGTATTTCTTTCAAATTCAGAAATATAATCATTTAATATGCACCATATATTTCTAAATAACTTGTTGTATTTATAAAAATAGAAATCCATGGTCAAATAAATTTGGATAAAAATATATTCTATCATACCCTTTGCCATAGGCTGAATGTTGTGTCCCTCCCAAATTCATATATTGAAGCTCTAACCCCTCAATGCAATGGTATTTGGAGGTGGGGCTTTTAAGGGATAATTGGGTTTAGATGTGATCATAAGGATACGGTCTTCATGATGGAATTTGTGCTCTTATAAGCAGAGGAGGAGAGACATGCACAGAGGAAAGCCCACATGAGCATACAGTGAGAAGGTGGCTGTCTACAGCCTGAAGTCTGCTGTCACCATGGTCTTGGACTTCCAAGCCTTCAGAACTGTAGGAAATAAACATCTGCTGTTTAATACACCCACTATCATCTATGGTATTTTGTTATAGCAGCCAGAGCTCTCTAAGATACCCCTGGATAAAATTTTGAATAAACTTATTAGAATAAATATTACACTATTAAGTAAAGGCTCTGAAGCATTCTGCAGTAAACACATTTAAAAAAATCTTTTGTAACCCTGTTTACTAAATCTATTAGAGCATGAAACCCTCTTTTCCCAAGTAAAATAGGAAGACATCATGTAGGAAAAATATGTATACCAAATTATTGTAGGAACTCTTGTGGGACTTATTCCAATGTTGGATTCTATTGGTGTAAATAACCATTTAATTGGAGACATTAATAAGTAGTCATAAATGCAAGTGATTAGTATTTTATTTGTCTATATTCTAAGTAGTTTGGTGTTTTGGGCAGTGTCGAGTAGAAGAATAATTCACCTCTGGACTTAAGAGATCTCAAAACAAGGAAATTGAAGTGCATTCAAAGTAGACATTATCACATTCTTGGCTGTGAAGGAGTGGATGTCTAGAAGTCACCCAGAACTCATAGCTCTTTTCATTTCTCCCAGTTATTTAAAGAGAGAAAATTTCAAGCTGCCCATTGCAGCCTATTCTGCTAGTACTCCTTTCTGGGCAGCCCTCAAATGAGATGTTTTTGCTAAAGGTCCAACTCAACTCTACTGCTTCTCTTTGAGTGTATTCCTTTGTGTTTGGTCTGTCACAGACACTCAGAACAACTGCTGAGCATCCTTCTCATAAATGTTTCATATACTTGACGACAGTATTTATCCCTTAGTTTCCGCATGTTTGGATTTTATTCAATATCTTTTTGGTTGATGTGGAGGAAGGGAGATGGCATAAGTTTCATACTCCACATTGCTGCCAGCTCTATCTAAAACACAAATTGATAATGTCAGTCCCTGCTTAAAATCCTGCAGTGATTCCCCACTGCCTCCAAAGTTAAACACAACCTCCATAACATAGGCCACAAGACCCTTCATGTTTTGCTTCTGCTTGATATTCTTAATACTAATCTACTTCTCCTCCAATCCCATCAGAATAATTTGTGTAATGTGCCATGCTGTTTACAGTTTTATTCTTTTGTGTAATGCTGTTTTCTCTGTCTGCAATGTCATTTCCTGCCTTCTTGAGGTTAATGACCACTCATGCTGTAAGACTTGGCTTAAATTACAGTTAAACTAGGTGTTTTTTGTGCCTACCCAGCAGGGTTGATCACCCCTCCTGTGCTGTCCCATGTTTGTGCTGACTTCTTTTGTTGGTCTTATCATCTTGAAGTATAATTATGTATTCACCTGCATTTTTTCTCTACTGCACTGTGACAGCTTTGAGGATATGGTATGTTAAGTTGTAAATTCAATAAGTGATAGCTGGTACAGGTAAAGGGTTTATTTTTCTCATGAAATCAGAATTCCAGGGATAAGTAGTCCAGAGAAAGGGCTGCAGTTCAGTGACATCAACCAGGAATGCACCTGTTCCTCCAGCCTGCAGACCTCCATCCTCATCCTGATCACCTAGTAGTCACAAGATGGCTTCTTTACCACCAGGTGTCACATCCATGGACTTGGCAAGAAGAAAGGAAGGGAAGAAAAGGAAGGAGCTAGGGTAGGCAGCAAATTTTCCTAAAATACCTAGAAGACTTCCACTTACAGCTCTTGCCATAATTGCATCACATATCTATTCCCTTTTTACAAGAGAATTTGGTATTTGGAACTGGACATATTTCCCCTCTTAAAAAATAAAGGTTTTGGTAGCAAAGAAGAAAGGCAGATGATGTAGACCGCTAGTTGGGTTTGCTACAGAAACTGTCTTCACCACACACTAGGTGCTCAGGAATTCTTAGATAAAAGAATGACGAAATGACCAACATCTACTTTTAAAACTACGTATTTTCTAATTTAATATTCTCTAAAGCATATGTCTGATTTCTACCTAGAGTTCATAGTTTTGAAGTAGTAGATTCTGACTTTCCTTTTTCCTTTTTAAAGAATTTGAGTAAGATAAAAGGTATTTACTTTTTAGCCTTCTCTCCTCTTAACCTTTACAGAGTGAAGATTATTACATATATTGAGTTTCAACTTTTCATTGAAGGAATCCATTTTTATCACTTATTAAAACAGCACTGAAATTGTCATATGCCTGAGAAAAAAAATCACTCAAGAATTTTGGGTAGTAATATTAATTTCTGGGATTCTAAGCCATTTTATATAACACATCTTTTTGTTTGTTTTCTGTTTAACACATTTTTCTTTTTTTTTGTTTAATGTCACTTCCTTTTATTAAAATGATGTACTTTAAAATACACCCATTTAGTTAAAGTTAATACATGGATAGGTCAAAGAACACAGATGAATTTCATTTTAGTCTGTTCCCTATCTCCACATTCTAGCAACTCTCAAAAATCCCACTTATTAGAAAATATTTTTCTAAAAATATTTATTGAGCATCTATTATGTGACCGACACTGTTCTAAGAGCTTGAAATGCATTAGGATATTTATGGATAAAGTCTATAAGGGCAAACTATATTTTAGATAAACTTCATGTAAACAAACTCTTGTCTAGGTCACTTTGACCTTCTATATTACTTAATCCAATGATCAATTCTCTGCTCTCATTTTATTTGAACTGTCAGAAATATCTTAACACATGGATGATCACTACCTTCATCTTAAAACACCCTCTGCATGTAGCTCCCAGGACTTTACTTCCCCTTAAAGTCATCCTCCCTTACTGTTTACATCTTCTCGGTCTCCTTTGCTAGTTCTTTCTCATATCCCCAACCCCTACCCACCAAAAAAGACAAACAGATATCTGAGGCCGACCAGATTCAAGACTAAGAGATTTTTTTTCTTGTGCTTCACTTACTCATTTTTTCAAGTGATTCCATCATCTTTTAGGTGATTAGATTCCTGGAATCTAATTTTATGGCTTTAATAACTACTCTCCATATACTAACAATTCAACAAGTTATATTTACTCTCAGCTCCAGTCTTATACATCAAACTTGCTACCCAACATGTCTACTTGATGAGACATCTCAAATCTAACATATAAAATCAGATTCCTATCCCTATTCATTTATCCCAAATCTGTTTTTTTCCATAGTGGTTCTCATCTGAATAAATGGCAATTCAATTTTTCCAGTTGCTCAAACCTAAATGCATATACTTGTCCTTAATCCTTTCTAAAACTAACTCTCATTCACCAGAAAATCCTACAGGCTTTAACTGTAAATAGTCAAAGTCCAACCATTTTGTATTATTCCTATTACTACCATCCTGGTCTAAGACATCAATATCATCCGCCTGCATATTTGCAAAGGTTTTCCAATTGGTCTCTCTTATGGAAACTTGGCCCATACCTGCCTCATCTCAACATGGTAGTCAGTAATCCTGATAAAAATGAATCAGATGATGCTAAACATTGTTTTAAAACACTTCAATAACTTATCTCTCACTCATAGAATAAGGAAGAGCCCTTATCATGTCCTACATGGCTTAATCATGTTCTAACTTCACCTGCTCTGATGACTTCCATCCTGTTCCAGGGACAGTGTCCCTTTTCTTATTTCCTGGCCCTTGGAATTCCAGGAATCCTTGCTTCAAGGCCCTTTTAATTTTTGGTCCTTCTTTTGGAATATGTAAATATCCACTTGGCTTCCTCCTTCACTTTTTTTTATAGTTCTTTGCTCAAATGTCACCTTCTCAGTGAGGCCCTATCTGATAATACTTATAAAATGATCAATGATCACCCAACTCTGAACCTGGCACTCCCTATTCTTAGTCTGGTTCATTTTTCTTCATTGCATTTATTAAAACCCAGTCAACCAGCCAAACATGTATTTATGGTTGCTGTTGTTTATTATGTCAATCTATCTAAATGTAAATTTCACAATGACAGTGACTGCGTCTATTTTGTTCATTGGTATATCCCCAGCAGCTGGAATCGTGCTTGGCATGTAGTAGAAACTCAGCAAATAATTTTTACTTAATAATTGCCAAATAAACTAAAATAAAATGTATAGATAACATTATAATATTTTCTTAACAACAGGAACAGAACAGTCTTCTAAGGTACAAGCATTTAATTTTTGCCCATAAATAATTAAAATCGGAAGAAATGGAAAAGTCTCTAAATTCAAATGCTTCATAAATCTTACAGATTACCTCTCTCTTTATTAGTTGACTGGGACTCAGGTTCACAACAACCAAACAAAAATAGAATCTGTATCTATTAATACTCAAAAGAGGACAAAGAAACATGTGCTGACTAAATACGTCTTTCCTCCTTATAGTGTCTATCACGGCTTAACTACTACTTTAGTTTCGATGGTCTCATAGGTTATAATTTTCTTTTATCAGAACAAGAATGTTTTAAATGGCTCCTTTTAAATGATGAGAAGGTATTTGCTGATCGTTTAGAACTGCTTACAAAGATAAATATATGTTAAATGATTTTCTATTTAAACTTACATAAAAGTAACCCACAAAGACCAGATAATAATTACTCTTAGTAACAAATTAAACTATTACCTGCTTCTTTTCCATTTTTCTTTTTGTTGTTTAAAAAAATGAAAAACTCAGATAAAGCAGTATCTTCAAAACTGCCGATTTGCATGTTTTGGCAAGAAGATTTCTTTTTTTAACATTTGGGGAAGAAAATTGCATTGAACAAAATGGAGTGAAAGCCATTTATGTTTCTAGTCATTCTATTTAAAATGTAATGACCATGGACAGATACCACAGTCCCATCTTTCATACAGAAAACTTAAACTAAAGTGACAGAAGAATTGTCTATGAGGAACCACAAGATGACGTTTTGTTTTAATCCCTGAATGCGCTCCTCCTCCAACAATTCAACCTACACAGAACTGTGAAAATATAATTCCAAACCTTTCACTTTGTTCATTTTTGTAAATTGTTTGCATTTTGTACATTTCTTTGCTTCCTGCTTCATTTTTAAATCCCCTTCATGTTCTCCTCATTCTGTTTATTAGTCACCTTTGTAACACTCACAACTAGTGGAACAAATGAGACAAGGAAAAAACAATTGTTAGTGCAACCCCACAACTTTCATGTGTGACTGGAGCACAGTATGCTGGTGCTGTAGGATGACAATATGCTCTCTGAAATTTTCTGAATTACTTTCTCTAATGCAAGTAGCAGTCATACTGATAAACAGATAGACAGATGAAGAGGACATTCCAACAGTTAATTTAGTCTAGACACAAAGTTCATTAATAAATTTTTTTTCAAGTGCTTTTTACTCTTTCTGAAGTATCTGGAGCTCATACATCTATTAGTAAAAAAGGATGACCAACTTCAATGTAATGTGAAATAATCGTAGATCTAACATCTGGCTGAAAGATTATTTTACACAAAAATGCGAAGGATCCCATCATAATCAGTATTCCTTGACAAGGCCCGAGTGGGGTATGTGGGGAAAGCTGTGAAAAGGAGCAGAGAGACTTACTGACATGGTGAGAGAGAAATACATCCAGACCAATAAAGCAAAAGGCTTAGACCACTGAGAGTCCAAAGAGCATGACCAGCTTGCCTTTATGTGATTTCAGAGCTGAATTATCAAAAGATGCCCAGTCTTGCCCAGGTAGAAATGACCTCTCCCCCTCCCAATTTCAGAAATGAATAAAGACCCTCCATCTTTGAGATTTGTCGTACCAAGGAGTCTGGAAGAGATGAGAAAATTTCTAGTTACCCATATTTGAGACATAAGTAAAGTAAATAGGATTGGTCAAAATTCCTCATTTTGAATACGCTGCTCATCATTACACTGACCAGCTGTGCGAGGGGCCTTAATGAGTCTCTCAGCTCCTTCTGGAAGGTTTAAAGTAAGCTGTTCTCCTTGCAGTATTGTAAGGCCCTTTCTACTATAATGTTAGTACACTTTTTCCCAGGTTTTCCTACAGCTGTGTCTTCCTCACAGACAATACCTCCTTTTAAAATAAAGTGTGAACTTGGTTTAAAAAAATGTACTCACTGAGGCACCTAAACACCTGGGAAGCCTGACCTTTCCCCAGGTCATAACCAGGCCTGAGAAGCAATTAAACTGTCAGCTTCCTGAGAGATAGGACTATGTTTTCTACTTTATAATCTGCCCACAATTGATACAATGTGCCACACACATTCTTGAAAACTGTGGCTGAGAGCTAATTGATTCCAGGATAGCCACGTAAAATAAACTTCTCCTAGGACACCAAGACCAGCAGGGTCTGACTTAGAACACACTGAAACCTCTGACACACTGGCACAAACAGAATAAAGCAGAATCTTTTTTTTCCCCTCCAGTAAGATCTGTACCTGCAGAGCTGGAATCAAAGTCTGCAAGAAGTTGGGGTAGATGTCAGAAGGTCTTTTTCTTGCTCAGATTTCTTGAATTCGAATTTCCAGGCTGCCTACAAAATTGCTTTTAAACTTGATATGATTTCAAGGAGTCAGAAAGACTTCCCAAATATTCTTTCTCCTCCAGCCCTCCCTTTGACCATTCTCTCACACCTAGAGCTGTTCAGCCATTAGAGATGAGGCTTAAAACTCAAATGCAGGGGAGAGACAAATGACCTACAACCATCTTGCTCTACAAAAGATATATGAAGCACGTCCTAGGAAAACACCCCTGTAGGGGAGAGAGAAAGTCAGTATGTGGATTCTTCATAATGGGCATGGCACGGGGCATATGGCATTTTATAATTTCCCTTTGACCCAACTGTTCCTGCAACCTTGAACCCCCATTGGATCCTCAAAGTCTAGTTGAAATCAGTCTGAACAACCTCCCACCAGAAGAGAGAAAATATTATGGTCAACTCATTTCTTTAAACTCCAATTATCTTTTCAGAATTGAGAATGACGTAACCCAATTCAATTAATCTCAACAAGTGTTTATTGAGAACTTCTTGCTATGATACAGCATAGCATTTGAGGATACAGCAAAATCAAAGATGCTCCCTGTCCTTAAGGAAAGTTAACTTTCTGAATAGAAATAAGAATTACTAAAAAGAGCAATTTGGATCACCTAATGAGCATAGCCTCAACCCTACTTAATTCAGTTTTATATATTTACAAATGTGGAAACTGAGGCTTACAAAGTTCAGTGACTTCCACAAGAAGCCAAAGAGTTAAAGATAAACCTAAGTCTAGTACTCAGGTAAACTGGAAAGAAAAATACATGATGATGAATAATGAATTATTTTATTGACTGTCAGGCTTAAAATACATTTACACAGACTGTATAGTTTCCCTTTATAATAGTGTCTTGGTATAGTAGTTATTTGACCACTAAATAATAATTAATATTTTACAAAATATTTTCCACATTCTATGAGCTCTAGAAATATCTGTGCTTAATAAATTAATGGATACATAAAATTAATGAAATTGGGGAAGTAAAATCATTTTTCCAAATAACAAATCAAATAATTATTATTTTATACCTTAAGCTATATAAAATGTATTTTGATGGTTAACAATATTGGCCAACAGGACTTGCATTCTTTTTGTATACAATTTGTTTTGCATATGGAATAAATTTCTGTGGTCTAAATTATGAAGGGAGTGTGAATCTCACCTACTGCACCCTTTCTTATTGTGTGTTTATGGTAAAAAATGGGGAGAGAAAGAGAATATAATGTTCACTGGCAGGCAAATGACAGAATGTTGCAAAATAAAATAAAAAGAGCAGAGTAGTTTTCAGCTTTCTAAAATCCATATATATGTCACCCTAAAATGAATGTAGGCTAATTTGTACTATTTTGTACTTTCTCTTCTTTGGTTTTAAACATCTACCTTGTTGCTCATAAGTTTGTTTTTGGGTGGAAAAAGAAAAGCTTTCTTCCTAATTTTGAGAGGAAAATAGATGGGAAATAACAGAAGGGCATTTTTCTTCAGTGACTAGACATTCAGTGAACGAGCAGGTTGTTTTGACAGATGAGCTAAAGGTCTGTCCATCATAGACGTGGGAGGTCCTCACTCCTCTGACTGCTGAAGGGAAAAAGCTGAAAAACAGCCAGTATGTAGATTGATCAAGAAAAAAACATAGGCAAAACTGCTCAAGAAAGTCAGGTCTAGGCAAGAGGCTGCTGTTGAGAAAATAAATGATATTGTATGTGAATAAACACATGCTTACATAGTTCTGCTATCTATGATCCTTCTTTGGATAATAGTTAACTAAGTTTCAGTCTGCTTGTTCTCACATAAAACCTGGTAATAAACTTCGCCCAAGGTCATGATGATATCCCAAGCCTGTAAGATTGTTCTGACCTTTCCTGGCTCCGTGACTTTGGCTACAGCCACCTCCTACCCACTTCTGCAGCTCTACCCCATCGCATACCCTCTTTGCTCCAGGTTCTGCTCCCTCAATGTACTACTGAATAGAACTCCTTAAATATCTGATTCCAGGCAAATAACTGAACATCTTTTACTTCATTTCCTCCTGTGCAAAATGAACACAGTAAAAACAAACAAGCAAACAAAAACTTCTTTACTGACTTTGAAAGTCTATCATTCCCCAGCTTTATTGAGGTATATTCAACAAATAAAATTGTAAGCTCTTTTAAGTGTACAGCATCATGACTTTATATACATACACATTGTGAAAGGATTCCTCCATCAAGTTAAGTAAAATGTTTACTTTTTGTGTGAGAATATTTCAGTTCTGTTTTCTGAGCAAATTTCAATTATACAATACAATGTTATCAACTATAGCCACCATGTCATACAGTAGGCTGTCAGACTTATTCATCTTGTATCTGGAAGTTTGTATGCTTTTATAAATCTGGCCCTATTATCTGCACCTCACCCCCATCCCTAGCAACCACTTTTCTACTATCTGTCTGTATGAGTTTGACTTTTTTTCTTTTTAGATTCTATATGCAAGTGTTACTATGTAGTGCTGGCTTATGTCACCTTACAGAATGTCCTTCAGATTCATCCCTGTTGTCACAAAAGATAGGATTTCCTTCTCTTTTAAGAAGGCATAAAATTCAATTTTGTGTGTGTGTCTATAAATACATATATACATACTACTTTTTCTTAATCCATTCATCTGTCCACAGGTGCTTAGGTTGTTTCTATATCTTGGCTATTATGAATAATACTGCTACGAGCATGGGAGTACAGCTATCTCTATGAGATAATGACTTCATTTCCTTTGGATGTATACTCAGGAGTGGGATCGCTGGATCATATATTAGTTCTATTCTTAATTTCTTGAGGAACCTCAATACTGTTTTCTATAGTAACTGTACTAGTTTGTATTCCCTTTTCCCTATATTCTTGCCAGCATTTGTTATATCTTGTCTTTTTATTAATAGACATCCTAACAGCTCTGTTTCTATATACCACTGAGATATCAGAAATTAAGAAAGCAATCTCATTTACAATTGCACCCAAAATATTTATGAGTAAATTTAACAAAGGAGATACAAAATCTGTACATGAAATCTGTAATAAATTGATGAAAGAAATTGAAAAAAACATAAATAAATGGCAAGAAGATATCCTATGTTCATGGATTGGGACAATTAATATTTTAAAATGTCCTTATTATTCAAAGAAATCTATAGGTCAATGCAATCTATACCAAAATTCCAATAGAATTTTTTATAGAAAAAAGAACAAATAATCCTAAAATTTATATGGAATCACAAAAGACCCTAAACAGCCAAGCAATCTTGAGAAAGAAGAATGAAGCTAGAGACAACACACTTGGTTGGTTTCAAACTGTACTACAAAGCTGTAGTAATCAAAACAGTATGGTATTGGCATAAAAACAGACAAGTAGATCAATGGAACAGACTAGAGTCCAGAAATAAACACATAGGTATATACTCAGTTAATTTATGACAGAGGAGCAAAGAATATACAATGAGGAAAGGATAGTCTCTTCAATAAATGGTTTTAGGAAACTGGACAGCCACGTGCAAAAGAATGAAACTGGACCACTGTCTTACATTATACACAAAAATGAACTCAAACTGGATTAAAAACTTAAACCTGAAATTGTAAAACTACTGGAAGAAGATATAGGCAGTAATCTCCTTTACATTGGTCTTGGTAATGAGTTATTGGATTTGATAGCAAAAGCAAAGACAACAAAAACAAAAATAAACAAGTAGGACTACATCAAACTAAAAAGCTTCCCCACAACAGAGGAAACTATCAACAAAATGAAAAGACAACTTATGGAACAGGAGAAAATAGTTTCAACTCATATATTCAATAAGGGGTTAATATCTAAGTATACAGGGAATGCACACAACTCAACGGCATAAAACAAATTAAAGCCAAAAAATAAAATAATAATTGGGCAAAGGAACTGAATGGACATTTTTCCAAAGAAAATATCCAAACTGACAACAGGTACATGAAAAGGTGCCCAAGATGGCTAATCACCAAGGAAGCACAAATCAAAACCACAAGGAGGTATCATTTCACACCTGTTAAGCTGTCTATTATCAAAAAGATGAGAGATTATCTTAAATATGAAATATCTTGGGGGGCTGAAGATGCCTATAGAGAGGAAGAAATTGCATTGTAAGAAACATTTACTCATTTACTTCGTTATGTGGTAATAGGGAAATATTATAATGAATCACCAAGGCAGATATTTTCAGGTTTGTTAAGGTGAAGTCTTGTCCTGTGTGAAATGAAGAATCAGAATTGGGAGTGCAGGTAGTGACTGGAGGAGAAGGAAATTTTTAAGGCTGCACTTGGGTTAAGTCTAGAGTTTGTACTTATTGACCAAAAGCTCTAGTCAAATGAGAACACTGACAGTACAATAAAAGCATCATTAACACCTTTATTTTATATATGATGTACCAAGAGCAGAGGGGTTGCTGAAAATTACACAGTTGTTTATGAGAGAACCATTATTGCTAAAGGAATATTCAAAGGAGTGAAGTGACTAGAACCTTCAAAAATGTTTGAGAGCAGGTGAGTGTTAGTCACTTTTTTTTTTTCTTGCCATTGCCCTTATTGGAAACTCAGTTAAAAGTGGCCTAATTTTTTTTCCTTAAGAAATGGGTTGGCTCTTCTAACAGGGTGGTCCTCAAGATGATTTCATTGTCAAGCACAACCAGATCCAGGGCTCAGACTAATATCCTTCAAATACCTGGATTTATTCTTAGGTGGGTTTTACCTAGGTCACTTTTTGTTCGAGGCTTATGTTGTATCACAGGTAACAAAACCTGTAAGAAAGTTTTAAAAGTTTGGCTTTCCCCAGATAGTTTAGGCTGGATTCCAGTAATGATTTCAGCAGGCTGGATTGGGTTATGTGCTCAATCTTGAGCTAATTATGGTGGCCAGGTCATTGGCATATCCTGATTGGCTGATCAGGATTCAAATGCCTATTTCTGGGGCCAGGTAGTGAAGGCATCCCACAATAAATACATAAACTGAGAAAGGGAGACTGATCCTTCCCAGTAATCGGCTTGTCCCTGGCTAACTGCAAAACTGATGACTCTCCAACCCTAACTACCACCAGCATCCCTAAGTTCAGGGGATACTTCAGTGGAATTTTCATCCTAAAAAGAAGAAAATATTCGACTTGATCTTGGCATGTTTCTGCCTTGCTCAACAATACTTTTTTTATATTCCTAAAGGAGGTCTACTCTAGATAAAATAGTGAATCTAAAAATGCTGTGTAATTGATTGTAGTTCTTTATATATAAGTTCAACTAATTGAAATGTAATAGATGTTAGCTATAATTTCTGAGTTTGTCTTTAGCAACCATCCTAGAGATCTTACACATCCTCATCCTAGGATCTTACACATAGCAGATAATCAATGCACAGTAAATCTAATGGAATTTTTTCTTGAGCCACATATCTGTTGGGGATTGTCAGAGCAATAGTTATGTATCTGTATTTAACTAGAAAAGAATTTAAAAGAAAACTGTTTTTCAAAAAAAAAATCCTATTAAGAAATGAAAGCACATTCTAAAGGGTGAGAAAGTTTATATCATCTTAAGCAGTATATTTAAAACCATTGCCATGACTCATTACTAGATTATAATCAGTTTCACTGGTCATAAGAATAGTTTTTAAAATATTAAAAATGTGCAATAGACTATAACAGAATAAAACAGAAAGGAAAGAATAAAGTTGAGCACATCATTCATAGTAGGGGTAAGAACTGTTCCCTGAGATTTTATTTCGTTTATTGTTTGTATGTCTGTGCACATGCTAGGTTGTACTGCAAACTGTATTTCTTCCATTGCAACACAGTAAAAAGAGTTTAAAAAACACTGCCCCCAGAGTGATGGTATGTGTTTGCTTTGTCACTGTTCATGGTTTATGTTGTCAGCTGGTAGCAGAATCAGAGAGTGACATTGACACCTAACATATAACCATATTTGGCAGATGAAGACCTTGGAGAGATGTGCCATGTCTGAATCCAGCTTAGGCAGGCTTTCAATTGGTCCATAATGCGCTCATTGGTTTGGAACTCTGTGGATGTACGTGTCCCTTGGTATGGATGGATTTGTGTGACTTCTTGTCAAATCAGTGTTTATTGACAAAAATCTATTTTGTTGTTTTGTCCCAGAAATCTATATTGGCACCATTCCCTGTGGATATTTGGCTAGTCAGTGGCAACCAGTGATGCCAGCTAGAGTTTTTACTGTTTTTATGGTGCCAGCTGCTTTCTTGGCTTGGGTTTCTTTTGTTCAGATTGTAAATGAGGGCAAGACACCCAAATCCACCCCAGTGTGCTCAGTGGCAAATGACAGGAGCCCAATAGCTTCAGGCTAAGCAGCAGGAGCTTTCATGAATGAGGGGTCAGATATAGTGGTGGCTGTAAATGTGGAACTGTGCTAATGGATGTCATGCATAAAAATACTGGAGAAGTGTGTATATGAATGTGTGTGTGTGTGTGTGTGTGTGTGTGTTTGGTGTTTATGTTTGTATGTGTTTTTAAAAGATTTCTTTTCGATTGGAATGCCACTATTTTTAAGTAAATGAGATGACTGATTTTGTTTAAATGCATAAGAAAGTAGTCAAAATATAGGAGGGAAAAAAGCCCTCCTCACAGTAGGGATATAGACATGTGATTTTTTAAAAACATTCACAAACAGGTTACTCCACTGGTAGATTTCCAGGATTCTGTTCTTTTTCTTCTATCCCCAGTGTATGCATTTGGGCCATTCTAAGATTCTCTAGGACTTGTGCCAGTGGTACAATGAGGGAAACAGAAAAACATGAAATTTATATCTTTCAAATGATATGATTTGTTTGCATCCTCATATAAAATTGGGGGGATAGGGAATGAAAATTATGCCTACTATCAAGGGTTTGAATTATCTGTGTGCTTAATGATCTGAAATTTTAGACCCTCTGATTATCATAAGTAATTGAGAGATAGATGAACCACACAGGGTGTTTCTTATACTTGCAGTGGTACAGAAAGGTTTTGGGCCAGGCCTAAAGGATGGTGACAGAGAAAGTGGGGGACTGCGGTGTGCCAGAGTGGAGGGCCAAGGAATGCTTACTTCCTCTGGAGGGACCAGCTGCCCTTCGGGGACATTCTACTCACTACAATGCATTGAAAAGGAAGTAGGTTCAAGTTGAGGGTCCATTACAGAAGCCTTTTTAAGGCCAGATCTTGCAATGGGATGGGTTGCAATCATGCTATCTCTTAGGAAGCAAAGAAAAAGAACAGAAAGAGAAAGAGGCTGTAATGGCAGTAGTTAAATATCTCCTTTTGGACTGATAAAGGTATGACTTCCAAATGAAGTTTTTTTGATCCCTGGCATAGAAAATTTTTCATTTCATAACTTTTGATCATGTTGCAATTTTGTTTCAAATACATGTGAATGGCTCTAAATACCTCTAAATGTATTCCTCTACAATAATAAATTGTGGAAATACGAGGAATGATGTGTCATTTCTATAAGATATATTGCTGATTAAGAGGAATGAAAAGTAAAAGGTACTGGCTTCTGTCTTGATTTCTAAGCCACATTTCCTCTGTCAATGACTTGACCCCAACACCAACACTACCACATTGTTTTGTTTTTCAAGCCCTAATAATTTTGGTTCTTGCTTATTCTGGCCACCCAGGTAGTCTGTGCAAGAAACGAGCTGAAAGGTTAAGGGAGTCCCATGGGGGGTCTCACAAAGTCTAAGTTCAAATACACAGTGTTAAGCGAGGCAGCCAGACCCCTCCCACCTCACCATCCCCTCCCTCCAAAACTCTACCATCTAACACTTTCACTGTCATTGTGCAATAGGTCCTCAGAATACAGTGTGTCTCCTGACTCTGACTCTAGAACAGATTAAAAATGAATTTATGCTTGCCCAGAAAAAAGTTCACAGTACGCAAATAATCTGGGTACATTTTTTTTCCTTGTCTATATCTAATAAACAAACTTCCTCTGAAAAAATCAACTCCACCAAAAACCAGAAGAGACAGAAGAGACACACCCTGAGCTCCACCCAACCCTCAAATCAGATGAGAACTTTCCATTATTTTTTTTAAAGAAATACCACAATAATTGCTTTTCTGCTGCCTTGCATGATATCATGGAACACAGAACATTCGCCAAATAGTGCTAAGACTTTCAATGTGATCTGCTACGTGTGAGTAATGAAAAGGGATTCAAGAGAATTCTTTCAGTATTGAGATCACAGATTTAAAGAAAACCAAGAAATCAGCTTGATACCTTTTAAGAAAACATTTCTAAGAAAGTTGATGAAGAGTAACAGCATAAATTCTTCTCACTTAAATATTTAGGGAAATGTATGTTTATGACCACAGAAACTTATGTAAAAGCAGGAGCGATGTAATATTTAGACAGTAACTAGGACAAGGAATCTTGGATTTTTTTTTCCCCTTAGCAAATGTCTTGTTTAGCTCACATATGAATTAAATGAACCATTCAGAAAAATCTCAAAATACACGGTTAGGACAAGAATCTATATACAAAGTTGCAGCAAAGAGAAAGGAAATCCAGCAGTCACATTACTTATCTAGGATGCAGGCCTCAATGTTTTAAAAAAGGATCACTGGCATTGTTTAAGGGTGCATGACCCTTCCTATTTATTGACAGGCCAAAGTTAAAGCAATGCTTGTATATGTATAAGTGTACACTCACTTTCCATCTGAGGGTCTAAGGACATAGAAAGAGTGGACCTAAGTACTGGTTCACAGTTAACCCTTAAACCTTCCCTCAATATCCTCCACATTTAATAAGAAAGAGAGACAGGGCTCATGTCACCATAAGATCCATATATTGCAATCCAGGCTTCTAGGATCTTGGTTAGCGGCCCTGTAACATGTGAGGTACCGATGTATTATCACCAAGAGGACAACACTCTGGCTGTATTGCTTGCTCTATATGGCAAGCAAGCCTGGAGCTGTCCCAGGGGGCCTCCTTGGCTCATGTAAGACAAGAAGTCTGCATAACCTTTCTGGGTCATTCCAATGCGCCAGACGATCATGGGGGCCTCAGCTCTCTGGGGTTTCAGCTCTCTTGCTTGTTTATTTGGAGAATATGCTTCTTTTAGTGAGGGCTAAGGATCTCAGATTTATCCTTGTTCTGGATCATTAATAGAGAGAAAATGCATGACAATATGGAAGGAAACCTTTGTCCTACAAGCATTGAACAAATGGATTATGATGCTGTTTTCCAAAGAAAGCTTGAGAACGCTCTAGCAAACCCTCAAATCAGAGCAGAACTTGTTAGCTATAAAGATGCTGAGGAAAAGGCCTGGGAGATTCGAGTGTATTTCGCCTTTTGTGAGTGTGAATTTAATATTAATGGGGACAGCGGAGTTCAGTTCAGGAAATAGTGCCATTGAGTTTGTCTAAGAAGAAACAGAACCACCAGGGTTACATAAATATACATACATTCCAGTGATACAGCATTTGTAAGAGGGAATTTCCTCCAGCAAGGGGATGTGAGTAATGTAATATAAGAAAATGACTGGACAAGCAATTCTGAACGTGTAAAAAAATACTTCCCTGGAAACTGTTGAAAGCGACCACAATTTTCTGGAAGAAAAAAGTTGAATTCAGAGGTGGTTGGTGTGTTTAAATTGTTTCTAATCATAAAACATTCAGGTCAGGTGCCTGATTTCCTTTTCTTCCTGATAAAAAGAAGGACTAAAAAATGTTTGTTTGTTTTTTTTCTGAGTATTAGAGACATACAAGGATGTCTGCCTGGATTTCAAGCCTAATCAATCTCTAATTTACAGAATAAATTTATAACATAGTCCTCTAGACTTGCATTTGGAGATTACTACTTCATTGTTAAATAGTAACATTTCCCTATTTTTTCTTCTTCCACAAAACTGGCACTGTATTAAATACAAGTGCTTTTGTATTCTACTATCCTCTTTGAGTTGAGCGGGATTGTATAATTAAACCTGGCTTGAAATCAACCATATACAAGTTGAATAAATACCAAGTCCAACTGGGGAGGATTTACCATATGAATGTTACTTTCCTAAGACTAAAACACAGGTTAGATTTCCAAGTTTCAGAATGTTGCTCAATGAAAGAAATATGTTGCCCATGAGAAAAAAAAAATAAATCAAATGGTGGTGTAATCTATAATCAAAGGCACTGACGGTCACAAGCATCCAGAACAAAGGTTTGCTGGGCTAGCAAAGACATGGAAAAAGTTTAAGACATAATCCATTCTAAGCAAAAGGTCTTTATTACCTAAAAGAACAGGAACTCTTGTTGGTGGTTTACAGCGTTTTTGTTGTTAATTTTATTGTTATTTTTGTTTTATTTTTAAATACCTCTAAGACTAGCATGAACTCTTTCTGTAAAGGGAAGGACTTTTCTGAAGATGAACTCTTGAAAGATAGAATAACATCCAATATGCTATTTTTTCATTCTAATTTCACAATCTAAAATATATTTTAAAAGGATTTTAAGTAATCTTTTCTTAATTAACCTTTAGTTAAGACTATTGCAAATTTTTGCCTCCTTGGGTGCTCTCACAAAAAGAAACAGAAGTTCAGCTCTGCTTGTTTGGTACATGGAATTGCTCCTACGGAAAGCATTTGATAGACAGCACCAGGATAGGGAAGGAATGCAGCACAATATATACTTGTCCCGAACTCTGTACGGTAGGAAACAGTGTCTGTGTAAAGAAAGAAAAGAAGGAATGTCTTATTTATCCTTTTATTCACAGGTAGAAGGAGACAAATGACATTTATATGAAAGCAGATACCCTTGTTTTCATTCCATGGCAAAAAACCTTATTCATTACTCAGCCCTAACACATTAAAAAAATTTTTTTTAAAAAGGAGAGAAAAAAGAAGAGTTAAAAAAAAAAGAAAAAGAAAAAGAAGTGTGTATGCACATGTGGCCTGCATACCAGCATTTGAGTGGGTGGTGAACAGTAAATCTGTGGTATTAGCAGACGGAAGAAAATGGCTAGCATGCAGATTTAAGGAGGCATCCAAGAAAAGGAGAGATAAATTACTGATTGTTTTTGACAGTGGTAAGATAATACATGTCATTTATAAAAATTTCATTCTCCAAGCAACAGAAATAATCAAGTTCCTACAGAAGGAAAGTGACAATATTTTAATATTATGAACATTTTTATATTATAACCCAAATGAACCATATCTGACCTTCTAAAGTAGGTACTTCAACAGCAATAATATATTTATTTACTCTGATATGCAATTCATGTTCATGCTCACATGTTCTGCAATGGCAAATAGAGCCTACTATTCTTGAGGGCAAGGTGTACTTTGCTATATTCATCTAAAAGTTTGCCAACTCTCCAAATGTGATTGATCCTAAAATAACGATTAATTGAAATGGTCAGAAACTAAAGGCAGTTTGAATTATTTAACTTTCTGATGTTAATCTTTAAACCCTTTTCCTTGCAATTTTTCTTTAAAATTCCCCTGAGTGTATTTTTCACTTCCCAGTTAAGTAGTGGTCTGTGATTTAGTCTGTGACTGTTTTAGCCAGCATAGTAACGTGAATCAACTAAAATTGCTTCTGTAAAATGAAGGGTGATGATTACCTGAGCTTTAATATTTCCATCAGCTTTTAGAACAATCCATAAGTGTACCTTATTATGGAAAATCTTAAGAAAATGGAACTCTTCTCTTGCAAGTTTGCTCCTGGACCATTGCATGTGCCTTTATCATCATCATCAATTTCCCATGAAACGAACTGGTGTGATGGTAGAGTAGGAGGGATTAAGAGGACTGTGTATCGACTGTGGTGTTTTTTCAAATAGAGATATATCTATAGTAAATGAGAGGACATTTTGATGCTGGAAACACAATTATCCCAAGTAGAACTAATACAAGATATGGAACACCAATCACTATTTCAATAGCCAGTAGTTCTACATATCTAAAGTTAATTCATCAAACGATCATTATAAATTCGTAATAATATTAGCTTGTCCTCTTAGCATCTGCCTTTTTCACCAGGCAGATTGCAATAGGGTAGGAGGATGCTTTGGTTGATGGTTCAAGGGCTCTGTCTGGCCCAGTGATTTCCAGGTATTGGGGATTTAATGTTCTGTGCTATTTTGGGCTCACACTGGATGCTCAACACATGATGTTAAGTCATTCTTGATGGTGAGAAGAAGCAAACTGTGAGTGAAGGATAAAGATATTAGATAGGGAAGGCAGAGACCAGGCCCTATGGTTCTTACAGTGATAAGACTCAAAGCAATAAAACCAGGCATTGGAATGGGGGCAGATAACAGTCATGGTGACCAGAGTCCAGTGGATGTAAAGCAGGGGGGAACCAGCAGTTGCCTAAAGTCACAGCAAAGAGACTGAGAAAGAGATGTGATGTGTAACTTAGCCTTGACTTGATACTAAGTTGAACTTGTCTCAGATCCAAGACTTCTTTACATTGTCTGTTAACATTTGAGGTTTGAACTAGATGTTCAAGTCTTATGCCAGTAATTTAAATAAGTAGGTGAGGTTGAAGACCGTGTGTGCAGAGAGAAGCAGCAGCTTTTACCAGGATGGTCCTGACAAAGCCAATGAGTTTTACTAGATAGTCTCAGTCTTCTTTTGAGCAAAGCCAGCCTTAAACATAGGCAGAGAAATTGGTAGGTTACACACATACAGGTTGTTGAAAAGACCCACAGAAGCCAATAATTTAATAAAAATACATCAAATTCCTTCATTTAAAGTAATTTCTTTTGGCTATGCAATTATTCTTCAGGGTATAGTCTTTTTGAAAACCATTTCTATACTTGGGATGAGCAGTATACATCATGAACACCTTAGTGTAAGTGATTCAGTTAGAATTGCTCTGGGAGAAAGAATGAGAGCACTTAATATTTGGGGAGAGAATGTGATAAATGGAAAGAAATGGAGCAGATATGAGATGCCAGGAAATATGTTTCTAAAGGCAAAAATCATCTCACTTCACACATTTCCCCCAATCAGGAGTGATACGGACTTTATAAAATGTAAAAATGAACATCTTGAGACTTAAGATTTAATCTGATTCCTTGCTACATACAAAGCCTGCCTGTGTGGACTTAAACTCTAGAGGGCCTAGTAGTTCCTTTTACTAGTCTAGCAGAAAACTCAAACACATCCTTCCCATAGCCTAGTTCCTCTGTGCTGGAGCAGCTCTCTGGGATCCTTGGAAGAAAGGTGCTATGTAAACCATGAGGGTGTGGACTTGGAGCGCTGGGGTGGGGAGCCTGTGCGGTCTTGGACGAGACTTGGTTTCTCCATGTGCATTCAATTTATGATTTTTTTCCTTTCTGGAACCCGCTCAGGGGGCTGATGGTGTATGTTATAAGTCTGGAAGAGCACACACACGAAACAAATAAATAAATAAATAGTTTCCCTCTGCCACAGAAGCGTGCTGCTTCCTCAGGAATGAGTCAGCCCAAGGCAGACTCAGGCACATCGCTGGTGTGCCCCACCTTTCTGGCCTGAATCACCATCTCCCGCTGACCTGCTGGCAGAGGGGCTTGCAGGACAGTGAAAGGACGGGAAGGAAAAGAATATTTCACTCCTCTCTTGCTATGCTGAAAGTTCCTCTTGCTGAAGAGGGGCAAACAGAACCTTCTTCACTTTACCCAAGACTGAATAGTTTGGAGTTGCCCTTTTATTTAGTTAGTATTTTGTTGAAGCAAATAACCTTCACATCCTGGCTGGAGATACTTATCTAGACCTGAACATATTTACTCAATTGTCCTGTGCAACTGCTTGTGTGATTTGGGTAAAAAAGAAAGTGAGTTAGTATGTGTTTTCACTATGCTGGTTTTTAAAGAGCTCACAATCAGTGATGAAAATAGAAAGATCAGAATGCCACCTGAAATTATCAAACAGCCATCAGAAAGAGAGGGAAAACTTTTAAGAATGACATTTCTTTTCTACAATTATATGTTCTACAATCAGATGTATGAAATGATAGACTTACTTAACAGCAGGCTTTCCACTAAAAGATACCTTGAAAAGTTTGAGTCATATTACTAATAAGTGTAGAAAGATAAATAGAAATATAGAGAACTGAGAATAGTAGTATTTTTAAGGCCTATATTTCTTTTTTTAGGTTCGTATTTCTTTAATTTGCAATTTTCACTCTCCACATGAAAGGCCTCAGGTAGAAAGTACACAAAAAGTCCCTGTTCAACCAAATTTAGAGAAATGAGATGCAAAATATAAAGAAAGGAGTTAATAGAGACAGGAGCGATGTATGGTCCACTGAATAGACTTTGGGTCAAATTGTTGGTAATGCTATAAATAAGATGACTAACTTCTCTTACAGAGGAATCTAAACATTAAGAAGTGAACTATCAAAAGTGACTAAATTACAAAGAACTCTTAGATAACTAAACAGAATAAAAAGATACACTGGGCATTCCTCTGACTTCAGGAAGACACCCCCAGTTAGAGTAGCTTCAGATTTCTAGTCTCGTCTGGGTCACCTTGTAATCCAACCGAGTTTTTACATATCTGCACTTTTAGGAAAGCTTGCTGCCTTTTACTTTCTAAGACCAAATCACATGCCTCAGCCTGAAAGTCAGTTTATCTCTAGTCCATGGCAATGGAGAACTCTTACAGAATCCAATTATATTCAATGTTTCTCAAAAGTGTGTCCTTCAAACTACCAGAATCAGAGTCACCTGAGGTGCTTGTGAAAATTCAGATTCCTGGTGCTTAATTCAGAGTTCTTGATTCAGGCCCTCTGGTATTTGCCTCAAGAATCTACAATTTTGTCAAACTCCATAAGGCAATTTTATGCACAACAAAGTCTGAGAGCCTCAGTTAAGCCAGCAATAAGATATTTTCAGAGAATGTCTCCAACTGTGTCTCCTTTCTTAGCCAAGTGACTATAATGATTACATCCAAGGTAGAGAAATCCCTTTGTTACGGCATTTTCCTTGCTGTGAAGCAATCCTGATATGCCTGGCTTTGGGAAATAAGAGGAATCTGAGAGAGGAAATGCCATTGGATTTCCAGACCCATGGAATAAACCCTCCGAGGGAGAGAGGAAAAGTAAATTTTTAGTACTTATCACCAACATGTATATTTGATCCTAGGAGCTTATGCCTAGAACTAGGGGACCAACTGTTTCTGTCAAGGACCAGATAGTAAATATTTTAGGCTTTGTGGACCATTTAATCATGGTCACAATTATTCAGTTTTGCAAAAGCAGCTGTAGACAATATGTGACACCTAGGTGTAGCTGTGTTCTAATAAAACTTTGTTTATTGACACTGGAGTTTGAATTTCATAAAATTTGTACATGTTCTGAAATCATCTTTTGATTTTTAAAAATCATTTAAAAATGTAAAAACTGTTCTTTTCTTCTTGGGCTGTACCAAAATAAATAGTGGGCAGGATTTAGCCTACTGGCTGTAGTTTCCCAATTCCTGCCCTAAAACAGTTCTCAGAATCTAAAATCACCTGGAATGTGGGTCTAAACACGGATTACTGGGCTCATCAGCAGAGTTTCTGATACTAAAGGTGTGGGGTACGGCCTGATAATTTGCATCTCTAAGAAACTCCAAGGTGGAGTCAGTCCATTCCAAGTGGTAGTTGCACACGTCCACCTCATTTTACCAGTAGGAGAGTATTTTATTTTTTAAATTAAGTCTCATATTTGTAAAGAACAAGGATAACCCAAATCAAATAAAGTTGAAAGAGACTACTTTTGCTCAGAGATTGCTGAGAGCCTGGTTTAGACTTATCAGCAGCAGAGGTGGAAATGTGGAAGATTTCTTGGCAAAAGAGACGTGGGAAGAGAAGAAAACAGCAGAAAAAACAGGGTGGAGAGTTCTAGTTAGCATTACATTAAGAACAGGTTCGGCTGATTCATCCTGACCTTAGAGTAATCTAATAGAGAGCCTGAAACTGTTCCATATGAATCATTTTTTCTGAATCCCAGGCCATTATTGTTATTTTTATTATTGAGGAAACAAAAATTATTTTGTGGTCAAGTAACTGGTTGACAATTCAAAGCAACTACAAAAAATTAAAAGGCCAGGCCCCTGCTTTTGGCCCATTTGCTTCACTGTGCTGGATGGGATGTGAGGAGCTTTGCTTCAGAGGGATTCAGTCTGTGTCTGGAGGTCAAGAAATGAGGGGGCAAAGCAAAAGATTTTTCTCCATTTCCTTTGTGTCTTCTGTCCAAACCCCATTCCTCGTTTCTACTTTCTTTGGACCCTAGACATCTCAACAGTTCTGTTTCTGTCTCTGTCTCTCTCTCTCTGTCTCTCTTGCTTTCCCAATTTCTCTCTCTTCCTCTCTCCCTGTCTGCAGTATCTTCCATCTTTTCTCTTCAGTGACTCCTGCATTTTTCCTTTCAAACACACAGAGTCCTGAAATTTAATATTTTACCCAATCATGTCCTTTCCTTGGGTTTACACCCTAATTAATTTATCTCTTTGAATAAAAGCATTTACAAATGTGGAAAGGAATAGTAAAGACCCACCAAATGAGAAAGACACAGGCTGTTTATTCCGAGTTCATTATAGCAAGGGAGTCAGTTACCATCACTTGTGCTTCGACAGACTCAAAGGCAGGCAGAGACGTGGGAAAGCCTGCTAGGCAATGAACAGAGGGCAAGGCTTCAGGTGTGCTGGGAGTGGAGGCTGCTGTCATGGGGAAGCTGTAGGCAGGATGACCAGAAGCAGGGCAGCCTACACTTTTTTTGGCTGGTCCTAAGTTGGAAATGGGGACAAAACTTAGGGAAGCTGTCGGCTACTGGTCACTTTGGACCAATTGCCATAGAAGTTACCGTTTAGCCTCCTGGATTGTCACTAGAGATCACAGTCAGGCTTACTGCAGACCTGACTTCCAGCAGGCTGGCCCCCGAGGTCGCTTATTGTAGGTAAAGGGGTAGTTTCTTGGTTAGGTTGACCATCATCTGTTTGTGCATTTGTTCTCTCACAAGTGGAGACCTCCACTTCTCCACCTCTGCTTCTAGTCCTCCACTTTTAACTTTTCATAATCTGGTTTCTGTATCAAGTATGCCAAGTAAATATTTCCCAAAGTATGTTCTTGCCTCAGAAGACACTAAAAATAAAAATGAATCCAATGGCAAACAAGTTAGAGAAAGACAGAATTCTATATGCACTCTACCCCAGGGACTGTGAACTCCAGAACATATATTGGCATAGTAAAAGCTCTGAGAAAGAGTTGAGAGGAAAGTTTCATTCAGTCTCTCAGAAGTAGTTGGTCAATGTCACACCTTGTTTTATACATTTAAAGCAGCATCGATTATATAGTTATATTTAATACAGATACTAATTAATTTCACTTAATATTTAGCATCCAGCTGTACTTGTCGTTAGTACCTTTTCAGAAATGCTACTGCAGGAAAACATAGTCAAAGCTGCCATCACCTCTGAACTGTCATATCCAAAGGTCCAAAGGTCACTTTCTTAGACCTCTTTCTCCTTCACCTCTGCATCTATGACACTGTGGCATAACCTCTTGAAGCGCCATTCTTTCCTGACTCCTGGTAACCACACTATGTCTCTGCTCAGTCACTGATTCCTTTATTGGCTTATCGCTTATTCACAGCCTCCCAGTTTGGAGAACTGTGGAAGGCTGAGCTGGTTTGGGCTTATTCTCCACATGAGTTGTTTCTAGGCGAACTCAATGACCCTCCTTACTCTCCCTCTCTGTCTATTCCCCAATGAAGGTGGCTGAGGCTAAATTTGAAAGGATTTGTCTCCCTTTTCTAGGGGTAAATTTTTCAAAAGGTCAGAAAAAGTATGCATAAAAGTATCCAATTACTTTTCTCTTCAGTGCATTTGAAATGGCAAGATCTTAGGGCTTGACCTCTACTCCACCTTTTCTTGGATGATCAGGTAAGCTCTGCCTTTGGCATTGTGACTAAACTCTCTCTCATATCCTTTGTCTCTGCCTCCTTGTCCGGTAGTACTAGGACAGATTTCTTTGGTGTTAGAGTCAGATTAGAAGTTCCACCTTGGAAATCTAAGAAATGGACTATTTAGACTTGGATCTAATTAGCTGTGTTAGCTAATGAATGTATGTATTTGGTGCCTGTAGGGGAGCTGGAAGAAACAGATGTAAGACTAAGTAAGGTTTAAACTAGGTATAGTAAAGGTTAGGTAAAGGTTAGTTAAAGTAAAGTTGTCAATTATGTATTCTAATCTTGCTTTTGCTTTAGGGTTTGGTTTGCAAGTTACTGTTAATAAGAAAATGTCATTTTATTTTATTTACCAGCAATCCTCATATATATATATATATATATATATATATATATATATATATATATATATATATATATATCTTCTTTTACAGGGAAGAGGAGTGGAGTCAGGGTGGGACAGTTACTGAGTCCTGGGCTAATCATACTAGCACCCCATCCCCAACAACATTGCTTATAATATTTCTATTTTCTTCTTGAACCTGAGCACCATCTTCAACTACTAGTAAGTACACTCTTAAAGTTCATTTTGCCAGGAGTTTCTTACACTAAATGTATCATCTTTTTTTCTTAAACTGGCTTCCATTCTTAATATACTTAACCTAAATATCTCTGTCAATCATAGTATATTTCCTGGCCAAAGAGCTTCAGATCTCCATATTAACTTGTTTCCTTTGTACTGTTCCTTTTCCCTTCCCTGCATTCATCATCTACTCGCATTCAGAGAGCTAACAAAGCATGCTGATTCTTCTTTAATCACGTTATTATCATCCATTCTCCACTCTCTATGTGAAATGTTTTCAACCTGCCCCAGATCTCACATTTGAATCTGCATCATTATAAAAACTTCATAGCGGGTTCCTTGCCTCCAGTTGGTGTATAATTGGAGATACATAACCCCCATACTGGAATTCCTCCCTCTTGTGCCCATGTATAACATCACAAATTAATCATGACTTTCTTTGCTACACATCCAAAATGCAGCTAAAGAATATTTTTCAACATAATGCTCCAGTTAGACAACTAGGACAAATAGTCCATGAAACTTGAAAAAGTTGAGAGCTCTTCGCAGCAAGTGTGCAGAACCTTGGGGAGGGTCTCATAAAGTTGGTAAAGGAAGACCAAGAAGATCTAGATAGGACAGAGTGTTCACGACAATGGACTAGTTTTACCCAAGTATTAGAGATGAGGTAACTGAGGTTTAGAAAGAGTAAATAATTATTTAAAGGTCAGCCAATAAGTGTTGTTTCTGCCTGAGGGCAAGGACTTGCCTATTTTGTTTGCTGCTCTAATTCCAGCTTCTAACATATTCTAGGTATTCAAAAATATTTGTTGAATGACTGATGCCCCCTCCCCCATCATGAAACTGACTTAGTCTCTATGGATCTATCTCTACTCAATCTGTGATCTTCATCAAAGCTCAAGTCTTGTTAACTCCATTAGGCCTTTCTTGACCACTCCAGACATGTATGATTTCTTATTCTGTTGAATTTGCATTGTGGCAGTCGGTGATACACTATCTTATAATATTGTTTTCAATTTTCATAGGTCTATCTTTTGTCTTACTTGGTTCTGGGATTCTTGAGATAAAATTTTACTTCTTTGGGGTCATACTACAACAAATATATCTTTTAAAAATACATTTATTAACTATCTACTATGTACCAGAGTTTGTGCTAGACTGCTCAGAGTGGCTGATAAAACAGACTGCATTTTCATAGAGCTTACAAACCGGTGAACAAATAAAGATCAATTATATGCTGTGATCAGTGCTCTCAAGGTCAGAGGATGGGATGATGTCAGAGACAGTAACCATTTTTAGATTGGGTTGTTAGAAAACTTTCAAAGGAAGTGACATTTAACTTTAATAAAGATAAAAAAAATCTAGCCAGAGAACCAGCTTCCCAGGCAGAGAAAATATCCTGGGCAAAGGTCCTGAGGTTGGAAAACGCTCAACATGTTTGAGAAAATAAAAGGCGGCCAGAACAGGACACATAGTGGGAGATGTGGAGCGCACTGAATATATTTAAATGACTGATGCTTTATAAGGACAATCACAGATAAACAATACCCCATGGACACTGAGCTTTTTGGCAGTAAAATCTGTGAATGGTATAATTTTCTCTTCTTTATTTTATATTCTCTAACTTTCTGTCTCTTTATAAATCTGTTCAATGATCAGAATTTTGGTTTTTGCTTACATTTCCAGATATTCCTTTAGATGGAAATTGGATTGGAAATCGTAACAACATAAACTTTTAAATAACCTTTTTTCCTGGTTTGAAGGAAGAAATTAAAAAACATGGATGTTCAAAAATATAAAACAATGTCAGCCATTCTATTTATTCATTATATTTGTTTTGGAAAATATAGTTTTTTAAATAAAAACGTATTTATGCTAACTTGTGACGGGTTTACTGTTTTTTAAAATAAATCAATCAATAAGTTTTGAAATAATTAAAATATATAATATTATTATAATACAGTATCATAAATATAAATAATTTAAAAATTAAAAATATGGATAAAGACATTATCAAAGAAGGACAGTCATAATGAAAAATATTGCCAATTTTATGCAATATGTCTCAAATTCTTTTTGCAAGTAGATAGGAATATAATATTTTAAAATTAAATTGTGTTGATCGAAGTCGAAGTTAGATTAGTTATATCATCCAAAGTCTGACATCAGATCTCATTTCTCTGCAGGTTTAGCTTCAAAATTATGATTTGTTTTAGTTGCTTCACTGAGATTGGAATGTGAAATATTATTTCCATATACTTAGGTGATATTAGAATTATGCCATTTTATTATACAAAAAACTGTGTAATTTTAATTAAATTAACTTCAACTCATGATAGAAAATAAAAATGCTATATACTTTTCTGAGCAGTTATTTCCACAATAGTATACTCAAACTATTATGATCGCACAGTATAAAGGGATAATTTACAAAAAAAAAACCCTATAAATAATGAACACTGAAACCTGTTTTGCAACTTTCCTACTCTTTAAAGTTAGTCTATTAACACCATAAAGTACCATGAAAGGAAACAAATGAAATTAAATAAGTCCTAGAAATCATGAAAAAAATTAGAATGAAAGTGCTTATTGACAAATAACAGAAATCTGCTCTATTTCAGAAAAGGAAATGATTTCAAAAAACTTCTTTGAAAAATACTGAAACTTTTGGTTTCCTTTCCTTTAACCCAGAATAGTTTCAAGCCTCATTTTTTAAAATAGTCTATGTCAAATAGCTAGGATTTCTATAATAAGTTTTGCTAAACACATTCCTGAGTGCTTTTGGAAAACTGATAGGCTTACACAAGGCTGGCCTTCAAATTTTTAAATATACAAATATTCATTATTTCCTAAAGTAGACGGTTGGACATAAGTAAAAGATAATACCTTCATCTGAATACAGTCACTAAATTGGGATTAGATGATTGCACTATAAAATTATCATGATCTATAGGATAAGAAACATGTTACATGTTGTAATTGCTAAACCAATGCATCAGTTCTGTGCAGCATAGCCTCACCTCCACATGCAGTAATTAACCCACACAGCTCCACTATTTATAAGTGGGATTTACATACAAACTCCCCTCAGTAGCTAAAGAAGAACATAACTCAACAAGATTATTTCGAACTTTTAGACAGAAATCAAGGATCAGACTACCCTGAGCTACAGAGTGTCAATATTTCACTTGTCAAGAGACAATGGATACAGAATGTGTTTGTACCAGGATTTCTTATGTTCAATTCTTAGGGAAAAAAGAAAGAAATGAAGTAACTTTATTGAAAATACTCTCAGAAGGCTCTGCTGACCTTCAGCTCACCTCAGGTAGAGTTTTCCTCTTGGCTCATGTGGGATATGCTCAGCCAAACCTTCAGCCAAGGTCATTGTTGTTATAGTTTCTACTCACACACACTCTTAGTCTTTTTACTAAGGAAAAAGGCAGAAGGGATTTCTTAGAGGGAAACAACTTGAAAATAAGGAGAGATCTATAATCTCAGTTTACACAGCTTACAGTAAAGCTTAAGGTTAAAGCAACAAAACACAGCAAAACCCAACTTGCATCAACAGAGGCAATTGCTTTTAAGGTTTTGTAAATGAAGAAGAAATAATAGAGCTAGGTTTTAAAGTGATCCCAGGACATGCCTGAATCTATTTGTTCATAGACTATAAAAGAGAAAACTAAGTAAAGGAAAGATTAATTAAAACCTTTCATTTTCTCGAAACATTTGTGAGTCCTCTGTGCACCAGGAACATCACAGTTCACCCTGCAATTGGCATCTGTACTGATTCATAAGTGGGCTCCAGTTGGACAGACAGACTCATTAATTCTCTCTTTATCACAAACCCAGAACATCTGGGTATTGCCCTTTAAAACAACATCAGGTTAAGAAAACAAACCATTTCTCAGACCTGACAAAAGGTTTTGAGTTACAGGATGGACAGTCTTAGGGTGAATAAACTAATATGTTTGGGTATCATAGGCAGGCTATTTAGAAGTTGATTTACAACTTTATGAAATTCCTAATCCCACACTCTGCATTTCCCTGTTTCTGTTCTTGTTCCCAGTTTTTGTCTGAAACTGAGAACAATTACTGTTTTTTTTCAGGGAATAAATAAATGTGAATAAATTAAACCTGATCTCAGAATATGTGGGATAAGAGTTAATGACCTCAAATACCCCATGCCAACTCATTCTTGGGGCAAAACTACCTCTTATTAGAAGGAAGGCTTAGTTTGTTCTTGCTGACACTGGACATTCTAGGAAATGTTTAAATTATAAACTATTACAACTCAAAGTTTCACCCAGAAGGTTTTTTTGTTCCTTTTCTTTTGAAAAGATACGTCATGACTCCTCGTGGAACATCATGACTGTTACAAAGCCAATGGGATGATTTGGCTGTCATATATGTGAACGAATTTGTTCTGAGCATTGTGTATAGGAATGTTTTTTATTTAATGTTTGTAGTAAAATAAACATCAGAGACAACCAGTAGATGCACAGTCTTAATGGAGATGCCAGACCCACTTTGGATCTCACACAGAAGTGGTATCACTGTCCCTAATAAAAAAAATGGTGTTAACAGATCTGAATTGACCAGACTTTAGGAGTGTGTGTGTGTGTGTGTGTGTGTGTGTGTGTATGTGTGTGTGTGTATGTGTGTGTGTGTTGTTCATTCCTCATATGTAAGTCTGAATCAGTCTTCCAAGAGTGTAACACATTTAAAAAATTTATAATAAACAGACCTCCATACATTACTTTGACAGATTACAAATTAAAGCTTCCCTTCAGATTTTTAATGACAACAGAAATCATTTCACTGGGCACTTTTAGGTAAGAATGGTACCTAAATTCAATCCAAATTCAAAGCTCCTTGATTTTCCAAATGTAAATGATGTATAACAGGACTTCCTTAAAGTATCTATGATCTAAAGCTTCAATTTATAAGGACCACATGCAAAAGCAAAATATATATATATATTTGAATGAACATATATAAATGAAACCCCAGAATTGCTTTATTTTAAATATGCTGTTGTTAGCACTTTCAAATGCAAAGGGGACATTAAAATACACATATATTTCCCCAAGTTTAATGTTTTCATTTCACCTCTTCCTATTTTATTCTTTTAATAGCAATGCTACAAAGAGGAACTTTAGATAAGTCTTACCAGCAAAGCCCAGTGTCGCAACAGAGTTAACTACCCCCCAGCTTCTATTTAAGGTTACCTGGCATAGTTAGCTCTGCCAGATGTAGTCTTGCTATTGGATAATTTGATTTGCTGACAATGTGCACTGCCTTGAAATAGGAAGTGCCTAGGTGACTGTTGTCCAAATCACACATATTCTTTTGGTTAAAATGAAATGTGAGTCTGAATTTAGCCTTTAATTACATTTCCTTCCCTACCTCCAACAAACAAGTTGTTATAACCTTCTCAATGAAAAAAAAAAAAAACAAACTTGTATTTTGAGAATTACTGCTTTGGAAGCAGCCCAGGACCAAACTTTATTTAGGGAATTTTCTATTATTGGTAATAATTGGAGATGTACATCTTCTGTGTTTTCAATGGCTTCATCAAATGGCTAATGCCTGACCTGGAGGCCTGGTTCACCACAGGATTTCAGACTTTGATCTAAAGTACCAAACTGAAATTATTCTTGAAAGATTCTAATGCAGAAAAAAAAAAAACAAACCACGACAAAACAAGGCATTGTATAGGCAAAGTAATATAAGAGTACTTCTGCAATATCTCAGGTTCTTGGACAGGCTCAAAAACATACTAGTTTTAGGGTTAAGAATTTACTCAGATCATGTAAAGATTAAACTCACCATGGGTAAGGAAAGGAGCTTCATGTCAGAAGAGAAATAAAATACTACTGCTGAAGAGAAGCATTAGAACTAAGCATTCCTTGAATTATCTCTCCTAATAAGGTGTGTCTGTCGTTTTTCCCTTTTGACTTTAGCCCTATGGAAGATGCACTGTTCCATCAGGACTGTTCTGTCATATGAAAAACCTGTCTACTTTTTACCATGTGCTTAAACAAGCAAGACTAAGTATTAAATCTGACGGCTCTGTACTTTTAAGAAACGTTTTTACAAGTGGAAAGTTATTCAGCTTAGATAGTTCATCCATTTTCCAGAGCCTTTTAAACCTGCATAATATATTGAATGTCAAAAAGCTATAAAATCTCTTTAACTATTGATATCTATTTGTAGATAGCAATATAAATCCTGCCATAAATTTGAATAAGTAAATGACTTTATCTAAACAAAGATTTGGAACATCACTCTACTGTTACAGAGGCCTAGGCTTATTATATTGATACCAGTGAGCTTGAATTTTTTTTTTTTTTGATTATGGTTTTTAAATGATTTCCATAGTAGGTGAATATCAGATGCCTTTTAAAAATTGGATTAGCCATAATATAAAAAGTATCTGCTATATACTATGTTTATGTACTTTAGGTATAGGTGCCTATAGTTATAGAAATATTACAATAAGAATAAAAGGAGAAACATTGTAATATCATGGTGGACCTTCTTCATGCAAGGTCTTATATTAGTTAATGTGTGGTTAGCTACCTAAACAAACAAACCCAAAAGTATATGTTTAACTGATGTAAAGTAAAAATTAATGTTCCTGATTTAGAGCAGTTCTTTTCCAACTACTGCTTCAAGGACATAGTCCCTGTCCACCCTGTACTCTTGTGTCTCTTCAACAGGTGGCTTCCAATGTCACCAAGATTGTCTGTGTCTGCAGTAGGAGAGAACAAATCTGACTCCATATTAGATCTGTTCCTTTAGCTCTAACCCTGTGCTCTGTTGCCTATGCTTAGTCATGATTGTTCTGCACCTTTGTAAAAGAATGTTGCTTATAGCCTAAAATATATGGGATAGCCCATTCTCAAAGCTCTGACCTTTAAAGATAAAACAATTTTCCATCCACATAGAGACAAGAAGTTGCAGAACAGAGAATATTTGTCTTGTTGGAGGTTTACAGGAACATTGTGACCTGACATATGTGAAAAGCTGCAAGAAAAAAGGATTCTGACACCAAGAAGTTTGCAACAACCAACCACACCCCCTCCCTCTTTTAGGATAAAATGAGCCTGAATTCTGACTTGGGTAAGATGGCTCTCTAGGACATAAGTCCACTGTCTTCTCGGTCTGCTGGCTTTCTGAATAAAGTCATCATTCCTTCCCCCAACACCTCATCTCTCAATTTATTGACCTGTCATGTGGCGAGCAGAACAAGTTTGGACTCAGTAGTATGTTTGCTCTGCGGGAGGAGAAACCACACAGAGGATCACATGGGCCTGGTCTAGAAGGGACTAAAATCACTGTTTGTCATATTCCATTGGCTAAAACTCAGTACGTGATCATCAAAAACTGGAAGGGAAGCTGCCAAGTTTAGTCTAGGTCTCAATGGTCCTATGATGAGGAAGGGAAGAAATACGTTTTATGACCAGATAGAAAGTCTTGGCTACAGTCCTATTTAACATGCCCGTCCAAGTAGCATAACACCCCCACCTCCTTCATAGTTCTTTCTAGGTGATCATTTAATCCATCAAACCCACTCATGAGGATGTCTCCATCCCAAACACCATTGCTTTTGTTCACGCCCTCTTCACAGCAGACTCTTAGCTAGTCAAGCTGCATCTGGTCTTCCACTATTTCTAATTTATGCTCCATGTAAAGGTTAATGCTTTAAAACACAAATATCAGGAAATCTTTCCCAGCCTCAGTGGTTCTCAATTGCCCACAGTGTAAAGCCTTGAATCTTTACCTTGGCATTTGATGCCCATAATGATATGGCTCTTTTACATTTTCCAGATTCATCTTCTTCCAGTCTCTGTATTTCATTTCAATGACACCAACCTACTTGAACTTCTTGAAACATGCTGCATACTCACTTGCCTCCTTATGTATATAAATCCATCGAAAGCCTTTTCCTTCTTGTTTCATAAGAGGAAATTCTGCTCATTCTTTAATACTCAACTTTTCACAAAACTTTTACAGAAAGACTTGGTGTTTTTCTCTTATATAACCTAAACACTCCACTATTCATAGTGCTTACACAAACATGCGACTATTAGTTTATTCTTTATCTCTTCCCCAGAATTGGGAGATTCTCAATCTTACAGATTATGTGATATTCTTCTCAGATGCAAAGCATCAGCATAGAATCTGGCAAATATCAGGCTATAAGATGAATAGAATCCAATCTTTACTTCGAGTTGGCTATTTTTTTTGTAATGAGTGAAAGTAAATGATAGTCAAAAGTACAAGGAGATATTCTTTCATGTGAATGTAAATATATCATGTGGGAATTCAAAAACAAACTTCATAGTTCAGGATTTGAACTATTTGGCCACAAAAGTTCTATCAGCCTAGTCAAGCTCATCTCAAGTTATTTTACAGGTATCTCTATTATTTTCAGCAGTTATACTGTCACTGACCAGGGCGTTATGCCACAGGCTTTTCTCTAATCAGTTACCATAACGTTATTTCCAACTCAACATTTCTAAGGGATATTCTCTAGACCTGCCCTTGCTTTTCTTTTCATCCTCATTTTGATATTTGTTAAAACTATGCTTTAGTTTTCAATCTACATTATCCCCACTCCAATTGAGTCACGTAGACATGGCCATGAATGGGAAAGGACTTTAATCCTCCTCATTATGAATACCATTAGCTTTACCACTCAGGCCGCCACAAATGAATACACAGTCTAATTACAAAGCAAACAAAAAATATTTTTGCTTGCTATATGAGTAACACTATGATAAATTTGATTCCCACTTACCAACAAATCACCATCTAAATAATTCCTATATAGACATCTGGGGGCATCACTGTCAAGTTCAAAGACATTATTAACTATTTGAAAGAATGGGCTTTATTTTGTATCCTCCAAAGAGCTTAGTACAATGCAAAGTAAGCAGAGGGCATCAATAATAATAATAACCTACTAAATGATCTTTTTGAATGACTATAGGATGTACCTGGATACTAGACACTGTCACACTTTATACTGATTATGGTTATAATATCAACTTGTGAATTTGACACATTCAATCAGAGGAAAAATAAGCAGAACAACTTTTGCCAATTAATTGATTGACATCGGGTAACAAAAGGAGAAGGTTTTGCTTTAATGAAAACTCCACATGTTAACCATTCTTGATTTATTAGAGATTCTCAACCTAGGATGACTTTACAACCCCTGGGACAGCTGACAATGTCTACTTTTTGAATGTCACAACTTGAGGGAGATTCTAGTGAGTAGAGGCCAGGGACGCTTCTAAACATCCTACAATGCATGGCAGGTAAGTCTCTCACAGCAAAGAGTTACCTGGTCCAAACATGTTAATGTTATGTTAATAGTGCCAAAGTTGAGAGACTTTGGTAAAACCATGGACTCACACTTAATTTGAAAGACATTACTTTTTTATTTCTTCAGTGTTTCTCTGGGGTTTAATGTTCGCTTTCACCCCCCTCCATTCATGTAAGCAATGAACTTAAAAACTTTAAAGTTTTTTGATGAGCACAGAATGATACCAAAGAACCATGACTGTGATATTTATCATTGTGTTTACATGCTCACATTGGAAACAAATCAATTATACCTTGTCAAGTGGAAATAATGTTGGCCTTCCTCAACGCATCTCTAGCAATTTGAGAAGGGTTTTTTTGCATTATCTATTAGGAGAAAAGAAGCCATTGGTTTGTTTAATTTTTATGAGGTAATATAAAAAAAATAGTATTTTTCATGGCCTAAAATATTTATGTTGGTTCACACAATAGTAGGTTTTCATAAGTTGTCCCAGTAGCATTTGCTGTGTCTAACTCAAGTTATCTTTGATATCTATTGCCTCCTCAAACACCAAATCTAACTAGGAGACAACTACTAAGAGATCTAGCCTTTAAAATCTCTACAGTATGCTTCTTCCACGTAATTCCCGCTTGCACTGCCTCTGTTCAAGCTCAGCATGTCTTGCCTGACCAATTTACTCTCTTTTTGCTTTTAAATGAAACCTCATTCCCATCACTGCCCTGTAATCCATCACCCATATTATGGCCATAGTGACTTTTCTATTCTACAAAACTCATTATATAACTCTCTTTGCTGACTGCCATTTGATCTCCAATATAGGTCATCATTGAATAATTTTTATAATTAGGCTTAGAAATCTAAATAAATTTGGACACCCAAGTGCTTATATAAGCTACCCACTTTTATTGAGTTTGGCTCATGGACTAGGTAGATTTGAGTCTGAAAGTTGGAATTTTCACCATGAAAGTTCTCCATGGGGTAAAGTCTAAGCTCTTTAGTCCACAGGTCCTTCATGACCAACTTCCTGTGTAATTCTTTAGCATTCTCTCTCACCTTCCCTAATATGTGCCTTTTGCTGCCACTGCATCAAACAGTGCATGTCCCAAAGAGTAGTATTTTGGGATGCCTTCTTATATCAGTTAACACCCTTTTTGTATCATACAAACACCTATATCAAGAATTCACCTAGAATGTAAAATTATCAAATGATTCAACAATCCCACTTCTATGTATATACACCAAAGAACTGAAAACAGCTGTTGAATAGCCAAACAGCCAAAACATGGAAACCACTCAAAAGTCCATCAATGGATGAATGCATTAAAAAAAATGTGGTATAGCTATAAAATAGAATATTGCTCAGATGTAAAAAGGAATGAAGTACTGATGCATGTTACAACATGGATGGATCTCAAAAATAAGTAAAAAGCCAGACACAAAAGGTCACATATTGTATTATTCTATTTGTATAAAATATCTAGAATAGTTAAATTCATAGAGACAGACAGCAGATTAGTGATGACCTGATGACCAGGTGCTAGGGGTGTTGAAGGGATGGGGAGTGTGTGCTTAATGACTACCACGTTTCTTTGGAAGTGGTGAAATATTTTGAAACTAGGTAGCCGTGACTCTTGTACCACATTGTGAATGTACTAAATGCCACTAAATTATACACTTTACAAGTGTGTTGATCAACTTTACTTAACCACTATTTCCTCAAGTCCTTATTCCATTGTTTTTTTGAAATATAATTGGGATAAAAATAATACTATACCATTGCTTATTGGGAAGATTAAATGAGATGATATATGCATAGGACTTAGAAACTATAGCAATCAATTGTCAACTTCCTTGTTTAGACAGTAAAAGTATTCACTTAAATGATTTAATTTAGTTCACACTGGCTGCCTAGACAGTCTTCTTGGCCTCTGCAAACATTAAAAAAACAGCACTTGAAACAGACTTGGATGAATGCTTCAGTGCAGGAGCAGTTAAATTTCTCCTTTCCTTCCTCATTGATTGATCAATCAAAAAGTACTTTTTCGATGCCTACTATGTGCCAGGCACTCTGATAGGTGCTGGGTATTCAGAATGAGCAACAGAATACACAGTTCCTATTTCTCAATTAATCGTATCTATAATCCAAACAATAGTTATTCACCTTTCAAAGTCAAAATAGATAAATAAGCACACAGCTTTTCTCAAGAATAATGCACTGGCATTTAATTTCTTCATTGGGCATTACATTATCTTAAGGAACTTCCAAACATCTGGGTGAGCACAGATGTCAGGGAACTACTACTGGCATGTAATATTTAGGGGCCAGAGACACTAAACATCCTAATCTTCGGTTCCATGAGCAAGGATTTAGCTAGTAAAACATGAAAATAGCAGTCTCCTTCTCCTTGAGAAATGTTTCTTTTTGAGAAATACTTCTCTTTGAGAAAGTGTGCTATTTGTCAGTGATACTAAATTAACCAAGATGGCTAACAAATTCAAAATTTAAGGTCAATTCTAATTACTGCAGTTATGTAGTCACAATAATTTGTTTCACCTTGTCTATAGTTTTTGAATGTACACGATTGTCTCTGTTTCCTGACTTGCATTATAGTATCCCTGCTGGAAAAGGAATTTTACCTTGAACACAAGCTAACTTGTTAGTGATATTAGCATCTTTGTATCTGTTATCTGTTGCTGTGTTACAAATAATTTCAACTTAAAACAACACCTATTTATTTATGATTCCAACAGTCTATGGTAGAGACTGGGCTTAGCTGCTCAGTTGTTCTGGTCTCTGCTGGCTCCCTCAGTGATGTTTAGCTAGTGGCTTTGTTTCTGGGGTTGGCTGGGTATCTCAGTTTTTCTCCATTTATATATGCCCCCCTTGAGTAGGTTAGCCTAGTTTTGCACACATCACATTAGCAGAGGTCTGTGAGACAGCATGCAAGCTTGCATTCCATCAGCCAAAGCAAGTCACAAGGCCAACCCAGACACAAGGACTGGAACAACAGGGTCTACTGTTGAGTGAGAAGAGCTGCAAAGTCATATCACAAAGGGTGTGGGTACAAGGTAAGGCAAAGAATATTTGTAACTGATCTCCAACAATTTTGTTTAGCTCTTCTGAATCCAATAATCACACACATACACACACACACACACATACACACACATACACACAAACTGTCCTCCTTTCTTTATATTCCTAGTCACTAATACAAACTGGGAAGACTCAATATTCAGTTAAACAATTGGTTGGAGACTTCAGTTGCCATACCTTTCCTTAAGATTGTATTGGCTTGCATACAGGTATTGAGAAAGCTTAGATTTATCCTCCCTTTTAAGACACCTGGGTTGTGTGCCCCATATCAGAGAGGAGTCAAACCACAGGCAAGTTCCCATATCTTGGGTTCTTCTTCATCCATCTTCCTCCCTTTCCCTTTCAACCTCTTGCCTGGAAAGTCTGGTAATTCATTCAAGTTATTACAAGTAAAATTATATCCAAGTCATTAAGAAAATAATAAGAATGATAAAATAAGATTGGTGAAAATATCTTGAAAATTCAAGGTTAATGATACTAAATTGCAGTGGTAAGGATTTCAATTAGACACTTGGAAATACTTCTTGATTATTATAGTTTGAGATATTGGCAAGTGATTTAAAGGAAAGCAATATTCTCTCTAGAGATTTACCAAAAAAATAGTAGATCACTTTATTGGTGGAATTCCGTTAATGAAATACTGCCAAGATATATCAGGTTACATCAGGTGAATGTTTGATGACATGTAGTTCAAAGAAAGAAAAGAAATTTGCCACTTGTACTATTTCTACTTTGAGTAGGAAGACTGTATGTAAAATAAATTATACTATACAACAACAAAAAAAAATCTGTCATTATTCCTGCTCCAATGGGAGATATAGAGCATCTTTAAGTTTACATTCTGGACCGACATTTGTTACAAGAGCCTTCTGACACCTCTATGGGAATACCTCAAATAACCACCCTCAGTTTATCCAGGTGGAGAAATTTCAGCTAAAATGTAGATCAAATTTTTTTCTGGCTTAAAATATGTCAGCTGTTCAGTGAGGCTAAAACCTAAATCTCCAAATCTTTTTTTTCTAATCTTAATGTGTTTACTTGGCAACCCAAGTTTCCTTCACTTTCCTTTGTCCCTCATCTCATATTCTTCCCTCCTTCCCTGCTGAGAACTGCAATGAACTCACTTATAAAAATAAATGCAAAACTAAAGGAATGCTGTACCATAATCCGCTGGTCCAAACTGAATGACCAAGAAAAAATGAATTCATTATTTTAAATAACCAGGAGGAGAATTACCTGTGGAATTTCTGTATTTCTTTCCTATGAGAACATAAAGGTTTATGAAGGGTTAAAATAACATGAATTCTGCTTTTATTTTTATTTTTAATGTAAAATTAAACAGATAAAGTAGTAGACACAATGTACCTATCATCCAGGCTTAATAGTTATCAAGACCACTTTCATTCTCCGTAATGGTCTGAAGCAAATCACAGCCATCATATCATTTCTTTTTTTTTATTAGTAATGGCAAATGTTATTTATAACAAGGGGAAAATCAGCATGACTGTGCCAGACCCAATGGACTTCCCTTTGCCAGTTAAAATTCAAGGTTGAATTACTGCATTTTGGTACCTGCAAAGCACTCTGAACATAACATTCTGTCATTCTGTGAAAGAGCAAATGGAAGTCATTTAAACCAGCTGAGCGACAGGATGGGGAATTGGCATACCTACAGCACAGGATACACAGCACCACGCACCTATTTCAAGGGAATGAAGAGTGGGTGGCCGGAAGACAGAAACTCTTTTCCCCATTTAACCTGTAATTTGACAACATCTGTGAAGAATTATCCCCAACGTTGGCATCATAATTGTTGTATCTAACATCAATCACCAGCAAGGGGAAATTACTTGAAATAGATGTTAACAGCATTATAGTTCAACAACATGAAAGTCAAAAATGAGAGGAATGAAATCTGTAAGACAGCGCCCAAATTAATCAAGGGGCTAGAGAGACACTAAATTGTTTAAAGCAAAATTAGGTGCCACATTTGCTTATGTAAGAAGAGCTTAGATTCTACAGATGATGATCTATTCCGTACTCTAGGTATTAAAAAGTTGAGTAGTTTATATTTTTTGCACTATTGCTTCAGTATTAAGAACAATATCAATATGAACACTTTATACATAAACTTTAAAAAGCAATGCAAATGATGATCCTTTTCCAAATGAGTATCATTGATAGAATGATACGGTCACAGTCTTCCAGGAACCTGAACTTTCAACAAGCCCGAGGACACAGCATGCCCTTCTATTAGTTCTGTTTCTTATTCATCTGCACCCCCAGAACTCTTTAATGTAGTAATGCCCCAAATGTATATTTTTCAGTTTAGATCTACTCCCTACTTATGTGTTCAGTTGCTGATGGGTTACCTCCATTTGGAAATCTAAGGGCAATGCCAAACTTAACATGCTAAAAGTGGGTTCCTGGTCTTTTCTCAAAACCAAACCTTCCCCTTTTATAGTATTTCCACTCCCAGAAGTGGCATCACCACCTCTCCAATTCAATCCCTCAAATTTGAATTTATCTCTGACTCTATTTCACTCATACTTTACAGAATAGTCTGGCAGCTCTACCTTCAGAATACACCCAAAATCTGACTACTTTTCAAAAATTTCACAGCTATCATCATATTCTTCCCTATTACTTCTTACTTGAATTATTATACCAGCCTCTGAACTGATCTTCCCACTTCTGCCCTGGCCTTCCTGCTTCTACTCTCTGCATGGCAGTAAGTGTGGTCCTTTTAAAACAAAATCAGATCTTGTTACTCCTCTGCTCCAAATGGCTTCTCATTTCACTAAGAGTAAAAGCCAAAGTCCTTACAGTGGCTTAAAACTCTTTCCCACATTCACACCATCACTCCTCCCTCCACTCTTTCCTATTCCTTGAACACACAGGCATGTGCCTTCACCTAATAGCTTTTGTATTTTCTACTCTTTTTTTCTGGGGCACTTCTCCTCCTGATATCTGCAAAGGCTCTTTCACCTCCTCCAGGTCTGTGACAAAATGGTTCATTCTTTATTTTTTTATATAGTTCTCTTATTTTAACTGAAGTATAGGTGATTTACAATGCTGTGTTAGTTTCAGGTGTACAGGAAAGTGATTCGGTTATACTTGTTCAGATTCTTTTCCATTATAGGTTATTATAAGATATTGAATACAGTTCCCTGTGTTATACAGTAGGTCCTTGTTGTTTATATATTTTACATATAAGAGTGTGTAACTGTTAATCCCAAACTCCTTATTTATCCCTCCCCCTCTTTCCCCTTTGGTAACCATAAGCTTGTATCCTATGGCTGTGATTCTACTGTAAATAAGTTCATTTGTATCATTCTTTTAGATTCCACATATAAGTGATATTATATGATACTTGTCTTTCTCTGTCTGACTTGCTTCACTTAGTATGATGGACTCTAGGTCCATCAATGTTGCTACAAATGGCATGATTTCATTATTTTTTATGGCTGAGTAATACTCCTGTGTGTGTGTGTGTGTGTGTGTGTGTGTGTGTGTGTGTGTGTGTGTGTGTGTTTAAAATAACTTCTTTATCTAGTCATCTGTTGATGGACATTTAGGTTCCTTACATGTCTTGGCTACTGTAAATAGTGCTGCTGTGAACACTGAGGTGCATGTGTTTTTTCAAATTATAATTTTCTCTGGTAATATGCCCATGAGTGGGATTGCTGGATCATACGGTAATTCTATTTTTAGTCTTTTAAGAAACTTTCAGACTGTTTTCCATAGTGGCTCCACCAAATTACATTCCTACCCTTTTCTCCACACCCTCTCCAGCATTTATTATTTGTAGACTTTACACTTTTGATGAAGGCCATTCTGACTGGTATGAAAATGGTACATTCCTTGGGTAACCATCTCTACTATCCATAATTCCACCATGCCAAAAATCCCTATGTCTTTAATCTCCTTAATTTTTTTATTGTAGGACTCATCACAAGCAATCATCACCATGCAATTGTGTTTTATATTCATTTTATTTATTCTGTTTCTCTTCATTTGCCTATAACTTGTCCTTTTTAACTAACTACATGGTTGGCAGAGACAGAGAATTTGGTTAGAAAAGATTCAAGGTGGCTTATCACTGATTTTCCAAGTTAAAGCAGTGGATATGCTTCCATTGTAACTATTTTCAAAAATGATCATGAAAAAGGAGGACTACCAGGCTTTCCGGTATATGCAGCATATAACCTTGCACTTACATGTAGTCTCTTTGATATGGATGAGAGTTGATGGAGATGGATGGGGATAATGACTTCTTTCTATATCATATTTATCTTACTCTACCTATGTGTATGTGCTGTCTAGACTATTGCCTTTGGTGGAACAAGCAACATAAATTATTCTCACAATTCTTCCATCAGTCTCATAGCCAACATTTCTTAAGGTGAGAACAATTATCCAAACCATTTTATAATGGTTTCATGCAATTCAAGAATTAACTTATGTGGGCAATTCTTAGTAGATACAGTATTTTAGGCTAGTAAATTAGGTAGTTCACTACTAATATCTCTCTGCTCACTTCAAGACTCAGCATTCCTTTCATTCACTTCCCAAGCTGCTTGGAGTACTGGCTGATGAGGGCTGAAAGCTGAGTCCCTCCATGGAAACTGCCCTTAGGTGAGGAGGCTGCCCCACCCAAGTGTACGCTTTATCCCCAAGAGCACCTCACACTTTATGACTGTTCAGTAGGGGAGGGACTACAAAGGTTCACAATTTTCCCTTCTTTTTGGGAAACTCTACAGGGATATCTTAGCTCTAAGGGGTCCTTCTAAGATTGGCTAAGGCTTTTTTTTTTTTTTTTTTTTTGGCTAAGGCTTTTATTGCAAGTGGATCACAGTTCAACTTCTCCCTCTGTTCAATGCTCCTTCCTTGACTCATTTACTGTGTTGCTTCTGAAAATACTTGAACACAAATCTCTTACTGAACACAAATTTCAGCCTCAGAGTCTGTTCCTGAGAACATGACTTAATACAGGTGGTGGCAGAGGTGGTCCAAGGCATTAGACTCTAAAAAGGAATTTGAATCTGGCAGTCACCAGACTGGCATTGAGAGATTGGCATTAGACTGGCGTTAGTGGTAGTAGATGCAGGACTGATAGCCTCCGGCTTATGGCATGGTGCAAGTGTCAAAACTTTCAGGAAGGCTACCCTGATAGGAAGTATCACTGGATAGGGATGGATTGGTGGGTTCAGTATTTTAAGTGATTGTGAAGTTCGGAGGATAAGTAATTATAAAGACTACAGACTCAAAGAATCATTGCTGGGGGCTACCAATGCATTGGAGAAAGACAATAAAAAGGTGAGGTAAGTAATCACAAATTTACGAGTAATTGTAGAAACCAGGCCTTTAGTTGCCCGTAAAAGGGCTCTAATCTCCCACAGCAAGAATTAGGAAAATGTTAAAGAATACCTGCAGGACTACAATATTAGAACGGTAGAGCTCTAGAGAAGGTTTGAATCCTCAGTGCTGATAAGCCTGACACATCAAAGTCAGAGCTCTCATTGTGTTGAAAGGGGACCCTGAAACTTGATATCAAGACATCTGAATGGATATTCTCAACAATCTTGAATCCTGAAACTCTTTGAGTAAGCAAAAGTGGGTCCCTCTTCCCTGCCAAAAACTAGTGCTAACGCCTTTACTTGATGATGATGTAGACACTTCCATCTTGCAAGACAATATATGAACACTTAGGATGTATCCCCACTTCTCTTTCTAATAATAGGACCAATAACTAGGGTTAAATCATGAAATAAACCAGCCAGGGATATGCTAGGCTGCTAAGGGATGAATGAGACTTACCTGAAGGAACAGTAGGACCTATTCAGGACACAGGGGTGAGAGCCAGGGGACTGTGCATGAGACTGGATCCTGAGGACACCAAACCAAGGAGAGTAGAACACAGCTGGGTAAGGGAGAGTTTGTCAGTATGGGAGAACTTTCATTATCACAGTACAGAATTTACACCTCGACAAGATTCCCCAGAGAAGGTGCTACACTACTATAGTGAGTCCTAGAAGCTGGAAGACATGACAGCCCACTGTAAGTGAAGAAACATACCTGAACAGCTATAGAATTCAGTGCAAGAAAGGACACAAAAACTCAGAGAAGCAAGCACGATACAGTGGCTATACTGTGTGAGGCTGGGAAAACACACTGTCAAATATATTGCATGGGAGGCACTATACGACACTCCATTTACAAAAGCAATAAAGAATGCACTAGGGAAAGGGGCACCAGCAGCTCCAAGGAGCTCAGCGGTGGATGTCCTTTCTAAGCCAGGGATAATAAAGATGCATTTACAGTACTGGGCTTCCTCATAGCAGTTTGGATGATAGCATCCTGAAATAACAGAGGCAATTGGGTACTAATTGTCAGAAGAAAAGTGTGTTCAATTTCTTTATGAGTAGCAATGTCAGAATGATGGCTAGGGCGTCCCCACATATAAGGAGCTATGAACATTTTAATAGCACACAGAACCCTAGACAAAAGACAGATAAGCAGTCAACATGAATTTTGATTAATGTATGCAATCAACTGTCATCGAGGATGGAAGATGAGATTGAGCGTAACCATCCCAATAAAAAGTCATGATTTTTTATGGCTGAGTAGTATTCCATTGTACAAATGGACTCCAGCCAGCTTTCAGTCATGAAAACCTTTGACACCTTAAGAGATGGGTCCCAAGAAACAAACTTACAATAGCACAATTTCATATGATAGTTGTTCCTTCAGCTTTTCCTGAAAGAAATCTTGATTACTTATTTGGAAACTGTACACTGGTGAAAGAGAACAACCCAAATTTACCAAGAATTGCATGGCAAAGGGTCTGAGTCGGTGTTGAAACCCATAGAACTGCTTAAGTGAGAATGTATGGAAGGCAGGTAATAAATGGAATCCTGGTCTGGGTCCAGCTCACCGAGGGTCTTTTGAGCAAATAGATACACTTGGTGATCTTATCTCTAGACTCTGGAAGTATAACTGAAATGGACACATTTGGTCCTTGGCAGAGTTCTTCCACTGTTTTCTTGACAGGAGCAACGATTTGTCTTGATTAAAATCAGTACTCATTCCTGCCTTTCCTGCTTGTGGGGCCTTAACCAGCACTACTATTGAGAGCTTTCAGATTGAGATCCTGAATAACATTATATCAGACCAAGGAAACCACTTTACTGCAAAGAAGGTATAGCAGTTGGACACATGGTCATGGGATTAGCCAATCCAGTAACATACTGCGTAATTCAGAAACTATCTGCCTGTAAGAATAATGGGACAGCCTTCAGAAAGTACAACTGAAGACCATATTGAGGTAATAATCTGACTGGATCAGGCATCATACTTCAGGATACATCCCAAATCAATTACCATTATACGGTGCTCTATTCCCAATACATAAATGCACGGCTCCAGGAACCAAACAGAAGTAGGCCTGACTTCACTTGTCATCACTCCTAGTAATCTATTGGGAGAATCTGTGCTTTCTGCCCTATAACTCTGGGATTTATGGGTTTAGAGATCTTGTTGCTCAGAAGAGAAATGTTTTCACTTGGGGACATAGCAAGAGTCCATTAAACTTCATCTATGACTGACATCCAGTTACTTTGGGCTTCTTGTCCCAACAGACTAGGAGTTAAGGAAAGAAGTCATCAGTCTGGCAGGGGTAATTAATGGACATCAGGAAAAGACAGAACTTGTGTTGCTCATGGACTCAGGGAAGGATACACTTTGCATTTAGTGATTCACTGGGTGGTTTGTTTGACAATAAATGAACAAGTGTAGGAGTCTTGGTCTAATAAGTGTGTGATGGTCAGAGTCACCCTTCTTAAGGTGAGAGTCTGGGTCATCCCACTAAGTAAGTTTTCTAGACCAGCAGAGGTACTAGCCAGGGTGAGTGACGTCTAGACCAGGCAGGATAATCTTGAATGTCATTGCTGACCTGATACCAGCTGCATTAGTGAGGACTGTATTTTATGCCACTCATCTTTTCTGTAAATATCCATAAAACTGATCAACTAGAATCTTGACAGATCTAGTCCCAGTTGAGATGAACATATTATAAGAAGTGGGTCTGAGTGATACAAAAAGTGAACTGTGGTGGGTACTTTGGGACACAGCCCAGATAAATCCTTGAAAATCAAAGTACTCATCCCCTCAGACCTGGAAGCACTGGCGTCTGGTGCCCACAGCCAAGCTTCTCCCTCAGGATTATGGTAGGTCGAAGGAACTGTTTGCACAAGGTCAACACCCCTCCTTGGGGACAAGGTCACATTCAGTGGCTAATAATGGAATACAAAAGTCCAATTTCTCTGCCTCAATTTGGGATAAGTGTGCGAAGGCATTTAAGACTCCAAGTTTCCTGTGGGATCGGTCGAGACCTCTGATGAGATAGCATCATAATTTAACATCTCATTCTGCCCAGACCTGCTGCCTTTCTTTCTTATCCAGAGAGGAAACTACAGAGTCTTCATATAAGCAAATTTCTTTCTCAAAGTCTGTTTCCTTGAGAACCTGACCTAAGAGAGGTGGTGATGCTTTGTTACCAATTCTTATTGTAAATATTGATATTAACGTTTAATAGAAAATTTGACTATATAAATGTAGATACATATGTTAAAATACTTATATTTATATTATGACAATAGATATATAACACATTTATGTATAAATATACATTTACTCTAATATACATATGTGTGTTTATATATTCACGTACATATACATATTATGTATATAAACTTGCACATAAACTTTGCTAATGTTGGCACTGATTTTTATAGTGCTGTAGAAAAGGCATGGTGATCATCTTTATTTCCTCAAAAAATTATCCCCATCCAAACCCTCTTGGTACACAATCAGGATGAGCCTTATTTCAAAAAGTATGACATTATTATTACTTTGAATAATATTAGCTAACCTTTACTGATTGATTGGCAGTACATTGATCAATGACAAAGACAGTAAAAAAAGGATAGAACTCAAGTAAATCTCTGTTCATAAGAGAACATTTTAAGAGAAAACATGGTTCTGATCAACAAAATACAGCTACATGCAGCTCAGAAAATGTGCACATACCCTGGGGTCCTTTTGCAATAGAATAGCTTTAGAGTAAACCAAATTCAAATTTGATATTATTGATTTAATATCTGAAGTGTGCTTATGCTTGAAAAATATGGCAAATATAAAATTCAAGTTCTATCTAATACCATTGACTTGTAAGGTAATCAATTACACAAAGAAACATTACATCTTAGAAATATGAAAACTAAAAGCTGAAGTACTAATTGACCAGGTAAAAAGATTTGGGTGAAAATATACAACATTTTCAAGAAGACCAATAGTCTGCTCCACAAATCTAGAGAGGTGAGTGAAGGAAAATACTGGATATTCTCAAAATAAAGATCTTAGGAGCCCTTCTCTGCTAGGACCGTGGAAGTGAGAAATGGTTGGGTCGCATAGGTGGTCTCGAGCAAATTTTAATTAAATTGAGTAATAAAAAAGTACTGCCCTTTATGGTGAGAAAGAACTCATAAAATTTTTGTACAAATGCCAGGTAATGCTTGCATTAATGTCCATGAGGGGTTTCTTTTTTGCCGTTTTCAGCTCTATAAAAGTTCCACCTAAAAAAATAATGAAGATCCTAGTCTTCCTTACATGTTTTGTGAATCAAAGCCACGTCACAGATTAGCCCATGGTAACTTTGGTAATCCGAGTCTATCACACACTAATAAAAAAAAAGTGAGGTGACTTTCAAAAACTCATAGTATCTAGTTATTTCTTCCTTGAAATGAGTCACATTAAAATTTAGTTGATAAGGGAAATTCTAATCAATATTCTGTTTCATGAATGATATAGTCTAAGAAATTTGCTTGTTTTACCTGTCCCTTCAAAAATTCTGTCATCTCTCTAGTCAAACATGTCCTTCACTAGACATCCAAATTATTTCTCAGAAACTCAAATTTGATCATGTTACCCTCCCACATAAAAAATATTTCCTGGATCCCCACAACTCCAGGCTGAAGTCCAAACTGCCTTTTTGTCTTTGCCATCTACCTCTCCTAGATGTTGCCGGTCACCCAGAGTTATTGTTCTCCATGTATTCTGTTGTACCCAGCGTCGTTATTTGTTTGCAAATTACTCTCTACAGGAGGGGTGCTCTCCTGTTGTCCATTCTGCTTCCTTCTCTTTGTGCAGTGTGACAGAGAATGAAGGGCACACGTTTTGGATTCAGAAAGATGTGGCTTAAAGTTCCAATTTGCTAGGAATGTGACCTTGAGGAAAACATTTAATCTATCTTAGTGTTACTATTTTCATTGTTAAATGGTGAAAATAATGATTTTATAGGATTGTGGTGACTGACAAAGTATTTATTATGTGAATACTTCTTGTTTCTTAAACATAGTATGTGCTCAATAAATAGCAGCTTTTATTACTTTCATCATAAAAATGATAGGCCCTATGTAATTGCTTCTCTGGTTCGTCCATGCTAAATTAGATACTCCCAATGGCATCGCTGAGTTCCAGAGTAATTTATAGAAACTAGAACTTATTATAATTTTGCATGCTATTCTACCTTTCTTTGGTAGCCAGTTTCTTAAGTTTACCATTTGTAGAAATCTTTAAATAATCTTTTCCCCTGCTTCCACTCTACCTTTGGTATAATTCAATTAATTAAATCGTTACAGAATAATATAATTATCTCTGTATATTTGTCTGCCTCAAATTGTTAAGGACCTTGGGGGGAAAGTTTATAGCTGAAGTTGGTGGCTGATTGCCAAATCCTTTTCCTCTTACTCTTTGACGTAAAGCTAGACTGCATTTCCCAAGCTCATCTACAGTTAAGTGTCGCTACAATATTGCCTTCTAGCTAAACCATTCTGAACTAGATCAGTGCATCTCATACACCCAGGCCCGGTTCAAAAAAATTGCTCATACATTAACCATTTGCTCTTGTCCTTCCAGCGTGTTTAAATAAGCCCAACACCTATAAAACGTCATGTTAAATACGACTTCCAGAGACCAGAAATGGAGGGAGTCTGGGTACCTAAATCGTTACTTTGAGAAGGGACACGTATGGATCAGGGACAACCATATCATAAGAAATGAACTTCTGTTATGTGAGGCCAGGGGTCAGCAATCTTTTCCGGTCAAGGACCAGACAGTAAATATTCTCAGCTTTGTGCACTGTATGGCCTGTGTTGCAACTACTCAGCTTTGCTGTCGTAGAGCAGAAGCAGCTGAAGACAATATAGAAGTGATGGGATGTGGCTGTGTTCCATTAAAGCTTTATTTATGGCACTGAAATTTGAATTTTATGATTTCCACATATTATGAAATAGTATTCTTGTTTTGATTTTTTTTCAGTCACTTAAAAAAGAAATAACCATTCTTAGCTCAAGGAGTTTAAAACCCAAGCCAGGATACTTAGGCTGTAATGAGCCCACTATTGTTAGGTCACTGAAACTTCAGAGTTTACTAGTTACAGAAATAGTTGTTAGCTTACAAATACAAGAGATGTGATTTATTTATTATTGTATTTTCAGGAACAAATAATGCACATAGTAGGCAGTCAATCAATTGTGTAAAGAATGAATAAATAAATGAATGGGTGGATTTAATCTGACTCTACCTTTCTCTTAGGAAATCATTCAGAGCAGAATATATAGCTAAACAAATTGGCATAAATCCCATAGTTCCTTAATTCTGTGCTATATCAAGTACTCTGAATATTTTACAAAAGAATTTGAGGATAATAAAAATGCACTTAAATTTCAACATATTTTTGAAAAACGAGATTCAGAAACATGTAAGGGCCAAAGTACTGCATGAGTCAATGTGAAAACCATAATAATAAAAACTAGACTTTCTCATAATAACTAATGCACTAAGATAACATTACAATAAAAATTCATTGTCAGTGTTGATTTTAGCATTATCTTAAAGTCATAGCTTCAGAGGAAGTAAGATAGATTCAGTTAAGGATTATTTGCTCTCATTCTATCCCAGCTCTTTCTTCGCAGACCTATTTTGATTGTTACTTATTTAATGCATTCTTTCCCAATTAGATGTTAAGCCATATGGTGACAGGACCTTGTCTATTTTCCTCCTATGTTCTCAGCAATTAACCCAGTTCTTGGCACCCATCAGACATTAAATACATATTTGTAAAGTGAATGGATAAACCATACATATGATTCTGTTTAATTAAAAAGGGAGAATAGTTGGAAGACTATTGTAAATCACATGAAAATTTTATAGAAGTCAAGTATCCTTTACTTGGCATAGCACCAAGTAGCTCCAAAAAGGAAATAGCTATCTTCCAAATTTAGAAATAAAATCATTGAATTAAAAAAAAAAAAGTGTGTTGTTCTGAGCAGAAATGACCCTTAGATCATTTTAGTAAAGAAGAAACGGGATTCTTTGTAAGAAGCAACTATGTCTTTTTCATTATATATAAGAGGAAGAAAAATGGCTGTTGTTAAACTAGGCTGAAGGAAGCCCAAAGCCTTATAACAAATGTAGTGGTCACAGTTAAGTTTGCTCCGAGGTAAGCATGCCAGGCCAATCGAAGACATCAGAGGAACTTCAAAAGCCTGCATCACCTAAGCAGGCTGGCAAAGAATGCCATTTTTAATCACCCTTGGTCAATTTATGAGCCTGGAACTCTCTCAAACATCTAGCAATTCCTAAACTTAATTCAGGTACATATAGTTCCAAGCTCATAAGGTTTTAGCCTTGGTGTCACAGAATCAGAACAGAAAATGAAAATACTGCCATATAAACAGAGCATAGTGTTTCAGCCACATATCTCCCTTTTAAGAGAGTATATGGGGACACAGAGAGGGAGAACAATTCTCAGATATATAGCCCACCTAGGTAAAGCACTTTCAAATGTACTTCATTTATTTACTTTAGGCCATTTTTGGCTCAAAATCATGCAAAATTACTGTCTCTAGTTTCATTCTGCTCTTTTGAAATAGTCCAGATTTTGCGCTAAGAGTTTAAAGCCACAGCAAAGAGCTAGGCCAAGAGGGAAAGCTTTTGAAGAGTTCTCACAGCTGTGAAAACACAGGCCTCAGGCTGTGTGCAGAGTTACTTCAAACAGCTGCTTCAGGTGACTAAACACCTTGAGTCTCATTCATCAAGTGTTGTTTATACTGGCTGACAGACCAGACTTGGAGAATTAACTCAGAGAAAAAAGATGCACTACACACCAAGTATGGGAAAGGAACCCCTGTTCTTTGAATTTGAAGCAAAGAAGAAAAAAAAATAATAACTTGAGTAAATTTAAAATCAAGCAGAACAGAAATAATTTTATTTTATGTTAATATTTCTTTCAATACCCTTTGCATCTTTACGATCAAAGGGGAAACAAAACTTACAGTTTGCTACTTTTTGATCCTGAGAGTAAAATTGAGATGGACAACTCTTACATGCAGGGAAACACCTTAAATCCATGGTCACAAAACTTCTCATTAATTATCAGTGAGCACAATATTGAAAGAGCAGGTATAAATAATGCATTTTCATTATTTTTAAAAAGGAAAATAAGGCTTTCTTCTTGCCTGGATTCACTGCTTTCTTGCAAACATTGTCTCATCAAGGCTTGGCCATAGGGTTCATCACCCAGTATTAAAAAATTCTTTCATCAAATCTATTCAAAAAGGTGACATGATAATATATTTTAAACCATGTAACTATTTGCATGGATCAAAAGAAGAATGAAATAAAATGACATGAGTCAGTGTCAGGCGAAGTGTTACTAGTTAAGTAAGCTTTAAATATTGAAAGCCAGTTTTAATATTTCCTTTTAATCTAGAAATATGTCACTTGGTAATTTTTTCTTTATAACATCAGGGTGGTTACGAACAACATTTACCATGGCTTCATTCAGCACTAAGCAGGAAAATCTACCCAACCTTCTCCTTTGTCACGGTTGATGTTGTCGGTTGTCACTTTTACTGGCAATTAGTTTATTGTTTATATTATGGCAGGTTTCAAAAGTTAGATGTCTATTCAGCCCCCCATTCACTAGTTTATAAATGATTTTTGAATATTGCCTCTATTTTTCTGATTTTTTTTCCAGTTCGAAAATGGCTTTCAATTTTTTAAATCAGTATGGTTTAAAGCAGTCCTCAAGTTTACTGTGCATAGAAATGAACTGAGGATCTTGTGGAAATGCAGATTCTGACTCACCAGGTCTAGGTAGGCTCTAAGATTCTGTATTTCTAATAAGCTCAAACGTGAAAACTTATTCAGGGACCACATCTTGAACAGCAAGGCACTAAAGAATGCTAGTCTTGAATAACAAAGGGGAAAGACCTTTTTTTTTAAAGTTTGTTTTCTTTCCTAGCTATATGAGAATAGAGACAAACATTCGTTACCCAACCATTAGGCAAAATAATGATGGAAAACAAGGTTATAGAGTCAGAATGTTCTACTATTTAGAGTATAGAACTAAAGAGGTATATTACTGTACATTTGATGCCAAGGCATGCAGAAGAGGTCAGGGGCATTAATTCAAAGAGGACACGGATGTGAAAAATCACTGTTCATCTTTCAATATCATAATCAATGAGATAATGACAGTGAGACGTGTGGGTAAAGGTACCTGGGAGGACAGTGCTGGCCACATCCGGGCAGGAACAATGAGATAAATGGAAAGAAACATAATTTTCATTAGCAAAGAAATGAAAAATGCAAGCAAACAAACAACAAGGTCAGGAATTGGGGAGGGAAAGGAAATTAGGGAAAGTATAAAAAAAGGAATATTTACTGAAAATCTACTGTTCTACAAATTAGAATCCTTTGAGGCAGCCATTGCATATACTTTATAGATGAAGACAGTAAGTCTCTATATTGGGTTATTAATGTGAATGCAGGTAATAGCAGCCAGATTTGAATCCAATCCTGTCTGGCTTGTAAGTCTGTCTGTCTGTCTGTCTACCAATCATTCTGACTCTCAAAAAAAAAAAAAAAAAAAAAAGACAAAAGGACAACTTAGGTATAAAAAAAATGCCTGACACTATGAGTGCTCTAAGAAAAACTGAGAAATCAAGCAATGTATGAGTTTTGAGAAGGGTCACAGAAAAGTCCACTTGAGAAGTGTAGTAGGAAAGAAAGGTGCGCGGGGAATAAGTGATGAGTAGTGGGAAATGTGCACCGGATGGCAAATGTTCTGCAAAATGGCTAACACCCACTGGTTACAGAATTAATTATACAAGGTTTAGCACTGGCTTTTCAGATCCAGGCCATTAGGTACGTTTCCATTTAATCTCAGCTGCTTTATATAAAATATAAGACCAGTCCATTCAAATCATTGAGTAATTACTATCTACCAGTTACTGTATCAGGGACTGAGTTAATGAAACTTTTTATGGTTCATCAAAATATATTTGTAGGGAAAACTTGTTGGGAAAGAGTCTTGGTAATATTAAAATTGCTTCACAATGAACGCTTAAGGATAGAGTAATTGAATCATTCTCTCAGATCAGTTTAAAGATGAAGGGTGTTTCTGGATCACAAAAATATCAATACTTCTCTTGCCCCTATCTTATGAGACAAAGACATATATTTTATATACAATACAGAAATATGACTTGCAAGATTAAATTGTAAAGAGAAAGCAATGTGAATTTAAGAATGACCAACACCCTACATGAAATGTGTCTTCAGAGACAAATCTCTTTCTGCTTCGTTAAAGATACGAGTAAGGCAATAAAGCACTGCAATAACCAATGACTCAGCTTTGCTGATTCCACCATGCAAAGGTGGGGTAGGGCATGACACCAAAACCAAACCAACAGACAGGCAATCAAATTACTCCTTATTATGGCATTTCAGGAAATGGTAACACTGCTCAATAGAGAATCCTAGTAGAGGGTAGTGTTTGAGGTTGTTATCTTACAGGGTCAGTGGTGCCAACTTTGTGAGACAATCTCTGCATTTTTGTATTTGTAACATTAACGATACCTCGTATATTTTGGTTCCCTTTGCCAGATGGCAGAAAAAGAAAACAAAAACCTGAATTGTACTGTATCTAATTCATTTCTTTAAGGTTTGGGTTGAAATTTTTATCCTCTACAAAAATGAGACTTGTTTTACAAAGAACAAAGTAATTTGGAAAAGGAGGACATTTCCAAAAATCCTTCTGGGGAGAGCCCGTGAGAATCAGAGGGTGCCCATCTGTTACTCACTTTAATATACTCTTGTTTCAGCTTGCAAAGGATTTTCTCTCTGCTCTCCTATCCTTTACCTGTGTGTCACGATGTAAATCTGAAACCAAATATTCTTCTCCTCTCCTATTTAAACTCTTACCAAAAGTTAATTTGCTTGGACAACTAATACTATACCAGACAGCGGGTCTCAAGAAGAGCTGTTACGATCACCTGTCACTGGAATTTTCAGGAATTACAAAATAAATAAAACCGTGGATTGGTATTCCTGAGGGCAGGGGGCGGGGTGTTATTTACGTGATTTCTCCACCTAGAAAACAATTGCTTAAACCTTAAATCTGCATGCCAACTTTTACTTTACGGCATTTCTTTTTCTTGGTTTCCTTCTCTCCCTACTTATTCTTTCTCTGCCTGTGTGCCTAACAATACTCTGAGGGTACCACTGAGTAAATCCTCCAAGACTGCTGTGTGTCTCCCGTAGTCTCTGCCTTGCAAACAGACTGGCAGCCGGTAGCTTACATGTGCTTCTGATTATGTTAATGAATTAGAGGTCAGGCCCTTTGACTCTTCAGTTAAAGCAATCTGAATCCAGTTAAAAGTAAAATTAAACTAAAAAGAGTTTTGGTTACCTCATAATCTCACCAAAAATAGCTCATTTAATATATAGTGAAATCTGGCATAAATGAGAGTCTCTTCTTTGATCTATGTACAACAAAGCTAGAAAACAATTTCCTCAACTCTAAGAATGATAATAAAATATATATTTTACTTACTGAAGCAAATGCAATTACTCAAATTTTCCACCTAATGCATGGTGGTAAATTCCATCACAACTTCACAAGGTGAAAATGGTCAAATATGGACAAACTTGGCTCCAAGTTTCAATCTGCTCCTTTGAAATTTTGGAAAGACAGCTGCCTGGTATCCTAGCCACCTCGTGTTAACAGGGAGCAATAAAGTGTAGGGGAGAGCACTGCTTCCTAGAGTGGGTTTCTGGGACAAACAGGCTCCACTTGCACAACAGGAAGCCAACACTTTGGGGCTATTGGTGGTTCCCAGAGTCAATGGAAATATTTTATTCGTAGATATGTTTGAGCTCAACATACCTGAAAAAAAAAAGAAATAAAGAAATAGAAAACAAAATGTAGTGTTTAAAATCTTTAAGCAGCTGTTGATACAAGCATTGGTCTCTCTAACGTTTCTCAGGGCCAAACCCACTTGTCCAAATCCATGAGATACGGGAAAAGAAGAGGACCATGCACACCCTAAATTTGGTCATGGACAGGCAGGTTAAAGCAGACAGGCATGGTCAGGCTCTTTAGTAAACTCTGTTCCAGAAAGACTTCTCCCATGGGACAAGAAATTATAAGGTGTATTATGGAAACAGAGATCAATATCCAACATAGCATTTTCCTTTACAGATCAGACTATCTATAAGAAGATAAGGCAGATAATTTTTACTAATCATGAGGACTTTGGTGAAATATTGTACAACTGATTATTCAGTCAAGTAGATCTGTGGTATAATGTTATTAGTCAAGGTTTACTAAGCATGGTCATGGTCTAAGCACTTTATATGTTTGAAATATTTAATGCCCATACCTGATGAAGCAGTTCCTATTATTATTCATATTTCACAGATGAGAAACCTGGAGCAGAGGGGTTGAGTGACTTGTCCCACAGCATATAACTGGTAGGAAGTGGAGCCATGGTTTAAACCTAAGCTAATCCCAGAGTCAGCATTCCTAACCATTGACCACACTCAGCTTTATGAACATGATAGCAACCTGAATATTGTCTTCAAAATTTTGTTCTTTATATTACTACTAAAGTAATAATGCTTTCTTATTATTCAAGGAGGATGGAGTCTTTAAATTAAATTAGATGTTGAAATTAGGTGGGGTCTTGCCCTGACACTGCTAAATTTTGGCAGCATGTAGGTCTCAAACAATGAACCAGGACTGGCCACAAAAACCTCCAGCACAGCAGAGCCTCCAAAGGCAAAGAATGAGAACAGTTACGGAAATGAGACTAAGCACTTTCCAATGTATATTTAGCTATGAGAGACTTATTGAAACCATTGGTAGTGTCTTTGTCTTGTGTCAGCTTAGCTAGAACTACATTTCCCAGAGTTCCTTTTCCTACAGGCTCCTGGGTCAGAGTTGGCCACAAGAGAAATTTACATGAGATTTGCAAGGCAGAAACAAGGAAGCAGGCATTTTTATGGTCTAAGTTTTCATACGGAAGGCCCTTGTTTGCATGCACTTATGTAATTGCTTTCGATCTCACTCATCTTGTTGGTGTCGATAACAGCCAGGTTTATCAGACCTCTTCCCTCAACTCCCCAGAACCCTGGGGAAGGCACATGGGCAGAAGGGGTGCCAGTTTACACTACAGATCACCTGTGTCATTGACCCCTGGAGGCAGTGAGAAACAGGCATGGTCCTGGTGTGCCCAACAGGTTCCTATTATTCCTTGGTCTCTCCTTCTTTATGTCTATCTGCCCTTCCCAGCTGATGTCTTTACTGACATTAGGCCCATCAGCAGATGCAGTTACAGCAGGCTTATGTAGACTGCTCAACAGGAATGATGTAACATTTAATCACTTGGTTAAATTTCTTATTCCATATCACTCATGGTGGATCTGCTTCTCTTATTGAACCGTGAACAGTATACCAGTCATTCCTTGTGGATTGAGTTTAGTAAACTTTTAGAATTTGGGGCTACGGATGCTATCAGGGATAGCCAGTCATGGTAGAAAAGACAAAGGTCAGAAAAATGTAGTACTTCCTTAAAATCAGAGTGGGGAAACAAAAGTTCAGCTGAAACAAAGAGCATGCAATATATGAACAATTAAATAAAATACAGTATTTATCAAGTGGGTTTTACTCCTACCATAAGATATCTATTTCACGTGTCATATGACTTAAGCATGCTACCATGGCAACATGGAATTTCTGAGGCAGAAATTGTCTTGCTCATAGAAAAATGGGGATAACTATGAATTATCATGATTCAGTGATTTGAACCTGGCTGTAGATCCAGCCTTCATGCGGGTATACCTACATACTGAATAATGGCAGCAAGAAGTTGAATTTGATGTCATAAAACTAGCTAAATTCCATTTGTGGGGACCCTCAGGAAAAATTAAACTTTCTCTAACACCACCTACCCACAAGAAATGAATAGAGACTGTCTAATGCAGTTGTGTCCATCTGAGCTGCCAGAAATCAAACTATACATGATGACTAACTAGTTATGAAGAAAAAAACCCAAAAAACAAACTTCAAAGAGTTAAGAAACAATGTTTTAAGCACTTCCAATTCTGAAAGGAAATCCACAGCAAATTTCAGCACAGCTGGGTTAACTACATGGCTTGGTTTTCTCTGGACACCCTGGTCTCTGCTTGATTTACCAGAGAAAATATTCACAAACTTCTCTTTCATTCTCGAATACGTTACAGTTTTGACAAAAATTATCTTTTACCCTAGTAATAAGCCAATCACATGGAAAGTGAAGATCAGATGAAATAATAAAAATAGCTAACTTGTATTGAGTACTATTCTATGTTGGCATTGTCCTGTGAAATTTAACATATTACTTTATTTAGTCCTAGCAAACTCATTCCACCATGAGGGGAGTATCGTTAACACTCTCTTTAGTAAGAGGCCTGAGCCATGTAGAAATTGCAGCTCACCAAAGCCCACATGGCTGTAAGTGGCAGAGCAGAGCAATCGAAATTTAGAGGCCTTGACCATTATGACAAACTACAGTATGAGTCTAAGGACAGTGGATGGCAATGCCCTGGCTTTGCACAGAGAGAATCTTTCCAGTTTCTGCCCATCCAAAGTGCTTCAGTTTCCCCACACGTTTGCTAGTGTTCTATTCCAAAACATGTGATGGTTGATTTTATATGTCAACGTGGCCAGGCTGTGGTGACTAGTTGCTGGGTTACCCATGATATGTTACTATGAAGGTATTTTGTAGATGTGATTAACATTTATAATCAGCTGACTTTCAATAAAGAAGATTACCCTCCATAATGTGGGTTTGCCTTAGCCAATCCATTGAAGGCCCTAAGAGCAAAAACTGAGATTTCCTAGATAAGAAGGGCTTCAGTCTCAGGATTGTACCATAGATATCCAGCTTAGTTTCCACTTTCCTGGACTGCTCTGTGGAGTTGGGGTCAAGACCGTGACTTCAATTCTTGCCTGGGTTTCCAGCCAGTGCATTTGCCTACAGATTTTGGACTTGATGGCCCCCATAACTGTGTAGGCCAATTTCTTAAAATAAATCTCTCTCTCTCTTCCTTATTTATGTAGGGAGTATATGCTAATCTTTCCCCCATGTTATAAGTGAGAAAAGTGAGATGCTAGAGATACTGACTAACTTACCCAATCAATGTTACACAGCTACACAGTGATAAAACAGAGTATTAACCCAAGCATATCTGACCTCAGAGACTCAGTGCGTTATCACTAACCTACGTTGTAACCCAGTGGCACACAAGCCCAATGTAGGTGACAAAAGTAGGGATGTAGGGTGAAAAAAGTCAGGGACTTAAAGTCAAGACTCCTGGATTTTCAGTCAAGTTTTGAAAGCTACAAACAAAATGCCCTTAAGTTACTCCGTTTCCTCTCTAAACTCCAGATTTTCTGTCTATAAAAAGAGCTTCCAATAATTTTGATATAAAGATAAAATATGCCAACATATGAAAATTTAAGCTTAATTCTATTTTCCAGATGAGAATTTTTATCTTGATCTCATTCTTCCATTGACCACAAACGTCCTGAGATATTGAACATTAAAATAACACCTGCATCAGGAGATCTAAGATACAGCACCCAGTGTCCACAGAGTCCCCTTTTCATTTACTGACATTAATATAAGGAATTCTAGAACATTTTATCAGCATAGAGGCTTTGAGATAGCACCAATACTTTTCTTAACCGTTTAGATTAGTGTGTGTATGTGTGCATGTGCATATCCATTTAAAATGTTAAAAATTTAGGATCTGAAAAATTTATAAAAAGGAAATAAGAAAAAAATAGGGCCAAATGAGTAAAGCAATTAAACTGAAAAAAAAAAAACCCTTGAAAAATCAATAAATATTAAGATTAATAAAATGTCAGTGTTTGGTGAAATAAAAAGCCAATAAAAATACAAAAACAATACTAGTCAGACACTGTGATAGAGCTGAGAAATGAGAAGTCTTACCAAATTAGGGAAAACCCAGGAAACTTTAAGGGAAATTTTGCCAAGTGTTGTTTCAAAAAAACCTTCACAATGCACTTAATGACTTTGTTCAGGATATTTTGGGAGAATGCAAAAGTATATGTTCACGATACCACAATTCCATTATTCTTAGAGTAAAGATGCAATGGTTTCTTTACTTAAATAGCTCAGCTTTACTTTCTTCCTTTAATTGAGCAGCAGCATGGCCTTAAGGTATCTTTACACTCAGCAGGAGGAAAGGTAAGAATCCAGAAGCAAGAAAGAGTATAGAAGAAATGAACAGAAAAATCGAAGGAAAACACAGGGGAAGCCAAAACTAAGAAAGAAGAGAAGGCAATTTATTTTAGCAACATGGTGAACTGAAGAGAAGAAAGGACTGTCTAATACGGCAACTTGCAGGGACAGATCCAAGCGAGCTTATTGAGTCATTTTATGTGAGAGTCAAATCATAACCAATAAATTTCAAGCCCTGAAGTCCATTTGGCACATTGTGTACGGTACATGAAATTGTCCGTTTTGCTTCCATAGGGTCAAGATATTTGGGAGAAGATTAGGTAAATGGCCGCATATCCCAAAGGAGTTGTTAATTTTTTTTATTGCTACATTGAGCCAATGTATTTTAACTCTATAGATTCAGACTCTAGACTTCTCCGTGCCCTCACATCGTTGACGTTAATAGGAAAAGGGTATGTAAAAGAGATAGATGTGAGTTAAGCTGGGAAAGAAAACGCAGCTTTCTGTCTTTGTTCTTGGGACAGGATGGAATGATATACTAACCAGTTTCCTCAGCTCATTCTGCAGTAATGTTTTTCAGACCTTAGCTCTTTCCTCCCTTTCCTACTACAAAGGCAGCACATGGCGCCACAGCCTTGCACAAAGAAAAGAAAACATGGTAGTAAATTATCTTAAATACACCTGAACTTATGATATCCAGAGTCAAGCTTTCCCTAGAAGGTTTTTTTTTTTTTTTCACATAATTCTAGATTTATTTTGCCATTTAAAAGTTTGTTTTGGCTGGGGTCGAAATTTAATTTGTTCTTCAAAGAAATATAACAATGGAAATACAAAGTGGAAGCTTTTGTTCACTCTCTGGGAGTTCTGAAAAGTAGTAATTATAAAATGATAAGATTCTAAATGAAAATGTCGCTTGGAAAGGTTGAGGTTGACAGCAGCACAGACCCATGTGAAGGGAAAAAAGTCACACTATATTCATGAACATAAATATAACCAGATGATGTAATTTTACATCTTTGGATGATTTATTATATAAATGCTTCATGCGTTTGAAATAAAATCCTTTCTAAAAATAAATGTTCATTAGAAGTCTTAGAAAATAGTATTTCTTTTGAAGAAATAGTACTCATAAGATAGATTATTATTATTAAAAGAATTAATAGTAGGCTGATAAAATAATATAAATGGAGAAAATTGATACACACACACATACACACATTGAATCAGAGAGCAATGCATTAATTATGACAGACATTTTCACCTATTTCCAGTCATGTCATTCAGTCTGTATTGAACAACTGATCTGACCTCAGCCATCTCACTATGGTTCCACTTGTCCCCTTGGAAACACACACACACACATACCTCCCACCCCAAACAAACACATACAACTACCACGATAATGACAGCAAGTTTGGGATTTGAAAAAAATCCAATGTCGGTTTTATAATTATACACACTGATTAGAAGCCAACTTTTGCGAAAGAATATGGCCGGAGGGTCTTTTCTCACTATGAGTTTCTACGACACCTTCTGTGTGGTGAAGCTCAGCAGGGTTCAAGAGAATGGTTCACTTGTGCAGACATTTTTCCGCTTTACCTTTCTAGACTTCTAAAACGTGTCGCTTGATCATATGTTAGAAAAATGGACGGCACTTTCATCTACACATACATATGTATGCACACATTCAAAGGCGTGCACACATAGGTGTGTCTTAGCAACCAAGTGTGTCACTTCCCTGCACATACGAACCTCCACCAAAACTCCACTAAAGGGTTTCTTTAAGTTTCAGAGTGCTAATTTGATGTGGAAGCAGCAGGAGGGCTGGTTCCCTAATCCCGTCAGTCTTTTAGAGTTGTCACTTGATTTCTCTGCATGAAACGACTGACGCAGGGATGTTTCTTCCAGGCTGATTAGCTGATAGATTTCCTTATGACACAGAGAAATTTGTGTCTCTCTGTATCTCTCGTTTCCCACATCTGTACACACAGCCTTTGACAAATCAAGACAAATACATATGTCAACGTGCTCCAGTTTGTCTGTGGCCCTAAGCTGAGTTGTTAACATGAGAATTCTTGTTAACGTTCATTGAAATTAGCTGTAGAGTATGAGAAACATTGAGAGACAATGTTGTGACTGTTGAGGGCAAACTTTACACCCTTCAAGAAAAAAAACCAGTGAACACAATATAACGAGTGCTCTTCTGTAGTTGCACAGAATTACCTGAAATTTAGGGCACTAAACCAAAAAAAATTGATGTCTGCAGGAATTACATGCCATTGTTTTAAGAAGGAACATCATTCTGCAATTTAATCCTGTGGACAATTAACTGAATTTTTCATGTTACATGATTTTAAAATTCAAACAAATGTCTATGATAGTATTAAGAAGCCAGAGAATGCAGAGGAGTATGAGTGGAAAGACTGAATAATTTCTTAACAAATGTTTCATTATCTAAATTTAACAATGACCCTAGGTTTGCCCTCAAATCAATTGTTCAAAAAATAATTTTTACATCAACTTACCAAATAACCAATATCCATATCAGAATCAGTTCAATGTTAGTTAATATTCTACCTTGTCATGTCATATAGATTTGTTTGAGCTAATTTTATTAAGAGTACATTAAATCTACTTTATCTTTTAGATACAGGGAGCTTTATTTTATTTTTTAGTTAGTTCCACACCTTAGAGGTTTAGAACTGAAAAAGGTCTCAGTGGTCATTTCATAGTACTGCCTCTTTTCATTGATGGAGAAGCTGATGACAGAAAATTTAAAGTAATTTCTTTACTCTTACAGGTAATTAATGACAAGACCAAGCCTAGAATCGTGTTTTCTGTTTCCCTACTCAAAAAGTCTTTATGTTACTCCATACTTCCTAAGTTAATTATCTTTTTTTTTGAACTTAGTAGAAATTAGAAAACTTGTAGAATGTGAGGAAGTAATAGTTAAATAAAATGGCTTTAAATTTTTTAAAAATCTAGTTTTCAGTTGGCTGTCTATACATGCTAAGTTTGTGATATTAAACTACTCATTTATCTATTTCTGTAGTTTTCATCTCTAGAATGATTATGAAGTCTTCATAGGCTTATTAGAAGAATAAAATCGTATTGTGCATTTAGACCATTTATCTCAAATAGTAAGTGCCCAGTGAATGAAACCATTAGTACAGCCCCAGTGTTGGAAAACTTTTTCTATAAAGGCAAGATTGTAGATATTTTAAATTTTTGAGCCATTATAGGGCAAAAGCAGCCATAGACAATATGTACATGAATGGGCTATGTTTCAATAAAAACCTTATTTACAAAAACAAGCAGTGGGTTAGATTTGGTCCATGGACCATAGTTTATTGATTTCTGGTGTAGTCCATAACTGTCAAATTAGGCTTGCTACAGTTCCTCAAGTGGTAAAATGATAAATACTGTATTATTCTTGATTTGTTTTTTTTTTTTCCTGCAGAAACCTATGTGGAAAAAGATGTATACTTTGACAGGATATACATAAAAGGTCTAAAATCAGTTATGTCATTACTTCTCAAGGATGCATTCAATTGTGTTGTATGCTTGCTGATTCAACCTGTCAAGATCCATAAACAATGAACAGAAGTTCATATATGTAACCAAATACAGATGCAAACATGGACCTCATTGAAAATTCCATGCATGTTGCTGGTCACAGAGTTACCATAGATAAGAGGTAATTAGTGACGCATGTTTTCAGGACTGGATTGTTTTGTCTCTGTTTCTGTTGACAAAAGGGAGTTTCAAACATTCAAACCTCTAGTGTCTGTCATGATATGAAAGAGGGTCAAAAATTCCACCTTGAAATCCCAGGCTACACAGAATAATCAACACTTTCATCTTCATACCAAATCACCTAGATACAGCACATAAGAAATTCTTGAGAAAATGTACCAAACTACATCCATCCATTTTCCTGTTGGTAAAAGACAACATTAAATTTCCTTTGGGAAGCCACCATTGACTTCTAAGTAAGCCACTCTCACCTCTATGATGTGGGTGGAGTTAGGGAGTCAGTGTGTCCACGATTGGCTAAGCCAATGGGTGAGAAGCACTCTCCCAGCCATAGGCACTGGGTCAAAGATATGAAAGTGTCCAGTCAGAGCGATGAAGACACAGTGGGAAGTTTGCTGAGATTCCTGAGAAGGAAGCAAGTGTTTTTCTCCCTGAAAGAATATAGGGGGTGGAACTGCTACCATCCTCTTCCTCTCACATAGCATGGAATGGTGAGGGCAGTTCCTGTCATCCCAGGGCCAGGCTACAGGGTATGAATTGGATAGAGAGACTTTTAAGACAACTCTAAAACCTAATAAAAGAATGCCCTTTGTTATCACAACTCACTGACAATTCTGAACACTGTCAATGATAAAATGATCTTCCCACTGAGGGTAGACCTCTCCACAGTGGCTCCTCTCACCACTACCTTCTTGGTACCCTCTGCCTCCACACAGAGCTTGAGACTTCCAGACAAGGGCTGAGAATAAAAGAAACCTGATCTAGATGATATCACAGAGTTCTGATTCTGGCCATGCCAAAGCCCAGCCTTGCCCCTGAACATTCTTTTGCAAGAAAACCAGAATTTGGGGTAGGAGGGTATAGCTCAGTGGTTGAGCACATGCTTAGCATGCATGAGGTCTTGGGTTCAATCCCCAGTACCTCTATTAACAAAAATTAGATTAAATTAAAAAAGAGAGAAAGATAATTAAAATTTCCTTTCTGCTTAAACCAGTTTGGATCCAGTTTTCAAACACCTGAATCTCAAGGTTTTTTGTTTTTTATTTTAAATCTAAACTTTCAAGTGTTCAATTTATCAACATATTTTATATTTCAATGATTATCAACCACTTATAACTTAGTTTTGGGGTGTTTATGCATAGCAGTTACTGGAAACATGAAATTTCAGAGATAAAACTCACAGTGATGCCTTTCATCAGAAATGCTTGAATCAGCTACTGCCTAGAAGATTGTTTTATATATTGGGGTTTCTTCAGTCTTAAAAAAACTAAATAAATAAAATAGTTATTTTTGATCTTTATCTCACTGAACAGCAAATGTTATACATACATGTGTAATGTGTATACACACATACAAATACATGTGTACACACACACATACATGTGTACACACATACATACCACACACATAGTTGGTCCTGACTTTTTATCAGACTCTATAAACTTGTCTAAGACCACTGTAAACTTTCCTCTAGGCTAGACACCATTCAGATATCCTTCCAACATTATTATGTTACGTTCTTGTTTTGCCTAGGCAGCAAATATGAGTGTGCTCCATTTTGACTTTCAGCTTAAATCTGTGTAGATATTTTTGGAAAAAAAGTCCTGGTAATAATTCTGCTCAACCTCTAATGTGTACTCTTAGTGACCTACCCTGTGTAGAGAAGGATGAGTGAGAGATGATCTGCTTTTTTTTGTTTGCTTTTTTTTTCCTTTTTCCCTACATTATAGCAGCAGTCTTCTGATTGTTATCTTCATCCTGAGGAAGCTTGGTTTTAAGTTTCCCTTTGAATCCTGACTGATGCATGACTATCAGCATATGGCCTTTGCCCAATATTTGACTTTCCCCAAAGTATATACATAAGCAATTAATAACCTTCTCAAAGTGCAATGAAATTAGCTTTCTGATTATGTGATTTAATTGCTACAGTGCTCAGACCAGGTCATTTGCACTGCATCTTCACAGGACAATCTGATATAAGGTACTGAAGGACATGGGATAAAAGGGAAAGTGGAGACCTAAACTAGAAAGAGAGAATCTGCATTTTTGCAAAGTCTGAAATGAACATAGTAATTTCACATACACTCTAATATTTCTACCATTGGATTAGTAGTTATTCTTCAGATTGTACAATACAGATGGTGAGTTAGAAACTACATTTTTATTTAAAACTTTAATAACAACAAAGTGTATACAGTACTCCCCTCATGCCAAGAACTATTCTAAGCACTTACTCATAATAACTAAGTAGGTTACTGCAAGGGAGATACTATTATTGTCATTGTTCCCTTTCAAAGTATGAGAAGACAGACAGAAAGATTTCAAATAACCTGTACATAGTCTATAGCTAGTAAGTAGCAGAGTTAGCACCTGAACTAAAGCAGTCTGGGTCGGAAACATGTACATAAAAAATCATTGTGCTGCTTCTCAGTAAGTATTTAAGGATTGTACAATGATCCAATTGCACTAAGGAATAATCTATCTGAGGCTTTGTTCCAGGTAAGGTGGTGTCAGCATGCTGTCTATGACGTACAACAGAACTGTAAAACCTGCACAGAAGATATGGTAACTCTAAAAATTAAAGAGTATTAGGCAGATTAGTTGGGAGGAGGGTGGGGGTGGTTGAAATATCAATGAACTGAAAGTTAGTTTGCCATTTTACTTTTCCTCTGGTCTTAATGCAACCCAACCTGATCTTAATGAAACCCAAAGCTGGAAGTGGGTACTGGGCTGGAGTCAGAGAAAGCTCAGAGAGAAGGCTTCTGTTGCAGGTTTGGAAGTTAAGGAAGGGGATGCCTAACAAGGGGAACAGTGTAGATACCTTCATGGTTGTTGTGTTCTTTTTTTTTTTTTTCCATTAAAAAAAAAAATCCATCATCCTATTGTGCACCAGTCCCTAAACAATCCAGTGTTGGTTATAACAACAGCCAGCAGTAGAGGCCTAGCAGAGGAGGGGAATCTTCCTCTCTGACCAGGGAATCTGCTGTCCCGAAAAGATAGCAAACTTCTGATGCTTTCAATTTCTTGCACGCTCCCTCCCTCTCTCTCTCTTTATCTCTCTCTCCCTCTGGATCTCTGTCCTCCTGCCTCTTGGGTCCAGATGTTGGCACAGCCCCAAATAACACAGTTGAGCAGGGCAAACAAACCCCAGACTACTGGTCAGAGGAACAAAGAGAGGAGCTCCAGAGACCAAGAGAGTACTGGGGAGATCGTGATGAGGGAGGAGCTCAGAAAAGCAGTTCTAGAAAGTTGTTTATGTGCTCCTGGGCTCACCTCCAAGCTGCACATAAATGGATTGGATTCCAGTCAGCCTGACAAAATATATGAAAAGCCTACTAACAGACCAGATCCCAAGCCCCAATCTGACCAATGGGTAACCGATACTTGGGAGAAATCCAAAGAGAATATGAAAATATTTTAAAACTACACTGAAATTGGACCTGTTGCCCACAGAAGGCAGGTTGGAACTTGCAGTCTCAAACTAACCATGTCAATTTTCTTAAAAAAAAAAAAAAAAAAGAATATTCTACAGGATTCAAACAAGCCTCAGAGAATTATAACATAATATTTTAAGTATCCAGGGTATAATCCAAATTCACTTGGAATGTGGAGAGCCAGGACAATCTCAATTCATTAGGAAAAGACAATCAACAGATGCCAAGGTGGAAATAAAACAAATTTTGGACTTAAGCTATGAAAGTATTAAAAAAGCTACTATAAAAATACTGCAACAAACAATTGTAACTAGCTTGAAGTCAATGGAAATATAGAAAACCTCAGCAAAAAGGAAACAAGCAGAAGATTTCAATATCTGAGTGAATTACAGATGACAGTCAGTGAACTTGATGTTAGATCAATCGATCTATCAAGATCCAGCAGGAATTGAGAGAAATATCATTGGAAAAAAGTTGATCAAAGCCTCCAAAGGTATAACATTTATGTTATAAGAGTCCAAGAAGAGAGGGGGAAAAAAAGATGCAATGCTAAAAAATGATTTAAAGAAAATAAAATGGTTGAAACTTTCCAAAGTTTGATCAAACCCTAAACAGTATAAAAACAAAACAAGTCCAGAAACATCATAATGAAACTATTAAAAACTAAAGACAAAGACAAAATATTGAATGCAGTCATAGAAAAATGACATATTCTCTGTAGAGGAACAAAAACACAAATACTTGTGGGTTTCTCATTAGAAATTATGAAGGCCAGAAAGAAGTGGACCAAGTGCTCAAAACAAAACAAAATAATCAACCCAGGATTCTATAATCTGCAAAAATACCATTTATGAATGAAGATAATATAAGAACATTCTCAGATAAAGAAAAACAGACTTTGTTGCCAACAAGACTGTTCTTAAAAGTATTGGTAAAGGAAGTTCTTTATACAGAAGGAAAATGCTACCAGAAGGAAATTTGGAAGTTTCAAGTAGAAAGAAAGAGCCTGACAAATGATAAGTTCCAGATACTACAGTATAATAATTTCCCTTATTTTTTATAAGGTATTTGATCATTGAGAATAAAAAAGTATAAGATTTTTCTGGTGAAGCTTTCAATTAAATTCTGGAAAATGAATATATATATATATATATATGCACATATATATATACATATATATATTTATGTAATGAAAGGAGATGGAAAAGGGAACTTGTACTGTGATAAGTTGTCTAAATTCAATTAGAAGTGAATATAAAATTCAACACATACCAAAAAAGGTCCAAATATACAGGCAAAGCTAGTAAAAAATTTTTTAAAGGTAAAATAAATTGGAACATTAGGTAATATTTAGATACATGCAAGAACACAAGAAAGGGAAAGAAGAGGTTCAGAATATGGAGGAATATAGAGAAAACAAATAAAATGGCAGATCTAGTTTCAAATATATTAATAATAAATGTAAATATTTTAAATAAACCAATTAAAAGACATAGATTGTCAGAATGGATTAAAAGACATGGACAGATTATATGCTATGAAGTTCACTTCAGATATAATGATATAGATTGGGTAAACAAACATGGATAAAGTTATATCATGTAAATATTAATCAAAAGAAAGCTGAAGGTAACTTCTGTAAAAATGATATAAAAAGGACCTCTAAAAATTATCTTACCTGCAAGGCTATTTTTATTTGACCTGCCTCCAAGATCTCCCAGTGTGAGCAGGCTTTTCTCTAAGGGCATTTGTTGAAAGCAATTAAGTGCATCTGATAAAATGCATGCCTCTCTCAGGAAGTGGACAGTAGCTTGGGCAAAGGACAGGTTACCAAAAGAAACTTTAAAGGTAGAGCTGGAGAATGAGATAACCATAGGGGCTTTGAAGCTTTAACATATTACCTGGAATCTAGAAGACCACATGCAAACATTGGAGTATATGCCCAGGTCTATAAGCATCTGCAGAAAAGATCCAAGAGGGCCCACCCTGAGTTAGCCTTGAGATTCTGCTCAAGTAGGAAGTAAAGACAGACCAAACTATTGAAAGACAAAGAGAGAATCTGAAAGAAAAAGAGAGAAGCAACTTAACACTTACACGCAACCAAGGTTAATTCATTAAGAAGATACAACAATTCTAAATATAACAGATCTTCAAACCACCTGACACAATGATGTACAGAACTGAAAGAAGAGATACAAAAATCTACAATGTAGTTAGAGATATTAACATCCTTGTATTATTTTCCTAGGGCTACCATAAAAAAAGTAATACAAACTGGCTGGTTTAAACAACAGAAATTTATTGTCTCACAATTCTGGAGGCTAGAAGTCTGAGATCAAAGAGTCAGCAGGATTGGTTCCTTCTCCTGGCTGTGCCATGCCTCTCTCCTAGCCTCTGGGGCTTTGCTGGCAGCATTTAGTACTCCTTGGCTTCTAAGCTCTTCACATGGCATTCTCCATGTGTGTGTGTGTGTGTGTGTGTGTGTGTGTGTGTGTGTGTGTGTGCGCGCCTCTTTATAAGGACAATAGTTACACTAGATTAGGGGCCAACCCTACCCAGTAGAACCTCATCTAAACTATATTTGCATGGCCCTATTTCTGAATAAGGTCACATTTGTGGTACTGGAGTTTAGACTACAACATAGTAGTTTGATGGGATACAATCAAATCCATAACAATTCCTCTCTCAGTAATAGAAATAGTAAATAGAAACTCAGCAAAGGACATAGAAGAACTGAATTGAACCATCAATCAAGTGGATCTAGTATATGTTTATAGAACATTCCAACAACACTGAAATACATTTTTTTATAACTAGGTATGTAGAATTAACTATGATAGATTTTATCTTGGGTAATTAAAAAAACAAAAATTAAAATAATCCACAGGTAGAGAAATCTCTAGGAAAATTAAAATTATTTTAAACTGAAAGAACATGGTAACACATTGTGGAAACATTTTTGTGATGTTGATAAAGCAGTGTTTAGAAAGAAATTTGTTGTAGTGAATATTTTATTTATAAAAAGAACACAGATCTCACATCAATAATCTAAACTTCTATGTAAAGGAACCAGAAAAACAGAAGCAAAGCAAACCTAAACCAAGTGAATAAAAAATAATAATAAATATGAAAGCTGACTCTTCATAAAAAATGACAAATTTGTAGCAATGTTGACCATGTAAATAAAAGAAAGTACAATTTGCCTCAGTCAGAAACTGAAACAGTGATATTGTTACCATTTGCACACACAGTAAAAGGAAATAAGCAACTATTATGAATAATTCCAAGGTTATAAAATTCATCACTTAGCTGACATTTACTAATTCCTCAAAAAACACAATTTACCAAAAACTCAAACACTAAATAGGTGATCTTAGTATTTTGATAACTATTAAAGAAATTGTTTTTATAATTAAAACTTTTCAAAAACAGCTATCACTAGGCCTAAATAATTTTTCTGGTGAACTCTACCAGATTTTTAAAGGAGAAATAACAAAAATTCTATACAATCTCTCCCAGAATATAGAAGGGGGAACATTTTCCAACTTATTTTATGATGTTCCATTACCCTGATCTCCAAATCCCCAGAAGAAAGCATTTTTTAGAAGTGCTAATCAATCCCTCATTAATATCAGGACATAACCAAATGAAGTTTATCTCAGAAATGCAAGGCTGGTAGAAGTTTGAATATTCAGATATTAATCAATCTAGCCCCCTGTATTAACAGTCTAAATTAGAATGCCAGCATGATTATATCAATTGATGTAGAAAACATTTTTTAAAATTCACGACCTTTCTGTGTTAAAAATGCTCAGCAAATTAGGAATAGCAGAGAATCCTTGATGTGGTAAAGGACATCTACACAAAACCTACAGGTAACATCATGCTTAGAGGTGGCTGTTTTCTTACAAAGATGTTCTCTAATCTCACTGCTCCTGTTCAGTACCTTACTGGAAGCCCCAGCTAGCACCAAAAGAAATTAGGCCTCATGATTCGAAGGTTTAAAAAAAAAAAAGCAAACCCATTTTTATTCATAGACAACATTATGGTCTACATGTAAAAGTCTAAGGAAACTACTAAAATAAAATCCTGGAACTAGTAAATGGTCTAGCAAGTTTGCAGGATCAAAATCAACATAGAAAAATTGAATCTCTGTATGTGAAGCAATGTACAACTGAAAACTCAAATTAAATGATCAATACTTCAAAATACTAATATTCATTTATCAATATAACAAAATATATATACCTCTGGTCCTGTAAAGATTAGATTTGTAAAACAAGGACAGTTGGGTTTTTTTGTTTGTTTGTTTTTTCCATTAAAGAATTGTGGCCACTTCAGCCGTACCAAAGGTCTGGCATACCCATTCACCTATGTTGGAATGTTTTACTTTCCTTCTTTTAGCTTAGGGGAGAAGACCTCCTACCAAAAATATTTCCTATCATTCAAATATCAGCTATAGTAAGTTTAGTCAGACCTGTGGCCTCCCATTTTGGTAATCCATTTACAAATACTTTTGAGGATCCTCCCTGGGTTTAAGATCTTCTCTAATTATAGCCCTCAGTTTAGCCTTTGATCTGAAGAGGCTTGCTTACAGCCTCATCTGGACCCATTTCCATTTAATAGTATCTTCAGAGTAGAAAGGAAATTCAGACAGAAAATTCCTAGAGTGAGTACTCAAATACAGAAAGATAGAGCAGAGCAGTAGTTAAAATTTTAGGTACCTTTTATATCATTAATCTTTCACTAGTCTTCTACAAATCTTTCAACGAGGCTGTTTTGGAATTTTGAAGACTTTTGGGGCTTCCGCATACTAATCAAAATAGGTACAGTACTATAAGCTGAATATTCTCTAAAATTTTAACCATTTAGATGTTTCTCCAATTCAAAGGATCCATGGAGCTAGCCCCATAAATATTTTTCACTGCTAATCTAATGTTAGAAAAGAGAAAAAAACACTTACCATTGTTGTTTCCAGTAGACCCTTAAGGCACAGATCCAGAAGACTGCAGGCTTTAACTGCATGCTCACAATGGTTTTAGGGTGTCAAAAAAAACCCAATTGGCCACTTCAGGACCTGATTTCCTTTAGTTTCCAATTAAGCACTTGCAAGCATACATAAATTCAGCTGGTATTCCCTTGGGGGGCTATTCGCATGCGAGCCATTTGGCCTTTGAGGCACAACTTCCAGTATTATTTCTGTAGCCGAGTTCAGATATGAGGCATGAGGTATGATCTGAACAATTTTCTGAGGAAAGTGTGGCGGGTCCAATGTGTGCTGCTTCTGAGTCTAGCTCCCCAAGGGGTTACCTTTCAGTCCGTTTGACTTTTACTTGGCTCGGTTTCTTCCTGAGTGAACCTAAAACCGTCAAGGGTGCTCGGAGCGCTAGCTGATCTGCCTCTGTCGCGACCCCTCCTGGACGAGCGGTATTTCCTTAATAGTGGTGGTGGGCTTCCCCTAGCAGACTCCTGATATCGCGAGAACTGAGTCGCGAGAATTGATCCTCAGACACTTCCGTGAGATTCTCCGTGGCTTGAGGACGCCTGAGGATGCTTTGCGCCTCAAGGAGCAAGGTATCTTTTTATTCTTCGGGAGCCGAATAATTCAGTCTCCCATTTCACTAGCAAAAGTTTTGTTCAGACCTTATATCAACTCATTTTTATTTTGATTTAAGCCAAATTTAACAAAAAATCCAGCCACTGGGCCTCTTGCCCAGACCCCCTAGGCCCTGCCTAGGAAATGCACCTGTGCCCCTTAAGACTCCCAAGTCTTAAGTGAAAACCAGCTTCAGTAAAATTTTTAGGTTCACAACCCAAACAACGAGATCCGAATAACAGGAGAACTCACCGAAATACCTGAGGTACGGAGAAGCTGGTGAGGCTCACTGGGCCCATGCTGGTACCGAGCGCCAGTTCCGGGTAGACGCCTGGTGACCTCTGGCAGGTGTCTCTGATATCCTGCTGGCTGCTCCAAGCATATGTCGACCAAAACTTAATCAGTCAATCAAAGAAAGAAATGGAAAATTTTATTTGAGCCAAATTTGAGGATTATAACCTAGGAAGAGCGTCTCAGAAAGCTCCATCCATTGGAAGTCAAGGTACGGTTACATAAGTTTTTTAAGACAGAGGGCTGTACATTAAATGACTTATTATTGATAGCTTACACAATCCAGATCTAAGCGTTGTCGCCATCCTTGCAATATCAAGAAGAAATGTTATCTTTTAAGTTGTCCTCTTGTTGATGCTAGGAGAATGTTGCTCTTTATGGTTGAGCAGATGTTTCTGCCCGTGGGAGATTCTGGGTCGAGGCACAATGCAGATACCCAGTGCACAGTGTGGGGAGAGAGGAGGCCAGAGGGCAGAGAAAATTTTTGTTTAAATTTTTCTTGTCTTACATAAAATATGAATTTTCTTTCACAATAATAAATATTGATATATATATAATTAGTATATAATACTATATATAATATATATGCGTATTTAATTATATATAAAAATATATTTTATAATATATAAAATTAGCATTATATACTAATACTATATATATTCATTTCTTTATTGCATTATAAATCTTGTAATAACATTAAAATCATTTTGAAAAGTCCATTTTTTGCTATAGGCTTCTTTAAAATGCCCTACTCCTAAGGATTATAGCAATTACATTTGGATACCAATAATTAGTCAATTCTTGTAGTGGTGTCCATTTGATTACTTCCAGTAGCTTCCTATATGCCACTTTGAGCCATTGAAATTTCAGTACTGGAGAATGCATAAAAAATTGTCTTATCTGTTTTATTCATATGTGAGGAAAATGAGGGTTAGAGATATTAAGAAACTTTTCCCAATTAGGCCATGATTCCAGATCTTTTTGCAAATTTAAGTACCCTGACCCAGAATCAAAATTTGCCTTTCTTTTCTCCTTTCCTCTGTTCCATAACTTATTACAACTTATTTTCTGTTAAAATTCAGTATTATTTTCCCTGAAATTCTCCAGAGACCTGGTTCCTCAGAGTCTAGTGAGCACATTTTTTAAAAAATTTATCTTTATTGAATTAAAAAATCTTTTACGAAATCATTTAATACCAAATATATCTCAATTTTTTTCTCAAGCACATAATTTTTCAGAAGAGATTATAAGCTCCTTGAAGACAGGAATTAAGCTGTATTTGATTTGGTTATCCTTCTATATATATAGCATATGACCAGGTAGATACTGTATAATAAAATCTCTCAATATTGCTTGTCAATTTTAATCTTCTGTGATAGTGAAATTTAGTTTTTGTTATTAAAAAACATACTCTAGAAAAAGGCATTTAAAAAATACATATGCGAAAATAAGCCATGTAGGTAATATATTGTTACATTTGTCTTAAAATAAGCCTTAGGCATTCTCCCACACTTTTCTCACCATTATCTCCATCTGTAATAATAAAACATATTTTCTGATTACAGCTATTTCTGTTATCTCAAGCCTGAATCTAATTTATTTGCTATTCAACCTAACTTTTCCTGTTACAAGATTTGTTTTTCCTGTAATGCAATCCAAGGTTTTGATTTAAAAGGTAGAAACTTTTTTTTTACAACGACTTTGTATTTTAAAGAAAAAAATAAATTTAAAATAGGTTGGGAGTATTTCCCAATAAAAACATCAAACAAATTTTAATTTAAATCCAATAATTTTTATTTAAATGCATTTTAGACTAGATGAGTCCTTTGGGGAAACACAGCAATATATATTCTGCCAACAAGTAGAAATCTCAAAAATGCTTTCCTAACACAACTTTTGAAATACTTATTTACAGACAGCAAAGGATTTCTTAGAAAGCCTGTGATATTTCTAACATTGCATTGTATTTCCAAAGCTATGAAATATGATGTTCCTTCTATGACACTGTCATTAAAATTTTAAAGGCTAATTTAGAAACCACAAAACTATCAGGTAGATTTTTGTAGAGACTTGTTCTCTGGATATTGTCATTTGCTGGTTTACTTATTAGCAGAAACATGAGTTTAATTTGTTATACCCACATACATACTAATACCACATATATGGCAATAAATCATGCCATTTCCTCACTTACATTTTACCCAGAGGGTAATTTCTCAACTTCTACTTTTCCCCCAATAGTAGGAATATTGCTTTTCCTTTTCTACATACAGCACAACCTTGATTGCTGGCTTAAATCCTCTGGTAAAGTAATCATACTTTAGGGCAGATACACTACACTCTGGAATTTGAATACTGATGACTTTTTTAGAAGATGTAGATTAAATTAATCTCTGAAAAGTTAAAGGATGTGTCATTAGGGCATTTAAAAACACAAGTCAATGTCCTAAATCAGAGATTTAGGATTTAAATCCATGTCAGAGGTTTTTTTTTTTTAAATCCTCATGAGAGTGAAAAATTGGATTTTCACCCATACACTGGGCATCCAAGTAGGTGATATACTCATTTTCTCATCTGAGAAAAATTTGAAAATGTCTAATTTCTCTTCTGTATTTTAAGAAGTACATAAATAAAAAACAAAACAGCATTTTAAAAACTTGTAGAAAAGATACATTTTTTATGAACACTTTTACCCGTTGAAAAGTCTTTTAATTTCTTTTTTAATCACAGTCCTTTGACATGTCAAAGGTTCTTTTTGAGAGTGATTTTGAATTGCATTTGTCTATTCTAATAAATTGTTAAACTTGCAAAGGGAATCAAACCTGAAAAGTTAGCAAAAAAAAAGAGATCTTTTCCCCCTGAATTACCAAGCGATCTATCTAAAATGTTTTCCCTGGAGAGAGTTGGGTTGAACTTCTACCTTAAATAACTGTTCTAAAACCTCAGTACACTCACTTAAAATAACTCTGAATTAGGAAAATAGCCAAAGGCACAAGAAAGTACTTTACAGACTTAGAGAATTAATCTCATTTAGCAAAAAGAAAGCAAATTAAACAACAAAAAAGGGCTAAAATGTACACATCTGAGTTGCACTTTCACCAGAATCCTCCCTTTTCTGTGTTACATAAATTTGGAAAACAACCAATGGCTCATTCTCTCCATTTTCTTTCTTCTCACTTTCCCCATTTCCTTCTGATTTATTTGGGTCAAAATGATGCTCTCTTTTTTTTTTTTTTATCACTGTTCACTTTTCTCCATTTTGAATTTAAGCATTTCCCTATGCTGTTCTTATTCCACACCCTCTGAGGCAAGATAGACCCTTTCTACCCTTAAACTTACCATAAATCCTTTCTCTAGAGATTTTCCTGTTAAAATGGAATTGATATACAACGTCTAGAAAAATCCCTTTAGAATGTAGAAGTCTATTTACTGCCTCCTTGTAAAAATGCATTTTTGTGTCCAGGTAGCTTTACTGGGAATGGGAATTTAATATTCATATATTAAACTCCCCAATCGCAAAGAAACAATTTAAAATCCCGGAATCATATATTTCAACATCATCTTTTCAACGGACAAAACATGAAAGCCTTCTCAGTGAGGTCAACTACCCAGCTACCAACATTCTGTTGGTACTGAGATAGAGACTTTTCTAAGGCAAGATACTGACCGTATAAAATATGAATACTGCTCTTTTTTTAGATTTTAAGTCAGTAGTCACATTTGGAAATTCTAAGAGTTACAGAGTTTGAAAAACTTTGCACAGGTATGATCTTTTATCTTTAAGGAAGCTAACTTTCAATTTAATGCCAACTGTCAATTAACCTAAACTGAAAGAGCTGTAGAAAATAAAACAGTCCATAAAATAAAACCATTTGCAGCAACATGGATGGACCTAGATTATCATACTAAGTGAAGAAGTCAGAAAGAGAAAGACAAATACCAAATTATATCACTTATATGTGGAATCTAAAAAATGATACAAATGAACTTATTTACAAAACAGAAACAGGCTCACAAACACAGAAAACAAATTTATGGTTACCAGAGGGAAGAGGGGGAGGGGAGGAATAAATCAGGAGTTTGGGATTAGCAGATACAAATTACTATATATAAAATAGATAAAAAAGTTCCCTGTGTATAGCCCAGGGAACTATATTCAGTATCTTGTAGTAACCTATAATGAAAAAGAATATGAAAAAGAATATATGCATAAATATATACATGTATAACTGAATTACTGTGATGTACGCCAGACACTAACACAACAGTGTAAATCAATTAAACTTCAATAAAAGAACAAACAAATAAATAAATGAATTAAACATTCTAGGAAAGAGGTTATATGTCAACCAATCCAACTAGGAAATACATGTAAATATCTATGTAAATCTTTATCTTTATCTCTAGCTATAAATACAGCTATCAATAGATAGATAATCCACCAGAGTCTAGTGCAGAGACAAAAATCCCATCAGTTATCTTAATAGAGGTTTTTATATAGAGCGTATTGTTAACTAGCTATAAAATTGTTAACCAGATAGCTGAAAAACCAAAAACAGTAAGTGAGGGTAACACTGTGGTTAACAACTATAGGAAGCAGCTAACACCCTGCCAAAGCTTGAAGGTTTGTATTCTTCTAAAATTCATATATTGAAGCCTAATCCCCAACGTGCTAGTATCCAGAGATGGTCCTCTTGGAAGGTGATTAGGTTCTGAAAAGGGAATCCTCATGAGTGGAATTAATACCCTTATAAAAGAGGTTCCATATAGGAGGTTCTGGAGGTTCCCTTTCCCCTTCAGCCATTTGAGGACACGGGAAAGAGGGCTGTGAACCAGAAAGCAGGACCTTACCAGACATCAAATCTTTCAGCACCTTGGTCTCGGATTTCCTTTGTTTATAAGCCACCAGTCTGTGGTATTTGTTATAGCAGCTAACAAACTAAGATACACCCTTTTGCATGGCAAAGAATCGTGAAGATAAAGAAGTTGAAAGGCTTTTCAAAGGGTAAAAGGTTTCAGGGAAAAAAAATGTATATTTTTCTACAGGCTTTTTAATACTGCTATTTTTCTGATGTATATACCTTTTAAAAAGTAGAAGGAAAATGAGTCAAATTTTTTTCTTTCTGTTTCTGTGAGCCTTACTTCTGCAACACTTCTTCACCCTGATACAGTTGCTTCCCGTAACAGCAGCTGAATCCAATTTTTCCACATTAAGCTTCCTCACTGGATTTCAGTGGGAGGTTACAAGCAATTAAAAGGTAATCACACCAGCAAAAATAATACCAAAGATAAATTCTATGAAGCAAATAAATGATAATAGTATAAAAGTAATCACAGAGGGAATGTTATATACATTGATTCTGAGAGGCCTCCTCAAAGAGGCAACATTTGATGTAAATAAGAAAAAAAGTTAGCTGTACAAAAAGTATTTCAGGCAGATGAATAATCAGCATAAAGGCTGAGACCCTGAAGTAGAAGTTAGAAGGCATGTTTAAAGACCAGAGTTGAGAGGGACAGTGTGGTTATTGTGGACTGAGCAAGAGGGAACACCTGAACACCTGTAAAAGCTGAGGTTAGAGAAGTGGGCAATCATGAATTGGAGTTGGGGGGACTGTTTGTTTTCATTTTGGTGGGAAGGGAGGTTAGGGGTTAGATCCTAGAGGGTTTCAAGCAAGGGAGCAATATAATCAGATTTACATTTTTTTTACTGTGTGTTCCATAACTCATTGTAATTAAAGTTGGACTTTTACAGTATCAAATAATAAATAACCATTATCCAGCTAATTTGATCCAGCACTAATTTTGGATTCTACATTGATTAAGTTAAATGTTTAAAACCAACTAGTCCATCAGTACTTTTTCTGTGCTTTCCATGTTCCCATATGATGTGCATGCTATAGCACTATGGCAGGCACATACTTCTAGGTTTATAATAACCAGGAGTTATTGGGTTGAGATCCAAATTTAATGTTATTAAACCAGAACTGTCATGGTGCTACTCAAATGGAAGATCTATTTTCAAGGCTCACTCCAGTAAGGAAGTGAATCTTGTTTCTAAAGTGTAATCTCTCCCAAGGTACGAAAATTATGAATCTGATGATAATACAAATATTGCTACAGATAATTCTTATTCTGAAAAGTCTGAATAATAGCATCACATGATCAATTTAGATATCATATTAGAATGAAGCAAAGCTTCTCCTGAAAGACAATGGAAAAGTACATTTGGAGCAATTGCTTAAAACAAATCTAATCCTATTAATGAGAGACTCTGAAGCAAAGAGCAGACATCATAGCATAGTATCACAAATAGCAAAAGGACCACAAGAAAAGGATTCAGAAAGCAGCATTCTTTCCCTTATGGCCAAGTCAATTAAAGGTTATCACAACCAATTCTCCAGTGTACCATGTAGAACTGGCAGGTTAATATACAGAATCATCTCTATCAACAACTCAGCAAGGGGAAAAACTGTTTATAATGAGTTTTATTCATTTGTTCCTTTAACATATATTTACAAGACTTCTTTTATTTGCCAGAACAGTTCTGGGTACTGGGAATGTACAGGTAAAAAGATAGTTTAAAAAAAAAAAAAGCCTATATTCATGATACTTACAGTTTTGTATGTGTTAATTACAACAAACTAAATTGAGTTCTCATAACAAACTGTGAGATGTCATTTTCAATAAATTAAAAATCAGGGATGGATTCATGGAGGTATTTGGAGTTAGACCTTGAGGAAAGCAGGCAGCAAGAGAGATGAGACTCAGAAATGGAACTATATCTAGTGTTGATAAGCAAAATGAAGCTTTAAAAATTAATATGAAAAAATTAATGGCTATCCAAAATATGTTGTTATAGAAGAGATAGAAAGATTGTACAGACTCAAACAAAATATGTCATGGCTATGGGCTTGATCATGATGAAAAATAGCATAAATGGGATGAGAAGTCACTAAGTTCTAAAGACTGTTTTCACATCTTGTTAGTTTAAGAAGAAAAGAAGAAAGAAGGGGAAGGAAAAGATGCATGGAAGAATGAAAAAAGGCAAAGATGAAGGAAAGAGAGAGAGATGAAGGTAGAGAGAGGAAGGGAGGAAAAAAGGAAGAAAGGAAGGAAGGGAGGAAAGGAAGGAAGGAAAGGAAGAAAGGAAGAAAGGAAGGAAGAAATGAGGAAAGAGGGAAAGTCATTTCTCATTGACTCTCTATTCTTAGGTGCTAGTCTTGATCCACCTTGATGAGTCCTGTCCTATCCTCCTTTCCCAGTGTTCCCAAATACTTTATTGTTTATCACCTAATTAGATTACAGATTTTATTTTTGTTTATAAAAACTATTAACATGCTTTTGAAAGGGACATGTACTTCAGATATGTAATCATCGCTATTCAGAAACAGGCAGATATTTTAAGAATATATAGCTCACTGCCCTGCCATTCTTTGTAGGCAAAAGAGTAGTAGAGCTATTCATTGTTGTTCTCTTGACTAGAAAATCCCCATGATATGGGTTTGCCGCCTTACGATTGTTTTTATCTTAAATCTAAGTTACAATTTCTTTTCCACTGAAAATCTAGAAAATTATTAGATTAAATATATTCACTTTACAGTGCTTCCATATCAAGTGTAAACCCATATCATACACATTAGTTGAGGATAAAGTGAAGAATAAATTACATGTTGTCAAAATGGTGTTTCACAGCAGATTTTTTCAAGAAGACACAAATTATTATATACAACCATGACAGAAAACTCAGTTTAGAACTGTGGAGTCTACTTTTTGAACCCTTCTCTCCTCTGGAGAACAGAATAGTGCCCTCTTTGATAGAGAAGCAAAAATAAGGTATCATTAAAATCCAATATCGATCTTACTAAGTTTGTGGAAAGGTTCACTTTTACTTTCCTAACTCATATACAAAAGATAAAGTCATAGTGGAAATACTTCTTCTGAATAATGTATTCTGAGTTAAAGTCAAGGATCAAATTCTTAAATCAGTTACCTGAATCCTAGCCAGCATCAAATGTCACTAATGATTTTTTTTTAATTCAAGCAATTAAGGAGCACAAAGTAAGGAGAGGTCTGGGACAGCTTGTGTGTCTCAAAAAAATTTCTTTCTGCATTGGACATGTACTCTCTGTCTCAGAATAATTTATGAGGTCTCTGCATGCACAACGTATAACATACATATTGTATAACTCATGAAGTCTCTGTAAGATGTGCTGGTTATCTCACATAGCAGGGAGCACTAAAGTTATGAAACATCTCCAATTTATCTCTGCCATGTATCTTAGCATTGTACAGCTTATATCACAGTCTCTAGGGAGTCATACCTCATAAATACATAGATTTGTAGGATTGTTGTTGTTGTTGCCATAAGTGATTCTCAGTCAATCAGGGACATCCTGTTCAAAGCATTCCATAGGTAAGGATTCCATTCCTAGGAAATGCCCAGGGTCCAGGTCACCTGCCTTCATTTTTCTTTTCCTCTCAAAGCACCTCCCTTCAATAACTGAGGATAAATGAATCACACACAAGTTAGTTGCTTTAATGTCTTCCTCCACATATTCAAACAATGCTTTATAAAAGAGAGAAGGGAGAACAATCTATGCCTATTGAAAGGAAACATTTATACTCCTGTTAAAAAAAAAAAAGAGAGAGAGAAGAATCAACCATTGGATTCTTAGCAAAAGTTGCCTGCGGACCAAGCAGATTTCCTTGACATCAAGCAAATTTTACCCTCCATAATGGAGACTGTGTTGCTATGGTAGCATGGTTTACATTAATTGGAGAAAACTACTCTTAAAAGGGGAAAAAAAAAGCTTCTCAAAGAGGTGCATCTATGGCTTTAAGTGTTTTTTCCCAAATGTGGAGAAAACTTGCCACTTTATAGGAGCTTTTAAAACAAGGAGTAGGTATTTTACTTTTAATAAAAAAATAGTTGAAGATAAAATGTATTGTCACCATTTTAATGATGTCAGATACAGCAATCTTACTGAGGACATCCTTTTTGTTAGATTTAACTTGAATTTCTTTTGTCCTAAATCCTGAGGAGAAACCAAGGATTCTTGGGAGATTATTATTTTTTCTATTTTTAATATTTTGATTCACTGGGAATACAATAATTACTATTTGCATATTTGAAGTGAAAAAACTAAGAAAAACAATTTGCACATATACCTATGTTCAAAACAATTATAACATTATTATACCCATTTCACATTGGAATTAAATGTAGCTGAAAGAAACTAGCAGCTATGCCTGCCAACATAAAGCTAGTTGTTAGAGAAAGGGTGGGCAGCAGATTCAGTTTTCTTTTCTAGTGCTGGAAGAAAAAAATAAATTTGCCTAGCACTTTCTGTGAACCAGGGACTGTGCTAAGTACATTTTCCATAACCTTAAGCCTCTCATATTATTATTATTTATTTACAGATTAAGAATCTCTGAACCTCAGAGAAGTTAAATAAAAAGCTCATGATCACATAACTATTAAGTTAAATAGCTTGGATTCAGACTCAGATTAGACACCAAAATGATACTCTTCTCACTGAAGACATAATACTTGTTTTTTTAATCAGTGCATATTACATTGGCCAAACTAAAGCCCAGTCCAATAAAGTTCTAACACAACTCAGTCCAATAGAAGTATGATGAAAAACACAAATAGTAGCTAATATGTAACTTTAAGGTTTCTAGTAGTCATACTTAAAGAGTAAATAGAAACAGTTGAACTTAATTTTTAAATTATGTTTTATTTAAAAATAAAATATTTTATTAATCATTAAAAATACCATTTCACATGTAATGAATATAAAGTTGATAATGAGTATCTTACATTCTTGTTTTTTGTATGTCACCTAAGTCAGGTGTGTGTTTAGCACTTGCAAAATAACTTCAGACTAGCCACATTTCAAGTGTTGCAATAGTTACGGCTAAAATAAATAAATACGTGACTAGTGGCTACTGTTTTGAACAGTGCAGTTTTAATACACATGGGAATGTTTATTTTTGATATAGAACTATGCTTTTTATTTTTAATATTCTGTAGGTCTTTGGCCTCCATGTATATATTTGATAAATCTTACTGGCCAGGGGCCAGAAGATCAGAGTAGGCAGGTGCCGGGCAATTCTGCCAAGGTAGCTAGAGTTTAGTGAGTCACCAACCTTAATCTCATTCCTCATCCTCTCCCAAATAGTCCACCAAAAACATGACATGATTATCACCATATCTGAAAACCAGAGATCCAGTAAAGAGGCTTTGGAAACAGCAGACATTCTATGGTAGATGAAAGAACCAGAATTTAAACTGGAGTTTTCAAAAGTTATTCAGAATTTCTCTCCATGATGTATATAGCTGTAAATTGCCTAAGGCAAATAATGAAGTTTATTTTTATGTGACTTTTCATGTAAATAATATGTGTGCGATACCTATAATCTGCTTTTAAATCTCTTTCTTAGACTTCCCTAGTCAACCTGCTTCCATATGTTTAGTTTCCTGACTAGCTGTGATCATATATTTCCATACCTTGCTTATGAAATAAGCAAGTGCTTGTGTCTTCACATTCAATGAGCTTTGCCAGTGTAAAGTACTTGCTTAGGTCAGTTTCAATAGTTTTTCCTCATGGCTGAGAGGACCTCTGAACAGCACAGCACTGTAAAGCAGAGATCTCTCCATTTCCCAAATGAAAATAAACCCCAATTCTTTCACTAACTTCAGATTTTAAATGTTTTGTTTCTGCATGTACACCATGCTGTTCTACATCTGTATGTTGCAGAGACAATAATGACAAATGTTGACCTCTGAATATTTCTTCTTTAATGAGGAGCATGTGTGACTACCAGTGTGTGTGGCCACACATGACTGTTGGAGAAAAAAGCAAATGGAATTTCTAGCAGTGGTGCAGACTGTACATGAAATTGATTCATAAATCCACTTTTACACATAATGGAATGGTCATCTCTAGAGACTGTATCATGAAAATACAGCTATTGTCCACAAAAGGCAAGAGTCAGGACTTAACCTTGTTTACTCCCTCCCTCAAACTTGTCTACTCTACTCCTTAAACCTGCTACTCAGAGGTGCCCAGGATCCTCATTGCAGCAACCAGACACATAGTTTCCACACCAGCCACTTAATTACTCCATTTTCCACCCACTCTGCATCTAGACTGTATGAAATCCCTTGCCTTGATCTTACAACTCCATCTACAAATTAAATATACCTTCTCTGACCTCATGAGTCAAAGACAAATTAACTCTCATGATTGTGTGAACAGTATCTTCCAGTAATCCGCCATTATGCACAGAATAACAACCAAAGTCCTGACCATGGAATCCAAGCCCTAATACTTTCTAGTTTCTAAGTATGTCCTAATTTTATTTCCTTCCATTTTTTATCTCTGTTATTCTTTTTAGCCATACACTGTCTTCCTGCTTCTTACTCAACCAAGTGTACTCTGTCCCCAACAGCTTTTTCCTTTGTCTGCCATACTCTTCCACCAACCATTAGCATGTTCACCCCTTCACTGCGTTTAGGTCTCTGCTCAAATGTCTTTCTCCCCTCACCATAGCTGAAACAGGATTTCCTATCTCCCTCAACACTTCTGCTTTTTCTTCAGAGGAAAAATCATTCTCAGTTGTAGTATATACTATATATGCACTTGTTTATATTTTACCATCTATCTTTCTCAAAAGTTCACTAGGACAGAGGTAACATGCATAGTACTTGTTTGAATATAAGTGTTTCCTAGTAATGTATGACTCTTATTTTCAATAATGAAGATAGTAACTACTACCATGTATTGAATGCTTATTTGAGCGAGACCCTTTGTATCACATACTGGAATTAAAAGATATCTATCATTTCAATAATCCTGTGAGCAGATATCAAAATGCCTATTTAGGATGAGGATATTGAAGCCAGATCCAAACCTTATATCTTTATTTCTGTTTGTTAGAAGGCCACACAAAAAATGTTTTGCCTTCATTCATTGTCACAGAGATCCAGGAGGCCTCTCAGAAATGCAGCTCCAATTTTAGTCACCATGATAGACACACAGAGAACATATTTTTAGACTGGAGTGTCTTTAATCACTCAGCAAACAGTGTCATTTAGATGAGTACTTTCTTAGTCTGCCATCTATAGTGGTGCCTCCTGTGAATCGGTCAACCTTTAATTGCACTCTTTTGGTTTCAAGAGGATTGCGTTTTGAATCTATGCCCTTTTATTCTTGCCTCTGAATCTTTATTCTAAGATTAGTTCCCCTTTGTCTTGTAGTTGTTATTCTTACCTCATGGTTTTGAATGACTTCAGTTGTTGGGGCTGATACCTACATTAATCCTGCCACCTCGACTAGTCCTGTTAAAGTATGTTCTTGGCTCACCTATTAGATTATTTGTTCTCACCCTTGAAACACAGCCCCTTGACAGCAGGCCTCATCTACAAGTATATTTAGAAAATGGCTAGGATGTCAAATATTTATTCCTGTTAAAAAATTTAATATGTTCTCCTGGGGCCTGATTACAGAATATTTTAATGCTTACAGATTTGTTCAGTGGCATAGGACTGGTTTGTTTCCTAGGAAACAAATGCACTTATACTGCACTGCACCCATCCTTAATCACTAAATTCTATAATTTCTTCGCAAATGTATATCTTTTAGAAATTGTTTATTTTTATAGGAGTTACCAGCTACAATATCACTGCAGTAACATTTATAAATATGCTATCAGTAAAAGATTATTTCAATTTATCCTAAAATGTGAGAGAGAGGTTTAACAAAGTAACCTTAAGATAACAATGCACATTCTTTTATGGCTTAGTTGCATGAATAACGCTGAAGTGAATTTGAGCGACGTATAGACTTCCCTCTGTTGTCAGCCTCAGTCTCATTCTCTTTTTCATAGAAAAGATAGGTTAGTAATTTCTTCATTCAAGAAAGTGGTTTGAATTTGGATGTCTTTCTCTTCTAACCAAATATTAACTGAAAGCTTTTAGGATCCCACGGAAGGGACAATGCATTTTTAAAGTGATATTTTAGCATTCAAGCCATTCATATTCCTCAATGTGAATATAATTTTTATCTAAATGATTCCAGAGGAAAATAGATTCATTTGACTACAGTGCTTCTAAGTCCAGTGGGAAGCTCACCATCTTAATATTGAATCTGTAAATCCTTTCCACCAGGGGTGATTAACAGCTTTGGCAAGTGTTTATTTTACTTTAAGAAGAATATGTAATTTCCTGGTACAATGCAGACAGATTTCAGTCTATTTCTCCCTCCACATGTCACACTCATACCATGGGCTCCCATGATCTGGCTTACCTCTATTAGATTTCTATTTTGCATGGTAAGGTGATAGTCTAACAAGTTTTTATAGTTTAGTGAGCATACATCAGTCTGTTCTATGATTCATTTATACTTGATAAAAAAAATTCCTCGACAGTTCTGATAAGAAGTAATAATGGTGAATAACTTCCAGATGGCACTTTTGCTGTACTACACGTGTGGTCTGAGCTATCCATGGGATAAAAACTTCTATTAGTGCAGAAGTGGGCTAGTCACATTACTTTTTGTATTCAAAGCCTCGGTGAACTGTACTCAGACAGCTCCTGCCATTAGGCACATGGGAAGTAAGTAGCCATATAAGGACATTGACGGCTTGTACACACATTCCAAACTCAACCAGCAAGCAAAAGCTTAAGTGGAAAACAATTCACTGTACACAGGCTTTTTATGAAGATGTGATTTAGATGCCTTTGTTGGAACATCCAATCATTTACAGATCCGTAATCAGATGGAGTTGGCCAAAAAAGAGTTATTGGAAAATTCTAGTGTTCAATCTTTCTATTTTCATAAGTAACAGTGAAATTAGTGACATCTCTTGCCTTTAAAAGAAAAACTGAGAATCTAGGACATTGCTATTTTTTACCCATTATATATCCATTTTTGGTCATTTAATCATTTTTAATGAATTAAATATTGATTAAATGAATTTCAAACAATCAGAATCCTTAGATAATAAGATTTTTAAGAGAAAACTTTTTCTATACTTTTTGTGAAGAGGAAGCCGATAGTCAGGGAAAGAAAGATGATTGAGGAGTTTGTTCTGAAAGTTTCTCAATGTCCTCTAGTCACTTTTTATAACAATCTTTTTCATCTAGTTCTGGAAAATTATAATTCATGTTCAGGATGATGACCTTGAGGTACAATAAAAACAGTGAACTATAGAAATAGGATTGAATTAAGTTCAATATATTAAGGTACAAAAACAGACAATTTTAGTTTATGAAGTTTTACAATTAAGATTTAATTTTATTCTCACCCTAATTTAATAAGACTCAATTAACTAGAATATAACCCAAAAGCTAAAAATTCTGTTTATTGAGATTTTTACATGTCTTAAGCCTCTTACTGAAGAAGACAATAAATTTATATTTAAATTAAATTGTTCTCTTTCTGAAAAATGAGAGAAAATAGAAGCCAAAAACAGGCAAAGAGTTTATTTTGCTCATATCAAAATGGTCATGTTCTTTACTATGAAACTTGTAAAATTGTATGCATATGTCCAACATCACAGCTTTTCAAAATCTCAACCTCTTTATAGAAACCTATATGAAAAGATGGCCCTAGTTATGACAATAAAAAGCATTTACTGAATCACAGTTTTCAAAATGGCATTTAATTAGTGGCAAATCATATTGAATTATTTTTCCTTATAAATATATGATACGGACACAAATGTCTTAGTAACCCAAGATCCATGACCGTTCTACTTTTGAAATAGTCTCAAGTATTTTCAGAGAGTAGGATGTTATTTCTTTTTAATTTCCTGGTCAAAGCCTAAAATATAAATTGCAAATTAGAAAATCCTCTGAGGATAGAGTTCAGCAAAGGAACTGTTTCAAGGTAAGTTTTATATTAGGTTCACTCATTTTAATGAGCCTTTGTTAGAAACCAAGCAAGCAAATACTCTAGACTGAAGAGTTACACACAAGCTATCTTTTAGAGAAACCGTTGTAAATCAGAACCTCTAACTATCTGCTTATATTATGAGGTTGACACAACAAAAGCATAAACTGATAGCTAAATGAGATAGCTTTTATTAAGAAAGAAAATGAGACTTCAAATTAGAATATCAACTTAAATATCAGGTTTGAAATAGGCTAGAGACCAACTGACACTACATTTCTATTTAAATTAAAAAATTGACGCTGCTCTTCAATATGTGATGTAGAAAAAGGAATGGATAAAGTTTATTTTTTAAATATGGACGTAAGTTGATGAGAGAGCCCATGAATGCACATGCACACACACACACAGGGCAATGGTGGAAAATATGACGTTAATCAGTGAGAATTAGATGAGTCACTTTAATCCCTAGGAAACTTGAAGGTGAAAAAAAAAAAATCTTGTATTCAAGGGACTCATTTTCCTCAGTACTTGCTAACCTTGGGCTGTCTACTTATAACTACAAATTGTCCTTAGCTTGAAAAGAGCGTTTTAATATTTAAAATTATTGGTCTATAGTATCCATGTAATTTCTTCAGCCATAGGGCTTCATTTCCTTTGATGTGTATCAGGGTTCCAACTGATATTATGACTACTCCTGCTGTCTCTTAGCCTTAAGAAAGGTTTCTGTCTCTCTAAAACTGATACCAATCCCACTTGGAGAGGGAATTTCATCTATTTCTATAATAATAGTGAGGCTCAGATGGATATGGTACTCTCCTGAATAAGAGATTCCACATTTAAATTTGATCATTATTTTATCACTTTTAGTTTTTTGTGTTTTTTCCTCTAGGATTCAAGGTATCTCAGCAACAATGCCTCTATAAATAAAATCACCTTAAGTCCAAAAAGAATCTAGGCAGCTTCAGGATCTCCTATATGGTTATATAGTTCATATGTATGTATATATACACCCAGGAGAAAGTAGCAGAACACATTTTATTCCCTATTTCTCAAATATTACTCAAATACTTACTTTGAATAAGAAAACCTCACACTTAACTATAAAAAGAATAACGTATACAAAAATGTAATAATTTGATAATGTCACAAGAACTTAACCTTCAAACGAGGTTTTAAATGTGGTAATAAAAATCAATTTGATTTTAATAGATTCCAAATTATTCTGATATATAAGACTAAAGCAGCCACTTTGTTACCTTTTTTTTGTTAAACATGACATATTTTCAAGTTCTCGCTCCTTGAAGCTACATTAAGCTGAAAACATTCTTTTTCCACCATTGATAGCTAAAATAATCTTTAAAATCATCTGTTCCTGACTGGTGGCTGGAAGTTGTTAAAGTGTAACAAAAACATTTGTTCTACAGAGCACTTTTATATAGACATTTTCCAATACACATGACATTCGACATTCATCTTGATTTTTGAAAGTGAAATATACCAAACACCTACAAAATCAATACACTATGAAGCAAGATTAAAATGATTTTAAAATCTTTATCCAAAAAAAGATTTTGGATAAAATATTAAAAGTAGAAACAGATTTGTCAATGGATTTCTGAGGTTAGAGCCAAAAAGAAAAATCACTTTTTTCCTCATGATCATCAGGTGAACTCTGACAACTCTAGTAATACTCTGTCCCAAGAATGAAGAATTGGTGGTAATTACTTTCATCAAATACAAAGAAACAAAGACTTCAATCTCATAATCCAAATAAAACCCTGAAGAACTCAAAGATGCCTTGAAGTCAATCCTTTAGCTGACGAGAAATCAATGGATGGGTAAGATTGCTGTGATAACTCTGGTGTCACTTCAGTTTAAGTTAGAAAAAGACTGGAGCATTTTGCACCATCTAAGGACATGATTGTTAGCAGGGTCAGCAGTCAAGATTTAAATAATCAACATTTAAATAATGTTTTGGGGGCAAAATGAATGTCATTCTGCATAGCAAGTCAAGTAATAATATGACTAACATTAAAATTTCTGTACTACCACTTTTCTAATAATATTCTAATATTATTTTTGTTGTTATTGCTCATTTTATTTTTTTCTGCTTCTCTGCTTTAGTCTTGATGTATTTTTATTTCTATTGACATCTTTTAAGTTAATTAACTCTAATAGCCATTCGATATTTGAAATCAATTTTTTTAGAAATATTCCACTTTCTACTGTATTTCTGTTATATCCTTGTGTTCTAAGTCCAGTATTTGTAGTATCCAATTCTTGAGTTTTCCTTTATCATTTGGTACATTTACCTGCCTTTTCATGTGTCTTTAATGTTATGTAAAGGAACTATCAAGGCTCTAAATCAGTGATTTTATTTTTCCTTTCTTACCCACGTTCTCATGTTATCTATGCCAATGTAGCACTCCAAAAATACCTCATAGGGGAAACTGGCTCTCAGGTTGGAGATGTTCTAGGTCTCAGCATTTTATGCCATCACACGTGGTTATCACAGGCTCTGCTACTTTTTTCTCCTTTGGTAGTCTTTGGTCTAGACACAGGAGCAAATGCCTTCAGGAGGATAAACTGCCAGAGATCTCAGCCTAAGACAGGCTCTTCTATCTTTGGAAATTTAGTTGATTTAGTTCTCTTTATTTAAAAATCCCTATGATGCTTTAAAAACAAGATTTTTTTTCTCGTTTGTGTTGCAGCAGCTATGAGTTTCTGGATCTATTATCTTATACCTATAAGTAGGCAGCCTCAAAAGGAATGATTCTTAAATTTGAATGTATGGCTTTGCATTAAATCTCCTTGTCTTTCTTGAAGTTATATTCAGAATGTGCAGCCATTTGCATTTTCTTCTGAGAAGGGAATTTGTATAGAAGAATGTTTTGAAAAAAATTTTGGTAGAACTAGCAGTGGAATTTAGAATAAGTATTCTCTGACACAGAAAAGAAAAAGAAAAATCTAAACAAACAAACTCAGTTAATATAGCAAAGGATAAAACACAAGGAAACAAGTAGAAAAAATAAAAATCATAAAAAGGTGGTGGCAAACGTAGGATCAATTTTGTTCATTATAACAATATATAGAAATAAAATCACTTTTATTATTAAAAACGTGTTGAATTGACTGCAAAAGCATATTCAAGTGCATACTATTTATAATACAGACAAAGAAACATGTTAAACACAAAATGTTTAAAAGTAAAAGACTAAGCAAAGCTTTATTAGGAAATCTCAAGCAAAAATAAAATAAAACTCATAATATTATCACTAAAATTGTTCACAAAAAGCATGAGACAAGGCTAAAATGATAATTTTATTTTGATGAATTTACAATTCAACATGAAGATAAAATGGTAATTTTATTTTGATGAATTTATGGTTCAACATGAAGATAAACAGAAACAATGCTTTATTAAAGGCACTGACGTTCATTTAGATGAAAATAGGAGATGCAGATTTTCAAAAGCTTGTTTGGCAAAATAAAAGATAATGAAAAGAAGACCCACCATATCAAATACTGTATTATAATATATGCTATTTTATTATAAAGCTGTTATTGTAATCAGGCAGGTAATATGTCACAGAAATACAAAGACAATTAGTAGAATAGAACTCAAATAATTTAGAATATAATTAAATTGTAATTTCAATGCAATGAAAAAAACAGTAATTTTTAATGTATACCACAGGGATTATTTAATAACAGTTTGGGAAAAATAATAAAGATAGGTCACGTGATAAACTTAATTTCATGGGGATTAAGAGTTAAACACAATGGAAGACTTAAAATAGTAAGAAATTTTAAATAAAGTAAATATTTATACAAACTTGAACTATGGAAAATTTTGTCATGTAGAATATGAGAGGTAGGAATCATATTGGAATAAAATCATGACTTGAAATTTTTAAAAATGTTATTTCACATATACATTATACATATATATATCCTATCTATGTATCTATCTATGAAAGTTAAATAAACATGAAAGTTGAATAACTGAAGGAGTACATTTTGCAGCACTTATTAGATATAGGATACATATTCTTAGAATATAAGGAACTATCACAACTTCTAAAATTGAAAATGCATTGCAAATAAAAAATTATTTTAGGCCATGAGCACTTAATTCACACATACACACAAACACAGAAACACACAAACTCCAATTAGAAAAGCTAAATACTGCATATTTCTACTTTATCAAAATAATTAAAGGATAATATGTTGAAAATATAATAGTCAACAATGTCAAAAGCATGGTAATCAACAGTATTAAGAACAGGGGACACAAAGATCTTTATATAATGCTCTTGGAGTTGTAAATTTGTAAAACTACAGTATTTTAAAGTGTTTTGAATATAAAAAAATGCTATCTATAACAGTGAATTGGCATAATGAGGGATTGGGTAGTAAGAAGAGAATGGCAAAGAATATAGGAATGACATATATACTGTAAGAGCAGATAACATAGTATAAATATGTAATTGCATTATATATAATAAATGTAACCTAATGTAGTATAATGCAGTATAGCCACAAACCATAGCAATGTAATAGCACCCCTACTCCTAGGGCTGAGATGCAGCCCTCATGAGAAAGGGTTTGGCTGTGACAAAGAATTCACTGTGGTGCTGCACCTGTGGAATTTGCTAACTAGTTAGAAATCCTTCCTTTAGGATGCTGGGCAAAGATGTCCAAATGTTATTGTCTCAGCAGAGGCACTGCTACAAAATCACCTGAGGGAATTTCTGGGGATGCTGCTGGGTGCTGCTGGCTGCTGTACACCACTAGAGCTGATGGTTGGAGAAGCTGTGAATGTTGCAGTGTGTTGCATTGTGCAGTATCGTGATACTGGAGAATCTGTATGCACTGCAGAATCTGGACCTTGGAGTAGTTGCCCAGGCTGAAGAAACAAGTTGTGCTGCGGGAGACTACCAAACAAGCACGCTGGACCGGGGATCCAAACCCTTTCCTTCCTCAGTCTCTTTCCAGTGCCTGCTGCTGATAAAGCTTAACACCTGGTCAGCTGACAAAGAAACCCATTTTAAATGTCTCAGATCCACTTTGACAGAACAAATGAAAATGTTGAATTTGAATTTGGAGCTGAGTGGCAATAAATTGATAACTAGCACACCATTGTTTTAGAATATTTGTAATTATGTTTAAGTAGATAGAACATGCATAATGGTGGAAATGCAGAGGTATTAAAGATACAATTTTTTTACTTTCCAGTTGGCCTGGGATTCTGTTCTTGTTGTGAAGCTGATGTAATCTTGATACCTAATTCTGCCTCTATAGGTCACTGAGGTCATGAAAGTTTTCTTTATTCATTTTTGCATTATTTCATATTTAAGTTTATAACTCTGCCAGTTTTCACAATTCCAGGGAAGGCTTTACACGTATTCTGTGGAGAGGGTGCCCCTTGGAATCATGCAATACTCAATTCACATGGCAACTTATGTTGGCCCTGCCAACTACATAGATGCTTGATGAAGGAACATACCTTCTCTGAACATTAACTTTCTCATAAATAATAACAGTGAGCTAGCCTAAATTATCTCAAAAGCCTTAGGACTCTATGCCATTTCTGATTTATATCAAGCTGTTTTAATGCTGTTGGTAAGTGACTAACCTGCAAAGAATAGTTACATATAGACACAACTTATTACCAGGTATTACAATAGCTTCTGTAAAAAAAAAGCTACCCAAAATAAATGAGATAAAACTGTACATTTTGAATAATAATTTTTCAAGATCTAGTTACATCACCACAGAGGACATGAGGATGCTCTGAAGTTTCCCTGGACACCCTAAGCTGCTTACTATTGGCCAGAATCTGGGCTTATTGATGACATCTAATGGCCCTGTGTGCTCAAGGACTATATAGTATTTCAGTTGGTACTATGATTGTCTGTTACATGGCAGAGGCTATTTCCATAGTTTTCTATCACATGTTCAGGTGAGACTACCATTTTTTACGTGCCTTCTGGATTACGTTGTTTAATACCTTACCTGGAATTCCTTTATGCCAGTTCTGGCTGGTACATATTAATAAATGTTTTCAGGAACCATTAATTACAACATACTAAAAAAAGTTGACTCCTTGTTAAGAAATACTTATCCAGATGTTAGAGCATCTTTCCTTTCCCTATTGAAAAGTTGCAGAAGACATGTATATAACATGAAACTATGTTATTTGATTCACTGTAATTTTATTTGCCTGTATAACCTAGTAGCAGGGATTTATGCAAACTTATGTGCTTAATAAATACCTAATGCATAATTTTAAAAATTAAAATAATGACCCAGCCATTATATTATGGAAAATTCTCTCCTCCTCATAGAGATTACTAGCAGAAGTTGAATTTGAAATAGCAAAATAGTATTGGGCATCTCTTCCATGAATGGTATCCTCTAGTCTTCAAAGTATTTTGTCTCAAATTGTGAAACATATTTTTAAATATTGGAAAAATGATCATTCCAATGAAAAATGGTCTTATTAGACAGACCCAGTGTATACCTAGTTTCTAACCTCTTTAATTCTCTCTATTTAAAAGATGCATTTAGTCACTTCTCCATTACTAAGATTTTGCTTACTTTTCGAAATAGATTTTCTGTGTAACAAATACTTCTGACAATTTGAATAGTGTAAAAATATTGATTTCATATTTGCAAGCTTTATCACTGGGAATTTTATACTGAATAAACCATGCATATATATATCAGTAATCCACAGATGAAGATATATGTAACTGATTCATGTTCACACAGCTACCGAGGTCTTTTTGCCTTTATGCAGCCAATCGTGGCACCTTGCGCTGGTGGGTATGCAGTTACACACACGACTCCATGTTGCTGTAAGCAGTCTGGAGGCAACAAAAACAAACTGGTGGAGGCAGAAATAGGAGAATCCCACCCTGTCAGAAGATGAATGAGTTGAACTTGCCTGATGTGAACCCTGTCTGCCACAAGCAAGGTGGAATCAAAGAGTGGGCAACTTTTGACAACCCATGCTTCACAGCCCTGACCATGGTGGATGGCCGTGATTATCTCCAGACAAAATGACTGTGAGTAAAAGGCTTACATACACTTAAATTAAACACAGCAGGGTTTTAGTAATCTCTGTTTGCATTTTACTTTCTGTTAAGAAGGAAATTGCTTGGACTTGGAACATTTCATTTAATGGCATTTTTAGTTACCTTTTGTACTTCTAATGCCATAGTCTAAATTCACTCCAAATTACCCAGTAAGACACAGGAAACTTTTGTCCTTTTTTGTTTATTTTTTTAAAATTGCAGTAGCTTCCTTACCAATTTTACTAAATTAAATGTGTTTTAAAGCATCTCAGTTCTTGAAACTTAATTATCCCAATCTCTGGGTGAAGTACAGCAAACAATACAAATCCCATTTATGTAATTTATTTTGCAAAAGACAATAATGGAATGCAGTTGTGCTAATGATATATGCATTTCTGGTTTTTTTTTTCCTTTTCAACAAAAATTTATCAAAACCATGTCATTTTGAAACAAAAGCTTTAAGGGCATTTTGGGGTTTTGGTTTGTCCATACACTCCTTTTTGGAGAAGGAGAACTGCATAATATTATGTGCCATTAGAATATTATGAAAGATTGGGGTTTTTTTTCCTTCATTTTATTTTTCCATCAATGGGTATTATTGACAGTCACTCATAATAAACTATGAATAAAGATCATGGCTTGTAATTGTAATGTGTAAATAAGAAGAAAAATATGTAGGCACTTCAGTAGCTGAAGCACCATTTATTATGTACCAGCAGAGAAAAACTTAATTGTTAGACCACATAAGGTCCACAAAACTTTGGTTTAAACTCAAGCATAATAAGAAAATCTGTCATTCTCCTTCTTGTTTAAAATGAAGGTTTTGAAATCCCTGGGCTCATAATTATGTATTGTTTAATATTGATATTCTTAACACAGTCAGTTAATTGTTCTAATTTGTTGAATTTCACCTGCCGCATTACTTAAATTACAGGTTAATTAATTGGTTTATGTTGTACTCTTTGAAAGTGGGTAACTAGACTCTGGTCCCAAGATTGCATAGCTAGATGGGACAGTGCGTGGTTGAAGGATGAGGCCATTTGGAAAGTTGAGGCACTGAATCCTGTTTAGTTAAAGCCAAAACAGAACAAATATAGAAACTAATTTTCCTACAAAACAAATCCCAAAACAAGCAGAAGTAAAAATAAGATAAAGAAATAATAAAACACTTCAAGCAAGCTAGATAAGTATAAATGAATATGCAGACATGTATGCTTATGTATATACATCTTTCAGCCTGTATATAAACACATCTTTGTAAGAACAAATGTTGTACACACAAATATGTGTAAACAGGTAAATAAGTAGGAAGAGAGAATTTCAAGCTATTCAAAGGCAGAGGTCTTACTGGCTTATAGATTATGTGTAAATTGCAGCAGCAGCAATCCAGGTGCTCCCTTCCTTAAAAGCAGTGGAAACACCTGTTAAATTTTTGATTGCCAGGTCCCCATTGGGCAGAGTTGTGGTCCCAGGTTTCAAACTATCTAATGTGAGTGGGAGCCCTGTTCCTCATTCCTCAGGCCCCTTCCTGCCAGCCTCCTCTGTCCTTAGTGACCCAGTCTTACGGATTAACTGAGTGGTTTCCATGCCAGGGGAGCTATGATGATGATCTGATTGTTAACTGTCTGTTGGGCAGCCTCATCCTAGAAGTATGAGATATTTCAAGTTCCTGACTGCTTCCTAACTTGCAGTTCACTAACTTTGACCATCAAAATTGATAGCAGAATTGTTATTTTTTTTATTGAAGTAAAGTTGATTTATAATGTATAATTAGTTTCTGGTGTACAGCATAGTGATTCAGTTATACATATATATATATACACACATATATACACACACACACACACACACACACACATGTTCTTTTTCATTATTATGAGCTATTGAATATAGTTCCCTGTGCTATACAGTAGGACCTTATTGTTTATCTATTCTGTATATAGTAGTTTGTATCTGCTAAACCCCAAATCCTAATTTTTATCCCTCTCCCTCTGCTTTCTCCTTTAATAATCATAAATTTGTTTTTTTATGTCTGTGAATCTGATTCTGCTTTGTAAATAAATTCATTTGTGTCATTTTTTAGATTCCACATGTAAGTGATAACATAATGATATTTGTCTTCCTCTGACGTACTTCACTTCGTATGATAATCTCTAAGTCTATCCATGTTGCTGCAGATTGGCATTATTTCATTCTTTTTTATGGCTAATAAATTAAAAAATAGTAGATTATTTTAATATTGATTTGAATTCACCCTTTCTTCTCTGACCCACCCTCTACTTTTAAAATCCTGATTAGTTGAGAGTTAATTGTATATGTTATCATTTCATTGATATTTTAATTGTTACCAGGGCAATATGGATGCTCCACATACTACACTTAGGAAGCAGATTTTTGATACTTTATTGTTGATTTCACAAGGAGAAATACTTATTTGTGAGAGAGGGCACAGCACCTTCTTTCCTAAGCCTTCTGTTTCCTTAGAGATAGTCTTGTCCACAGTATCATTATGGAAAATAGAAATAATTTGTCTACCTTAAAATTTTACTGTAATATTCTTCTGTGATTATGAACAAGGTGATATCCAGCATATCAGATATGTATTTTTTTCTTATACTGATATTTCCTGGGGTGGTTGAAGAAGGAACTCTGGGTGATAAGAACTGGAGATCTCTCTAGTGTAGCTTGCTGAGCAGTGAACACCAAGGGTCCTGAAGACTATTACCTTAGTGATGTCTTTCTGATAATGGTATCTTATTTGACACACTTACGTATTATGTTAAATTGTGAGATTTCACCTGAAATTTCATTCTTATCCTAGTTTCATAAGTGAAATCACAATTGAATAATGACATTTAAAGTGTAAAATTTTTATGTATTGTCTGAAGAAAGTTCAAATTGTCCATATATGAAGGTTGAAATGTGATTATGCTTATGTACCAATAAGCCTATGGAAAAAGCGATGTATACATATAATTATGGGTATATATATATATGCAATATGTAACACAGTTAAAATTATACATAGAGTACTAAATTAAAATTAGTTTCCCCATTAGCTAGCACATGTTTATTTATGCAGAACTCAGAAGATCTGAATTTCAACTTATCCTCTCAGGTTTACAGACATTTAAGCATATTATTAGGAACTGTGATTATTCGGCACACCAACACTCAGGTATCACCCAACTTCATTACTACCTGATTAATTAACCTGTTTAAAGTGTGAATGTTGGCACCTTGTCATTAGAATCCATGGGAATAACTAATGAGAAACTATGAAATAATTTGTTCCTCAATTAAAAAACCTGAAAGAAGAGGTTTTATCTCATTATTCTTGTTTCCTGTTATCACCTATACAATGCCAAGAAGATTTTGCAAAACTTACTGTCTAAAGAGAACAGGCTATGTAACATCTCTGGGAACATTTTACAGATATTTAATAAAATGTGTTGTTATCCAACAGCAAAAGGTAAGCCAAGAAGTTTCCTGGAATAAAATATTCGTTATAGGGCATCAGTGTGAAAATGAGGTATGCTCATCTCATACCTGGTGTTCAGGTTTAAATGAGGTTTCTAGATAAGAAAAGAGAAGGAAAAGTAGTATAGTTCAACTTAGGTCTGTCTAAAGGGACTTTAGAAAAAAATGTCATGAGAGGTAATTAGTATTAGAGAACTGTTAAATTATGACATTTCTGTATATTAAAAAACACCGCTCTAAGCGCAAATTCCCCTTGACGTGACTGATTTTATCCAGTGTCCACACTGCAGCATCACTCAAATTGCAAAAAAGGCAGTAAAGTTCATTACAACTGCTTTCCCTTGTCCACATTCGTGAGATCATGAGTCTAATATAACAATGCTGAAGTATCAAAGGTACTTTCCTAGCTTAGAATTTTTGTAACGTTTATAGATCCATCCTCCTCCCCACAAGTTATTCACAGACTTCACAAATGCCATTGAAATAAATGTCTATTGTCTAACCTTAATGTAAAGAAGTCAAAAGCTTTTCTTGGAGTTAAAGTGAACAATCTTTCTCCTACTGATTATTTTACATACATCTTTCCAGTTAGAGTTTCGTGCTCTGAACCATGGCAGGATACAGACTATAGAATCTATCCAGTGTAAAGCTAGGCATAAATGAATACAGATGTTAATTAATTGGATATCCCTATTGAAATTCGTTGAAATATATTCTGGATCATGTCTCCTGCTTCCTTGTATACATCTTTAAACTGAGGCCATCCGCATTTAGTGGAGGAAATAGTCAAATTTTTAAAACACACATGCGTATTTTTCCAAAATCAAGGTTTTGTGAAGATAACCACAAAATTTGAAAGAACAAAATTTAATTAATCCACTTTAGAAAAAAGATTCATATCTGTTTTATACCCCAAGCTTTATAATTTTATTCAGTTGCAAAATGTCCTGGAAAAAAAAAACAAAACAAAAAGCAAAAAGCAAGGCAGTTGGTTGGTAACACATTTTAAATATCTTTGCTTTATTTCCTGAAAGCATTTCCATTAGCATACAATGAAAAATTTAGAGGCAAGTCCGGCATATATCTAATGATAATAGCTACTATTTTTTGAGCATAAACTGTATGTTAGGTGTTTCACATGCAAACCTTATTTATGCCTTAGGCTTATCAAGAGTTTATGTCCATTTACAGATGAGAAAACTGAAGTCCAATAGTGTTTAATAACTTGTCAGACTTTATATTCTGACACCAAATTTCATGATCTTGCTGGTTATATTATGTTGCTTCTAATCAGCAGAGTACTTTTATATAATAGAACCTATTAATAAATGCCTAACTATACTACAACATGGGGTTATTTATTTGTTTTTAAGGATGTAAAACCAAATTTAGAGGTAAAAATAGTTTGATATAGTCAATTATAAAACAAAAGCAATACAGTTATATTTAAAATTTGTCCATACATTTTGCAGAAGTTATAGCCGTAATGGTTATGATTACTGACAGATAATGTCATGAATATTAAATTGAGTAATTAAAATTTGCCAAAATCAGAGAACCAAGAAAACAATTTGTTAAACATAGAGGTATTAGGGAAAAACTGCATAATCATTTTAATAAGGTATGTCCTGCTAAGTAAAAACAGAAAAAGAAAGGAGGAAATGAAATAAAGGAGGTCCCTGTCAGGGCAGCTTCTTTATCTTATTTGTATAAGATTAGCTATTTAAACATTTATGCCAGTCTGAAGTGAAGGGAAAGAAAATGACCTAAAACTTTAAAAGCATCAATATCATTTCAAGGTAAACAACAGCTGCATTTAAAATGATTAGGAGATTATTTGTGCTTTCTTTTTGGGGTCAAAATTTAAACTTTGAAAATAAAGTGATACTTAGAAGACAACGTTGTGAGAACAAGTATTTAGAGTAATAGAAGATAAAAAAAGTAGATTTGAAATTACATGATGACTAATAGTGTGTCATGGAAAAAACAAATAACAATAAAACTGAATAGACTCTGAAAAATGAACCACAGATAAAGACACTATCTTAAAGAGAATAGTAACAACTCAGTAATAAAAGTAAGTAGTGTGCCTGGAATAGCAAGGTTTTCCCAACCCCTACATATATTTGACACTAATATTTATATCTTTTATATACTAATGTACAATATAGTTTGTGTACAACCCCTCAAAGTCATATGACCTTTCTCCTGTTGTGTTCAGTGATATATTTAGCATATAGTAGTACTCAGACATATATCATGAATGGCAACATCTAGAAGTCTGCTCCCTTACTAACTAATACAAAACATTACATTTTAAAAGTTTATAGCTTCAAATTACGTGATGTCATTACAGTTTTCACGTGTAAATCAATGTTTTGCTGGCTTTTACTCCACCTACATTACTCCTCCTACCTACAGACTTATTCTATAGTGGTAATACTTATGTCACTGCATTCTGACCCCTTTATTTGCAAGTCTCCAGAGTACCAGGAAGTGGGCGTCTCCACTGGGAGTGTGATTGGGAAGCTCTGAGTTAGTGGCAGTCCTGGTAATGCTTTCAATTTATTTTTATGTCAGTAGTAAGAAGCATTACTATTGTTTAATCTTATCTCCACTCCAGAACTTAAAGGGAGTGTATTGTGTGACTTCCTTCTTTTGTTGTCCCCAATAGCAGGGGTCAGGTTCTACCTTATTCAGCATACATTGGAGAGAAACACAAACAAAAGTAAATCAAGCTAAAAATAGTCATAGCCTCTTCACACTGCTGCTTTGATTCCAATCAGACTTCTCCCATGTCACCTCATTTATGGACTGAGGTCTGAGCACCTCTAGGAAGTTACATCACCATCCTAGAGTCCCTGACATGGTCACTTTCATCAGCTGCAAATGCTCGTGCTTGAAATTCAACTTAGCTCATATCTAAAAATGAACAATGGAATAGCATGGGAAACTTTCCCCAATGTGTCACTCTGTCTCCACGATCCGTTCACATAGGAAACATGGAGTTGTTCAGTTTCTAAGAACAGCGCCGAGACCCCCCTTTAAGATATTATCAGAGAAGCACACTGACTACTACCAAGAACACAACCTGGGAGATTGGATCGGGATTCTAGACTTTCAAATCAACCACACAGAAAGCCTTTATAAATGGGATCTTTTAAAAGAGGATGTGCTCTACTAAATAAGCTATAATCACATTTAAATGAAGCAGGGAATATATTTTACAAGTGTTGCAAAATTTAAAATTTTCAGCAGGTTTTTAATCATGAGAGATGTACATTTATAAAAGCCTTTTTAAATTTAGTTTTATTACAATCAACATTTTAAAAAGCTCTTTGAGGTCCTCAATCATTTTCTAAGAGTGTAAAGGAATCTCAGAACAAGCATTTTGAGAACTGCTGGGCTAAAGTAAAAATCTGATGCACAAATTTCCATGCTTTAATTGTGCTTTTCATTTATTAATTTATAAATTCTTCATTCAATAATTATTTCTTGAGCCCTATTGTGTGCGAAACAGTGCAGATAATGGAAACACAGTGATGAACAAAATAATAGTTCTTACTTGCTGTGAAAGTATAAAACAATAAGTAGTCAACACATAATCCATATGTATTACAAACTTGATACATCTTTTTTACTAGCAATGTTTTTTTAAACATTTTTTCTTTTTTCTTTCTTTTTTACATTCAGTTAGCCGAGGTCAATTTTCACATTTACTTTTAATAAAAATACCATCTATTCACTCACTGAAGGATTATTCTTCTTAAGAAAATAAGGATGATGCTTAAGAGTTGGCATCTTTCTAGACTGTATTAATGATAACAGGCAAGATATGACTAATATCTAAATCACTATGTGTACTTGATTATTTTGCCTGGTTGCAAATGGTGGGAACCGAGTTGGACAATGTTCAAGTGGCTTAATGCATTTTAGATATTTTATACACTTCATTCACTTTTCACAACATTCTTGGGTGGTAGGAAGTATCATTCAGTTATATGAGTGAGAATACAAAGTAGAGGGAAAGTAAGTATCTGATTCAGGAACATAGATTTTAATTGTTGAGCTGGTGTTTGTACTCTTCCAAAGTTGTCAGTTCTGACATCATGTTTGTTTATTTGGTTGGTAGTATTTTGTCTCTAAGCCATGCAGTTTCTTATCACTGATATGTGAATAACAGGTTACCTTAAGAAGAGAAACTCTCAAAAAGGAATAGGGCGTGGAAATGAATGAGTATGACATGAGAGAGTAAATGGGCTTTGTGGCCATCGGCTCTCTTCCAGGTGCAGCTCAGGAACGCAGGGGTCTGGAAATGCAATTAACTACTCCAAAATACTTCTGCCCATTGCTACTCTGACATTTAAGATTTTTGACAACTTGTTACATTTCTCTCTCCCCTTGAAATGCTGTTTACCAAAGGAACATAATCCTCGTATCTAATTCATATTCTATTTATTAAGCAATCATGGACATGTCACTAGGATATTAATTTGAGTTTAGAAAAAATTAGGTTATTTAACGTTAATATATTGATGGTGTCTTCCCTCATGAACAGAGAACTCAGCTTTTAATTATTGATAAGAAATTATTTTGAAGCCTCAAAAATATTTCCACCTTTATGAAAAAATAAATTATAATGTTTAACTTTTCAACAATATTTATATTATGTCTGTATCAAATCATGGAGATGATCATATCATTTTTTAATTCCCGTTTGTACATTTCCTTTGGTGTAATGGCATACCTTTCATTTTAAGTAGTAGATTCTCAAAATAAATTGCAAAACAAATCAATCTCCAATAGACAAATGAAAAATGTGCAATGAAGCTAAAAATATCCTCCACCAAGGTGCTAGATGGCTGTGTTGCTTAGCTACCCATGACCAAACAGGCTGACAGCGCCATGAACTCTCTGGCTGAGCTGGGTGTAATTACCAACCAGGTTTCCATTTCATTACGTTCCACTGACAAATCTTGAGAATTTTGAAATGTGCATATTTAGAAGATTTCAGTATCAGAAATGAGGACAAAATTTACTTCTTAAAAAAAAAAAGATATTCCACAGTGTGCCTATGGCTAACTTAAGTAAAACTTTTAAAGTTTGAAGTAATGACATTTTTGAAGGCAAAATTCTAGTTTTAAAGGAAATGACTGTCTGCAAAGATTGAGGGGTAGGGGATATTCTTTTTCTTTTTTATCATAAAAATTGCTTTTTATTTTTGTTTCAAATACAAATAAAATTATGAATGGAAAACTGAGGATTACTTTGTCTTCCTGAAAAGCTACAAAATATTGAATTTTCCTTTCCATCAGAGGTAATCTTTTCATGCTTTAGCCCCCAATTCTAATGTTTAAATGGAGGTTAATTTCTCAAATATCTTAGATGATTTAGGAGAGTCCTGTGCAGGGAACACAGTAATTCAGTTCATCAGACAACAAAGCCCATTAGCAGATATTACCAAGTCACTACTAAAAGGCAAGGATAAAGGAAATGCAAAGATTCATATCCCTTCATAATTAACACACAAAGCTTTGAGTGCAGATTACAGTAGGATTATGGTGAATTAAAGAAGTACATCTGAGCTCATTTTATAGATTTCTTATTGTTTTATCATACTTATCTGAAATATATATGCATTTGTTAAATTCCATAAGCATCTAATTGAAATAAATAGCTAAAATCCATTTATATCATTTGAGAGTAAAAAAAAAAAGATTATGTTTCAAGCACATTTGCATCCATTTACAATCTAATAAACTGGACAACATTTTACTGTTCCATTTCCTCTATTTTCTGTAGAGACATAACTTTTGTCCCTCTGATCTTGGCTGAATTTGTGTTATTTTAAAAATAATTTTAAAATATTTATCAAAATAATACATGAATAAGTGAATACAGCCCATAGTACAAACAAGTTTATGATGAAAATAAACAGTCTCTGGCTTTTTTCCTTATTATCCCAGTCCTACAGTTTTTGGAATTTTTATTTACAAATTATGACATCTATATTGAGATGAAATTCACATAGTATAAGATTAATCAGTTTAAACAATTCAGTGGCATTTAGCACATTCACAGTATTGTGCATCCACCATCTCTGTTTAGTTCCAAAACACTTTTATCACCTAAAATGGAAACCTCATACACATTAAGCGGTTGCTCCCTACTGGCCCTTCCCTCCAACCCTGGCAACAGCCCATCTGTGTTTTGTCTCTTAGATTTATCTATTCTGGATATTTCATATAAATGGAAACATACAATATTTCACAATTTGTGTCTGGCTTCTTTCACTTAACATATATAATAATTTTTATTTTAACTTTTTGGGGAAGTATCCTCAAAAATTGTTGAAAATATAGCTCTATGTCAGACAGTTTCTTTGATTTCTTGATATGAAATAAGAGCATTTAGCCTAGATTCACAGTTCTTCCTGCTCATTCCACTGTTTGAGTTACTTTACTATTTTTAGTTTTTCTGTTGGTAGCTATTGTAATTTAAGTGATATAGTTAAACACACATTATTTCCTTTTCTAATAGTATTTTGCGATTCTACATTTTGCAAATTGATGGCATTCAAACTGCTACATTTTCCTCTTTTCTCTCTTCCTTCTTGTTACACTTCCTCTTCTCTCAGTTATGCTGTGCTTTTTCCATTGTCAAAATGCATGCATTTATTTATTTTTCAAATATTTATTGAGGATACACATTTATTATAGACATACTTAATTTTCATTTGCTTTATATTTGATCATGATTTTCTTATATATTTTCCTTGCATGTTTCTTTTACTAGGCATTTGTAATTTTATTTTTATCTGTCATCTGACTTTAACAGGTCTCCAATTTTTTCTGACATTTCAATCAGAATTTTTTATGCTTCAAGACTTCATTTTTTTTTTTCTAAATTGAAGTACAGTCAGTTACAATGTGTCAGTTTCTGGTGTACAGCACAATGTGTATACATACATATATTCATTTTCATATTCTTTTTCATTAAAGGTTATTACCAGTTATTGAATACAGTTCCCTGTGCTATACAGAAGAAATCTGTTTTTTTTAATCTATTTTTATATATAGTGGCTAACATTTACAAATCTCAAACTCCCAAATTTATCCCTTCCCACCTCCTTTCCCCCAGTAACCATAAGATTGTATAATACCTCTGCAAGTCTGTTTCTGTTTTGTAGATGAGTTCATTAGTGTCCTCTTTTTTCATTTTTTTAGATTCCACGTATGAGTCATATCATATGATATTTTTCTTTCTCTTTCTGGCTTACATCACTTTGAATGATGATCTCTAGGTCCATCCATGTTGCTGCAAATGGCATTGTTTTATTCTTTTTTATGGTTTAGTAGTATTCCATTGTATTAAATTACCCATGACATTTTTTACAGAACTAAAACAAATAATCCTAAATTTATATGAAATCACAAAAGACCCAGAATTGCCTAAGCAATATTGAAGAAAAAGAATGAAGCAGGAGGAATAACCCTCCCATATTTCAGACAGTACTACAGAGCTACACTAATCAAAAGAGCATGGTATTGGCATAAAAACAGACATGTGGATGAATGGAACAGAACAGAGAGCTCAGAAGTAATCCCACAGACCTATGGTCAATTAATCTTCGACAAATGAGGCAAGATTTTACAATGGAGAAAAGAGTCTCTTCAGCAAGTGGTGTTGGGAAAACTGGATAGCAGCATGCAAATCAATGAAATTAGAACACTCCCTCATACTATACTCAAAAATGAACTCAAGATAACTTAAAGACTTAAATATAAGATGACACGATAAACCTCCTAGAAGACTCTGTTTTTTTTAATCAGACTTTTCCTTAAAGGCTTTAATCCTCCTTCCACCTGGAACATTTACTTCTTAAACTTGTTATAGAGCTTCCATTCTGATGCTTCACTTCACAGATAAGCAGAATTGTGGTTATTGTTTCCTGGAACACATAAGTCCATCATTTGGGGTTTATTCCTTTATTTTGCTGTAATTTATCTATGAAAAACTGCATTGGAAATAACTTTTCTGTAGACTTGCATATTTGAAAATCTTTCTGCTTTTATTTTATTTTAATGACAGTTTGTCTGGGTATAAAATTTAGAAAACATCATATCTTTTCCTTCTAACATTCAGTGGCACTGATGAAAATTACAATGCCAGTATGATTTTGTTTTTTATAAATAACATTTTTCTCCTCTACAAGTTTTGAAGATCTTCTGGTTATGTTTAGTGTTCTGAAATTTTACAGTGAAGTCTATAATCATGAATTCTTTTGTTCTCATTGAACAGAGTGTTAAGGAGATCATTGTTGTCTTCACACATCCCCTTTTCTCATTTTCTGTTTGTAGAAGAAATTGGATTGCACATCACCTAGTTTTGTGTACTTATGTTTCATACTGTCCAATTATTTTGCTTTAGAATTATGTTATTTTTTTCTATTTTCTAGTCATGGGATTTTTTTAACAGACTTTTTATATATATAATAGCTTTCTCTTTTTGTTTGATGTCATTTTTCTAATACTATATTTGTGTTTTCTGGTTGTAATATAGCTTCAACTATCTGTTAGTTCATTAAATTCTCACTGAGTCTCTTCTGTTGGTGAAGATTTTACATGAGAACCATGAATTGATTTACTCTCCCACTTTGCTTTACTTTGAGCTATACTTGTGCAGACCTTGGGGCTGCAAATCCATACATGTCAAAATAAAAATGACTTTATTTTAGGTATAGTAGAAAAATGTTGGCAATCCCCAGACTTGTCTGATTCATTTAAAAAATAGGTTTGGATGTTTGCTTGGGTAAGGTTTGGATGTTTGCTTGGGTATTCATTATAGCCTGTGATCTCATCTCTTTCTCTCTTTTTCTCTCTTTGTGGGGTGTGTGTATGTTTGTGTTTGTGTTTGTGTGTGTGTGTGTGTGTGTGTGTGTGTGTGTGTGTGTGCATGCACATACTGAGGAGAGAGAGTTTTTGTGAGCCTATTGCCAAGTCCAATTGTACAATTTACCTCCATGTGTCTCTACTGGGGTCCCTGGCAGTCCTGTTAACTTGGAGGACAGAGCTTCTTAGAGTTTTATTCAGAAGAACTTCCCTCAATATTGACATGATTCAGTCACTTACCTCCTTCAACTTATTGCTCAGCTGTTAACTTCTCAATTGTTGTTTGGCATTCAGTTGTGGTTTTGTTGTAGTCGTGATGAGAGGTGAGATCATGGTCCTACCACTCTGCCATCTTGACCGGAAATCTCTCAACTGTTAACTTCTCAATCAAGAATATATCTTAACAACCCATTTAAAATCGCAATCTACATCCTCTCCCAGCACTCCAGATTCCTCTTGTTTTCCTCAATTTTTTCCATTCCACTTACCATATTTTAACATAATATAGTATACTTATATAACTTGCTATATAATTTGCTTATTGCTATATTTTATATTATATATCTTGCTAAATGAATGAGCTCTTGTTTAAATATTTGAATTAGTATAAATTTAAAAAGCTGGTGAAGTAATATCTTAGCTATTCATTTGATTATTAGAAAAAAATTAATGGAATACCATTAGTTTACCAGTCTATGATTTAGTGGAACAAGAAATCATGTTAGGACTTTTGCACAGTAGCACATTCAAACTCGAGGGAAGGTGGTCATCCTGGACTTTAGCTACTAAGAGAAGTGCAGCCCTTGTTCATAATTATAGCACATGCCTTGGTTTCCTGTTGGTTCATGATATTGCCATAACGATTTTTTAATTGAACTTTTCTGGTTAATATTTCCTTGAGAGTCTATTTTTCTTATTTTAAAAATTACTGAAATATACCCCCCCAAAGATATTGGGATTGGATCAATTAGTAACTTTTAAAAAATGTATTAAGAGGAATTGGATAATTGCCTAATGGGATTTTATAGAAAACCCCAAAGTGTTCATATTTTTCAAGCCAGCAATAAGGATATCTTAGTGTGTCAGCTAAAATCACATAGCTGGGAAAATAAGGACAGGTTCTATACATTTCTATACCCCTATGGGAAGAATGAATTAATTACAATCCTTCACTTAAAGTAAAAGAAATTGAATTTCTGTTAAAATATTGGAAAATGTGGACAAAATGTGCAGGCTATCAGTTATTTCCAATGGTTAATTTCTTTTCAAGAATTAGATTCTCTGTTTTGTAAAGCAGAAGAATTCAGCACAAATGGTTACATGTTGATGATTTTTAATCAGCATCAAGTTTCTATGAGTGCATGTCACATGGTATTTAAGTCTATAAAGTTTTGTTATAAGGAATTAGCTGTCTCAGTATCTTGGGGGTGTGTGTGTTTGTATAAATATTTTTAGGAAAGGTCAATAATATTTTAGTTATAAAACAGGTTTTTTAACTTAGGAAAATGTATACCTTCTCCTGTGTATATTTTCCTACTTTATTAAGCAAAATTTCATTCACAAAAGTAGTCAAATGCTTCATTGTTCATTCTTTCAATTCTCAGTATAAACAATTCAAGTGCTGCTCTCCTTTTTTGGCATTAGAAATGAGTAAAAGGTGTTAGTAATAAGAGGGGAAAAAATCCACTATAGTGGTCTTCTGACAGAGAGACGTAAAAACAATCTCCTTTCCTTGCCAGATTGACATAATTAATTGAGCATCCAATATATGCAGAGCATTGTACTTGCTCCTTGAAAGCAACTTAAGGGCTTTTTGCCCACCAGAGACTTAAAATAAATACTTATAAATAAATGGCTTTAGTTATTATTTATTATCTATTTTATTTATTTTTAAGAATAAAACAAAAGAAGGATTATGATATTCTTGGAATGGGTTAAGTTCTGTAATTTTTCCTCAGCTTTTCATTACACTGTTTTCCCTATCTTTCCTCCTCCATTTTCCTGCCCCTGCTCAAGGTAGCAGGAGACTGAGAGAATTTGTGACTTGAATGAATTGGATATGCTTTCCGGAAACAGCAGTGGATGTCCCTGCTACCACTACCACCTGCAAGGTTGCATGCTCCTTAGTGCATCCCCTTCTATAGGACTGCAGAGTAGAAGAGGGGACATAGAATGAGGCTAATTACAGGAAACTCCTGTCATGGATACCTCAAGTTATCAAATCTAAAGTGAAACAAGATTGCCAAACTGAGAAGCTCTTTTCATAATGGAGATGAAGGTGGAGAGCTCATAATAAAACAATAAATCTAGCAGTGAGAGTATAGATAAAAACAGTGAAGAAAAATTTCTCCAACTCCAAGGCAGGTGTCGCTTTTGATAAGAAAAAAAAAATTGATTGCATAGGGCAAGTCTTCAATGAATGAAGTGATTTTAAAATGTAAAGGTGTATCTTTTTTTGAGTTTGAAAAAGTTTTATTTTTGAGATATCTTTGATATTTATGAGCAATACAAGTTGATAGCAAATCTTTAAATGCATTTCTGAAAACACAGCTTTATACAGTAATTTTGTAATTTGTTCTAAAGACTGTTTATCAGCTAACATGTAAATATATGTGATTCATATCATTTCCATATCATGTATTCATTCATCTCTGAACTTTTGTGTAAAAACACTTTGAGTATATAATGTGAGCTTTAAGCAACATAAAGGAATTCAGTAACTATTCCATTAGGTTTTCTTTAAACATATATATGTATGTTGGGGGAAGGGGATGGAGAAGAAAAGAGTTTTGGAGAGGAAGATTGCCACAATAAAATAAAATTATTCTGGGATGCTTTCCCAAATGAGAAATTAAGTGAAGGAATAATAATGATAATAATGGTAATAATTAAAGAAGGATGTGTAAAAATTTACTTTAGTTCAACAAAAACTCTTAGAAAATAATAGGATGAAATTACTTATTTCTCAAGAGAACAATTGTAATGAACATGAGAAAGTGGTAGTGAAGCAATTCTCTTAGACTCTTCATATCTTAAACATGTGATCATCTTATTATGCCAAGATCTGTTCTTCTTAAATCTTGAATAAGCACTTTCTGTGGGAAAATGTAAGCTGTAGTCTTTGGACTGACTTACTTTTCTTCAAACCTAAATCAATGTCAGGGAGTTAAGAAAATAGAAAATAAGTTGATGATAACAATATTCTATATTCTGAAAGAAGTAGTTTACACAGTTGTATGCAATTTGACAGAACTCATTGGCTTACATAGCCATGATTCAGTATTTCATTGTATGTAAATTTTACAAAAAAAGTGTAAACTAATATTGAAATCTAGCTAATGATTTGAGTGCCAAAGTATTCAGGAGGAAGTATAGCAATGTCTGCAACTTACTTTGAACTATAAAAAAATAGCTGGATGATGGACTAGTGGGAAAGGGGTGATTAGACACGTGATAAAGCAAGGACAGTAATAAGTTCACTGGACAATCTGTGTGTTGAATATGTGAATATAATGACATACATGGAAAATTCTTCCCACTTTTCAATATGTTTGGTATTTTTATAATGAAATTAAGAAAAAAGAAAATGGTACTAAACATCTATTCCTAAACAAATTTAAAATATTTCATTTTCACATATTTTCATGTTTGACAAAACTTCTTCACTTTTTAAAGTACTAAATCTTTAGATATGAAAATAAAAATCCCAGTGCAGTAACTTAATTCAATATTTTGAACTGAAAGTGGTGAGTTTAGAATATAAATGTTTTATAAATTATAATTTAAAATCTTCCATAATCAGTTCAATAAACTGACAAATCAGTGTTGGCTGGGTGTGGTATTGAGAGAGGTGGGGTGGAATAGGGGGTTTAAGGGAAGTGGAAAGGACAGAACATGGAGCATTCTCTGGGGTGAAGCCCCTTCACAAGACCTGAACCCCTGAACCACCAGGACAAAGCAGTCATGTGGTGGCATCCTCACAGAGTCATCATTTTACAAAGGAACTGAGTTGATTTCCATTTAAAATAGTTGAAAATAATAATTTAAAAGTAAATGCAATTTTAACCAAATCAAAATTTCCTTCTGAAATATGAGCAACCTTGTAATTTGGAGCTAGTATGTCTCTGTATGTTTGTTTATTCACTTGTTTGTGGGGATTCTGAAGTCAGAATTGGCATTTATATATCACAATAAATCTATCACAGTAAATCTACTACATCCTAAAGTAGATCTCAAATTACACATAACACATAAAGAAATATACTTGCTCATGCTTCTTTAAGAAAGATGTCTAAGATATTATTTACTATAATTTCTTATTTGCCTAAATGTATAAATGCACTAATCTCCCAGGAGTATTTCTTTATGTTACATAAACGTAGGTAATAAACCTGATTCAGATGGGAAAATTTGTGAATTTGATCAATGAACTCAATTATGGCCCCATTCCAAGGATTTCTACCCTTCCTTTACAATGATCCATAGTTGCCTACACACCTGACACTGCTCCCCAAATCTCTTTAATAAATAAGAAGGCTACGTCAGAGCATGTGTGTATATTCGCTCTGCCTTTTTGTCTCTCTCTCTCACTCCTCTCTCTCTCTTTCATTTTACAGCTCTTCTGGGTCCCCAGCTGATTTTCTTCGCAAGGTTAGTTGCTAATACATTCCTAGCACCCATGCATTATTAATGCTCACCGCTCTCCAAGGTGGCAGTGACAAATAGGAAGCAAAATCTACTGACTAGTGGGGAATGTACTTTTTAGTCATGCTTGAATTTTTCAATCCATTCTGCTTGTTGAGGATTTTTCAGTAAAGGCTCTGTGACAGAATATGCTTTATACCTTTCTTCTCATTCACTCTCTCCAAACCTTTTTGTTTTTCAAATCTAAGAGGCATTTAAATCGCCGGAGAAAGATTATGTATCAGGGCTTTGAGGGGGAGTAGAGCAAAAAGTTCTTCTGATAGTTGCCAAAGCAGGAAGGTCATTGTTCCTCTTTCCACGTTGTAAGTGGAAGTTTTGACTCCAAAAAGACTATGCAGGAAGTCAAGTAAGTTATACTATTTTAACTGGATTATACCAGATGTAGTATTCCCAGAAATAATACCAAGTGTGTATCATGAGAAACATTGATTTTTTAATGTGCAGATTTGTTTCTTCAGATATAAAATCCTATTCATTTTGCAATATAAAGAAGCAATCTGTGAAGTATATTCTGAGATGGTTATTGGGTATTATAAATCCCACTAGCAGCTCTATTACATTTGTTGAACTCCAAATTTCTGCATTTAAGGTATTATACCTTTGTGCATGTAATGATGAGATTTTTAGAAAATGTATTTTCAGTGAATAAAAACTTAATTCACAGGTAACACAAGAATTGGAATTCCCCCAGTGACTGGAGTTGGGAGTAAATCCTTTTGTTTTCCAACCGCATTTCCCCAGTTCAAAGATGGAAATAACAGTCTTTAACAGCAAGTAGTTAATTACCACCATATCTATGTTTGTGAATTCTTAATATTTTATTTAAATCACAGTGATCACTAATTTTTGTGTGAGAGAAATTAACACTTTGGATAAATTAAAGGATAGTTAGAACTAGAGAAGCAGTGGTGGTACCTTGGCCCTTTATATGCAATTTTAATTTCTCCCAAGGGATGAGGAAGGTGCACAACGTTTTTTGAGTGAATATTTTCTACCTAATATTTTGCTAGGTGCTTTCAATATATTACCTCATTTAAATATGACAAATACTCCACAAGGTAGAATTACAGTTTCATTACAATATCACTATATTTGATTCATTTAATTGCTTAGTAATAGTTGACGTCACATAAAGCTATGGAGTTGTTTATAGGTAGTTATCACTGACTTAAACCCACTTAGAGGAGTTTTCAAACATGGATAATTGGCTCAAAAGAATGAGTTTTATATTATAGGTCCTATTAGAGCATGTTATGTGTTGGGAACTAACACATGTATTGAGCCATGAAAGAATTAGCTGAAATAATTAGTGTTCTCTTGAAGGTGAATGTTAAATTAATAACTATGTATAATCATAGAATCAGGTATTTTATAAGTGATGTGAGTAATAAAGAAAATCTCCTGGATTTCTAAGCATGTGAAATAGGTAAGTAGGGAATCCTAAAGTGAATTCGAAATAATAAAGGATAGAATAGTTACATGATTCCAAAAGTTACCGTACTGCCGGTCCCCATGACTGATTTAATCCAGGTATCCCAACGTATACCCACAAACCGTCCACTAACCATATGGTTTACAAAGGAGAGCAAATAAAGCCACTCATCACCCACACATGCAGCATAAGCAGAGAACAGAATGCAAAATCTTCTACTTGTATATAAGTGCAAGAATAAACATTGGAAATTAGCAATAATCCCTGACACCCCTGGCAGTGTTGAGTCGGGTTAACATTGCACAGAAAACAGGAGATTACTAGTGTTAGTGGTCACACAACTCAGATAATTTAACCTCCAGAATTAGTTGGTCCTACCCTTAGTGGGAAGTGCTGAAAGCAGAAACACCTTATGGATTAGGACTCTGACTGCCCCAAAAGGAAGGGGCTTGAAAGTGCAAGGGCCCTGAGGTGATGCTTTTGAGAAGGTAAGCTTCTGGATCAAATGGAAGCAACTTGGAAGAGGATGTCATACATTGGAGATCTGGTGAGAAAAGAAAAGAAGAAAGCAAGTAATAGTGATTTAAAGTCCAATAAAAACAAAAAATAGATCATAGGATCAGAAGCTGCACCAACGCACTCCCAGTAGGTGGAGATTATTAAAAAATTGAATTTTTCCATATGAAAGAGACTTCAGCTAAAGTAAGAAACCTAGTAAACTACTCAAACCCCTCCCGCCCTTTCTGTATTTCACCTATTGCTGGCCCAGGAAACTTTATATGATATTTAAAAATAAACAATAGCAAATGGTAGAAAACACTCATGCAAATTGGTGAAAAAAAGGTGATAATAAGAATTATTCTACTGATCAAAATATTAATGAAAACCTCTACTATGATACAGAATAAAGCCATATAACTCAATACGCCAACATAAACAAACATGATTTGGCAGATATGAAGTACAAGTCAAATTAGAATTAAGCCTAAGAATAGAAATGATTATGAAACTAAAGATATAAGACTGCAGTTGACTAAAATCACAAAAGAAATTTCAAGACAAAGACAAAATGATCTCGTAAATGGAGATTAAATTACTAGGTGCTAATGGAAAAGTAGATTTGACTGAAAATACAGTAAGAGACTTTGGAGAATGAAAGCAACCAACATAATGAAAACAAAATAAATAAATTACAAATTCCTAAAAATAAGTAATAGATATAAGAGGAAAGCAAATAAATTATTTCTGTCTTTCTAGTCTAGGCCCGTCAACTTGCACATTCCAATGGAGATTTTTTTCAAGTCCTACTATCTGGAAAGCAGGAATTCTAGTGTCATCAGATAGACTTTCTTGGATGCCAGGGCCGGGCCAGGCTAAGGTTGGAAATGACATCATTATTAAGATTAACTGAAGTGGGATTTAAGAAGGTAAAGATGGACAATTATTTATCCAAGCCTCAATTGCACTGGACCAAGTGACATAAAATAAATTGTTAAAAAGGCAAGAGTCTACCCTCAACAGTTTCCAGTCTCATCAGGAAGATGAAATGCGGATATCACCAAAACACCATACTGAGGTGGTTCATTGCCTATGGAAGACAGAGATTAAATTCTATTGTAGGTTCAGAGGGGGAAGAAACCATCACCATCTGGTGATAGAAGACATCACCTCATCAAAGATGTTGCAATTGCCTAAAACATTTTTGCAACTCAAATTTAGAAAATGTTTTTACATTAAAAGCAAAATTATCTTAGTCATGTTCTTACCAAAGTACATGTTTCCCTTTCTGTTTTCTCTTTTTTTCTTTTCTTTTCCTTTTCTTCTCTTTTCTTTTTTGCTAGATGAGACTCCAAATTCCTTTATTCTGTTCTTAAAAATCAAATTCACCAATCACAGTGATTAAAAAAGGCTGTCATTCAAGTCACCAGGTGGTACACTACAGGTTCAATCTCTCCCCAAATAATTTTCAAATCTGTTATTTTAAATAGCGACATCGTTGGAGTCATGATACAGTGTCTTGTGGTTGTGATTCAGAACACCACACCTCTTTGAATGTAAAGGTTTCATGTGTATTTTTAAAATCTGTCAGATTATAGTCACACATCATATGTACTAAGTAAACCATCCAAAGTAGATCCTTCCTTCAGGATACCCATGTCTCTCTACCAGCCCTGATTAAAACTCACTGAAGATTTTCAGTGAAGGGTCACAGCTTCAAGATGCTCCCCGAGCCCTTGCCCAAGGCCAGTCATCATCCCCTCCATGGCTCTTAGGTGAGTCCTCTCCAGCCACGCAGCCTTCATCCTGGCTGAGGGCCATCGCCCCAGCTCTCCCCACTGCTCAGAAGGCACTTCCCCCAGATCTTTATGGAGCTGTTGCGTGCTCTTTATAGAGCATAAACTCAAAGCCACCTCCACAGAGAGCCCTTTCCTGGCCACTGTACCTAACATAATATCGACTCTATCCACCTCCACCCTCCTGGTTCACAGAATTCTGGAGCTTTTTACCATATTTTATTGTTTCCGTAACACCTACCAGGAGTACTTTTGATTGACTGTTTACTGTCTGTCTCCACCTCCTCTAAATGGTAAGCTCCATGATCAGCTTGTTCACTGCTCTATCTGCAGTGCCTAGAACATATTTATCAAATAGATGTGTGAATCTGTGAATGAGTGCTTGAAAGAATAAGTAAGTGAATGAATGAAGGTACTGGAATTTGATTCATCTCACTCAGCTTACCTCTTTCCTTATTGTTACAAAGGACCAGTAGCTTCCATGTGGGAAGGGAAACTAGCTTCCATGTTCTTCCCTCCAACTTCTCTTGGTTTTATTAGAATTGAGAGGGTAACTAAAGAAAATCTGTTGAACTATTGAGATGAACCAAGTTGCCTTAATGTTCAGTATTGTATTACCTAACTGACGTATTTTTCAATCTTCTTCCTCCAATTAAACATTCACATAGGGTTAGTTAACTGATGTCAAAAATGAAAGAAGAAAGTGTAAGGACACCATGTATGTAGTTTCATACTCATTGATAAATAAAAATACCTGCTGTTTGCTGCTGGCAAACAGACACAAAAGAAGTGAGGGAACATAGAAGGTGTTTCAGAGTAAAATGACAGATGATGGATATTTCCCTCAGTGGATTTTTTAAAGCAATTTTCAAAGTTATACTATGTTTTTCCTTCTAAGTTACAGACGTTTGAATTTTCTTTGACTCAAAGTAGCATCTGGGGAAAAGTGACAGTTACCAAATACAAGGGAGACATAAGGTTCAAGTGTATAGCATGGCAAATATAAAGACACCGATTTTTATCTTTCCTTGTGTGAGTGGATTTTATCATTTCTTTCAGTGATTCAGACATTAACTAAGAAAGAGAAGTTGTCACTGGCCAGGTATAGATAGAAATGTAAAACTAAAGATTGGGAGTGGAACCAATCTGTACTCTTCAGTCCTCAAATGTTTCCTATATCTAAAATTTCTAAGTATTAGTTATGACTTATTTTTTAAAGCTTTGTGGTAAAAAGTTCCTAATCAAGGTGATCATAAATACCAGGAAATATTTGTATAAAAATAATAATTATTATAATTATACTGTTGTTAGTAGTAGTACTATTACTGAGGATAAAAAGCAGTTTGATATTTTGTTCAGTTCTTATTTTTTCTTTAGCTGTAGGTACAAATGACATCTAGTCCAGAGGCATAAGACCATGAGACCGCTTCATGGTGCCTCTCCTGGGAAAAGCAAGAATAAAGTGAAAGCTTGGAATGAAAATAGCAGAGATGAAGTCTGTACTCAAAAGGATTAGAGAAGCTAAAAAACTGATTATGTGTGTGATAAGCTACCTTACCTGTAAGCTATGCATATCTGACATATTTCAGAATGCCAAAGCCACACATTTAATTGCAGTGAAGATTTTGTAAGAAAGCATGTACTTTGTTGCAGTGCCTCATTTCCTTGTCAGAAGATATTATTCCTCACACAATCTGTACCTGTACCTCAGCCAGGCACTGTCAGTTTGGTTCTTGGATAGATTTACTTAAAATCTGCCAAAGGAAAGGGAGGGAGGGAGGGAGGGAGGGAGAGGAGAGAGAGAGAGAGATTATGACAGGTTGGCCTTGTCGCTCTCTCAGAGCCCTGTGTGTGTGCAGACTTGCATTTTTTGAGAAAGGAGACTATCATGACACATGCATCAGCTAAATATTGTATATTCTGATAGTTTTTCTTTTATTTTAAATAAATTTTACTGATTATCCTATAGCGTATACTGACTTAGGTAAGTAATATTTATGCTATTTAGGGCATCAGCTATCTATGGAAATGTATATTCAAATACAAAATCAAGTGTGGTGGCACTTGTTCTTTTGCCTTTAGTATGCACCGCTGGGACTTGCCATTACGATCACATGCCAGGACTAAGTACCATATTCCCAGAGCCCAACTCCATTAGGAACACATAAACTCTTTGTCACTCTAGGTCAGCTGTGAAAGTGAAGAAGGCACAAGTGCAGAAAGGCCAAAGAGGTCCCTTTCCCTAGGTAAAAGGTTTAATGCCATTTTTATCATGCATTTTAACCCAGTGATTTTGTCATAATCTCTGGGGAAGTTTCCCATTTACTTAATAAATTATTTATTGGTTATGGTATCTGCAACACGAAAGAATTCATTTACAGAAGCTGCTTGCTGGTGACCTTTATGTGAGGTTCTTCATGTACTTGCTAGTCCTTTCTGAGGTCTGTACTGCAACATCCTTGACTAGCAGTAGAAAAGTGGTGTAAGGAGGTAGCGTCTTGTTCCAGTTGAAATGCATGTGATCATAATACAGTAGGGGTTATTTTCAACCTTCAGGTTTCTCTTGGCATCATACTCAAAGCATGGGCTATATTTAGAGTAATCATAGAATTTGTGGTCCAGGTCACAGCAGTTTTAGGAGGAAAAGAGGGCATTAATAATAAGGAAACAAGCAATAAACCAGGTGTGTCCCAGGCAAACTGGATATATGGTCACTTAATTATCTCATGATATCACCAAAAAAAGCTCCATTTTTACTAAAAGCTGGCTTAGTTACTGCAAGTTCAGTTCAGGGGAACATCTAGGTGGGTCAACATAAGTTCACCAGGTCCTGGGGGAGAAGCTGAGATGGGAAGAAGATGTGTTAACTTTATGATTTTCTCTTTTAAAATTTTATTTTTGCATGAAATGAATGATAAAATCTTATAATTTCTGGAAAAATGTTACATTTTTTTCTTTACTCAAAATAACTATTGGTTCCCTATTGAGAAACGTTTGTTAAACTCTAGGCATTCATTCATGCAGTCCTTCTTGCAATTATTGACTAAGAATTATTAATACTTTAGTCTATCCAGGCATGGTGACAAGTGCAGGGACTAAAAATATAAGTAAGATAAAGTGACTGTCCTGAAGAGGTCAAGTAAGAGCAGGAAAGACAGTTGCAAATAGTGTAACAGGTATATAATGAGGCTGCACAGCATGTCATGGAAGTTTCCAGAAGAAGGCAATCGTTGGATGACACATTTGAGTTCGATGAAGTATCAAAGAGGGTGAGCCACACAGACGTGGTCTTTCTCCATGGAAAAGATAACCAAAATCAAGCTTATATGAGGGGTAGAGAGACAGGACATAAATCACAATGAACTGGGTAGTGAACATACGAAATACTTGAGTAAATTTTTAACTAGCAAAAATGGTTTTTCTCTTAAAAGTGTATAACATAAATTTCAAAAAAATGGATGCAGATTCTTTCCTTTCCAATGTACTTCACAACTCCTTGAATTTGAACTGGCTTTGTAACTTCCTAGACAGATAGAAGATGGGAGAAGCAAGGTGGTTCAAATTTTAAACTTGGGATTGAAGATGGCTTGCATATTTCCTCTGATATTTCAACCATGTGAGCGACACAGAGATAGCCTCTTGGAGGATGAAAGACCACATGGAGAGGAGCTGTGTGCCCTAGCCAACAGCTAGCTAACTCCCACTGACCCAGCACTGACTGCAGAGTGTGAGTGAGCCCAGCAGAGACCAGAAAAACATCCAGCTGAACCCACACAATTTGCCAAAATGCAGTCATGAACTATATAAATGGGTAATGGTTTTAAGCCACTAAGTTTTTGAGTAGTTTATCACTCAGCAAAAGCTAACTTATTTTATGTGTAAATACATATATGATTTATATATTAAAATATATATAGAGAAAGGACACACACTATCATTTATGTATATGTGTATAACATATGCATATACATATATGTATGTCATACGTTTATGTAAATAATATAGTGCAATATGATATGATATAAATAATTATGTGCATATGTGTATATTATAGATTTTATACATGCATGTATATTATATATACATACATTTAAGTGGACAGGTATGTATATATGGATGCATATAGATACATAAATCTATGTATATGTATACACCTATATGTATATAGACATACACACAAACTAGTGTTTTTGTTGAACTCTTACTAAAAATTACGCTTATCAAAATGACAAATTATAAGATTCTTTTGTAATTATTTTATAATTTTATATAATTCTTTTGTAATTATAAGTTATTTAACAAATTATTAATTTGCTGTTTGACCACGTGATTCCCAAGCACTTCCAGGCTCCTTTTTCCATGAATCTGGTTGATTCTGAAAAAATCAACTGATGCTCAAGGAGTATGAGTTTTAACATGATCCCAAAGTCCTACATTCACTGTCTTGCAACTCACTGGGAGGAGCTCCCACCAAACACTTGCATCCTCAAAATAGCTTAGAGAGGCAACAAAAATATTTCTTTTTTTTAAATTGAAGTGTAGTCAATTTACAATGTTGTATTAATTTCTGGTATACAGCATAGTGCTTCATTTATGCATATATATTCCTTTTCATATTACTTTTCATTGTAGGTTATTATAAGATATTGAATACAGTTCCCTGTGCTATCCAGTAAGACCTTGTTGCTTATCTATTTTATATATAGTAGCTAGTATCTGCAAGTCCCAAACTCCCAATTTATCCCTCCCCACCCCGTTTCCCCACTGGTAACCATAAGTTTGTTTTCTATGTCTGTGAGTCTGTCTCTGTTTTGTAAATAAGTTCATTTGTGTCCCTGTTTTTTTTTTAGATTCCACATGTAAGTGTATCACATAGTATTTTTCATTCTCTTTCTGGCTTACCTGACTTAGTGTGATGATCTCCAGGTCCATCCAATAATGCTGCAAATGGCATTATTTTATCCTTGTTTATGGCTGAGTAGTATTCCAATATATATATATCACAACTTCTTTATCCAGTCATCTGTCAGTGGACATTTAGGTGCTTCCATGTCTTGGTTATTGTAAATAGTGCTGCTGTGAACATTGGGGTGCCTGTATCTTTTCAGATGTATGCCCAGCCTTGGGATTGCTGGATCACATGGTAAGTCTATTTTCAGTTTTTTAAGGGATCTCCTTACTGTTTTCCATAATGGCTGCACCAAACTACATTCCCACCAACAATATAGGAGGATTCCCTTTTATCCACACCCTCTCCAGCATTTATCTTATATGTATATGTCAGGGTACTTTTTAATGATAGCCATGCTGACCGGTATGAAGTTATACCTCATTGTAGTTTTGATTTGCATTTCTGAGGTAATTAGCGCTATTGAGCACTTTTCTCATGTGCCTATTGGTCATTTGTATGTCTTCATTAGAAGAATGTTTGTTTAGGTCTCCTGCCCATTTTTGGAAGGGGTTGTTTGATTTTTTTTTTTTGTTATTGAGTCAAATGAGCTGTTTATATATTATGGAAATTAAGCCCTTGTTAGTTGCATCATTTGCAAATATCTTCTACCATTCCATAGGTTGTCTTTTTGTTTTATTTATGATTTCCTTTGCTGTGAAAAAGCTTGTAAATTTAATTAGGTCCCATTTGTTTATTTTTGTTTTTATTGCTGTTGCCTTGGTACACTGCCCTAGAGAACATTGCTAAAATTTATATCAGAGAATGTTTTGCCTGTGTTGTCTTATAGGAGGTTTATTGTATCTTGTCTTATGCTTATGTCTTTAAGCCATTTTTAATTTATTTTTGTGTATCATGTGAGGGACTCGTCTAATATAATTGATGTACATGTGGCTGTCCAACTTTCCCAACACCAGTTGTTGAAGAGACTGTCTTTTCACCATTGTATATTCTTGCCTTCTTTATCAAAGATTAATTGACCATAGGTGTGTGGGTTTATTTCTGGACTCTCTATTCTGTTTCATTGATCCATATGTCTGTTTTTGTGCCAATACCATGCTGTTTTGATTACTATAGTCCTATAGTATTGTCTGAAGTCTAGGAAGGTTATTCATTCTTCTTCTTCAGTATTGCTTTGGCAATTTGGAGGGGTTTTTTTTGTGGTTCCATATAAACTTTAGGATTATGTATTCTAGTTCTGTAAAAAATATCCTGAGTAATTTGATAGGGATTACATTAAATCTGCATATTGCTTTGGGTAATATGTCCAGTTTAATAATATTAAGTCTTTCAATTCAAAAGCGTGGGGTATCTTCTCATTTCTTTAAACCATCTTTAATTTCCTTAATCATTGTTTTGTAGTTTTATGCACATAAGTCTGTCACTTCCTTGTCAGGTTTATTCCTAAGTATTTTTATTGATTGATTGATTGATTGATGCACAAAAGTATTTTTTATCTTGGTTATGTGGTCCTGCTGTTAGATGGATGGTACATGGGGAATAACTGCTAAAAGGATGTGCCAAGGTATTGATTTCTACTGCCCAGCTGATGGGAAATAGTGCTACCCTTGTTATTAAAAAACAAAGGAAAGAGAACAATGGGGGAAAAATTTTGGGGTGGTGGCAGGTGGGGCCCTTAAAAGTGCTTAGGTTGATTTTTTTCTCTTCTAGAAATGTAATGGGAAGCATTTGCTTCCATATATTCAAATAACTTGAACTGTATTTAGGTTAACATATATTTCTTGAAAAAAATTGTTTATGTTACATGTCTCTGTAAATTTCTCTGATTAGCATATCTGAACTATGTAATTTGAGGGAATAAGAATTTTGATTGGAAGTTTAAGGAGAAGAGAGGGGAGAAAAATATATAGAATTGCTACATATATATGAGTTTACCCTAGATTAAACACTTCCTGTATGTCCTAACTTGGGAGTAAGTGAATCAGAGTAAATTGAGATCGTAAAATTGGGTATTTCAAATGTATTATTGAAGATGAATTGAGATGGCCTAGGGACAAAAAAGAAAAATTAGAACATAAATCAACAAACAAAATAAGTGAAATATTAGAATCATGAATATCTCAATCCTAAGCCTGTATCCCTTCTTACTCAGTCCTCTCACTCCATGAGTCCACTTTTTTGCTCATAAATTTGTTAATTGTCATGCCAGTGACCCTCAAGTATATATTTTTTAACCACAAATCTCTTCTGATCTCTGTGCTTATATATCGATTTGAATATGTCACTTTTAAGTGTCGCAAAGACATTGCAAACTCACTAAGTCATTTGTTGAAATGATCATCTTCACATCCAGATTCGATTTCTTTTTCTAGTTTCTTTTATTAATGAGTGACCCTGGCATTCATCCAGTCCTGTGAGTCAGAAATGTAGGCGTTATTTGTGATACTTGGCTTTTCCTCACTCCAGATCCAATATTTTATAAGGTCCTATCAATTTCACTCCCTAAAACTCCTGAAACACATTCACTACTCTCCATTTCCATTGCCCTTTGCCAGGTCCAGCAGCTATCATATCATGTCTGGATTACTTCCATGGCCTACAGCTTTTCTCTCCCCATCCACTCTTATTCCTCTAACCCCCCTTCTCCACTGCAGTTAGCATGATCTTGTAAAAATACAAGTATGACCACTTTCCTGCTTAAAAATCTTCAATAGTTTTTCATTTTTTTTAATCACCAAGACAAAAATGTTTATTATGGTCTAGAAGGTTTCACAGGAACTGAACCCTGCCTACTTCTCTCATCTATATGTCTTGTCACCTTTTTGAATTCGGATGTTGAGGTGAGGAGGCAAAATGGAAGTGAAATAAGCCTGCAATTTGCTCAGTGATAACTTTGATTCTAGGTATGGGGCACTCCCCTTCCCTCATTGTTTTGCATGCCTTACTCACTTTGCTTCATCCTCCATCCTCCATTTCCCTCCCGCAGTTAACTCCTATGCATTTTACAGATGTTATTCAGCTGTGACTCTTCTTGGGAAACCCTTTCCCAACCATCACATCCCAGGCTAGTAAGGTCCTCCTGTTTAACTTTATTGTTTATATCACTTTTCCTTTAGAACAATTGTTATAATTTGCAATTACATACTTCCTTAATTTGTTAGATTAATGCCTGTCTAGATTAATGCTGACCAATATGCTAGCCACTAGTCACATATGGCTATATAAATGTAATCTAACTAAAATTTAATCATTTCCTCAGTCACACTAGCCATATTTCAAGTGCTCAATAGTGTTAAAGAAAAATCAAAGCTGGACAATCAAGTATAAGAAGATTTTAATCAGGACTGTTGCGATAGTGGAAAAGAAATCTTAATATCAAACAGGGCTCAATTCCTAATACAGCATGGACAAACGGAAATTTATAGCCAAGCAGCAAGGTAGGGCTCAATGGATAGAAAGTTTCTGAGAGGAAACACTGGGGTTAGGAGCTGGCTAAAATGACTGCGTAGGATTCTTGCTGTAGGCAGGCCAGGGAGATCAAATGTGACCCAAGTGATGGCAGAGGATGAGAAACCCAATTAGATATTGATGGTGATCAGATATAGAACATGGGAAATTCTAGCTAAACCAACTTAACAGGATTTTTGCTAAAACTGGACAATGGAGAGATGAACACAGAAGTTGATAATTTGAGGCCTATTTGGAAAGTTTGGGGAGCCTGAGTAGAGTGTGATCAAAAAGAGACCCTTTGTCAATAATCCCAAATGACTCATTGCTACTGAATTGGACAGTGAGGTTAATAAACATTTCCATTGCTGCAGAAATTTCTATTTTGCAGCAGAGGTTTAGACTTTAAGCTCTGTGAGACTATAGTCAACACCTATTTGCTCAATATTTAAATCTCGTTCCTGGTAGATGCCCAACAAACACTGGTTGCCTGTTATTAAAGGGAAAAAATATCTTCCCCAGGCTTCGTTTCTTATTCTATCTTATGAAATGATTTAATTTAAATTCTTCCTACTGATTTTGTTTACTTCCTGAAAGATTCATGGATTTGCTCCTATGTTCTTGTCATCACGATTTAGTATAACTCACTGATGGTCCCGTCTTCAATTCAGTATTATCCTACAGTCCACAGCTAAAATTTTCTCAAATCTGACTCTAGGTAATAATGATTTAGTAACATCTCAGGATTAAGAACCTCTGTGTTTTAAGGACAAACAGTTCTCCCCAAGGGTTCCTAAATCACATCTGCCTCACCTTTTAAGTTGTAGTATCACCTTTTTCTTATGTAGATTGATTGTGGGCCAACTGGCTTTCATCCACATCTGTAAATCAACCATGCACTGGTAAAGCTGGCAGGTGGCAGGAGGAATTAGAAACAAGGCCAATGAAGCTATTTTTAAGTCATTCTATTTATAACCTTGAGTCAGGATACCTTTCAGTCTGTGACCTCTTTAGGAAGGACCGGAGGGGTGGTTCTACCTGGAACCCATTTTTTTTTTAACTTCTACTTTCACCACCACATCAGGAAATTTCCACTAAAACCTGAAGACTTGAAAAAAAAACTGAAAAGAAAAACAATTATTTATATGAGTGTGGGATCCAGATTTCTGACCACTTTGAAATAAATTGAACTGTCAAAAAGGCTCTGGAGGGTTTATATCTGATCTACCACCTAAGGCTAAACATAGTCTGTCACCTTCCGTGGATTGATATTAGAGCCACGGTAAACATTCTGAGAAAACCTCAGAAATTTTCTGGGATACCACAGAAATCTAAAGAATAGAGTATTTTAGATGCCAATTAAAAAAGATTAACTTTAGTGAATAAAACTCTACATACCAGTGCCCTCAAAAGGAATAAAGTTTCAAAAAGGAATGTTGAGAACATTCATTACTTCAATATAACATGGGAGCTGTTTGGGGGTCAGATATATGTAAGAGCTGTTTGTTTCCAGCAATTTCTAAATTATCCTCAAATTATCCTTCCAGTATCACCATAGGCAAAGTAATTTGATGAACCAGAGAGACTTAAGGAACATCAGGGCCACTCACATAGGGAGGAAACAGTCATATTGAATTAACAACTCTGCTTTTTTTTTTTCGATTTAACATCTCTTAGTAGCTATTTTTGCATAGTCTATTGGGAGAAGAAATCTTTAATACTTAAGAAAATAAAGAATTTTAGACAATCACAATTCAAGAAATACAGAATTCTTTCCAAATAACACTTGACTATTTTTTAAAAAGTCCTCATAATATAGACAAAATCAGAGTACTCACTAAGTATAGGATGAGCAGAATATAGATCATAGAACTTTTGAATTTAGAGTCTAAAAAATGGCTTTGATTTTGGTTTTTGTTTTGTTGTTGTATTTTTTTTTTGTGATATGCTTAGAAGGATTAAATGTTAATATCAAAAGCTAGCTCTCTGACACTTGTGGATTGTTGTTCATAATTATGCATAGAATAAATGTATATACTTTTTCTATATAGCTGTTATTCTATCATGTTATTTCATTTATTCTCAATTAGCTTTATAAAGTCCAAATTAACCAACACTAACGACAAAGTATATTTTAGACAATTCTTAAATATTAAATATACTAAACATTGTCTAGATCAGGCACAGATCGGGGAAAGAGGAGGGTGAATCAATGAAACGTGTCATCAAAGTCTACTCCCATTCAGCTAATCACCACATGACAATATGGTACTCTAAGAAGTCTATTTCTTTATTTACATTTTACATGGACCTATAAGGCAGTATATATAGCTATGAATATTAACTCTTGAATAAGCCAGTACCAGCTTTAAACTTTCATTCTGCAGCTAACTAGATAAATTACACAACCCTTCTCACTGTTCCTATCAATAAAATAAGGCTACTCATTTTCTAGGGTAATTGTCAAGTCTTAAATAAGGTGATGCACATAAAAGCACCTTTTCATGTTGTTGGTTCATATTGGCACCCACTAAATGCAAATACTATGTCAAAGAAACAATTGGTTTCTCATTGGAAAAGTATGAGATAATATGAGCATAGTTTATAATCACATGACTCCTGAAAAAGTTAGTTAACGTAGTTTAAAAAATACTTCAGTATCAGAGGAAATAGAACATATTCTTCAGCCCACTCATATCTAACAAATTTGGTCAATATCTGGATATTTCTAAAGAAATAGATCAAATATGTATTTCTTTACAGTTGATTTTATTCTAGTTATCATCTGAGTATTTAAAACTACAGAGAAACAATTTAGTAGCAAAGATATGATGTATCAAATGTGAATGTGAATTAGTACAATTATAAGGCTAAGGAGTATTTTCCAATTTTAATGAAAATGTTTCTGTATTCAGTTAAATTTTTCAAAGCAGGAAATCATTGTTTCTGGTCAAAACCTATGCATTTGGGAAAGACTAGACATAAAGTGAAAATTTTGTTCAGGGATATCTTCATTATCTTTTTAAAATTACTAAGAGCAGGTGTCATGTTTGTCATTTTTTTGGACTGCCCATTTTTTAATATATACTGAGAGCAAAGATGATGATGAATGTTTAGCAACAGATTGAGAATAGCTTCCAAGCAGATGAATTTTCATATACATGGTTAAATACTTAAAAATATGTATAGTCTAAATGCACTTGGTCTTTTCCGCTGTCTTGGTATATTGAGGAAATCTGTATTTGGGCAGTTTTTTGATAGAGCCAAATTACATTCCCATGAGTTTAGAAACCAACATTCAGACAGTATATAAAAAGTGAATTATAACAGATCTTATCTATGCTGAAATAACCAATGTGTCCTATCATCTAATTTCACAAAAATATACTCTGTGCTAATTTGCTGAGAAAATGATTTTGCATAAAGCACACAAACTAATATTGTTACCAAAAAATGGCTCTTTAAGACCTTCCTCCTTTTTGAGGCCCCGACTCAATAGGACAGGTTTTGGCAGAATAATAATTTGCATTTTCTAAATGAAGCCACTTTGTGCCAATGAAGTTTTCCTTCTTTCTTTTCTACTTTACAAACAAAAGCCAAGTGCATTTTATGGTTTAAAAAGAAACATTGCTACTGGCTTGAGAGCTGGCCCACCAAGTACTGGCATGGAGTTGATTTTGTCAGTCATTTGTATACACAGAAACAGAGGGAATGGTGGGTAGCAGGGATGCCAACAGCCAGCCACTGCAACACAGTTGTATACGCCTTGATTAGTCTGTCTGTCTGTGTGTCTTTCTTTCTTTCTTTTCTTTCTTTCTTTCTTTCTTTCTTTCTTTCTTTCTTTCTTTCTTTCTTTCTTTCTTTCTTTCTTTCTTTCTTTTCTTTCTTTCTTTCTTTCTCTTTCTTTCTTTCTTTCTTTCTTTCTTTCTTTCTTTTTCTTTCTTTCTTTTTCTTTCTTTTCTTTCTTTTCTTTCTTTCTTTCTTTCTTTCCTTCTTTGGTTTATTAGACTTAAAATTATCTAAATCTGCTTAATTCTGGCTGTCAGTCTCCACATATTCACCTTTCCTGCCCAAGCACTGTCATCCTTCTATGACTCTGGGTTTTTTGGTTTCTTGCTTTTGGTCTCTAATTTGTAAAGCCAATTTTCCACTTTTCCAAGGCTCCCACATCTACCACTGTGCCATTTACTGCTGATGTGGAACCCTCAGAAGTGCTTTCAAAATGCAAGAGAAGTGCAGTTTGTTACAGAAATAGTTTTATATTTTTATCAACCAAATAATTACTTTATTATGGCCTCAGCTAGAGCTATAGATTTTAAAGGTGAACAGAGTAAGTTAAGTAAGTGCTCTATTTGAAAGATGAACAGAGTAAATATAAGCCCTAGAGGCTAGATTCCAAAATTAAAAGAATAATAATTGTGTATTTCTATACTTGAGTTGAATACATAGCTAATATCATCAGAAAACATATTTTTATAGGCTATAACATTTGATAAAGTCATGAAATAATAGAACTGGAAAGACTTGACATTTAATCAGATTTCCTATGCAAAGGAAAAATATATTACTTATCTTTTTAATACCACCAGGTAAAGGTTCCCACATGTTGAATGTTCAACAAACTTCAAAAACATAATATGCTGATACTCTCCAGAATGTAGAGTTACTAAATATTTTATCTAAACACAGATTAAGAATTAAAAATTGGCCAGGCAGCATGGTGTGTGCCTGTAGTCCCAGCTACAGGAGGCAGGAGGATGGCTTGAACCCATGAGCTCTGGGCTGCAATACACTGTGCCAACTGGGTGTCCACCCTAAGTCCAGCATCAGTACAGTGACCTCCTGGAATATAAAAATTAAAATAATTTTGAATTGAATCAATTTATTCTTAATAATGATAAAATGTTTGATGTGGCAAGACAAGCTCTTGACAGTACAATAAAGACGATCATTTAGGGGCCTACACAATTAATAAAGAGTATTTAATCTCTTTTTGTTTTCCTTGAAACATTAACTGGACCCAAAGGCCTTGAAAAGTTAGTAAGGTGAACAACACATTTAGACAGAAAAAAACAAATCAGTTCAGATATATTACTGATAAGACATTGAAAAAGCAAAACAAAACAAATTGTGAGCTTGCATTTTAACTTCTGCTTTAACTTGTTATTACCTGAAAAAAAAGTTCCCCAAATTTTGTTCCATAGTGCACCCAAAAGTGTTATACAATTGAGAAAGCTACCACATTTAAGTACATTTGGTAAATGCTGCATGTTATATCCCTGTCTCAGACATGCAGATTAGCATATTAATATGAACATATTTAACTGTTTTGGGAGTGAAATTCCCCTCACATATTTTAGCACAGAATGCTTTTGGTAGAGTTTCTCATAGCATTTTACCAGACTGTCTTCTGAAGAATGCATATTGGAAAGTGTTGGCTAGGCCTAAAGGTCCATCTTTTAGTTTGTAATTTGTCACTCATTTTAATTTCAAGAAAACTTTCTTTTTCATCTCTCATGTGTGCCATATAACAACAGTTATTGAGGATTTTTTTGTTTGTTTGAACAGGTGAAAACAGAGATAGAAATGACAAAGCTTTAAATTATATGTTTTTTCCCCCCTAAAAATTTATATAGATTTTTTATTTCCCTATTGCCTTTCCATAGAAATTTTCCATACTAATGTTTTTTATAATTGTTTATAATGTATGAATAGATCACATTACAGAAGACAAAGCAGGAATATTGAGCCTATATAGGTGACTTACTGCTTAAATAAAATAAATCTTACAACAAAACTGATCTGAAATTTAAGTAATGCATAATTTTTATTATTCTACAGGGTTAAGCATAAATTATAAGCTGTCAAAATGAATTACTAAAATTAAAATTACTGTTATGCTATATACTTACAGAAAGTTTGAAGTTTTCTCTTTATTATCTGTAAGCACACGACCAACATACTTTCTTAACCATTATTGAAATGTAACCATTTACATTGGTAAAGTCTCTCATATTTGTGGTAAGGAAGTAAAAATATCTAATCAATAATCAGAGTTTACTAAGCATTAATTTCTTATTTCTCTAGGAACCCCCATACTTAATGAATCCTACAGGTCTACCCTACCCTACATCTCTCTCTCTATGAAAGATTTAATACTGAGGAACAATGTTAATGTTTGGACACCAGTGAGAGTAAAGTTCATTATTAAGCCCTGTAATGGGAAGAGCTAGAGACTACTTTTTACTTTTAATAAGGAGCTATTTCTTTAATAAAGAGATGGTTTATTAGATCTATTATTTAATAAAGATTTGGTTAAGTCCTCTGACACAACTCAATTTAACAACCCATAGAGAGTACCTGTTTTGTGCAGTTGCTCTACTCTAAAACTTTACAACTCCATTCAAAGTGCTCCAAGAAATTTCTTTCCTCTTTATTTCCAGACAATGCCCAGGTTTTATTGATAATCTTGGCTGAGCTATATTTCACTCCAGATTACTTTTCTTTCATGATGATCCCTAAGATCTGTTTCTATGTGTGGGCCTTCTAAATGTCCATGTCCTGTACATGACATGAACCAACTCTGTTTTCTTTAATGGAAGAGGGAGAAATAAAACATCAGAGTACATAGAAATGCATGACTAATGGAAACAGTGAAGAGATCCAGAACCTCCTTTCTCTTCTCTTACAAAGTTATCCCCCATCATGAAGAGAACAAAGGTTGGAAACATTTTTAAAAGGAGATTTCCTGAATCAAGGAAGCCTCTAAAAGCACCAATAGATTCATAAAGTGATGACAAGACAGAGAAAGATCAAGGAGGAATGATTATGCAAAGCCAATGTGTGAAATATTGCTATTATCAATTCAAAAACAGTGAATGAAATGTTATTTCACTTATTTTTATTACTTCTTGGCTAATTTTAAATCTAGTAAATCTCTTATAAACATGATCTAAATTTAACATTTTATTTCTGCTTCATTATTTGAATAAAGATTCCAAGTCTTTAATCTTGCTGGCTTGAAAATGAAATTATTTTGTAGAAGCTTTTTAAGCAGGAGCAGTGAAACTATCTTTCATGAAAAACGTGATGCAGCAAAAAAGATCAAAGATTTATAGGGAAGTTCTTTTTCCTCTTTTTGAAAGCTGATGCCCATGGCTTTCACTAATTGAAAATTTTCTTTACAAAAACAGACCTGTAGGCAGTCTGTTTGCAGCCGCCAGCATTAACTGCACATCGTTGTAACTTCCTGCTTTTAGAAACTTACCAAGAGATCAATGGGACTGGATGCAGACAATTTGAGGCAGGCTTCACCTAATTTGCAATGACATGGGTGTGCAGAAAAACAAGTAATTACCTAGTCATCATCTTTCATAGTTTCAAGTGATAATCAGATAGATATCAGTGATACCACTGATACTATGATTATCCATGAATAAGGGTAAGAAAAAATTCAGTGGTCATTAACACTGAAAACACTTATGGTTTATTTTCACTGAAGCTTTTCAATGTAGTAACTTTCACGAACTAGCTATGTGTGTGTGTGTGTGCTTGTGTAAAATCATGGCTACTGATATTCCAATGCTAAACTCTAGAAAGTGTCATCGTTAGATAAATCAAAGACATCATTAGATTAAATGTTAAAATATCACTTCCAAATATTTTATCTGTTACAGTCCTCATGAGTCTGCCTGAGACACCAGCAATAGAATAAAAGGGCTGTGCTATTGTGCTTGTGCTTGGGGAAAGGATTTTGTTTTATTTTTACTTTTATTATCTGTACTAGAGCTTTAGAATTTGTGAATCTCAAGGTAGAGAACAGTTGAATTTGTTATCTGACCAGGTCTATATCATTTTTAAGCCCTTCATTTCTGGTATATTTCAGAAAATTCGAAGTAAAACTATATAGCAACCATTTCTTTGCTGATATAAGCAAATTGATTTTTTGTTGTTTTTAAGTCCAAATTGTCCTTTTTTATTATGTTCAGGTGAATGGACTCTGAATTCCAGATCAAAGACTAGAGCTTGGCCTTTAGGAAAAAAAGAGCATATACAGTAGGATGTTTACTTTCTTCAGTGGTTTAAGTGAATTATAAACCTTGATTAAAAAGTCACATTTTATTAAGCTTAGATTTAATTAAAAGGGAATGTGTTCTTTCATCATCTTTTTCTTTTTTTCTTCAGATCATATTACAAAGCTTATTTTTAAATAAAAACAATTGTTTTGCTTAAAGTAGTAATGAATATCAGTAAATTTATCTCAAAAAGTAATAGCAAAAACAAAACAAAACACCTCTCACCACTCAAAAATAGCCATTTAGAAATGTTTTGGTACAGTTTCTCCCAGTCTGTTGTCTAGGAAGAAGTAGGCATCTCTATTCTGTGACAGCTGGAAAAATTCTTTATACCATATGGAAGCACATGAGTCACCCCTACCACCTTCTAGTTGAAAAACCCTACTGAGGGCATTCATACTTGCAGCAAACTCAACATTCTTTCCTCATCCCACAAGACCCTGCGTGATTCAGCTGCCTACTCACCTTCTGACCCTGGGACTCTTACAGGGAGTTGTGAGGGTATCTACTGATAGTCCCGCAAACTAGCCCATCAGTTCTTTACACCATGACCTCCAGTATCCTCCTTTGGCATCGTTGAGGATGACCAAAATATCTCTGTCTGTCTGGGTTTGACCCCGTTTCAAATCTGACAGCCCCACATTACAGGAACACTCTCAGTTGTTGGAAAACAGGATGTTCCTATAATAAGGGCATTTGTTTCACTCTTAACATCTTGGTCATTTTAGATACGTTAGCCATTGAAGAATAATTGTTCTTAAGTCCACAAAGTTGTGTTTCACAATACAAATTTACTGATATTATTAATTCCCATTAATTTGGAACACCATCTTTACTAACAAAATCAAGATGACAATTGATTTACACAGGTTTTTGGCTATATATTCTCATCCATTAATCTATATGGCTATCTAATCAATAAGACCATACTTCGTATTGGTGTGACTTTGTGATATGTTACAATATATAGAAATAGAAGTGTCCAACTCATTGCCATTTTTGCAATTTTTTTTCATTTATTTTTCAGAAGATTTCAAAATAATTTTTTCAAGTTATAAAAATATCATATTGGAATATAAATTTGAGTTACTTAGAATGTATGACTTAATTTGATAAAAAATGCCTATAGTTGTAATATTGAAATTCTCCATTCATGAACATATACATATCCATGTTATTTTTCAGATTATCTTTATGACTTTTAATAATGTAGTGAATAATCTTTTGTATAGACTCAGAGCAGTTTTACATTGAATTTAGTTTTAATTGATTTCCCACTAATCATTTTGAGCTGTTTTAGTGAATAATTATGTTAAAGGAGATATTTTATTTTTATTCCCAATACTTAAAATTTTTCTTATCTTATTTCTTTGACTAGAATTCCAGAATCATGCCATTAAACAATGACTATAACGACCATCCTTATAATGTCTTCCTTTCTTACCTTTTGTAATTTAAAATAAACTGACCCACATATTAAGACTAAGGAAGTGAACAGTTTTGATTTTCTACTTAATTACTATGAATTTTTTTCAACTATCTGATTATTTCAAAAGGCATTCCTGTTTTTATATCCCTGGCTTTCCTACAAATAAAGCACTCCTTTAATCAGAATATTGAGAAAACTTATACAGGTGGGGCCCTTTCCACAGTCAAGATAGTCTCTGCCAATTTAGGTTAAAAGCCCTGCTGATTGATATAGCTGCCCATATCCTAGCCTAGTCACCTTCAAATTCTGTTTATTCTTTCTATGACTTCTTCTATTTGACATGCCAGAGAACAGCGTTGCTCTTTCAGGAAAAAGTCCCTCTTTTATTGCTACTCCTTTCCTCATCTCTTCCACCGAGTATCTGTCTACACCATTGGACCCTGGACCATCTGCCTTTGAATTCCATTTGGCCTTCCTCTAAGGAAAAGAACCTCCTCCAATCCTCCCCAGTAAATGTCTTAAATTGCTAATCCATCTTTCTGTCTATCTCTTAGAGAACCCAAACTGATACAAGTGGTTCTGGCAGTGTTTTGAGTTAAGATGTTATGATGAGGCTATGGGTTGGGCTCACCCACCACCCAGGTGGCAAAGAGGACACAGTTCTGAGTATATATGATACATGGTAATAGTCCAATTGCTGAAGACTTTGCCTGAGGTCACCTGGAAGAATATCCCCATGGAGCAGAAAGCTCTCCTAAGTATTATGATTCAAATATTTGAAAATTATGAGTAAGCAATTCCTACAAATTTAGCATAGTGGGCTGCTTTCTTCTAAGATCTACTGATGCCCTGGAGAAGGATAATAAGAAACTGAGGACTGTCAATAAGCAGTTAAAGATTAAGTAGAAGAGTAGACACAGAAACTTATATTTGGAGATACAGAGCCCTGAGGATGTTTAATTATTTTATTTATTTGGGGTAATTAGGTTTTATTGTTTGTTTGTTTGTTTTTAACAGAGTTTCTGGGGATTGAATCCAGGACCTCATGCTTGCTAAGCATGTGCTCTACCGCTGAGCTATATCCTCCCCAGCCTGAGGATGTTTAAATACTCAGCCAAAGCAGATCTGCTATGCTAATGTCAGGCCCATGGTTGAAAACCTAGGAAAAATGGAGTAGGTACAGCTGGATAGATACCTTGATGATACTGCCTTTTGAGACTCCCAGAAGCCTAAAAATTTACAGAAATTGTCCATACTTCCTTAGTCAGGGTTAGCACTAGCCATATGCTGGAAAAAGTTTTGAAGAGCCTCCACCGCAAGACAACTGGTGATTCCCTAAGGAGCTATCTCCATCTCCTCTCCTGGCTGCTAGACAGAAACTTGGGTGAAATCCCTTCCTTTGAAAGTCCTAGGTCTCCCAAAGGAGAGAAGAAATATACACAGAATTTGTTGCAAGAATTGGCTAGCACATTCTGGTAGGAGCCAGAGGAATAACACTGGGATTGGATTTTGGAGTTACTTGATTTAAGGAGTTAGAATAAAAGACTTGATAAGCATAACTTCAATAATATAGGGACAGTATCTCAGGATATGGGATGAAGTACCCTGGCAAGGACCTCAAGGGATGGGGGAAGCTCTATGGCAGGGTGGATATACTGGTCTGGAAAAAGGGAGGGCCAGTGATGAGTAAAGCAGAAATGTCCAAGCTGCTGGGACAGATCATAGAGAAAGGAGGAAAGAGGCTGAATGAAGTGGGCCTGCTGAAATAGATATATTATATGAGGTCAGAAAACCAACCAGAGAATGATGTTCCACAGGAGGACAGATCATTAGCCAAGGCTGACTGGAATGTGCTAGTGAGAGGGCCACCAGAATTTTGTTGGTGACTCTGTTCCACAAGCCAGGGCTGGAGATGGGAAAGGCAGTCACAGAACTGAGCTCATTAGTATTCATAGGTTTGATGAAGCACCTTAGTGAGAGAGGCCAGGTGGCTGTTTAACTTTCAGGAGTCAAGGGACCACAACTACCATAACAGTTGACAAGGTAGGCGGTATGGCCAAGGGCTGCAGGATTAGTGAAGACGGTTAATAGAGCATGGTGTCCCTAGGGTCAAAACTGCCAAAGGAGTAGCCAGCGTGCTTTCTGCCTAACGTCTATAACCAAACATTTGGGAGAGTAGCAGTCTCAGGGCAGTTCCCCGATTAAACAGTCATGATCTTGTTCAGCTTCCAGATTTGAACTGATTTTCAGATGCAGAACTGAATGACTGAAGTGGTATCCCTGTAACACCTACCAGCATGTATGTACAATGATGATTTTCCCAGCTGTTTTCTGAAGGGTCCTAAATCTGTTTATTCTGATGACTGTACACTGGGGAAAGGGGAATACCAGGCATGAGAAGAACTGTTAGACTCAGTGTCTGAGTTGCCACCAATACCCGAAGAAACAAAGGTTATCATGTTAGAGTGGAGGCTTGTGGGGGCCAAATAATAATGGAAATCCTGGCTAAAGTTCAGCTCATAGAAGGTCCCAGTGGTCATTTCCCAAGGAAAATCAGAATTGATACACTTGGAAATTGGAAAAATATCCCGTATTGAATCTTTCCTGTGGGGAAGACCAAGTAGAAACCTCTGTAATTGCCTCCCACTCCCTGCTAAGGTAGTAATTCAAATCAAATATCACATCCCCAGAGCAGAGGAGTGGGGTTGGCAGAGATTAGAACCAAACTAAAGACAGAAGGGATACAGTGGTAGTGGTCCTATCATATTCCCACCTTATTTTCTATTCTGAGTCCTGTAGAAACTAGAGAACAACTATGGACAACCTTGGTTATGGTTTAACCAAGTAGAAGCCCTTCACATCTACTGAGCTGAATGTGGTATCATTTCTAGAGCAGATTAATAAAGCCTCAAGGTGCTGGCATGAGACTTTTTATCTGGTAAATCCAGTCTTTTCAATTCCAATTAAAAAGGAGGATCACAAACAATTGACATTCATATGACAAAAATATTCATTTACAATTTTACCTCAAGGAGATATTAGCTCTCTTCTGTCTCTTATAATATAGTCTGATTTGGACATCCCAATCATCCCTTCAAATATCACCGTGATCCATTACCTTAATGACACCTTGCTGATTGGCCAAAGAAAATAAGAGCTGGCCAGTACACTGGCAGACCTAGTAAGGTACCTTCACTCCGGAGAGTGGGAGATAAACCCTAGGGAGATTCAGAAACGTATGGGTTCAGTGAAGTTTTTAAGGCCCTGATCCTCTGTAGAGTAAGGAACAAATCCCTGCATCTTGCATCCTCTACTGCAAGGAAGGAGGCACTGTGCCTGCTGAGCCCTTTGACATTCGGTAACAGTACATTCCACCCGGCACTTACCACCATATGCAATTACCCTCTTTATTTAATTACTTACTTACTGTCTGAGTCTCCCACTTAACTGTAAGCACCATGTTGGAAGGAAAGTGTGTATCTCCAGTATCTAAAATTGTATCTGGTTCAATGAGTGGTAAGAGCAGCATACCCTGAGTACAGGCAAGCAAGGACACTTAGAATTTAAAAACAAAGATATAACCAATGACACGTTGGTTTGCTTTTCATTATACTCATGCATCAGTAATAGCAAACAATTTAAGTGATAAAATGCACCTCTCTCTCAAAAATATTTTGATGTGAGTTCTGAACAATTGTTGTGGTTACTATTAAGTACTGCACATATGTATAAATTTATTTTTATTTTATTATTTTAAGTAGTTCTCCTTTAATAAATGTAGTATTCTACATGGAGGGCAATTCTGAGATCTCCAGGTTACAGTTGGTCCATGACTGTACAATAAGACAACCAACTACCTGTGTTTCCTTAAGAGAGTAAGCTAGTAGAAATTTGAAATTATTTAAGCTTCCTTATTTTTTGTCTCCACATCCAGTGGTACTACATATTCTTGTGCCTAAACAGTGGTTACAAAAGACAATGAAATAGGATGCATACTACTTTAATTCTCTCATTGTATATGACCACTTCAAAAATTTTTGTGTTTAATATTTAAAATGGTGAAACAGTGTGAACTTTGGGGTGTAATATTTTTGTTTGGGAAGTGAAAATTTTGATTATCCCATATATTACTGATTTTGAATAATATCAATGACATGAAATTTCATCTTATTTTTTTAATAAACTTTAATTTAGAGAAGTTTTAGGTTTACAAAAAAACTGCAAAGGTAGTATAGAGCTCCTAAACACCCTAAACACAGTTTATCTTATTGTCTTACATGGTATAGTAAATCTGTCACAATTAATTAAAATTGATGCCTTGTTATTAACTAAAGATTGCCTTAGTTTTACCTAATGTCCTCACTGGTGCAGCATCACATCTAATATACTACATTTCATGAAGTCATAATGCCTCCTTGCCTGTGAAAATTAGGAAGTGATACTTTAAAAAATTTTCACAGTTGTGCCATTTAGACTAATGATGGTCTGTGACCAAGGGGTATTTCAGACTGTTTCCAAGGGTGTTGGCAAAATCTTTTATCAGCAAATTAAAAAATATATTTTTAATACTGGAAAAGTTAAACATATACAGAAGTAGACCAGAGTGTAATGATCTTCCATGTACTCATCACGTACAAATTCTTTTTAATTCTCTTAAATTTTAAAATAAATATGTAAACTAGAAATTCTGTTGAAAAATCAAACTGTAAGATTTTACAGATCTTAGACAATCAAATTCCCCCACATTTTTTCCCTTCTGCTGTGAGAAAGTTTAGGCCTTTAATTTACTTTTCTTTAAAATTTATTTATTTTGCTATTATTCATATATAGAGGTCTCCTAATATACATGAAATGTGGACATTTTGATTTCAAAAAAAGAGGTAATTATAGCCTATCAACTTGACTGTGTAGTTATCAATAATGATAATTATGGAAAGTATGTAACAGGGAAAAGTGGTTATTGATTCATGTTAAGCAAAGTAAACACAGAATAAAGTTGTACACAGCAATGACAACTGTGTAAACATACACTATATATGCACATATCTGAACCAGAGGGAAACAGAAAGAAGTGAAATCGGTGTTCATGTCACACGATGTATTCGTAGTTAACAAATCGATTGATTTTTTAAATTAAAACAATTTATTTTGAGATAATTATAGATTCACATGCTGTAAAAAATAATACAAAGATATCCTGTGTATCCTTCACCAAGCTCCCCTAAAGATAACATCTTACAAAACTGTACACTATCACAACCAGAAAAAGGACATTGGTCCAGTCAATATATATATATCGTTCTATAAATGCCAAATGTTTTCCTAACTAAAGCTCAATAAAGAAAATGATGAGTTTTACTGATTGCTCTATAGGTATTACTGAAACCAATTTTGTTACAGAGAGAGGCATAGCCATCTGGGTACCAGAATTGCTAAGTATGCAGTGCTCTGGCCTTTTTTGACAGTTATAGAAATCTAGGAAGTAGGACATCATTATACTAGTAAGTAAATCAAAATGCATATTTACCATTTTTCTCTTTTCAAACTGAGTTGACAATTCTTAATTTCTCGTGAAAAATAGTTGCTTGAGGTACTCTGCCTCCTGAGTGCTTTCCCTCTGATGTTTTAACTCAGTGGTGAGTGCCCCACACCTGACCCATAGCTTTCTGTTGGCAATAGACACTGGATTCTTGCTCTGGTTCATCATTCATGTCTCGCTCTACTTCTCTTTCAACTTGAACAAGAAAGAGAAACCAAGCAGTTCTCTAAATAAAACTCAAAGACAACTTGCCCCTCATGTACATTTAAGGAATCATAGGAAGATTTAATTAATTTGATTCTTAACAATCTGAAAACAGATGGGCCCTAAATAAAAACAGGATATTGCTATATTGTCAATCACATCAATGGAACTTGAAGTTGTTGATTTGCTTCCCACTTTTAAAAAAATGAATATAAATTAAAATGCAAATGAAATGACAAATGCAAGCCCATTTGTAAATTAAAATACTACCCATAAAAAAATTAAATAAGACAATGAGACTATCAAGGTGGAAGTAAGATACCAGTTGATTCTTACTTTGGCTCATTTGGTCCTCAAACTAATGATCAAGGTGATAGGGCTTGAGTTTCCTAATTGAGAACTGTAACATATTTTTTTGAATGTTTCTCAGAAGAAATACAGTATAATAACAAGTATCATCATCTTGCACATTGGGTGAGCTACATGCAAATTAGTCAACAATTATGGTTGACTAAGAATTATATTTAACAATTGAATGTCATTTCATACATGAATTATCATAAGGCAATTGAAAAGTAGTATCATAAGGCAATTGAAAAGTAGTACTTAAAGTAGTCATATTTAGAGAGGTCAGTTCTAAAAATGCAAATTTGAAGTCAAAGTGGATTTTCTGCTAAATAGAAAGAATCCTTCCTGTTACTAGGATGGAGGGATTGGAGTCAATGCATCATGGAAAGACTTTGGGGATAGAAAAGAGAAATAAAAAAATAGAACTTTAACAAATTTAACTATGGTTTCTTAAGAACTTTATAAACTTTTAAAAAAAATAAAATTCTAAAGAGTACAATTTGGATATTCAGTAGTATCTTGTCAAGTCTCTTAACCAAGTGACCTGAAGTAATTTTAGATTTGTATTTTTTTAATCTGTGCACTTTTATGTCCACATACGTTATTACTGCTGTCTTACCACCTTTGACTTCCTATATTTCTAATAAAGCCACACTTTTTGAAAGAAGCACCTGCCATTTAGAACATCTATCTGAAGCTTTCTACTTTTCATTAAGTGGAACTTGAAGGTGATATTTTATTTCTGTTCTAGATCTATCTTATAGCTAATGATATTTTAATTTTAAAGCTTCTGTCTTAAAAACAGCTTCTTTCAAACCTCTAACCCTATAGTTAATCCATATTTGAACCAAAGGTTAATCCTGGTTTTTAGAAATGCCAGCCCCTAAAGAGAGCTAATTGTTAACATAGTAGATAATACAGATTTTATATGATCAGGAATTTATTCATACAAAATATGAATAACTAAAAGCAAATTTAACCAAGGTGGTGAAAGACCTGTATATTAAAAACTATAAGACATTAGTGAAAGAAATTGAAGAAAACACAAATAAATGGAAAAATATTCCATGCTCATGAGTTGGCAGAACCAATATTGTTAAAATGTTTGTACTATCCAAAGCAATCCAAAGATTTGATGTAATCCCTATCAAAATTTCAAAGGCATATTTGAAAGAAATAGAATCAATAATACTAAAATTTATATGGAGCCACACACACACACACACACACACAAAAACAACCAAAAAAACCCCTGAATACCCAAAAGAGTCTTGAAAAAGAACAAAGCTGGAGACATTACACTCTCTGATTTCAAATTATATCACAAAGCTATGGTAATTAAAACAATATAGTAATGGCATAAAAACAGACACATAGATCAATGGAAAAGAATAGAGAGTCCAGAAATAAACCCAGACATATATGGGCAATTAATTTACAACAGAAGAGCCAGGAATATTCAGTGTGAAGGGACAGTCTCCAGTAGTGTTGAGAAAATTGAACAGACACATGCACAAGAATGAAACTCAAACACTGTCTCACATTATACACAAAAATTAACTCAAAATGTATTAAAGATTTGAACATAAGACCTGAAATCATCAAACTCCTAGAAGAAAACATAAGTGGTAAGCTCCAAGACATAGGTCTTGGCTATGATTTTCTGAATCTGATACCAAAAACAAAAGCAACAAAAGCAAAAATAAGTAAGTGGTACTATATCATAGTAAAAAGCTTCTGCACAGCAAAAGAAACCATCAAAATTAAAAGGAAACCCACTGAATGGGTTATATATAATATCCAAAATATATAAAGAAGTCATACAACTCAACAGCAAAAAACAATCAAAACAAAACAAGAAATCCAAATAACTCAATTTTAAAATGGACAAAGGACCTAAATAGACATTTTTTTTTCCCAAAGAAGACATCCAGATAACCCACAGGCACATGAAAAAGTGCTCAACATCACTTATCATCAGAAAAATGCAAATTAAAAAATATATAATGATATAATCTCCTCACACCTGTTAGATGGGATGCATGTGGCAGACATGTGATAAACATTTTTAAAATATTAGCTATTATATTTACTGTCATTATTATCATCATCGTAATATCCTGTGAAAGGGCTACAAAACACATTTTGCATATTCATACTCCTTTATCAAACAGTTACCCTCTTTTAGCAAGGCCGGCCTTCTGTACTCAAATACTTCCTTGAAATGTATTAGAGCTCAGCGAGAAATGTTTGTTTATTTTCTTGGTGCTATAAGAAAATTAGGAAGAGGATAGATAACATTTCCTGTGTTTTTGATCAACTAAATTTTATATATGTACATCACATAGAGAATGCTTTGGCACACCATTGAGAAATGAATATTTTTAACATTTTTATATGTACAAACACAGATTTGGAGACAAAATGAACTAATTGGTGGGTTACTTCAAATATGAGAAAGTATGTGACCTTTGTACCCCTTTCTTGTTATGTATCACTGTGCTTCAGATATCTTATTCCAGACCTGCTAAATGGGAGGAGAATAAAGAGAAGGAAAGAGAAAAAAGAGAAAATTCAATTTAAATTGCAATAAAGTTGTCAGACTGTACTCATATCTTCAAAATATAATTTGTAAAGCCACTTCAAACATACATCACAATCTAATTGTGATTATCATATTATATTAAATTGTAATTAATAAAATACCCTGGCAATATTCATTAATTCAATTCATTCCTCATTATGCTTCTTAAAACACCTCTGTTTTATTCTCCTTTATTTTTCTATAACCATTGAACTGACCTGTAAACAATTGCAGATAAGGGGTAATTCCCGTTGCTCAGTGATACCTGAGAGTTTGCAGTCACAATACATGAGTGGTAAAAAAGTGACCCACCCTAATGGGAAGCCACCATGAAAATTAGGTAGAAGATAGATGTCTTTACTATCAAGAAGAAACACCAGCGAGGACAAAGGACGGATGTGGAATGGTCCTTCATACGAGAAGAGTTGGAGAATGGCTGTATTCTAAATCTATATTTTCTAGCTATTTAATGGCCCAAATGATCTCTTAGATTTTATCCACATCCCTTATTTTGAATGTCTGCATCCTTAATTTATCAGAGAAGTTTCTTTATATGAAATACAAAAGAGGTCCATTCATTCATTCATTCATTCATTCATTCTTATTGAGCACCCACTATATGTGAGGTGCCAGTAAAGCAAAGGAAAATAAAATACAAGCCCTGTAAAGTCCATAAATTAAAAGTATGGTAAGTTAAATAATAGGTTATGGATAAATCTTCGTGCAGAGCAGGGAGGGAATGTTTAAATTTGCTCCGTAAAAGTCAAGGAAAAATTCACATAGGAAATAAAATTTAAGCTGGGCCTGAGGAACAGATACTGCTCCAGTGGATGGATCTACTGGCTGCACAAGTCAGAAGTTGTTGTCCTTGACCCCATCCTCTTCCTCTTCTGTTGTCTATTTTTTCCTCAATTCTACCATAATTCTGTACACTTTTCTCTATCTCTACTATCCCTGTCCAAGTTCAAACCACTGTCCTCTCTCAATGGACGAGGGAAGTAACCTCCTAACCAGTTGGCCGGCTTCCAGTCTGCCCCTTCTGCATGTTTCTGTCTGCGCCCAAAGTGATCAAGCACAAACCCAGTCACCTCACCTTCCTGCCTTCCAGACAATGGCTTATTATGGGATTCAGATAAGGCAAAATGTCCTCACCAGAGTCCACAGTACCTGGGATGGTTCTGTGCTCAACTGTTTCTACTCTTTATTTTAATCTTGCACTCTTTTCTTACAGCCATCTCTGTTCTAGATTATAAAATTACCCCTCTTTGTTTTTGTTCTTCTCAAACATGTCAAGCTCTCTCCCACGACAAAGTTTTTGCACCTGCGTTCTCTCTGCGTGGTGTGTTTTCCTTTCCTCTTCCCGTTTTAGCCAAGCACTCTTTTTCTCATTTTCACATCTCAACTTAAGCATCACTTTCTCAGGAGAGATTTATCTCATGGGCCCCTCCTCACTACCACCACTAGAAAAAGCTAGATTGCCTTACCAAGCATTCTCACAGAACTGTGTTCCTTCTTTTCATGACAAAATTTATCTTTGTGTGTTACTTCACTTGCAGGGTTGTTTAATAAATATCTATCTCTATCACTAGACCAAACCTCATGCTGGCAAGAGCTGTCTGTTCCTGCTTATTATTGAATCTCCAGCACCTAGCAGATTACCTGACCCAAAATAAAGGCGAAAACAGTCATTAAATCTGATGAATAAGTAAATTAATAGAGTAGATGGATGAATAGACGGATAGATGGATGGATGGGTAGATGGAAGGTGAAGTTTGCCAAATAGGTAAAGGAAAAGAAGAGACATCCAGGCACCTCATGAACGAAGGCAGAAGAAAAGTTCAGCCTGTGGCCTTGCTTTGGATGAGCATAGATTGCATGGGATGTGAGACTGGAAAAGAAGAGGCTGGGGGTAGCAGGTTGAAGCCAGACTGCAAATTTGTTGTTTGCCAAGTTAAGAAGCTTAGATTTTTCATCCTGTGGGCATTTGACAGTCAGAGGAGGCTATTAAGAGAACTAACAGTATAATTGTATTTGTTTTTTTATTACGATAACCCTGGCGGGAGTTGGGGGAAGCAGTACTAAATATAGGGAGACTATTTACAGGGAAACTAGTTGCAAGGCAGCTCTGATTATGCAGAACCAGCATTCAAGCTGGAGCAATGGAGGGAAGGAAAGGCACCGGAACACACAACATGTGGGCTCCGTTCGGGAGGGAGCTCAGGCTGGCAGACACGTGGGATGCGTGAAGATGCTGAATGGTGGAGGTGCAACCTCAGGCTGGGGTGTGTCTGGGAAGGATGGGGAGTAGCAGGTTGGGACCTTCTGTGAATGTTCCTCATCCCTGCCTAATTTGATTAGTATGTATCAACAGCATTAGAGATTCCAGTGACTAAATTAAGGGTATGGAAAGATTTTTAAAGATGATCAATGAAATAGAACTTGCAAGTTATCAGTTGGTCAAAAAAAGATAAATAACAGAAAGTTTCCATGCCCATAGTTTAATAAGAGAATGAGGTTTAAGAATTAGTTCTGGGGTTATGTTCCAAAACTCTTGGTACTTTCTAAACAAATTTTGGACATAAAATAATAAAGTTTCTAGGAACTTTAAGTTAAACACTAAAGGAAATATGTTGTATAATATATATATACCCAGTTCCTTTAGAAGGAGAAATAAAAATACTCTGTAAACTGGGAAGAACAAACCTATATCAAAAAAATCTCGTTTTATTTTTTTATTTGGCTTGTTGTATATTTTACGTGGACATTGCCTTTTCTTTGCAAGGTGGATCACTTCCTAGGAATGGAACCTGGCAGACGCAGGCTAAGCTGCCATTTGAAAGCTGGCATATTCTTGCAGATAACCAATTGGTTAGTGTGCTTGCTTGTTTGCCACCCCGCCATCTGCCCCCATCCATTATTTTCTGCCCCTCTTGGGATCTGAAATGCTGCTTTAAGATCTGAAATGCTGCCCACTAAAGGCTGCATCACCTCGGCTGCCTTGTCAGCTGACTTCTAGTAGGGTGCAGCCAACGTGGAGCACAGGCTGGAGATCAGAGGGTGGAAGAGTGGAGAGGTCTTGGTACCATGCCTCTGTCCCAGGTGTAGACCTCTCTGGATGTCTCTCCTCTTAGCTCTCACTGTGCTCCAGTAACTATGCTCTTTGATTCCCTTGCAGTCAGTCCCATGGATGCCAAGACCTTACATTCTTGCAAATCTCTGGGTTCCTCCCTATCTTTGTGGTTCCTTTAAACATGGCCATGCATATGGAGGTTGTCCTTTTATTAAAGTCTCTTTCGGAGATGAATTCTGTTTCCTTACAGGGCCAGCATGTTCCAAAGTTGGACAGACTCAGTTCCAATAGTTGTTTTACTCTTGTTACTTGTGAGGATAAAGCAAGACACAAATTTAAGTGTCCTCACCAATAAAATGTACATAATGCTAAGATGTACTTTATAGAGGCCCTATGAAGACTAGAAGAGCAAATGTACACAAAATGTCTTGCACAGAGCTTAGCACTTATTAATCATTACAGTAAACGCTGGGAAGGAAATTAAAATAAAAATAAAGCGTATTTACATGAAATCTGCCAAGGAAAATTTTTACATTCTATTTGAGATGTCTTGAGGAGTAGAGATCCAGTGGACATACTATTCCCATCTCTAAAATCATGTATTTCTTAATTGTGGGGAATGTTAGGCCAGGCTAGTTTAAGAACTCCAGACGGGGCATAGCCACCTCCTTCCATCAGAAGGGCATATAGAATGAATTATTTCCACTAGGAATTCTGTAAATCATGTTTTAAAAATTACGTTATTTAATACTTGTATTGGGTTACTTGCATATTTTAAATTGCTATGTTAAATAATAGCTTAAATTTCTAATGTTTACTGCCATAATAGCATCTTGTATTTGGGAGGAATATTGTACGTTCTTTCTTCTAAAATCACTAGAAATTCACACTGGAAATATCACTAAACCTCAGTGCCTAGATTTTCCGGCAAGTTGTAAAAGAGAACAAGAATAGCCAACACCTAAGTTAATAGACAATTCATCTGAAGTGAAATGGAGCAATACTACAAGAGGACAAAGCTCACAGTGAAAAAAAAAAAAAAAACGGCATAAAAATGGAGTATATTCCAGAGGCGAGAATCAAAGTTTGTAGATGACAAGAAATTCCCCGAGAAAGACGACATTATATAGTGGCCAGGAAAGCAAGAGAGAAAGAAAGCGCTGTAAGGAATGTATCGGTTCCTCTTGAGCCGTCCATCTACATCGGATCAATAGCTCTTCCAACCATGGGACATGCAAGCTTTCAGCTTGAGAAATTGAAGTTCTCAAAATAAGTCAGGGTTGCAACACAAGTCCATCATGGTGTGTCACAAAAATGAAATGAGTTGTCTCCTGCTCGATTGATGACTGACATCAAACCAGGAGGAAAAAAGAGGAAAATAAACGAGACACGGGTTTTGAAAAGTTGTTGCACAGACTTCTGTGGAAAAGTTTACACTAAGGGATCTTTTCTCTGCTTGAAGCACATGCATAACTCCCGTCACAGTGATGAGAGTCCCACAGTGGACCCAAGAAGCCCGGGAGAATCGTTTACTGCCATGATGTTTTAATACAAGGTCTAAATAAGGAACCCAGAACTTCTCAGACTGAGGTGGGGAACAACCATGGAATGCCCAAGGACTGGCCGAAAGTGAGAAAGGCGAGGCTGGGAACAGGTGATTTTTCAACGCAAAGTGATGATGTGGATTTCACATAACGACAGGAGCAACACATGCTGGCGATGGCCTATCCTGTAAAACAAACGTGTAAGAAAGAAATCAAAGGCTGCTCGGCATATGTCTATGTTGTACAGCTAAAAAGGCTCCTGTAGAGCCTACAAACAGGCCAGCAAAATCAGTGGTGCGATTTCTAACTGAGCTTCAAGTTGATAAAAGAGGGGAAAAAAACAACAACTTTGTTATCCATGCTACAAGTCCTCCTGTGCCTCTATTATCCAGGCTTTCAAAGTGATTGACCTGAAAATACTTTCCATCAGTGCCTACAGATGCCCTGGCCACGTTAGAGAGCTGTGAACTGACTGCCGTACTTGTATCAGCTCTTCTCTCCTTTGCCATTGCCTGGAGCAAAGAAAATGGAGTGGGAAGCCAGGATCACCCCTGGCACCAAAGGTGAAGGATGTTCTGCTCAGAGGTGAGATGGCTGCATTGCCTCATGTAATCTCAGTCAGTGCCCTCCAGTTAGCAGCCATTGTCCCTAGGAGACTCTGTACCTTTGACACGTAGTGGGAGGCCAGGGTTGAAACTAGTTAAATCAATAGGCCATCATCTATCTTCTCTTCCTCTTCATGCTCTTGATTTGATATTATCTGAATAAATGCTTTTTATTTATCATTGCCTGCAGTCGATTCATCTCTAAAATGGACCTTTCTCCTTCTCCACAAGATGGTCTGAGATTCTGAGTTTCTCCAATCAGTGTGTGAAATGATTGGCAGGGAATTCAAACAACTGACTTACAAATATGAATGTGTACAAATTCCCCTCCTTCGTGTGCCTGCTGTGCAGAAATCGTGTGGCAACACGATGAACACAGTGCAGCTATGCAATGTTTACTGAATCAGCAGTCACTCTGTTATCAAATATATAATTCTGTACAGAATTCCTGAAATATATACAGTATTTATTTCAGTGTAGCAGGAGGAAGCTTGAAGTACAGCTGTAAATTAGTGTTCAGAAAATTACAGTTGGAATATAATGGAACACACTTGGAAACATACACTAGTAACTCTATTCCCCTAATGTGTTCATGGATGGGATTACATACAAGAAAATGTGATTTTTATAAAATAATACAGTATAACAAACTCTTCTGGTATTTTGCTTGGTAATAGAAATTAGCGCCCACCTTTGGTTGACATAAAATGAATGAGTCGCTATCTTTTTGTTACCAATGACATTTCACTCTCTTTCTGCCTGTCTGTCTCTCTTATTCGCTCTCCTCTCTCTTCCTCCTAAGAGAAGAAGCAAATTTTATTATGCACCTCATTTCTCCACAAATCAGTACAATGTTAATGTTACAGAGAGTTTGAAGTAGTATTTCAGTTACTAAATTCTTATCTGTAAATCTATAAATTTGGAAATTCTACTTTAAAAAAGTGATCTTTACTGATATTTAAGCCCTTCCACCTACAGACTTTTTATTGATTTATTTACATAATTTATTTACTTACTTATATACTTATGCAGATGAAAATATTAGCTTATGATATACAAAATGTTTAAGTCACTTAATTGCTTGATTGGCTGAAATATTGAACATGAACTTTTCCTCAAGGAAGCAATTCCAAGCTGTCTTCCAGCTTTTGTTAATTGCAAAGGACATATTCTATCTTTCAGGTCAGAAATGAAATGCAAGGCTGTGTTCCATCCTAAATCGTTCCTTCATTTTTCCCCCATTTGAGCATTGCTGAGCAGTACTTAAGACAGAGTTCTGTAAGAAAACATGAGGGTGTTTTTCAGTTGTTGAGCTGAGAGGGGATGGCCAGTTTCAGGAGGGAGCACACCCCGTGTGAGTGGCGGATCAGATTTGTGCCCTATTGGCCAAGAAACAAGGGTAATTCCTAAAACTGAGACAGGAAACCAGTTTTAAGCAAGTGAGTAAATTCTAGCTATTGTAGTCTATTTCACCAAAGCAGTTACTGTCTTTTAAGTATAGCCTATGAAATATTCTAATATTTCATATTTCTAATAGTTTGTCATCACACTCAGCAAATAACATACCTTTAACTGTCTCTACTGTCTGAAGAAAAAATTCTGCACCTTCCTGGATGTTCTTTGGATTTTCTCAGAATCTGGGTTTGCAAAATTTAGGGGATTCTTTGATATGTTCTCCCAATTCCTTTGGCAGATATAATTATATTTAGGGAAACCTCAATACCTAATGATAACTGGTGCCTGGGAAAATGTCACTTAGAATGAATTCATCTAAAATGAAAAACAATGTTTTGTAAGTAAAATTCACAATTCTACTTTAGAAGGGTTGGAAAAATTGCATTTCTTGGAACGGATCTATTTAAACATTATTGCTAAGACTTTTTTTTTTCCTTACAATGTAAAAACGAAATGAATCTTTCATATTTCTAGTAGTTTTAGAGAAAACTACCTGAGAGTTGTCTAGATCAAGTTTATTTCTTCTTTCAGTCATCTCAATTATCATAGTTTAACGCTAGATCTTAATCTTCCTAACGACAGAGAATCACCTCATTAACTTGTTATTAATTTCATATAACTTCCACCCTGCCAGCATCCAGTAGGGCTTTCAGTTCATTGTACTACTTCTTCAGGGGCTCCCCCAAACACCTTCAGTAACTAGTGCTTCCTTTTGGTCGTATGAGACATACTAAATCTTTTATTACGTCCCTGAATGTGCCCTGTCCTTCAGTCTTGTGTATTACTACCTCTCTGAATGCTCTTCCTCCTTACCCCATCCTCCAGGCTCTCTTCTCCCTTTAACTCTGCCAAGCCCTACTTTTGCTTTTTATAATCTTTTCCAGAAAAAAAAAAAAAAACCTGTCATGATCTTTTACCACCCACCATCTTGGATAAATTGGCAACTCACCTCCTTTCTGAGATCCTTCTTGTATCATCTACCATACTCTGTATTTTTAATCACTCATCTCCCCTAAATATACTGTGAGCTCCTGGAGGAATGGAACTAAGTGTTTGAGGCTGATAAGCCATCATCTGTCAGTGAGCCTCGCTTGGAGTATTTGTTCAATAAATGTTTGCTAACTAAATAAATGGAGGCATTACCCACCCACCCCTACTCTTTCCCCACTGAAATCTAGTCAGTTTTAATAAAGTGAACTAATCAGATTGAAAGAGATCTTTTGAAGACAGCAATTTTCTAAATAAACATGTAAGAGCAGGCAGGCTCATAGTAAAGGCTCAGAAATATTTGCTGAATTAATTCAAAATGGTGCTTGTGCATTAAGCTGATTTTCTGCCCATGTATACGTTTTCCAGATGGGATAATCGCAACAATTACTCAGTAGTGCTTGCTATGCTCTTCAGACCTAGAAATGATAGTTAATGTAGTGATTGTATAGAATCATAACTTAAATGAGGAGGAATTAATTTGTCTTCCAAAATTGCTCATGCTAAAGTTGGAATTTTGAGTTTTGTGTAGGTATTTACTAATTCAGTAGATTTCTTCTAGACTGATGATGATGTGAAATAGAAAGTTACAGGGCAATAGGATGGTTATAGGACAAAGGGTTAAAAAGTCGGTGAGTGTGAATTACTTAATTTTTTGCACTTGTCTTTTTTTTCTGAAAGATCCTTGTCCAGTGGATCAATTTGTCATCAAGAAGGTAATCTATATTTACTTTGCAGCAGGTACTGTAGCTCTTAACTCTGCATTTAGCTGATTCAGCTCCCACCCAGACTACTCTGACCTCAGAAATATTCCCTGCTAACTGTCCTCCTGTTCACTCCAATTTGTACTGCCTAAATGCTCACTGCTGAGTGTCCCTCTGGCCATTTTGAAAGGTGTTTCATCACACTACAATAAACGTGAAATACTGATGCACTCAAAATGGCACACACACACACGAAAGGCAGCTGGATATCGACATGGGACTGGACAGGGGCATTTATTACACTTTACTCTTACACCATTGTCTACCTTTGGCAAAGGAAGATTGTAAGTGTCCCTGGTGGTCTGTGTCGATCAATACTACATGGGAGTTAAATTAGACCTCAAGTCAAGCACACATCTATGTTGGCTGAGATACCTTCAACCTAAAATCCCTGGAAAATTTACATTTTTCCACTAAGTTAACCAGTAATGGAGTGAAATGAGTGAGAAAAAAGCAGCTGTCTAGTTTGTATCTTGCATCCTTCCAAACAAACCTGGTCCAATTTTTAGCCCCTGTAGGTGTATTGGAGTAATTAGCCTAACAGTCTTTCAGCCTCTCAGCTTAGAAACGCTGTTAACTTAATGACAAACCTTCACTAAGGAAGGTAAAACATCATGACATAAAATCCTGAGAATTAGAGAAATCCTCTTATTATCAATGTTTCCTTCATGCACTAGTTCAAAAATGTCTTCTGAATCCTGAAAGTGAGCTGGAATGCAGATGTACTTTCTGAAGGCAGAAATACTATCATGGGAGCTAGTTGTCACCTCTGAGTTGCTGAATCAAAGGTAAATGTAGGTCAAGTAGTCACTTCAGTCCCTTCAAATGAGCATTTCTTTAATCATTTTGGTTATTTGTAGGATTCACACATAATAGGGGAAGTATTTACTCCTGTTTACAGACTGTGTTGTTTATCTTACAATTTGTCCCACTTTTATACTGTGTGATTCTTGATCAGAATATTTTTATGTTTCAGTGAATCCCTTTTACCTCCTTTTAGTATTATAATATTTTTCCCGAAAGGACAGAAGTCCTAAATAGATCAAGCCTCCGCTTAAAATGAACATCACAAGAAGGGTTTCACCCTAACTTTAGATAATCAGAGGCAGATTCTGCTTCTGGTCATCCGACTAGGAATAAGACAGATCACTAAATGGGCCAAATGTCTTAGAGTGGGGAAAGTGTATTGGGATAATCTTGGTAACTGATCTAAAGGGACGATTTATGAAGAATTCTTGAGAATACTAGCACAATTGTTGAGACCAAATTGGTAAGATGAACCTAATTGACTCAGTAGGTTATTTTCAGTGGTGTGCTGGAAAATGTGTAACAACCAGTTCTTGGGGTACAGGGAGGCAGATTTGTGGTGTTCACAATTTCTATGGTATGAGCACACCCACTCACAGCTGATTTCAATCTGCCAAAGTGACGTCACTGAGGAAGAGTCAGGAAGAGATGCCCACAAATGGCTGGCATGAGCTGGTCCACGCCTGTTCTAGCACAGCATGCGTTATCTTGCCAGCGTAACTTCTCAACCCCAGCTTTTTGACTGAGAAAGGGGGAAAGAGCACGACGGAATGCATGGGAAGCGACTAATTAAAAGTACTGTGAAATGCTAACTCTTTCTCTTTTACCCCAGACTGCCTAACAAAACAACAGCAACAACATTTCATTTTATTGTGAACTGTCCAATATTTTCACATTTATCTTAGTTACCTTTCTTTATATTAGAGGTTGGTCACCTTGGCTATTCTCACTGGATCATGATCCAGAAGTATTTGGCTAAATCAAGATTAAGCATAATCTACACAATTGAGTGTTTACTATAAATGAGTATTTGTGTATTATTGTGTATTATGATGTATGTATTATTCCCCAGAAATCCACATGGCTGTCTCCCTCCTCTCACTGACCTCTCTGTTCAAATATCATTTTTTGAAATAGGCTTACCCTAACTACCCCACTTAAAATTGCCACTAACTCCTCTTATACCACTTCTGTTATTTTCCTTAGCACTTTTATCTTCTAATATTACTGAAGATTTTACTTACTTACTTTGCTAATTGCATATTACCTGTTTCTGCAAGTAGGGTATGTTTTGTATGCTTTGTTCACTTACGCCTCTCCAGTTCCCAGAACTGTGCCAATTCCCAGTAGATGCTCAATGAATATTTGTAGAATGAATGAGATGATCCCAATGTCTGATCAGAATCAAAATCTATAATGCTTGGGAAGAATTTTATGGCAGTGTTTGTTATTTAATTGATTAGCAAGAAATTATGGGATCTCACTTAGCAATAGGTTTCAAAAACAGCCTAGATTCTCACTCTTCTGAAATCATTTACATGTGATCCCATTTGAAGACTGAATATTGCCTAGTCTAGTGATTTTTAGGGTTCCTTAGAGACCTCTGAAAGATCTCACAAAGAGGAGATGAGAAGGGACCAAATGGATGGAGTTCAGGACCCTGCTTTTATCAGCTCCGATTGTGTGTAGGGAGGGGAACAAGCAGGTATGTGTGGGAGGTGGGGGTTAGGCTGTGTCATAACATTTTATTTAAATAAAAGATCTCTATGGCTAAAGTTTGGAACACTATTTTAGATTTCTTGCAGCTTAAAATCCCATATTTTTTCTTCTGTGTTTCTCATTATTTAAGTTCTTATAATTAGTCAATAAATAGAAAAAATATCCATCTTCCCTTTAAAATAAATAACAAAATGTCCTTTTATAAAATAGCAATTTAAAGTCAGGGGCCATAATCTTTAAGTAAACTCTTCTCCATTTTTTTCTAAAATATAAAATGTGTCTATAATACACTTGACCATAGCATTTACAAAATTATTTTGAAGAAAATCACATTCAGGATTTAAGAGGACAGATTTGAAAAGACAGTTTAAAAAAAGACTAAATAAATACTACCAAACTAGTATTGAAGAAAATTATTTTGAAATGTGATTCAGGTAGAGCCAGATGCCTCCGCCTTGCAAGCAATTTGAATTCAATTTGTGGCAGAAAGTGCAGGCTCTCCTGGATCAATAGGGTGCATTCAGCACAGCTGACATGCTACACCTGATCCAGAGCCAACCTGGCTGGGGACCTATTAGTCATACCTGAGGGACTTTCCCTAGCTTTTATCTCAAGGTACATCTCCTAGGATTACAGGTACTTAAGGCTAATTAGTCTGCTCTATTACCTGCCTCTGTTCCTACAACATCCCATTTACCTTACAATTTCCATGAGATAATCAGGGTGCCACAGTGCACTGAAGGTAAAATGATAGCCTTGCACACACCCCTGACTGCCTTTATCTGTTAATACCATGTGCTGGCTCGTGGGCACGTGTGAGCTCGTGCGCACACGCACGCGCGTACACGCACGCACGTGTGCAAGAGCTGAAGAGATAATAGCCAGACTGACCTGTCACAATTTTACCTTGTTTGCTTTGTTGCTTTTCCCCAGAAGTCAGTCCCCCTTCCAATGTAATTATGTAATTAGAGCTAAAGACTATAAACAAATAGAGATTGTCTCCTCCTCCCGAGCTCTGCAGTTAAGCCTTTTCAACGCTGAGCCTTTCGCAGGGCAGCCTGTACCTGTCTGACACAGGGAGGCAGACCTGAGTCGTTGAAAGCTTGTCGCTTTCTTGATTCACCTGTCCTTCCTCCTGGACTCGGTGTGCAAAGAGAGCGCAAGTAGATACAGACTCCAGGCTTTTTTGTTGCATTTGTTCAAGATTTAGTAGATAATCAAAGTGTTTTCCCCTTTAAATTAGAATTTATTTCACTGTATGGCATATTCATAGTATCACAGCATATTAAGATCATGGATCAAAATTGACCCTTTGACAATATTAACCCCTTCTTCTATAACTATCCTTCATTGTTTGGACAACTCCTGGTTTATTGTATTTGTTTACGACAGAGGAATTATATTTGCATAGGTGGTAGGATACCTAAGGATACCTAAGAATGCACCTAACGAGTTTATTTTATTATGATGCAGTTCTGTAAAGTCAGATTTCACCCTGAAAGTTATTCTCCCAGCTCACGTGGGAGACAAGAAACAGCAAAGAACATGGGAGCCCACTGTACTTTTAGGGCAGAAATGCACTTGCAATGATAACAGCAGTTAGCACTATTATTGTGTGCTCTGATTTTGCTAACCCTGTGTCATTAGAAAACAGCAAAGACATTTCTCTGTGGAGAAATTTCAAGGTCCCCCTTTTTGTGCTCAATTTTGACCAGTTTTGTGCCTCCTTTGATTCTGTTCTGTTTCCAACTTCAAACCCACAGCATTCCCTTTGAAGAGATCGGTTCTGGGCTGCAGGAGTGGCAGCGACACCCTCAAAACCTTACAAGGACCAGGCAAGAGACATGGGTAGGTAAGAAGGGCATGTAATGAGCTGATTGTGTTACCCTTTACAGACTGTTTCCTTTTTCTACTTCTTTTAAACAAAAATTTTTGAGATATTTGTTGATTCCCATGCAGATGTATGAAATAATCTGTTGGGATCGCATGTGTACATTATTCAGTTTCCCCCAATAATGATATCTTGCAAAACTATAGTGTAATATCACAACCAGGAAATTGACATTGAAATAACCTGTTATTCTGACTCACATTTCCCCAGTTTACATGCATTTCTGCATGCATGCATGTGTACATGTTGGTGTATTTATTTCTATGCAGTTGTATCACTTGTGTAAGTTTGTACATCACCACCACAGTCAGGTCAGGAACCAAAACTGTTCCGTTACCATAGAAACCCTAATGTTGCCTTTTTATAGCCAACCCAAGTCTGTCCTGCACCCACCTTCCCCTTCTCATCCCTAACTCCAGGCAACCACTAATTTGCTTTTTATCTCTATAATTTTGTGAGTTCAGGAATGTTATACAAATGGAATCATGTAGTATGCAACCTTGTGGTCACATGTACCAACTTTTATTTCACTTTGCATGAATCCTTTGAAATCCATACAAGTTGTTGTTGGTATCAAAATTTCATTCCTTTTCATTGCTGAGCAGTATTCCGTGGTGTGTACATTTTGTTTACCCAGTCATTCATTGAAGGACATCTGGGTTATTTTTAGTTTAGGCTATTACAAATTAAGCTTCTATGAACATTTGTGTACAGCTTTTGGGTGAACCTGAGTTTTCATTTCTCTCTCACTTTTAAGCAGAGACAGACTCAGAGAGACATTTCGCTACTCTAAGAAAAATGACCATGCACAGGCCCTCAAAATTGACAAGTGGCAGTCAGCCTCAGTGTGTTGGGACAAAAGATAGTTGTAGGTACTATGCCTAACTGAAAAGCTTGTGTCCTGGGGAGAAGTCACTTCCCAGATCCAGTAACAGTGCCATGTGGGAATGTGAGACCAATCATGTGGACCTGTTTATTTTGAAGAAAATACTGAAATCTGGAAATTTATATGAAACTTTCTGGCTTATATATTTTGTATATGGGCCTTCATGTTTGGAAATAGTGTGACAACCACATGAAAGACTGCAAGCTAGATTTTTTAACCACAGACCACATTTTTTTTTAACTCACAAAAGCAAAGAACTCTGATGTTAACCTTAGAAAGCCCATGACTTCACTGAATTTACCTGTGTACTGCTATTTTTTACCATTGTGCTTGTCTTATTTTTGAATTCCTGTTACTCATAAGATTAGGAGAAATGGAAGGCATTTAATTGGCTCCTGAAACCATTCATTCATTCAGTAATGGGATAGGCCTCCCATGGGTCAGTCGATCTGCACTGTGGATACACAGTGAACTGGAGGTAAAGCCCCATGCTCTCTGCTCTCATGGAATGTGGAGCCTTGTGGGATGTTTCCAGGCTGATAGCTGAGAGTGAGTCTGGCCCTGATGGTGTAATTTTTCTGACCACAAACTCTATTAATAATTATTAATTAACCTACATTTATATATAAGGTGATATCTGATTTTAAAAAAATAGACTTCTGGATTTTGTGGAAAAACTGGGAAGTCAGATATGACTGAGCTCACTTTCCAGCACAGGCAGGTCCCTTGGAGATGAAGAATAGCCACCCCATTGGGCAGGACAGGCACCCTCTGATCACCCAGCCAATCTCTCTCATTTATGTGACTGGCCTCTAGGAACAAGTGAGTTTCCTACCTCTGGTTTAGTGAGAGAGAAAACATTAAGCAAACAATAAATGGGCTAAATCCTGGCTTCTCCTAATAGCCACTTGCTCCTTCCAGAGAAATCAACATTGAACTTGGTTGTAATAACAACCATCATGGACAGATGCATAGAGACCAAGGCTGTTAAACATATTTTGTGTGATTGGGTCATTGCATTTACCTACTCTGATACTTCACTCCTCATTCCTCAGTAAAACGTCAGTCTTAAGATCCACAATGAATGAAATCTGAACATAGAGAAAGCTGACAGAAATGCATAATTTTTACTTTTATCTATTCATCTTAGAATGTCAGTGAAAAGTTCCAGACTATGCTAGATTAGAAGTTTGAGATGGCTTCTTGGACAAAGCTCTTATGTCAAAGTTCTGCATTCCAGATATCAGCAAGATCAGGAGACTGTGTAACAGCTATCTCTTTATGTTTATCAGGGGTGCACCCATTGCTATAGGTTAGTAGTTGGAGCAAGAGGACAAACTATTATACCAACGTGGCTGTGACTATAAAAAAGAATCATGTGTCTTCTTCCAAAGTTATTATATTCCAAAGAAATATTAAGACATCATCAGCTCTATAAAGTGATGCTTTTGAAGAGATGTCATAATGCCAATATGAGCACACACTGCCTTCTCAGACCATCATAAAAGAGCAACAAATGATCAAGTCCCAGGGTATCATCAGTGAACTCTGCTCCAGATTCTGTGGCTGAATTTCTCATGTTTCATAACATTCTGAAGTTTATAAACCTCAAGAGAGTATATTAAGGGTCTTGATTTTTCTTTAATATAAAATACCTAGAAACAAAAAAAGGGGTTTTTATTTTTTTCAAGAAAAAAGCTACTTGAAATGCACTGCTTGATTCACACATGAACTAATCTTGGAAGGGATATTTGTTCTTTTTTGTTCATAACCTGGCCTTATGACAAGGGTAAGGAAGAAGAAAAAGTTGCCTAAGGCATTTACAAGCCCTACAAAGACTTTATTAAAAAGAAAAATACCCACAAATTTACTACCAATCCATCTAGATCTTTCACCGTGTTGTGTCAGCTCCCATGAGGGACCTATAACTTGAGAGATTTAACAGCAAAAAGGCACAAAAGCAAACTTTAGAATGCAAGGAGTAAACCATTTAAAGGTGTAATTTTTTTCCTCATACATACTTGAGAGAACAAGCAGAAGCTTCCGAAAAATTGAATGTGCCTTTACCAAGGTCAGTGTGTGCTCAGTCCAGCTAGTCCTTTAAATATTTACTAAAATCACAACTTATGCTATATATATATATTATTATTATGAACTATTTTTATGACATCAGCAAGGCTTCCAAACAAAGGAAATAATTTGTCAATCTTGCTGTGAGTCATTTTTAATGACATTAGGTAGTCAGAGTTGATAATGTGTCTAAAGATTATTAAGCCCACTGGATGGTGGGTCCTCTCCTTCATTTAAAATGCTGCACTAAGTATGTAAAACCCACCAAAGTGGCTTAAGGACCTGAGACATTTATTGCTTCTGATTTTTTCCCCAAATCTACAGTTCTAAAGTGATTTCACCTTTGACTTCTGGATGTCAAGCTGATCTGCTGTGCCCCAAACACACCATGTAAAACCACGTCACACCACATTGTTGCCATTACCATGGTAGGTACGACTCCAAGGTGGTTCAGAGATTTCTACCTCCTTGTGTATCCACCCTGTGTAAATATTGCTCCATTGAATGTGGGTAGCATTTCTGAATACGATTGGATTTCACTTCTGGTACTGATCAGCTGAATTTGAGCTAATGAAAAGGGAGGTTAATCTGGATGGTCCTGGTTTAATTGGGTGAGCCTTGAGAAGATACTGGGCCTTTCCTGAAGAGGAAACTTTGAAACAGCACAATTTTCCTCGCTACATTCTCCTACTGGCCTTGAAGAAGGAAGCTACCATGTTGTGAGAAGGCCTTGGTGGGGGCAGGGGGTGCACGTGGCAAGGACCTAAGTGAGGCCTCTAGGAGATGAGAGTGGCCCTTTGACAACAGCTGGCAAGAAAATGGGAACCTCAATGGCATAGCTGCAAGGCACAGCATTTTGCCAGCACCCACAGGAGTTTGGAAGAGGACTCTGAGCTGCAAGTATCAATGCCGCTTGAATAATACCTTGTTTGCAGCCTTGGGGGACATGGAGCAGAGATCTCAGTCAAGCCTTGCTTGGCCTATAGAACTGGGAGATAATAAGTTCAGTTTTAAGTGGCTAAGTTTGTGTCAATCTGTTACGCAGCAATAGTAAACAAAAACCAGTTGCTGCACCCAAGTGCCCTTGACTGTCATTTTTTTTTTAACTTACTTAATTTCTACCCATGTTTTCAGTCCCACCTTCTTTGTGAAGCTTTAAATGTAACCAATCTCTTTGCATAGTAATCTCTCTTGCTTTATCATCTTTAGCAAATATGTCTATGCCAGGAATAGAGCATTGGATATAAACAAGTTTTTTTTTTCCCCCTAATCTTTTTCTTATAGCCTATATACTCAGTTAAGAAAATAAATACTTCAGTACAGGGACCATCTCCTACACATCTTTGTATCCTCCCCCCAGATCCTAACACAGTCTATAAGAGATACTTAATAAATATTTGAAAAATTACTAATGGCTTCACGTTTGTAATATGCTATTGCCACTACACCACTACTGAGATCATCCCTTATGGATTCTGAATTAAATGATAAGGGGAAAATGAAGACTTTAAAGCCACAGAGTCGATGGGTAGGATGACATTTTGGATTTCAAAATATTGCATTGGCAAACCCCAATCTATGTCAATTCAGCAGAAAAAAATAGCCAAATTCTGAACCCAAATCCCATAGAATCTCATGTAAAATTTTCTGGGCATTACATTTGCCAATGGAGAAGATTTATAGAGTACAACTTTCATGTGTGCAGATTTAGAAGACAGGGCAGAAAAGCCCTAGGGACGAGCAAACGTGTGCCGTTGAGGGGCAGGCACATGCCACACCATCCACTGCCCAGGTGGCCGTGTCTCCTCTAAAGCTGTAACGGTGAGTCATGTAACCTGCTTTAAAACCCCACAACCCTAACCACAGCCACCTGGCTTATAATTATAGACTGTATTACAAATAGATATAAGCTCTGAGTGATTAGTTATTGTGTACAAAGTACTCAACCGTGGACCACCTGATTTTCACTTACTGTTGTACCTTCTCCTTCCTTTGATACATCCAAGCTATTAATAGAAAAACACCTGTTTCCTGATAGTCTTCCAAGCTGTAGAGACATCCATTTATATAGAAACAGCTGGGAGAAAGGTCCTTGTGAAGGACAACCAAATCCAGTTCTTACCATCACGGAACTTTCTCCTGTAGCTACTGATGGAAGCAGTTAAGCCTGCCTTGCATCACTCCTGCACAAGCTACAACAAAGTGAAGCTAGAGATAGTCTTTAACTACTATGGGAGGATTAAGAAAATCCTGCAGCAGTAAGGCTAGGATTTCCATTTGATCCTAGAAACAAACAAACAAAAAAAAATGTTTCTAAAACCACAGGCGAATGACATAAACTGAAATCCAGGAGCTAGGTTGCAAGCATTTATTGTCTCCTTCTCAAGCCTTTTACCAGTACCTGCACACACCTACAGTCTTCCCTTCCTGATACACAGATGCATGGGGCATCCAACTCCAGCGATAAACTGGGAGCAGCTAAAGATGAATGATGACAGGAAATGAAAGTGACAGTGACAGTTTGTGGTTGTTTGATTACTTAAATGCAATGAATGGTGGCCACAGAGTTTCCTGTCAACAAGTGTCTGAATAGAAAAATAAGAAAGCAATCAAAACAGTAACTGACATTTCGGGGCTTTTCAGAGAAACCCAGGATTTCATGCTCAACAAAACCATCTGTTTAGCATTCTTGATAGGAACTACCACTCACCCTGAAAGGAATGATCAGGATAAAGGTGAGGTAGGTGGTTGCAATGCGAGAACAAGATTTTAACCTCCAAGGGGAGGTGGACCAGATGATGGAAAACTAGACCAAGTGACCTCTATGGTCACATCTAGTGTAACAATTCTAAAAATGATACAGGATGTGGAGTTAGGACATTGGCCCTAATGCAAATTCCGTTAGTAATTTAATTAAGTGACCTTAAATCAGTTCATTTACTTTTCTGTGCCTTCATTCCTCCTCATGTAAAAATGCTTCTTTTCTTTTTGCCCTTAAACCAGAACTCTGCTAGACTTATGAGGTACAGCAAAATGATCCCCAATGTGAGAGGCATTGGGAGTCAACCTACCATCCTTTACAAGTATGTGTCTGGACAGAGAAGAGAGCCCTGAGTGCGATATTGAGCAGACTTCCTTAGCAGAATGAACGTATTCACATTTCATCATAGTTTCTTCTCATCTTTCTTTCCTCCTGAGAATTCCCTCACTTTCAAGCAAGAGTTCTTGACATATTCTGCTCTGAATCTGGATTTAGCCCTGCCTCTTGACTTGTCCCATTCTGCATGTCTGATTCCACTTTCAGTTACTCCAGCTGAACACCCAGCTCCCTCCTCTCCAGTAGGCAGCCCTGCCAGTGCCTTCATCCCAGTAAGTCCCTCTCCACTCAGAGAAATGTCAACCTTTTCTGTTTAGCCTTTCTCCTTGAAATGCTTCACTTCTTTTTTTCTCCTTAAGAAAGAAAATGCTTTAGAGAAATATGACTGTAATTAACAACTGACAAAAAGATCTTGGCTTGAGCTGAAGTGGGAAATCACAGAGGTTAGTTACTTATTTTCTCATGCATTTTGCCATTTGTTCTCTTTTCTCGGGGAAGTTGAAAGACCTGAGGTTCAGACATAATAAGGCCCCATACTGTTTCTAAGAGTATTTACAACATGCAAAGTATGACTCAGTGCATTGCTTATATTTAAATTTGTTTTCACTCATCTGAGCTATTACACAGTATGCCATCCCAAACCTTTTATAATAAGGAACACACGTTTCTCAGCCACGAAAGGGAATGAAATGTTCAGTAATTTGAGCTCTCTGGTACTGTGGAGGTGACAAAACATATATATGTATCCAATCCATTCTACTGATCTGGCGCCAGCATTAGGAGGGACTGCCCGGGGCAGAGACCTTCTGCTATATACACGTTCCTGGGAATTAGCAGGTGAACCAAATGGCCATAGTGATGACAGCAACATCTTTCACAAGACTCAGCCTTACTAAATGGATTCCCCCAATACATTTTCTCTTTCTGAAAATAACAACAGTTTTTTCTTTCTAAGTTTAATTGATAGTACAAATGTTTGTTGCCATTTTAAAAAGAAAATTCCCAAGAACCCAAGAATTAAGCTGTAAACAAATCATTTTCACTTATATAAGAATGGATGCACAATTCACTTTCTCCTAGGTATAGTCATATTTTTCACTGATCTCTTAAAATCCTTAGCCCATGGAAAATTACTCTAGAAGAGTAATATCATGTTGGGGTACTCATGGCCTAGAACTTAGTAAGATTTTTCCTTAAAGATTCTAAGTAAGTAAAAAAATTATTCACTATCTGGGTCATTTTCACTCCTTGAATTTAGAGTAGAGGGATCTCTGGGTTTTAGTCTTAATCTCATAAATAAACTGTTGTGATATTTAGAGTAAGTCACTTAATTTTTCCAGGCTTAATTTTCCTCATTTATTCCAAGAAGAGACTGTAAGATAATACTTAAGGTCTTCTCACAAATTTTATGATTCCATAATTTTAAAATAATTTCAGTGTATACATTGAAAAATACATGTCTAGAATTTAAAAGAAAGGGCTTTACTTTTAAATTATGCTTGGAATACTCTTTGTATTTCTTGTATGCTTATAATACTATAACCACCATTATCAAATAAGAATATCTTATTTACTATTAATATAAATAGAAATAATACTTCACATTCAAATAATATATTTTGATTGCTTGAAAGTATTCTGAATCTATTATTGCACAGAATAGATTTATATGGTCAATGGGTCAGGAATAATTATTCTTATTTTAAGGGTCATTTGTGTCCAAGGACATAATGAGATGTTAGTGGCAAAACCAAGTACCAGAATTTTTTTTAACTTTGGGACCTACATTGTCAATATAATTTGTGTAGAAATGTACCTTTCAGATAGCAGCTCTAGCAAAGGGAAGTTAAGAAGCCATCAGCTTGAATAGTCCATTTACTTCCTGTCGTGGTCTAGAGCTGGCCATGAGGTCTCTTGGTGCCATTCCCTGCCCATTGCATTCCTCCTGAGTCATAAGTGTGTTTTTCCAAGTTTCTAAGGTGAACATAAGTGTATGTAGCCATTGGAAAATTTCAAATACTTCTTTTGACACAGATACGCCTTTTACTTTCTATAGATTTAGAAACTAAGAAATACGTGCTGAATTTTTAAATTTTAGTGTAAATAAGAGTGCCAAAAACCCCACAAAAAGCAGTATTAAGAAGTATCTTCCATGTTAGCATTGCTCAGTCACCACCCTGCTCTTCCCTGTTGCCACCCACAGTGCAGTGTTGTGATCTCCAGCACTAAGCAGCTGGATTAAAAACTATATTAGAATCAAGGTATTTTCCCTTTCTGACCATATTATACTCCTTAAGAAGGTGCTGGCACTGTTCTATGGTCCCTTTGGGTAGATATGCATATCCCCGGATGGGGATCATCTTATAGGCAGTTCAGAAGATATGGTGGTGTAGTAGAATGCATACTATTTCTCCCTCACTGAGCATCTCTAGAATCTTGGAGCTGGCCTGACATTATTCATCTTTGGTCTTAGGGACCCCATAAGATTGACACAGATATGGAATTGGCCAAAGTGTTGGGTTTGCTCTAAGAAGAGCTGAGAAACTGACTCACCCATTCTTTTATTCATTTCATGTATATTTGCTGAGTCCTTAATATGTTTAAGATACCATTTTAGGTGATGGCAATACACTGCAAACAAGACAGACATATTACTTCTTCCTGTGGAGTTCACATTATGGTTGAATGAAAAATCCCCAAGGAAGCATAAATAAACAAGACAATTTCAGGGTGGAAAGATGCTGTAAAATGTGATAACATGGTAAAGATTTTGTTGGGTTGGAGAGAGTGCCACATTACTTAGGAGGGTAAGATAGTACTCTATATGGATACTTACCCATTCTGAGAAAATGAAAAAGAAATAAAAATTCAAGATGTGTAGATAACCTAATCAAAAAAGAGAAACGGTATTGAGAGTGGACTCAGGAATCTTCCCTGCTCCCACAGAAGTATATCCACAATCTAGCAAATACCTGACAATCCAATATTAGAAGGTTGTCAATCTATCAAAAGTTAAATGCTGTTGAGGGGAGAACCATATTAATACTGTCGTCTTAATTTTAATCTAAATTGACTTAGTAGATATTTTTCTACCAACAGCCATTTTTATTTTTGGCAATCAAATATTTTTTCCTCATTGAGGTATAATTTGCATGTATTAAAAGTTACAAATCTTTGGTGTATAATTGGCTGAGTTTTAACAAATGTACACCCATGTTACTACTACCCATACCAAGACATAGAACATTTGCATCACCTCAGAACATTCCCCCCATGTTTCTTCCTATGTCTTCTCCCCACATCTTCAGAGACAATCAGTATTCTGACTTAGATCATCTTGGGTTAGTTTTGCCTGCTGTTGAACTATAGATATAAACTGAATCTTATAGTACATACATTTCTGTGTCTGTCTCCTTTAGCTCAGCATAACATTTTTGAAATGTGTTAATGTTGCATGTGAAGATACTTAAATTTTTTAATGTTAAACATGTAGCATTTGCTGTGGGAAGAGAAAACTCAGAGACTGTGGAGGAGAAATTTGAAAACAGTAAGGCACAGTGGTTCTGAAAATGGGCTCTTTGGACCAGTAGGATCAGCATCAGCATCAATGGAAATTTGGTAGAAATATAAATTCTTTGGTCCCACCCTAGACCTATTGAATTAGAAACTCTGGGGGTTAGTTCCAGCAATTTTTTTTTTTTAAACAATTGCTCCAGGGAATTCTGAAGCATATTAAAGCTTAAGAAGCAATGTGTGGGAGAAGGCATAGACAAGGAGTAAAATTCACTTAACAGGACTTGGGAACCATGGAAAACAAAATGTGCTTGCTTTGCTTTCTTTTACTTTGATTTTCTGAGTTTCCAAGAAGCAGGAATCAGGGTTCATGAAAATAAACTTTGTAAATCATCTTTAGTATTAATTCGTACCTTTATTTCAAGTAGCTCAGTGACCAGTTCTGATTTAGACTCGGAATTACCTTAGTTAACAATAGCATGCAATAAAGGGCGCTAATCTGGTTCTCACACAGGAAGGAAAACTCCAAACTGTGAAAATGAACAAACCAGCTCATCTGGACTTTGAAAATATTTTCTATTTCTTACAAATTAATACAAATTAAAAAGAAACTCTGTAAGGTAATACTTTCAAAAAATGATTTAGTAATTTAGGAGGGTCATTGGCTTGAAGTTAGAGCAGAATATCAGCAACATTCATGAGGGTTGGAAGGAAAATATTACTCAATTCAAATCAGAATCAAAACCAAGTGCAAGGACGTTCCAGAAGGACTTAGATATCTGGGACAAAGACTTCTCTATTCTACCGAGACCTTTTTACTAAAGTTATCTGACACCTCAGTTGTTATTTAATTTAATTTAATTATATTGGGGTTAGTTTTATCTCTCGATAGTCCCAAGAATAAAGACATTGAGGTAGTGACAGTATAGTGTTTTAATCAGGAAAGACAAAAAGAAATATATATATATATATATATAGAAATATATATATACAGATTTCTACAAAGTCCATTTTCTAAATAAGGGGCATAGCTGTCTAAAACACAGCTGTTATGCCCTTGAGGGCACCCAAAGGAGAAAGTCTAGGCGAAAAGGAGAACTGGAAGAGAATATGAGTGTGATAAATGACTTACAAAACACATATGTAATGCTCATCATCAACACTGAGCTATCAGTTCATGTACTGATTATAACAGTCATTTTACCTTTAATTGAAAAATATAATGAACTGATCTGTTGACTAGTTTTACACTGCATGCCGCTAAAGAACATGTCACACAAACCTTTTCCTGGAGGGTGCTTCCCGAGTCCGTTAAAAGTCCATTCATCCAGCTAGCAGAGGGCGTGAAAAGTAGATGATCAATTTGAGAATGCTTGAAATCAACATTGGCAGTTTGCTACAGGAAGCTTTGTGAAGGAGTGTGAGTCCCAGGCATCTCTAACAATTGGAGATGGTGATGGTTGTCAAACCAAAGGATAGCTCGATATTCACGTGGCCCAAAATGCTTTTTTCCTTTCTGTTCCTTCTGAAAATGTCAATTGCAAGTAATAATAATAACAATAGCAAAGAGTGGGGAAAAATGTGGTTACCCTTATGTAAAGCACTAAATCTTCAAAAGGCCTATTTTTCCAAAAAGACCTGAGATACACATGTGAAGTGCTCCCACTTGTGGGTCCTCTGAGTGGGCCATACTTTTACTGCTCTTTTTTTACTACTATACTTTTACTGTGGTCCATAGACAATCAGCATCACCTGGGAGCTTTCTTGAAAGGCAGATTATCAGGCCCTACCCTAGAACTAATGAGTCAAAATCTGCGTTTTAACAAGATGCGCATTGATTTTCATGGACATTAAAGCTTGAGACACAGTAGGCCGTAGGGCTATACGCCATTGGTTTCTCGCCAGCTAGTATTTTCTCAGGTTTACCTGGTCATTATATTCACCTGGGAACATGTCAGAACTATCCGGCCCGACTGAATGACTGAATCAGAACCTCCACGTTTTTTTAGTGTCCCAGTTTCTTATGACCCAAGTAAATTTGGGGAAATGGTTGCTTTAGGCAGTCATGAAAGGGCTGATTCCACATTTGCACTTTATAAAAATTCAGTTGACATACAATTTAGTCTTTTTTTGTTTTCATTTATGTAAATTTTTAGTATATTTGGTTGTAACAAAATAAATAAATGCCAAATATAAGGGAATAGGAAGAAATAAGGAAATGACAACACTGGTAAGATGGACAGCGAGAAGCATGACACGGACTGTGTGTGTTCTTGGGTGCATCCTTACCAGTTTGCCTACACAAAAACACCCGTTCATATCAGTGAACTAAATCCAACTCTGCGTGGCTGGGTACCTTCAAAGGTGTTTCAGGCATAAAAGTTAAGGTAGATTTCTTACTTAAAACCAATTGTATTTCCCATATAAACATACAACCTAAGATTTTTGGTTTTGTTTGTTTGTGTTTTAGTCTGAATGTTGTACTAGGTTGGGCTCTCTAGGAAACAGATTTTGAGTCTGAGATTTGTGTGCACATTGGGAATTGGGAATACACTCACCTAGGTGAACCGGACATATGTGAATGACATAGGATTGGGGGCACAGGGAAGAGGTGAATGGGCTGCAGTCACAATCAAAGCCATTCCAGAAAAGGGACACAGCTTAGAGCTATCAGCCACCAATGCTTTGCACGTGGAGGAATAAACACCTCAGTCCTAAAGGGGAATCCAGGCAGCACCTCACAGCATCTGTTACAATGGAAGGTACTACCATGGTAACTACATTTTCCATATTTAAATCTTCAAGAGGCTGTAAGAAATGCCTTGTGTCCATCAGAATCTTACTTAAAGAACAGTCAGTGCAATTTTGTTTGTATTCACTAGTTTCTTCCACTGCTTGACAGCTTTTAAATAAATCCTTTCACATATTGACTGAGGAACTGCAAAGTACAGAACTTCTTTAACAAAAAACTACTTTATTAACAGATGAAGGTTTTGTTTTATATAGTCTGAAAAAATCCTCAAAGGTGTCAGAAATTAACTAGGCTATTAACCAAAGTCCACATCATTTTCCTTAACTTAATTTTTATAAGATTATATGATTCATGTCATAATTTTCTGAAGGTGCTCACATTCCTGATTGGATTATTAATTTGTGTTTATTATAGAGACTATGGTATAATGTTTTATCTTAATTAGTATTTTTATGCTTATGACTTTAAATATGTATATAGCCAGTTTTTATGCTGTTTTCCTTTCTAACATAACTAAGGTTAAGTGTTTTCTTTCAACAAAGGAAATTTATATTCAAATTAAAAGTAATTACAGATGCTTTATCAAAAATAAAGCAATTGGCAGTTGTGTGAATAGACATCTTCTCCACAGTAATAAAATGCAGACTGGGCAACCTCTGAGTTTATGATTCTGATGATGTTTCTTCTAAAGGGAAAAAAACAAGTTTTATGCATAGAATATATTTGCAAACAGGGAAACATCTATATTTAATTCCTAATGGTATATTTCTTCTTTTTTTTTTCAAGAGAGAAAGTTGACTGGCCTTCATACTCATAGTATACCCAAAAAGCAAATCTGAATTGTATAAGCAGATTGTAAAATGATGGGTATACTTTTTTTTTTTCACTCACTGTTTTCACGATGAATTGAGCAGTTTTTAAACTGCACACACAACTAACATGTATTCACTACCCTCTTTTTGCTTGATACTATGACAAGTGCCAGAGCTGCAAAAATAAGTAAGACAGAATCCTGGTCCACCAGGGGTTCAAATTCTAGTGGACAAATTGTGTTGAGGTTCAACGATTAGGAAAATCAACAGAATTGAACAAACGTTCCATTTTCCATTTATTTCAGTTGTCAAGAAGCAGCTACTGCAGCAGCTATAACCTCAGAGATGTTTGTTTCAAAGAACAGATGAACAGTTCATTTAGACATCAAAATATTCACTGCAAAGGTAAACGTTTAAATCCACATTTAATTGTTTGAATGACAAAGAAGACTACTTATTTAATGATTTTTTAAAAAATAAATGAGAACATTCTTTTTCTTCTGGCCCTAATTTTATATACAAAGTGTTAGGGCTCTGAGGGACAGAGTAAGGAATGGCCCTGATTCCATGCTCTCCTCGGTATTGAGTGATGCCTGGATCCTGGTGGATGTGAGTAAGGGAGAGACCTGGTGGAAACTTTTCCAGAGTCCATTGAGCCTGGAAGGAGTCAGTTGAGTCTGGAAAGATTGTCTAGATTTTAGGGATTGTCTGTTGATATCCAAAGTTCATGTTCAATGGCACTAGTTTGTATGTGTGTATATACTTGCACTCCTGTGCAAGGGCTGACTGTGAGGCTCAGTGTGGTGGTGGCTTCTGCTCTCTGAGGAACTGGCAACATCCTGTGCAGTGCAGGTCCTGCTGAGCACAGTTGTCACTAACCATGAAGAGCTCTGTGCCCTGGGCAGAGGTAACTGGAAAGTGTGTGATCCAGGGATGTAGGCTCACAAAAAGACGAACTGCAAGATTCTAACATCCATTTCAGCTCCAAAGGAGAGTGAATGAGTTCATCTCTTATTAAAAACTGAACTAGGAGAATTTTAGATTCCCATCTGCAACTCACAATAGAATACTTGTTTTTTCTACACTCCACGTAAATCCTGTGCCCTCCCCAGGGTTCTGAAGTGTCCCAAACAAGAGTCCCACATGCCCCTGACTACTTCCTTTGTCTCCTCCTCCTGTTACAAGATGGTTGAGGACTTCTAGGGAGGGAGCTCGTCCCTAACCCAGCAGTTCAAGAAGAGGTAAGAGTACCCTTTAGGTTATGAGATGATAACATAATACATAATATTATAGATAGTACATAATCCTGTGTATTTTAGGGGATCCGTTTCTAGATATTCAAATTCCATATAAAATTTCCTCCAGAAAATTGATTTGCCTGACAATGACCCTTCAAAATAGTCCATTTAGCATTTTTCAGAAGAAATACTTATCTCTCAGTCATCCTAAATCTTAAGATGGTGCATTGCCCTGAAGTGTAAGAATCTTCTAGTGCTAGTCAAAGAGAAAATCAGAATACTGGCTTTGAGGTGGCTTCCTTTACAGATTAATCAAAGCTTCCCTTCTTTCACAGTCACGCATATTTCCATTAAAAGTAAAGAGTGGTTAGCATTAAAAGCAAGTCATTTGGCCTGTATTGGAATGACCCAAATTCAAAGTAATATAAGTTATTGACTATTATTTTAAATATAACTAGAATGTTTTCCAAAGCAATTAAAATTTTCCAGATAGCACTGAACAAAGCCAAAGATATAAACATTTTTTGTGATTTCTTTCAGATTTAGTGTACTTTATTTAGTCAGGTAGTTAAAATCTATTTTGTCAAGATATAGTTTTTATTCCAGTTATTATCAAACCTCATCACATTTTATTTTCTCAAGTCTACAATCTTTTAACTTTCTATTATTAAAAAATAATTTTATTTAAAGCTATGACTAAACCTTTACATGTCAACTTATGACTATGTGAAGAGGAGCACATAAATTTAAAATTTGTCCTATGAGCTATCTAAGTACAAAAGTTTGAAGATAGAAGATTTTATTTGTCACAACTTTATTTCCTGGAGGAGGCTTAGATCCAGGAGCTCCTGAGAGAATCCCAATGGTTCCTTTTTGTCTGCTTTCCATCTAAGTATCTGTGTTCTGTTGAATACAGGCAGTGCAGATGGTTGCCTTGTTATGTTCTGGGTTTGTCCTTGGTGTGTTTCTATCAGCAGTGGTAATTCGTTTTCCACTATTATTTGGTGTGGTGGTATCTAGAAGGCATTGTTTTGCAGGGTCCTATTCTAAGCACTTTAAATTTACCCTAGGGAAGGAATTCCCTATGGGAGCAGAAAGTATCATCCTCTAGCCCCTTTTGTTTCCACTGGAAATAAAGGGAGGATGGGTGGAGGCCAGCAGACCCCATCCTGGTTCAATCTGACCTTTTTTTTTAATTGAAGTACAGTTGATTTACAATGTTGTATTAGTTTCTGGTGTCACAGCACAGTGATTCAGTTATGCACACCAAGTATATGTGTGTGTGTGTTTTCATTGTAAGTTATTATAGCTATTGAACCTAGTTCCCTATTCTATATAATAGGACCTTATTGTTTATCTATTTTGTATATAGTAGTTTATGTCTGCTAATCCCAAACTCCTAATTTAATCTCTCCCCTCACTTTCCCCTTTGGTAACTATAAGTTTGTTTTCTGTCTGTGAGTGTGTTTCCGTTTTGTAAATAAGTTCATTTGTGTCGTTTTTCTTTAGGTTCCACATATAAGTGATATCATCCGATACTTGTCTTTCTCTATCTGACTGACTTAGTATGATAATCTCTAGCTCTGTCCATATTGCTGCAAATGACATTATTTCATCCTTTTTTATTTCTGAGTAGTATTCCATTGTATATATATATACTACATCTTTATCCATTCATTTGTGGGCAGGCATTTGGTTACTTCCTTGTCTTGGCTATTGTAAATAGTGCTGCTGTGAACATGGGGTTACATATATCCTTTCCAATTAGAGTTTTCTCCAGATATATACCCAGGAGTCTTAACTTCTCTAAATGCCCACGTACTGAAAGAGAGAGGCAATTAACCACTAGACCCTCAATTTCCTAATATGTTGGCACTCCAAGAGATGGAGTTCTTGTACTATACAGTCAGAAGACTTTGAGTCACTAAGTCTTTGTCACAAATAGGAAAAATTCATTTGCACTAGCTCTTCTCAAGATAATCTAGGAGGAATTTCTAAATAATAATTTTTGTACAGTAAGACCCCACTGAATTTGGATTTGCATAATGCAAATTAATTATAAGTAGACATGAAAACTTAACTTTTTAGAAGCTGGTGTAAGACTGGGCACAGTATATGAGATTGCATTAGAACCCTTTTAAGAACATTCCTAGTAAAGATATTTATGAGCATACAGTGGTAATAAGAAACAGTTTCTTTCTATTTGTTTTTTAAAGAACCTGGAGAACCTCCCTTTGTAAGCATTTAGATTTTATCATATGCACTGAATGTAACTCACAGACAGTTGTCTGTGGCCTTGTGGCCCTAGTTCCTAACAACAACAAAAAATGAACAAACAAAATATTTGTAAATATTCTGAAGTTAAGAATTTTTCTAACTTCTTCCTACTTACATATAAAATAAAATTGACATAATGAGTGAGGACACTTGCAACCAATGATATTTAATAGCTTGCCTATTGCTTTTATGAGATGCAAAATCACATAATGATTCAAAGCAAGGGCTTTGAAAATCAGACCACTTAGGTGCAAATCCTGATCCTACTACTTACCAGCTGAAAATATATAGAGATAGCAGTAAATTTTGGATATATGCCGCAAAATACTACTTTTAAAAATGTACTCAGAAGGTCTTTCTTTCCTTTGAGCACAAAGGTGTCCAGCGTGGCTCAGTTTGTACTGTTCTAGTAATAGCTGCATTTACTGGGAAAAATTTTTCTCCATTCCTCAGGCCCTGTTGCTTCCCTTCCCCAGTTTAAGAATAGGTTTTTCTCCTAGTGATGAGACCATTTCATATATTCAGCTTGGTTCCCATAATTTCATCAGAGATGCAGATTTATGTCTGAGCCTCAAAAATTAAAAATGTTTTCATTGTTTTCCCAGGAGATTTCTCAACTCCCCCTTTAAACCAGCCAATGTCAATACCTTGAGGAAGAGGACGATCTGAGGGGCTGGGGGCTTCTCAGAAGGAACAGTTTCTGAACTCACAACCATAATCCTAGTCTAATACACAGAAAAGGAACCGAACAAATAGTCTAAAGAAAAGTCGTTGTTTCTGTATTATGCAATTACAGATGATACATTTTCATATTTCCCAAGCTTTCAAAAATGGCTATATATTTTATGGTAATTTATTTTTTCTTAACAAGTTATTAAATGATTAGTATTTCCATTCTATCCTCTAACTTATGGCTGCCTTCTGGGTCCCTTTTCTTCTTTTTACTCCTCTTGATTATTTCTGACAAGAAGTGGGCAGATCAAAGCTGTATCTGAGATGACAAAACATATAGTGTTTATGTAATTATATGTTATATGTGTATATATAGTATATAATATATCTGATTAGGCTATCAAAAGGCTATAAATTTAGAGCCTGGTAAAACTTAATTTTGGCAAAAATGTATTTTTTAACCAAGAAATGGATAAAACTTAATTTTTTTCTAAGACCACAAATTTGATATTTTAAGAGAAAAAAATAATTTATATTTAATTGGCCATAAACTGAGTGATGTGATGAGAAGAATGAGTTAATAAGAACAAAACCCCAAAGATAATATTACACAGGCTTTCCACAGTTATCAGACAAATGGCGAACAAGAGGAAAAGAGGACAAGCATGGAGAAAAATGTTCCCTTTCCCAAAAGCTCTTTTTGAAAATTACTTGGAGACTTAGAGACTCTGTTGACTTTAATTAAGTACTCATTAGATTGACAAACTTTTTTAAAAAGTGATCCTGCTTGCCATGTGGGTTTTCACATGCTCTCCTGGCTTTCCCTCTAAATTACTTTAGAACCCTTTCTGAATAACTTGTTTATGCAAGGGAAATTACTCATAACCCTTTAAAGAATTCAGATAGATTTTTATGTCCTGTGGTTACTGCTTTATTATTTTTACACAGTTTTATAATTTTCACTGAAATCTCTTAACTCCTCCATGCAAAGTCAAAGTCTTCCTAAATAGGACTTAATTCCTCTGGTACCAGTGGGGAAATAACTTATAAGCTTTGAAATCTCCAAAGTCAGATGTCAGCACAGACATAATTGAATAGGTAAAGTCCTAGAGGCTTGGCGATACCCAAATAAACAAGTGAGCAATCCTTCCAACCATTCATTTTAACAGGAATGAAAAAAGAGTTAAACCGGGTTTTTTTGTTACTATGTGAACATGTTAATACTACCTTCTGATTGAATACTTTTGAAATAATTGTAATAGATTTGTGTCAGTCTCAGTTTACCAAGGTACCAGAAAGCCTAACATTAAAGAAACTGTTGATGGATGAATCAGCACTGGGACATAATTCCTGGTCTGTCACAAAAAAAATGACTACTTGGAGACAGTATTTCCTTACAAATATTAATATTGACTACCATGGTTATTGTCTGTTTTCTGGATCTTCTTTTCTTGTTTTATGCTTCTCTGCATTCCTTATAGTATTAAACAAAAATAGAGTATAACTTAAAAGCATAGGATTTAGAAACCAGAGGTATATTGACAATGACCTATTTTATACTCATTGCTTTTAGATCTTATTACTAATATCAGTATGAACATGGTATTGAATGAAGTGTTTCAACAGACTGAAAGTTATACCTAATTTCATAGTGCTTTATCATATCACTAGTGACATAAAGGTTTTGCCTGGATATATGGTTGTAATTGTTTTTATTCTTGATAATGTATATTAAATTCAGAATTTTGAGATGCCTAGTTAAGATAGGAAAAACTAAGTAGAAATTAAAAAAAATAATTAGGGGAGTAAATATTCTAAAAATTCTTAAAATATGCCTAAAGTGCTCTCTTCTATATCTGCTTCTTGTATTAATCTGATTAAAATTCCTCTAGCACATGTGAAGCTATCTTTAACACTTCAGCAAAATGATACTAATAAAACTAAAATGAGATACCATTTTACACCAGCTAGAATGACTAAACACAAAACACTGACAACACCAAAGGTTGGCAAGGATATGGAGCAAATGAAGTCTTCATATGTTACTGATGGGAGTGTGAAATGGTACAACCAGTTTGGAAAAGTGTATGTAATTTCTCATCCATATGTCTGCTCTATGAACCAGCAGCCCCATCTCTAAGTGTTTACTAAGAGAAACGAAAGCATAGGTTCTCAAATAGAATTGTACAAGAGTGGTTTATAGCAGCTTTATTCATAATAGGTCCTAACTGGAAACAGCGACAATTTCCATCAAGAGGGGAACAGATAAACATAGTGGAGTAAATTTATGCAATTGAACACTACTTGGCAATTAAAAAAAATAGATGCCTGATATGAACAGTAACATGAATGGATTTCAAGGATGTTATGTCAAGTGAAAAGAGCCAAAGACAGTATTACACTCTATATGATTCCATTTCTATGATGTTTGAGAACAAACAGCTATGGTGCTAGAAATCAGAATTGTTGTTGCATAGCAGACTGAGGATTGACTGGAAGGGGCATGAGGAAACAGCCTGGGGTGTTGGAAATGTTCTCTATGTTGACTGGGGTAGTGCTATGAGGGTTTACACATTTATCCACTAATACACTGAACTGAATAGACTTATGATCGGTAAAATTATTAAAATATACATTTCTTCTCAATTTTAAAAATATTAAAAAATAAAGTAATTACTATATCCAATTTGGCTTTTCATTTATTAGAAAAAAAAATTCTCCACATTCAATCTACTGAGCTATGCTTTTTAAAAGCAATATCAGATACTCTTATTTTTTACTAATAAATTAAAAATATGTGTAAATTAGTAGTTTTAAAGAAGAAATATGTAAGAACATATCTAAACATCAGTTCATGGAATTTATTTTTAATGATGCTATAATGCAGAATTAAATTTCAGTCTACACTGTACTACTCAATCCTAACATCAAACAAAACATTTTAATCCTAACATCAAACAAAACATTTTAATATGGTTTTCAAAAATCATGCATCTTTATATGATTAATTTAAAATTAATTTGTGAAATTTAAAATGCCTTTATATATTATAAATATAAAATTGGTCTTTAAATTATATTTTAAACACTTCTTAAAACATACTGACATAAAATAAAAATGTATAATTTCAAAATTAGTCATTATACCCTACCCCAAATTGAGCACATGATTTAAAAAGTTTGTTTTGGATATATGTTCCTATGAAACTAAACAATTTGGATAACTGTGGTTTAGTAGATACAATTAATTTATTTTTTGATTTTGCTCATTTTCTCTGCTCAGTCCCCAAATCTTGGATTTCCATTTCCTGAAAGGACCTTGATGATTTAGTGAGCGATGATTGTGATACTCCAAAACTGTGGTCAGAAAACTCAGCACTAGTTGCCTGACTTTTCAGACTCACAATTCCTCCTTAAAATATTGAAACTTGATTTCCCTGAACTCATGACTCTGAGGCAAAACTTCCAACATAGGTCAGATTAGATATTCGTGGTAAAGCATGGCTGTTGTGTGTTACCCCTCCCAATACTATTTTCACCTTACAGAGGCCACAGTTGGCTTGGCTCCAGGCATGAAAATTGTCGAAAAATTTTTGGAGGTATTTTCCTTAGTAGAAATGTTTAAAATATAGGACATATATAAGCAATCTTCTACTTACTTCATAATATAAAAAATACCACCTAAATATTACTTTAAACATACATCAGTCATCAGATCTTTCTTTGATTCTCCAATGTCCCTGGTAGTTGGCATCACCAAGATAATCTTTCCAAAGCCCAGCAGTCACCCACCCATGTTCCTGCTTGCTTAGTTTATTGTTGCCAAGTCAAGTAAGGGCATCTCAGCTTCTCCACTGACCTAGTCCCTACTGTGTAAGTCCTGAAGCTTAAACTAAGCCTGCACGTGTGCATTTGGATATTCTCATGCAAAACTATAAGAATGTCAGAAACTGAAAAAAAATGAAATATCCAAACAAAATGTGAAACCATCAAATGATATGCTTTTCTACAATGAACTCACATTAGTTGAAGGCAGCATATTCATATTTAATTCATATTCAGTTTTTGCTCAAATTTTGCAACCAAATAATTGATTTGGCTTTTTGTTTATCTGAATTACAGTGTAGTTATTGTGAGTTTCCAGGTTTGACTGTTCAACACCTCTGGTCAGCTACTGTGATGGCCAGAATAGCCAGACCAACCACTGTGTGGCCCCGTACGTTCAACACATAGCCAGGGTCTGAGGGAAATGCCAGATTCGTGTGTGTATGTGTGTGTGTGTGTCTGTCCTTGCCTTAGGTACAAACTTAGGAAAGTTTGGATGAGGTTTCCCTACTGACAGCTGCTGCTGAAGCTGTCGGGAATGGGAGAGAAGGTGGGTAATAGCTTATACTAACATGCCTGGTAGACAAAAAAGGGCCAGTTTTCCATAATTCACTCCAACTCCAAACAGCAACTTAATTTTCTTTCAGTTTTCAGTTTGAGATGCACGGCAGGGATCTCCTTCCCAAGCAAAAGGCAATCTGAGGTGAGAAGAAGAGCATGCTGCCAGCACAGGTATAGGCCTGCATAGCGGAGCCGTGGCGCCAGAAAGAGGCTTTTCATTTTAACAACTGTGAGAGTGAGGACGGAGGCATAATGAAGATGGCATAATTGAAGTGGGAGAGGGAAACATTAGTCATGCATCCAAAGGAGGACCAGGTGGTTTATTCAGTTTGGACTTCCTTGTTTGATCAAGCTTTAAAACTAGCCCAGAGGTCAAGAAACTCCAAGAGGTTAGCACCTAAACATTCACTAACCCCCAGATTCTGGGAAGTTGGTCTGCTATTTTTGTTTTTTTGATTACATGAAGCCAAGTTCTTCTCATTTTCATATGCATTTTGACTCTGAGATACAGATCCCCCGGACTAGGGTTTAAATTATACATGGGTCTGATGATGCCCAAACTTATCTTTTTCCTGGTGCATGTATCTCTTTGCCACCAAAGAATTCCATATCCTGCATAGAGAAACTATCAGCTTGAAACATTTGAAAATATAAAACAGAACACAAGGAAACTGAGGACGTGAGAGAGGATGAAAGGAAAAAGAAAATATTCCAAGATCCAAAGAAAGCAAGAGAAGCAGATGATAGGTACATGGTTCCAAAGGAGGTTAAATTCAAAAAGATTATAAAATATTACTAACAGATTTACAAATGATACACAAAGTGAAAAAATCACGGAAATTCATATTTAATTGCTGAGGCCAAATAATTTCTCATTCAGACAAAAGTCATGTGATCATAAATATTCCTATGGCTGCAACTTTACTTATAAAACAAAATTACACTTTAAAAATGTGTTAAATTCTTAGAAAGAAGAAATGCACATAAAATGTCTGTTTTTCTATCAAAAAATAATTATAGCTAGTTATTCAGATTTTTAACCAATAGTATTTATGAACCTGCCAAACCTCCAACAATTCATAAAAAACAAAACATTCGAATGCACTATGGACTTTATTATGTTAGATAACTCCTGAGGCATGTTTAATAGGAATAGACAAAATAACTCTAAAGGAAAATCATATTTGTGTTCTTACCTACAGGAAGCTCATGAAGAACCCACTGAGGATAAGAAAGTCACTGTTTATTTTAGTTAGATTCTTATGTCTTTGACTCTACTGATCAATATCACCCCTGAATAGGTTACTGTGGGATTGAAGCTTTGCTTGATTCAATAAACCCCAAGTTTCTTAACCCTCCCATTTTTTTTTTAAAGAAAGGTGAGCAAACTACTTTAAAAAGAAGGCTTTATCTTTTTTTTTAAATGCCTTGAGAGATTCTCCAACCATCACTTTAAAGGTATGTGGACACTTTTGAAATGCATCTTATTCTGGTCTAGCCATAGGCTAGAAAGAACTTAAAATCATTTGTTTGTCCTAAAAATCAATGTAGAAAAAAATATGGCACTCATGTAGGTAACAATAAACAAATACTATTTTATACTGCAATACATATTTGGAAACTAATATTTTAAATTAAAAAAAACAGCACATGCGTAATAACTGAAATCCTGCCCTCCTACAAATTTGCTGGCATCCCCATCTGATGCATTCATTTATTTATTAACTCATTCAGTCATCTTTTGAGCATGTATTACATCAGTCCCTGTGCTAAGTACCTGGAATACATGTTTTTCATATTAGGTCGAGTCCTAATATTCTTGATATTTTATGATTTTCATAACTTTAATGAAAGGTCTCATGAGATATAATACCTGATGATTGAGGATGAGATGATTTTACTTAAATTTAAATTAATGAACATGTAATTTTTATTTTAAATTATATAAATTAATTAATCAAACTGTTAATTACAGTGTTAAGCATTTTATTGTATTCTAATCGTGGGAATTTGGTCAGCCATATCAGTTATATAGAAGAGCAGGAATATTAAGTCAGAGCATTATTTTCCAAATTACTATGGATTAAAACTGACTAACATAATTGCTACCATTTGTTGAATACTTACTCTATGCATCAAATAATGTAACATACTTAAATACCTTTGTACAATATTTCATATTAGTTTTTTCAAGCCGGTAGAGAAATTGTGCTTAATATTCTGAGCATTCATAGTTGGGTTTTGCTTGTTGTTGTTGTTGCTATAGTCTGTTTATCACATAGACATCATTCATTGACCGTGGAGAACACCTATCTATAAAGCAAGGTAGTTCTCAGCTATGCAGTGTGATAGAAATGGCACTACATCACAGCTGGACATTGTACTTATCATATAAGTTTGCTTTGAGTTCTTAACTAATGTTCAGAATTGGTTCGTATATATGGAAGCCCTGATCAGAGCCACTCTCCCAACACAAACACACTAATTCATCAGTACAAACTGTCTCAGTTGATGTCTAACAGGTGGTACTTCCTGTCCAAGCTCTCAGTAATTAAAAGTAATTGAGAGGTTTCATGTATTTCTATTGCAAGCAATCACATTCTGCAGTGAGTATCTGACACCAAAAATTGGTATAATCAAGGTAATTAGTTTTCTGCAAATAAGTCACATGATGAAAATGACTCAAATCTTATACTTTTGATGAGAAAAGTATAAAGTTATCTTAGTAAGTACATAAATCACAGGACTTATTTCTGGACCCGATATGAACCATTGTAAGTGTTTCTGTCCCCAAGTCTTGTAGTGCTTTCCCAAGAGCTCTTCAGCTTCCCTCTCAAAGCACTTCTCATTTTTGGTGTGTTTGGTTTGTTTGTTTCATTAGGGAGACCATAATCCCTCCAAGTCATTTTCAGTTTTTTGTTCTTTTTTGTCCTCCTGCCTTGCTGCCAAGTTTTTATTCTTGTTAGACATACTGCAGCCCTCAGATCCCACTCCTGTCCACGTCCAATCCCATGCTATTAGCCCATGCTATTAGCATCACATTACCTCTGCCTGAAATATGTCCGCCATTCCTAATATCTCTTGCCCTATATGCAATTTATTGTACGCACTGCTATTTGAACAGTCCTTCTGAAGCGATTTCTATGCATTTAACTTCCCTGCAAGTTTAAAAGCCTTACATAGGCAATGAAGACCCTCTATGCTTTATCCTTTTCTACTCTTCTAATCTAAAATTTTATACAAACTATTCATGTACTATGAAATGTGTGTGGAAGAGAGCTGCGTCACTTCCAGGAAAAAGCTTTAAGAGTCATCTTGTAGTTTACCATTTTTTTTTAATTTACCTCAGCCAAAACAACCAGCAGTGCTCCTTATAGACCTTACTCATTATCCTGAGTCTCAGGGAGAAGATTACATACAGCTGAGCCACAGCATATCCGTATGGACTTGTGGCATGTTGTTGTAAGAAACTGAGGAATTTAGAGTCTCTAGTTGCCACAGCAGGGGTGGTCTAATCTATCTGAAACCTCTAGTGATAGGTGCTACCCAGTAAATTAAAACAGGGAAAAGGAATAAGGGGGGTATGGAGTTGGGATGGGGCCAGAGCGGCTGTCAAACAGGGTTGTCAGGGATGACTTGACAAGGAGAAATTTGGGTAAAGCCATAAACTAGATAATAGAGCAAGCCATGGAGATGCCTAGAGGAAGTGTCCTAAGCAGAGAGAGCTGCAATGGAAAGGTCCAGCAGCCACAGCCTGGTTGACATAAGAGGACAGTGTGGCTAGAATTCCAAGAGAAGTGGAGATCTGATAAAGATGAACTGGAGCAAGAAGAGACTCCAGATCACCCAGAGCCTTATTCATCATTAAGAAATCTTTAGCTTTTTTTTTTTTTTTTCTGAGTGAGAAGAGGAGACTTTGGGGTTGGATGCAGTAGAGAGACTGAGAAAAAGTTGGATTCTGGGTGTATTTTGAAGTTAGAATGGACACATTTGCTGACAGGTTGGATGTGGGTTATATAGAAAGAAAGCCAAAATGACTCCTTTTTTTCAACCTGAGCAACTGGAAGGCAAGACTGGCCATTTCCTAAGAGACCAACACTGCTGAAGAGAATTTTACAAACCCAGTGCACCTGTCACATTTCTTTGCTTGTTTTGCCAGTATTTCCCACATATTTTCTGAACTTCATCACTTCCGTATTTTCACTCTTACCATTTGCCAATTTTCATTGTGTCTAAATTCTGCCTGCTCTTCCAGGTTCAACTCAGATACTGCTTCCTCCATGAAATTTTCTATGAATGTCTCCATTTGAAGTAAGCTGTCTTTTTCTATCCCTGTAACCCTTTATTTATGCCTCTTTAACCACATTAATAACTTTCCCTTTTGTTTTCTATTATTTTCTAATTTTGAGGGTTCAGTCTACTAAAGATGAAATTGTCATCTACATTACTATTTAAAGCTGATTTTTGAGAACTATTCTGGTGAGAATATTATTTCATCTGTGTATTAAATTCACTCTATCACATTCACAGAGCACCCCCTCTTCTCTCTCTCTCTCTCTCTCTCTCTCTCTCTCACACACACACACACACACACACAGTCTCATAATAGGTGCTTTTCTCAACAAAATCCCTGAATTCCAAAGTAAGTATAGAGACAAATGGATCTAAGGTATGTTTGTAGCTTCTTCCCAATGTCCAACTCATGATTTAGATAAAGCAGCCTTCCTTACAATGAGAGGAATCTTAGTCTGTTTAGGCTGCTACAGCAAAATGCCATAGACTGGCTAGCTTAAATCATAAACATTTATTTCTCACAGTTCTGAAGGCTGGGAAGTTCAGGGTCAAGATGGTAGCGGATTCAATGTCTGGTGAAAGCCCACTTCCTGACTTACAGACAGCTGTCTTTTCTCCGTGTCCTCCCATACAGAAGGGGCAAGGGGTCTCCCTGGGGTCTCCTTTATAAAGACACTAATCTCATTTAGGAGGGCTCCACCCTGTTAACCTAGTTCCTTCCTAAAGGCCCCACCTCCAGATGCCATCACGCTGGGAATTAGGTTTCAACACGTGAATTTTGTTGGGACACATTCAGTCTAAGTCAGGAGGAGTGAGTGAGGACATGAGTTAAGAGGCCAAATCTTTATTCTATTAAAAAATACATATCTGCTCTACACATACAACATTTGCCTTGTCTGGCCCACTCTGGTCTTGAATAGAATACACACACACACACACACACACACACACACACACACATATGTTTAAGTTGCATATGTTCATTGCTGCCAATATAATACTTTGTGCACATGAGGTATGAATGCATCTTTTGACATCTTCAAAAATAAATGGAATACAAGTAATGATGGTGATGGGACCATGAAATACCATGAAATCCAAATTTTATAACTTTGAATATAAACAAATTCAGCTCCTTTTTTACTATTAGATAGTTAATTCTACCATGAGACCTTAAATACCATTTACCTATTTATCGTACACATGACCTTGTGCTAATTGAAAGTTCCTACTGAACAAAAATCACCATACACATTTTATTAGTTTTTAAAGTCACAAGATGTTTATATAAGATGTTATTTTGAAATAGTTATTGCATTTCCAACCGTCTTTATCAGACATTTGCCTTTGAACTGAAGAAATAAACTATGCCTTTGACATTTTCAGATGTGAATGAAGAGATATTTTTGGTCATATATCTTCTATTTGTAAATTGGTCACTACACTATCATTTGAATTTAGTCAGTCTGCTTTGTGAACATACATATGGACAAGAGACAGAAAGCGGGGGAGAAATGGTAATATGAATGGGAAGAAATGGTAATATGAATGAGAAGAAGAATGGGCAAGAGAAAGCCTTTCAGAATTAACTAAAATAATTCATAACTTAGAACCCATTGGTAGTTCTAGGAACCTGATTTTTAGTCTAAATACACAACTTTTATGATTCATTTTAAAAGAAAGCTCTTTTACCCCTATTTTCAAATCCTGCCTAATACAAACTTTCAAGTTAATCAGCTTCACAAACCCAGAAATTCCATCACTGTCTAAAAATTAATAACAAAAATTGACAAAAGGAAGTGGTTCCTTACAAAAAGAACACTTAGCTAAAGTTATCTATTATGTTGATTGGTCAAGATCAGCAGTTAAAGGCCAACTTTAATTTTTAGCTTGTTAACATGCAGTGAATAGGAAGAACACTTGGCCAGGACTCCAGAGTCTTTCCTTTCTCTGCTACTGTCCTGTGAATTTGGAGAAATTCCCTAGTCTTCCTGAGTCTCGATGTCCCCGAATAAGCAAGAGTTGCATTGAATGATCTACTTGGGTTTTTCAGTGGTCACTAAGTCAGATTTCCTGATTTCATTTCTACAAAGAGTCTAGTATGTTACATTTTATCACTAGAAGTGTAATGTTTATCAATGTGTTTATCGCTGATATATTTCAATGAAATTTTTATGAAATTATTTGAGATTAAAAGGATGTGCCCCCTGCCAATTAAAGATTATGTTTAATACACAGCATATCCAATACTATCGTGCTAAATCTGCTTGGTGCCCTTAACAGTTTTTTCCTCATGTAAGGACAATACAGGTATGACCAACTGTGGCTGCAAATCTTGTTCTTCTCTTGTTTTTGAATCCCCTTATTCTAACTTGCCTGACATAGGAACAAGCATGATTTTTTTTTAAATTCAATTATTTCTTCCCATTTGTACATTTTAGACTGGAAGATTTAGAGTCCCTTTGTTTCCTGAGTCTACTTCAGATGTATGCCATTTAAAATGAACTGACGTCACCTCTGGTGTGTGCTTTTACTTCCGTCCCCTTTCTCCACATGCCACAGCTATTCCCGCAGTTAGTCAGTCCATTTCACTGTCTCTAGGTGCTGTCTTCATAGAGAATTTGCTATCATTCAACTTATTATTTTATGCCAGATTGTTTATTAGAAAATACAAAAGTCTGTTTTGATAAAAACTACTTTGTGTATTGCATACAACACTAAATTTTATGCCTTTTTTTTCTTCCATAAAATAGAATACTTCATAAAGGTGTAAAACAAACTATGAGGTTGTGGCTTGAGATTTCTTAAATCAAAGAAGCAAAAGTCTTGGTTGGATTGGCTAGATCAGAAAAAAATTCAACAGATTTATTGGAAAATATCTCTAATCCTAGATTTCAAAATGTAGCCAGATTGGAATCTGAGAATCTTTGGAATCTGTGATGACTCATGCAGGGCACTTGTGTATGATTCAGTCTTGACGTGGAGCCAAAACAACTGGTCATATCAATCAAGAAAAAATTAGTTGAGCAATTCTCCCATGCCATGTAGACAATGGCCCAATTGGTTGTATTTTTCATTCTTCTACTAAACACTTTGGCAGCATGTTCACATGATGGCAATTTGGCTGTGTTTGTGATGAATGTGATGCTGTGTGTGTGATATGTGTGACCTAAGGCTCAATTCTTTGATGAAGCCTTTCCCCAGAAGCTCTGAGGACTCCCAGGTATTCAAACTTTATGCCCCTTGGAGCTCTAAGATTTTTGTATATTCCCTTAGAAAGCTGTGGTTCAAAAATCATGAGATCGTATAGCACAAAGAGGCCCTTGAGAGAGACTTCGGTCTAGCAGGTGATTGTGTGTATTTATTTCTTAGAGTCACTTGTGTTTATATCCATATATTTATGTTGGTGCTGTCTTCCCATTATATCAGAAGGTTTTTAAGGACTTGCCCTGTCTCTCTCTCTCTCTCTCTCTTTCTTTCTTTCTTTTTTTTTCTGAACTCCCCACAGCCCAATAGAATACTCTAAAATAGTGTTGGACTACTTTCTCAGAGCAGTCTGTGAAAAATTCCTATCATGCCAGATAACTAGGAAGAATTTACACAAGTAACAAAAATCCTGGTCCTCTCCTCTCCAATAAATATATATCCAAAGTACAGGTCTCTTCACAAGCCACTAGATATGGTTTTAAATGTCTCAAGATGTTCTAATTTTGCTTTCAACACAGGTTTCACAATTATTATTAGCCAATTCACATATTTACAAAAATTGTGCTTATCCAAATACTAATAGGTAGAGGCATGGGTGGGAGCTCATGGCTTGACTACTTTAAGACAACAATTAGAGCTAAACCTTAAGTGGCAGAAGGGCTGGGGCCAGATCTGTCTTGCTGAATACCATAACCCTGATACCTGACACATGGAGAGTATTCAGGTAATATTGATTAAATAATTACAAAGTGAAAGAGAAAGTGAAAGTAAATTTACTATTATGTCTTCCACTAGAATTACTCATTTTATTTAAAAAAAAATAGGAAAATTGGCCTACTTAAAAAATAGAATATTGATTTTTTTTTCACTTTTAGATGTGCTTTATAATTGACTCTCAAGAGTTCTTTAAATTCTCATTTTATTTTAAAAATAATCTTAAATAATTATTATTACTCCTAAGAAATGGTTTATTACACAGTAAGACACCGGGTTACTGACTATTCTTTGCCTCATTGAATATTGTATACTTTTCAAGGATTCAAAAAATCTATATTAATAGGGTTGCTCTAATTTCACAATGATATAAATAATATTGTATATGTGTTTTAAAACATTCTTTTTAATTTGAGCTATTTAAGGTTTGCTAAAATGTCAAAAATCAACCAAAAAAAGAAAAAGAAAACAATGCCAATCAAAGCTGTTCAAGACATCAGCCAAATTAAATACTTAATTTAAAACTAATATATTCTCTTTTAATGTAATATGCTCCTCCTGGTTAAATCAAACCAATGTTCAAATCAGCAGTTCAGATAAATATGCTTGATAAAGACTAAAGATACTATGTCTCTTAATATTTGTCAGTAACACTTTTTCCTCTGGTCAGTGCCTTCTTACGGATAAAGAAAAACTCTACCTCATAAAAGGATTTTTTATGATTATCTGGAAATGACCAGCTTGTTGAACTCACCTTTACTGGACAGATGGCAGGTGGCAAACTGGTGTTAGCCAATATAATCTGTGAAAACAATCTGCCATGAGCAGGTGTCAGATAATCATCTAAATGAACTGATATGTAAAGTAATAAACAAACTAGGAACAGTTACTGAACTGGGTGCTTCAGCACCTAAACTTCCAATCTAATCTTAAATTATATATATGATACAAAAATTAGCTGGTGCTGGGGACAAAGTACAGCTATGGACAGCCATTTCTATTTTCTTTACCTAATTTTTGCTTTGTGAAAACAAGTTTTAAGATTCTCATTCGTGCAAAACCCTGGATACATCATTGTGATATGTTAATAAAATAGAAAGTTTTTTGTTTGCCAAGGATTTTTAATGCTTCACTTTTTGAAAGTAAGGTAAATTTCTTTAGACTGAGTAATCTCTGAGGGTTCATGGACTTTTTGAGAGAAGAGAGGCACTAAAATGTAATGGGTGCCCTGCCAGTTTATGAAAGTGGACACCTGAGAAATTGATTTAAACTCATTTCAATATTAAAAAGAGATGAGTCCTTAATCATTCATCAAGCTGGTGAAGCAGGTTATACTGGGACAATAGATTTATATTTATATTGTATTTATATTTCTTTTATATAAGTATATTATAAATACATTTAATACAATAAGTATAATTTATATTTAATATTTATTTAAGTTATTCACATTTATTTATTTGAAGTTAAAATTTATTTATTTTTTATTCAATACTCATTTTATATGTATATATTAGGTATAACATATATTAATATAAATCCATTTATATTAATACATAATTTATATTATATATTTATATATAATTTACTATGTATTTTATTTTACTATAAAAATATTAAAATAATAAATCTGCATTTATAAAATAAATATTTATAAATAAATTTAAAATATATATTCCCTGAAAACAGCAGAAAACGAAAGACAGAAATCATATATAATTTTATTGTTTCAGTAGCTAGTCTCTAATTATGATCCCAAATAATTCCACCTCTCCCTAGCTGTGTGCCACTCCTCTCATAATGAAAGAGGTGTCCCTTTTCATTGAACCAGAACTGGGCCAGTGACTTGGCAAAAGTGATGCTACAAGATTGCTGAATCTAAGTCTTAAGCCTTCACCTTGTACCTTGGCCTCTTGGAATATTCACTGTGGAGGGAGGCAGGTACATACCCTAAGATCGCCATGCTGCCATGTAGCCCAGTCTAGTCATACAGAGAGGCACATGGAGAGAGCTGCCTGGCCAGTCTAGAGCTGTTCTGGCCATTCAGTCCCAGCCATGCCATGAAGACAACAACTGAAGAACTAAGCAAGCAACCAAAATGGAGGCCTTATACATAGAGTTTTAGTCAGGTTTTCACAACTCTCTTCAACTTTTCAAATCACCCAAGCTGAGACCTCCCATATGGAGCAGACAAGCTTTTCTCTCAGTGCCTACCTGAAATCCTAATCCACAGAATCATGAACATAATGAGAACAGTTGCTCTGTGCAACTAAATTCTTGAGTGATTTAGTACAAATCAATAGATACCCAAAACAATTATGTTTCAGTGAGTACATATCATATACTTTACAAAAGTCATAACATTTAGTTTATTCAAAACTACTATAATGTAATATGATTATCCTCACTTTAGTTTGTGGAAACTGAGAATCAGAAGTTACCTCCAATTTTGGGTTAAATTACCTGTAATGTATTCGAAGTCACATAGCTAGAAAGCGGTGATTGGAACCTAGATCTCTCTGGGACTGATGAGCCTGTGTTTTTTGTTTTTTGGTTTTTTTCACTTAACTCCCTCTCTACTCAGTTTCAAACACTGAAGTTTAGTACAAAACAGGGATAATGTTCCATCTGTGAAAAATTGAGACGAAAGAAACCTTTCATAGTTGTGCACCTCCCACCCATAAATCTTACACCCATCTTAAAATTATAAATGTCTTTGACATTGCAAAAGTACAAGCCAGTCATTTAAGTAATGAGTATAATTTAATTTTCATTTTAAAGCTTTTTAAACAATATTTGTTTACAAGAATGGAGAAGAGTTTAGCAACAGTTATCCTGAGTATTGACTGAACTGACATCACTTGCATGTTAGGTGTGGATAGAAGGATGATGAGGAAAAAGTGTTAACGTGTCTACATGTTCTAATGATGAGCTTACTTGTTTTTCTTCTACCCTAAATATCTTTCCTTAAGAGATACTATAAAAGAATATTTGACTCTAGTAAGATAAGTAATTTCTTTCAAAAAGGAAAGTTAAAACAAAAAAAGTTTCTTAACTTTACATTGCCAATAACCGTGTTTTTCATTATGCATCATAGAACATTCTAGAAAATAGCTCTTTATGTACTTCATGAAGGAAAATTGCTGCATTTATTTGAAACTGTTCTTTGAATAATATTGATTTTGCTTAATATACTCCTTTTGACTCAGAGAGCTATTTGTTCACCAAAAAATTTTTTTTCTTTCCTTCATAGTGATAGAAACATAACCCCTAGCTGCCCAGCTAGGAATTGCATTTTCCCACCTCCTTTGCAGCTGTATTCAACCATCCAGTCTGGATGGTACTTTCCACTCTATCATATTGAATTTCAATAACGAAAAGGATTTACATTTAACAAGTTTCCCAAGGTGTTTTCTATGCTAAGACTTTACATTTCCATTAATATGCTCACATTTTCTGGCCCTCCTCCCACCACAGAGTTTTAGCACACTTTACTGAAAATCAGACTTCTAGAACTCTTGCATTCCTCTCTTTGGCCATGATGTCTATCATGTTCCCTCCTGCTTCCATTTGTTTAATAACTGCTTTTCTATCATAGAGTCCTAAAATCTCTTGATTCTGCCATTTTATTGGTGGATCTTTTCTCTCTTCTACTCACTTCTTACCTAGAATCCATGGTGCCAAACTGGAAAGACCCTCTCACCAGCTGTCAAAATCCTAGCTATTTATTCTTCTATAGATTCCACAGTACAAATCCCAGCACAGATTGGTTCTAAAATTAGCATTTTCCTCTTCTCATTCTTAGATGATAAATTCCCTAGAGGAAACCCCCAAACACTATAAATTAATCCCAAATACATTCAATTGATCTTGGTCTTCACTAATCTCTCAGCAGTTTCAAGACTGTGTACTTGTTCTTGGTCAAATTCTATTTTCCTGAGCAGGTATTCCAAATCTTCGTCTTTCCTCGGTCCATTCGTCAACACTTTCTATGCAACTCTGACCCATCTGACAAATTTGAGGCTATCATATGTGAACTACCCCAACTGTATGCACCCCATTTACAAACATGTTCATATTTCTGTATTGTGGGAAGCCACCCCTGAAATGGTTCCTAATGATGCCTGCCTCGTGGTATTTAAGTACTTGTATAACTCTCTCCGCTAGTGTGTGGGATGGACTTTAATGAGTTGCCTCTAAGGAACAGAATACAGCAAAAGTGATGAAACATCACTTCTTAGATTATAGAAAATGAGAATTCTCTCCCTCTCTCTTTGTCTCTTTCTTTCTTTGGCTTGCTTACTGTGATGAAGAAAATTACCATGTTTAAGCTGTCATATAGAGAGACCCATGGGGCAAGGACCTAAGGGGAAATCTCTGTCTAACTGACAAGAAATTGAAGTCCTTAGTCCAGGAGCTCACAAGGAACTAAATCCTGCCAATAACCATGTGAGTGAGCCTGAAAGCTCTCCCTTCCCAGGATTTGCCTACATACTTTTGTCATCTGCTAGAATTTAAGGTCCTCTAAGTAGAAGTCTATCTTGTTTACTCTGTGTATCCCAGGTCTAGTATAAGGCATGAGAACTAAGATAATAATGTTGGTGCCCAATATTACTTGAGAGGTTATTATATGCCAAATACTGTATCTTTTGTTTGTTTGTTTAATTCTTCAAACAAAGCTTTTAGATAGGTACTATTATTATATCCATTTTAAAATAAGTTAAAGTAACAGAGAAGTCAAATAACTTGCCTAAGTTACATGGCAAATAAATAACAGATTAGGATTTAAAAATCATATTTCTAGTTCCAGAATTCCCCTTAAACCACCACACTATACTGATTCCCCTAGGATTATACCTGCTGTTCTCCTACTCTGGTCATGATGTAAGTTACTTCACTATTAATAAAATTGATTAAATTTTATTTAAAAATTAATATATGTTATATTACATTAATGTATCAAATAAATCTATCCTTATATATTGATATATAACATGTTATTAATATAAGTAAAATATATCCACTCTAATATTTTTAGAAGTACAAAAGATGCAGAACTAAAATGTTTTTAGAAAGCAATGTAAAAGATACTCAAATCAATGTATTCAGTATTCTCTTGGTCTAAGTTTGTGGAACTGAGGTGAAAGGGTTTAAGAATTCAGACAAATTAGTGACTGTTCAGTGAAAACAGCAGGAGGATTTGCAGATTTAGATAGAGTTCAGGTTTTGCTACTAGAAGTAGACAACGTAAGTGCTCTAAGAGCACCCTAGGCCATTAGAATATGTTCTTGCTGAAGTTGGGGTGTGTTAGGAAGGGGTGCAGAAGCAAGACAGCTACGTCATTCAAGGATGGGAATAAGGGGCATACAAATGTTCCTGCTGTGTCCTGAAGGAAATGACCAAACCCACTCCGTCTCAGGTCTCAGGAAGGCCTGTGTTGGATCCATTTCAACTTTTGCAATACCACTTTTCAAGCATGACATTTTACCACATTAAAATAAATAATAAATGCTGATTCTTTTATTAAGTGGCGTTCAAGAAATCAGTTCCCTATTGTTCGGTAAAAAGCGTTTGGAGACTGGAGTAAGAAAAAGTTCACGTTATTTGAGCTACTGCTACACACCTGTTTCCTTATAATCTGAAGCAGAAGTGCTGGCCCATTAAAGACACATTTTCCATGACCTCTTTACCCTCTTTTTAAATAATTAGGACAACCTATTAGGATTTGTTTCCTCCCTTACAATTTGCTCCCATTTGTTTACTAGTTGTCTAAAGTGTGTGTGGAGTTTAATACGTGGGTGATGCTCCCGGAACACATTGGGAACATTCATGGCCAAAGACAGACTTGAAATAACTCAGTTAATGCCTGCTGCCTACTCATGGTCCAGATGGAGGATGTTTAGGCTTAGAAATCTGGACAGACTGTCCCTGGAAGCTGTAGAGACCAAGCACCTGGTTGCAAAACCATAATGAGCAATGTTATAGGATGGTTTGTCATTTTTTTCTTGCTTCTCCTTGTTCATTACATGAAAACCCTGAAGAAAGGTAATATAACATAAAAAGGAAAGAATATCGGCTATAGCCCTAGACAGGTTAAGCTCTTCTATGATTTTGAACATCTCAATTGCTGAATCTCTTAAATTAGGGACAATAATACCTATTTTACAGTAGATTTAAGAATATTATATATAATGTATGCACAAGTGGTGTTACATGTTGTGTCTCCTTTAAATGAAATCTATATAATTCTTTGAGAAAACTATTTTTAGATAAAGTAGGAAAATCTCCAAGTGGAAATGTGTCTTTAACTGTAGAAGAGAAGAACTTTATTATCTAAATATGTATAGTTTGTCACACTGACTGATTAAGATATTCTTCTAGAGATATAGTAATACAGGGCTAGAGATATCATAGATGCTTAATAATGGTTTATGGCTGATGAATAAACATTGAGGAAGAATCTGGACTCTGCCTTTCGCCTTGGAGTCCCTTTTGCATTATTTAGGGGTCAGAAGAGAGGCTACCAGGACACAGGATGCTCTGGGCCTTCTCTGTTCTGGGATTTGTCAGGACTAAAATTGTTGTGGCATGAAAAACACTTTTTTCTTGATTCACAGTCCTTTTTTATTGAAAAAAATAGCATTGTCTTTTTGATGATTATAAAAATAATACATTTGTTGCAGAAAATTTAGATGTATAGAAGGTATGAAGAATAAAATAAACGTCACTTGTGATCTCAACCAACCAGAGAAAAAATTTATTAAAATCTTTTTTTAATGCTTTCTTCCTTCATGTGGATATGTGTATGTTTGAATCTGTCTATCACTTATCTGTGCATCCGCATATATGCATAATTACAGTATGTATACATATTATATGCATATGTGTGTGTATATATATATATACATTTAAAAGAATTTGATAATTTTACACTTAAAAATAAAGTATGAGAATTCCCTATATATAATATTAAATACATCTGTAAACTCTCACTCAATGTTTTTATAGTATTTCAGAGTCTAGATTTTCTAACTCATTCCTGATTGTTTAATTTGGATATTTTCTACTTTCTGACACTATGATTTATGCTGTGATTATATACCTTTATGAAAACATCTCTTGCATAGCTCTAAAATAAGTATAATTACTGGGCCAGAAGATAGCTTTTAAGAATCACTTTTTTGTTGGGGATGTTCTGATTTGCAAATATAGTTACAGGTTATTATTTACCTTTTAAATTATTTTAATATAAACATTTTTACATGTATGTTGTCAAATATATTAATTTTTCCCTATAATGTTCTGTTTCTGTTTTCTATTTAAAATGATCTTCCCTATTCTGAGTTTATACTTATTTTATAGTATTGAATTCTACACAGAATTTCTCAGTACACCAGGCAGTGACTTTGGTATCGGTGGGAGACACTAATACAGTTTTTTTTTGCATCAAGACCTAATCAATTTCCCTAACACCAGTGATGGGCTAGACTCTTCTTTCCTCATTAATTTAAGCATTTGCCTTTTCATTTACTAGATTTTTATTATTTTAGGACCTCCTTCTTCTCATCGCATTCTGTTGTATGGAGCTATCTTTTCAATTACAAAGTTTGTGTTCACTTGTGCACACCTTGCTACACAGAGTGATCTGATGACCAGCACCACCACCATCATGAGAGCTTGCTCAAAGTGCAGAATCACAGACCTACTTGATCAGAATCTCTACGTTAGTCATATGCATATTAAAGTTTGAAGGAGACTGGTCCACAATAGTTTCTCTTAGCCATTGAGAGGATTCTTGTTTCGCTGGCTGAATGAGAGGAGAATGTGCTGACGTCAGGAGGATCTGCTTAGCTACATTTTTTCATTGGTTCACTGCATCTTGAAAAAGACACTTACCAAAAAAAGACGTCTTTGCCCATCCCTGCTGTCATTCCAGCAAATTCTCTTGTACTGTCAGAACACTTTTTATAATAAAACAACTTTGGCCTCTATGAGGCTTTTGTTATGTTGTCTTAAAGTCATCTCAAACAGAAAAGAATAAGACAAAATCATAATTCAGGAAATCAGAATTGTTCCAACCCAGGTACTTAGATATATAAAATGTCAGCTTTTATAAAATAAGATAAAATAAAATGAAATAAAATGGAAATTTCAACCCAGTTCTATGAAATCAAAGTTGCTTAGGACCCTGCAGAATTGAATAGTTTCTTAGTGAACCAATTTGTCTGCTCCTATTGAAATGTAAGCATTAAAGCAATGTAAAACTAACTAAACCCTTACAAAAAAAAGGAAGAAAAGAAAGGCTCCCTTCTTGTCTTACCAACACTGCTATTATCACATAGTGTGTTTCACATGATAAGCCATTCATTAAAGCATCACCTACTGTTTTTTTCCTCCTCAGAACCAGCTAGAACATGATCTGTCTCTGCATGAAGACGTTGGACCTCTGACCTTTTCTGCAGCTATTCCAGGCAAGTATAATAAACAGAGTTCACTAGGTTTCTGTAAATCTCTGATTATGTTTACTGTGGAATCCAAGTGTTCATCTCGGGCAGAAAAATTAAGGTTGATTTTCAAATATTATGTACAAACTCTAGCTACTAAGCATTCCATAATGAGCACTTTGGCAATTTAAAGCAAATTAGGGTCCCCACTAGGCAAAGATGACATGCTCTGCAGTCAAAGGAAGATGGTATGTGGTTAATGGAGATTATTCACCGAGAATTCAAGATAAATCCAGAGAGTTCCACTCACTGTAGTTTGGGGGGAAAAAATCTTACTGAACATCATATCTGGGACTTTGTGTCCATCTTGAACTTGGCTTTTCTGGTTTTCAAATCTTACCTTATTGAAGAAGGCTAATGAATCACAGCCCAGTATCCATAGGTGGTTGTTTAGGGACATGTCAATTGTGGGAACACCGTTACCTTCCACAGGATCGTCACTGACAGAACAGTTCAACATACCCGACCATTGCCAGAGATTAATGCGAGATTTGATTAAAATAAAGAATGATCTTTCATTTTCACCCAAGCACAAAATTGAATCAGAATTGCACTGATCACATATGTCAAAGAAGCAAGATGTTAGTTACTAACCCATGATAAGAAAATTATTCACATTATTTGTTTAATTATGGAGCAATATACCTCTTACAGAAAAGTTCAGAGGTGTAGATGCACATAAAGAATATATAAAAATCATTATTCCTATCACACAGAGATAATTAACTCAATTAACTATGGTTGATATCACTTGAGAATATGTACATACATATATACAGATAAATATATATGACATGAAAATATATGGCAAATACGACTATATGCAATTAGAGTATGTAGGTGTATACATATGCATATACATTAATTTGTCTTTGTTAAGTTTAAACATGTCTTATGTGTAGATGTATGTATGTGTGCATGTAAGTACATGTATGTGTATGTTTGTGTGTATATATGCTCTGTATTACTGTGTGTATAGATATAATTTTTGTAAATTGTTTTTAAAGTAATATACTCTACACACACACACACACACGCATATATTTCCATGTCAAAGATCCATATCACTTCAAGGGACATTCCATTCTATGAATTTTACTATCATCTGTTTCACTATTGTTGGACAGTTAGGTTGTTTCTAAGTTTTTTATTATCATAAACAACATTGTAATGAAAATTTTTTATATAACTGTCTGATTATTTCCTTAAAAATAATGGAATTACTTGGTCAATGAATATGTTTTTTTTCTGCTTTATGAAACACATTACTATGTTATCCTTCTGAAAGTCTGTATTAATTTACTTTGCTCCTGGCAATGTATTAGAGTAAATGTTTTTATCCTAAACCAAAATAGATGTTATCATTAAATTGTTAATTTAATAAAACAAAACCCAGTATATTCTTTACTAAGAAAGTTGAACTTTTTAAATACACTTTCCACTACTTTTCTATTATTATATTTATTTTGTCATTATTTGGTTATAAGACTTCTTTATACATTAAAAGGATTACTGAAGATACATTTCATGCATGTAATAAATATTTCTCCATTTTGTCATTTGCCTTTCACCTTGTGGTGGGATTATTGTGTGTGTGTGTTGTGTTTTTCCAATCAGAAAAAACAATTAAATTTTCTCTGGTCAAATATATCAATCTATTAATTTGTGCATTTGTTTTTATTCTGGAACTATTTCCTATGATAACTATTGTTTTCCTTTAGTATATCCCAATTGTTTGTAGTAAGATTTCGCCACTCGTTATCTTTCATTTTCAGAATTCCATCACTTTTATTACTTGATGATTTTTCACATAATATTCAGAACATTTTCCCAAATGGACACAACTTACTTCTAATTTGAACTGAATTACATTAAACTAGGAAGATTTGATATCATGGTCTTCCTATACAAGACCATAGATTTCTTTTTCATTTATTTAGTTTTCAGTCTCTGAATAAAAGTGCATAATTTTCTTCATATGGATCCTGCATCCTTGATTAATTTTATCCCTATGTATATTATATATTTATGTTAACTAATATTAATTGATTTCTGGTTTTTTACTTGATATACAGGAAGAATATTTTTGGAAATAAATTTTATAATAAGTCTTATATGAAACTCATTTTTAGGTATTATTGTTACACACTTGATTTACTCAGATTTTCTAGTGACACTGTAAGTGTAATTTTCAACAGATTTCTAATTAAGCATGTCAAGAATATAACTTTTAAGATCTCATGCAAACTGATGAAAGATCGTCTAACCTAATTGTTTCTGATAAATTCAATGCTTTCTCTTCCTTTAGGTTTAAACTCACCTAACTCATGTTTTTCCCCTTCCTCCCATGTACTGTTGAAGGAGTCCCAGATGGCATCATGTAGAGGGGCAGCCCTATCTCTGAGGTACCTGTTCTCCTCTGACAACTTTTTGAAACTCCCGTTCCCCATTCACTGGCACTCTGGTTTTTGCTTAAATGTCCCATGTTCCCTTTGTCCTTTATCACAGGGTGCATCCTGCACATCTGTGTGTGTGTTTCATTGTGATAAACTTGGGATGCCTTTGGGCTCTTTCTCTCTCTCTTCTTCTTTCCCTCCCACCCCACTTAACCTCACTCCACCCTCCCCTCAGGGACGGACATGGAAGAACTTGCCGTATTTTCTGTGGCTCTCCTTCATCAGACACTTTTACCTCCAGCACCCTACCCAGCCGTCCACACTCTGCTGCCCTGATACTTTGGTTGCATGGACAAATCTGCGAGGCCACCGCCATCATGTACAACTCAGCAAGTTTTATTTCTTAACTAACGTCTATAAATTTGTATTTAGGGAGTATTAACTTAATTGCATTAAGTGATTTATGATCATAACAATGAGTAAAATAATTGTTCAGATAAAATGTGATTTTTTAAAATAGTGTCTTATTATGGAGAACTAGCTTTTAAAGGACTGTGTTCTGAAAGACTAGTAGTTATTTTTTGTTCAAATACCCAAAAATGTGCTTGCCAGTATTTTATTTAGACTCCATAACATCATATAAACACTTATTTTACTTTTTGTCAGTAAAGACAAGGTCTTACAGATAAGAAGGGCATTAATATCCTCCCACTTATTTTGTAAAAGGGAATGATCTTTTCAACTGTCAATTACCATGCTAGGTGCTAATCAATTACTATGGTTACTAATAATCATAAGAACACTGTTAATAAACTGTAATAGTAAAAATAGCAGTCCACCTATTCTTGAGCACTTAGATCCATTGAGAGTATTACATGCTTTCTATATGTTTACTTAATATTTATTACAAACCTATAGATTTCTTTGTATTATATGCAGACAACAAATTCTGACAGAAAAGTTAAGGATTTTGCCAACGGCACACACTTTGAGAGGGGCAGAATGTGGATTTATCATCGCAGTAAGTTGTTATCCCTGCCCTGAGATTTTTCATCTAATTGTTACAGACTCTGGAACCAGATTGGTTAGGTTCCAGTCCCCACCCTGCCACCTCCTAACTGTGTGATCTCAAAGAAGTTACTTAACCTCTGTCTCAGTTTTCCCTTCTTTAAAATGCAAGTCAGTTTCAAACTCTCAGACTTGATTGAGGATTAAATTAGTTAATACATATGAAGTACTTACTGGTGCATAGTTAGCACTCAATGAATGTTAGCTATTAGAAATCCAATTATATAACTGAAAGTATAACTGTACAATAATTACACAAATTACTATTATAAGCACATAATTATATTTATTGATATTGCCGCTAATTCAACAATTTCATCATAATATGGGTTCAATCATTTCCCCTATGTGATGAAAAATTGACTGATCCTTTCTCTTGCAATTCATTTTAATTCTGTAAGATAGACATTAATCATGGCACACACAGAAGTCACAACAGGGTCCAGCTGTATGCTAGGAACATGAAGAATTTTCAAATAGAGCTTTACAGTTTACAAGGCGCTTTCACATCATTGCAGCCATTTACCTATATATTCCCACAAGAAACTGTTGCAGTAAAATGCTTCATGAATGTGTTCATTTAAAGTGAAAATATGCTTGAGACGTTGGGGCTTGAGAATTGCCTTTTATTTATTAGTCCAATAAAAAATATCATATTATCTACTTCATCTACTTTTTCCACAAGGTGCAATATTGTTATGAATACATTCTGCATGCATTTGTGGATTTTGTCTTTATGAAATTCAACTTAAATAGCAATTTAAGCCAAGAAATCAGGTTCAAATGGGAAAAAAAGTGGTCATTTTATATTTCTAAAAATCTGCTTTATTTTATTTAGAAGTGGTATTGTGGCAGTTTTTAAATCTAGGCTATTTCTTTGAGACCATTCTGTCTAGATTTTGACATAGGTGCTTTTAAAAATTTATTTTACTAAGATATTTTCTTTGTTTGCACCTCACCATTTCGAATAGCTTCTCATTTCTTATGTCTGAATGACTTTTTCTTACTGTCAAGCGCTGATCCAGTTTCAATTCTGATTTTATTTTAGTCGATTCAAATAGTCTTCCATTAAATAATCTGGATTAAGCTCTTCATTTCTGCTTAAGGAATAACTCTTAATATGGTTAAAATACTAAGTCACTCATTTGGCTGGGTGCCAAATATGGCTGATACATAAAATTTTGTTCTTATCTCTGCAGCTGCACCAAGCCCTCATTAGATGCTAGGAGTTTTAATGTGACAATCTGAGATTTAAAGTCAAATTTTGCCTAAGGCGGTCAGGACTTCATTAAGGGTGGTGTTTCAGACTCAGATGCCAACAGGTGTCAGTCAGCAAACTTAAATCTGAGTGAAGTCAGCATGTTACAAGACTAATGGCGGGTGAGGAGGGTCTCCGGGATCAGGAGAATGAATACCTCATGGAAAGGACAGCTGCTCTGACACCCACTTACTTGCTGCCCAGGAACAATGTGTGTTCACTGCTGCCAGCTCTTAAGATTTTTTTTTCCTGAAATTAAGATTTTTTAAGAAATGTGAAATCTCCCCATTTTTAAATGTTTATAATCAATTCAATATTTTCTCAGACACCGTGGTTAACAAATGTGCCTTTGCTATGCCCATATCTGGCACACAGGCATCCAGTTAGTAAATTTTTTTGGAGGCAATCTCATTTACAAGCTAGAGTTACAGCACAGGGCTGAGCAAAAGTTCCATGTGTTTGTAATTGAAAACCTTCTCTGCTTATAGGTTCTCCTCCCCTTACATCAAATAACACCAGATTCTCTGAAGATTTCATACAGGAAAATAAATGTATTTTAAAAATTGTGTGTGTCTGTGATTTCAAACCTAAATATTTTCTTTTATGACTCCCTCAAAAACACAATTTCCTAATGAGAACCAACCCCCTTAAAGATTTTGCTGGCTATATGTGTCTCGTCTTAACCATATTAAACATTTTATTTAGTTCAGAAAATAAAGCATTGATCCTTTTTTTCTGGCTTTACCTCTTACTATTTTCAGATGTATCCCTATATCAAAGACAAATTAAAAGACTTAAATTGAAAAGGCAAAATGCCAGACACATAATCAAGGACTTCACTTAAACATGTGTTAGCCACAGTAAGAAGTCCCCAAACGACTGGACTGTTGGTTCAGAACTAGAGTGGGTCAGAGTTCTCCCTACTAGCATAGCAAAGTTTAACCTGTGATCACCACATGTAACACCCTAAGGATGAGCCCAGTGACAGAGCCACCTGGCAGCCCGGGCACCTTTCAGGTTACTGTGTGTTCTTTAGACCTTAAGGTCTAGGGTCCTGAATGAATGTGCTCGGGTAATTTAGCTCACTTGTCTCTCTCTCTCTTCCTACCCATTTTCTAGCTTTTGAAAAGATACTTTTATCTTTTCTGCACATCCCTTCCCTGCTTTCTTTCTGGTCTGGGTTTTGCTTAAGTTTTGTAGTAACCTAATTTCTCTCGAAGCCTAAACTCTCCCTTGTTTGAGAAAATCTTTCAGTGTGTTGTTAGCTCACAGTTTCGTAGACCATTTAAAAAAAAAAAAAAGACTGATATTGTGGGAACATTCCAATCATTAGTGCTGTTACCAAATTTTCCATAGTTATTCAATATCTTAAGCATAAAGTTATTCATTTTCCCTTGGGGTACATTTTTGGGACTGAAGTAAAAGATTTTACATAAATATTTACTTTGCCCATTAAATTATCAATCATTTATAAAGAAAATAAAGCCAATGCATGCCTAACTTTCCATTTCTTACAATGCAACTGATAGTTCAGATTTTCTTTCTCGTTTTAGGCAATTAATAATGCCTTGTATTTATCTAGCACTTTCAAAGATATTCATATCCATGACCTTACTTGTATTCCCTAACTATTGTAGGTAGAACAAGAAATATCACTACCATTTCTCTGAGAGGAGACTGAGGAACAGTGGATGGGAGGCACTGTAGTAAAAGAAACTGTGAATGTTACCAGATGGACAGATCATCAGCCACCCACGTGGCCAAGGACAAGGTATCTGGATGCTAAAATAACCTGGGAAAAATTCACAAATCCCATTGAATGGGGTGACAACAGCAGCTTTCGATGGTAACAGTTTCAAGGATGCTGGATTTGCTTTTAGCTATCTAGGCCAGAGAGATGCTTCTCTAACCTCTCAGGTCTGATTCAGTTTCCTTTAGACTTAACATTCTCCCCCTTTTCCCTCTTAGGTACTATGACACACTCTTCCCAAAAGAGAACTGCCATATTTTTAGCTTATATTTCTTATTTTGTTTTTTGGATTAAGATCTATATCTGCCATATTCAGTCCAAACTCCTCCATTTTCTACCAAATATGTAAGGACATTTGGCACCACCATATGTTTCCATTTCAGTTTGTTTGGTTGCTCTAATTCATTAAAATTCCTGCAGATAATTATAAACCAGGAATGAGTTGAGTCACAGGAACAAAAAATATGAATGATACCCATTCCATTGCTTTAAAAGTTTCTACTTCTAGGGATTCAGATACATTAATAGTTGACTACAATACAAGGTTAGTCAACAGTTGACTATGATACAAAGTTAGCATCCTAAAAAATAGTAATCGGGTGCAATGGAAATAAAGGAAGGAGAATTTTCTATGCCTTGAAAAATATGACAATAATTTTACAAAATCATGAATTGCCTTTGGGTTTCTCAGTATGAATAGGGGCTACAGGATGAGAGAAAGACCTTTCCAGCAAGGAGAACAACATGGCAAAAGAACACATTTGAAGTAAGTTTAGGAAATGATGAGAATGGATTAGGGCATCGGGAAGCATTGTGCAAACCAAAGCTGGAGTTTAATGTCAGGCTAAGACACTGACACTTTCTCCTAAGGACAACAGGTAGCCTTTGAAGGCTATTTAGGAAAAGAGAGGAATGAGAAGTTCTGTGCTATGTAGTACTGGTAACTTGTGGCAGGAGAGAACATAGAAGGAGAGAGAAAAGGAGAAAGCAACCAAGGACACTGCTTAGGAAGATGTTGTAAGAGGTCACGCCAGTCCTTACCAGCTTGAATTCCAAGGTCAATCAGGGTACTCACTCCTTTGCTTACAATCCCAACTCCTTCGCCTCTCATGCTGCTTTATTTCACTCTTTGGCAAACCACAGTAGTGGGTCTGTACAACTCTCTCCCTGCTGTATGCCTGTCCATGGCTGGAGAAAAACACACAACCTGCAACTTGTTCATAGGCAAGAACCTTAATGTCATACAAACACACTAAGCTTTTCTCTCCAACTCTCCTAGATCAATGCATCCTTCTCTTTACCCCAAACTCTTAACACCTTCCCCACAGTCCTACGTCCAGTGGATTACCGGGCTGCCTACTCCACTGAGAAAGCTGAAGCAGTGAAAAGTGAATTTTCACAAATTTCACATACCACATCTACCCACCTCAGCAACTGAAACCATATAGCTCTTTTACTAGTGATATAAGTGTGGGATAGACATTCATTTGTAGAAAGATAGAGCGATCTGTGTTTCGACGGACACAGACATAACCGATCGTTACAGATATAACTGGTGCTCCTAACATCGACTCCTCCGTTAGTACACCAGACCCAGTCCTTTCTCACTCCAGTATGCCATACCATCCATTTTCTCTTACAAACATCAGTTTTTCCCGCTCTATATACTTCCATTATCACATAAACATGCTGTTATTTTTCCATCTTAATCTCTCTCTAAATCCTACTTCCTTTTTTAGTTACTAAGCCAGCACTCTGCTTGCTCCCCTTTACAGGAAATTTCCTTCTAACTGTTTAAACTTGTTCAAACTCGCTCTCACCGATTTCTTTACACCCATTCTCTGTGAAGTCCATTAGGAATGCCATAAACACTGCTTTGCCAAGGTCGTCTATTATCTCCACAATGTCATTTCCAGTGCCCAGTCCTCAGTTTCTATCATGCTTGATCTCCACTCAGCTTCCAGATGCCACATCCCTTGATTTTCCTCCCATCTCAGTTTCCTTCTTCCCAGACTCTCCTGCTACTTTCTCTTTCTCTCCCCACCCTCACAATGCTGGATGCCTAAGGACTTGCTCATAGAATATCTTCTCTTTTTGGCCTGTATTCACTCCCTTGAAGGTTTCATTCAGGCTGTAACCATCACCTGTAAGTTGATGACTCTTCAACATTTCTTCTAAAAGTGAGATTCTACATTTCAAAGGTTTAATTCCAGCCTTCTGCACTTACAGATAGTTATATAAATAAAAGTTTGGGGCAGTTTGACCTGCCAGACAAATTGGAGAGAGTTTATGAATATAAACTCAAATGCCTACTGCATAGTCTAAATACATACTAAACAATTCTTACTAAATCAAATTTTCACATCAAAGCTGTCTTCCTATTTTTTTTTTTTTTTTCTCTCCTCTGGATTCGAGTCATGAAGGAGAGAGGATGTAGGGAAAATAAAGGGTTAACCTTCCATGAAGAGAAGACAATTCTTTTCATATGATCCACTCTTTTCTCCCTTACCAAAAGGCTTCTACAGGAAATGGAGTTCTATAGAAACCAACTTATAAAAAAAGAACCATTCTCACATGATACTCATCTGCTGACAATCAGGAAAAAAATAAATAGAATTAATTGATTGGTTGCGAATCCTTTGGTGAAACATTTATAAAGCATGAGAAATTTGCATAGTTGCTATTTAAATGGGCTAGATAATAACACTTTCTAAGAAAATAAATGAGGAAGAAAAAGCCTTTTTAACCGTGCGGCTGCGTATACTTACATAATCTCCAAACTGCAAATCAACTATGAATTACTCATTATTTCAGTATCTATATATTCCAACAGATATTTGCTATTGCCAAAATGTCTTTTTCATACAGTTGAAGTTCAACTGTATTTGTATTTCATACAGTTTTGCTGTCCACATTGATACCCATTGAAACCCATTGAAAAGTGATGACTGTTTAGAAATTTTAAAGATTTTTTTTCTAATTTGGCTGACCAAGTTAACAGATGTCTCATTTAAGACTTTTTAATGCTAATTCTTCCTGATGTTAGCAACATTTCAAGATAAAGACAAAATTACCCTCTGCCACCCTTCAGCTTGCTAGAACTGCTAATTCCTTTTTACTCAGTTTCTACATTTGAGGATTTTTACATTTTCATAACCCCTTCTCTGTTTCCTTATTGGGACAAGTCTGATGTATTGTCAATTTTAAGTAACTAATTCATCCATTATTGACTTGATCCACACTTTAACAGAGAAGAGTCAAGCAGTTTGGAACATAAGCTGCTGATCTTGCTATTAAGTGTGATTTCTAATAAATTAACTCTGGGCATGTGTATAAAGAGAGGCTTCTTGATGATTTCCCAGTTTGTTGACAATAAGACCTAATAAAGGCTTCTTGTCCCCCCTTTTATTCCCATTTTCTGCTCACTTTTTATTAATTTAACTGATAAAACTAATTGAAAAAAATGTATATAACAAAGTGACCATTTCCTTGAGGGCGTTTCCTAGCAGCTGACATCAAAGCCTCACAACAGGAAACAGGTAAAGATTGTTTGCTAAAATGAAATATTAAGGCTATAAAACATTTTAATTATACACACTTAATTCCTACTCAGAATTATCTGAAGGCTTCTTTCTGCCTCTCTTGACTTTATATCTGCTCTGCTTTCATAGAATTCCTTCATTCCCTTACAGCCACATTTCAACAATAACAAACTAAGAAATAAGCTGTTAAGTACTTGATCAACTGAGTTTTAATTTGGGCACAGCGCCAAGTTACCAATTTCTCACCTTTCTCCCCACTTAAATGACTGGCAGAGCCTAAATGGATTGGAGAATCCAATCTCAATTAAATATGATTTAGGGTACGAAAGACACAGTATTGCCCATGTTTTCAATAAAGCAAGCCAATAATGTAGGAAATTAGTCTGGCCCAATCCTGTTTTTAGCTTTCAACCATGGAACTCAAAGAGCACCCAGTCCTTTGTATTTGGAGAAATAGATAATTAGCTTCTTGGGAGGTTGTCTATGACATTTTAGAAGTTTTGAACAAAGACAAACAAGGCAAAACAAAAAACAAACACTAGATGATTAGGAAATAAAAACAAACCCAGAAAGCAGTGTCCCCAGGGTTAGGAAGGAAAGAGCAAGCGGATCCTAGAGGAGGTGTTCCAGGGGATCTGGCCATGTCAGACCCTCTGTTAAGATGTTCTCAGTACGGGTTCCTGACCAGTGTGGGACTTAGCCCAGAATCAAGCTTTGACCTCAGCTCTGTTGACAGAAACCTCTTTATGGAGTGGGAAATTAAAATTACTAAGATCATGAAAGATTAGGAAGCTGACCGCAGATGGAAGGGAGTGGAACATAGTTATCAGCAGGGCTTCTGAAGATGGACTGCTGGGTTCAGATCTTGGGTTCTCATTTGCTAGCTCTGTGACCTTGGGCAATTTCCACATATACAAAATTGGAATGATAAGAGTAAAAAATATATCCAATTTTTTCTGAAGACTAAATGAGATCTAGTCTATAAAGCATACTTCACAGTGCCTGGCTTATACTACACCATCAATAAATATTATGAATATCATTATTATTGAGCCAAGACTAAATGTATATTTGAGCTTTAATTCTATGACAATCAACTCTATCCTTTAATCATGGGTATAGAATGTTAAATAAGACAGGTTTTGGCCTCAAAAAAAGACAAGAAGACATGTGAACACATTTTTTTAATGCAACAAGTTAATTGCTATGCTACAGGTTAGAATCTTCTGGGAGCAGAAGGGTGTAGGGGAATTTTTCCTGGATAAAGTGAAAACTATACCCCCAATATAGTATTAGATTTTGTGAATAGACACCAAGAATATGACTCTGCCCCTTAAGGACATGGTGGAGTTTAGGCCAACTCAAGTCTCAACTCAGGCGTTGTAGTTTCAAGGTCACTAGTGTTTGCATAAAATGTGCCTAAATCAAACTTATCCCCTTTCATTCTTTTAGTCTGTCTCTCATCATCAATTCCCTTCTTTCTCTCTAAATCCTGGTAGCCTTAAAACACTATCCTATGGATTAAAAAAAAATTTTTAATCAGTAATTTAAATAAAAGTAGTTATGTGAACTTCACAATTTTCAGTAAGATCTCCTTCATGTACACAAGCCATAGCTAAAATGCGGACCCAGTACCATCTGGAAGGAAATTCCAGTGTGGCAAATAATTTACTCTCTGGCTCTAAAATTATTTTCTCTATATTTCTGATGTCATTAATATATTAACCATAATTAAATTCTTATGAATGTGGAGTAGGTAAAAATACTTTGGTGTCTCTCAAAGCTGCATTTGATGAATAATGTGAAAAATATATCCCCCAACACCTGCTGAGTTCCAACCATAAAATAAAACCAGTAGTAGCAATTTTAGATTAGCATTCAACAATTACCTTACATTTATTAGTTCTTTTAAATGTTTTATTAGAGTTGAAACAACCAATATTTGCTCATGTTTCATTAAATCTCATTTTCAATGTTTGGCTCAAACCTAGTGATAAAGGAGGGTCCTTTGAGCTTAGTAGTAATATCATCTAAGCCTGAAAATAACAGAAAAGACTTCAGAGTCAACATCTCTTTGGTCTAAGGTAACAAGAATACCTGAATAATTACTCAAAATTATAATACTAATAAAACATGAATAAAGAACCACTTACAGTTTATCCGGTATGAATTATTTTAAGCATGTCTAATAAAAGAAAGCTTTAAAAGAGCATTAGCAGAATTTATTTAATTGCAATGTGTGCAGGGCAGTGTTATATTATGTACCTGTGGCTTTTCAGAATCACACACAGTCTTGTGCTTAATGTGTATAATCAAACAAGAAAATAATAAAACTGGAAACTATTCTTCAATGGTAAATTTTTGCCCACTGAGCTGTCAATTGTGGATGGATTCATGATTGATCAGAATAATACACAATGGCACGGTGTAATTCTTTAGTATGATGTTGTAAAATGGAGTATTGCTTCTGTTATTTTATCCAGTTTCCTTTTATATGACAGGGTTTATTGTGCGTTATGTTGTAGCTCATTCCTCTGTTCACAATGCCTACTGATGTGTAATTATGACTTGTCTGAACTGTGAAAAGGAGCAGTAAGTGAAAGGAAATCTGCAAGCACGCTTGATTTATGAGTCCTGATACTATATTACAGTCCTAATCTGCCTGCTTAACTTAGCTTCGGGCTAACTTACTGTATAACATGCTTATGATTAGCGCTGTAGCAAGTTGTGGAAGATTTACTCTGAAGGAGCTACTAGACTCTTTTTTTTTTAAGTGATTTAGCCATTATTTCAGTTACAGGTAAGGCAATAAATTATTACTTTTATAAAGACCTCATGTCAAGGAATGACCATTATGAAGGCATTCTTATGTGTTAACAAAGAACAGTGTGTGAAATGTTTTTTTCCATGTTAAATATTATAAAGTTACTGGTTATGCTTTATGATAAAACCAGTCATATTCCTTTTCTTCTTTTTTTTTTTTTCATATACAGTAACTTTTGCCTGGTGGTGCTATAATTGCGCTATGAGAATATCTGTTTTGATCCAGGGCATCTGATTTTTTTTTTTGCAAGAGTAGCCAAAAATAGAAATTACTATGGATGAGCAAATGAAAGCAAACCCATAAAGCAATGACCTCAGTGTCAGCAAGGAAAGATGTAAGCAAATTTGCCTTTTTTAATCACCATTCGCAAAGATAGATACAGCTGGAATGAGGCATCACAGTTTCGTTATTGAATCCTAGCATATTCAATTCGCATGCTTTTAGTAAATTAAAGTTATAAATTACCCTTTGTTTCCTCAGATCCAATCTAAATCACCAATAAGAAAAATACTCTTCTCCAGAGCTTATTTGTGACCAGGTTTCGTTAAATGTCCAGGAGAATAAAAAAAAACTTGAAAAATCATCTGTAGCTCGTACTTTGGTATGAAATAAACATCTTTGACTGTGTACAAGGACATGCAGGCATCTCTGAGTCATTACAGAAATATCTTTAAACAATATCAATGAGATGGATATTCCAGAATTTTTAAAAGTACTATCATCTATATCATAGTATTTTTTAAAATTGTCTTTTGTTCAGCTTGGATTCTATTTCCCTGTCTTCTGTTTGTCCTGAATATTACTTCTATAATCAACAAAACATGGGTTTTAGGATCCAATGAACTGAAATATAAATTATTAACTGATTACTTCATGATAAAAAACAAAGTTCCAAAAGGGTAGCAAAGAATTAAACTCATGGTGTACAACAGAAGGGCTGTGATTGTGAGCACAAGTAGCGTCGAGCTTATACAACTTGGGAAAAGTTGGTCAGAACAGTGATCTTTTATAGTGAACAATACACCCTATTAAATTCTGGATTTGGAAGAAATGCTTTTGCAATGTTTTTGGTCATTCCATGCTGAATAATTAGTTCATTTTCTATTTCTCGGCACAAAATGTCAGCCTTATTTTGGACGTCTTGAGGTGAATTCATACTGAGAACCCTTCAATGGCCATAATATCATTTAGTAAATGTGTGACTGACGAGGGGGTTTTTTCTCATTTGGGCATCGTTGCAGATAGCATCTGCCAGAACGTGCAGATGATATTTACTGAACTAAAGGTCTGAGTAGTGGGAGATAGCCCTAAATATGCACTTCCTCTACCAATTATCAAATTAAACTTGATTCTTAGCCATTTGAATAAATCGTAGTTGGAAACCAAAACGGTTTATATGCACTGTGGAGTCAAGTCAACTTCTTGTAATTTGGTACTTGTGAACTGTTTCTTTAATGGTTTAACTATCAGTGGAAAATGAGAGATGGAGCCACATACCATTAGAATGAGCCCATAAACCATGTACTGTTCTTGTACACCAAATATTTCAAGAATGGAATAGCTCACCCTCTGAATAGACAACAAATCTCCTCTGTGCAACCATCCTAATCAGCATGAACATCATTCTCTTGAATGGATGGGTCCAAAAGAGTAGTTATCAGTTTTCTGATGATAAAATCATGAACAAAAAATAAAAGTAAAATTGCCCTGGGTAGGAACTGTAGGTTAGCATATTTTCAACGACAATCTCTTCTCTTACATCCAATGAAGCTACATACAGACAGTCTCAAATGACCATATATTTAACTACAACTCAAGGCACACCTTATTAATTCACTTGAAATGGTGATATATTTATTTAAAACTCTGAAACCATCTATATTTTCCTACTTTTCAGGAGCTGAAGTTTCCAATCAATTATAGTCTCTAGCCTCAGAAGCTTGGGTCTGATTCTCCAGTCTTCACTCAGGTAAACCTCCCATTGCCACTAATGCTTGACACAATTAGGTTGTCATTGCACTGTTTAGGAGGCTTTCTTTGGTGAAAACTCATACACTGTGCACATTTGCAACAGCTCTTATACCAACAGGCAAAAACAACTTCATGATGTGAAAAATTTGATAATTGCCCCCAGTTTTTTTTCTGGAGAATAATTAAAATAGGCCTAGTTTTCTTCTAGTCAGATTTCTAAGTAGATAAATTTGAATTATCAAGAAGATAGTAAGACATCTTTGGCTGATAATCACATTATACAGTAATAAATGAATCACCAACCTTAGAAAAGTCATCTTACCCAGCTGCTTCATTAGCAAGCTTTGCTATTTTCTCTCCAGAAGAGCCTTGGACCAGATATCAGAAAATCTGGATTCAGTTCCCTTCTCCATTGCATATTTCTGAATCTTTGACATAAGTCATTTTATATTAATTGATCTTTTAATATGTCTTACTAATTGCCTTAAACATGGCATTTTATAAAAATTAAAAGCAAAAAAAGTGGAAAAATTTTATGGAGTGAGATCCATATATATACATACATACATACATATAAATCAGATACATGTGTATATTATCACTGTCATCACCATCATCATTTTATCGTCATCTCATTGGGCTTTCCATATCAAATTGCTCCTCTTAAATAATGTTGCCACTGCAGAGGCTTCTCAGTGTCCCAGACCCTAACCTAATCATCTCTGGTCACAGCACAGTTACAGTATTCTTCCTTACAGGCTTCAGGGTCTCCCACTAAACTCCTGAAGTGCATTTCCTCTCCAACACACCTAATTTTCTTTTTTTTCCTCTATGAAAACAAACAACATACCTGGAAGAGTCTCTTCTCCAACATTCTGACTCAACTGCTTTAGAGGGAAATTTAAAATCTACCTCCTTTCGGAAATCTCTCCCAATTAACAGAGATTTGTTATGCCATTTGCATCATCCCATGCCACCTAATCAGGTCTAAGCCCTGTGTATAAACTGCGATAGCAGTGCAGCTGAAGAATCCAATGTTATTTATGCTCCTTCCTACTCAGTTTGTTATTTGATGTGCATTATAGCCATGCTTGCATTTTTGTGCAGTCTCAGAGACAACAGACAGATCTAAGACCAACCATGCTCGTGGAGCATGTCATGTCACCGTGCAGCCGTGCACTTCCTGTAGACGCTGGTTTTCCTTTTCCTGATAATGACTCAATGGAAAGAGACATTTATTAGGAATATTTAGATAGTGTGTATTGGCCATTTACTTGGGTTGACTTCTGCAAGTTTAAAACAATTGGCAAGTTCTTGACATCAGAAACCTATAATTTAAGCAATAACTTGACCAGATGAAAATCTTTATAAAACTGTATGCGGTAGGCTTTGGAATTTTATTTGTCAGCAACAATGGAAAGTAACACATTACAAACTGAAGGCTTAGCAACGCAAAGTAAAAGTCAGGCTATTTCAGGAAGATGAAAATAAAATAAAATGAATCTAGTCATACAACACAAACACTACCATAATGGAATACATATATCACCGTTTCAAACAGAAGTAAAAGAATCATGACCCTAAACTCAGGAAACGTAAAACATGTATAGTGAAGCATGTATTTGTCATATGGTCTTTATTAAGGCTGGTGAACATTATCATCAGTGTCTATCTGAAAGTAATACTGTGCTAAGTATTTACCTTAGTGGCTTGCAACAAAATAGACATTCATATACCTGACATTCTAATTCTCAGTACCAGCCCCCAGGATGGCATCTCTACTTTCTGTGTCTATTTCTTTGCACCCAAGCATCTTACTTGTCTCCTGCCCTCCCCTTACTGTTAAACAAATGTGATTATAATCCTAAAAAGAAAGAAAAAATATTTTTTCAGTGTTGTTGTTTTGTTTTTAACTTTTTATTCCCAAATAATTGCGTCCTCATTCTGGTTACCATATTATGCTCGAACTGGGAGAAAAATCTTTGCTAGATGGTGTGTGTGTGTATGTGTGTGTGTAATAAAAATTCCTTGAAAGATAGGAATTGAGTCTTAGTTATAAACCAACAAGGCCAAACACAAAGGCAGTGCACTTAGAACATTTTTATTAAATACATAAAGTAATTAATCTTAAATTTTCTTTCTATTTTATGTTATGTTGACTCTGTTCCACACTAGCAGAGTGAGAAATCAGTGGCGGATAGAACTTTAGATCAGTTCCATACTAGTGTTGCTAAATGCTTCCTGTACACAGGACATACTTCAAAGGTGAAAATTGCAGCTGAATGTGTTCCATTTGCCCATTTTTATTTCTTTACAGAAATTTATGAATCAAAAACTTCAGAAAAGATTTAGAGTAAACTAAAAATCCATATACTCTACAAAATAATATGCCTACCCACCTATATTTATGGATAGCAGTGCAATGACTATGTGAAAACCCTAATTTAATTACACATCTTTTATCATATGTCTCAGCATTATCTTTAACCAAGAAGGGCATGTTTCTCAGTAGCATCTCTTTGGTTGATTGGTTTCAATAATAAGCATGCTGAAAGAATCTTTCTATGTTATTCCATCCAAAGTCTTCCAAAAGCCTCCCTTGATCAAAATATAATGGTGCTTAAATATGTTAGGCAACATGGACTCTACCTATTTGCATTATAGCAAATGAACTGGATCATTCCAATATGGTGTCACATGTGCATGGAAGCCTGCAGCATTTTATAACAGGTGTTGAGGAAATGTACTTGACAGAGATATTGACAGTAAGGTCATCTGTAAGCACAAACACTGAAAATATCAAGAGAAGTATATAGTCATTAGGGGCACAAGAGAGGGGAAAAAAGCAATGTATAGGAGGAATCAGCCGTGGTCTCCCACAAAACAAAAACAACAAAATGCACAACCATGTATATATTTTAAAGACAGTTATTTTGCCTCACAATACTTGTTCTCTCTCTCTTGTTCATTCTCAACATGGAGAAATAGTGTGAAACAGAGGGAGGTCATCACATGGCAAAAAATAAAACAAAGACAGAGGATTATATATGAAGCAACAGAAAATAATTGTTCTCTTAATGCTGTCGGCATGCATTTACCTCCATCAGAATATTTGAACATTCTGATAGGTATTTTAATTATTGATATATATGTCTCCCTTGCTAGATAATACACTCCCTCTAACTTATTTCTATATTATTTATAACACCTAAAATTATGCTATTAAACATATACGTTCAATAAATATGTTTTCCACCTGAATCTTAAAAATGTAATACCTAGTTTAATTAGTCTACCAAGAAAATGCTGATTGCCTAATGGTTTATTGATGGATCAGTAAGGAAAAGTTCAGAAGAAAGATCTTAAATGTGACATAATTTTGTGACAGCCTAGAATATCAATAGGACAATTGTATTAGTAAAGAACTAGTGGAAGTAAAACTAGTAATAAATTCCAGCATGTATGTTTTAAAACTTTTGTCTTTTTGTCATACTTTAAATATGTAGTTATAAAATGCAAATGAAAAGTTTGAAATTAAAAAAAAATCTTAGATCTACTGAGTGCAAATACATTTTAAAATATAGTTACAAAGTGCAACAACACAATGTCATAAAATCATTATTTCTGTGTATACATCAAAGGCTTTTCAAGTTGTTATAAACAAACTTCAGGAATGTTTTCCAATTCTCAGTGAGGCAAGCATTCCAATTTTCTGCAATATTAGCAGGGGTAACTAATGATGCCTAATTTTTGCCTGTAGTATTTCCTTCAATCTGCCTGTGCACTTTCGGTTTCTCTGGCAGCAGCAGCATTTGTAAATTTTCTGGTCACTAAGCACTCAAGTACAATTGTAAGTGATCAGTTTGCAATTGGCCAACAAGGAGAAAAATATAGAAAAAAGAATGCTTGCATATATTTATAAATAAATGTCCATAAAAATCTTGAAAGCTCTGTGTTCATGGTATGTTTTTGTCTACTAAATTATTTTACTTTGAAAAGCTAGATGTTTATTGGAGAGAATGTGTTTCTTTAGTTTAGGAAAATAAAACCACATTTTTTTATTTATTGAGTTATAGTCATTTTACAATATTGTATAAATTTCCAGTGTAGAGCACAATTTTTCAGTTATACGTGAACATACATATATTCATTGTCACTTTTTTTGCTGTGAGCTACCACAAGATCTTGTATATATTTCCCTGTGCTATACAGTATAATCTTATTTATCTATTCTACATATGCCTGTCAATATCTACAAATTTCGAACCCCTGGTCTGTCCCTTCCCACCCCTCACCCCCTTGGCAACCACAAGTTTGTATTCTATGTCTATGAGTCTTAAAACCACATATTTTGAAGGAGCTTTATTATATTCTGTGTTTGAGTAACATCTTACACTTAATGATTGCCCCTTTTCCATTTATGTTTATTTATTTTTAATAAAAAGTGCTATTTGAATTACAGTAAAGTACAAAATGGCATCTTTGTAACTAAGCAGGACCTGAGACAGTCCCCTCCCCCATACCCTCTCCAGTAGCTCCTCTCTGAAGTACCCCAATAATAGTATCTCATGCATATTTCCTAAGTTTTTCAGTTATTAAAAACCACCACCAAATGGAAGAAATGAACTACTTGATGATCATGAGCACGTAGCCCCAGACCTTCTGATGGATTGATCACCATCAACCAAAGAATTGTGCACAGCTGATCTCATACCCTGGGCCGCTCCTACCTCAGGGAGCCTTTAAAAATGCTCAGCTGAAACCCCTTAGGAAGTTTGGCGTGTTTTTAGGCATGAGTTACTCATTCCCCTTGCCCAGCCCAGCAGTAAACCTTTCTCTGCTCTGAACTCTCACGTTTCAGTGCTTTTTGACCCCACTGTGCAGGAAGCACATGAACTTGTGTTTGGTAACAACTTTAGCTAAGTCAATCTAGGAATCTGCGCCCGTGGCAGGTCTACCCGGGCCAGGGGAAGCCCTTCCCTGGGTCCCCAGCAGCTGCCGGAGCTCACTTCAGCCTCCCTGAGAGGGGCCAGCCACACCAGTGTAAGGCTGTTTGGAGCCGAGAAATGTCCGGAGTTACGGTCCATGTTTGTGTCGCTCGAGGGTGAGTCACTCCAGCATACTCAGGCTGGGAATTCTCTACACTCTATCTGGGTTCATTCCCTTGCAGGAAGTGAGCCACTCTGGGTCTCTTTTCTTTTGAGAGCTGGGTCAGTCTGTTTGGAGGCCTCCGTCTGGGACGGGAAGTGGAATTTTTAGACTACACCTCCTCTGATTTTCTGTCTGTAATTGTAGTTTATTTGTAGTTTGTGTTTTCATGTGTATGGTTTTGGGGTGAACCACTCCAGCTTGCACAAGTTGGGAAAATTCTACCTGCTCCACCTGGGCTCATTCCCTTCCAGGAAGTGAACCATCCTGGGCTCACTGGGAGCTGCTCTGGGTCCATTCTCTTTCAGGAGCCAGGCCACTCTGTAAGCCTCTGGGAGTGGAAGTGCAATTTTGAGGCTGTATCTTGTCTGATTTTTTTGTTTATGGGACCATGTTTGTTGTTTATATGTGTGTCAGTACTTGGATTGGCCGATTGAGACATCTTTGGTGAGTAACAGGGAATCACATGTGTGACGACACCAGAGTATCCTTCCCTATTATGTTGGCCTTGCCTGGGGCACAGCGTTGGTTGGGATTTGCACTTTCTAGACTTGGTCTTTCCTTCATCTCTGATGGGGCATTGGTTGGGATTCTCCCCTTTTGGGGCTAGGGAACTGTGACCCTGAAAGATCATTTTGAATTTTTGTTTGCTTGATATTTGATAACATGAGCTGTGGATAATTAAGAATGATCAGAGCTCTGTTTCATCTTATAGTCCCCCTAGGTTATATTTTGCAAAACTGAGAGATCTTCAGCTATGCTCCCATAAACAAAAGAAAATATTTTTTATTGTAACACTGTCTGCTCAGTACTCCCTGAGATCTGGAGAACAATGGCCCCTAATGTCTCTGTTATTTCAAAGTAGGCCTTTTGCAGTTGATTTGGCTTTTATCTTAGGGGGTGTGTGTGTGTGTCTGTCTGTCTGTCTGTCTGTCTGTCTGTCTTGGTACCTGAGTCCAAATCCTGTTGTCTCTGTGTGTGTATGTCTTGGTACCTGAGTCCAAATCCTGTTGTCTGTTCCTAGCTGAAAGTAAGGCATGTGAATGTGAGTGAATGATACAGATACATATTATTGTCTATTATTGTTATTTCTTTAAATTGAAGTAGATATTTGGGAACTGGAAAAACAAATCCCTGAAAACAGCCAAGATGGCTGGATTTTGTAAAAGCAATTAGAGTAGGAGAAATTTGCATTTCTCTTCTTGTGCTTTTGAGATGTAGATGTTCTACCTGGGCTTTCAAGGGAAAAAAGAGATTTTTTTTAAACTCAAGTGGAAAAACCATGAGATCTCTGGTTATGTCTGTCCTTATGTAAAAAATTAACATGTAAATGAGCTCTACTTAATTGACTTAAAAGTAAGTGCTTACAAATTAAATACTCCTAAGTACAAAAGAAGAAGCTAGACAGAACAAATTTCAGGTTCACATGATCTGGAAAATACTCAGTATTGAATTGATATCTGATACAAAGCTAGCTTAAGCTTGTTGGTATAATCAATACAGACATGCCTTTCATTGTACCTGAGTTTCCCGAAGGTCAATAAGTTCATGTTTCTGTTGCAGAGTTTGTCAGCAGAAAGAAAAAAGTTAACTTGGTGTGGTGAAATTCTTATAGGTGAATTAAGTGCAAATGAGATAAGAGCTTTTGGGTTAATTCTTTAGAAGTAATTATGTTTTAAGTATGTCTACTTTTAAGAATGTCTACTTAGAAATGATCACTCCAGATATTTGGTAACTTGAAATTTTAGAGTTGTGATAAATTAAATTAAATAATGAAAGTTTTGAATAGCTGAATAGCTAGGTCATTTCCAAACATGATACTGAAACATTCAGTAGAAATTAAGACTTGTAAGGATTGAGGATTCTAACTTAAATGTGTAATTGATGCTATTAAAAATGGAGGAAACATTTCAGTATATAATAGGAAAGTAGGATATATGTTTTGAGTAAAAAAATATATATATATATATATAAGGAATGGAATTTAATTTTGTAAAGGGAAAAGACAATGACAGTCCTAGAGCTGGTTGTTTCTAGATGTGGGAAAAAAAATTAAGGGGAAACTAATATGGATATAGAAAGTAGTGGAAAAATTTATAGAACAGGAGCCCTAAAAAAAGGGATTCTGTGCGTGGTAAGGCTGAAATTAGATTAAATTTCATTAGGTAAGTGGATTTTGTTGTTAAAAGTAGGCTGGTACTAGATTTGCTTCCTCCCTGTTGAGGGAACAAGTTTACTTATAATGCTTCTGATAACTGTGTGAAACTTTTTGTTTTGTTTTTTGTTTTTTGTGTGAAACTTTTTGATGTTGACAAACTTCCTATCAAATTCTAATTAAAGTTCTTTTGACTTCATCTACTTTGGGAAGCTTCAAAGGGTCCCTGAGGCATCTATGGGAAAAATATTAAAGTAACTAGGATTGGTTGGCATGTTGAATTGCACAGGAAACATTGGCAAATGAGTTACAAGCCTCCTTGGATTAATGGTATGAATGAATATTGTTGATGTGGACATTCTAAAAATTGTATAAATTTTCTGAAATTTAGAGGTGTCCTGGTATAATGCTATCAGTTATGATTCTGGTTGTAATCTTGGAATGCATGTCACAGCAACTTGATTAAGCTTCTTTGCTAAGAACATTGTAGTCAGATCTTCCTCGTTGGGTCTTGTCATTCATAGACAGTTAAGTTCTGCAGAATTCCTTCAGGGAGATCTGTGGGAAGGACTTTTTGATAAGTACAAGTTTCTTTCAGATCATGCTGCTGAGCTGGGTAGGAGGTCTAGTGAAAACTCTGATTTTGTGAAACTTTTGGTAAGGGAGATTGATTGTATGGGATTCAGTGAACTCATAAATATGGTTATAATTTTGTGACTGAAGCATTGCTGGTTTTTAATCTGTTTTCTTTTTATTTTTTTTAAATTATATATATATATATATATAAGTATAGTCAGTTTGCAATGTTGTGTCAATTTCTGGTGTACAAGATAATGCTTCAGTCATACATGAACATACATATATTTGTTTTCATATTCCTTTTCACCATAAGTTACTACAAGATTTATTGAATATAGTTCCCTATGCTATACAGTATAAACTTATTTATCTGTTTTATATATGTATATATATAAATATATGTATATATATATAAATATATGTATATGTATATGTTAGTAGCTGCAAATCTTGAACTCCCAATTTATTCCTTCTCTCCCCATTTGCCTCCTGATAACCATAGGTTTGTTTTCTGTGTCTTTGTGAGTCTGTTTCTGTTTTGTAAGTTCATTTGTATTTTTTATTTTTTTTTTAGATTCCACATATAAGTGATATCTTATGGTATTTTTCTTTCTCTTTCTGGCTAACTTCACTTAGAATGATGATCTCCAGGTCCATCCATGTTGCTGCAAAAGGCATTATTTTATTCATTTTTATGACTGAGTAGTATTTCATTGTGTAAATATACCACAACTTCTTTATCCAGTCATCTGTCAGTGGACATTTAGGTTGTTTTCATGTCTTGGCTATTGTAAATAGTGCTGCTATGAACATTGGGGTGTGTGTATCTTTTTGAATTAAGGTTCCCTCTAGATATATGCCCTGGAATGGGATTGCTGGATCATATAGTAAGTCTATTTTTAGTCTTTTGAGGAATCTCCATACTGTTTTCCATACGGCTGCACCAAACTACATTCCCACCAACAGTGTAGGTGGGTTCCCTTTTCTCCACAGCCTCTCCAGCATTTATCATTTGTGGACTTTTGAATGATGGCCATTCTGACTAGTGTGAGGTGATACCTGAAATTGAACTATTTACCAAATGTTTATCTCCCTATCAATATTACCTCCAATGTTTAGCATAGAAAGAGAATTCTCAAAAGGAGTCATCACAGAGTATAACTACTTGTGATGTATAATAGTGCTTGCTTTAAGTCTATTGCTAAAAGCACATGTACCATGCTTATGTAACAATTGGGTATAAATGATAAAAAATATAGCCTATAAAGTGTTTCTCCATTAACATACCTCTGAGCCTGGTTCATCTGTTCACAATAACTGATTAGTTTTCCCTCAATATGGATAACTAGGCAAATATAGAAGAGACCTAGCACCAAGAGACATAATCTGAACCCGGGGCAAGAGTGACCATCTCAGCATTGATGGAGATATTTTGATCATCAATGCTTTCTATTGAAAGATTTGTAATCAAAAGGAGAAATAATGGAAAAATCTGTACATATTGAAATATGGGGAAGTCATTCTGGTTTATGCATGGTTTGACTTAAACTTTACTAACCAGAGCAGCCTGCTTTATGGCCTTTGGGGCATGCATTGTACATCTGCTTTGTTTGTGGGGAGGGGAATGCATTTGAAAGACTACATGGAGTAGCTGTGGTTCGGACATCCAAAGTAAAACCAGGTGGTCAATTGTGGACATGATTTCAGACGTATTCCTGTATTTTTGAGAACTCCAGTTCTCTGAGCTGTGTCACACATGGGATGCCACCACCAGCCAGTCTCAAAGCACTGTCTGCTGGCAGATAGCAGCTGTAAACTTATGACCTCAAGGTCTCCTCTTGTAACTATTAAAATTTAGGCAATAGCGTTGCGTTAGATCAGATGTTAGCAGGAAAAAGGAGATATGCATAGAGGCCAGAAGTTTTTGCTGTATATATGTTAATACCACATTAAAGTTAAAACCTACTCAGACAGAAGGAGATGACTGGCTACCTGGCTCCTTGTCTCTCCCAAAGTGCCAGGTCCAGACTGCTTTTCAGGCTTAGTCTCCTGAATTCCTTGGGGAATGAGATCTTACCCATACAAGACTCAGATCCAGGACTTGAAACTCAGGAAATATTTCCAACTCAGTGTCCATTCCCCAATCAATGTAGGACTACATCCCATTTTAGCAGGAAGTAGCCAGAGGGGTCATCACCCTATTCCTTGAAAGATTTGGAGAAGGATGGATTATGATTAGAGATTGAAACCGAGTTCCTCAGCTGAGTTTATGATTAACCTCTCTATCTAAAATATTATTCCCCTCCTGTTCAATACTTGTTCTCCTCAGGATCAAGGGGGTATCAAAGAAAAAGTGGGGGGAGTGTAATGGAACAGGACCCTATGGGGCCTTCCCAGGACAGACCCCTCCCCCATGTCCTCTGCTGTACTTGTCTCTGAAGTACCCAGATGATAGTATCTCATCCATATTGCCTGAGGTTTTCAGTTACTAAAAACCACCACCAAATGGAAGAAATCAACTACTTGATGACCAAGAGTACGTAGCCCCCAGACCTGGTGCCTAAGCGTTGAGCTCCATCAACCGGAGAATTGTGCACAGCTGATCACCGGGGCCTCCCCTCTCTCAGCTAGCTTTTAAGAATGCTCAGCTGAAACCCCTCAGGATGTTTGGTGGCTTTTAGGCATGAGCCGCTCATTCTAGTTGCTCAGCCCAGCAATAAACCTTTCTCTGCTTCAGACTCCCACATTTTGATATTTTTGGCCTCACTGTGCATGGGGCACACAGTCTTGCATTCAGTAACATCTTCTCTTTCCCTCTTTTACAAGTCAAATATTTCAAACGATGCACATCGAGATGAAAATGATGTTTCCAAATTTTGATATTTTTATCATCATCAACACAGCAGAGGGGATACAACGGTGCAGTTTTAGTAAGAATACGTCCAACATTTGGAAATTCAAGAAATTAAATGTTCATACAGAGAACATTTAGTAGAAGTGAAACTGTGCCGTATTTAAAAGTTCAGGAAAGCTGATAGGGGAGCCATTGTAATCATCACACAGTTGTACCAAATTAAATCATTGCCCAGAACCTGCTCGGGACCTTTGGGTTAGCCCACACTGGGGAAGATTCAGCTCCACTGAGAGAGCCAGGTCAGGGGGGCACCTTTGGAGGCATCTTTAATGGAAATAAGCCCCAACTTCCCAGAGAATGGCTGTCGTCATTTCCTGCACTGTAGACCCAGTGCAGAAAAAAACTGCTAAAGCATGCAGGCTCATGAACCCCAAAACAAAGGATCCCCTAAGATTGTCAAAGAGACCACGCTGTATATGAGTGAATGAGTCAGTGAGAGATGTTCAGTTTCCAGATAATTCACAGATTAGCTTTTATCCAAACACTTAAAACTTCTTAGAGATGACAGTCCTGTGCATGCTCAGCTTGTATGTGTGTTTGTCACTTGCATTTGAATTTTGCTCAACTGATAAATCATGAGGGTGCATTATTTGACAGAGAGGATCTCTAAACACGTAGGGCTTTGGTGAAACTGAGGTGCCAAATTAGCTTTAAAAATATCTTACATTATGGCTTAATTTCATGTTTTCATTGAAGCCCAATCGTGTTGGCTGCCGTTCAATAGGCTACAGAAATCTGATAGATGATGAATTCAGGGATATTACAAATGAAGGAAAACTTGCCAACTAAAAGGAAACACGATGGTTATTTTTACCTGTACAGATGTAAGCAGAGTACAGATGTCCTCCTTAGCTTCCGATTACTAAAAATCACACACCCTGATCCAAAAACTCTTCTTTCATATTTTCAGGATATTTTAAACCATAAGATGAAAGAGACAAGACAGAGCCTCAGAGAGCATAGAATATCCTTGGTGTTAGTTAGGAGGGTCTTCTTTGGGCAGCAGATAGAGCCCGCTGGGAGCACAGTTTGGCTGGCAGAGGTGCCTTTAAAAGAAAATAATGTGCCATTTCCTTGAGTCAGGGGCTGCCCTGCTCCAAGGTCTGGCAGGTGAAGCATGGCCTAGTATGGATTTCAAACCTCATTTGTTTCCTCTGCCTAGAGAATTTTCTGCCAAACACAAACAGCATAACTTTAAAAGGTGGCCCTGGACCAAAGTAATAACATCTTTGCAATTGCTTGCCAATTTTTGCCTTCTAAGTAATCATCTTTCTGCTGCCCAGTGCTGATCCCTGAAAGAAAACTGGAAGGGTTAAATTGATTAACATTAGAAAGAGCATCAAGGGAAATCCAGGAAAAAAGAAAAGGGAAAAAATTTCTCTTGATGGAAGAAAAGGGCCCAAAGGTTGAAAAAAGGGTATGAAGGAAGAGAAAGGGAAGTAAGTTGGAAAAACCACTGAGTCTCATCCAGTAGCAGATGACATCGTCAAAGTGGGGTAATTTGCCAAAGACTCTGCACAGGCGTGTGCTTGGAGTGTGGAGGAAACACAGGGGATAGACAGTACAAGAGCACAGTGCTAACAGCCTCGGAGATGCTATTCACCCCTGGACCCAAGGGGAAGAGAAAGAGACCAGAGTTCAGGACCTCAAGCCGCTTTAAGAAATGTGGACCCTTCTGTCAATGGGTCCAGCCACAGCCTGTCAGAGGTGCCCTTAGAGGGTGGGAGGTGTGTGATTCTTCCCTTAGTCGACTACCTACTGCTGCCTAAATGCAGCAGCTCAAAACAGTAGATGTTTATTTTTCCTTTCATTTTTTAATTGAAGAATAGTTGCTATATAATATAAGTTACAGCTGTACAATATAGGGATTCACAATTTTTAGAGGGTATACTCCATTTATAATTATTATAAAATATTGGCTATATTCCTTGTGTTGTACAGTATATCCTTGTAGCTTATATTATACCTAATAGTTTGTACCTTTTAATCCCCTACCACTATACTGACCCTCCCCCTTCCCCTTTCCCATTGGTTGGTAACCACTAAGTTTGTTCTCAATATCTGTGAGTGTGCTTCTTCTTTTATTATATTCACTAGTTTGTATTTTTTTAGATTCTACATGTAAGTGATATCATGCAGTATTTGTCTTTCTTTCTCTGACTTATTTCACTTAGCATGATTCCCTCCAAGTCCATCCATGTTGCTAAAAATGCCAATTTCATTCTTTATGACTGAGTAGTATTCCATTGTGTGTGTGTGTGTGTGTGTGTGTGTGTGTGTGTATCCATTTATTTGTGGATTTGTGTATCCATTGATACCCATTCTTTATCCATTTATCTGCAGATGGACACTTAGGTTGCTTCCAATCTTGCTCTTATAAATAGTGCAACAGCAGATGTTTACTATCTCAGTTTCCATGGTCAGGGATCCTACTTGGCCTCTCCAGGTGCCTCTGCTCAGGGTCTCTCACAAGGGTGCACTGAGGCATGAGCATGGGCTGCAGTCACCCCAAGACTTGATGGGAGGAGCATCTGCTGTCAAGCTCACTCACATGGCCGTGGGCAGGCCTCTGAAGATCCACTTCTAAGGTGACTCACATAGCCGTTCATGGGATTCAGGCTCTTACTGGCTGTTGGCTGGGGATGTCAATTTTTGATGTCTGGGACTTCACATAGGGCTACTCACAACACTGCAGCAGCTGGTGTCCCCCAGACAGCATAAGACAAAGAGATCAGGTCTTTTTGCAAGCTAATTTCATATGTGATATCCCATTAGTCTTTTATGGGAATTTTTATTGAGATAATTGTAGCGTCATAAGCAGTTGTAAGAAATTATACAGAGAGATCCCATGTGCCCTTTGTCCAGTTTCCTCCAGTGGTAATATCTTGCAAAACTAGTAAAATATCACATCATGGAATCAGACATTGATATTGTCCGTCAATCTTACTCAGATTTCTCCAGTTTCCCTTGTACTTTGTTGTGTATGTATTTCATTCCACACAGTTTTATCACACATGTGTGTGTAACCACAACCATAGCAAGATACTGAACAGCTTCATCAACACAATAATCTCTCACTTTACTCTTTTGTAATCATACCCACTTCTTTCTTCCCATTCTACTCTGCCCCTAACCCCTGGCATCTACTATCTGTTCTCCATTTCTGTAATTGTGTCATTCCAAAATTATTATATGAATAGCATCATTCAGTATGCAGCCTTTCAGGGTTGACTTTTTCCACTCAGCACAATAGAGATTTGTCAAGTTATGGATATCAATAGTTTTGTTCTTGTTTATTGCTGACTTGTATTCTGCAGTAGGTATGTGACTATTTAATCAGCAGCCTGTTAAAGGACTTTTGGGCTGATGTCAGTTTTTTTACCATTATGAATAAAGCTGCTACAGACATTTCTGTACAGGTTTTTGTGTGATCATTTAAGCTCTTATTTCTCTGGGATAAATGCCTAATGGTGCAACTGCTGGCCAGTTGCATTTTAGTCTTATTAGAAACATCCCAACATTTCTGCAATATTCTTTTTGTTAGAAGTGAGTTGCTAGATCTACCCACATTCAGAGGGAGTTTATTACAAAAGTGCAGGCGCAGCAGGAGGCGGGGATCAGTGGGGGTCATTTTAGAGGCTGCCTAATACCTCTCCTTGATACCCCCTTCAACGTGTTTGAAGTTGTGTCTCTGTTTTTCTCAGATATGAAACCTTTTTATAAAATAGCCTTAAGGTGAAACCAAGCAGACCCAGATCGATTCAGGTTTGTGAAAATACTTTGGTGAATTCTCCAATATTTCTAAATTACGCTTCGGCCTTTTGATTAGAAAAAGACTTAAGTTGGGTCTATTCAAATATGAGGTAGGTCTGTGCCTGGCTAAAAAGATCACACATATTAAATTACCATGACATCTTCAAGATGAGAGCTGGGCTCTGGGCAGAGACAAACTTACTTTCCTCTTTAATATGACTCCTCTTATAACCTACACCAACTCTTTCTGTTCAGGTTAACAGTTTGAATCACACCATTGCTCTGTAGCTCCCTTCTGCCCCAGGCAGCATCCTGTCTCCCACCCTGGGTCCTCCTGGACAGGATTTGAAACAGTGATTCCACACTTGCCTCCTATGCCAATTTCTGATGATTTGGAGAACTCAACTGCACAAGCATGAAGTGACAGTCTTATTTGCACCTGATTCTGAACAAGGAAGACTAGCAAAAATTGAGTCAAATTATTGTCACCCATAATGTGTACAAGGTAAATATGTCTCTAAATAATACAGTCAAAAATATCTAAACAATATTATGTAGTTGAGCCCAACATCTTAATAATAATCTTAATTTTTTTAAAGGCACATGTCGAATAATCTTAGAAACAAATATTAGACTTAAATGTGAACATTCTATTCCAAAAGATGGTGTGACCCAAAATAGTTATTTCTGTCTGTTAATTTCTCCGATTGCTTCAGTTGGACAGTGCTTAACATCACTGTTGATAAGTCCTCTTCGTTCCCCACTCCTTCCTCACAGTGAGGGTCCACTGCTAAATCTTCCATAGTGTATCTGACAGCACACCTAATTCATTGATCTAATCCATCTTACTCATATCACACTCTGCTTTGGACTCCTGTTTCTCTGCTGGTTACCCTCAAAGTTACTTTATATTCAGATGATGGCCTCAGACACCAATGTAATAGAAAACAGTGGTGTGGACATAACTCGAAATAAGGCAGGATAGGTAATCATGGCAAGTCCTGGGAAATAAGGAAATAATCTGACAGGTACAATCCCATTTACAGTCCACACATCGTGATTTTGTTTTTTTATTGAAGTACTGTTGATTTAAAATGTTGTGCTAGTTTCTGGTATACAGCATAGAGATTCAGTTATAAATTTATATATACATATTCTTTTTCATTATAGGTTATTACAGGATATTGAGTGCAGTTCCTTGTGCTGTACAGTAGGACCTTGTTGTTTACTTTATATATATATAGTTTGTATCAGCAAATCCCGAACTCTTGATTTATCTCTCCCCAACCTTTTTCGTTTTGGTAACCATAAATTTGTTTTCTATGTCTGTAAGTGTTTCTGTTTTGTAAATAAGTTCATTTGTATCACTTTCTTAGACTCCACATATAAGTGATATCATATGGTATTTGTCTTTCTTTTTCTGGCTTACTTCACTTAGTATGATAATGTCTCGCACCATCCATGTTTCTACAAATGGCATTATTTCATTCTTGTTTATGGCTGAGGAGTATTCCATTGTAGTGTCCAAGTACTGTCCAGCTGAAGCAATCAGAGAAATTAACAGAGAGTAATACCCACTAAGTAGTATTCCACCATAACTTCTTTATCTAATCATCTGTCAATTGCTTCCATGTCTTGGCTATTGTATATAGTGCTGCTGTGAACATTGAGGTGCCTGTGTCTTTTAAATTAGAGTTTTCTTGGAGTATATGCCCAAGAATGGGATTGAAGGATCATATAGTAACTCTATTTTTACTTTTTAAGGAATCTCCGAACTGTTTTCCATAGTGGCTGCACCAAACTACATTCCCATCAGTGTAGGAGGCAGACATTGTGATTTTTATTTTCTCTAATCTACCATTCTTTCATACTGCTAGGTCTTCATATGTCTATTTCCTTTTGCTTAAGTATTTTTCTGCCCATGTTCACTTTGCTAATTCTTATTTCTGGTCACTGTTTGAATATCCTTTCATGAGAAGTCATTCCTGGATCACCCAGACCAGGTTAGATGTCGGGACATACACTTCCATTGCTCTTTTCCCCAGCCCTTTGCAACATCCATCCCCATTCTGAGCACATGTTTAATGCCAGCCTCCCCATGAGCTTATAAGCCCCAAGAAGATAGACACACTATTATTTTATTTACTACTGTATCTCTACATTCAGCACAGTTGCTGGAACCTATTGAGTATTTAATATGTAAATTTTAGGTGATTGATTGTGTCTGAGTTATTCAATGATAAAAGCCAATGAATTTCTCATAAAATAGGCAAAGTTCTAAGCAGGGATCTTGTCAGGATCTGTAGATCCAAGAATGAATTGCAGGAATCTGGTCACAAGGACTAAGATTCAGAAATATGTCTCTAAACATGAAAAGAATTGCACCAAGGAGAGAAAGATCCCTGTCACAGAGGGACTATGGCACTGGGTGCTCCTGTGTGACATGTCAAATTCATAAAAAATAGAATATAAGACATGAACTTAATTTCAAGAAGTCTTATACAACTAGTTATGGGAACTGCGTATTTCAAACAAAATTTATTTGATGCTACCACACTATAGTTTTTTTTTTTCCTTTTAGGAGCCAAATTTGTTCCAGGGACCAAGCCAGTTTTGTGACTCAAGTTGGGGGGTTGGTGAGACAACCCGGGGTTTGAAAGAATGTGTGCAAAGGCATTTAAGCTCACCTCGATCTTTTCTATTAATCAGTAATTCTTCAAGTCCCTCTTCTTGCAAGAAGAGATAACTAAGGGATAACATCTTAGAGAAATCTCAAAACTCACCCTCCCTTGGGATTCAACTTCTACAGTTCACTTTTCACTGTCTCCAAAATTTGTCAGTTATGTATGCAGCATTCATAACTTTTAATTAATGCTTTTTAAAATTTAGAACATGAATGTTCATCAAAAGTTACTAATTTTTAGCTTATCAACCTCTCAAATACGTTTGTACAACCATTCTTGTGTGAGACAGTGGTGCTACATGAATTATGCAATTGTGTACAGAAGAATAGCTTGTTGGAGATGCTAAAGATAATATGAAACAAATGCAGTTCCCCGATCTTTGGGAGAAGGGTGCCCTCATGTAACTGGCATGAAACATCTAAGCACTCCATGGACGCCTCATTGACGGTCCCCAGTGAATCTACTTTAACTTCAAAGTTTTCTTGTTGTTAGAATCAGTGACAGCATCATCTTGATAACTTTAATTTCCTTTTCCAAAACATCTTAAGTTAAAAGAACAAAATGGGGGAAGTAATTTTCCATCTACATGACTAGACCAATAGAGACTAGACGGGAGTTCAATAAAACCATTATAGTTTGTGTAATAAGATTAAATCAGCTCTTGATTGAAGTACACAAGGCACTTTTTGCCAAATTATATTAGGCCCTTGGCGATTGCCACCATTTTAAGGGAAGGGTTATTATTGAAGGCTATTTTCCCATATCACAAATGCTACACTTTGATGAATCCTAAGTGCTACAAAATATCTCAACAGACATCTTCAAGAAGTGAATCACTTTTCTGGTGGTAGGATAGTTGGTTATCAATTTTCACTGTAAGTTTTATACAGAGTTGTTAATTTTTAAAACTGTAACAGCAATAAACTAACCTGTGCTAATTCCAATAATTTCCTAAATATGAGACAGGCCCCTCTCCCTCAGAGCCCTCTGTTACTCAGGCATTATTCTTTTTTTCAAGCATTATATCTATAGTCTATGGAATCTAGATTTTCCCCCCAAACAAGAAAAACTTAATATTTGTTACTATTTTTTAAATAACATAAGTCTACTTATATATGGAGCATATATGTTTTAGCTACTAGTGTTTATTCTTATTTCTATAAACGGAATTGGTGTCTTTTAAAAAAATGTTAATCATTACATTCACAGCATCTGATATATGATACATAAATAAAATCCGGGTTTACTGAAAGCTATTGATGTCAATAGCATGATGACTTTGGGTAGTACTATATTTAAAAAACTCACTTTTATTTCTGGGGGAAAATAATACCAAGTTATTGTTTGTATTGAATAGTTACTTTTCACTACCCATTAGTTAAAATTTGTGTATAGAATCAAATGTGTCAATGACAAAACTGTCATCTAATTTTAAAAGAAAAGATTTTGAAAAATGGGCTATCGTGAAATTTTTTTTCAGATATTTTAATGTTCTTTGTTAGAAATTTAGAGCGCCAATTTGTGAGGATAATCTCCATTTGTGAGAGAGAATGCTGAACACACAATCGTGGAGCTGAGAACAGCTTGTTGACATACACTTAGAGTCTCGAGCTTTCTTGCGGATCTCACGCTGCTCTGTAACCTGGTATTTCTTTCTCTATGTGAAGAGTCCCATCTTGGTGCCTGGGCTTAGGCAACTTCTTGAATTCAGCTTCAATGCAATGTTTGGGGATTTTCACATCACTTTCGGTGGAGGTGGCAATGACAAATTTATTTTGTGTTCAACACAGAGGAAATAATTGAGGACCAGAGATCCAATTACAAGTAGCAAGCTGCTTCAGGAAAGACATATTTCTGCCTCAGTGGTGAGCAGTGGAGATGGTCTGAAAGCAACTGTCTTTTAAGTTTTCTCACATGGTGACAAAAGGGTTTTTTTCCAGTGACTCAACGGCTTTGAGTCACATCTTCAGTAGGATAATAACTAGGCATATTGTCAAGTTTGAACACTTGAGTGCCACCATTCTTGTCACACCCAAATGGCTTGTGACAGTAGCAAGAACTATCTCCTCCTTCTTTTCAATCCTGGATTTAATATCCTCTTTCACATGGCTTTCCTTGGATGGGGAATACTGGCAGATTCCTCTGACCAACACCAAGTTTCAGCTGTAGTATGTTTCCTTTTGTTGGGCATTTTGGCCCTATAGTTACCCTTCTTAACTTTACCACTGGCATCAGCTTTTCTTTGCTTCAGCTTTCTCCTTAGTGTCTGGTTTTCTGCTTTGTTTTACCACCATCTTGTAAGATAGGATACAATACAATTTTTGACAGTCTTTTCTCTTTCTTTTGACAATTCTTAATAATTAGAATTTTAAATAGTAATATTGATAAAATGGTTTTCACCTAGTTTTCTTTTTCTTAGTAAAAATGTAAGAATATTTCATTTAGTTAAATCTTGACTCTTAGATACATTCAGTTTATTTTATGTTGCTGCCACTCAATCAATCTCAAATTTCCCATATGGCTATTAATATCCATGTGACAAAACCCAATGGAAGAAAAGGAAATAGTGGGGGTGGGGGGAAAGGGGAGGGAGTCGGGGAGTCTGCAAACTAGAACCAGAGATTTTTTTACCATCAGTACTAGTTAATGCTATTGCATTTCTTACCATTCAAATCATTAAAATTCTTCACGATCTTTTTGGAACCAACAGTTGTGAGCATACTGTCAGCATTGCAAGCAAACATTCAATGTGAATTTCTATTTTAATAGAAATCTCAGTATGCTCTTTATCATATACATGCCACATAAAATATATGGGCTTTTCTAGGGTTCCTTTTTTCTCTCTGTTTATAAGAAACAGGAGTACCAATGAATGATGGAATTGAATGCACTGCTATTTATTTCACATGGGAGTTTGCAGAAACATAGAAAGGGCATCAAAAATAACTAGTGTTTATAGTACTTGGAAAGTTTGTGACGAAATTACAGATTGTAAATTAGTTAATTGACAAAGTGGTTATAACACTGAGTTTGCATCTTATATATTTTAAGTACAAACTCAAAAATGAAACTACATCTATGATATAGTCATGTGATTGATATTTGTACCTGCTATTTAATATACCTGAATGTGTCTTTTTTTCCTCCATGTGTTCTTTACTGGTGTATATCCAGAAGGCTTTAGGAACAGAACTATATAATTAGTATTTTTGTTAACTAAGAAACATTACAGAGGTACTTTATTAATCATTATAAGCAAACTGAGGAGAGATCTGTCATTCTTTACTATACATACTCTATCCCTTCACACACATTTGTGAGTCGATAACTGGTTTTCATAGAATTAAACTAAATATGTAAAATACTTAACACTGAAAATGTAAAGAATAAAGGTTGGTTATTTTACAATTCAGCTTTAGGCAAATACACGCAATCTGAATTGAGTCTTTGATATCACAGGAAAGGCATTTCAAAAAATCCCTGTTATCAACTTGTTTATATGGTATTTGCTTCTTTCTTGAGAATCTAGAATTCAAAAATGATTCCTGTTTTTTGTTTTTTGTTTGTTTGTTTGTTTGTTTATTTATTTATTTATTTATTTATTTATTTATTTAGCTAGCAGCCATGATCCAAAGGGCAGGCAGTCACTTTTATTTTGAATTCCCAGTTCTATAAACTTTGCCTCCAACACAAGCCAAAAAAAATCCTCAAAGTTGTCTTCTGGTTCATTTATTGATAAGGCTTTTAAAGTGCAGAGAACTACAACCTGTAGAGCCCAAAGACAGTGTGGCTCAATGGAAAGGGCTGGCCCTTTAAGCACAGGTACACATCTCTACCCCGGCACTGATCGGGCCTGTGAATTTGTGCAGGTCAGTCAACCACAAGGTTGCAAGGTCAGCCTCGTCCCTGACCTGCTTTGTTCTAGATGTTTACATAGAATGATAGAATGTGTGCAGAGCCTGTCTCCACTTAGGGCTAATTTCATTGTTGTCAAGCCCAAGGCTTAGTCATGTTTCCATAAGCCGCATTTCTTACTCAAGGGATGTGTGGATATTAGAGAAAAAAGGAAGTGGAATTCACCAATTGTAAAAGGGATCAATGGAGACAAATGACAGTCGAGAAAGGTCAGTAAGCAATGCCTAGGCTACGTCACAAAGAGCAAACAACCCAGAGGTATGGGCTTCTTGTGCTGGCTTTATAGACTCTCTGAGCCAAGTGAATCACACCCTCATGAGATAGCTTTCCCCCGGGGAAATATTTTCTGTGACACATTGTGCTCCACCTTAAATTTATTCTGTTTAAAAAAAAAATTCTACATCTAACACACCTCATTTAAGGTTTAAGCTCTGTGGCAAATATTTTAAACAGAAAGAGCCAAAGCCCTTATGCAGTTTTCATCATTAAAAAGGGACATCTTCAGGAAAATTACAATAATGGTACCAGTAGCCTTATCTGTTCACTGCCAGGTAAACACCCATAATATTCTAAAAAGCAATCTCCTAAAGATAGTTCCAATCCATGCTGGCTTCCATGGTAAATATTTCTTTGAATGGAATTACAGTTTTGGGAATAGAGGCAGAACTAAGAAAACTGCACTCTAATATAAAGTCATGTAGCCCCGACATCTCAGAAGGAGTGGCTGACTGCGGCACGAGTTTGACCTGAGAGTATTGCTGTGTGCATTCTTTTTTCCAAATGCTTCAAACAAGGCAAACAGCTTTTATCAGTAGAATACAGCAGAGACCAAAAGTGTATATTAAGTTCTTCATTCCATTGGTTGGGAAGTTGAAGGAGTAGTCAAATATGATGACTTATGAAAAACATTCTAGGATTTGTTCATCTTCTTATATGTGAGCTTAGTCCAGAAGTTAAGTGTAATCACAATTAAATTGGCATAGACTTTCTATCTTGAAAATAATCTAGCAAGGTGAGAGCAATAAAAATGCACCTTGGATTTGCAGTTGAATTCTGCCCATGATGAAGTTATAAGACAGAGTTATATATTGAAGCCATTAATAACATGGATTATCAATAAGAAAATCACTGTATTAAACTCAAAGCATTGTCACATTTGGCAGAAATGTGTTTTCTTAAATCTGAGGTGCATTATTTTTCAGGTTGTTTGGTCCCTTTTAGAAAACTACAATTCGTTACCACCATGTTTAACAATCAAGTGAATCATCACATTTCTAAATAATGTACACAATTTAGGCATATTTGATAAAGTCATTTTACTGGGGGAAAGAGTTACTATTTTTAATTCATCACAGCTTCTGAGGGTCATTTCAGTTTCTTTTCATTGTACTTAAGTGTTTCTGCCCCTTTCCCCTTGGTGTTTGTTAGTTGTTTTTAATGTGATTTCAGAATTGTAAACGGCTCAGCATATTAGTAAGTGAATTTCTGAGTTTTTCCCCATCTAGATCAGTGAAGTGAACAGGGCAAAAGTGGAGAGTGGCATTTCTTCCTAACAGATTTGCATTAAAGGGGGTACTGAGTTAATGCAAATTTTTCCTGAGAGGGTAATTTACAAAACATGCATTTCATCGATACTATTACTTATTTGTGCTTTAACTAATACTTTCTTAAGCTCCACATAGCGTTTTCAGCATAAGGCTTTTACTATTATTTGCACTGCTATTAGGAAACAGGGAACGCTAGCTAAAGACTTTCTTTACCGTTTTATGGGTGGCCAACTCAAATGTTAACAGGGACTAGGCAGGGATGTAATGAGTGAAAATGGCTCATTGTAAAAGAATGAGAAATATTAAGGACTGAGAGAGGAAGTCTCATCCAGAGGGATCAGCTGTCACTCAGTCTTGACTGGTAATAGTCACCTATCAGGTTGAACAAAATATGTCTCTGGGCCAACTTCAGCCTGCAGGCTGCCAATCTCCAGCTGCTGTTTTGGGGATCAGTTTGTTGAGGGTTGGTTAAGTACCATAAACCGAAGAAGGCTGGTGTTGGTGAGGCAGAAGCGCAGGAAGATAAACTGTCCCACTGGGGGATGCACAGCCTGAGTAGGTTCAAGAGGCCCAGAGTTAGAAGGGGCTGCACTGGGTTTGACAGTCTGCTGTTGTGGTCTTGAAATTCTTAATTATTTTTGAACAAGGGGCACCACAGATTCACTTAAGATGGGGTGCAGTAAATTACACGGCTGGTCCTGGTCCCCTTTAGGGTAACACTGGAAACAGTTTTCTCCTGAAGAAGTTAGTAGGCGTCTCTGCAAACTTCATTAACTGCTGGGGGGAGGTAAGAAGTGGAGGGGTTAGTGTGTTGTCAGTTCACTCACCTTCGTTTCTTGTGTGGATTTGAATGCGCTGGTTTCCTTCTCCCCCTTCATTCTGTATTACCTATCTGCAAAACGCAAGTAAGTGGCCTAACTCATTGCAGAAAGAAACTAAGGTAGAAAGTCAGTAGTTCTAGCTTCAGAATTACTTGCCTGATTTGTTAAAAGATTTGAGGAGTTCCCAAAGGTGGACCAGCAACTTCTTTTCTTTCTTGGAATTAAACACAAAAATTAAAAAGGTTAAAAAACAGTTGAACGCTCAATGATCTTGACAAACATGGTTGCCCCCACTTTTGGTTGTTTCTTATTTGTGTACATGGAATATATTATCACTTAAATCTGTCATTTGAATGGCCATAACCAGTGATTTATACCTAATATCTGGTTTCACAGTCATCTCTCTGAAACGCTGGAGTAAAGTACAGCACAGCTCCGGTGTTTACTAAAAAGCCATCTAACCTTTTTGTAGATCCCTAGACACCTGTAATCCACCAATTTCCAGTAGGGGGGAAAAAAAACATGAACATTTAACTTTGAATCTTGGGAGCAGAAGTCTTAGCTGGATTAATTTATTTTTCTTACCCATCAGTGTTTTAGATTTATATCCACTTTTCCGTTCCATCTGACGCCGACCCACATTCCTCTGCTGTTGTGCAGGTATGACTAAGTACTGCCTCGTTTCATTGACTCAGGCTCCACTTGTCTTGGGTTCTATAGGCTGGCTGCGTACACGACAGCGCGCGGTGACAGTAATTTGCACTGATCTGCCCCCACTGCTAGTCCTGCTGCTACAAATAGCAATTGATTATTATGCTGTAGTGTTATTGACTGTCACTATGAACACAAGCTGTATTTCATTTTTAAAGGAACATGCTGCAGATTTGTTTAGTATAAAAGCAAAACAGGGAAATATTCATTTCTAAGAATTACTTGCAGTCACAAACGTAACTTTAAATTTCAGTCCTAAAACATTTACTTTACTTTAAATCATAGTAAACAAAAACTTTATTGTGGTATTTATTTTAGTGTAATGCAAATAAATAATTTCCAAAAGCCATAAGAAAATCAGTATAAAACTGAAATATTCTTCCTATTCCCAGTTTCAGAAGAGATACGCATAGAAGATGACTAAATACCTTTTCATCTTTTTCCTCTTTCATCTGTAAATGTTTCTCTGTTCAAAAAAAAAAATTTGGAGTCCTATTTCATACACATTCATTTTTTGACTTATCTGGTGTTCTGAAAGTCTTGATTCTTCCAGGATCCTAGAGTATCTCTCCCTTTTTACTTTCCACCCCCACAAACTGACCAGAAAGAATTCTTGTGTTTAGAACTGCAATTAATGCAGATTTGTAGAGTTAATATGTACTAATAGTATATTGATGACAGATATGTCTTAATTTAGATATGTGTTCCTTCCTAAACTGCAAATGTAACTTGCTCTGTTCTTTAAAGCACATTACTAGGTGGCAAAACTGATCTGTTTTATTATGCTACGCTGTCATGAGTCGGGGCATCTTGACTACACCAGCAAGTGGTGTATTCCTCTCTGAAACTAAAAATGTGAGCTATATGTCACACAAAGTTTAGAAGATAAAAATAAAAGCAAAACTACATGCAACCATGAAGACCTATCTGCCTAGTGCTCTAAACAGCTCTCTGTGGGACACTAGGCAAGCAGAGTTCATGATGCAAGAGGCTGTGACCTCCTTAACAACACTCCCGGGTGGCACCAGCAGTGGGTGGGCTCGTGTGGCCAGGGACAATAGAAGTCTTAGAGATCCCATTTTGCCATTTAGTTTGAATTCCTTTGCTATTTTTTTCCCCAAATATTTTATTTAAAAAATAGGAATCTTTAATCTAAGCAGAGATTAACTGGAAAGAGATATTTATATTCAGTATCTTTTTGGAAGATACTCTCTTGATACTCTCTTCCCTGGTCTGAACTGCACGGTTGAGGGGACGGCTCACCTGTCGTGGGTAGAAAGCGATTTCGCCTCCTGCTCTGAGGTGACCCAGCATCCAAGAATCTGCCACACACAATTTAAAAAGCATACATGTGCTCAGATTGCTGCGCCTTCTAAATAATTCAGCTTCTCTCTGTACTAACTAAGGAAGGGTGTACAGGAGGGACAGGACAGAAACAGGAAAAGTCAGTCCTATGCTTGGTTTTAGATTTGGTTTAGATCTTAACATTTGTCCAAGTGGGATGATGTTCAAAACCTGTTTAAAAGTAGGTGGGTGTGAGCCATAAATCAGTAATACAGGTAGTATTTTGGGTAAACTAGGGGCTGTCATTAGTATAGGGAATCTACAGCAATATTTTAATAATTAGAACTATCAGTGGTTGAAAGAAAGTGGGCAGCTTTTCCAAGACAGCCACTGAGGCAGCAAAAGTCCAGAATAGTTATATTTCAAAAGTTTTATATATATATATATATAAAATATATATAAATAATATGTATACATATAGTATACATATATATAATATGTATATATGAGACTCACTTGTGAAAAGAAAATGGCAGGTATTGTTCATTTCCCAGCCATGACATAGTTCAAATTCATGCTAAACAGCTATGTATTTATCAATTAGCATTATTTTCCCACCTCCTCTGACTCCCTGTATTGTTGTAATTCCATCAAATAGTCATTTGCTTTTTTTTATGGTAATAATCCCTTCACATTCCTCCTTTTCATCTGTATCCCTGTGTGCTATTTGTCATTCTGCTAAATCCCTATTATCGGGGCCTATGAGTTCCAAGAGCTTGATGAATAATTGGAAATGTTTTATCCCTGAGCTTCAAAAAAAGTGCTAGAAATAATTATGAGCAAACATCTTATGTCGCGTCCCGTATCAATCCAATCCCTGCTTTATGATGTTTGTACTTTAGATAGAGAAGGAAACAGCGAGATCTTGGTTACCAGCTCTTGCAACATAAAGGGGACAGATGTTTCAGTTTCTATCGCTTTTTCTTTTGTCTTCTCTGTTCTTTCTGGCTACTTGGGCTGTTCGCTACAGTACGTTCCACAGTTAGTCAAGCCTGTAATTTCACAAGGTACAGTTAATTATTGATCAATCAAAATGAACTTCGTAATCCTTTTGGCAACTTGTGCTGTACTTGAACTTCTCTCTTGCCCATAAAATAGCTTAATGGTCTACAGTGTAATGAACATGAAGGATATGAACTAACGTTCAAAGAAGCAGGCAAATCCTACCTTTCCTGCTCATGCCAATTCAGGATTATTCTTCACAACATACTGCAGACTGCTAAGTTTTCTCCAGCAAATTGGCTAAAGAGTCAAGCCTTCCCCTCTCCCCATCCTGACCCCAGATGGAGAGCTTTCATACTTTCTCCAAGAATTTGATTCCATTTAAGATATTTATTTAATATTTGCATCTATATTGTCTAGTCTTTAGTTTCTTCAACATAAGTCAATTTACTCAGATAACAAGGTAGTTCTCATGAGCCATAGAGTTGTGTTTTCAATGCAACAATGTACTTTTTTTTTTTCTGAACAGTTTACCTACATAAAAAAATGCGCTGCTTCTTGCACCAAAGAATAGTGACTCCCTTCCTTCTCTAAGTGAAAATACAGACTAAAGGGGAAAAGAATCCCCAAACCCTAGTAGCTTACATATAAGTGTACGTGGAAGGATATGACAGCTGGTTTCTAGCCACCTATTTCATTTAACACTTGAGAGCCTACAGTGTGCCAAGGGTCTTGCTCTGAGGGACGCACAGAGAGTGAGATGGGGATTGGAGTATGAGAGTCTGGGAACTCAGTCTTGTCATAGTAACTAATGACAGAGTCTTCAATGGAAGGATTTTGGCTCTGGAGAGTAGAGGAGTTGAGGAGAAAAGTATAATTTTTTAATACATGAGTAGTCAAGCTCATTCTTTTGCTATCAAAATGGTATCCTCTAAAAAATATATTCAAGCTACAATCAGGCAACCTTCAATCCATCTCTGCATCAGGAGGCTGACCATGGTGTTTGCAGGACTAGTTTGCTACCTGCCAAGGTGAATGAGTCATTTTTCTTGTTTGTAGGTTTTTTACAATGTTAGGCTGGGTCAGTGAATGAAAATGACTGCTGTACTCACAGGTGAAAGGTTCCTTTAACTTTCCAACCTTGTTCCCATCTGGGGAGCTCAGTTCTAGGGCTGTCCCTTGTTTCCCATGAGATTTCAGTGTGTGGTTTTGCCTTGATACAAATACTATTAAGCAAACAGAAACCTGAAAGATTTCAGGCAAACTGAGTGATATTCTAATCCTCAGAGAGAAAAGAGGCTGGTCCAGATATGGACGAAAGTAATCATACTTCTAGGTGAAAGTGTGTAGAGCCATAAAGAGAGGTAAAGACATAATGCTTAGAAAGAAAGACCATTTTGTGATTGGGGGGATCAAGGAAGCTTTTCAGATTCATGACCAGTTCAGCTGGACCTCAGAGGACAGGTTGTTTTCATCGAATGCAGATTGACTAGGGGAGAGCAGATGGTAGACAAGATGGAAGGAACCCAAGAACAAAGGCTCAGTGACACGAAACGTAGCAATGTTATTTAATGTTCATTTGCTTTGACTGTATGTCTGCCAGGCAACACCAACCTTAAGGTTGTTGATGCATTTGTTAAGTACACAAGGTAGGGTGAGTTTGAGAACCAATGTGTCCAAGTGGACATTTTCAAAATATTTCCCAGTTACTGCCTGCAAGGTGCCATTTTTCTCTCCACTCAGAACTAGAACCCTCCTGTCCTGTTCCTGCCTCTGCTGCCCATGGACCAGTGAGAGTGTCACTGTGCCAGAGACCCCCACTAAGACCTGGGGGCTGCACAGCGACATCTCTCTTCACTTTGCAACCTGAGTGCAGGGCAGGCTCTCCTCTGGATTCTTCACGGAAGAGCCATGATTAATCTGCCAGTCTTCCCAATGTTTTTCCAGGTTTGAGGATAATGAAAGGGAAGAGCAGCAGGGTGTCACTGCTTTCTTTGTGGCCACTTTCACAGCTGTAGCTTAGATTCACACACAAGGGGTCTTTACATGGTATGAGTCGGCTTGGATTCCAGTCTTTTTCCCGGTGACAAAATTCAGCCCAGCTCCTCAACCAGGAGAGTTCTAGTGTGTCTGAACCTTGACATCTGGACCAGCTTCCAAAGATCCAAGAGAGAATACAATTTGCCTCTCTCAAGCATTCTAGGACACTTCCATTTGACCTCTTCCTTTTGTCAGGATGTCTGATAGTCAGGCTCCTGGGGATACTCTATCTCCTGACTGGGGCATTTGCTTCCAGCAGAAAATCAGGTTGTAATGTCAATGTCCAACCTGAAACAGATTTACTGTGAAGCTAAGGAAACCTAAGATTTCAAGCCCTCTTCCAAAACTCCATCCTTGATTTTGTGCTTGTAGATTTTTGTCTTTTTTTTCTTGAAGAAGGCCACCCTCTAAATTGTATGAGTTTCAGGCACCACCAAACCTAGATTTGACTGTCCTTCCAATACTAGGATGTTTCAAGACGTTTTCATTTAAAATTACATCACCCATGAGACCTCCCCAGTCCTAGGCTAGGGTGAGCTGCCAGCTCCCACCCAACCCTTTTCTATGCCCCACCTCTATCCTGTGGTGAGGTTCTTTCTCATATCCCTTCTACTGTAGGGCTGGCCCTCCATATCTACACATGCAGGACATGCAGGCACAGAGGTCCAACTGAACCACATCATTCTATAGAAGGGACTTGAGCATCTGTGGATTTGGGAATCCATTGAGGGTCCTAGAACCAGTCCCCTGCAAATACCAACAGATGACGGTACCCAGTTTTCAGATTCTCATCACCTGTGGGACCTGATCAACAAGAACATAGACACAGACACACAGACACAACATGCACACATCTCCAGGATAACTCTGATGTGTAGCAAACTGTTAACATGCACAGAGAAAATGCTCTCCAGAAAACAGAAACAAAAACAAACAAACAAAACCTGCAAAGAGAATTAATTCTGCCTAGCCGCCTTTCTCATTATCATGCAGGTATTTGTGAAGAGTGAGATTACTTTGCATCAGCCTCAAGAACTGACCCATTCAGATTTCTAAACACATGAACAAACGTGACCCAGACCACTGGTAGCTTTTAGTCTTTAGGTGGCAACTTCTACCATCACACAAATGTTGTATAAGGTGTAGCCAAGGAGATGCTTGCCTGAGGGCACTAGGCATCTTAACTTGATTATTGTTTTGGGAAGGTTGCTGAGCAGGGAAGTGACCTGATCAGAACAAAGTTTTAGCAAAATTAACCACAGCAGACCTGATGTCAAAGGGGCAGATCAAGAATGTATGCCCCATTTTTTTTTTCAGTCCAGATCCCTCTAGGCACTTAAGAACAAGCTTTATGACTTCGAATAATTGAAACCCTTTCCATGATAGAGGAGCAGCATCTCCACTGATGACTTCAGTCCTGGGCCATGGAAGGGTGAGCACTCTGTATCTGTGTTCAGATTCTGGAAAATAAAAGCTGAACATGGGGAACTTCTCCACTCTCATGAATCGCAAGGGGCACGTTTCCCCCAAGGGCCCACACCCTGATGGACTGAGGCTAACAAAACATGTTCCTCACGTGTAATGATAGATTTTCAGCGGAATCATCAAGGCTCCTAGGGCTGCTCTGAAAGTGTACGGGTCTCTCTGTCCCTAAATTCCTAGTGAAATTGGTCTCCAAGGCACATTTAAAGTCTGCATGCCATGGAGATCTGCCTTCAGTTAGAAGCACCTGGTGTTGTAGAAAGACCTTGAGTTACAAACTCAATGCAACTGCCCACAACTAAACCCTTGGCCTCCATCATCTCTGCTGCAGCCCTCCTCACAGAGTTGTCGGGGAGATGAACTGAAATGTTATACCTACAACCCTTGATGTGGGTATAACAGAAGTAGAAGTAACCACCATTCACTGAGTATTTATTAAGTTCTAAAACACTTTGGCAAAGGTCATGCCTGAGAATCTTTGCTTTAGTTTAGCTGAGTTATAATTTTCTTGCTTGTAGTTCCCTGATTTGAAATGTGGAAAAGTTTCAATGAGTATGTCAAATAGCTGGGTTACAAACCGATTTTTACATGCTATCATATAATTTTTTGCTAACGTAGAAAAAGTCTATATGCTGTATAATATATTGACCAGGATCTGGGAAAAACAATCTCTGGGAATGATTAATTTTAAAATATGTGTTGAACAAATGTATTTGTGCACATGATTATAAGAATCAAAATTCTTATAGATGTATATAAATATATACTTTCTCTCTTCAGAGGCAACCATACACTTTAAGCATTTCAGTAGGGTGGGGAAGTCATTATGGAACACACAATATAAAATGTACAGAACTATGTTTTCAACTGCTTAATATTTCCTGGCATTGAGAACATTATACAAAAATGTAAGTAGAAATGACAGTCTAATAGTTATAACTTTAGAAATGGGATACAGAAAATGCAGTTACTATCAGAGAACAGGATGATCTTTTGGGGAGGAACTGAATTTCCCTCCAACTTGTGCCACATAAAACTGGTCTTTTCACAATGAATACTTTTTGCTCTGACTTAGGGGTCTACATACTTCTTCTGCAAAGATCCAGATAGCAAATGTTTTAGGCTTTGCTGGCCAGAGAGTCTCTGTTGCAACTCTTCCTCTCTGCCAGTGTAATGGGAAAGCAGCCATGAATGAGATGTAGACAAATGGGTGTGCCTGTGTTTCAATAAAACTTTATTTACACAACAAGCTGCCTGACTTGGCTCAAGGTGTTTAGTTTGCCAAGCACTGTTCTAAAGTCATATATGACAAAAAGAAGAACACAAGACAAGGGTTAAAGAACCTGCAGGAGGAGATGATAAAGTTGCTGGCAGAGAGGTATTGCCAAGAAAGAGGACAGCAGTAGTACAGGACAGAGTTCACGTTCTTTATCCAGTCGTCCCTCTCACTCGATGCAGAAAATTTCCATCTCAGTATATAATGCTGGGCATCTTGATGCCAGGTAATTTGCTTTATTGGCAATTTGCATTTTACATGATAGAATATATTATTCCCAAATCCCAGAATTTTGATACTTAAAATAGTCTGAAATGATTCAAATTGCCTCATTTACTCCCAGGAGTTTTAGTTCAATCCTGACCACCAAGATCCCAGCAACTGACCTCTGGGAAAATTCCATGTTTCAGAGGAGAGATAAGTAAGCATTTTATCCCAGCCTCTTTCCAGTCAGCATTATGACACCACCACAAACTCCATGAACCTCGTATAAAGAGACACATTTGCTGCTTAATGCTACTTAGTTTGTGTTATTTAAATCTGGAGCTTGAGCTCTGTGAATTCGTGATGGAACAACTTTGGCAAATAGAAAAATAAACTTTGCTTCAGTGGAAGATTAGTCCAGGAGGCCCAGTGGACATTTCACAGCAGTAAAATCCATGCAAAATGAATTTGGGCAAGAATAGTCTGTCTAAGATATCAATTTGCCCAAATAATATATTTATAGACTATTATTACATCTAGGAAAAAAAAAAAAAGCCCTAGATTGAAACTGTAAAATTTTGCTGATAAAAATGATCCATTCTCAAATGTCAGCCAACATTAAAAGGGAGAATTTGACACTTTTAAATAAAAAATGATGCGTAAATTACACAAGAAATCTATGGAGACCTCTTCAGTTCTTATTTTCTCCTCTGTCCTGCTCTAAAACATGCAATAAACCTTTTTCAATTGGCAAGGTTTAATCTGTGTGTATAAGGAGCCTTAGAGGCAGTGCCTTCCCTTCCTGCAGCCTGTGTGCAGGGCTTTTTTACAGATATTGATTGTGAAAGTGATATCACACCAGAAGGTACGTTGATGCGGTGCTGGGTAAAAGGAAACGGCCAAGAATCCTTACAGTCTAATCAAAGCTCTGTCCAAGCCCAATCAATAGAGACGATTAAATGACACACATGGAGTCACCAACATTAAATACTCTCCATTTCCTGTACAAGAGTTTGATGACACAAAGTGGACAAGATGGAACCCAACTCTGTAGGTTTATTTACAGGATCTGTGCTATATATAAATGTGAGTATGAGAGTTTGACTCAGTCGCTGTTTGCCCCACAAATTAAGGTGTCAGCTATGCATCTATGAACTGCCCCCTGTTGAACAGACCGTGAAGGGGAGCAAATCGCAGAGGGTTATGATTTAACAATCGTGACTTGCAGGAGGCCAGTGTTTACTTTAACATCTGGTATTTGGTTTTATGATGGAAGGACCCACAAGAGACAAGGCATAATAAGAGTACCAAAGAAAAAACCAGGTATCATTTATTAAAAATTTGCTATGAGCCAGTCAGTGTGCTAATTGCTTTACAATTATTATCTCATCTACAAATATCATTTCACTTTATGTTCAGGCTTGAGGAGACTAAGATGTGTTCAGTGATATGGAATTGGGAGAACTGGAAATTGAACTCAGCCTTCCTGGCTCCAAAAGGCACGCTCTCCACCAGTATGACCCAAATCCATTGCTAATTGACTATGATCTTGGGAAACTTTCTATGCTTGTTTCACTGTAATCTTCTTCTGTAAAGTAAGTGGCTTGAACCAAGTGAAAGTGTCTCTCTTGATCTAAATGCCTAAGAATCAGTGGTAGCACCATGCCTGATTGCTAGGTATTTATAAAGTGTGAATAATATCACCTCATTAAAATTGTGCATTTATTGCTAAGAAAGGGTATGTTTTTAAGGGTTGGAAATTTTTTGCTCCTTATTTTAATGGGGATGACACAATGATACACTAAGAAAATAAGCAAAGGTATTTGGGGAAAAGGCGTAGTTCACTGGACTGAGTATCTTTGGACTTTCTGCTGGGTGAAACCTTCAGTGGCTCAGTGCAGTGCCGGTTACAGGAGAAGCCGGCTAGTTTTAACTACCAACGACTTCTCTTTTATACTCAGGCAGTGGGCCTCCGCATTTTTTTCATCACATTTTCTCATGGATTTCAAACAAAATCCTCATGCTCTTCGTTTAATCAAGATCTGAAAAGTAAATTAAATATACACACTTCATCTTTTTAAAATATTTTACACATTTTAAGGCTCACCATATGCCAGGTACCATTTAAAATGCTTTATAAATATTAATGTATTTCATGCTCACAGCAACCCATGGGGTAGGTACCATTCCATTATCCCCATTTCGTCAATGCAGAAACTAAGACAGAAGTCAGTAGTCCATCTGAAGTCTCCCCACGAACGCGTGGACAGAGCCAGGACAGAGCCAGGCTTCTATTCTAGAGAACTTGCCCACAACCATTAGACACAGCTGGCTTTCCCTCTATAACCTACTGTGTTTAGGAGAAAGTTTTATAAAGTAGGTAGACGTTTTAAAAGATACTTACAGGAAATAAAATAAAAAGCCTTTTATGCTATCAAAAGGTATGGGAGGAAGGCAATAAACATATAGAAAATATTTCCCTTGAAGAAAGTTAGACCAAATTCACTCCTGGAGAAAGGACAGAAAAAGGTACGGCCACAAATTCAGTTCACACAAAGCCCCAAACAGTTGGCAGGCAATTATGAGTTCTGAGTACTTTTTACCACTACTGACATTTCAGGCACCTAAGCAAGGATCAGGAAATGTTTCACTAGCATTCAGAGTATCAGGCAAAACTTCTGGACAGTGGTTTCTTTAAGAAAAAATCTCATCTGCTGATCATCCTCAGAGTCATATATTTTTATGCCTTTCAGAGCAAGAATAAGAATGAAAAATATCTGCTTGCTTAACTTAGTAACCTAATCCTATCAACAGTTAATTAAAGCCCTTTCCTGTCCTTTGCCTCAGAGGCATCACAGCCACCAGCCTCACCTATGTCAGTTACTTTTTTTGTCTGCCTCCCGCCAGCCCTGCCTTTTTTTTTTTTTTTTTTTTTTTTTGGTCTCTTTTCCTCCCGGTAGGTAATCTCACTGATTTCCTTTGTCTAGTTATGCAAAATAACAAATGTCAAAGCTTGGAAACTGGTAATTTGGCAATTTCAGACAATCGCCTCATAACCACATTTTAGTACACTTTTGAAGCAGGAAAAGTTCAAAGGCTTTGAAAAGAGGACTATTGCTTTGCCTGTTACTATGAGTCATTTGAAGTAATTGGTCTTGTCTGATGTATGTTTTGAACTGAGGAAGTAGAGCTTTATTACCACAATCAGATACAGGTTTTTAGCCAAGGAAGTGGAGTTTTCCTCGCAGATGTAGATACATGCTTGATAAGGCAGAAAACAGACAGATGTGCCTCTATGCACGAGGGAAGAGGTGTGGAGAAGGAACAAATAAAACAGTTGAGAAAATTCCATGAAGCTACAGTAAAGTGCTTTTGGAAGCCGGCCCAGTTAGGAAATTTCTCACAAGCAAGCAACTCATAATTTAGATGCAGACTTTAGACTTTAATTTTGATACCAACCCAAACCTACCTATTATCCTCATCATGTTAAAAGTGGGTCAGGGATTTCCCCACAAGTAAACTGGGTAAAGGAAAATCATCTTCTTAAAAGAGTATTAACTAGTCTTTCTACTTTTCTTTTACAAATATTGTTGCTGAAGTAAAGCCAGTTTTGACCTCATTAACTTCTTTTGCTGAGGATCACTGTTTCATAAGCCATCTCATGAAAAATAAAAGGCAAAAATGTTCAACTCCAGAGAATACACCCATGTACGTTACTTCCTCCGGCACCTTCCCACAATAACGTTTGTTAATGGTTTTCCATGTGTGTATATGTGTGTAAATAAAGGAATAAGATTAAAAATAAGGCAAATCAAAGCAAATATACATACACACAAACATGTCAAGCAAATAGAAAAGTTTAGTTATCTTTTAAAACATTTCTCATAAAACAGTCGGTCAACAAATATTTATTAAATGCTTACAGTAGGTCAAACACCGGGCCAGAAATTAGAATCCATAGGTGAGTATCATCCCTTTTTCAAGGAGCTTACAGTCTAGCAGCCCAAAAGACAAAGTGGCATGTGGACTAATGAGCACATGTCATCAAAGGGAGGCACACACAGGTGAGAACAGAGGCTTTCCACTGGAAGTTAGTTACCTACTTGGGTCTTGACAAACTGAGTGTTTAGGTGTGGACTTTCCAGAAAAAGAAAATCATCTATGCTAAGTTACAGAAATATGAAAGGGTATAATCTATTTCCAAACCACCCATGCTTAGTCTAGCTGGAGGTTGGGAGAGAATCAATGAGAAGATTAAGAGTGAAAGGGGAAGGAAAATTGACAAGAAAGGAGATGGATCCAATTGGAATCACAGAGGTGAGTCAGGGGCCATCTTGAGACAAGTGAGGGACAGCAGGACTTGAGCAAGACAAATAGGAGTGGTCACGGAATTGAGAGACACGCTAGAGTGATTTTTTTTTTAAACATTCCGTGGTAGGATAGAAAGTAAAACATACAGAAGAGAGGAGGAAGAGGAAAGAGTCTTAGAAGACTTTTCCCCTTTCAGAAACATTTGTCATTTTGTTTATGTACATTTGTTAAGTCCTTCTTGGGTGAAGGGCTGCCCACTTCTCCCCAGATTGAAAGCTCTTTCTTTTATCTCCAGGTCCATCAAACTCTGACAACTTAGTAGTAGTCAAGCAACTGGTGAAAACAAAAGATAAAATTCTAAATTGATTGCTTTGATCGTGCAAATTATTTTAAGCAACTTCATTGACAATGAGTTCCAGTATTTCACTTATAAAAAAATAAATATTTGGTAGAAAGTCGACAGTTTAACATACCGTTTGTCATTCACACTTCAATAGGAACAAGTATAGGTATGAGAGTGGTTAAGATGGAGAAAGAGGAGAATTGAAAAGAGGTATCAAAAAAGAAGAGCAGAGATTGCCCTGCAAGGAAGATAGACAGAAAAAAAGAGAGAAGGGAAAATGTTGTGAAGGGCCAGTTAGAGTTGAGAAGAGGACAGAAGAGGACAGTAAGGAACTATGAAAGGGTATGGTATTCGAGGAATCCCCAAAAAAGTCAGCACTACTGAAACAGGTGACGCATCTTCCTGTTAATGTGGTTCTTATTAGCCAAACTTTAGTAAAATTTGTTTTAAATTAAGGAAAATTTATATACAATGAAATGCGAACATCTTAAGTGTAAAATTCAATGATTTTTAACTAATACATACAACCACGTACCCAACGCACAGAACATTTCCATCATGCCAGGAAGTTCCTTTATGCTGCCCTATAGTCATTCTCCAGCCCTCATAGGCAGCTACTGCTCTAATTTTAATCAATATAGACTTGCCTGTATTTGAAATGTTTATAAATTGTGTCATATGTTATGCACTCTTTTGTGTCTGGATTCTTTCGTTCATCCAAATGTTTTGTTGTTGGAGTTGTTGTGGCTTTATTCTTCAGTGTTGTTCATTATACAGTGGCTTATTCTATTATAAATGCTGAGTCATATTCCAGTATATGAATATATTGGAATTTACCTTCTTCTCTCTTAGGGATATTTGGGCTTTTATAGTTTGGCACTGCTACAGGTAAGTTGCTATAAACATCTTGGTACACTGCTCTTGGTGGCCATATATGATTCAGTTCTCTTGTAGGTACCTACGGGTGAAATTTCTGGGCAATGGATTGATGGAGTATGTTTAACTTTGTAAGAAACAGCCAAATAGTCTTCCAAAGGAGTGTGCTAATTTATAACTCTACCAGTAATGTATGAAAGTTCCTCCATATCATCACATTTAGTGTTGTCAGTCTTTAATTTAGTTTTTCAAATAAGCATAAAGTGGTCTTTATTTGCCCCCAAGTGGAGAATGGTTCAGAGGGCTTATGGCTTGCCGTATCTTTTCATAAGCTCAGTTATTTTGTCTGTTTGTACTGGGTAGTTAACATTTCATTAATGATTTGTATAAACTATTTATGTATTCTGGATGCAAATCATCTGTCAGATATATGTATTGTGAGTATTTTCTCCAGCCTGTGACTTGTCTTTTTATTTTCATAATGGGATCGTCTGATTGACACTTAAAAAATAATCACTTTGGTGAAGTTCATTTTAAAATTTGATTTTCTTTATGCCCATTGCTCTGTTTCTTTTCCAAGAAATATTTGCGTAACCCAAGGTCGTAGGTGTTCTCAACTTTTTTTCCTGAAGTTTATTGCTTTAGATTTTACTTTCAGGTCTACGATCCATTTCTAATATTTGTATACATTGTGAGGTAAATATTTACAGTTAATTTCATTCCATGTGCTTATGCAGTTGCTGTAGACCATTTGTTGAAACAGAATTTCCTTTCTGAAATCAAATTAGTGATTGCCTGATGGTGGGGATAGGAGCAGGGATTGACAGCAGACTTTCAAGGATGATAGAAATATGTTAAATGATGGTCATGATGGTTGCCCAACCATTAAAAAAAAAAAGAAGAAGAATTTCCTTTCCCCATCAAATTGCCTTTACACCTTTGTTTTAAATCAGTTGACATTTTTGTGTAGATTTCTGGACTCTATTTTGTTCAATGGATTTATGGGTCTATTCTTGGGCAAATTTTACCTAATCTTGAGTAGGTTGGTTTTAAAACAATTCTCAAAATCTTATATGAAATTTTCAATTTTGTTAAACTTTTTCAAGGTTGTTTCAACTAATCTAGATACATAATTTATAAAAATTTACAAAATAGTTCGTCATGATTTTGATTGCGATTGCAGTGAGTTTACAAATTATTTGATGAAAAGTGACATCTTAACAACTGAGTTTTTCAGGCCAGTTATGTGATTTATTTCTCAATTTTTTAGATCCTTTTAAATTTATCTTTACAACATTTTGGAGATTTTAGTGTAGAGATTTCAAATGTATTTGATTGATTTTATTTTGAAGTTTTAAACAATTATTAATACAAATTATATTTTATTTTTCAATTATTTGCTACAGCTTTTTAATTATATAAAAATTGATTTGTTCTAGTGAACTTGTGTCCTTGAACTTCTAAAATCACTTATTATTTTTAGTAGAATTTCAGACTCCTTAGGATTTTCTACTGTGCACTCATATCTGCAAAGACAGTTTTACTCTTCCCTTGCAATCATTACACTTTTTTTTCCTTTCTTACTACAGTTGTTAGGACCTTTAATAAGACATTGGTAGAAATAGTTAAAGTAAGGTTGTTACTTTATCCCTAGTCTTAGTAGAAAAGCATTTAATATTTTACCAATAAAAATTATGTTGATTTTTATATAGATGCTCTTTGTCAGATTGAAGATATTTCTTTTTATTCCTAGTTTCCTGTCTTTTTCCTTCATGAATGAATATTTAATTAGATCAAATGCTTTTTCTTCATCTGTTGAGAGGATCGTATGTTTTTCCTGTTAATATGGTGAAATGTTTGATTTTTGGCTATTAAGCCAATTTTGCATTTCCACTTGCTCTTGATGGATGGATGGATAGATAGATGGATAGACAGATATAATCATTGGTGGTGGGAATGTAAAATATTGCAGTCCCTGTAGAAAACAGTACAGCAGTTCCTCAAAAAATTAAACAGAATTACCAAATGACCCAGCAATTCCACACCTAGGTATATATCAAAAATAATTGAAAGCAGGAGCTAGAACATATTTATGTATGCTAATACTCATAACATCATTATTCACAATAACTAAAATGTGGAAACAACCTGTATGTCCATGACAGATGTGATACACAAACAAAATATGATACGTACATACAATTGAATATTATTCAGCCTGAAAAAGAATGAAATTCTCATCCATGGTACAACATGGGTGTGCCTTGATAATATTATGCTAAGTTAAATAACCCAGACACACAAAGAAAAAATATTTTATGATCCATTTACATGAGTTACCTAAAATAGCCAAATTGATAAATTCAGAGATCAGAACAGTGGTTACCAGGGGCTATGAGAAGAGGGTAATGGGGAGTTATTATTTAATGGTACAGAGTTTCAGTTTGGATGATCAAAAATTTCTGGAAATGGATAGTAGTAATTGTTGCACAATAATGTAAATGTACTCAATACCACTGAGTTGTACACTTGAAAATGGTTACATTTTATTTTGCATAATTTTTCAGCAAGAAACAAAAAGTAAAGAAACACTGAAACCAAGAAACTATTTTGAAGTAATATAATATAAAAGAAATTTTTAAGATGCTAGTATTTCTGATAGAATGAATTCTGGAATGAGTGTAGTGGCAGGTCCCTTAGTCCCTCCACCTTTCTTTCTCACCTGCACCAGTTCCTGTAGAGGGGCAACTACAGGGCAAACTAGCTGGCAAAACCTGCTGGAGAAAATCACACATTAATTCTTTGACAAGTGTATTCATATCAGCTGGTCCCTAAGTCCTTCTTAATCACCTTCCCCCTGCCCCATTCTTTGCCATTTTCCAGACCTATGTTCAAAGTCTATCACTCTCTAAAAATTTCAGACCCCATGCCTGTCTTCCTCATGGTCAGAAGTTTCCTTCTTGTTTATTGAGAGAGTAGAGGGTTTCAGTTAAGAAATTGCTCAAATTTCCTCCTCTGTCCTTTACGATTAGGTTACTCCTTTGCTGACTTACCGCTCAGGCTCAAAGAAAATGTTATCTCCCTTCCTTTACAAAAACAGCTATTACTTCTATTGCACTTACATATGCTTGGGCACATATAGGCACAATACATTACCACAGCCAGCTGAGGAAGGTCCTACCAGTATCCCAATTTTACAGATGTGGAAACTGAGGGATAGAGAGCTTTAGCAATATGCCCATGGCTACAGTTAGTAAATATTAGAAATAAGATGAAAACCCAGTCAGGATGCTCTGAACTACCTCTCCTGTAATCAGAGTGTGTTGCATCTTCTTTTAGGAAACCCATTCAACTCAACATGTCTTGAATTTTAAATGTATACATTCTCTTTTCCATTACATTATATTCCCACATTACAGACTGGTTCTCATTCTCCCAATATATTTTGAGTGTACACATACACACACACACACACCCCCGTACCACACAAATAATTCTAGCCTCCTTTCAAAACTATCAATTCCCTTCTCTCCTTCTTTTTCCCTATTAGAAGAGTCATTTGTGATTTTTTGTATTTCAGTTTTAACCTCTGGATACAAACCAATTTCTTGTTCCAAGTCTACCCTAAGACCAAATGAACAAAGGTCAATATTGTCCTAATGGTACAATCAATGAGGATTTATTTTTCCCTTTTCACCCTGTTGATCTCTTTACCACTGTTGGCCTGTTATCCCTTGTTACTCTAACCCTACTTTCACCAATTCTTCTACTTTTTAGAGTATTTTTTCTAATGATCTGTTTTTATTACTCCTTCTTTTCTTAAATATTGATGTTCTCAAGAGTCCTATTTTTTTACTGTCTTTCTTTCAAGTAGCACTCCCAATGTCTGCAAGCTCATTCATCTAAAAGACTTCAGTAATATACAAATATTGGAAAAGGAGTGTTTACCTTCTTGCCCACTTGCCAAGGGATGGCTAAAACAAATTTGGGCAGACTACCTCTAAGAATACACTTAATCCTTGCTTTAATTTGACAATTTTAGGTACCATTAGTCCTTCTTAGTTCACTGCTATGTTCCAGGCACTGTTCCAAGTGCTATGAAAGTTTTAGTTCATTTACTCCTCATGATAATCACATGAGGTAGAAACTATTATTATCCCCACATAAGAGGTGAGAAATCTGAGACACAGAGATGTTAAGTAAGTCACCCAAGGATTCCCAGCTAGTAAGTAGTAGAGCCAGGATTCAAAATAAAACAATGTGGGTCTAGAACTATTTTATTACCAACTGTGCCTCATGATGTTTTAATCAGTAAATAATGTTATTGGCAGGATTGAGACACTAAACAACTGCAGGGGTGCTTTCCCACGGGACCTGCAGCTTCCCTGACCAACTGAAAGGTGATCACGCTGGTTTATCCAACTCTCACACAGATAAGAGAAAGGCAACGGCACTCTGAACTCAATCTTGTAATCACAAATGTCATAAGACTACTTCTTATCCACTGTTGGGTAGATAAGAGAAAAGCCACAGCATTCAAATTAAGTAATGGATTTGGAATAAGAAAAGAAAGTAAAACTTGTAATCTGCCTCCATCCTCTCAGATGTCATTATGTGCAGCTGGAAAATACATTGTCACCTCCTAGAGAACTAACTGGAGAGACACAGTTAACAACCAGATAGATGATTTGTTACTGTTCATCGTACCCTATCACTCCTCCTATATCTTACCCTTCACTGGCTTTCCACTGCACTTGGAATAGATGTTAAACGTATTAAAGTGCACATACATTTCAGCATCATCAGACTCCTGCCAATTTCTCATTCTCTTTGTGTTCACCCCTCTCCCTTGTTCACTGTGGTTCTTCCACCCTGACCTTCTGTTCTCTCTGCCTGGGACACTCATCTACCAATTCTTGGCCAAGGGATGGATCAATTTGACAAGGAAAAGGTAATATTTACCTCATGGAGTCAATATGATCATTCAGCACAACAATGCCCATGAAAATGACCAGGCTCTCCTCCTGGCATTTAGCCAATAGGTAAGAAGTGTTTGTTCTCTTCATTCCCTTCACACCCACAGTGACACTCCCTTCCAAGCCCATGGGTCACACCAAACATGGGAGAAAATAAAAGTTAACCGAAGCAATCTTTTCCAAGTTTCAAATATCTAAGCTACATTCAGCTGTGCCTTCTAAATCCCAGAAAATTTAATGAAGAGGAGAAGAAGGATTTGACAGAGGAAGAAGGGCAGAAACGGGAAACATAAGAGGAAACAGGGAAGAAGACAGAAAAAGGAAAAAAAAATTGCTTCCTGAGATGATACTGACAGACCAATCTAGTTCTGGCTTGGTATCCACTGAAGACACACACAGAATATCGAGATAGCCCTGCAAACTGGAAAGCCTTTCACGGAAAAGTTCTTGTTGACTCTTTGAGACTGTTGATACCTGCTGCCAGGCCCTCTGTGCCTTGACATTATTCAAAAACGAGCAACTCTGTTCTAAGAGTTTTGGCCAACGTGACCATTTCACAGATGCTGTCTGTTGAGGGAACATCTAGTCCCTTATTTTCTTCTTTTTTTCCCTTTGAGTTGAGAGTAAACATGGATAGTTAGAGGCCAAATAACCCGATATTTAGAATTTTATAATTTGGTTATATTGCAGCATTTGTTTACATACTAAAACAATTTATTGGAATTTTGGGAGGAAGATTGTCCCTATAGAAAAAGGCTCTAAGGTATTTCTGGAGGCATATTTCAGATTCCCAAGGAGGGCTTAGTAGGAAATATTTTTTGCTACAATGTTTGACAGGAGTCCAGACTATTCCTGGAACTCTCTTTATATAGAGACAACATACACAGATATCTTTAGAGGTTACCAGTAGGTTTGAAATGAATCTTAAATGTTCCCATTTCAGAGGGCAGGACTTCTAGTCTTAGAGGGCTCACACCAGGCATATTATTTCTCTTCTTAGAGTGTCCCTACTCTAATGTTTGTTTGAGTAGCATGGTATGTTTGTAACAGGAGCCTTGTGTGTCCTAAAAGATGATACCCTTGGGTGATAATTGCCAGGCCGCGGGGTGGATCCAGAATAGATGGCATTGCAGGTAAAAATAAGGATTCAGGATGCAAGATGAGATCGCATAATATCTTGCCTTTAAATCAGCTTTAGCTCACCTACTTACATAATGGTTTGAAAAATTAGTAAAAACTGTTACCAAGTTGATCAGCAATGCTGCCTTTAAATAGCTCTAAGAGAGACAGTTTTGCAGTGGAAGAGTTTTTAACAATCATCCTATGAGTTCAGGTTCAGTGAGGAACAAGGTAGAAAAGGCTGGAATCTTCAGAAATGTGCATCTGTTCTTAGGTTTAGGAATCAGGGACCTGGAGTGCAACTAAATGGGATCGAGTGAGCAGCAACTTGCAGAATCTGAGTCTGTCCCTTCAACATCGGGTTTCGTGAGTGGGAACTCCCCTTCCCTGGCAGGGAGGGCTTTTAGCCCTGGTTCTTCTTGCTGTCCCTCTGGCGGGCACCCTATGTGACCTACCAGCACAGTCTCCTGGCAGCTTCACTTCATCTGGAATTTTATCTCTACCTGTGAGGTGGCCTCTAATGTCATCTTGCTTCTCCTCAGCCTCGCTATGGCTTTAAGGGGACTGGCTGTAATACATTTTCAAAACTGGTTCCAAAGCTCAAGTCATTGAAAGATAAGGTGATTTTCTCCATTGTATTAAAAAACATAGACTATTTATTATTATTATTATTTTTTTTTTTTTTGCCGTGGGAAAGTTGGTAACAAAAATGTCACATGCTAGTGCATTAATAGGGACCCTGATGGATGTGGGTCTGGCACATTCACAGGTTTGCGATAACTCTCTTAACCGAGGGCTCTGGAATCCTGTGGCTTGGCTCTCAAGATGTGGAAGAACGAAGAAAGCCCTCGGAGGAATGCCAGAATCCTAGTCGCACATGAATCTGGTGAGGAATTCATGGCCTGTTTCACTTCTACCCAGCCGTGGTACTCACAAACCTCGCTCCTGCCTGACCGAAGCAGGGCAATTTATAAGGCCATCCCTTTTAACTTGAACCCCTACTGGTTTTTTTACTTTATTTATTTATTTATTTTTGTGGAGGGAAGTCTTCATTTTTTTTTTGTTTCCCCACACGTTCAGTTGGACTCAAGCTTGAATCCAAACAAGACTACTCTGAGCACTACTCCACTGCTCTGTTCCTCAGCTGACTGGGTCCCCGTGTGATGGTGTTCCCAGGGACCCACTGGCTGGGATCCATGGCATTCCACTGGCAGGGCTGCTGACAAAGTTTTATTTATTTATTTTTTTAATGCATTTGAATCTGATGCTTAAGGAAGAGAGGGAGTTTTATTCATAAGAACCTCAGCTTATGGTGGACTTACGTAAGAGTCCCAGGGCATTCTGAAAGCATGGGATTTAATGCTCTCCACTCTCTGAAGGTAAAACAAAACAAAAGACTGATTTCCCGTTTGTGTCTTCCCTTCCAGCTCCCCCCACTCCCTTTGGGAAAACATCACTCTTTCCAAATTGAAGCCTCTCTTCAGAAAAGGAGAAATCAAGTGACTAACATTCTTTCTTTTACAAGAGAAATAAAAATAACACACAAAGAAAGAACATTAAGGGATTTCCTTTCCAGTGATCTTTGACATGTTTTCATGAATCTACCTCCTGACTTCCCTTCTCCCAAGATACAGCTTCTCACATCAGAGTCACATTAAGAATAATAAAATCAATTAATTAGTGAATAAAAATAAGCCAGAAATTGTACATTGTTAAGTTTTCTTTGAAATATGGAACCTTTTACATCCCTCCAAAAATGAATGGCTTTCAGTTTTCTCTAGCAGGAGATGGCATTTATAATGGGACCGAGTGTGAGACAACACAGATAAAAATAGGACTTAACCAACTGGTGTTCCCATTAAGAATATTAATATAATTTTCTTACTATTATTACTAAAAACAATAACAAGTGACCTTTATTGAGCCTTTTCCGTATGCCTGGCATCCTGCCAAATTGTTTACACACATAATCTCATTTAATCGTTGACATAACTCTGTGATGTAATTTAAGGGATGGAAAACTTATAGATAAATAAGTAAAGGGCCAGATAGTGAATGTTTTAGGCTTTGCAGTCACATGGGGTCTCCATAGTCTTCATTGCTTTTGTTGTTTTGTTTTGTTCTTATAACTCATCACAAATATAAACACCCTCTTTTAGCTCCTGGTCTGCTCCAAAATAGGCTGCAAATCAGATCTGGCCTCTGGGCTATAGTTTTCTGACCCCTGATTTTATCACAGTAAAACTTGTATCAGTTCCATTTACAGAGGAGGAAATTGAGACTTAGAGAAATTAAGTAAATCTGCCAAAATTATATGCCTAGTAAGTGACAGAGGACTTCAGTTAACCCTGTACACACTAGTGAAAGTAAACTAACTGTGGTTAAATCTGAGACTCCATGTAAACAACAGATAAATATAGAGCATTTCTAATAAACCCTTAATAGTTAGCTATAATTAGAAATGTGACTAGTGTCAGCTAGTTTATAAATGCCTTATTGGGTAGACTCAAAGATATATCTATTTCCACCTATACTACTGGCACATATAATATCAAATGAAGACTATTTCATGGTCGTGAAAGATCTTACTTTATTCTCTTTTTAGGATACTATCTATGGTATCTTCCTTAGCCTTAGCTAACCTAGTTCTATTTTAATTTTTCCTATTCCTCACTGTCTCCCTTCCTTAAGTTAGAGGCAACCAAAGTAAATAGATATTCAAAATTTCAAAAGTATAATTTAGCTTTGCTGAGAAGGGAAAAAAACAGAGTATGCCTAAGGTTATTTCTTTATTGTATTCCTGAATCCAAAACTTAAATGTCAATTATTCTGAATTTTAATGACTGTCCAAAATTGTAAAAACAAACAAAACAAAACAAAGCAAGGAAAATATAATGAAACATCTATTAAATGTAAGATTTTTTTCAGTAAAATTTGATAGATCAAATTTGTGGTTTGAATATATAGTAATTTTTAATTAAAGCTATAGAAATCAATATATTTGAGATTAAAAATTATGAATAGGTATTTGTAGTGCTTCTTGGCACTGAGGCAACTTTTCCTTTCAAAATTAAAATTACATTGACTATTAAAGAATTGACCCAAAATCTCTACATCAACTTTTAAATGCTCATTGCTCATTATTGAGTATTTTATTGCAGTTTTTTCCCCTAGATTACAATGTTGACTCCAAACATAATAGCAAGGATTAGCTGAGAAATCTAAGGAGTTTGTAAATGAGAGGCATGTCTAAAATTAGGGGGGGGAAAGAATATATCCAACAGATAAAGATCCTTCTTATCTATATTCTTTTTAATATATTTTTAAAACATCCAAACTCAGACTCCACTGACCAATAAACCGATGGAGTAATATATTTTGAAAAATTTCCTAAATACATAATTTCCCCACTAGGAATAAAACAATTCCTTTTATTCTTTCGGGTTTAAAATATATGATTTTACAAACATCCTGCCTATGTGTTATCTAATATCCAGAGTGCATCAACAAATAATATTCAGTATATACTTAGAATTTTTTGTTTTTAATTTTTCTTTGGAATAAAACTAAGCAAAAGGAAACTTACAAGCATGTATACACAAACTGGCCGTATTCAAAAAAACACAGGAAACTGGACACACAGGAGAAGGAGAAAGAATTTCAGATTTCTACCACGGCTCAGTTTTCCGTGTGTGACACTGCTGTGTGTTGTCAATCACAGGAGGGCCAGGGGTGCTTAGGAGAGCAGATGGCAGCTGGGGTAGGCCAGACAGGAGAGAAAAAAAGGTGTGGCCACCCAGGAAGTGCTGGTTAATTCTGCAGCTTGTTCATCTCACCTTCAAATGAAAAAAAAAAAATAGTAATTATACTATTATTACAGGAAGGTTTGTGCCAATGGTCAACAGTGCAGCCCACTCAGGCACTTCCCGCCCAAGGCAGGATGCAAAGTATAGAAGCCAGGAGAGCCGTTGGGTGGTCTCATGGGACCTGAGGAGGTGGCAGTGCAGTGGGGCCGCAACCACCCTGGGACGGGCAGTGTCCTTGAAATCAAAACAAAACCCAGTTAAGTCTGCAGACCAGACGCAGTTTCTCCTTCAAGGACCTGGTACTATTTGAAAGATAGGTGAGATGCAGGACTCTTGATCGGTATGAACAGACGCTGCCATGGAGAGCAGCTGTTCTTGCTTCTGATCGTGGAGTGATAAAATAAAAAGGCTTCCAGAGAAGCGGGAGGAACAGAGCTGAGACTCATGAATGCGGACTCCTGAAACTCTGGGAAATGGTAACAAGGGGATTATGCATTATGGAATCACCTAAAGGATTATCTTCGAAAGCCTCAAGTCATTATGGCAGCATTATCAAAACCTGGCTATCTTATTTGTGGAAAAAATTTGAGGAAATGGCAGATCAAAGAATAATATATCAAGAATACCTTCACTCTTTGCACCAAAGAGCAAAATAATTTCGATTTCCTGTACCCGTTGCTTTTGTCATTTCTATTTTGTGTGTGAGCATGCTCAGCTTGTATCTGTTCAGTTTTCCTAAGTGTGTTGCCAAACGTTTGAACAGCATTTTAAAAATACTCCCACAGTGCCATGAGTCAGTGTTCTGCACACAGTAAAGAGGCATCCACACACAATGGGAAGGTCATGAAGTTTGAATTCATAGTTCCTACATCCACAGACTTGACACCTCTTACACGGCTCTACCTGTCTGTCCCCACTTGCATTTGTGCAGTAAAGTAATGTGGAGGGAAGTGGGCAAAGCAGAAACAAAAATGTGGCAGGTAGTACAAGCGTTATCCCAAAGGGGGAAGGGAAAAACCCTAGTTCTTGTTAAACCTAAAAGACAAGAATTCAGATGGGAGACAAAGCATTGTGTAGCAAAAGATTTTAAAGGACTTACTAGCAAAGAGAAAGTGCACCTCTATGAATAGGGGGCAGGCTGATCTAAGAGAGGAAAAGCAGTGGTCTTTGCTTGGTCCCCTGTCTTATACCTTCACTTGGAGGTGGTCTCTGATTGATGGCTCTTGCCTGCAGAGGGCTTAGTCATGTTCGGCCCCTTTTGCGCATGACCTTACCCATAATGCACACAGAAAAACCCATGGGGGTGTCTAAACTGCAATGCTAATTATATCACAATGAGCACTAGGTCATGTCCAGTTAGGTCCTTGTTGCTATTGTGCAGTTATGGGCATTGGGTTATAACCAGTTTCTTGATGACACTCATTTAGAGGAGGTAAAGACCCTTTATGCTGAAGGTGGGCATACCACCATCCTCCAGACCATCCTCCCTCTCCTCCACCTTATCTGTCCGGTGCCCCCGCTTATCTAACTACCTAACACAAGGAGTGACTTAGGAAAAAGCTCAAAGGTGAGGAGGAGAGAGAGAGGATAATGGGAAGAGTTTCAAGAAGTGAAAATAATTTGCCAATGGCTGGAGGGAGTGGGGAGTGAGGAGGGCCAGAGGTGGTAGAAAATGGTGAGGCTGCCTGAACCTGTCCTGGAGGCCCTTCTGAACCAGGTGAGGGCTTGGGTTTGGGCTTTCCCACGAGGGCAGAGGGCAGCCATCAAACGGTTTTAGGTAGGAAAACCCGAGATCCGAAATGAATTCAGAAATGTTCCATTTGGGTGCAGTGGGAGCAGAGGTTGGAGAGAAGATGGTCTTGAGGCCCAGAGGTCAGTATGGAGGCTTTTGCAGAATCTAGAAAAGGAATGATGGTAAATTGAACAAGATAGTAGAAGAATGGAGTAAACTGAACTGGGACTAGGACACTGGAGTGGGTGTGGGGAAAAGAGAAAGAGTGACGTCCACCTTTGTGGTTTCAAATTGAGAGCACAGCAGTTAGCGCCAGTTTGAGGGAAGGAAGAATTGTGTATTTTCTGAACTGTAGCTTATGCTTTGGATTTGTCTGAAGTTACAGCTTCCAGGATCATCCACCTCCCCTCAACCCTTTCCTTAATTATTAGAGGATTCTGCATAGAGATTGGTTATTTGTATTGAAATTAAAGTGTGCAAAATACGAAATTCTCTAAATTATCATAATCAGTAAATCTAATCGGTACCAATTAAGACCTCGAATTCTGCCTTCCTTAAAATTAATCTTTTTCTTTTAGGAAATAACTCTGAAGCAATATGCAAACCAGTACCGTCTTACTAGCTTGTAAAATATAGAAGTGTTTACGAAAGCATTTTCTTTTCTCAATTTTACCTTCTACTAAGTCAATCTTTTCTTTATCTGATATTTTGTGTTAATAATGTCAATAATATTTGTGTCAAATAATATATACATGTGCACATATAATATGCATGCATAGCTATAGGTAAAATTCATAGCATTCCAAAATTGCAATTTCAGTGTTTTTGCACCAGTTCCAAACTTTCTATTCACTTTAGAAGCCTTCCTGCAAGACACAAAATCCATTGTGCAATATTTTTTTTTAAGCCAGACTGCAGGAGTGCAAAAGTATACACTGTTTCCTTCAAAAATGGAATCATCATTCACAGATGTAGATGTGTACTTGTTATGCCAAGATGAGACAGATGTGGTTCTATTCACTCAGGGACAGGTGCTGCGGAAAAAGAGATAAAACATTTGTAGAAAGTGTAAGCAACGCATCGCTGTTGCTAAATAAATAAACTCTCTGCCAAAAAAGTTTATTTGCTTATCTCTTCTTATTTCTTCTGAATGTTTATTTTAAGATCTGGTAGAGCTAAACTCTATTTCGTTTTCTTTCCCTGTATTAGTCAAAAATGTACAGTCTGTACATATGTGTTTGAATATGTTCCAAAAGAATAAGTGGCACCGACAGCCCCACATGCCGTTTGATACTGATAGTAATTAATATAAAGCCAGCTGACCCCCTGACACACCCCCACAATTTGACACATTTAACTTCTGTCAAGATCATGTTCAAAGTCCTTATAACAGAAATCGGGTTAAAATGGGGCACATGAAAACACTAGCAGTTTTGGAAGGAAAGACCAACTTCATGTTATTTTTCCGAGAAGCATTTTGGTGAGCTACAGACGGAGAACAGTACATGGAGTCGAAATCTGCAGCTGCTGGGCTAGGGCAAGGATTTTAAATATTCGTATTAATTCTGACTCCAAAAGAAAGATCGGGTGGGAATCAACAGCTGGAGAGGAAAGGCAAGTGGAAAAGATGATTTTGATTTTAAATGTTTTAATCATAATGCAAAGTGGAGAACCAAGGAGAGCGATCTGCAGCTGGGCGAAGGGAGGCGGAGGGCTAAGTTGGAATATTGTCCTCCTTTTAAACATGCAGCTTTGGGTTTCCTAGGACTCAGGGGGACCAGGAGACTTGTGAATACATAGAAAGACTCTATGAAGCTTGAAGGGGTTGTAGATAGAAAACTCAACCCGTCCATGTTGATATATACGTATTTTTAATGACAATAAGGATAGTTAGTAAGTATAATGAGAATCATTCCAAGATTGAAAAAAAGCAGAAAACACAGAAAAGTGTTGGCTGGCCTTAGGGTGCTCTAATATAAACAAACCTCCTGATTATCCGATAGTCTCCTCGTGTATAAAAGACTTGTATTTTTATTCTTTAAGAACTACACTGACCATTGAAATCATAGTGAATGAGATGCATGTTTTGGGTTGATGATTTGAAGGTAATTTAGGTGATCTCAGAACTCGGAGAGTCACGTCAGGAGTACAGTCAGGGCTTAGTCAATGTTTGAGAAATGAAAATAAAAATTAGTAAACAATCATTAACCCATATTTGAGATACAGAAGGACTAAGCATGTACTGAGCCTGCAGTAATCTCCAAAAGTTGTTTTGTTTATTGGCCTATTATTTACATATTTGTCTTACAAAACTGTCAAGGAAACCCAACTGAAATTAAAAAAAATTTTTTTTTTTTTGTATTCTGAGTAATGTGAGTCCAAAGTGTGAATCTTCCACAGCATATTGATGATATTTAAGATACGATTTAAGAAACCCCAAATATATATGTGGGTGTATGTTGATAATGCCCATAATAGGGTAAAACGTTTGAGGGATTAACCTCAGCTAAGTAATCATTTTATTTTAATACGAAAATGTAAGTATAAAATAAATTTCATACTGCCAAATTGAAGAAGTCTTCGTTTGGCTGAGGACTTTTCACTATTTTAAGTTTTGTGTTTTTTGTGGGGTTTTTTTGTTTTTGTTTTGCTTTTTAATGAGAAGTGATTTATTTTTAGTCTCAGCCTTCTTTCTGTAATGATAATCCCCTAGATACAATACATAGCTTGTCAATAACTGGTTGTGTCTTATGTCTTGCCAAATGAAAAACTGAATTCAGGACCATGTTAAACAGTGGTTTAAGCATCCACAGAGTGATCAATGTTCAGAAATGGGGGGCGGCGGCGGCTGGGGGCAGAGTGGGAGGGGCGCTGCACAGGGATCTCCCTTTCATTTTTCTTAAGTCAATTTCACTCATCAGGTGGGGGCTTTATCCATGCTTTTCAAAGCTGGGCCAATGAATCCAGCTTAATACAAATATTTCCCTTTGTAGGCAGAATAGTCAAAGCCTTAACTGGTTTAAATCCAAGTAAGAGATTTTACTCGGTCTGAATGCCAGAAAGCGTACAAAAAACAATTATCAAGGGCATAAAATTCGTCTTTATCTCCATCACGAGGCACTGAGTAGCAATGGGTATCCATTGTTCACTGTCATTCTGTATATTCTTAGCAGCTCTCTAATTCTAAGTATGCTATTTTGTCTTATTTTTGACAATTTCTGTCAATATAAGCCCTGAAAGTAGGTTGTATTTTTCCCTTTCAGTGAAGCCGGAAGAAGCAAGTATATAAAAAATACTGATACTTCCTTACATTTATATTTTGTACAACCCAGCATTGATTTGCTCCTTATTTAAGCAACATTTTCTTGATAAATTAAAAAAGCAGCAATAGCCATTACTGCAGGCTATATACAGCCTCTAATATCACTTAAGCATATTACAGAATATAATATCTGGTACTTAACGACTAACTTGCATATGAAAGCTCACATAATGTCTCATAAAACCCTTAAAATGGCTTCAGTTTAAGAGTCTCTTTAAAAAAAAACACCTTCAGGGAATATTGTAAATGAAGTAGCACTCCAGCCTTGGAAAAAAAATTCACACACTTGCAGAAATTTTTAATATAAATTGAACACATTAAAAATTAATTTTGCATGACCATTTCGCATTGCGGTGCCAATGCATAGTTAAGATAAGGCCTTAACTCTTCTTTGTTTAAAGTAACATGGACGCTCTTTGCTTTCTCTCTTTGCTTTCATCTGTACATAATTATTATTTTCATTAATCAGAAAATGGACCCCCATTTTCCTATTCTGACAGCCTCCGCTGGAGTCGACGGAAACCCTACCTAAGTCACCAGGGTAACTTAACCATAAACTTCTAGGAAACTCATTAAAGAAAGGTGTGAGCTGACAATTAACCAAGGCAGTTTCCATCATCCTTCTGTTTTTTAAACTGAGGGGCTTTGGAGAAAAAGCTTACTCATCAGTAAAGTAGCTTTGCCCTGGGAAGTAAACCTGAACTGGCTTTGCCATCCCTCTTCTCCCCGCAGACCCCTGATCTGCCGCTTCTCACTCGGTTTCAGCTGGGCCAGTTGTCTGCTGGAAGATGTGTGTGCTTCTTAGCACTAGTATTAGAGGAGTAACGCAATGTACATTCTCTGTTAAGATATTTATTCTCTGATGGAAATAAAAAGGGGGAAAAATAACAGCCCACTGCCCCTTTTTGTATATGCGCAGGTTTTTTTTTTTTTTAATTAGTCTCATGACCACAATTTTGCAACAAAAAACTCCCAAGGAGGGCATCAGTTGCAATAAGACATTGACAAATGTCTCCCTCTGCGGAGAGCTGGCGTTGCATAGACCTGACATGCTGTAGTTTTCTCTGGTTCTGACATGAGCGGCCAGAGCATGCCAGTGCGAGTTTAGAGGGAGTCATGGGGGTGATTCACAGATTACATCTCAAGTGATCAATTTTAAAAAAGGTGGGGAAGGAGCCGACCTAAGAAAGTGCCCTAGACTTTGGGTCAAAGGTGCTATATAAATCTAGCCAACAAAACAAAGAAAGAAACCCAGGGCCCATTTTCTTTAAAGACACTTGCATTCTATTCTTGCATTGTTTGAATCAGATATTTTGTTATGCAAATCTTAAAAGCTGAAAATAAAACAGGAAACCTCAGGCTTAGTTCAGAATCTGTGGTTTAATTTACTGAGACAGGGATAGAAAGTTTTGGGTCAGGAGGACAAGTTTTACAAGAGCATTTTCTCAGCTTGCTCAGGCTTCCAGAGGTATTGTGAATACTACAAAATATATTCCCTAGTTCTCTCCTAATTCTTACACTCTGTGTTAATACAACTTATATAAGCTACAACAATAAGACAGACTCCAAAGCTATCGAGAAGACATACCTCGCTGACTGTCAAAAAAAAGTATTGGACTGTGGTGATGTCCTATCTTGAAAAAAATCGTCCAAACTGTAAAAATGTAGTGAAGCCAATCTGTCTGGAAGAATTGGCAAGAAATGTCCAACTGCTTGCCGACACGTACACACCTTCTAACGTCCTCACCTAACGCAGGCATCATGTTACCCACCAAGCATCAGGTACTGCAGGCTTGTTTCCAGAAACCTGCAGCCTTATTTTGCATTGAAATGTTTCCAGTTAGACAGATTTCAACCATCGGTTTACAGCAAAGCAAGAAACAATCCCCTAAACTCTAACTACGTTCATGTGATTACAGTATGTTTCTTTTTTTTTTTCCTTTTTCTTTTCCTTTTTATGGGAAGGTTATGACCAGGGTAAAGACTGTTTATAGTTCTGGGTGCCCAGAGTAGTGCAAAATCTCCAAATGCACCAAACTCAAATATGTGCAAAGGCCAGGAAAAGAATCTATAGAGAAACATCTGTGGTTTTAGTAATTCTCAGTAAACAGCCATGTGAAGTAAATTTTTCTCTCATTCTCTTTCTTCGTCTGTTTCTCTCTTCTCTCATACACACACACACACGCACGCAGTCAATGGCAATCTGTGAAGTCCAAACTAGAAAAAAGGCATGTAAAATGATTTCTACATTTCTGGAGGGTATCTTAATAATCAGCTGGTATTAAAATGCTCAGCTACTACTGGAAGCAATGGAGATACAAGTGTCTACCTGGTTAAAATAAAAGTAAATTTTAATTGAACTATTACTTATTTAAAACCGTAGAACCCACAAGGAAGTCAATGAAATCAAATATTTAAAACCTGTTTGGATGCCAACACCCAGAATAACCTAGTTTTCACATAAAGTTGAGAAAAACAAAGAGAAATCTTTTAGGATTGTTCTGATGTCTCCAAAAGTAGTTCCAAATGGCTATGAAACGACTAAGGCGGAAGTGTGACCCTGAGTTCTTAAGTCTCCTTCCAACTCTGCTGCTTCTAGGATCAGGAGAATTAGGCAAAAATAAGCGCATGACAAGCATGATATGTGTGAACTACTACCACATTTCTGGAAGCTTATATATGGAACTGTGGACATACATTTTTATTATGTAAATGATAATAAAAATTCTGTCCAATGGAAATTTTGTGATTAAGATGTAAGTTATAAGATTAAAAGTGACACATCTATACAGACATTACAATATGTCCCAAGCTGCACTCTTCTCTCTTCAAACAAAATATAACCTCTGGTCACCCTGATTCCTAATGGAGTATATGCTTATGTTTCTCCTTAGAATTGTGAAGAAATTTAGGTGCTGCTGAGACCCAGTTGGGTATAGATAAGATTGGAAGAGGTGATAAAGAACATACACACAGAGATCATTTTGTAAATCTCTCCCTCCACCCTCTTTCTGTGATTCACAATTGGTGGAAAAGTGTTGTGGACTGAATTGTCCTCCCCTAAAACTCCTATACTGAAGTCCCAGTCCCTTGGTATCTCAGTATGTGAGAAATAGGGTCATTGTAGGTGTCATTAGTTATAATTAGGTCACACTGGAGTAGGGTGGGCCCCTAACCCTGTATGAGGGATGTCTTTATGTTAGACAGTTAGGTAAGTGGGGGCACAGGCAGATAAGATGGAGAGGGAGGATGGTCCGGAAGATGGTGGTATGCCTGCCTTCAGCATAAAGGGGTTTTGCTTCCTCTAAATGGGTGCCAGCAAGAGACCAGTTGGAAGTAGATAACCAACTTGACTGCATGTTAGTGACAGGGTCCTGACTCAGTATAACCCAGTGATCATTGTAATATTAATTAGCAGTGCAGTTTAGGGCCCATCATGGGATTTCCTGTGTGCATCATGGGTGAGGGCGTGTGCAAAAGGGGGCAAACAAGACTAAGCACTCCAGGGGCGAGAGCCGTCAATCAATTGAGAGATCACCTCTAAATGAGGGTGTAAGAGAAGGGGCAAACAAACACCACTGCTGTCCTTCCTTGGATCAGCCACCTTCCATTTTTGGAGGTGTACTTTCACCTTGCTAATGAAATCTTTAAAATCTTTCACTACACAATGCTTTCATCTCTCGTCTGAATTCATCTCTTTCAGGCGAGACAAGAACCGAGGCTTTTTCTCTTCCCCTTTTGGGGTAGGACTTATAAATAGAGGAGATTTGGACACGTGCATACACACACACACACACTCCACCAGAATATCACGTGACCATGAAGGCAGAGATGGGGTGATGTGTCTACAAGCCAAAGAATGTCCAAGATTGCCACCAAACCACCAGAAGCTAGAGGAGAGCATAGAACAGATTCTCCCTCACAGCTCTCAAAAGGAACCAACCCTGACAACACCTTAATCTCAGGCTTCTAGGCTCCAGGACTGTGACACAATAAATTTCTGTTGTTTAAGCCACTTGGTTTGTGGTCCTTTGTCACAGCAGCTTTAGGAAACTAGTACAGGAGGTTTCCATCATTTTGGGTTTCTGGGTCCACTTTCCAGACAGGGGTAAATACAATAACAGAACATAAGGGCAAACTAAGGCTTTATAAAGGACATGATGCCCCATGAGTGTCTGAGCAGTGAGTGCTAACAGTGTGGCAGACGTCCACAGGAGCAATTTAAGAAAGTTAACTTGGCCTCAGGGAAGACAACAACCATATAATAATAGTATAAAAATCAGCAAATGAGATGTTGGGACTATTGTTTATTTGTTTGTCTGTTTGCCTACTTTTTCCAGGGCTTTTACTGATGTAAGGAGCAAGAGGAACTATACACATCAGAAGCAGGCAAGTCCAGAGGACAGAGTTCCTGCTTGAGTATTTAATAAGTATTTGTGAAATGAATGAATGAAAGAACAAACAATATCCAGCAAAGCTTCAGAGAGGAGGTAACACTTTAAGTACTATTTGTCATGAGTGGGCAACAAATCATTTTACACAAAGCCAAATTAAAGTAAAAATAATTTTTCCCCAAACATGGTAATTGTGGTAAATTTCTAACTAGGGGGAAAAAAAGACTTAGAAGAGTTTCACAACCTTTGGCGCCAGGTGGTTTACACAAAGGGTAAAACGTGTTATCAATACTCACTGTATACTGTGGCCTAGTTATATATGGTTTATTATTTTTAAATTTTCATAAAATATAATCATAATAAATTAGCACATAGAATACTATTGAATCTTGGAAAGATTCTCAATAGTAGAATAACAGGAGGCAGGTAGGACTTTGGCATTTACGTGTTCTCTGGAAGGAAGAATGTGGATCAAACCAGATAGAATAGTGAGCTCTGATTTCCCTTCGAAGTCTTTCTCTAAAGGCAAATTATTTCTATGTGACACACTCAATACCCATATGCATACAAAGGTATCCATCCATAAGGACACAGGCAATATGTCAGAACAATCTGGCACTTGCTGAGAACAAAAGGATGCCTTTGAGGACCAATTTGGAGTGCTTCCCCCACCCCAGGGGGCCTGCTAAAGGAAGAAGAAAATTGAGTTCTCTCTCCCTTCTTACTCCCATAAAACCGTGGTAAAAGACTACATATATATAGTTATTAACAGGATCAACATTCTGTTTCCCTTCTCCCCTTCCCCTTTTAAGGTCATTATAGATAAAGAAAAGCAAAATAAATCAACTCTCTTCTTTAATAATTTAATGGGATATAAGAAGTTCCTTGAAGAGAAAAATTATAATAAGTGGGCTGGGGTGGGTAGAATCCATGACTTAGATAACTGTTTCTACTCATTGGAGTGTGTCCCATTCTGTGTGCTACAATACCATGCAGGAAATTTAATCATAGAGATAAACCAGGAAGCAGCTATAGTACCTCCACACAACATAAAACATTCATATATTATAAATAAATGATATATGGTATAAATACGATTGCTTAGTGACTAATGGCTTACACTCAGGCTGAATCTATGACCTGTGTAAAAGATTTCTGGCATGTAAAGGGAAATACACACAAGAGTATTCCCTTGTTTGAAAACTTAAAACGTGTATGCTCATTAAGCAGAAACATCAAAACAAAGTTCAGACAAAAGCCAAAAAGAATTTCATTCTACTTCAGATTTTACTTGGATTAAAACAGTGCACTTGTACCAATAAACATAGACATTCAACCTATCCAAAACAGACGAAGAATAGGGAGAAAAGAGAGTGCTTACAGGAAAGACAAATATACCTTGGATAAATATATATGTGTATATATAATTAATTCACCCCCTTCAATGCTTCATTGATTTTCTAACTTTGAAGTTCTGTCATCTAACTGCCGGGGACAAACCACTGGCAAAATTTGCTCCCAAAAAGGGGAAGAAAGAATGATACTAATTTGATAAAAGATTAATAGAATATCACTTAACTTTAACCTTAAATATATTATTCACTTCGGAAATAGTGTCAGCAATATCACTACAGCATAAATATTAAATCTTTGTCATTCTCTCACTTACATCTACTTATGAGTTTATTTATCCAGCCCTCGAGAATTACAGAAGATATACTTTTATGTAAACAACTTTTCACATTTTTGTTCCATAGTAGCATTTGAACCACAAACTTAATTCAGTTGCTCTTAACAACCTCAAATGGAATATCTATTTTTTCTTACTCAGAGCCTTTAAGAATTTCTATGTTCCAAACAGCAGACATAGAACCAGGAACCTCGAAACTGAAAGGAAGCATTAACACATTCATCCTACACGAGACCATCCAAGATGAGGGCTCATCGAGGTCCCGTTTCACTTGAAGACCTGTCTTCAGTGGTTGCTCACATATAGTTAAAATAGAAGCGTCTTCCATAAGTGAATTATGAATCCTTCCGAATTACACCATCCATTTGTGTTTCAAAGCTGGCAATCTGAAAAAAAACAAAAAAACCAAAAAACCGATGATTACTCGACTGGTCTCTCACCTTGGCTGTCTTTGTTCTTCTTTTCTTTGAAAATGAATTTAATGAATTTGACAGGTTACATTTGAGAATAAATTCTGAAATTTTAGATATTTTCTTCAAAACATACTTTGACATCTGTGAAAATCAGGATGCCCCCACACACGTAATATGTAGGGTAAAAGGATTTGGATAAACTCTACCAATCCTTATTAAAAGGACAGAGACTGCTCCGTTTTAGACTGGGAGGCTACAGAGGATGTGCCGTCATTTCTTCTTACTGCAAACGGCAAGCACCCACTGACAGAAACATTTCAGGCTACGTTGCTTGGTAGAAAAAAAAATCAGAGCTAGTATCTGCCTTTCTCTATGTCCTTATGAGATTTAGGGGTTGGGAGAAGGGTAAAAACAATAATAGCAGAAGTAGATCCAAAGTACTTATAATTCCCAATAAAACCTCCATGAGAGTGTCATTTCCAACAATTGTTTTATTCCCTCTCCTCTCTCCTTTTGCTAAGTGCAGTACATTCCTCTGCTTCAACTAGTGGCTCTCAACTGTGGCTATACATTCCACTTACCTGTAGAACTTTTAAAATAAAAGAGGGATGAGTACGCTGGGGCTTAGGTCCGGGTAGCTTTAAAAGGGCATCAGGTGATCCAACGTTCAGCCAGGGAGGAGGACAGCTGTATTAGACCAATGGTTTCCAGAACTTACTGATAACCAGAAACACCTGGGAGCTTTGTCAAAGTATTGCTCCCTGTGCTACTCCACCCCCACCCTCCTTCCTACCTATGAAATTGGATTGGAATTCCCAAAGTATTTCAGTTTGTGTTCATTAGCAGTTCCTCTATTACACTGGAGAGTCACCACCTTTAGGAATCATTGACTATACATTGTAATTCAACCAAAAGGAAAATAGTAGTTCTGATCAAATCCATCTATTGATATTGCATCAGAACGACAGATCATTTTATCTAAACTTCATGGTGAAATCATGTATGCTCTTACGGATCCATTCAATAAATACAGTGTTTCTACCATGTGCTGAACCCCTACATGGGCTTCAAGAGACCTCTTTTGAGAACCTCTGTAGCCGCTCCACACTGAGTTGCTTGCTCTCTTCTGTCTGTCCTATCTGCTAACTCTGCTATGGAACATATCCCCATGGATTATCTTCATGTCCAATTGTATAAATTCCTGAAGAGAGGTCCTCGGCCTGTTGTGTGATAACAGCTTACTGGGTGCCGGGCCCTAGAATGAGTGCTTTACATGCATTAACTCAATGATTTTTTTCAGAGCCTTAATTTCCTCATATGTAAAATGGGCAGTGGGGTATCTCTTTCAATTTAAACAAGCTAGTTCCAAACTGATGGGAGACTTTTCTGCTAATGCTCAATAGACTGAGGCCCTGAAACTCCAAAGTTGGGGGTGTGAGAAGAAGAACCTGGTGGGTTAAATCACTCAAGGGGCTCCTGTCCTCTGCACCCTTGGCAAAAGTCCTACCGCTGCACGTCAGACAAAAAAAGCAAGGGAAGAATTTTACTGACTTAAGGCAGAAGGGTTCCCACATTTTCTCAAACCCAATTAGAACTCGTGCTACGGTTACATGCCTTGGAATTTATGACCAACCTTGAGTTGTTCATAAGTGAACTATTCAAGGTATCCAAGGGGCCTGCTCATTCAAGAGAAGAGAGTTCATGGAGAGAATTTGTTTTCTCGTGGATGTATCTATTTATAGTTTTATTACTCATGCATACTTAACATCACCTTTCCTATAAAATGTCCATTTAGAACTACTGCTTTGATCTCAGGCTCACAAATCATGAAACAACTGTATTCAGATTCCCTGTATGATTCTTTTGTTGTGGGTGATTAGGTTCTCGTCTCATCACACAAAGAATTCAGAGAGGAGATACGAAGTCAAAAAAGTAAATAGAGGATTTATTAAGGGATGGACAGTACACTCTCAAGGGGAGAGCAGGCAGGCTCAGGTGAGCAGCTGCCCTGAGTTTCTTAGCAATTTGGTTACACAGAGTGTAAAAATGAATGAGCAGAATATTCATTGGAGAGGGAGGGGTTTGGGGTCTGGGTCATAGTCCCTGATTTTCATCCCAGCTCCACCTATGCAAGAGGAGGAGGAATTTTTGCCCTTATTTAATCTGGATTGGAAGTGTCATGACCTTGGTGCATGATGGGTACTTCTAATATACAAGGTTAATTTTCCTGTAATGAGGGCATAATGAGCACAAGATTACACTGGGACACTGGAGATTCCTGCCTCTTCTCACCTTCCTCTGCCTGCCTCCAGGACACTTGTCACCCCCAAATGTGTGATCTCATATCAGTTTCGAGGTTCCTGCTTCTCTCTGCCCAAGGACCCTGTTGTTCACATGATGTATGGTTTCCTGCCACTTGGCTCATGCTGCCCTTTCTCTTTCTGCCTGCTCTGACACTTTGACTACAGTATCTTCTTTACAACTAGAATCACTTTTCAGAAAGGCTTAGTTTTACAAAGCACCCCGTCTCCACTGCCATCTAAGTTACTTAAGATGCAGCACTTTTGATCTGTGTACAGTACTGTTGCTGTACACAAGGACCCACTGGAAAAACATTCAGCCATTTGGGCACTTTTATTTCCTAGGTGTGAAGTCTTATAAGAATACGAAGACCTAGGCCTTTTTCTCTGAAATTCTGCTTATGCCTTTTCTTTCTGTTGAGGATGGGATACATGTTGGCTGGAGACCAGATAGGAGAGTGGAGTTGGGTCAACAGGGAAATAATTACTGGGGAAAAGGTCACAAGCCAGAGTTCTCTAAAAATAAGATTTCCAGTGCCCTAAAACTTTAAGAAAAAGTGAGGAAAATTATCTATATGAGCCTAATTTGATTAAAAAGATTCTAAGAAAATACTGATTGTAGACATTTACAATTAATTCATTAATTATATGGAAATATCTGGGCACAAGCATTTCTGACTCATCTAATTCTAAAAGAATCCACAAAGTTTATATCTGCCGCAACAGGGCACTGTGGAAGCTAGTGATTCTCAAAGTGGGTTGCCTGGAGCTGCAGATTCCATAGCACCGGTGTATCTGTTAGAAATGAAAATGCCCAAGCCCAGCCCAGACCTACTGAACAAGAATCTCTGTGCATGGCGCCCGGCTATTTGTTTTTAAACAGGCTCTCCAGATCATGCTCATTCCTGAATTTTGAGAAACAAACCACTCCAGCCAGATAGTGTCTTTTCCAGCTCAATAGAATTGGAGCAGAAGAAAAAGGCATAACCTCCTTCCTAGGGTGAATACATTTTCGCACCCAACTCAGTGCTTTTCTTTTTCCTTAATCAGAGAGGCTCAGAGAGGAGCATGCGGTGAGAAGGCACCGTTAGGCTGCTACAGCAAGCCCAGCACAACTCCACAGCTACCTGCGGCTCCACTCTTGCTACAGGTGCGTTCAATATGCACGAAACATCAGACTCCTTATGCCTAATCTAGATCGTCTTTCTGCAAGTTAAACTTTCCCTTTGTTTGCAGTGGAAAAGAATAGCTGGTGAGTAAAATTAGTATGAAAAATGTTCTTAATGTCCATGATTTAAGTCATTCCTGAGCTTTTTTTCTTCAAACTAAAACACACTTTTTTCTTTCTGTCTTTTGAACTATTGTCCTACTACTTAAGTTAGGAACATCTAAATTAATTATCTATTTTTTAAATCTGGAATTTATTTTGAAAAAATAAAACCCTTAGGTCTTGCTAGACGTAGAAATTGCTGCATGCTCGGGAGATAAACACAAACTCTCCAAGGGAACCCCGATGACTTCCAAAATGTGCCTACTTTTCACCAGTTCCCACTGTATCATCGCCATTATATTGTTTACTACTTACACTTTTATTTTTATTTGTCTGTATTTTGCTCATGTTTTGGGAAAAAAAAATCCACATTTTTGGACTATCCTGCTGGCATCCGCCCTGCTGGTAAAGCACCCTAATTTCTGTGCTAGTAACACTTCACAATTTTCATTCTTGTGCCTTTAAGTGGTAATGGCCGCAGCCCTCTCCCAGGTGTGGATTGTAATTCAGACGGGCCAATCAGATTGCTGCCTCCGCCCACCCACTCTATTTGGATCAGGGATAAGCACTTGACTTAAATCAGGCCTAACGGAGACATGGAGGCTCAGATCCTCTGTTTAAAACTTTTGAGGAAGGGGTACATTTTTCCAGCTGGAATTGCCAAAAGCAGGACCGAAAGTCGAGAGCTGTTGGAAGCCAGCTAGCCACCCTGTCTGGAGAACCCAGCAGCAGTAGAAGCAACGCAGAGAAAAGCAGAGCCGAGAGGCGGAAAGACTCCTGAGAAGGCCCGAGGACAGCCGCGGAGCCAACTGGGACCAAACTCAGGTAAACGAGCTACTTTTTAAAATTATTCTTTCTTAAGCAAATTTATATTGCATTTCTAGTCACTTTAACCTTATGTGCAGGACATTGTAGCTAATTAGTGTACAAAAAAAGGAAAGAAGAAAAAAAATCAACGAGTCTCGATTTTTGAAATGGGCAGCGGCGTGGAAGGGGTTTTTTCTTTTTCCCTGAGACTTTGACAAAACTAAACAGGACAGATTTGGTGAATGTTGTGTAGGGCTAGGTGGAATGGGAAAAAGTATGTTTGGTTTTGAACATTTTTATTTAACTATGTCTATGGAATATTTGAAAGAAAATATCTTATAGGTCATTGATTGTACACGTCTCTAGCCCTTGCAAGATGTCGAGGCTAGATGTAGGTGTTCGGGAGTCATTGGGAAGTAGATGGTAGCTGATGTAAGAAAACCAGAGTATGAAGGGTGCCCAACGTTTCTTAGGCCATTATTCTACCTCAAATGGCTCCAGTAAAGTAGGATAATGACAGAAAACATTTGGCTTGAAAACTAGGACTCACCGACAAAGCAAAGCAGCTGTGTGTAATGAAGTGCTAGATAAAGAAGCAAAGGTGTAGATCTTTCTTTCAAGGGTTCTTGGTTGCAACGACAAGACTTAGCACTCTTTACCTAAATGTGTTTGGACCACGATGAAACGGGAGCATAGTCTGACTCGTCACTCTGAGTATGAGTTCAAGGGTCCGATTACCATTTTTACTTTTGCTGCCAAAATTGTCTGTTGCCATTTTAATTTTACGTTACTTATTAGAACATGGGAGTAGTGTCCAAGCAGATGGTTGTCAGTAAACTGATGACTACAGTTATGGATCAGTGTCCAAATACAATACTCAGAACTTGGTACACTGCATAGTTTCCTGAATGTGACTGCCAAAATAAATCTGGCCTGGAAAATCATTTTGAGGACTTCCTCACTTAAGTTTTCTTCTGTATTTTAAACTAAAGGTATTCTTTAAAAGCTGAGGCTTTGCACATATAGACAGACCTCAATATTCATTTAATGCATTTGGAAACTTTCTCGATAAGCTTATTTAGGAGAAAATACTGTAATACAAGGTTCATATAAACTGAAACCACTGTAACTTAAACTACTTCCTGTATCTATGTTGGACAAGTCCTACAGTGAATTCTCACTTACACTAATTTTACCTTATTTGACAGTGTTTATACTCAATGACCATAACAGGCACGAGAGAATTTCCCATCTGTCCCTTCTTCCCTAATCATAGCTGCTCCTTTGGTTCACCTACTAGCAGAAGACAAGTTGTCTTTTACTAAGGAAAAACCATCACGGGATCCTCAGTTCCTACACAAACCTACCTCTAATCCTGCTGCCTGGAAAAACAAGTGGGATCACAGTAAATTGACTGTGCCCTGAGTATTTTCTAGCAAATACAATCTCTAATTCACGGCCGTCTTAAATCTATCCAAAGCTTGATATTTATGAAGGCTTACCTGGAAGATAAGCAGTCCCTCCAAATCCTCTAAATTTTACCCAGGATTAGGTTAAACCAGCTGAGAGTTATATCCTTAATAGTCCTCCACCCATGCCTCTACTGAGTGGTATTTTCCTGGTATGGTGGCACTGGACGGTACTGAGGGGCACTATCGGAAACAGCCTGATGTAGCTGAGGGCTGGCTGTGCCTGAGATAAAGGTGTCAGTGAAGATGATTTTCATTCTGTTACACAGTGTTCTTTTTATAAGGACTCTAGGGAGCAGATTTTTTTTTTTCTGGCTTTAACACCAGCAAAAGGCATTCTCCTAAGCATTTGGCTTGTTCTTATCTTACAGACCGTCTCATTTTGGCTTTAAGCAGAACTAATATGTTGTTTAAGATACCTGGCGGCAAAGAGGTCAGAAGGAGGTCAGGCTGTCTTCTCTGTAGTGAATTAGCGACATTCATTCATTATCTCCCAAGTCCTCATTAAAACAGCTTTAATGTGGTGACCATTTGATGGTACATATGCGCTTTAATCTTGTGAATATCAAACCCACCTGGGTTACATTTCCTGTTACGGAGAGTTAGTAGAAGCAGGTTAACACAATATGTTAGCTCCTTAATCTGCAGCTTGTGTAGGAACCAGGCTCACTAGTCACCTGAATTCGAGCTCCAGTGGTCTATATAGAGTCCCAATTCATCAGGTTCTGTCTTCAAACCTCAGATTGCTTAAGACACTTCTTTTTTTTTTTTTTTTCTGGAAAGGGTAGGAAGTTCTTAGGTTTATTTATTTTTTTAAATGGAGGTCCTCGGAACTGAACCCAGGACCTCGTGCATGCTAGGCACACACTCTACCACTGAGCTATATACCCTCCCCCAAGACACTTTTAATCATCTGTTTAATTTCACACCTTATCTGTTTTTGTTCTGATAGATGATTTTTCAGGTTACTCTTTAGGCCTGAATATGCCCTATTTTTCTTCCTCATCTGACCTAGATTCAAATTTACACACTGTGAAATAGCTAATAAATTCCCATTAAGGTTCTAAAAGGTGAAGGTTCAACCAGTGTATAAGTCATCAAATTCTCATGTAAAACTGAATGATCCTTGATATGCATAGCTTTGCAAAAGTATGCTACAGGTCCTTAGGATTTTTATGAAAAAAAATTTTAAGTCATTTGGCTGAAGGGAGCCTACCAACTCTAGAATTACTTAAGTATTTCTATAATTTCCACATCACCTAGGGCAAATCTCCCCTCTCCCAATTAATCTTAAATATAATCTTTTCCCTGGAAGCCTGCCCACAGTTCTAACTTTACCTGTACTCTCTGTACACCGTTTCCTCTCTGTGCCTTTGTCTTCGAGGTTGGACGTTAAAAGGGAAAGTTTGCGTTTGCATTTGGGCTGGTGGAGTCTAGGGAAAGTGGGACAAGAGATCCCACTGGGAGCTTTTTTTTCCCCTTTCCACAAGCAATAGAGAGTATTACAATGATTTACAGAGACACGTTGAAAGTAAATTATGTTGTAAACGCCTGTCCCTTGGGCCAGCTAAGAATCACAGGAAAAAAATGCAAAAAGTTTGAAATTCCCAACAGCAAAGGTTGACAGGAAAATATGGTTTTGTTTTTCTATGAGTAAAAGTAACTTTTATGTTGTATTTTCCCATGAGAAATTATAAACTTTCAAAGGAATTTTAGCCTCTTGCATGCACGTATAAGAGCAATTTATCTGGTCCTGCCCTAGTGAAAACACTCTTAAGACTTTAAAGCTGTTAGTAGTGGGGCTGAATTTCTTCAAGACCGCTACTTCTTGCTTGTCCTTGTTGCCTCCTCTTGTCTAAACATTTACTCAGACTTTGAAGAGTTGCAAGTTGGCAACATGTTAATAATAGGAAAATGCATCTGTGCGGCCCGTGTGGCTGCAATTTTTGAGTACAATCATCACTTATTTAATGAATAATGGAGCCTTGATAGCTATGGCGACAAGAATGGGAAGCAGCAAATTAAATGAGAACTTGTCCATAGCAAGATACTGCAAGCGTTGCCAAGGTAGCTTGCCTTTTTGGGAGCCTGAGTCTCAAGAAGGGTACTCAGTCAGACCCCTGCCCTCTCCCTCACCTTTTGAGCAACAGCTCCAGAAATCCTACAGCTAGGTGGGTAGCTTAAATCCATTAGGTCCATTTTGTGGATGTGAACGTCTTTTATCCCTGAGAAACTTAAAGCAGATCTTTAGATCATTTTTCTTTGGCTGTCTCAAATAGAAATCACTCAGAATGATTTTTATTAGAAATTCAATTTCTTTTTTTATGGCATGATAAGAAAATAAGTAAAAGATGCCCCAAACCGCTCCTTAGCCTTCTCTGCAACTAAAACTCACATCATTAGATTTTTCAGCAATGTTGTTCAGTATTGGCTTCTTTTCCTCCAGACATTCTTGGTTTGACTCTTGTCCCTGCCCCCTCTCATAATCTCTTCTTTGCCGAAGGTCCAAGTTTTCTCTAGTGTTTATAAACGCTTCCTTGTCAAAATACCAGATAGTCTGTTTCTCCCTGGCAGGGAGATTTACCCAAAGGATGTCATTTCAGGGACTATGAGCAGACACAGTAATTCTCCTTTCTCTACCTGTCATTTCAGCATTTGCATCAAAACTCAGATGCACATAAGCAGGATGCATGCCTTTAGTTTTCATTCCATTCAACAGAGTGCTCCAATTTTCAGGGACTTCATTCCATTTAGACTTCAGAATTGTTCTAAAGTTTCTATAAATGTTGCCACAAGATCTAAGGAACACTGTAAACCTTAAAAAGTTCATGTGCATTATATGAGTGAAAGAAAGTACAATATCCATTTTTTCTCTTTGCAACATCAGTGATGAGCAGAATGAAAGCTAAGCCAGCCTCACCCTCATTTTCTCATGCACTGCTAGGCGCACACAGAAACCCTGCGGCTACGCATTCTTTCTTTCCCCACCCCTTCATTTTCTCTGCCTGTGATAGACATATCCTTATTTATGGATTAACAAGTACGAAGATCATGTCACTTCCTGAACATAAATGATAATATACCTTTACCCCTAGGGATATATTTCAACCAAAATAAATAAATAAATCCCTATGAAAAGCATCAGATTGAGTTGTGCCTAAACAGAGCTACTTAATTAAAATATCGTAGTAAAATGCTTTTTTTTTTTTTGGTGGGGGGGGGGTGAAGAGAAAGCTTAAAACCAGTGCTTCATTTGTAAAAGAGTAGGGGAAGAAATTGCAAACTCATTCCAAGTCCTGTGACTGTTACTCCCCCAAAAGGAAAAGACCCCAGTTGTTGTCATATCTGAAAGATAAGTTTACAGTTGGGAGATGGTGTGTCATGTAGCGATAGATTTTAAAAGATTTATTTAGAAAGGAAATAGTACACCTTCAAGAATGGGAGGTGGGCTGATCCAAGAGGAAAAACGGCATTTTTTGGTCTCCCTTATTTCTTATACCCTCGCTTAGAAGTGGTCTTTTGATTGAATGACGGCTCTTGTCCCTGGAATGCTGAGTCATGTTTGACACCTTTGCGCTTGTCCTCACCCATGGTGTAAACAGAAACACCCCCGGGGGCAGGTGCCTAAACCGCAATGTTAATTATAATGAGCATTGGGTTGTGTTCCGTTAAGTCCTTTCTGCTACCAAGCAGTTGTGGTTGTCTGGTACTAACAGGTTTCTTGCTGGCACTCATTTAGAAGAAGTAAAATTCCTTTATGCTAGAGGTGGGCATAACTTCATCTTCCAGATCATCCTCCCTTTCTTCCACTTTATCTGCCCTGTGCCCCCACTTATCTAACTACCTAACATGACCGGTTGGTCCTTAACTTAGCATAACCACTTCTAAGGGTCACAAGGCATGGAGAGTCATCAGAATCACCCTGGGCATGTGTAAATCAATGAAATCTATCCCTTAGTTTCCTCATTAATCATCAACAAAAGGGCAATTTTTTTAAGCCTGAATTTTCCTGTGTTTGACCATAACTAATCTAAACCTCCTAAATATTATTCTCAGAGTTTAAATGTGGCTGTGTAAATAGGATCTGCCATTTTTATGGTAGACTACATTAAGTTGCTTAAATTACAGACAAGTGGATGGACAGACTGATGGATCGATAAACAATATATAAAATATATCTGATCTTTGACCCTGGTTCCTGGCACAAATCTTCAAACATCTTTGGAATTTTCTGAGGGGGCTCTTAAGATAGTTTCAGGATGGGAGCAATGTACCAAAAGCCAACCATGTGATTAGAGGGTTGGGACCTGAGACCATATGGAGTGGGTTAGGAGACTGAAGACTTGAGTTCAGTCAGATGGCTGGTGATTGAATCAGTCATATCTAGGTAATGAATCCCCGATAAAGTCTGGACCATGAGCTCAGTGGAGCTTCCTGGTTGGCAAATACATTGATATGTTGGGTGAGTGACATGGCTGGATTGCACAAGGAGAGGGCACAGGAACTGTGCATGAAGAGCTCCCCCACCTAGACCTTTCCCTGTGCATCTCGGCGTTTGGTTGTTCCTGATCTGTATCCTTTATAATAAAGCTGTAAATGTAAGTATAGTGCTTTAAATCAGTTCTGTGAGTTGTTACAGCAAATTATCAAACTTGAGATTGTAGGAACCCAAAAATTACAGCTGATGAGCCAGAAGTACAGGTGACCCCAGAGACTTAGGGCTGGCATCTGAGCCAGGGTAGTCTTGTGGAGAACTGTGTCTTTGGAATTGAGCGTAAGTAGTTGTTGGCAGAACTGAATTAAATTGCAGAAAACCTAGTTGATGTCAGAGAATTGGTGTCAGAACAGGATAGAACTTTTTTTCTATTATTAGTTTCTTGTTTTTATTTATCTAATGGTTCAATCTTTGAAGTTAATCAAAATTGAGAAAATTAGCAAAACTGAGTAATGGCTAAGAAGGTATTCAATTATTTCAAGTAATAAAATAGAAAAAAAACACTTTATTATGGTGCTGAAATATAGATTTAAAAAATTTTATGACATGTATAAAATATGGTTGAGAAATAAGTTATCTATATTCTATATTATAAAATATATTACCTATTATGCATTTATATTAATACCATTATTCATATTTATGCTAACTAAGGTAAATGAACTTCTTCAACTTCAGTTGAAATTTGAGACCTAAGAAGTATAGGGTGTAATAAAAGAACATCAGAAAACAAACATCTCTAGGATCTTATGTGATGTTAGGATTTCTCTAGCATAATTGCATACTTTCACAAGTGCATCCTCAAGTTCTTTGTATGGCAAATGAACTGTTTTCTAGCTTATTACTCTGGGCATTGGAATGATCACTTTTTACTTTCCTCATCTATGAAATGGGGATAATGCTAGTTCCTATTGTTCAAGATCATTGTAAGGATAAAAGAAAATACTAATTTTCAGGTGCTTAGAACTTTCTGTGTGGGGCTGGGCACTGCCCTTAGTTGCCTCACCTGAGAGACAGATCTATCTCCTGACTCCATCTCACTACTTAGTGACCTCCTGTGAACTCTTGCTTGCCAATATCCCTCTTCAGTGTCCTACCAGTGATTGAACTCAAAGCACGCATTGTGTTCTGACCAATTCAGGAGGACAGAGTTGTCACTCTCATTCCTCAGAACAGTATATTCCTCCTAACTCTGCCTTGCTGTCATGAACAATTCCTGACCGATTCTATTACACTGTTGATCCATGGCAAGCTTGTAACCAGGAAATTCCCTCAATTCAGGACAGTTCTGCAGAAATCTAAATACAGCCTTTACATTTGTTTGCATTGCATTGCAGTTCCTTTGTTTCTGGCTTGAATTCAACACTTTATTAAGATAATCCTAAATTTATCAAAATTTTTAGTATTTATTACATGTGCATTTGGTAACCATGTGCTACCTCAAAAGAGATAATGTAGTTAGAAAACTGCATTTGCAGTTAAAAACAAACAAAACACTTGTGTTTAGGTCTAGATCTACTAGTTATGCCATTTCAAGATAGTTTTATAATTAAAATCTTAAGTTTTTAATCCATAAAATTGAGATTATAACATTGCCCTCACTGAGATTACAACATCTCCCTCACTATGAAATAGAGCTTCTGTAGGGATCAAATCAAATAAGGAAACATTTTTAAATACTCTGTAAACTATAAAACAATATTCAAATGTAATGGGGAAATACTCTGTAAACTACAAAACAATATTCAAATATAATGGAAAAACTAATCATTTTTAATGAATCAATTGAGATGAAAGAGTTCTTTGGCTCCTCATTAGACACCTGTCTCCAAAGTTATTACCCTGTTTTCTTTGGCTTGCTTGTTCTCTGTACAGCCCTCATCTACACCTCCCCTACTCCACAAGAGTAATGTGTGACTATTGGATTGATTATGTCTAAGACTTCATTCTAATGTAGTAAAAATTTTATTTGATCCACTTCCTATCAGATACCCTTCGCTGAGTTCTCAAGCTTCAGCTTTTGGAAGCTGGGAGGTAGAATGTTAAGAACTCAACTTGAGAAGCTGAATAATCTTGGGTTGGAATCCTTGGTCATTTCCTGGCTCAGTGTCCTTGAAAAAGTCATTCTATAACTTTAAGTCTAGGATTCATCTGTTAAAATATCCTTTCCTTGTAAGGAAAGTTACTTTCTTTATAAAACTGGTGCAAAGTTTGCATAGATAATATATACAAAGTATTTAGACCAGTGCCAGGTACATATTAACTTAAAAAAATTTTGAGGTGAAAGCAGGAAAGGGATAGACAAATGACTGAACTTTAGTCCCTACTTCATTTACTCCAAACTTTGTCCATCTATGTGTTAAGTTAATTTCCAATCTGTGAGACGGTGTGCAATGTCAGATTGAACTCAGGGAAAGCTGTGTGGCATTTTCCTAACAATATCTAAAAATGCACCCGAGGTGAATGCATCATAAAGCTTTGTTAGTGAATTCACAAGACTGAATCCACTCTTTCCATCGTCTTAAGAGACCTCACCTGAGACAGCAGTCACTACATAAAAAGCTGAAAGAAGTATTTCAGTTCTGACTGTACAAATTCTTACTCATGAGCTGAAATCACATGATCTGGCAGCTGTGGAATCTGTGCCATTTTACTTCTAGTCTTCATTTCCTTGGATGTGTTTACATTTGAGAAACCAGCTCAACCTTGCTTACCTTGGTACTGACATGGAAATCCCATACAATGCTCTGTTTCGCCTTCAGACCTTGGATCCAAATGCCCAACTGTGATGGTTAATTTTATGTGTCAACTTGACTGGGCCTAGGGATGCCTCGCTTGTTGGTAAAATATTTCTGTGTCTGTAAGAGTGTTTCTGAAAGAGATTAGCATTTGAACTGGTGGACTGAGTAAAGGAGAGGGTCCTTCCCAGTGCAGATGGGCATCATCCAATCTGGTAACGGCCTGAATAGAACAAAAAGTAGAGGAAGGTGGAATTACCCCGTCTAACATCGATCGGGGGGGGAGGGATGAGCTGGGACATCGATCTTCTCCTTCTCTTGGTGCTGCTAGTCTCAAGTCTTCAGACTTGGACTGGAATCTATACCATCAGTTCTCTGGCTCACAAGCCTTTGAACTATACCGCCTATTCCTGGGTCTCCAGTTTGGGGTGGGCAGATCTTGGGACTTCTCAACTTCCATAATCCTGTGAGCCAGTATTGGATAGTAAATCTTCTGAGAGAGGTATATATGATATCCATATGTCCTATTGATTCTGTTTCTCTGGAGAACTGTGACTAATACACCAACACTGGCCTTGAGAAACTGCTGGCTCCATGTCCTTCCCACCTTCTAGCTGCCTGTTCAGCAAAGAACAGACAGTTTCATATCAGTGATCTCTATTACTTTCCTAATGGCTTATAAACCATATATTTAATGTTGCTGAAAATTGACTTAAAGATTATAATTTTATAATTTCCAGAATCAGTCCCCTTCTCCTTCTCCCAACCAGTAAGACATTTCATGCATTCTGTAGTCATAGTTAGAATCTCCATTTGTTCCCTCAGAAGGAAACTACAGCACACCTAGAGATTTTTAATAAATTTAAACAATCAGACATTGGATTTTTCTCTCCTCACTTGCCCTGAAAATCCTCCTCATCTCTGTGATGTTGACTCTACTCTCTCCTAATTAAATTCTCACTGGTCCCTCTGATGACATCAGGAGAAGGGAGACAAATTAACGGTTATGTGTGGTGATTAGTTTTGTGTTAACAAAGGACGCCCAGATAGCTGGTAAAACAGTATTTGTGGGTGTGTCTGTGTGGGTGTTTCTGGAAGAAATGAGTACTTGATTCAGTAAACTGAGGAAAGAGATCTGCCCCCACCAATGTGGGCACCTGTCTTCGATCGCCTTGGGGCCTGAAAGGAAAAAGAAGATGAAGAGCAAATCCTGTCTTCATCTGGGGCATCCATCTTGTTCTGACCTCAAACGTCAGAACTTCAGGTTCTCAGGCTTTTGGACTTGGACTGAATTATACCAAAATCACCATTGTGCTGAGATTTTTAAATAAACAAAACTGTATCCTTTATTGAAAAAATGAACTATGAATCTAAAACAAAGAATTTCATTAAGAATATTTTATAGCACCTTGTAATTCACCAACCACATTCACATGTATTATGCCCTTATATACACAGAGTTTTGGAGATTCTAGAGTGGTTAAGTAAATTGTTCAAAGTCACCAGCTGGTTGGTGATAGGCAGGAATGTTTTGATTTTTATCATATTCCCTTAAATAGAAAATCAGACCAAGATATGACCTCAAAGTTCATTTCCACAAGCCCCTCATTTTACAAGTGGGAAAATAAAGACATGCTAGCAATCATGACAGAAATTCTAGTTCATTAGCCTTTCCTACCATATCACTTTGCATTTAGGTTTAATGATATCGAATGTAGGTATTTTTAAGCAATATGACAAATACATGTGCTATACAAAAACCATGCCTCCTATAAAAGTGGCTTTAGACATGAGAATATAGGTATTCTACAGATGATTACCTAATCAACAACCATGAGCTTTTTGAAGTTCCTTGAGAAACTCGTGGGCTAATATTTCCATCAGGATGCCAATTACTAGCACTTGACCTGTTTCAACTCTTCATAACAGTGCAGATTCTCTGAACCTTTCATTTAGGTGCATAAAAGTAGTCAGATTATCACAACTGGATTGCCATCACTCTTGAAATCTTCCAAGATTCCCATATGACACAAAAATATAGATGGTTCCATGACACTGTTATATTTATAACTCTTGGATATTGTGATTACTTCTTTTCATGAATGGAGAACATTTTCTTCCTTTCACAGTGCCACTTATTGCCAGAAAGCGCATTTGCTTTAACAGTTATTATGTCTAAATGATGCATTCTTAGATGTGTGCGCTCCATGTGATGAACTCGTAACACTCTCTAGAACAATCTTTTGGTGCAACCTCATGCCTCAGATGGAATCTAGTCATGATGCTCATGTGATTTACAATCTGTGCTCTGTGGGTTCCACAAAGATAAAAGAAATGCCAAGCCAGAATGACACCAATGGAGAAAAAGCCCACTGCCCGCCTTCAGCATGATTTGTGATACTTACTGACTAACCAAACACTAGCATGGGATCGGACCCAAATAGTCTTTCAAGACTGGAGTGGTGACAACTGGCAGTGGTTAGAGTGGTACCAAAGCATGTACAATATTTGCAATGTCATAGAACAGGGCTGTTTTCAAAGGGGAAGAGCAGCATTACTGCACAAAGGAGACTGGGAGATGATGTGGGCACAATCCGTCCTCCTGGGTATAGGAGGGAACCCAAAAATGTCATAAAATCCCTCTTTGATCTGTTGTCTCTACTGTTGGTTGTATGGGAAATTAACATATTTAATTAACTGTCTGACCAAAGCAGCTGTTACCTTATATAAAACCTTGAACATTGGTGCCTGGCTTATCCCACTAGGTGCTTGAATGTGCCAGTGGCACAAGACTGATGATATTTTCATACTGCATGGCACAGCATGACTCCTCGTGCGATAGGCTCAAGTCAAGATCTTTAAATTCTTCATGGAGAATAACAATGCTCCAGCCCAAATCACTTAATAGCATCCCATGTTAGGCCAGCCAACAGGAAGCTCCACTCACAACAAAACGAACTCTGGCCAATCCAATCATTCCCAACTTCCAAAAAACCCCTTGCTGCACAGGGCCTGGCAGAGTCGGGCAGGCATCTTTCCTCTTCCTCATCAGGATGCTGTTTTAATCACAATTCACTTCACTTACTTAAGACATTCTTATTTGCCTTCTATTTAAAAAAAAAAAAATGTCTTGGCTGCAATATTTCCAAAAGGAAAGAAATGCTTCCGAGTCAGAAGTTACTTTCATTAGTCTGCTAAGTTGTTGGTCCAAAGCTATTAGGGAGAGAATGATTGGTGTGAAGGATTTCTGAGAGGAGGATGTGAGGGACTGTAGAAGGTGGCTTTTCTGACCATTGAAAAACGCTTCCTTTACTTGGTTTGTTATTTCACCCATTTGTGAGAGAGTAAGAATCAAGCATTTTCTATTTTGGATGGCTTGAGCTGTGAAGTGATGAGTTTATCTCTAGCAAAGATGGAGGCCAGGATTTTTCAATACCTTTTCTCGGTAATGTGGTAACACTGGTTATCTTGATTGCCTGTGCTGCTCTTTTTCTGAACAAATTTGCTCTGCCATTGAATGTGTCTTCCTCATCATACCTTTACCACTGGATATACTTAATATTTCCTTTTGTGCGATTTCTGAAATTCTTGGAAATTCTTGCAAAGTCTGCAGTTTCGGCTAGTACCATATGTAACTTACAAACAGTTTGCTAGTTCAGCAATTCAAGGGCTCAAAATCCTGATTAGAGAACGAGGCCTTCATAGAAACTATGGGGGGAAAAGTTAGCCAGAAAGGACTTCTTGTCACTGTTATATTTTAAACTTCTAATAATAAAATGTGCAACAATTAGAATATATCAACTTGGTGTATGTGTCTTACAAAAAGATGACTAATCTTTCCATGAATATAAAACTGAAGAAATGTTGACTAAATATAAGAATAGACTGTACCTCGTTTGGAATGAGCGTATCCTGCATGGCACATGCATTTGCTCACACAAGGACACATTTTAGTTATTTGTTGCATGTATCATAAGAAAAAACTCCCAGGGTTTAATAAAAGCAAAATGGCGATTGGTTGATTAGTTTATTGTTTTACTGACCCATTATAAGTTAAATATGAATATATAAAAGTATGTATATAAACATATACATACAATCATATTTTTATCTATAATTACAAGATACGTTCTTTAAAACACATGGAGCAACGTTGCATCTGAGGCCAGGAGAGCAGCTTCAAGCCTGCAGAATGCTAACTGTCAGAGAGCTGAGAGGCCTATCTCATTGCTAAATGCAATTAGAAATATGTTGCTCAGGTAGCTAGGTTAATACTCTCCTTGCTGCTTTATAACTGAAATATAACTGAATTTATAACTGAATATAGCAATTCAGTTGTTATCCACCCAGATCATTTCTGTGGATGCAACAAATATGTGTCACAGAGCTGGCTTGGGCACCATGGAGAAAGTGAGGAATGAGAAGTGAGGTATTGTGTAAGTTTCATGTCTCTTCTAGAATAGATACTCAGCAATGACCATAACTGGAGAGTTTCTCTAATAGAGACTTTATGAATGGATAGAAAAAAAAGATGAATAGACAATTACTACATAGCTAATATAAACATAATGAGAATTAACAAATAGAGAGTGAGGTTCCAATAATTTCTAACCTATTTCTACCTTTCATTGAGCAAAGTATATTGTTGAGGGATTTGTGCACATTCTCTCATGCATTGCTCATAATACACATGGGAGGTAGCTACTAATATTATCATTGAACTGATCAGAACATGAGGAGATAACTTAATTTCTAAGGTAAATGGTCACCCGTAACTGACAAAAGTTTGTCAGCCTAGGTTTCCCCACCTACCAATGTCATGCACTTACCTGTCACAGAATTCTCCCTGCAAAGAACTGGTAAAATCGCCGGCAGTCTATTTGGGTCTGCTTCAGATAGTGCTTCTCTCCTGTGCAAGTTCTGATCCAGAACTGACTTTGGCCCATGCTATTTTGCTTTACTTGTAGGAGGGTTTTGTTTTACTGTTTGCAGACAGTGCTTAAATTTTTGGTTTGCAATGGCTCACTCTTCTGTTTTTAACTGCATGTAAAGGCACTTGTTGACTCCAATCCTCTTTACTCCAAGCCTGCTGACAGGTGTTCACTACCCCAGCAGTGCTCCCTCCTTCTGTGTTTATGGCCCTGTGACTTCCCCTCTGCTCTCAGCCTCTGTGCTGGCTCGAGGTGTGACATAGTTTCGTGGATTTGGGCAGAACCGGAGACTTAGAGGATAAGAACCCATACGAGTATACGAATCACCTTGTTATGTATACCTTTCCCCCACTGTACCACTTCCCAAGGAGGATGGCTGTCTGTTTTTTCATCAGTGATTCTTCCTGTCATGGATAGAATATATAATCAATAAATATTTGTTGAATGTTCAGTGAATTGGGATAAATATGTTTGCTTAAGTGAAAATATGTTTAGTTGGCTGTTCATTCCTGTTTTCATAATATCCCAAACTTCTCTGGGGGACTTTATCTCTCTACAATGTGCATGGAGACTTCAAACTGAAGTAATCTGTGTTCTCCCTGGCAAATGGTACATACCTGATTCAAGGTGGGAAAATGAGTATCTGTCCCTCTGTTTCTGTGTCCCTCTGTCCCTCTCTGTGTGTGTCTCAGGATTTGAGTCTGGAGAAGAGGGACAAAGATGGAGTAGGAATGGTTGGAACTCATCCATTCCAGTGGAGATTTCCAAGTATGTCTGTGTCAAGTAAGTGTGCTGCTTCCTGTTATTTCTTGAGCCTGGCTAGTTCTATATTTTTAAACAGCATTATTGAGACATAATTGTACAATAAAGTGCACATATATATAGAATCTAATTTTTCAAGTTTGGACATATGTATATACTCCCATGAAACCATCACAATCAAGATAATGAACATATTACGTTACCCACAACATTTTTATTTTAGCCCTCCCTAGTCCCTCCCTCTTGTTCCTCAGTCCTCTTGTCCCCCACCAAATCTTGCAAATATTGGTCTGCTTCTAGTATGAATCATAATATTGCATTTCCTAAATGTTTTTATACATGGTATCATAAATTAGGTGCTTTTTTTAATGGTCTGGATTCTGTCACTCACCATAATTATTTTGAGATTGACCCATGTTGTAGCATATTTCAATAGTTAATTTTTTGTCCCTAAATAATTTTCTATTGCTTACCCACTTACCTGTTGATGGATTTTTTGGGTTGTTTTGGGGTTTTGGTCATTGGAGATAAAGCACATATGAACATTCCTATAAAACGTTTTGTGTGAACACATGTTTTCTTTATCTTGGGTAAATACTTGGTGTGGAATGGCTAGATCGTATGGTAGCTGTGTGCTTAACTGTTTAAGAAACTGTCAAACTATTTTCCAAAATGATTGTATAATTTCAATTTTATATTAAAATCTCTGCTTCATTTTGAGTTAATTTTTTACATACAGTATACCGAAAGTTATGTATTGCAGATGCTTTTTTAGCATATGGATACCCAAATTTTTGGTATCATTTTTTATAAAATATTTTCTCTACTATATTACCTTTGTCCTTCATCAAAAATCAGTTTCCCATGTATGTGTTTGTCTATTTCTGAGCTCTCTATTCTGTTCCATAGATCTGTTCTAATTTATGCCAATACCACAACTCTCTTAATTAGGGCAATTTTATAATGTCTTGAAATCTAGTAATCTTCATCCTCCAACTTTGTTCTACCTTTCAAAAGTTAATTTGGCTATTCCAGACCCTTTGTATTTCCATATCCATTTTAGAATCAACTTGTCAAGTTTTGACAAAAAAGACTGCTAGAATGTTTTCAATTGCACTGTATCTGCACATCAATTTTAGGAGAATTGGCATCTTAATATTGGGACCTTTGATGCATATTCACGATGTGTCTCTAGTTACTGAGCGGTATTTTATAGAATTCAATATGCAGGTCTTTAACATTATTTGTCAATTTATCCCTAAGCATTTCATATCCTTATGCTATTATAAAGGTTTTTTTCAACTTTACTTTCTAATTGTTCAATACTAGTATATAATTGATTTTGTTAATTAGCTTATATCCTACAGTTTTGCCAAATTTACTCATTAGTTTTAGGAGTTCTTGTAGATTCCACTGGATAATGTTCATAAAGAATGATGTCATCTGTGGATAAATTAGTTTTATTTTTTCCTTTCTAATCTGGATATCTTTTTCCCCCTTACTGTGTTAGAATCCTCAGTAAACTGTAGAGTAGAAATAGTGAAAATGGATATCCTTGTCTTTTTTCTTGATCTTATGGTGAAAAGCATTCATTTAAGAACTTTCTTTTTTCTAGTGCTATAAATTTTCCCACTATTGCTTTTGCAGCATCTCACAAATTTGAGTATGTTGCATATTAACTTCCATTTAGATAAAATACATTGTAATTTCTCTTTTGATTTTATCTATGACCCATGGGATATTTAATCAATCATGTGTTTTGGGGGGACTTTTGAGACATCTTTCTGTTACTGACTTCTTACTTAACTTCATTGAGATGAACGAGCATATTTCATAGGACATAAATTATTTTAAAAGTTATTGAAACTTGTTTTATGGTGCAAAAAATGGTCTACATTTGTAAATGTTATATATGTGCTTAAAAAAACCCTTCAGTGCTCCCTGCTTCTGTGTCTTGCTGTTGTTGAGTGGAGTGTTCTCTAAATGGCAATTAGGTCAAGTTGGTTTATAGTGTTGCTCAAATCTTCTCTATTCATACTTATTTTCTGTCTACATGCTCTATTGATTATTAAGTGAGGGCTATTAAAATATCTGACTATAATTATGGATTTATGTATTTTCCTTACAGTTTTATCGGTTTCTGTTCCATGTATTTTGAGTTTTTTTGTTTGTTGTATCTTCTAATGAATTGACTAATTTATTATGAAATAATCTCTATCTCATGTTTTAAATCTACTTTGTCCAATATTTAACAGTACTCCAGTTGGCTTATTAATGTTGGCATAGATCATCTTTTATCATTTTACTTTTATCTAATATTCTCTGAATGTGAAATGTATAACTTGTAGGCAACATCTTGTTTTATTTTTTCACTAATTAGACCGTTTTTATCTCTTTATTGGGATATTGGACCATTTGCATTTAATGTGATTATTGATATAAACATGTTGGTATATGGTTTCTATCTTTCTTACCTGATTGTGGAGGAAAAAATCCTTAACGTTTAAGAATGGCTGAAAGAATGCCATTCAATGCAGATCTTGAGCCAAGATTCCTGACCTGGGCTCTTCATTCTTTTTCCTTGTATTGCCCTCTTTCTTTTTTTTTTCCTCTTTCTTAGATTATGTTTTTTCTCATTGATTTCTATAAGAGACTCTGTATCTCAGGCTGTGGTGTCATTTTTGTTTCTGTTTTACTGAATTAAGTCTCCAGTTGAGCCCTTGAGATAGATATGTTAAATTAAATGTTTAACAAATGTCTTATTTTTAGTAAGTTAAATATTTTTATGATTCCATTTTTATTTCCACAATTGGATTATTAGCTATAACAGTTATCTTAATGGTTGTTTTAGGGTTCATAATACGTATATCTTCTACAAGTTACCATCCTTGGCTCTCTCTAATCCTTTTTGTAGATGCAGATTTTATCTTGCTGTACATGTTTTCTTTCTATCAAATGAATGTGCTTTAACTTTTTTTTAGTTTGAGTCTGTGATTTTTGTTTTACATCTTGGAATATGTATGCCTTTGTTTTTGAAAGATATTTTTGCTGGATATAGAATTCTAGGTTGACTGTTTTTTCTTTAAATACTATAAAAATGTTGCTTCACTGTCTTCTCACTTCCCTTGTTTCTAACAAGAAAATTGCTCTCATTCTTTGTTTATACTTTTTTGTTCTATTTTTAAAGTTTTTTTGTTTATATTTCAGCAGTCTTGTGATGTTCCAGTTGTAGTTTTTTTTTTTTTTTCTTTTCTCTCTCAGTGTGTGTGTGTATGTGTGTATCTGTTGGTGTTCATTGAGCTTCTTAGAGCTACAGGTTACTGTCATTACATTTGGAAAATATTTGGCCAATTTTTGTTCAAATATATTTTCTCCCATATTCTCTTTCAGAGACTTTAAGTAAGTATTAGCCATCTTGAAATGCCACAGATGCCTGATAATCTGTGCATGTTTAAAATTATTCTCTTTCCCTGTGTTTTATTTGGGTTGTTTCTATAGTTATATCTCCAAGTTTACTACTTCTAGAATTTTTTTTCCAATTTCTAACATACCATGAATCCCATCCATTGTATTTTTACATCTCACACATTCCAGTTTTATGTAGAACTCCAGTTTGGGTCTTCTGTACATTTTTTAATTATTTCATGTCTCAATTGAACTTTTTAAGCATTTGGAGTACAGTTCTAATAATAGTTCTATTGTCCCTGTCTGTTAATTTACCATCTGTTAGTTTTGGGTCAGTTTCGGTGGATTGGTGTATCACCATATAAGTTGTATATTCTGTTTCTTTGCATACCTGGTCACTTTTTATCATATGTGATGCATTGTGAATCTTAACTTGATGGGTGCTTGGTATTTTTTGTAGTCTCATAAATATTCTCAAGCTATGTTCTGGCACAGTTAAGTTTCCTAAAGACATTTTTTACACTTTCAGTTCTTATTTTTAAGGTTTATTAAGCAGAACCAAAGCAGTACCCAGTCTAGAACTAATTATTCCCCACTGCTGAGGAAAGAATGTTCTCAGAAATCTACCAGTGCCTTGTGAAAGTATAACATCTCTTTGAATAAAACAAAAAATTCCACAGTGTATTGGTTACAAAGATTAAAACAGCCAGAGGAGTCACAGATGACTAAGTTTTCAAGTCTGGCAGAATACAAATGTACCAGTGATCAAACAGAAAAATCACAAGTTGGAGTAATGAAAAAGTGTGCAAAAAAAGCTTAAAGCCTTAAAATGAATACATTCTGTGTGTATGTCTTTTTACATCTCACAAATGAAAGCTGCAAATATATAGTATCTTCATCTGTCAAATTTAGAAGTCTTTTTCTTTCTTTTCTCTTTTTTTTAAACCTTAAAGGCCTTTGTCAAACATTCATTTTGCATGCATTCTTCTGCCAAATACTGTTCCCATGGCCATGTTAATGTGTGTATACCCTTTCAATTTTAGTAATTTACACTTTTAACTATGGCTGAAATGAGAGACTTAAATTTCCCTAAATTGAGAAGCAAATGCTCAAAATGTGAAAAATATACTGCATCCTGAAATTAATGAAAAAAGGCAGGACAAATTTATAGGAATCTTCTCATTATAACTTGAACACTTAAAAGCATGAATACCTAAAATCTATCTAGCATAAGAATTTTTGAAGAAAAGCACCTCACAAAATGTTTTTGCATAATTGCCATAAAATATGGAACCCTATGCATGGTTATAAGTTATATTTCTAACATAAGCCAATGGACCTTTCTTAATTTCCTTGATTAAGTCCTAGTAATTTAGTGACATTAGAACATAATCACATGGATGGGAAAAGAGCATTCCCATCATCCACCACTGCTATGCAATAAAGTTTGGACTTTTTTCTAGAAGAAAAAATATATCATCAAACATAAAAACCTTGGATAATACCCACAAAATCAGAGTTACTGCCTTAATGAAATATTAAAATTACATCAGGAGTACTGTTCTGTCATTAAAAATAAACAACATTTTTTTCTAGTTACAGTTCACTTCAATTCTTTAAAAATTAATAATTACCCCTTTAAATATTTGATTAAATTAGGCTTTCATGGGCTATCATTACCCACAAAACACATTACATATAAATTCTCATATCTCAATTTCTGATACATTTTGTCATGTTATTTAATTCCTGTGATAACTTCTTTGATTTTTGTGTTTGTAGTTTTAGAAAACAGATATAATTAAAGCTTTCTCATTTTGATTATCAATATAATATATTAGAATATTTATAAAAAGTGAAAAGTGTAACAATAATATTTAGTAGTTCCCAATTATATATTGTTTAAGTTTGTCACAAAGTCAATTGCACTTATGAATCATACCCGTTAAATTCCACATAATTGTAAGGCAGGAGCCATACAGCCCAGCCGTCCATGGTATATATAGTTTGACTGCTAAGTCAAACATTTCTGGCACCTATCTATAGATTAGCAATAAAATTGGAAAAAAAAAAACCATTCTCAATGAAAATAAGCATGTTTTATACTATGATTCAATTTTCCTACTTTCAGAGTGAATTTTTGACCCATTAATACAAGTTTAGAGATGGGTGCATAGATGTAATCTTGCCATTGGTATACGTACTGAGTTTCTCAAACTATCATTTTGCATTTCAGAGAATTGTCTTAACATGACTCATATCGTGCCTGAATTTGCACTATATCTGTTATTCAATTTTCAAATGTCAATGAGCTTTGTCAATTATGCCTAAGAATACAGCAAGAGGAAAATGTTAATCTGGTTTATCTACATAAATCTTGGGGAAAAGGAAAGGAGTTGGTATGCTAGATTAAGAAATCAAGATATGAGGGGACTTTTACTTAGACAAAGCTTTATTAGAGTCAGTTTCTCACATAACAAATGTTATGACCCGATGATAAATAACTCACTTTTCTCCAAACTAAACCTACAATATCTCTCTTACAATGCAATAATAACCTATTATCAACTCTCCTCTCCAATATAGTTCTTACTTTTAACTTCATAGTTCTACTGTCAGCACTATAATTTTCCTAACTCCTCAGCCTGGAAATATTAGACTTGCCACGTTACCCCTTCCCAACTCTCTAGCATCACATAGACATTCTGTTGCCAAGTATAGAATAACAGATTCCTGGGTGTTAGTTGCACAAACCACACTCTATTTTTGAGACTAACTTCACAGTCCATCCTGGAAGAATGAGAAATCTGCAGCCATGTTGCTGATTTCATTCCCCTGGCCATAGCTTATTGGTTTAGGTATAGATACCCTACTTATGATGATATAGCTTAATTTCTTCTCAAGAGTGTAAAATAACAGATACGGAAGTTTTGATCAATCACTGTGGTTCATTGGAATAAGATACTATATTTTTCCAAGTGTTTAAAAGGGACTTGAAGCAGAGAAAGCCAGTCTTGTTAGAAATGAGAATGAAACAAAAGCATAGAGAGAAATATGGAAGTCCTCCCTAAAAATTGAGGGGTTCAAGGCTCACATCAGGGCACCCCAGCCTTGGGGACCTGCACCAGGAGGGCAAGCCACCATAATGTTTAGCTTCAGAAAACCATGGGGCTTACATCCAGGAGGACCAGAGGGCTATAGGAAACTATAACTCCACACTTAAAGAGCTCACACACAGACTCACTTGCTCTGAGTCACAGCACAGGAGGCATCAGTTTGAAGAGCTCACCAGCTATCCTACACCAACCACCATCCACAGTCTAGGGGATACTCCACAACAAGGCCCCATCTTTAAGACCAAGAGAGGTAACTATTTAGCCTAGTTCATAAAAATAATCACAGAAAGTCAAAATGAGACTGAAGGACATGTTCCAAATAAGAGAACAAGATAAAACCCCAGGGGGAAAAAAAAACCTGATTAATAGAGTTAAGTAATTTACTTGATAGAGTTCAAAATAATGGTCATAAGATACTCATCAAACTTGACAGAAGAATAGAGGAACACAGAACTTCAACAAAGAGTTTAAAAATATAAGAAAGAACCAATCAGAGCTGAAGAATACAATACTTCAAATGAAAAATACACTAGATTGAAGGAAGAGCAGATTAGATACTACAGAAGAGTACATAAGCAATATAAAAGACAGAATAGTGAAAATCACCCAATCAGAATAGCAAAAAGAACTAAAAAATGAGCATAGTTTAAGGGACCTCTGGGATAACATCAAGCATACTAACATTTGCATTATACGGGTCCCAAAAGGAGAAGAGAGAAAGGAGCAGAAATGTATTCAAATAATATAATGGCTGAAAATTTCCCTAACTTAGGAAAGAAAAAATACCCACATCCAGGAAGCTCAGAGAATCCCAAACAATATAAATCCAAAAAGATCAACAGCAAGACATTGTAATTAAAATGGCAAAAGTTAAAGGCAAAGAAAATTTTAAAGGCAGCAAGAGAAAAACAATTAGTTATATACAAGAGAATCCCCATAAGGATGTCAGCTGATTTTTTTTTCGGTAGAAATTTTGTAGACCAGAAGGGAGTGGCAAAATATATTCAAAGTGCTGAAGGAAAAAACTTATAGCCAAGAATTCTCTATATGGCGAGGTTATCATTCAGAATGTAAGGAGCAATAAAGAAATCCCCAGAAAAGCAAAAACTATGAGTTTATCAACATGAAACTGATCATCAAAGAAATGTTAGTCTTCTTTTAGCAGAAAAGAAAAGGCCATAACTAGAAATAAGAAACTATATGAAAGAAAAAAATGTCACTAGTAAAAGTAAATATACAGAAAATGCAGTGGATTAGTCAAATTAAAAACTAGTATAAATGTTAAAAGACAAAAGTTGTAAAATCAACTGTAACTGCAGTAAGTAGGGATACACAAAATAAAACGATACACAATATGGTGTCAAAAACAAAAACTTGGCAGGTGATTAAAAAAATGTAGTGCTTTTAGAATGCTTTCAAACTTAAGCAACTGTCAACTTAAAATAAACATGTATATTGACATTATATGTAATATTGATATATATGAATCTCATGGTAATCACAAACCAAAAACTTATAATAGATACACAAAAAATAAAGATCAAGGAACTCAAACATAACACTAAAGAAAATCACCAAACAAGGGAAGAGACAAAAAGAAGGAACTGAGAACTACAGAAACAACCAGAAAACAATTAACAAAATGGCAATAAGTATATACTTGTGAATAATCACTTTAAATGTAAGTGTACTAAATGCTCCAGTCAAAAGACATAGGGTGGTGAATGAATTCAAAAAAAGACCCATCTATATTCTGCCTAAAAAACACTCACTTCAGAACTAAAGATATACATAGACCAAAAGTGATAGGATATAGAAAGATATCCCATGCAAATGGAAACAAAAAGAAATCCAGGGTAACAATACTCTTATCAGACAAAATAGACTTTAAAACAAAAACTGTGACAAAAGACAAAGAAGGGCATTATATAATGGTAAAGGGATCAATCTGAGAATAGGATATAACATTCACAAATATTTATGGACCTAACATAGGTATAACTAATTGTATGAAGCAAATTTTAATAGGCATAAAGGGAGAAATTGACAGTAATACAATAAAAGAAGGATACTTTAATACCCTACTTACATCAGTGGATAGATCCCTCAGTCAGAAAATCAATAAGGAAATACTGGCCTTAAATGACATATTAGATCAGATTGATTTAAAAGATACAGAGCTTTCCATCCAAAAACTGCAGAGTATACATTCTCTTCAAATGAACATGGAACATTTTCCAGAGCAAATAACCTGTTAGGCCACAAAATAATTCTCAATAAATTTAAGATGAATGAACTCATACCAATCTTTCCTGACTAAGTCTTTTCTGAGTACAATGATATAAAACTAGAAACCAATTACTCAAAGAAAACAGAAAAAATAATCAAACACATAGAGAATAAACATGTACTAAACAATCAATGGGTCAACAAAGGCATCAAAGAAAAGAAAAAAAACCTTGAGAAAAATGAAAGGGGATACACAGCTTTCCAAAATCTGTGAGATACTGCAAAAGCAATTCTAATAGGGAAGTTTACAGCCATACAGGCCTATCTCAAGAAACAAGAAAGAAAAATCTTAAATAACCTAACATTACACCTAAAGGAACTAGAAAAAGAACAAACAACACAAAGTTAGTAGAAGGAAGAAAATAATAAATATCTGAGTGAAAATAGAGATAAAACAAAAACATAGAAAAGATCAGTGAAAATGAGAGCTGATTCTTGAAAAGATAAACAGAACTGACAAATATATAACCAAACTCATAAAGAAAAGAGAGAAAGGGCCCAAGTAAATAAAATCATAAATGAAAGAGAAGTTATAACTAATGCTGCAGAAATACACTCATAAAAGACATAGGAACAATTATATACCAACAAATTGGACAACCTAAAGGAAATGGATAAATTCCTAGAAAAATACAATTTTCCAATCAGGAAGAAATTGGACAATTGAACAGACCAATTTCTATAATAAAATTGAATCAGTAACCAAAAAACTCACAACAAACAAAAATCCATGACCAGATGGATTCAATGGGGAATTCTATCAAGCATTCAAAGAGTTAATACCTATCCTTCACAAAGTATACCAAAAAATTCAAAAGGAATAAATGCTTCCAAAGTCATTTTATTTATTTATATTTAATACATTTTTATTGAAGTACAGTTAGTTTATAATGTTATGTCAATTTCTGATGTACAGCACAATACTTTAGTCACATAGGAACATACATACATTTGTTCTCATATTCTTCACCATAGGTTACAGGCTACTGAATATGGTTCCCTGTGCTATACAGTATAGACTTGTTGTTTATCTATTTTATATATAGTAATTAGTATCTGCAAATCTCAAACTCCCAATTTATCCCTCCCCATGCCCTTCCCACCTCATAACCATAAGTTTGTTTTCTATGTCTGTGAGTCTGTTTCTGTTTTGTAAATAAGTTTGCCTTTTTTTGTCTTGTTTTGTTTAGATTCCATGTATGAGTGATATCATGTGGTAGTTTTCTTTCTTTTTCTGGCTTACTTCACTTAGAATGACATTCTCAAGGCCCATCCATGTTGCCGCAAATGACATTATTCTATTATTTTTTATGGCTGAGTAGTATTCCATTGTATAAATATACCGCAACTTCTTTATCCAGTCATCTGTCGATGGACATTTAGGTTGTTTCCATGTCTTGGCTATTGTAACTAGTGCTGCTATGAACATTGGGGTGCATGTGTCTTTTTGAATTGAGGTTCCCTCTGGATATCTGCCCAGGAGTGGGATTACTAGGTCATATGACAAGTCTATTTTTAGTCTTTTGAGGAATCTCCATACTTTTTTCCATAACGGCTGCACCAAACTACATTCACATGAACAGTTCAGGAGGGTTCCCTTTTCTCCACACCCTCTCTAGCATTTATTATTTCATGGACTTTTAAATGATGGCCATTCTGACTGGTGTGAGGTGATACCTCATTGTAGTTTTGATTTAGATTTCTCTGATAATTAGCAATATTGAGCATTTTTTCATGTGCCTATTGGCCATTTGTATGTCTTCACTGGAGAATTGTTTGTTTAGGTCTTCTGCCCATTTTTGGATTGAGTTGTTTGGTTTTTTGTTATTAAGTTGTATGGGCTATTTATATATGCTGGAGATGAAACCCTTGTTAGTTTCATCTTTTGCAAATATTTTTTCCCATTCTGTAGGCTATCTTTTTGCTTTGCTTATGGTTTCCTTTGCTGTGCAAGAGATTATAAGTTTAATTAGGTCCAATTTGTTTCTTTTTGCTTTTATTTCTGTTGTTGGGTAGAATGCCCTAGGAGAACAGTGCTGAGATTTATGCCAGATAATGTTTTGCCTATGTTTTCTTCTAAGAGGTTTATAGTGTCTTATGTTTAAGTCTTAAAGGCATTTTGAGTTTATTTTTGTGTATGGTGTGAGGGAGTATTCTAAATCCATTGATTTACATGCAGCTGTCCAGTTCTCCCAACACCATTTGCTGAAGAGGCTTTCTTTACTCCATTGTTTGTTCTTGCCTCCATTGTCAAAGATTAATTGACCAAAATTTTGTGGGTTTATTTCTGGGCTTTCTATTCTTTTCCATTGATCCATATGCCTGCTTTTGTTCCAATACCATGCTGTTTTGATGAATGTAGCTCTGTAGTATTGTGTGAAGTCTGGGAGGGTTATTTCTCTAGCTTCATTCTTTTTCTTCAGACTGTCCTTTAGAGTAGAAAGAGAGGTAAAGAATTTCATAGAGAAGCAAGAATAAAAGAATTCAGCAATACTAAACTTATGCTAAAATAAATTTTGAAAAGTCTACTCTAAATAGAAAAGAAACAGGAAGCTATAGAAATGAGAAAACCATATTGGAAATGCAATAACTACAGTGAATTGCAAGAGAATAAACATGAAGATGTAAAAATAAATAAATAAAAATATAGAACATCAAAATTGTAACAGGTGGGAGACGGGAGTGAGAAAACATAGATTTTTTTCTCTCTCTCAAAGTCATTTTATGAGGCCAGAAACCAAAACTAGACCCTGATACAAAAATGAGTCCAAAGATGCAACAACAACAAAAAATTACTGGCCAGTATTCATGATGGCACATATACAAAAAATCATAACAGCATATTAATAAACCAAATTCAATAATCATTTAAAAGGATTATATACAGTAGGAAGCAGGATACATGCCAGGGATGCAAGGATGGTTCAGTATTCTCACATCAGTCAACATGATACACCACCTTAACGAAACAAAGGATAAAAATGACATGATCATCTCAATAGATGCAGACAAAGCATTTGACAAAATTCAATATATATGATGAATACTCTCAATAAAGTAGGTGTAGATGAAATATACTTAACATAATAAAGGTCATATATGACAAACCAACAGCTACCATTATACTGAACGGTTAAAAGCTGAAAGCTTTTTCTCTAAGTCAGGAACAAGACAAGGATGCCCAATCTTGCCCCTTTTATTCACCATAGAATTAGAAGCCCTAGCCATTGCCAACAGACAAGGGAAAGAAATAAAAGGCATTCAAATCGGAAGGGAAGAAGTAAAATTGTCAGTATTTGCAGATGACATGAAACTATATATGTATGTATGTATATATATGTGTGTGTGTGTGTGTGTGTGTATATATATATAAAACTCTAAAGACTTCTTTAAAAAAAACTGTTAGAACTAATAATTGTGTATCCTTCAAATTAACTGAATTAATTTAATATATAGAAACCTGTTGCATTTTATATACTAATAATAAACTATCAGAAAGAGAAATTAAGAAAATAATCCCATTTACTATCACATCAAGAATAATAAAATATCTAGAAATAAATTTAACCAAGCAGATAAACAACCTGCACACTGAAAACTATAAGGCCTTAGTGAAAGAAATTGAAGATGACCCAAATAAGTGGAAATATGTACTACGCTCATGGCCTAGAAGAATTAATATTGTTAAAATGTCCACACTGCCCAAAGAAGTTTACAGATGCGATCCCTATCAAGATATCCATGGCATTTTTCATGGAACTAGAATAAATAATCCTAAAAATTTGTGTGGAACCACAGAAAATTCCAAATAGTCAAAGCAATCTTGAGAAAGATGAACAAAGCTGGAGGTATCATGTTCCTGATTTCAAACTATACTACAAAGCTACAGTAATCAAAACAGTATAGTACTGTCATGAAACAGACACACAGATCAATGGAACAGAATAAAGAACCTGGGAATAAACCCATTCTTATATGGTCAATTAGTCTACAACCAAGGAGACAAGAGTATACAATGGAAAAAGATCTCAATAAATGATGTTAGGAAAATTGGATGAATATACATAAAAGAATGAAACTAGACCATTTTCTAATATCATACACAAAAATAAACTCAAAATGGGGTAAAGACCTAACTGTGAGACTTGAAACCATAAAGAAGAAAACATAAGAAGTACACTCTGTCATTGATCTTAGCAATGTTCTTTTGCATCTGTCTCTTCTGGGAAGGGCAACAAAAGCAAAAACAAACAAATGAGAACACACCGAACTAGAAAGCTTTTGCACAGTGAAGAAAACCGTTAACAAAACGGAAAGGCAACCTGCTGTATGGAAGAAAGTATTTGTAAATGACATGTCCTATAAAGGATAATATCCAAAATATATAAAGAACTCATACAACTCAATATCAAAAAAAATAAAATAAACAATCTCATCAAAAAATGGACAAAGAACCTGAATAGATATTTTTTTCCAAGGAAGACACACAGATGGACAACAGGCACATGAAAGATGCTCCGCATCACTTATCAGGGAAATGCAAATTAAACCCACAGTAACATATCACCTCACACCTGTCAGAATGGCTTTTATCAAAAAGGCAACAAATAACTAGTGCTGGCGAGGGTGTGGAGAAAGGGACCCTTCCAGTACCGTTGGTGGGAATGTAAATTTGTATAGCCACTATGGAAAACAATAGGGAGGAAATTATAATAAGCTAGAAATGGAGAAAAAGAAGTATGAAATTATTCTGCTCCAGAAAAATAAAGAAGTCAATCTCAATTCCTAAATTTATACTCCCTGGTTTCAGTCCTCCCTGAAGCTCAGATGTCTCCTGGTTTGGATTCTAAGGGAGGCTGTTGTACCCTTGTGTTGAATTTTCACCAACCTTGTTGACTGAGCTGGTGTGGTTTGTGAAGTACTATTCCTCACAGCTTAAGGCTTTGATGAAGGGCACTGTGAGGAAATCTCTGCTCACATTTCTCTTGTCTCCACTGTCTGTTTCATGTTTATTGCTGTCTTTGTGTTCAGTAAGCATCTCTATTCACTAGGCATTCATTTAACAGTATTTAGCTGAGTCTCCACCACAGGCCAACTGCTCATCTAAACATAGAGTAATAATGTTGAGCAAAAGCACAGTCCCTTATCTCCTGAACTGGAGATTTGGTGAGGAGAGTATATCCATTCATTCTACTCAATTATTGTGCAATAATGAATGGGGATAAGGGCAACAGGATAAAAGATTCTTTCTGCCAGTGTTTATACAAAGAAAATTTGTGAAGGCGCAGAATCGGGAGAGGCTTCTGTGAGCTGATATCCGAACAGTAGGATGGATGTGGAGAGAAGGGGAGGAGCTTGGAAATATTTTGAGAAAACGGAGGAGAAGCTCAGGCACAATTTCCCAAGTCACAGAGAAACCCAAACGATATGGGAACTCAGGTCAGACAAATAAGGCTGGAGCGAGAGTAAGCAGGAGATGAGCAGGCTGTTATGAGAAGGATATCCAGGACTAGACAACACAGTTAAGGGCATTGAAGATTTTGGGTTTTACCTAAGAAAAAATGGAATGCAATAGAAGGAATTATAAGCAAAGACTTGGCATCATATAATCACTTTAGTGTTGTGAAAATATTATTCTGACTGTAGTTTGAGACATAATTGATGAGGAATCAGATCGGATGTGGTGGACTAATTAATTGACAATTTTAGTATCCCCAGTCAAGCAGTGGCATTCGTTTTGACTGGGGCCTTGAATTTAGGTAATGGAAATGGGGAAATGTTTAGAAGCCAAATTAAAGTGATTTGGTCATGATTTGTATATAATAATACAAAAATGGTTGGTATTGTTAATGACCAGGAGGTTTATGGCTAATATAGCTAAATTGCGAGAGGTAACTCTTACTGAGATGTTCTGAAGTTGACCTGGTATGGAAGAAATGTGTGGTAGAGGGGTAGGTGGAGAAATATCCAGAGTTCACAATTAAATATGTTGAATTTTAAATACTTTTATGATTTGAGTCGGGAGCTAGTTAGACCTCCCATAGACGTTTGGTAGAGATAGAGACGGAGGATTGTCAGTACACAGAGATGGTCATTGAAACCACGGGCAGGGATGAGATTACTAAGAATGAGCCTGAAAAGCATAGCATCCTGAGAATCTCTCAGAGAGCAGTTAGGTCATGAAGTCAAAGCAACAGGGTTCTCCAGGAAGAAGCTTGCCTAAAACACGTGCACTGCATTGTATGATACTGATCTTGCTGTTGGCCTTACTGAGAGCTCTTTCATGTAGCAACAAGGGCAGAGACTAACTTAGAAGGGGTGACAGAGACCAAGAGGTGCAAATAGGAGGTGGTAAATGTTGAATTTTCTTTTTGTTTTTTAAGTTTGCCTGTGAAGTGAAGGGGGTATTGTATTGCGGTGATAGAAGAAAGTGAACCTCTCTCTCCTCCAGTTGACTATACAATTTGATGTCAACTTTCTGAATACTCTGAGTACATGGCATTATAGTAGTCATTTTGATTAAACTTACTGAATGTAGTTACCACGTTAGAATATTTCCAAAAGATCTTCTTTGCAAGTAATGCACCCAACAGGAAGTCAACCCCATGGTTCGTCTTACCCCATCCTTGAAACTGAGCCTGTCCCTGGGTCTCACTCCACTTCCAAGTCTGTCCCCTCCCTTACTGAGTTTTCAGGGCATTGCTCACACCATTTCACCTTAACTCATGATGGCACTCTGGAACAAAGTGACAGTATTCTCATAAATGCTTAACATAATGCCATCGTAAGCACTCAAAACAAACTTACTAACTTTAGTTACCTAATTTCACAGGCAAAAAGCAAATGCATTATTAGGTTGTACACATCACCTAGAAAGTATTCACAGATATATAATAGGTGTGGTAGGTGTTAGGAATTAATAACATTGCTGAGGGTCTGATGTTAATGAATAGGCTGGTTTTCTAAAAAGTTTCCATCTCCCTTCTTTATATGTGTGTATAATAGATACAGGTTACTGATGATTGATTATAAAGACCAAGGATGCATTTAAATAAAGAACAAGGATACATTTAAATTATGTCAAATAACATAATGTAGTCCAAGGATACACATGTGTGGGGTCTCAGGAGAAATTAAAAAAACAGATATTCAGACAAGAAATAGGAGTGTGGGTATGGATTAAAGTCAGTGTTAGAAGCTTCAGCCATTGGAGTTCCTGGATCTTCTTTCTAGGCTTCCAATTCTTTAGTTACTATTTGTGCTTGTGTGTCTGCTCCCCAACTCACTTTTATTTTAGTTATCTTATTACCCAGTGTTCAGTGTGTATGTGTATTTTCTACTTCCTAGTTCTTTAAACGTAATTGTAGATTTCTGCTTTCTCATAAATTCTGACTTCATGTGACCCAAACAGAACCCTTCCAGGGTCTCTATTATGACCTTTTAACTTTTAGTGCAAATGGATATCTCCATCTTTCTTTTCACATTTGATAATTCAGATGCCAGAATGAGAGAATCTAATTGGTCCAGTTTATCATTTGGGGTGGTTTTTTTTGCCCCCTTTTCAACTGAAGTACAATCAGTTACAATGTGTCAATTTCTGATGTACAGCACAATGTGTCAGTCATGTATACACATACATTATTCATTTTCATATTCTTTTTCATTAGAGGATATTACAACATATTGAATATAGTTCCCTGTACTATACAGAAGAAATTGTTTTTTTACTCTGTTTTTATATATAGTGGCTAACATTTACAAATCTAGAACTCCCAAATTTATCCCTTCTCACCTCTTTTACCCCAGTAACCATAAGATTGTTTACTATGTGAGTTTGTTTCTGTTTTATAGATGAGTTCATTAGTGTCCTCTTTCTCTCTCTCTTTTTTTTTTAAGATTCCACATGAGTGATATCATATGGTATTTTTCTTACTCTTTCTGACTTGCTTCACTTAGAATGACAATCTCCAGGACCATCCATGTTGCTGCAAATGGCATTATTTTATTCTTTTTTATGGCTGAGTAGTATTCCATTGTATAAATATACTATAGCTTCTTTATCCAGTCATCTGTTGATGGACATTTAGGTTGCTTCCATGTCTTGGCTACTATAAATAGTGCTGCTATGAACATTGGGTTGCAGGTGTCTTTTCGAATTAGCGTTCCCTCCGGATATCTGCCCAGGAGTGGGATTGCTGGATCATATGGTAAGTGTATTTTTAGTTTTTTGAGGAATCTCCATACTGTTTTCCATAATGGCTGTACCAAACTACACCAGCAGTGTAGGGGGGTTGGTTCCCTTTTCTCCACACCTTCTCCAGCATTTATCATTGGTGGACTTTTGAATGATGGCCATTCTAACTGGTGTGAGGTGATACCTCACTGTAGTCTTCATTTGCATTTCTCTGGTACTTAGTGACATTTTCATATGCCTATTGGCCATTTGTATGTCTTCATTGAAGAATTGCTTGTTTAGGTCTTCTACCCATTTTTGGATTGTGTTGTTTGTTTTTCTGTTACTAAGTTGTATCAGCTGTTTAAATGTTCTGGAAATTAAACCTTTGTCAGTAGCATCATTTGCAAATATTTTCTCCCATTCTGTAGGTTGTCATTTTGTTTTACTTATGGTTTCCTTTGCTTTGTAAAAGCTTATTGGTTTAATTAGATCCCATTTATTTATTTTTGCTTTTATTTCTATTGCCTGGGTAGACTGCTGTAGGAGAACATTGCTAAGGTTTATGTCTGAGAATGTTTTGCCTATGTTTTATTCTAGGAGGTTTATAGTGCCTTGTCTTATATTTAAGTCTTTAAGCCATTTGGAGTTTATTTTTGTGTATGGTGTGAGGGAGTGTTCTAACTTCATTGATTTACATGCTGCTGTCTAGTTTTCCCAACACCACTAGCTGAAGAGACAGTGTTTTCTCCATTGTATATTCTTGCCTTCTCTGTCAAAGATTAATTGACTGTAGGTCTGTGGGGTTTTCTTCTGGGCTGTCTATTCTATTCCATTTATCCCTATGTCTGTTTTTGTTCCATTACCGTGCTGTTTTGATGACTATAGCCCTATAATATTGTCTGACGTCTGGGAAGGTTATTCCTCCAGCTTCATTCTTTGTCTTCAGTATTGCTTTGGCAATTCTGGGTCTTTTATGATTCTGTATAAATTTGGGGATTATTTGTTCTAGTTTGGTGAATAATGCCCTGGATAATTTGATAGGGATTGCATTAAATCTGTAGATTGTCTTGGGCAGTATGGCCATTTTAAAAATAATTATTCTTCTAATCCAAGAACACAGGATATCTTTCCATTTCTGCCTCATCTTTAATTTCCTTAATTAATGTTTTGTAGTTCTCTGTGTGCTAGATCTGTCCTCCTTGCTCATTTGTCTTAGAGGTGCAGATCCACAAAGACACCCATGGAGCAGAATGGTCCCCTCTGCCTGGGGCTGTAAACAGATCTCAGTCCAGGCTATGAAGTTTTAGAGCCCCCAGGTTCAGATTCAGGTTTCAACCCCACCTCCACCTAGGAGTTGTGCACCAGCCAATATGGTGGCTATGGTCAAGCCTGCCTCTCTTCTCATGAGAATGCTCCAGCAACGGTGCTGTAGGCCTGTGTGTATGGTGGGTACGGCCCATCTGCATTGCGCCTCTCCTCATAACGTGAACCAGTGGGGTTGCTTTTATTATGGGACACCCAGGCTATTCTGTTCTGTACATATTCCCAGCCATGGAGCACAATACACTTCAGCCCCCTGAAGCTGCTCTGTGCAGTTGGCCACAGCCCTCCACCAGGTTCAGGCAGCCAGTCCTGGCCCACACCATATGGCTTGTGTCTAGGGCTGGGGATCACAGGACTTTGTGCTGGTTTCTCTCAGTTCTGTCGGCCAAGTGGCTGCTGTGAACTCCTCTGAGCCTTGGAGGTTCCCCCTCCAACCTTGCTGACCTCTCCACTGGAGAGGGCGCATCCCAGCATAAGAGTGCTGTTCCTCCTGTGCCACTCACTCCCTGTGGGACAGGTCCCAGACTAATCTCCTTTTTCTTTTTTCTTTTTCTCCTACCAGATTTTGTGAGAAATTTTCTCTTTTGAAGTAGTGATGTTCTGTCAAAGTTGAGCAGATGATCTGAGTGAACGGGTGGGTCTGTGGATGTCTCTCTTGGTGTTTTCATGGGAGAGGATGAGCTAAGAGCATCCTTCTCCTCCATCATCTTTCCAGTTTATTATTTTGAGCCAAATCACAGTGTAGGATCTCTGCCATTCTATTGTTCAATTGCCATGAGACATATGGCAAACCCATTCTTTAGCAGCGCCATTGGCTGAGGAAACTTCATGTAGAAAAGTCTGTATACCAAGCAGATATTGTAGTTAATATTCATCATGCACAGTGCTCAAATACTTGTTGATACATTAGGTACTATAAACATATGGCCCATACTCAATTCCTCATTGTATATCAGAATCACTTGAAAACATTTTAGGGGCACTATTTTGAAGTCCTCAGCCTCAATGTTCTAAATTCAAAGTCTTTATAGGTTCAGTTTTGTAGAGTATAATTAAAAAGCCTCCCACATCATTCTGATTCTGCCTTTCAGTCATGTAGGGTAATTTCTTCTTGTTATAAGCAGTACCTGAGCTTTATCAATCATCACTCACTTTCCAGTTTTTTTTTGTTTTACAGAGAGTTTACCCTGTTTGTTAGAAATAGACTTGTGTCCATTACTGATTGCCTAGTTACAGACCTTTCAAGAAAGTATGTCTGTTTCTTCAGTGGTTCTAAACTAGGACATGCAAATTAATAAGCCTATAAAGGTCAAACTCGTAACTGAAGGAGTCCTCCTAGAAAATAATGGTGAGGGCTTTGGAAAACCAGAGAAGGCATTCTCCTAACAAGGCTGGTCACTGTATAGCTGTTCTCACACAAATATGGAGGACTGGTGTTGCCAGGGCTTAATTTTTTTTTAATTGAAGTACGGTTTATTTACAATGTTGTGTTAGTTTCTGGTGTACAGCCCAGTGATATATATGTATATATGTATTCATATAGATACATTCTTTTTCAGATTCTTTTTCATTATAGGTTATCACAAGATATTAAATACAGTTCCTTGTGCTATACAGTAAGCCCTTGTTGTTTACCTATTTTATATATAGTAGTTTGTATCTGCTAATCCCAAACTCCTAATTGATCTCCCCCCACCCTTTCCCCTTTGGTAACCTTAAGTTTTTTTCTATATCTGTCAATCTGTTTCTATTTTGTAAACAAGTTCATTTGTATCATTTTTTAGATTCCACATATAAGTGGTATCATATGATACTTATCTTTCTCTATTTGACTTACTTCATTTAGTATGATAATCTCTGGGTCTATGAAAGCTTCAGTTTTTGAAAGGAAGCTGAAAATACAGCTTTTTATAAAAACCTCTATAATTAACATATTGACAACTTTTCAAACAATTTACACACACACACACGCACACGCACACGCACACGCACATATTATTGCTGGCCAACTCTATAACCGTATGAAAAGACATCATTGTATCATAGTTGTTCTTGGAGGGAGAATTCACTTTGAAGGAAAATACAAGATATTTTGGGTACAGATGGTGAGACCTGGAAGTCATAGTTTGTGAGAAGAAAGAAATAGATATATTGCTTTGCATTAAAAAGGGGAATTTGGGGTAAAGGAGAGTAGGAGAAAATGGGAACAAGAAGATGGCAACAATGTCATAATCTATCTAAAGCCTACAAAGAAATAGAGCTTCTGGTGGTGGGGTGAGGTCAAAGACTATCTTATTTAAATTTTGTTGTCATTTAATTCTCTCTCCCTCATCTTTCCAAACCTTTAATAAAGACCCCACCACACACGAATAATTTCCAAAACATTGTACAAAGGAAAATCAAGCAAAAGGAGCTGAGTCCCATGTCTAGATTTCAGCATCTAGTGGAGAGTGGGAATAAGCCAAGGGAACTGACATGTGTGGAGACAAGAATTTAGTTTCAACAACTGGAATCAATCCAAAGGGGATCATGAGAACCAAAGGCCCTGGGAGTTTGCTGAACTTGGGGACGATGCCATTGAACTCCTCAGAATTTGGCATAGATACCAAGAAACTACTCAGCCTGCAATGCTAAGTCATCCTAGGTGTGCTACTGGCTGTAATAATGCATTTCACATGACATTGTTCTTGGCTCTTTAAACAGCTTATAAAACTTATGCAAGACACAGTTTGGATATCCTTATCCTCTCCTCTTTAAAATCCAATACCAGGAACTAAATATGTACAATATTGACTCAAAGTTGAAGGATGCGGTGTAGACAGTGAAGGCCTTCCCCTTACCATGTAATGTTCTACGATGGTGAAAACAGCAGAGGAGGACAGAGAATCACAGCAGACTCTTTTATTGTGACAACTCAAACCAGGTCTTTAATGGTATGATCTTAAGCTAATAATCACATACTGGGAAGAGCAGTGAGAGACAGTGATTTTTATTACGAGGTGGTATTTTAAGAAAGATGCAGCAATTTTTAATTTGTGCTTTGTAGTGGAAGATTTTTAATAGAGACTGAATAAGAAAAAAGAATGTCTCTGATGTCCAAGTACTTATAATAGCAAATGCTGTGAGACACAGAAATGGGATGTGAAAGACAGGAGCAACCATCAGACTTGATACTGAAGTTCAAGGATGTGAATATTTGACTCTGCTACTTGCAGTCTGTCAACTGTAGGGAAATTGATTATTGACAGTCTTCTCTACAAAATCGTAAGATTTGTTCCTATTCTCTATGACATTTATGAAAATAACATGAAATAATTTCATTAAAGTTAATTTTGACAACTGTCAGTTACCACCAGTTGAATGAATTAATAAGGATCATTTTTGAGGACTCTAACTTAAAGAGTGTGTAAAGAAATGTTGTTGCAACTTGCTTAATGATCATTCATCATGAAAGGAATTATTCCAACTCCTGATACTACCTCTTTAGAGCTGCAGCCTCTTTTCCTTTATAAAGTATAGGCCAAAGATATGCATTCCTTTATTACTCCTCCTTTTATTAAGTTCAGCAGTTAAGATCCACCTTATTCTCATGATATACTTGGAATCATCACATAGTTCATTTTTATAAGAATATTTACACTATTGTGTTTACATGATGCAGTGGGAGAAATTCTCATTTGGGGAACTGTTTTACCTCTTAATCTGTCTTCTCCATGAGGCATCCCAGAAGAATCAAAGAATATGTTCCCATATCCCTATCTTTGGCGGTGGTCTCATCAGAACATCACAACCACTTGCTAATGATCCATACCATCTTCTGGACTATTCATTACCTGCTTCTGGGATATTATTGTTCAAAAATACACATACAAGTGGAATATAAGTGTGCTGTTTGGAATTCTGACTTACCCAAATCCTTTGCCTCTGACGTGGCAGATCTCCTGCAATTAGGTTGTCTACTGTTTCGGGTCACTAAATTGAGATATGGTAAGAATTTCAACTGTAGACTTTTCCTAGTCATGGAACTTGGCTTCAGAAGTATTTTAAAGGGATTCTCACTTCTGTTACTGATTTCAGAGGATGATTGGGAAAGCTTTTCTCAAGCAGGCTACCTCCCCTTGCTTTGGACTTCCCAGGTATTATACTTTAAGCTAAACTTAAAATGAAATCCATGAACAACGTCAACTGAGGATCTGTGAAATAGTTAACATGTTTCAAAGATTGATATTTTTACAATACCTCTTGATAAATGACACCAATTAATGAAAGTAACTGTAAGTTGGTTATTTCTTATGATTATTACAAATTTTTCATGCACTACCATGCTCAAGCTCAATCTGACATCTGATGCAGCATCAGGTCACCTCAGTGATTTTTCTCCATGAATAAAAGCATAAATCAAGGCAATTTTAAAGTACAAATCACAGCAAATCATACGGAATTTGCCAGTTTAGTAGGATAAAAATGGTTGCCTCGGTAATCTCATATGCTTCAACCTAACATACCCAAACGTCTCAAAATGCTTTTTCTTTGTTCTTTTGCCTCCTAAGATCATCAACAGGCATCTCAATTTCATTCTCTTTTTCTAGAAGCTCTATCTAATTAAATTGACAAAGCACCTCATGAAGCTAGAATGATTTCTAAAAATTAGACAGAATATCTGTATTAAGTAATGAAAAATACCAAACATTTCCCCATTCTGGCTTCTTCTTTATTGTAAAGCTTTACTTTTTTATTAGAGCACAAATCTAGTTGAATACCTTATATAACATTTGAAAATCAATAAATTATCATCTCTTTCATGTGTATTTCACTTTCTCAGAGGAGCTCATCTCATAGATGTTGTCTTATTAATGTTCAAAGTTCTCCCAAAAAGTAGGTAGAGATTACTATGTTGAACAGCAGTAGAACTGTAGAGAGGAAAGGTGTGCTCCAGCTGACTGCTTCTCCGTTTGATCTTGACTTGAAAGAGACAGTACAAAGAAAAGCTAATAGCTGAAATTAAGGCTGATAGGATAGTTTAATAGATTTCTTTCTGATATTAATATAACATCCATGGGCCAGGGATCATGTCCATATCCCTAGTTTTTAAGAAGAATGCCTTATATGTAGAAATGGTAGGCTATTCATTGTCATGCTTCAATGTCATACATACTTCTTGTCATATTTGGATTATTTTACCGCAGCCTTAGGAAAATAGATGTAGCTAAACAATTGTAGAGCATTTATTCCTGAACTTACAATTTTGCATATTTTAAAAAATATGAATGTTGTTATTATTAAACATGAGTCCCTAACTCTTTTTTTAACAGATGAATAAACTGAAGTTTGGGAAGAAATAATTTGTCCGAAACAACATATAGCAATTGGCAAAGACAGGATTCGATTCTCTGTATGGCTTCTAAGTCCTATTTCTTTTCTCTGTAGGATACAGCATTCTCATTTTTTTAACTTTTAATATATTTTATTGAAATTAGTCAATTTACAATGTTGTGTCAACTTCTGGTGTACAGCACAATACTTCAGTCATATAGGAACATACATATATTTGTTTTCATTCTTTTTCACCATAAGTTACAACAAGATATTGAATATGGTTCCCTGTGCTATACAGTATAAACTTGTTATCTATTTTATATATATATATTAGTTAGTACATGCAAATCTTGAACTCCCAATTTATCCCTTCCCATGCCCTTTCCCCACCATTACCATAAATTTGTTTTCTATGTTTGTGAGTCTGTTTCTGTTTTGTTAAAAAGTTCATTTGTCTTTTTTTTTTTTTTCTAGATTCCACAATAAGTGGTATCATGTGGTATTCTTCTTTCTCTTTCTGGGTTACTTCACTTAGAATGATGTTCTCCAGGTTCATCCATGTTGCTGCAAATGGCATTATTTTATTATTTTTTATGGCTGAATAGTATTCCATTATAAATATACCCCAACTTCTTTATCCAGTCATCTGTCGATGGACATTTAGGTTGCTTCCATGTCTTGGCTATTGTAAGTAGTGCTGCTATGAACATTGGGGTGCATGTCTTTTTGAATTAAGGTTCCCTCTGGATATCTGGATATCTGGAGTGGGAAGACTGGGTCATATGACAAGTATATATTCCTAGTCTTTTGAGGACTCTCCATACTGTTTTCCACAGTGGCTGCACCAAACTGCATTTCCACCAGCAGTATAGGTGGTTTCCCTTTTCTCCACAGCCTCTCCAGCATTTGTCATTTGTGGACTTTTGAATGAAGGCCATTCTGCCTGGTGTGAGGTGATACCTCATTGTAGTTTTGATTTGCATTTCTCTAATAATTAGTGATATTGAGCATTTTTTCATGTGCCTATTGTTCATTTGTATGTCTTCCTTGGAGAATTGCTTGTTTAGGTCTTCTGCCCATTTTTGGATTGGGTTGTTCCTTGTTTTCTTATTAAGTTGTATGAGCTATTTACATATTCTGGAGATTAAGCCCTTGTCAGTCTCATCTTTTGCAAATATTTTTTCCCATTCTGTAGGCTGTCTTTTTGTTTTGCTTATGGTTTCCTTTGCTATGAAAAATCTTGTAAGTTTAATTAGGTTTCATTTGTTTATTTTTGTTTTTATTTCTATTACTTGGGTAGATTGCCATAGGACAACATTGCTGAGATTTATGTTGGGTAATATTTTGCCTATGTTTTCTTCTAAGAGGTTTATAGTGTCTTATGTTTAAGTCTTTAAGGCATTTTGAGTTTATTTTTGTGTAAAGTGTGAGAGAGTATTCTAAATTCATTGATTTACATGCAACTGTCCAGTTCTCCCAACACCATTTGTTGAAGAGACTATCTTTACTCCATTGTAAGTTCTTGCCTCCTTTGTCAAAGATTAACTGACTAAAATTTTATGGGTTTATTTCTGGGCTCTCTGTTCTGGTCCATTAATCCATATGTCTATTTTTTGTACCAATACCATGCTGTTTTGATGACTGTAGCTCTGTAGTATTGTCTTGAAGTCTGGGATGCTTATTCCCCCAGCTTCATTCTTTTTCTTCAGTAATGCTTTGGCAATTCTGGGTCTTTTGTGAATCCATACAAATTTTAGGATTATTTGTTCTAATTCTGTGAAATATGTCCTGGGTAATTTGATAGGGATTGCATTAACTCTGTAGATTGCTCTGGAAATTTTACCAATATTAATTCTTCCAATCCAAGAACATGAGATACCTTTCCATTTCTTTAAGTCATCTTTAATTTCCTCAAGCAGTGTTTTGTAGTTCTCTGCTTATAAGTCTTTCACTTCTTTGGTCAGATTTATTCCTAAGTATTTTGGTTTTTGGGATGCAATTTTAAAAGGATTGTTTCTTGCCTTTTCTTTTCTGATATTTAATTGTTACTGTAAAAAATGCCACTGATTTCTATATGTTAATCTTCTATCCTGCTACCTTGCTGAATTCTTTTATTAGCTCTAGCAGTTTTTGTGTGGAGACTTTAGGGTTTTTTATATATAGTATATCATCTACATACAATGATATTTTTACCTCTTGTCTTCCAGTTTGGATCCCTTTTATTTCTTTTTCTTGTCTTATTGCTATGACTAGGACTTCCCATACTGTGTTGAATAGAAGTGGTGAGATTGGGGATCCTTGTCTTATTCCAGATTTTAGTGGAAAGGCTTTCATCTTTTCATCGTTGAGTATTATACTCGCTGTAGGTTTGTCACAAATAGTTTTATTATGTTGAGGTCTGCATTCTCATTTTTACTGTGATTTTTTTAACCTTCTTTTAAAATGTATTTTTTAATACAGATCCATTTTGTTGAATGTTTTTCATTCAATTGAGTTTTTATCAGATAGTCATCTTTTCTGCACTTCTTATATTACAGCTCTTACTAATAACTGATGTAGAGAAGAACACTTAAAACATTTAGAAAACACTCATTGGTCAAGAAAATTCTCTGGAACTTGGCAGAAATTTGCATAAAGTCCCAAAAAATGGAAAGATGATGCCTGTAATTTCTATAATTACAATCATCCTTCAATCCCATTATATACAGAGAACAAACATGACCAAATGAAACCAAAAATGGCATGAAGGAATGAGACAAGGGTCCTGAATGGAAGCAGGCTTGAGACTTTCTCTAGTTGGATGAAATCATAAGCAAATGACATGGAAGGGTGAGGAAGTGCCTCTTTATTCTGCATAGCACTACTGGAAGGGCCCCTCAAATGATGGTAAATATTTCCATTGGTCATGATGTTTGCAAATCAGTTACAACGTGGAACATTCAGGAAACCCAAGGGTAGGAAGGCCTGAGAGCTTGAAGCAGAGTCATGGTGCCTATATCTCTCACTGACACATAGTTTGGTTAAATTTACACAGAAATCTTGTAAGAATCTGCTGTGTTTTGTTGGCTACACACCCCGTGATCTGTTTACAAAGTAGCAAAGAGCTGTGAACAAAGTGTATGGGTTCATCCCTGGATTCCTTGAATTTGAACAGAAATTAGCACTAGAAAAGTAAAAGGGTTCTAGTTAACCAGCAAACACCAAAAGTGGATTCGATGTTTCTCTTTTCCATGTTCTAATACAGTCATACCTTGTGTTATTGTGCTTCATTTTCTTGTGCGTCTCAGATTTTTTTGTTTTTCGTTTTTTACAAATTGAAGTTTGTGGCAACCCTACCTTAAGCAAGTATATTGGCAACAGTTTTCAAACAGCATTTGCTTATTTCATGTTTCTGTGTGACATTTTAGTCATCTAGCACTATTTTACACTTTTTCTTTATTATTTGTTATGGTAATCTGTGATCTTTGATGTTACTACTGCAATTATTCTCGGGTACCATTGACTGTACCCATATAAGATGATGAACTTAACTGATAAATGTTAGATGTGTTCTGACTGCTCCGCCCACCAGTGGTTCCCCCATTTTTCTCCTTTCTTCCTCTCCTTCAGCTGCCCTATTCCCTGAGACACAATTGAAATTAGGCCAGTTAACAACCCTACAATGGCCTCTAAGTCTTCAATGAATCAAAGAGTTGCACATGTCTCACTTTAATTCAAAAGCTAGAAATGATTAACCTTAGTGGGGAAGACATACTGATGGCCAAGATAGGCTGAAAGCTAAACCTCTTTACTCTAGTTAGCCAGATTGTGAATGAAATGAAAAGCTCTTAAAGGAAATTAAAAATGTTACTCCAGTGAACATATGAATGATAAAAAAAAGAAAAAGTCTGATACAAAGAAAGGTTTAGTAGTCTTGATAGAAGATTGAACCACACACACTACCTTAAGCCAAAGCCTAATCCAGATCAAGGCCCTAACTCTTTTCAGTTTTATGAATCCTGAGAGGTGAGGAAACTGCATACGTTTGAAGCTAGCAGAGGTTGGTTCATGAAGGTTAAGGAAAGAAGATGTCTCTATAACATCAAAGTACCAGGTGAAGCTTCAAGGACTGATGTAGAAACTGTAGCAAGTTATCCTGAAGACCTACCTAAGATGAATAATGAAGGTGGCTAAACTAAATAACAGATCTCCATGTAGACAGAACAGCCCTCTACTGGAAGAAAATACCATCTAGGACTTTCATAGCCATAGAGGAAAAGTCAAGGCCTGGCTTCAAAGCTTCAAAGAAGAGGCTGCCTCACTTCTTAGGGGCTGATGGAGCTGGTGACTTGAGGTTGTAGCCAGTGCTCATTTGCCATTTCAAAAATCCTAGGGCCCTAAAAATTATGCTAAATCTACTCTGCCTGTGCTTTATGCGTGAAACAACAAAGCCTGGACGAGAGCACATATATTTACAACATGGTATACTGAATATTTTAGGCCCACTGTTGAGACCTCAAAAAAAAAAAAAAAAAAGATTCTGTTTGAAATATTACTGTTACTGACAATGCATTTGGTCACCCAAGAGCCCTGATGAAGATGTATAATGATAGTAATGTTGTTTTCATGCCAACAAACACAACATCCATTCTGTAGCCTATGGATCAAGGAGTAACATAGATTTTCAAGGTTTATTATGTAAAAAATACATTTGGGCTACAGCTGCTATAACTCATGATGCCTCTGAAGGATCTAGGCATAGTAAATTGAAAACACTCTGGAAAAGATTTACCATGCTAGATGCCATAAAGAATATTTGTGATTCATGAGAAGAGGTCAGAATATTGACATTAACAAGCATTTGGAAGAAGTTGATTCCAACTCTCAGGGATGAATTTGTCAGCTTCAAGACTTCAGTGGAGGAAGTAACTGCAGATGTGGTAGAAATAGCAAGAGAAGTAGAATTAGAAGTGGAGCCTGAAGATGTGACCGAATTGTTGGAATCTCATGATTAAAAACTTAATATATGAGGGGTTGCTTTTTAAGGATGAGCAAAGGAAGTGGTTTCTTGAGATGGAATCTACTCCTGATGAAGATTCTGTGAAGATTGTTTAAATGACAGCAGAGTAGATTTAGACTTTGACATAAACTTGGCTGATAAAGCAGAGGTAGGGTTTGAGAGGGTTGACTCCAATTTTGAAAGAAGTTCTAGTGCGGGTAAAATGCTATCAAACAGCATTGCATGCTACATACAGAAAGGTCATTTGTGAAAGGAAAAGTCAATCTATGCCACAAACTTCATTGTTGCCTTATTTTAAGAAATTGCCACAGCCACCTCAACCTTCAGCAACCACCACCCTGAGCAGTCAGCAGCCCTCAACATCGAGGCAAGACCTTCCACCAACAAAAAAAGACTATGACTTGCTGAAGGATCAGATGATGGCTAGCATTTTTTAGCAATAAAGTATTTTAATAAGATATATAAATTTTTCAGATATAATGCTCTTGCACACTTTAATAGAGTACAGTATAGTGCAAACATAACTTTTATATGAACGGGGAAGCCAGAAATTCCTGTGACTAGTCTTACTACAATATTCACTTTATTGTGGTGGTCTGAAGTTGAACCCGTGATATCTCTGAGGTATGCCTGTAACCACAATTTTTATGCAGCAGTTAAAGTACTTTTTCTCCTATAAATTGACAACTATTCTCAGTAATTCATTTGTAATCTCCATCATAGTTTGAAGAAAGGAAAATGTCACAGGAGCAGACTGGTGAATCTTAGTATTTATTTGCTCATTTTTATGACTGTGTCTAATATTTAAACATTAAGAAGTATTCTTTGCAGAACTATGGCAAAAGTATATGTAAATAGAAATAAATAAACATGAACATAACTGGATTAAAAGGTAAAACATGAGAACAAAGTCTTTCAAAATCAAGTCAATGAAAATATCGGTACCTGAAGTGGTTCCACATGCATGAGTCAGACATTTGATGGATGTGGCAACCACTGTGTATTGTTACGTTGGGTAGGAAGTAAATAGTCTATCTAGGCACCCTCAGTCCTAAAAATGCCTGCGTCTCTATTACCTAATGTGCTGGTGCATAAGTAGGGACATGTTTGGGAGAGTCTGAACAAGTGAATTGCAAAGTTGATAATGATGCAGTCTCTGGTTTTGTGGGCTGAGTAGCCTGTGGCATTTTATTTGATCACTAGATCTGTACCTCTGTGATCTCTCCTCAGATATAGCTGAGTAGACATTACACAGTAATAATCTCTCATACATATTGAATCATTGTGATTATCTGAAAATACCAGTGCCTGCATCCACCATCCTGAGACTCTGATTCAGTTGGTCTTGGATGAGACATGGGTATCAGTACTTTTAAAAAAAATCTCTCGAAGTTATGCAACTGTGCAGCCAGGGTTAGGAACCACTGGTGTTTAGACCAAGTTGCCTCTGCTAACCAATTTAAAGTTCATGAGCATCACCTATAAGCAGGAGGTAGTCATCACTGAGGACTTATTTCCAGCAGTAATCCAAGTAGACCCAGTCTTTTAGTCATGCTGATTTTACAATAGTGGCCATATTTATTAGGATAGACTTAATATAATAAGACTTGCCATCTGAGCCTACTTATTTAACAAACATATACTGAGTGCTTACTTTGTGTAGGCAGTGTCCTGGAAGTGGGAACAAGGTCAAGAGCAAGGTAGACAAGGTTCCTACTGTAATGGAAGAGACTCTCCCTCTCCATACCAAAGCACTAAAATTAAGTAAATACACAAAAACCAGTGCACAGTGGGAATATATAATGTAGATCAGAGACTCAGGACAAGCTTCGCAGAGGGAAGACTTTGGAGGGACAGGGGTAGAGAGAGAACTCTAGGGAGAGTGAATGTAAATGAAAAGGACCAAGAGTGGCAAAGAGCTTTTGAGGTTGGGGAACTGAAAGGTCACTGTGGTTGGAATATAATGAGTGGAGGAGTGGACTGGTTTTAGCTGAAACTGATGTATATATGCTCAGATCATGGAGGATGGGGATCTATTATTTTTAAGAGTCAACCTCCTAACAGTGTCAGTTTTGTCCAATTTTTCCATTATCTCCATTCAGTTCTCTCTATATCCCTTGCCATTAGCCTAGTCAAAGCCACTACCTCTCTCTCTTTGTTACACCTGCTTACTCCCTTACTGAAAAGAGCATAATACTTTAAAGGTAAATAAAACTTTAATTGTGTCACACTACTGCTACTGCTTAAAACCTTACCATAATTTTCCAATGACCAGGAAAATGTCCCCAGCACACTGTTAACACACTCTCCACTCTCATATCATGTTGTGGCTTGTCACTATCCCACCTTGCCCTAGCCATACTGCATTTATTTCAGTTGTTCCAATTTGCCAGACTCTCACACAGGTTTTCTCCTTTGCCTGCATATCATGTGTGATTTACCCTGGTCATCTGAGAACTCAGATATATAATTGTTTATTTTTCCCCCAGTGGACTCTAAACCCACATGTATACTAAGCTCCCAGCATACAAACTGGTCCATATGTATTGAATTAACCTATAAGAGAAAGAGTAATTTCACTGATATCCTCTACTAAAAAGTCATGCACTTGTCAAAAGAATGATTTTTTCTTTAAATAATTTCCATCAGAAACCTGTAGTCTTTAATAGCACCAAATGGTCAATTTTATTCCTCATGTAAAAAATACTTTGATTCAATAAATAACCTGTCATATTATTGTGTCAAAAACTGAGGGATTTTTCTAGACTTTGAAAGAGATCAGATAAGCGACAGGTAATGAGCAGAGTATGCTGTGAGCACAGCCCTCTGAGCACAGAGCTAGTCATTTCCCACTCACAACACTTAGACACTTCCACAACTCTGACACATCTTACCACAAAACCACATGCTCCTCCAATTGCTTGACAGAAGTTCAACTTGAAAAGGTTTCCTTCAGTGTATATTTTCTTTAGGTTTCCAGTTAGTGATAGAAGTAAAGGCTGTCACAGCCGGTGTGGGCTTGGCACTCAAGGTACTTAGGGATCCAAACAAAGGAACAGGGGAGTCCATCCATGGAAGATGGGCATAAAATAGGAACCATCCATGAAGAGTCAGAAAAAAGGACAACTTGTATGGCTGTTCCCTGTGATGCAGATTCAGCTGTCCTTGGAGCACCTAGATGACCCCCTGTCTGGTCTCTTTTCCAAGGGGAATGACCTGTAGGCGAGGCCAGACAATGATATTTGCTAAGTAGTAGAAATGCTCAAAGCTTTAAGTGTGAGGTGAACTATGTTTTGAGGGAGTTCGTTTGGAGGAAGATTGGATTCTAGTAGCAGCTAAGCTGTGGGAGAATGTGAGATAGACTCTTTGGAAGGCATCTGGACCACTTAGGTTATAAAGTGTTCAAAGCAATGCTTTATTTCCACAGATTGCTGGGGTATAGTTGGAAATCAGGCAAATGAAATAATGAAAATTGGGTGATGGTAGTGGGGGAGAGTGATGTCAGGTGAAGAGCCAGCCCAGCTGGCAGACAGGCACATTGGAGTCCCACAGACAGGGCTCATATGCTTAAGGCTGAAAGTTCAAGGCTACCCTCATCGGTAATAGAGACAAAGCTGCAATCAGCTGCCATGCTGGCTAAAGATTGTGGCACAGGACCTGAGAGGACCAAAGCCTGTTGCCTGAGAGGATTTTCAATAGTTGTTAAGGACAACCAGGAAAGTAATTATGGGATAGGGGAAGTTGCCTTACCAGTTCTTTTCATTTGATTTTGCTGCCTTGATGCACCATTCTGACAGCCCAGGTTAACTTCTCCCAAGTAAGTTCTCCAGTGTAGCATTTCACATTTCTCATGCATCCTTCTCTCTGCTGAAATATTTGCATTCAACAGATGCCTCTGTGCTGTGTTTTTAACGGAATGACACTAAAAAATGCAGTCCCTGTGGCAAGGAACAGAGGAGAAAAATTGGGGGAAAAGAGGTTGCCTGATGTTAAGAACAGACCTTCTAGAACACGATTGCCTGAATGTGTATCCTTACTAACTGCAGGATCATGTTAACCTCTCTGTAGCCTCAATTTCCTTATCTGTATGATGGGAACAGTAACAGTAGCACCTACCTTGTTAGGTTGTCAAGACTGAATGTGAGAAAAGAGACAACATACCGGGAATAGTGCTCAGTACAAAACAGCAAGAAATCTCAGCAATGATTGATTCTGACACTCCTCAAATCATGGCATTACAGTAGCTCTCTAGTCATCAGTGTGAGATGAGAGATCAGACCTAAAATATGTAAACACATCTGGAACACCCAAACCTATATAACTCTGTCTTTGAACTCCACATCATGGGAAGAGCAGTTAAAATGTCTGAAATATTGTTGCTCAACTACCTATAAATGTGTCTTACAAGGAGGCACTTCCACTCTTTAGGTGGAGCGAAGCCTCCAATAATGACCTGACAATAATAGCATTTATTGCTAAACCCTTATCTTGTGTCTCATCTTCCCTTTCAAGTACAATAGTACTTGAAAAAAATTGTTCTGTTTTAAAAAATAAAACATAGTATAACTTGTTTTTCTTAATTTGGCCCGCATTTTTCCTTCTTGTTTTTAAACTGAAGTATAGTCAGTTATAATATGTCAGTTTCTGTGTACAGCATAATGTCCCAGTCATGCACATATATACATATATTCATTTCATTTTCTTTTTTATTAAAGTTATTACAAAATATTGTGAGGCTTTCTTTACATGTGTGACAAATGTACACTAGAGTTAGTGCACTTTGACCTGATCAGTAGAAGGTAAATTGTTTTCATAATTAGACTTAAATAAAACAGAATAATCAATGAGTGAATGGCTAAAAAATTCTAGCCTTTTAGTTGTTTGGTTTTTACCAAGTTGTATGCACAATGAGATCTGAGATTATAATTCTTGAATAAATCACATTTTTAAACCCATACCTTTAATTTGTCCCACCTTCTCCTTCACTTTTGGTAATCATGTTTGTTTTCCATGTGAGTCTGTTTGTTTCTTATGTCCATCATTTATATTATTTTTTAGATTCTATATATGAGTGATACATGTTATTTGTCTGTCTGATTTATTATACTAAGCATAACATTCTCTAGATCTTTCCAGGTTGCTGCAAATGTCAATATTTCATTCCTTTTTATGGCTAAGTAATATTCCATTGTTTATATATGCCACATCTTAAGTCAATCATCTATTGATGGGTACTTGGATTGCCTCCATTGCCATAAATAGTGCTGCTACGAATATTGGGATGCATTTATCTTTTCAAATTAGTCTTTTTGCTTTTTCAAGGTCAATACTCAGGAGTGGAATTGCTGGGGTCATGTAGTAGTTCTATTTTTAGATTTTTAAGGAACCTCTATATCATGTTCCATGGTGACTACACCAATTTGCACTCCCTCTAACAGTGTGGGAGGGTTCCTTTTTGCCACACCTTCTCCAGCATCTGCTATTTGTAGACTTTTTGCTAATGGCCATTCTGGCAGGTGTGAGGTGGTACCTCATTGTGGTTTTGATTTGCATTTCCCTAATAATTATTGATATTGAGCTTTTTTTCATGTGCCTGTTAGCCATCTGTATGTTATCTTTGGAAGAATGTCTATTCAGGTTTTCTGCCCCCTTTTTAATTGAGTTGTTTGTTTTTTGATACTGAGTTGTAAGTACTGTTTGTATATTTGGTTTTTTTTAACATTTTTTACTGATTTATAATCATTTTACAATGTTGAGTCAAATTCCAGTGTACAGCACAATTTTTCAGTTATACATGAACATATATTTATTCATTGTCACATTTTTTTCCTCTGTGAGCTACCATAAGATTTTGTGTATATTTCCCTGTGCTATACAGTATAATCTTGTTTATCTATTCTACAATTTTGAAATCCCATCTATCCCTTCCCACCCTCTGCCCCCTTGGCAACCACAAGTTTGTATTCTATGTCTATGAGTCTATTTCTGTTTTGTATTTACACTTTGTTTTTTGTTGTTGTTGTTGTTGTTGTTTTTGGTTTTATTTTTTAGATTCCACATATGAGCGATCTCATATGGTATTTTTCTTTCTCTTTCTGGCTAACTTCACTTAGAGTGACATTCTCCAGGAGCATCCATGTTGCTGCAAATGAAGTTATGTTGTCAGTTTTTATGGCTGAGTAGTATTCCATTGTATAAATATACCACCTCTTCTTTATCCAGTCACCTGTTGATGGACATTTAGGCTGTTTCCATGTTTTGGCTATTGTAAATAGTGCTGCTGTGAACATTGGGGTGCAGGTGTCATCCTGAAGAAAGGGTTCCTTCTGGATATAAGCCCAGGAGTGGGATTCCTGGGTCATACGGTAAGTCTATTCCTAGTCTTTTGAGGAATCTCCACACTGTTTTCCAAAGTGGCAGCACCAAACTGCATTCCCACCAGCAGTGTAGGAGGGTTCCCCTTTCTCCACAGCCTTTCCAGCATTTGTCATTTGTGGATTTTTGAATGACGGCCATTCTGACTGGTGTGAGGTGATACCTCAATGTAGTTTTGATTTGCATTTCTCTGATAATTAGTGATATTGAGCATTGTTTGTATATTTGGATATTAACCCTTGTTGCATCATTTGCATTATTCCCATTTTTGTATGTTGTCTTTTCATTGTTTTGATGGTTCCCTTTGTTGTGCAAAAGCTTTTAAGTTTGATTATTTGTTAATTTTTGCTTTTATTTATTTTGCCTTGGGAGATCTAACAAATACTGCTACAATTTATGTCAAAGAGTGTTTTTTCTATGTTCTCTTCTAGGAGTTTTATGGTGTCATGTCTTACATTTAGGTCTTTAAACCATTTTGAGTTTACTTACATATATGGTGTGAGGAAATATTCTAATTTCATTATTTCACGTGTAGCTGTCCACCTTTCCCAGCGCCACTTGAAGAGACTGTCTTTTCTTTGCTGTATATTTTTTATCCCTATGTCTTAGATTAATTGAATGTATGTGTATGGCTTTAATTCTGGGCTCTCTATTCTTTTCCATTGACTTATGGATATGTTTTTGTGCCAATACCGTGTTGTTTTGATTATTGTAGCTCTGCAGTATATACAGTCTAATATCTGGGAATGTGATTCCTCTAGAATGTGATTGTTCTTTTTTCTCAGATTGCTTTGACAATTTGGGGCCTTTTTTTGGTTCCATATAAGTCTTAGGATTATTTGTTCTATTTTTGTGAAAAAGGTACTGGGTATTTTGATAAAAATCACATTGAATCTGTAGATTGCTTTGGGTAGTATAGCCATTTTAATAATATTGATTCTTCTAACCCAAGAGCACAGGATATCTTTCCATTTCCTTGAATCATCTTCAGTTTCCTGCATCAAAGTTTTATAGTTTCCAACGTATTGGTCTTTCACCTCCTTGGTTAAATTTATTCCTAGATGTTTTATTTTTTGATGCAATTTAAAATGGGATTATGTTTTTACTCTCTTATATTTCATTGTTACTGTATAGAAATTCAGCAGATTGCTGTATATTAGTCTTGTATCTTGCAAGCTTGCTGAATTCATTTATTAGTTCTAATAGATTTCCGATGGAGACTTTAGGGTTCTCTATAGAGAGTCTCATATCATCTGCAAATAGCGACAGTTTTATATCTTCCCTTTTAATTTGGATAAATTTTATTTTTTTCTTCTCTGATTACTGTGGCTAGGACTGCCAATACTATATTAAGTAGAAGCAGTAAGAGTGGGCATCCTTGTCTTGTTTCTGAATTCAGCAGGAAGGCTTTCAGCTTTGCACCATTTGGTATTATGCTGGCTCTCGATTTGTTGTAAATGGCCTTCATTATTGTGAGATATGTTCCTTCTGTACCCACTTTGATGAGAGTTTTTATTACAAGTGGATGTTGAATTTTGTCGAATGCTTTTTTCTATGTCTACTGAGATGATCAGATGGTTTTTGTCCTTCCTTTTGTTAACGTGGTATATCACATTGATTGATTTGCATCTGTTTAGCTCACCTTGTGACCTTTGAATAAAAATCCAGCTTGATCATGGTGTATAATCCTTTTTATGTATGGTTGGAATTGGTTTGCTAATATTTTGTTGAGGATTTTTGCATCCATGTTCATCAAAGATGTTGGCCAGTAATTTTCTTTTTCTTGTAATGTTTTTGTCTGGTTTGGTATCAGGGTACTGGTGGCCTTGAATGAATGAATTTGGGAGTGTTCCCTTCTCTTTAGTGTTTTGGAATAGTTTGAGAAAGATAGGAATAAGTTTTGATTTTTATGTGTGGAAGAATTTCCCAGTGAAGATGCCGAGTCCTGGAATTTTGTTTGTAGGGAGGTTTTTTGTGTTTTGTTTTGTTTTGTTTTTTACTGATTTTATTTCACTTTTAGTGATCACTCTTTTAAAATTGGTGTTTTGGGGGGTTTGTTTTAACTCAGTTTTGGCAGGCTATAAATTTCCAGATATAAATTGGCCTTTTTTTCCTAGGTTGTCCAATTTGTTGGTATATAACTCTTCATAATATTCTCTTATTTTGTGTCACTGTGGTATTGGTTTTATTTCTCCTCTTTTATTTCTTATTTTGTTTATTTGGGTCCTCCCTCCTTTCTTCTTGATAAGCTTGGCTAAAGGTTTGTCAATTTTGCTTATCTTTTCAAAAAAACAGCTCTTGGTTTCATCTTTTATATTGTTAATCTCTATTTTATTTAATTCTTCTCTGATCTTAATTATTTCCTTTCTTCTGCTAACTGTGGGCTTTGTTCTTCTTTTTCTAATTCCTTTAGATGGTAGGTTAGGTTGTTTATTTGAGATTTTTCTTGTTTCTTGAGGAAGGCCTGTATTGCCATGAACTTCCTTCTCAGAACTGCTTTTGCTGCATCCCATAGAGTTTGTAAAGTTGCGTTGTCATTATCATTTGTTGCAAGGTTAAGTTCTAATTTCTTCTTAGACTCTATTATTGAATCATTAGTTTTTTACTAGCGTGTTATCTAGTCTTCATGTGTTTTTCCCCCCATTTTTATTTCTGTAGTTGATTTTTAGTTTCATACTGTTCTGGTTAGAAAAGATGCTTGATATAATTTTTATCCTCTTAAATTGTTAAGGCTTGTTTTGTGACCTAGTATGTGGCCTCTATGGAGAATGTTTCATGCATGCTTGAAAAGAATTTGTATTCTGCTTCTTTTGAATATATTGCCCTGTAGGTGTCAAATTAAGTTCAACTGGTGTATTGTGTCATTTAGAACCTCTGTTGCCTTATTAATTTTCTGTTTGTATGATCTGTCATTGATGTCAGTGGAGTGTTAAACTTTTCTACTACTATTGTGTTATTGTTCATTTTTCCTTTTATGTCTATTAGTATTTGCTTTATATATCTAGATGCTCTTGTTTTTGGTATGTATCTGTTAACCAGTGTTATACTCCCTTCTTGTATTTATTCCTTTATCAATATATAATACCCTTGTTTGTCTTCATGGACTTTGTTTTAAAGTCTATTTTATCTGATATGAGTATTGCTACCTCACTTTTTTGTCACTTCCATTTGCCTGAAATAATCTTTTTCTAGCCCTTCATTTTCAGTCAGTGTGTGGATTTCACCCTGATGTGAATCTTTTGTAGGTGGCATTTTGCAGGTTCTTGGGTTTTGTCTTTATTTAAAAATTTTTTTTTATTATCCAGTCAGCCACTCTGTCTTTTGATGAGCATTTAGTCCATAGACATTTATAGTAATTATTAATATATGTGTACTTCTTGTCATTTTATTCCTTTTTTTCCAGTTGTTTTTGTAGTTCTTCGTTCAGTTCTTGTTTTTCTTAGTGTAGTGTGATGATTTTCTTTTGTAGTTTGCTTAAGTTCTTTTCTTTCTGTTTTTTGTGAATCTATTGTTGGTTTTTAATTTGTGATTACCATGGGGTTCATATTTTACTATAACTATGTGCTTGCTTTAAACTGATAATTTAAGTTCAAACACATTTTAAAAGATCTACATTTTTTACTTTTCTCCCCCACATTTTGTGATTCTGATGTCGTTTTCCATCTTCATGCTTATCCTTTTACTGTTTATTGTCACTTTTACATTTTATTTTGTTTTTTAATCTACATACTGGTTTATTCAAGTGATCTTAAATTCTTACTGTATACTTGCCTTTCTTATTGGGATTTTCCCATTCCTATAGTTTCTTGCTTCTTTTCCATATAGAGAAACACTTCAATATTTCTTTTAAAATAGGTTTAATATTACTTAATTTTTTTAAGTTTTTGCTTTTCCAAGAAAAGTTTTCTCTCTTTCTATTCTAAATGATAATCTTACTTGTAGAGCATCCTGGGTTGCATATTTTCCTGCATATTTTCCCTTTCAGCACTTGTCTGTAGAGAAATCAGTTGCCGGCTTTATAGGGTTCCCTTATAAATGACTGTTTTCCTCTTGCTGCCTTTGAAATTCTCTCTTTAAATCTGCCATCTTAATTATGATGTGTCTTGGTGTGGCTCTGGTTAGGTTCATCTTATTTGGGACTCTCTGAGCTTCCTGTACCTGAATCTGTTTTCTTCTTTAGATTTGGGAAGTTTTAAGCCATAATTTTTTCAAATACATCTGTGAATCCCATCTCTCTTTCTTCTCCTTCTGGACCCTATTATGCATAACTTGGCACATTTTATCCCATAGATCACATATGTTGCTTTTATCTTTTTTTCCTTTGTTTATCTGTCTGCTGTTCTGATTGGATGATTTCCATTATTCTATCTTCCAGATCACTTATTTTTTCTTTATGAATTAGTTGGCTCTTCATTGCTTCTAGATTGCATTTTATCTTGGAAATTGAATTATCTATTTTTTTATTGGGTCAATTTTACAATTTCTATTTTCTTGTTACAATGATTTGCATTTATATTACTAATCTTAGCATTTTTATTAACTCTTTTTTGAACTCGGTGACTGGCAAACTGATCTGTTTCATTATTTAGTCTTTCAGGGTTTTTCTCTTGCTCTTTTAATTAGGAATAATTCCTCTGCCTTTCTATTTTACCTAACTTTCTCTGTCTGTATGAATTTAGGAGAAACAGTTATCCTTGGGGGTCTTGAAGGGGTAATTTTATGTGGGAGCATCCCTAATGTAGACTGTGTGTGTCCAGTGTCTTTGGTGCAGGGGCTAGTTTTTTTTTTTTTTTTTCAATTGAGTTATAGTCAGTTTACAATGCTGTGTCAAATTCCAGTGTAGAGCACAATTTCAGTTATACATGAACATACATATTTTCATTTTCACATTCTTTTTCACTGTGAGCTACTAGAAGATCTTATATATACTTCCCTGTGCTATACAGTATAAACTTGTTTATCTATTCTATATATACCTGTCAGTATCTACAAATTTCAAACTCCCAGTGTGTCCTTTCCCATCCCCTACCCCCCAGCAAGCACAAGTTTGTATTATATGTCTATGAGTCTGTTTCTGTTTTATATTTAAGTTCGTTTGTCGTCGTTGTTGTCTTCTTTTTTTTTTTTTAAGATTCTACATATGAGCAATTTTGTATGGTATTTTTCTTTCTCTTTCTGGCTTACTTCACTTAGAATGACATTCTCCAGGGACATCTATGTTGCTGCAAATAGCATTATGTTGTCTTTTTTTGGCTGAATAGTATTCCATTGTATAAATATATCACATCTTCTTTGTCCAGTCACATGTTGATGGACATTTAAGCTGTTTCCATGTCTTGGTGATTGTAAATAGAGCTGCTATGAATATTGGGGTGCAGGTGTCATCCTGAAGTAGGGTTCCTTCTGGATATATGCCCAGGAGTGGGATTACTGCATCATATGGTATAGTCTATTCCTAGTCTTTGGAGGAATCTCCATACTGTTTTCCACAATGGCTGCACCAAACTGTATTCCCACCAGCAGTGTAGGAGGGTTCCCCTTTCTCCACAGCCTCTCCAGCATTTGTCATTTGTGGATTTTTGAATGAAGGCCATTCTGACTGGTGTGAGTGATACCTCATTGTAGTTTTGATTTGCATTTCTCTGATAATTAGTGATACTGAGCATTTTTTCATGTGCCTTTTGATCATTCGTATGTCTTCCTTGGAGAATTGCTTGTTTAGGTCTTCTGCCCATTTTTGGATTGGGTTGTTTATTTTTTTCTTATTGAGTCATATGAGCTGCTTATATATTCTGAAGACCAAGCCTTTGTCGGTTTCATTTGCAAAAATTTTCTCCCATTCCATAGGTTGTCTTTTTGTTTTACTTATGGTTTTCTTTGCTGTGCAGAAGCTTGTAAGTTTCATTAGGTCCCATTTGTTTATTCTTGCTTTTACTTCTTCTAGGAGAAAATTTTTGAGATGTATGTCAGATAATGTTTTGCCTATGTTTTCCTCTAGGAGGTTTATTGTATCTTGTCTTATGTTTAAATCTTTGATCCATTTTGAATTGATTTTTATATATGGTGTAAGGGAGCGTTCTAGCTTCATTGTTTTACATGCTGCCGTCCAGTTTTCCGAACACCATTTGCTGAAGAGACTGTCTTTATTCCATTGTATATTTTTGCCTCCTTTGTCGAATTTTAGTTGACCAAAAGTTTGTGGGTTCATTTCTGGGCTCTCTATTCTGTTCCATTGGTCTATATGTCTGTTTTTGTACCAATACCATGCTGTCTTGATGACTGTAGCTCTATAGGATTGTCTGAAGCCTGGGAGAGTTATTCCTCCAGCCTCTTTCTTTCTCTTCAGTAATGCTTTGGCAATTCTAGGTCTTTGATGGTTCCAAATAAATTTTATTATGATTTGTTCTAGTTCTGTGAAATATGTCCTGGGTAATTTGATAGGGATTGCATTAAATCTGTAGATTGCCTTGGGCAGTGTGACCATTTAACAATATTGATTCTTCCAATCCAAGAGCATGGGATATCTTTCCATTTTTTAAAGTCTTCTTTAATTTCCTTCATCAATGGTTTATAGTTTTCTGTGTATAATTCACCTCCTTGGTTAGATTTATTCCCAGATATTTTATTTGGGCGCTATTTTAAAGGGGATTGTTTCTTTACTTTCTTTTTCTGTTGATTCATCGTTAGTGTAAAGAAATGCAACTGATTTTTGAATGTTAATCTTGTAACCTGCTACCTTGCTGAATTCTTTAATCAGCTCTAGTAGTTTTTGTGTGGACCTTTTAGGGTTTTCTATATATAGTAACATGTCAGCATATAGTGACACTTTTACCTCTTTTTTTTTCAATTTGGATCCCTTTTATTTCTTTCTCTTGCCTGATTGCTGTCGCTTGGACTTCCAAGACTGTTGAATAGGAGTGGTGAGAGTGGACAGCCTTGTCTTCTCCCAGATTTTATGGTGCAAGGGCTAGTTTTGATATGGACTCCAGCCACATCTTTCCTCAGAACATACTGGTTGCTATCACCTTGGTAGGCTGTGTGGTTGGTGCTGGAGGCTGTAAATCCTGCACAGGTGTGAGGCGGGATTTCACCTATGTTTAGTGGCTGTCACTGCCCTGTCAGGAGCAAGGTGTGTTCTCCTGTTGCTTGAGCAGAAACCCTGAGAGTTGGGCTCAAGCTGACTCTGGTCCCTTACAGTGCGTATTTTGCCCCAAAGGAGGGGAGTACTGAAGTGAGACTGTGCACTCACAGAGGTCAAACTCATTGCCTGTGTAAGTATCCGTGGTTCTGCTCAGATGCAGCCCAAGTTTGGGTCCCTTCCCTTGTTATGGTTGTCCCAGATCTCGAGCCAGTTTGCGGTGTGAAGTGCTTGGGGCAGGAGCATTCCCTAGGCTGGGGCTGGGGGTCAGAGTGTTGTGGCTGGAGGGGCTGAAGTGGCTGTGCTGCTGTAAGGGATCTGGGCTACATATGTGGCATTGGTTGAGCTAGTGCCAACACTGGCTGTCACCATTCTGTCCAGACCACACCCCAGAACCCTCTGCATCCCTAGAATGAATCTTCTCCCAAAATGTGTCTGTGCCAGATCCAGTGCCAAACTGTGGCCTGGAGGAGGTGGGGCCAGAGCCTTCACCCCACTGGGAGCAGGGGACAATGGTGTGATGGTCACCGTGGTTCCTGCGGTACTGCTTGAGTAAGCACTGACAATGGCTACTACCACCCAACCTGGACCACTCCCAAGGCCCCCTGGCTGTCTTTGCAAAGCTCGACCAAGTCTTTTCCCAGGACTCAGCTGGCCCAGTTCCCATGCCCAGCTGTGGTATGGAATGAACGGGGCCAGGGTGTTTGTCCCACTCAGATTGGGGAGTGCCAGGAGGTGACAGCCAGCTGCCAGCACAGAGCACTCTCTGCCCTGTTTTTGGCAAGCCAGCACGCACATGCTCTGGCGAGTGGAGCCTAGGCTTCTGCATTCATTCTCTTTCTCAGCAGCTCTCCTAGCAGCCAAGGAGAGAACCCTGTCTCCTCTACTTAGGACCTCAGGACTGCGATGCAAGTTGTGGCTCGACCCACTCACTCCCCTGGGTGAGGGTGAGGGTCCACCCAGGTGGACTTTCTCTTCCTTACAGATCCCTCCCAGGGGTGCAGGTCCCAACCCTGTGCCTTTTGTTGTTGTTGTTGTTCTGTCTGGTTACATGGAACTCTTTCTTGCAGCTTTGGTTGTATAGGAGTTTTTCTGCCAGTTGCCAGTTAGTTTTCTGTGAGAATTGTTCCACATGTAGATGTCTTTGATGTCTTTGTAGGGGGAGGTGATGTCCTCCTACTCTATCATCTTGATTTGACACTGTTTTTTGAACATGTTATTCTGGAATCAAATCTCACTTCCACCATTTACTGTGTCATGTTGGGCAAATCACTTAAGCTCTCTGTGCTGTAGCTAAACCATGAGTCACGTGAAGATAATAAAATTACTTCCCGTATAGAGTTATTTTTAAAATAATGTGACTTAATATTAATAAAATGCTTAGAACAGTGGCTTGCATATAGCAAGAGCTATATACATTTTGCTGTTTTAAAATATAGTTATCATATAGCAAGAGTAAATTCCAATAAGGTATGCTTTATACAGTATAAAAATACAAACTGATAGAATTGTGTATTTATCTTCTGAGTTCTTGCAGACTCAAAAGAGAGAGCCAGAAGATGATTGTGTGTGTGTGTGTGTGTCCGTGCGCGCCTGCGCATGCGTGCATGTGTATGTTTGTCTATTTTGGCTCCTTTAATATAGCAACTCTAGTTCACACTCCATTTAGCTAAATGAAAGATGTTTACACTTCCTTTAAGGCTGTTGCTCTTCCAGTTCCTCTGGCAGCAGATGTAAGAGAGTAACATCCTGCTTTGCATGGCCAAAGATACCTCGGCTGCAAAAATGTTGTACTGAATGCATTTGAGGAAATAAATGATAGACTGCTCTCACAAAGACTGCATCATATTGAGAGAAGTTTAGTCTTTACCTTCCAATTTTCCATGCAGTTAGCTATTATCCTGAAACATTCCTAATCTCCCGGAGTGTAGCCAGCAGCTTCAGGAACTGATAACCTTTATAAAGCTCCAACTAAGTGGTTTCACTCTGTTGATCCCCAGTTCCAAAGGATACATGTCGGTTTTGGTCACAACTGGAAACATTTGAGTTTGTATTTTAAGTGGAAACCTCAATGGCCATTTTAATGTATGTGAAGATTGCAACAATTTTGTAGAAGGAATATCTAAGAGGGTTTTATAGAAGTTAAAGAATCAATAGGTGGTTTATTCCAACTTTTTCCCATTCCTCAATGAGTTAGCACAAAGGACAGTAAAACTTCTAGTATTTTCATTAGGGATATAAAAGTAGACCTTCTTCCCTGTCCTGGTCCCAGTTCTTTTCATTTGGGAGAGAAGGGAAAAGGACAATAGGTTCTCTATTGGTTTGTTCTTTTCGCAATGATTATATATTAAAACTGTCTCAAAACTCAGTATCTATTTCTTAGTCACAATCTGCAGGTCTCTAAAGTTCGGCTGATCACAGCCTGGACTCAGTTGGACTTGGCTCCTATTTGTTGGTTGGGTTCAGATCTGTTCTACATCTCTCTCATCTTTGGACTTTAATGCATACTTAAGGCATTTTCTCTTCATACTGAAAATACAGGAGTGTGGGAACACAAGCCTGACTGTGTAAACCTATTTCAAGGATCACACCATACTGCTCCCTAATATCCAATGTAAGTCAAGGAGCAGAAAAGTACACTCTGCCCACCATGAAACTAAAGAATTAAATTGGGAATGGGTATAAGGACGGAGTGAATATTTGCTGAAAAATAATTTTTAAAACTACACAAACAAACCTGGATAACCAACTCAGTTTTTAAAGTAAGATGTACCAGGATGATTGTTTCTAGGGCTTGATACTCGTTCAATTTGTCTTTAAGAAGCACAGACATATGCACTTAGGGTTCTTTTGTGAGTGCAGATGGAAAATTAAAATATTCTCTCTCTTTAAGGATCTTGGCCCATACCCTCCTTGCCTCACTATAAACACTTGGTGCCAGAAAATCATCCCTGATTCATGCTTTGGGCCATAAAAACCAAGGAAACAGCTTCTATTCTTCTCTGAAAATTTACTCTTCAATCATCTGGCTTCTTCCTACCACTTCTCATACCATGAAACCACAATCCATAATTATCAGAAATCTCTAAATTGCCAAATCCAAAGCAATAATAGTACTTTTATTCTTGAGGTTAATTTTGCCTTTATTTGCCAGTGTAACTTAGCTACAGCGGCTTCCAAACTTTTTTGACCTAAAAAGTATATTTTTCATCACAATCCAACAAAGACACACACACACACATGTAACTGAAACCAAAGTTTTGTCAAAAATGTCCACCCTGAGTTTGTTTTTAAGACTTTTTTATTTTTAGGTTTACAACAAAATTGACAGGAAGGTACAGAAATTTCTCATATGCTCTCTCTCCACACATATGCATACTCATTATTTTTATTTACCAGAGTGGTACTTTTTGTTTTTCTTAACTAAGGCTGAACATACTTTGAAACATCATAATCACCGAAGTCCACAGTTCACCATAGTTTGGACAAAAAAGTATGACATAGGTATCCATCGTTATAATGTCATACAAAGTATTTTCATTGCTCTAAAAAACTTCTGTACTCCCGAATGGCATATGGCATTTCTCTTTTTTCCCCTGAAAAGAGGTTCAAAGCCTTCATGTCTATAAGACCACTCATGGCCCACTCAAGCACAGACCAGACAGGTTCTAGGTGGCAAATTCCCCCACTAAATACTGTGGCTTTTCTTCCAATATTCAGCCCTGTCCCACTGGTCCTGCCCAGCAGCCATGTGGAGATGCAGGGGGACAGGTGTAGGGTATTTTTTCATAGGAAGGCTCCAAGTTTTGTGACCCTTGTCACAATGAACCCAGCCAGATTCCTGTTGGGTGATTGTAAATAAAATAATGTTACTTTAAATCTGTGAGCTCAAGAAAGTTTAATGAGTTATTACTTCATGAACTGTAAAGTGTAATAGATATAGAGATGCAAGATTGAACAGTACTGTTATGATCTCTGCTTTCATGGAAAGTAAATATAGTTGGGAATACAAACAGATAGACCATCATGTAATATCATATGAGAACTTCTGTGGTAACAGATGAGCAGAACATGAAACGTAAGGAAGAGAGGCATCAACATAAGACAACTGGGGTTCGGCTTTAGGAAGTGATGTCTAAATTTATCCCTGAAAGGTGGGTGTGACACAAACGAAGGAATGGAATATATATATATATATATCTGTGAGTGGGTTAAGGTTCTCTAGGCCAGAGAACTCCACGTATATTGAATTCAATAAATGTTGAATGCTTGAAGAAATGAAAAATGTAATGAATCAGTTGCACCAATTAATTATTTTACTTAGCAAATATTTACTGGGTTCCTACAGTGTTCTAGACACATCTTCAGGTGCTAAGATTCAGACAAAACACAAAACAAATAAACTATTAAGTGCATGAGACAATAGCAACTCTTCTGTAGAGAATTCAAACAGGAAGGGCAGTATACGATGTCTGAGTGAAGGTCAGATCCCATTTTATTTTATTTTAAATGTGTGTGTTTATATATATATTTTTTTATTGAAGTATAGTCAGTTTACAATTTTGTGTGAATTTCTGGTGCACAGCACAATACTTCAGTCATATAGGAACATATATTCATTTTCATATTCTTTTTAACCATAAGTTACTACAAGATACTGAATATGGTTCCCATTCTATACAGTATAAACTTGTTTATCTGTTTTATATATATTAGTTACTATCTGCAAATCTCAAGCTCCCTATTTGTCCCTTTCCACCCTCTTCCCCCGCCTTGGTAACCATAAGGTTGTTTTCTATGTCTATGAGTCTGTTTCTGTTTTGTTAATAAGTTCATTTGTCTTTTTTTTTTTTTTTTTTTTTGATTCCACATATAAGTGATATCCTATGGTATTTTTTTCTCTTTCTGGCTTACTTCACTTAGTGTGATGATCTCCAGGCACATCCATGTTGCTGCAAATGACATTTTATTATTTTTATGGCTGAGTAGTATTCCATTATAAATATACCCCAACTCCTTTATCCAGTCATCTGTCGATGGACATTTAGGTTGTTTCTATGTCTTGGCTATTGTAAATAGTACTGCTATGAACATTGGGGTGCATGTATCTTTTTGAATTAAGGTTCCCTCTGGACATATGCCCAGGAGCGGGATTCCTGGGTCACATGGTAAGTCTATTTCTAGTCTTTTGAGGAATCTCCATACTGTTTTCCACAGTGGCTGCACCAAACTGCATTCCCACCAGCAGTGCAGAAGGGTTCCCTTTTGTCCACAGCCTCTCCAGCATTTATCATTTGTGGACTTTTGAATGAAGGCCATTCTGCCTGGTATGAGGTGATATCTTGTAGTTTTGATTTGCATTTCTCTGATAATTAGTGATACTGAGCATTTTTTCATGTGCCTATTGGTGATTTATGTCTTTGTAGGTCTTCTGCCCATTTTTGGATTGGGTTGTTTTCTTATTAAGTTGTATGAGCTGTTTATATATTCTGGAAATTAAGCCCTTGTCAGTCTCATCTTTTGCAAATATTTTCTCCCATTCTGTAGGTTGTCTTTTGTTTTGCTTAGGGTTTCCTTTGCTGTGCAAAAAGCTTATAAGTGTAATTAGGTCCCATTTGTTTACTTTTGCTTTTATTTCTATTCGTTGGGTAGATTGGCTTAGGAGAACGATGCTGAGATTTATGTTGGATAATATTTTGCCTATGTTTTATTCTAAGAGGTTTAGTGTCTTGTTTTATGTTTAACTCTTTAAGGCATTTTGAGTTTATTTTTCTGTATGGTGTAAGGGAATATTCTAGCTTCACTGGTTTACATGCAGCTGTCCAGTTCTGCCAACACCATTTGCTGAAGAGACTGTCTTTGCTCCATTGTATTTTCAATTTGGATTAATTGACCAAATTTTGTGGATTTATTTCTGGGCTCTCTGTTCTGTTCCATTGATCCATATGGCTGTTTTTGTACCAGTACCATGCTGTTTTGATTACTGTAGCTCTGTAGTATTGTCTGAAGTCTGGCAAGGTTACTCGTTCAGCTTCATTCTTTTTCTTCAGTAATGCTTTGGCAATTCTGGGTCTTTTGTGAATCCATGTAAATTTTAGGATTATTTGTTCTAATTCTGTCAAAAATGTCCTGGGTGATTTGATAGGGATTGCAGTAAATCTGTAGATTGCTTTGGGTAGTATGGCCATTTTAACAATATTAATTCTTCCAATTCAAGAGCATGGGATATCTTTCCATTTCTTTAAGTCATCTTTAATTTCCTTAGTCAGTGTTTTGTAGTTCTCTGCATGTAAGTCTTTCACTTCCTTGGTCAGATTTATTCCTAAATATCTTTTTTTCCAATTCAATTTTAAAAGAGATTGCTTCTTTACTTTCCTTTTTTGATATTTCATTGTTAGTGTAAAGAAATGCCACTGATTTCTGTACGTTAAAAGAATTCAGCCAGGTAGCAGGATACAAGATTAACATTCAGATTCCATTTTAAATAAGTAAGTCAAGGAAAGCCTCACTAAGAGATTACCCCTTAGTCTTTGAATGCCTGCCCCTTCATCTCTTGACAGAGAACACCAGGCATAGGGAAGAGCAAGTGAAAGGCCCAAAGTAAAATAGTGGCTGGTGCATTCCAGAAATAGCTAACAGGCCTGTGTGAATGAATAAGGTAAGTGAGCAAAAGAATGATGTAATTTGACCTATATTTTAAAAGGTTGATTCTGACAGCTTGGTGGGAAATAGGATGTAGAAAAATGTGTAAGTTAGATAGTATAAATGTTATAACAACCCCCAAATCTCAGGAGCTTAATACAGTATATATTTATTGTTCATAATAATGTTGATGTTTTTGGATACGTAGCTCTGTTGATCACTGTCTCCAATTAGTGACCCATGGTTCCATTTATCTTGTGATGCAATGGCCTTCTGCAGAAATTATCCGTGGTTTCTGGAGAGGGAGTAGGGAGCATAAGAAGTGAGTACTGCATAATTAACAACCTCAGCCCAGAATGTGGCCCAACTAGTTGCCTTCCAGTGGCTGAAATTATCTGCATGGCTCCACCTATATGCTAGGGGTCTGGGAAATTTAGTCCTTGGTTGGGCATTCACCTTCAAGTAACACATACACATAATGCTAGCCATTGTTACCATAGGAAACAAGAGCAAAGGAAGGGAAATCAGTTTGGAGGCTCCTGCAGTAATGTATGTGGAGACAGACATGGATTAGACTGGAAGCCTAAGAATGGAAGTGGCTGTAATCTGGATACATTTTGAATAGAGCACTAATACGATTTGCTTATTGATTAGATGTGGAGTGAGAAGAAAATGGGAGAAATCAAGACTGACTTTAAGGTATTTGGCCCAGGCAATAGGAAGAACTAAATGTCCATAAAAGAGATGAAAAAGGTAGAAGGTTTCTGGGAGACAATGAGGAATTGTACTGAAATGTGAAATTTGATTTACCTTTAGATATTTAAGGACAGTAACCACTATACAGTTGGTTTTATGAGTATGCAATACTTGGGACAGGTCTTAGATAGACAAACATTTGGTCACATATAGCCTCGAGTGAGAAAGTCACTGGAGAAGGTATATAGATGGAGACAATTAGAGTTTCAAAAAGAAGTCTTGGAGAAGATGAAGGATCAACAGAGTAAACAGAAAAAAAGCAACTATTGAGGTAGGAGAAATACTAGATGTGATGCTCTGGATATCAAATGAAGAAAGTGCCTTGAGGAAACTATCATGACCTATCATGTTTCTTGCCAATGATAGGGTCAATAAAATCAAGTCTAAAAATTAGCTGTCAGACTTAGGCCTGAAGGTCACTGACATCCAGTCCTGGTAGAATGATGGGTGTAAAGGCCTCACTGAAGTAGGTTGAACAGTGGATAGAGACATCTCTTTTGTTATTCTGGAAAGGAAAACAGAATGGGACTAGGATTTTTGAGGGCAAAATAAAAAGCTTTTATTTGTTTTTAGGTAAAATTTTGGGACAATTGAAGTTCATGTTTGTATATTGTTAGAAAAGATCCAGAATGGAGAGGAAAAGTTCATGATTTAAAAAACAGAGAATTGCTGGAGTGAGATCCTTTACACAAGAGGGTATGAGAGCTAATGCATAAGCAGAGGGTTTGGCCTTGGCCCGGAGCAGAGAAAGACGACGAAAGGGTGAGTGGATGACGGTGGGTGAGTGAATAAATACGGCAGTGAGAGTCCCAGGAAGTTCTCTTCTGATTGCTCCATTTTCACACTAAACTAGGAAGCCAGGGTGTTATATGGGAGTGATGATTAGGGGAAGAGTTGGTGGAGATGGAGCAAAAAGGAGGAGGTCACAACTAGTAATTTTGGAATTTGAGAGAATGAAAGCACTAGGGAAAGTAGTGTGCCTGCCTGTCAACATTAAGGGCCCCCTTGAGTTTAAATCAGTCAAGGTTGAGGCTTTGCCAATTAAGTGCCATGAGGAGAGAAAAGGGCAAGAGGAATGAGGGTATGTGTATGGGAATGATTATGATAATGGGCCATGGAAGTAAGGTGGATAAGGTAAGTCTGGGTTTAGTGGAGTGAGGAAAATGGAAATGTGGGAGGCTCAAATGCATGTGAAGAACTGTTGGACTTGACAAACCAACTAAGCCTAGGCTGTGGTGCTGCAAGACTGAGAGGCTTTGAACTGATATGGGAAGAGCTGAGTTACTGGTAATGGCAAGGTCTAGCATGTGGTGTCAGGAGTAGGGGACTGGAAAAAGGCAGAGGCCAAGATTATTGAAGGGAGAAGGGTAAGGAATGCAGAGGCCAGGGTATCACAAGGACCATCCAGGACTAGCTATGTGACTATTGAAATCCTCAAATTACATCAGGAGTATTTTTGACAAAAACAAAACAAACTTACAAATTAAACCTTTAAGTAATGAGAGAGAGGCACCCAGGGCATCTGTAAAAACCTGCAACATGGAGGGGTACTGGGCGGGACAGTCAGATGATCTGAGACTCAGAGCTGGTGCTCTCTGGGCGAAGGGGGAACCCAGCACATTCTCGACGGGAGTGGACTCCGTTCTCATTTCTGCTTAAGGAACCAACCGAAATCTCTTCTCCCTGATGAATCCAGGAGTCACAGGGCCTCTTAGTCTCTTTTGCCTGTAATTTTCAATATAAGTTTAGTATGTTGTTATCCATGCCTGTATCACACGAGCACAATGCCCCACCACAGCTGAGAAAGTCAGATTTGCTGAGTTCAAAGTCCAGCCCTATCAGTGACCAGTAATTTACTTAACCTCTCATGTTTCAGCCCCCTTTCAAATAAAAGTATATTTTTTTATTGGCATATAGTCAGTTTACAATGTTGTGTCAGTTTCTGGTGCACAACATAATGCTTCAGTAATACATGAACATATCATTTTCATATTCTTTTCACCATAAGTTACTACAAGATATTGAATATAGTTCCCTGTGCTACACAGTATGAACTTGTTATTTATCTACTTTATGCTAATTCTAATTTCATATAGAAAGGACTATTGGTAAGTCTGTCACTAAATATATAGATTAGTAGATATTATGTTTGTATTAGTACAAACATTTTAATTAGTAGATACTATAATTTATTAACATCATCTAGCATCTTACACAGAACCTTCAGTGGGGGTATATATGGCATTGGTGAAGTACAAAAAACAGTGATTAAACATTGTTTTGAATATTATCACAAAAGCATTTCTGGCCAAAGTCATTTTTGTCCATATTAGATGAGCTATAAGTTGTCTTTGGAAAAGCTGAATATAAATGATTTCCTCTCTGGTTCAGGCTGATGTACTAGATAGAATTTGCTGTAGTGAGTGATGGGTGCAATAGACTTTGAATAAACATATTTTCTATGGAGGGTCCAACTTCAGTGAAAAGGGAAAAATAATCTGTGAAACTCTTTTCTTGCCTAAATAGTAAATGACATAACTTACATTTATTAAAATAACAATTTGTTATTATCTTTTTTAACATTTTTCATTGAGTAATAGTCATTTTACAATGTTGTGTCAAATTCCAGTGTAGAGCACAATTTCAGTTATACATGAACATACATATATTCATTGTCACATTTTTTTTTTGCTGTGAGCTACAAGATCTTGTATATATATTTCCCTGTGCTATGCAGTATAATCTTGTTTATCTATTCTGCGTATGTCTGTCAGTATTTACAAATTTTGAACTCCCAGTCTGTCCCTTCCCACCTGCCTCGGCAACCACAAGTTTGTATTCTATGTCTATGAGTCTGTTTCTGTTTTGTATTTTTTTGTTTTTTAGATTTCACATATGAGCAATCTCATATGGTAGTTTTCTCTTTCTGGCTTACTTCACTTAGAATGACGTTCTCCAGGGACATCTATGTTGCTGCAAATGGCGTTACGTTGTCATTTTTCATGGCTGAATAGGATTCCATTGTATAATTATACCACATCTTCTTTATCCAGTCATTTGTTGATGGACATTTAGGCTGTTGTAAATAGTGCTGCTATGAACATTGGGGTGCATGTGTCTTTTTGAAGTAGGGTTCCTTCTGGATAGATGCCCAGAAGCGGGATTCCTGGGTCATGTGGTAAGTCTATTCCTACCTAGTCTTTTGAGGAATCTCCATACTGTTTTCCATAGTGGCTGCACCAAACTGCATTCCCACCAGCAGTGTAGAAGGGTTCCCTTTTCTCCACAGCCTCTCCAGCATTTGTCATTTTATCATTTGTGGACTTTTGAATGATGGCCATTCTGGCTGGTGTGAGGTGATACCTCAATGTAGTTTTGATTTGCATTTCTCTGATAATTAGTGACATAGAGCATTTTTTAATGTGCCTATTGATCATTTGTATGTCTTCCTTGGAGAATTGCTTATTTAGGTCTTCTGCCCACTTTTGGATTGGGTTGTTTGAACAAAGTCGTATGAGCTGCTTATATATTCTGGAGATCAAGCCCTTATCTTTTATCTGGATTAAATCCTTATGAAGTCTGGGATGAACAACTATTTTCTTTTTTCTGATGGGGAATTATGTCTGAAAAACATCCGTCAGCCTACAGCCCCCTCTCCCTCTTTGCGCTCTGAGCAGTGGTTCTGTGACACGCTGTTGGAGTGCTTAAGATACCAACACCAAGGAGGCTTTCTTATTCAGGATCAAGTGTTAAGGCTTTGAAGGCTCAAGAGCTCAGGGCATGTTTATGTGACAGGACACAGCACTGAGCCCTAGTGGAATAGAGCTGTTTAGAAACTTCACCAACTGTATACATTTGAGGAAGAATGGGACCTCTCTGAGTTTTACTCTATGTAGTCATAGGAATAATTGTCATGACAAAAATCTAATGGCTAAAAAAATAACTGGAAGCTATGCTGAATTACCTGTTTTCATCTCTCAATAAAATAATCCTGAAGGGATTAGAGGTGAATTCTTTAAGACCACAGATGTTTCTCACTCTTATTATCACCTTGTAATTTAACTATCTTATTAGAACTACACAAAGATGACTTGCAGTGTGGAGAATGTATATCTTTAGCATTCAATAATCACATTTATTAGACAATACATGTTATTTATGCTTTATATTTTAAAGTGACATAGAGAATACTGAGTAAAAGAATCCATCAGAAGTGTTGGCAAGATTTTGAATTCCTTCTCTTTCTTTTGGTATTTTTAAATAGACTATGTAAGCACTGTAACCCATATGTAAAACACATCTCAGTTTATGTTTATTTTGCTTTTTATTGCACATTTGACAATTAATAATTCAATGTTCTTATATTAGCTGTCATCTTGGCTGTGATAAAATTAATAATTCATCAAAATGATATCAAACAAATGGTGCCTTTTTTGTTCTAGTTGAGAAAAAGTCCTTTCCGCTTTGAGAAACTACAACTGGTAAATTTATTTCTTTTATTTTAGGTCAAATAATTAAACATTTAAGCTATAATGTTTTCATTTCAAGTATAGGAATCTGCATATATCACAATTGATACTAAAAAAACACAACCTTCCTCTTGTTATAGTTGGTTGTTCCTGCCCTTGCTCTTTTCTTGGCAGATGAGCATTGTTTAGGAAAAAAACACAGTAAGTCATATTTGGAAAAATTGAATATAAATGTTTTCTTCTTTGGTTTGGGTCAATGCTGTGCTAGAATTCACTGTAATGAATGATGGGTGCAATAGGCAGAGACTTTGCTCTAAGAATAAATAGATTTTCCTTGAATCTATTTGAAGGTATTTTCAGTTAAAACTTGTGATTTTTAGGACACCTACTTTCAAGACTCTTTGTATTTTTCCTTATTTTAAGGACAGATGTTTTGTCTCTTCCTAATGTCTAGTCAGTGTTTGGGGGCTCCTAGGATTGTGATAGTAACACAGGTATTTAAATCCTACCTGTTTCATTGTCATATTTTTTTTTTGCAGGGATGGGTGAGGCAGGAGGCATCTGGGGTGCTGAGCAGAAGCCTCACAGTTTGTAGGGAGGCTAGAGTTCCCATCTTGTCTCTGGCTGATTTTAGGGTCATATTTGTAAAATAGGGATTTGCAAACACCAGTGTGTATGCAAGGCTCCACCAAAAAATCTTACTGAATCATAAGTCAAACATATTTAGGTATGGTGAGGAATATCACAGTCCTGGGAGAGAAGAGTTTTACAACCTACCCCTCATGCTGAGTTCACTCTATTTTGACCAATTCCTTCAACTCCAACTCCCCTAACATAGATGTCCATCGGTACCATCTGGAGTGCTTCTTAAATGTGGAATCCAGCTTTAGAGATTCTATCCGATGCAGTGAGATTAGACTAGAGCCCAGAACCCATATTTTAAAATAAGAACCCTAATCCCTAATTTGAAAAGATATAGGCACCCCAATGTTCGTAGCAGCACTATTTACAATAACCAAGACATGGAAACAACCTAAATGTCTGGATGACAGATGACTAAGAAGCAGTGGTATGTTTATACAATGGAATACTACTCAGCCATAAAAAAGAATAATACCCTTTGCAGCAACATGAGTGGACCTGGAGATAGTCATTCTAAGTGAAGTAAGCCAGAAAGAGAAAGAAAAATACCCATATGATATCATTCCTATGTGGAATCTAAAGAAAAAAAGACATAAATGACCTCATTTACAAAACAGAAAGAGACTCACAGTCATAGAAAACAAACTTATGGTTACTGTTGGGGGTAGGGGGTGGGAAAGGATAAATTAGGGGTTGGAGATTTGCAGATACTAATATATATAAAATAGGTAAAAACTAGTTTATATTGTATAGCACAGGGAACTATAATCTACATATTATAGTAACCTATAATGAAAAATATGAAAATGAATATATGTATATGTATGACTAAAAGATTATGCTGTACACCAGAAATTGATGCAACATTATAAGGACTCTAGATAATTCCAATATACAAGGGTCCACTCAGGGTAATGATCTACCCCAGCTTGACTACATCATCTCAGAATATTCTTAATTCTAGTAGTAAACATATTATTGAAAGTGCCCCCATTAACTCTTGAAAGTTTGTTTACATTTGGATGATGATATGGTCATGCTACCCATAGATCACACTTTGATAAACACATAATCCTCCCTCCCAAGTTTGAAAAACATTTTGATGTGGTAGACTAGAACTGGCTGTCAAGTTAATAAATTTCTCTACCTTGAAATAGTTGTCTTCTTCCTGGTCCTCCCTCCCAACCTGGTGACACTTACCAGTGTCTAGTTTGCTATGTTTCTTCTTTTTAAAAATACATTTAAACCCCATTAGTTTATGTTTAGATTATTCAAATAAGCATGTACTTCCAAGTTACTAGCATTCACAATAAAAGGTAGTTTTTCACTGAGCCTGTAAGAATTTGTTTACGTTCTTGAAAGTAAATCAGCTCTGTGCAAAAGACCCTGATAAATCTGCCAATCGGAACAAATTAAGAGGACACATTAAAAACAGAGGAATTTACAGTCTTCTATCTTTTTCTCCTACTTTTCACAAATTAAGTAGGTGTCTTTACAGCAAAGAGAAGCAGTCCTAAAAGTTTTCCCTCCTCATTTAATAGAATTTGTTTCATAATAACTCATTTATCTCAAGTTTCTATTTAAGGTTTCTATTTCAACAAAGACTGAGTTCCGAAGATATAAGACCTAATATATTTCCCTCTTTAGATGCCAAGTAGAGGAAATATAGCCCATTCTCTTGAGAAAAGCATAATTTCATATAGCAAGTAGACAGATAAAGGCCATGGGAACACACAAGATGTTTAACTCATTTAATTTTTACTCTAAGAAATGCAACACTATCTTTTTTCATAGACATCTAGGTAATGGAACATTTTATCAGGGAATACATTAACAACCAATTTGAGTTGAGGACAGTAGTGATATATTATAAAAATGAAATTTTTCACTGAAGTTTTATTTGACTGACAACACTTGTTGAATAGGACCTACTGTGTGCAAACTCTTTTCCTTGGCACTGAAGGTGACAGAATGATTACAGAAATCATACGCTCTGCCCTCAAAAAGCTGTCCTGAAAAAAACTTAAGGTATGTGTAAAAAGAAAACCTTAGTTATCAGGAATGTAGTATTTGAGATGAAGACAAATTCCCTACTGGCTGGAAAAAAATGTAACAATCTGTAATACTGAAGGTCGTCATATTCTAGTTTACACTTTAGAAAATTATCTTAGAAATATTTGCAGACAGATCTACAGAATCTTTATAATCAAAATGCTCATTTCATAAAATGTTTTCAAAGATAATGAACGACTTGTTCACCTCTGTACTCCTGGGTTTCGTTTGCTCATTTGACACAGACTGGAATATGGGTCTACTCCCCAACTCAGTAATTCATTTTATTTAGGACCCCAAAAGTCTCCCAGATGTCAACACACTTCACATCTCTGGGCCTCATGCACATATTTTGCAATTTAACAATTCCTAATTAACTACACAATGCTTTTTAAATACTGTTCAGCGTCTGGTATGCTCTGCCATTCCACATTTGATGAAGTAGAAACCTGGAGGGCAGAGATCATATGTTCTGTGAATTTTTCAAATTGTACTTCCCTACACCAGAATTGATTCCCTATACATGGCCTTCAATAAATTTTGGACCAACTTTGTATTATCTTGAACTGATATGAGGGATTGAGAAATCCCAATCTGAAGCCCGGAATTATGGATGAATAATAAATCTGCTATAAGATTAGTGAATATACTATAAAACTCTTAGAGATAAACATAGGCAGAACACACTTTGACATAAACTGTAGCGATATTTTTTGGGATCTATCTCCTAAAGGAAATAATAACAAAAATAAACAAATGGTGCCTAATTAAACTTAAATGCTTTTGCATAGCAAAGGAAACTGACAAAATGAAAAGACAGCCTACCAAATGGGAGAAAATAATTGCAGATGATATGACCAACAAGGTGTTAATATTCAAAACATATAAGCAGCTCATATAATTCAGTATCAAAAAACAACCTAATTTAAAAATAGGCAGAACTGAATAGATATTTTTCCAAAAAGGAAATGCAGATGTCAACAAGCACATGAAAAGATGCTCAACATCACTAATCATCAAGGAAATGCAAATCAAAACTACAATGAGACATCACCTCACACCCGTCAGAAGGACTATCAACAAAAAGATCACAATAACAAATGCTGGCAAAGATGTTTAGAAAAGGGAACCCTTATATGCTATTGGTGGGAATGTAAATTGGTGCAGCCAGTATGGAAAACAGTATGGAAATTTCTCAAAAAACTAAAATTAGACCCACCACATGACCCAGGAATTCTACCCTGTGTATATAGCTGAGAAAACCAAAACAAAACACTAAGACTAATTAGAAAAGATACATAAACCCCAATGTTTATAGGAGCATTATTTACAGTTGCCAAGATATGGAAACAACTTAAGTGTCCATCAACATGTGAATGCATAAAGAAGAGGTGGTGTATATATATACAATGGAATGCTACTCAGCCATAAAAAATGAATGAAGTTTTGCCATCTGCAGCAATATGGATGGATTTGGAGGACCTCATACTAAATAAAATAAATCAGAAAGAGAAAGACAAATGCTGTATGATATCAGTTATATGTGGAATCTAAAAAATACAACAAACTAGTGAATATAACAAAAGAAACTGATGCACAGGTACAGAGAACAAAACAGTAGTTACTGGTGAGGCTGCAGTATAAGGGTGGGGAAGTGGGAGGTACAAACTACTGGGTGTAAGATAGGCTCAAGAATGTACTGTACAACGTGGGGAATATTTTATAATTGTAAATTGAAAATAACCTTCAAAATTATATAAAACATAAATAGAAGATTTTGTGTTATAGTCTGCCAGTGCTACAGTCTGAATGTTCATGTTCCCCCAAAATTCATATGCTAAAATCCTAGCACAATGTGATATTAGTCAATAGAGAACTTTGGGGTGATGAGGTCATGAGGGCAGAGTCCTTGTCAGTGAGACTGATGTCCTTATGAAAGAGACTGCAGAGAGCACTCTTGCCCACGTCCATCCCATGAGGACACAGTGAGAAGCCTGCAGCCTAGAAGGGGGCCCTCACTCGACCATCCTGGCACCCTGATCTCAGACTTCTACCCTCCAGAACCGTGAGAAATATTTCTGTTCTTTATAAGCTACCCAATCTATGACAGTTTGTTATAGCAGCTGAATGAACTGAGACAGACTGGTACCTTGGAGCACACAAGTTATAAAGATGAACAAGATACAAGTAAACCAAGCAATTATAGTTCATGTGTAGGAACCATATTTCAAGTGATACTGGGTTGAACAAAATTCCACTTCAGCATCAAACATTCTCTCATTTGTTTCTTTTCCTTCTGAGGCAGATAAATAAAAGCTTAAATGAGGTAAAACTTTAATAATAAATGATTGAAAAACATGTGTCTGATGGAGACAGGAACACTGCCAATTTCTATGACATAGCCTAGGCTCTCAGGACTCAGAATTTTCTTCTGTATACCCTTACAGCACATAATATCCCATAGTAATTAAAACTGGCAACTCACATTTACTTAGGAAGAGAAAAGAATTTGATCAAAAATGTGTAATTTTGAAGTTTCCTATCAACCACATACATTTATTGGGCTTTATTTTTTGTTAGTATCAAAATCTATTGATTCACAAGATAAATATTGACCTGACCTTGCCTTCACCTCAGTTTATATTTACTTCTTAAGTCAATAAATCTAGAAACTGATCTGACAGCAGTCAATATTAGTTTAAAATTCTTAAAATAGCAGCTTTGCTGTAAGGTAAGAATTCAGTATTCTACAGATTCTGCCTAAAAGAAATAAAAAGCACTGTAACTTACAAGTTTGCTATGTAAAATTATTTCTGCGTCATCTGGTTTCAAATACAAGGATCTCGCTCTTGCCAAAGAACATCTTTACTTTAATATATCTTCTACTCTCTGACCCAAAGTATTTGAAATACTTCAATTGCTAGTGGCAATTGAACACCAGTGTCTTGCTTTGATTCTAATTATAATTAAGCTATATAATCATTCTCTAAATGACTGATGCTTCTGTTGGGCCTAGTTCCCTCTGGACTGAATTTTACCTAGAGGTATAATAAATACAGTCAACAGTCATCCTGGACTTTGGAACTTAAAGCAATAATACATTTGTTACCTCATTAATCAGCTTGTTTTTACCTTTTCAAAGTGTACGAGATATAAAACCACAGGTCAAGATTTGCATATATTTATACTAGAGATGAAGGAGGTAAGCTTAGGGGCCTGGTCATAACCAAAGCAACGTATTCTACAATTTATTACTTTTTTAAGGCCATAGCCCTCATCTTTTACTTACACTATGTCCCACTGCTTTGGGGGATGGATGACATACTCGTACTTCAGAATCCCAGGATGAAATCGTCTAAAATCTATTTTAAAAACCTGAACTTTAATTTTCCACCTGAGTAACGCAAACAAGGAAATTTTGTTTTGGAAATAACCTCTACCCAATTATGTTCTAAAGAAATAGGTTGTGATATTAAATATTTTTAATCAGACAACCATTTAGGAATTGAGTCTAAATATCATAGGGATAGATGATGAGGTTAAAAAAAATGTTATGCAGTTTTTATTTCACCAGTTAAATGCATCCTACTGTAGGACCTTTCAAACCATAATGTGGGATAGAAGTTATAAATAATCTTATTAAAAAGTTTAGTCTATTCTTAGTGAATGACCATCTAACTAGAGAGCAGTCGTGCTAATTGGTCAAATTCTGCAAGGGAGAGAACAATTGCTTTAGAAAGTACTGACACCCCACTTAAAATCATGTTAGAGAGCCTAGCGAATGCAAAGTTAATAATCCTTCCAATAAATTTGAAAGTTTTTGAGGATATGTCTTGTTTATACTCACAGCATACAACATTACGACTCTCAGTAAATCCATGTGCTTATACCAGTAACAAATTTATGCAGATGATTTTTTTTCTACCTTACTCAACCATCATCGGTGGTTTTTAGTCAAATGCTAAATCTAGATGTGGAAGAGACTTAGTAAATACAGCAGCTAACTCTATCATGAAAAGAAGCCTTGTTGGTAAACATCAGAGTTGTAAGGTTAGTAGTATTCTTTCATTCATTAACTTTTAATCCCACTGTTCTTAGAAGCTGCTAGTTCTTTTTATAATGAACTGTTTCTTATAATCTATTCCAGCTCTATGATTGTGTGTTCATACTGAATTCAGCATTATGAGAAATATTCATTATAGTACCTCATTGAAAAGATCATGTAGATGAGGTTATTTTGAAATGATCAGAATGTAATTTGTAAAAACTATATAATGGATAAATTTTGATAGGATTATTTTATATTTTCTTTACTTTTTGTATAACTAACTCATATTCAAAAGGATAAAAAAAAGTTCAAGGGAAGTCCTCATCTAATTATTCAGTTCTCTCTCTTCTCACAGATCTAAAAAACTGAAAATGGTTAGAGAGAGACAGTTTTCCAGAGAACTGGCATTTGAAATTTGACAAAATGAATTCTCCTCTTACCTAGAATTCTTTATATTTTTGTACTTGGTTCTAGTTAACAGAGTGCTGCTTACAGTATCTCTCATTTGTGTAAGTGAAAAATAACTATGTTTTTATTACTTAAAATATTACAAAAAGGGACAATATGCTAAAAATATGCAGTGAACAAATATCATCTGTACAGACTGGAAGAGAACCTTCATAAATTAACCTTATTAGTGCATTACTGTAAGCGAATGCCAAAAAAGCTCCTAATTTGCATTAAGATAGATTTTTCAGGTTGGCTGCATGATTTAATTAAAGAAAAGATTAAGAATCATTAAACAAGCTGCTCTACCTTGCAATAACAGAATTCATATCTGATTCAGGTTAACGAAAACACAGATGGTGATTCAGTAACTGTTGAGTTGCTGTAACAGAATGAAAATGATCCCATTAGTTCTCTGGAAATGTGAGGGAATTTGGAAATTAGTATGCAGATACATTGTATGGTGCTAGACAGCTTGGTCTGCTCGGATCATCGCTGATTATACTTTGTTTGGGTTGGCAACACTGAACTTAATAAATGAAAAAATGTTCCAGTATACCACAGTTGGAAACTGTTCAAGGTTGAAATAGGTGTGCAGGCTTTCAAAAGGAGAGAGTTAAGTAAACAAATGTCAATCAACTCAGAGCTGGCAACTTTTTTTTTCCCCTCTAAAGAATATGTCTGTTCTTGAGAAGCAAGTGTCATAAAAATGGAAACCCTTTACTGGATACATATGTCCGTGTGGTATTTATTATCACAAAAGTATTTTAAATGCATAGTATCAGTTTGAGGGAGATATGCAAGCGTTTTAATAGCTTTTTTTTTTTTCCCCTGGCAGAAACAGAAAAATTCAGTCACTATGAGGATGATTATATTTTTCACAAAAAGAAATCAATATAATTCTGATGGAAAATGTTATGACAGGATAAAAAAAAGTGTAAGTATAACGGCTATTGAAAGCTTCAAGGTGTCAATAAGAACCACAAAGTAATCCTCAAGGAGCCTTCTGGGAAAGAACAACTTAAACAAGTAGCACAGTCAATCACGGCAGCTGACAGAAACAGCCACTGCATTCAAGATCTCAACTACACACGCTGCCTCCATTTCTAGCACCTGGTTCATACCATCAGTCTGAGTGCTCAGCGTCTGACCCTCTGGAATGACTCTCAGTGACTTTGTAAAAGACCCATCTGGACAGAGGTCCTCAAAGGCAGGCAGCAAATGACCATGTTCCGTTAACACGTTACAATAAAGCAGATACAACAGCAGCACAGTTTAAGTTGATTTGGGGCTTGTGATTTCCTAGTGACCAACTTAAAGGCCAGAACATTGATCATGTGGACTGCTCAGGGGGTTATCATGAAAATGGAGGTGAGATATTCTCAATTACAATGGTCCCTGTTTATTGTGTGCTACAGTCTTTCCAGATATTGTACTACACCAAGGACTTTATCCTCTACAGAGGCACACCACCTTAAAACATTAAAAAAAATAGACACTATACACTCTTGGACAACCCATTCTTTCAATGTGATAATACTAATCTCATGGAAAACATAACCTCATTTTTGTAATTAGCACAATAATGCTTTAAAGCAGATTGACTTTCCTCTGGCCAGTCATTTCATTAAACTTTGAAAATAGAGATACTATTCATTTCATAAAACTTTTAAAAAAGATGTATCACCATGTTTTTACAAAACTTACTAAAAATTGCAGTCTATAATGCATAATAGCTTCAACACCTGGCAACTTTTAAAAGTATATATGTTATTATAAACATGAGTGTCTTAGTTACAAGTGACACCCCCATAGTTCCTCTATTATAAGCTCCTTTTTAGGGCCTTCAAACTAGATTTCTAAGAAAAAAATTGAGAAGAAATGCTACAGCATACTTTCCAAGCAGGACAGGATACAAATTCAGTATATAATTCTAAAAGCCTTAGTATACCTCTATTCCTTTTAGCCCCAACTTTATCTGCTTTCTCTTCTTTAAGGAAAAAAATCCATGCCAGTTTCCTCAAACACTGTACTATTAAGAATACTGGACTTCATGGAGGAATTCTACCAAATATATAAAAAGAATTTATACCTATCCTTCTCAAACTATTTCCAAATACTGAAGAAAAGGAAAACTCCCAAATTTATTCTCCAAGGCCAATATTACCCAGACACCAAAACCAGACAAAGATATTACAAAAAAATAAAATTACTGGCCAGTATCTTTGATGAATGTAGGTGCAAAAATCCTCAAAAATATAGCAAACTGAATCCCACAGTACATAAAAGGGATCATATATCACAATTAAGCTGGATTTCTTTCAGGTTCATGAGGATGGTACAACATACAAATCAATCAGTGTGATATACCATATTAAGAAAAGCAAAGACAGAGACCTTATGAGCGTCTCAATTGACACAGAAAAAACATCTGACAAAAGTTAACATCCATTCATGATAAAAACTCTTAAAGTGGGTATAGAGGGAACATATCTCAATATAATAAAGGCCATTTACAACAAACTCACAGCCAACATAATGCTCAATTACTCAACAGTGAAAAGCTGAACACCTTCCTGCTAAATTCAGGAAAAAGACAAGGGTGACCACTCTCACTGCTTCTATTTAACCTAGTATTGGAAGTCCTACTCACAGCAATCAGACAAGAAAGATAAATAAGAGATCCAAATTGGAAGGAAAGAGGTAAAATTGTTACTGTTTGCAGATGACAGGATGCTTTATATAGAGAAACTAAAAAGTCTCCACCCAAAAACTATTAGAATAAATGAATTCAGCAAGTTTGCAAGATACAAGATTAATACACAGAAATATGTTGCATTTCTATACAGTAATAATGAAGTATCAGAAAGAAAGGTGAAAACACAATCCTGTTTAAAATCACATCAGAAAATACCTAGGAATAAATTTAACCAAGGAGGTAAAAGACATATACACTGAGAACTATAAAATACTGATGAAGGAAATTGATGATTTAATGAAACAGAAAGATAGTTCTTGGATTGGAAGAAGCAATATTATTAAAATGGACATATTACCCAAAGCAATCTGTAGATTTAATGCAATCCTTATCAAAACACCCAGGACATTTTTCACAGAACTAGAAAAGATAATTCTAAAATTTATATGGAACCACAAAAATAAAAACTCCAAATTGCCAAGGTAATCCTGAGAAAAGAACAACACTGGAGATATAACCCTCCCAGACTTCAGACTATATACTACAAAACTACAGTAATCAAAACAGCATGGTATTGGCATAAAGACAGACACATAGATCAATAGAACAGAGTATCAAGCTGAGAAATAAGCTTAAACACCTATATGGTCAATTAATTTCCAACAAAGAAGGCAAGAATATACAATGGAGAAAAAAAGTCTCTCCAACATGTGGTGCTGGGAAAGCTGGAAAGCCATGTAAAACAATGAAATTAGAACATTTCCTCATACCATATATAAAAACAAACTCAAAATCATCTAAAAACCTAAACGTAAGACATGACACCATAAAACTCCTAGAAGAGAATGTTGGTGAAACACTCTGATGTAAATTGTAGCAATATTTTCTTAGATCTTTTTTCTAAAGCAAAATAAATAAAAGCAAAAATAAACAAATGAGACCTAATTAAACTTAAAAGCTCTTGCACAGGAAGGGAAACTAGGAACAAAATGAAAAGATAATCTAAAGAATAGGAAAAAATATTTGCAAATGATGTGACCAAGAAAGGGTTAATATCTAAAATATAAGCAGTTCATTCAACTCAGTATCAAAATAACAAATCAATCAAAAAATGGGCAGAAAACTTGAATACACATTTTTCCAAAGAAGACATACAGCAGGACAATAGGCACATGAAAAGAGATTCAACATCATTAATTAGAGGAAGGCAAATCAAAATCATGATGAGCTATCACCTCATACTTATCAGAATGGCCATTATCAAAAATTCTACAAATAGCAAACATTGGAGAGGATGTGAAGAAAAGTGAAACCTTGTATACTGTTGTTGGGAATGGAAATTGGTGTAGCCACTATGGAAACCAACATGGGGGTTCCTTAAAAAATGAAAAATAGAACTATCATATGATCCAGAAATTCCACTCCTGGGTATAAATTCAGACAAAAGCAAAAACAGTATTTCAAAAAGATACATGCACCCCAACGTTCATAGCAGCACAATGTACAATAGCCAAGACATGGAAGCAGCCTAAATGTCCATGGACAGATGACTGGATAAAGAAGATGCGGCATACATACACAACAGAATACTACTGAGCCATGAAAAAGAATGAAATAATGCCCTTCACAGCAACATGGATGGACCGAGCGATCATCATACTAAGTGAAATAAATCAGGGAGAGAAAGACAAACACTATATATCACTCATATGTGGAATCTAAAAAATAGTACAAATGAATGTATACACAAAACAGAAATAGTCTCACAGACATAGAAAACAAAGTCATGTTTATCACAGGAGAGAGGGTTGGGGGGAGGGACAAACTAAAGGTATGGGATTAACAGATACAACTGCTACACATAAAATAGATAAGCAACAAGGATTTACTGTATAGTACAGGGATTTATACCCAATATCTTGCAATAACGTAGAACAGAATACAATATTCAAAAAATCACTATGCTGTATACCTGAAACTAACACAGTATTGTAAATCAACTACACTTCAATTTAAAAAAGAAAAGAAAGACACTGGGTATACGAATTGCATGCAACATACGGTACTGTTTTAAGTTGAGATGTTTAAGAAAAGAAACTAGATCACGTCATTTACCACTACAGTATGGCACTGTCCCTGTGACAGATCTAATGGGTGCAACCTTCACACTGAATGCACAATAATCATTAGCTACATTTAAACATGATTATCTGAAGATCTGCAGTCACTCCCCTACCCCAATGTTCAATAATGATTTTAACTAGACTTTTTTTTTCTTGTACAATGTCAGCTTTATTTATTATCTCTATGTATAAATATTCCATGGAAAAATGTTCAGCCAGTGGAACAGAGATTTTGGAAAGTTATGTATGATACATGGCAATTTTTTAATGCTATTTAAAATTACTTAACCCCATTTCCTTTAAAACAAGAGACTACTCTGTGGCAAATCAGGAGTTACTTTATTATCATGAAGCTGTTAATAGGTGTTGCAATATTAGCTATGCAATGACTTAGAAAAAAGTTGATCCATTAAAGTAAAAACATACATACATAAGGAATAAATAAACAGTGGCCTTCTTTTTTTATAAAAAGCTTCATGATAGGAGTCTATATTATAAGAAGTTAATTCCTGATGGCTATAACTTACTTTACCTAAAATGTAGGCAAATATTTGCTTCATTCTGTAATGTCCTACATGACATCAAGTTGGGTAGATATAGTATGAATCAAATTTCACAATGCTATATTGCTTAAAAGGCCATCAAAATTAAACTTTAAATATGTATCAAATATGTATAAAAGAATGAAGATTTGGTATTGCCCTCAGTTGATCTGCATTTATCATTCCTTAGGTCAATATTTTAAAATTATCTTTTATATTGCACATGCACATTAGCAAATATCACAAGATTCAAATTACTTTATTCATCAGTACTACCCTGTTACTACTTTTATTTAACAGATTATCAAATTGAAAAATTTTAATTTACCCAAATTTTCATAGCTAAACAAGATTGGAACATGGCGCTTCTGATGCCAAATTAATTTACCTTCCCTTCAACAGATCTTAATTTTAATGAATGCAATTATTGCAACCCTTACGAGACTTCTGATTCCAAAAAAAACCATTCCATGGTAAATAATGCAGGTAAGGGGCAGTTCTGTATTCAGTTTGTACTGTGCCAGACTGATTTTGACTTGTTGACATGTTGCTTTCCAGAGTGTTCCATAATTTTTTTCTCACATGTGTGGTCCACTTTTGAAGCAATGTAGATTTAAGTCCTGATCTCAGTCACCACTGGGCCCAGGATGGAGAAAGGATGCCTCTGCCACAGCATCAAAATCCACACAAAAGAGGAATCAAGTCTCCATCGGAGGCGGCCTTTGTTTACTTATCCATAGCCAATAGATTAAGGACTACATTTGTTTAGCATTCACTGTTCTGAACAAGTTGCTTCCATGAACTGGTGGGAAAGAGTTCCCTACCCCAAGTTCCTGGAGGAAAGTCAGGTCTCTGTTCCAAGAAAAGAGGGCCCTGAGTTATTAATTATTCAGCAACCAAGTTAATCTGCCTACCTGCCCTGAAGAAATTTTGTTCCAGTTCTTGTCCAGAGCAGAGCCGCTCTTCTCTCCATGCTTTGCTTAAGGAGCACCTGCTCTTAATAGGAGGAATTCTATCTACTGGAAAGGCAAAACTAAAAAACAAGTAGATGGGGGAGAGAATGTATTCAAAGAACAAAGTCTACTCTCCATATTAGATAAGTGGGAGCAGGGGAAGGAGTTTAATAGAAAAGGGGGAGGAGGAGGACAAGAAAGAAAAAGGGGAGGGAAGACTGAAGGGGAGGGAGGGAGAAGGAGGCGGAAGCAGGAAGGAGTAGGGGAAGGAGGAAGAAGCCAAGGAGAGAAAAGAAGAGGGGAGGAGAAGAGGGCGGAAGACGGGAGAAGAGGGAGAAGGAAGAGAAGACAAGAGGAATCATGAGGACAACCAAAAGTAAATAAATAAAATAAAATAAACCTGAAGTACAGAACAGGGCACAGGTGGTGAGATGACAGATGGGGTAGCTCAGGATGATCCACGTGCCAAAACAAAATTGCCATGAATACAGAGTTGTCGTTTCTTCCTCTTTTTCCCCAACTAAATCCCACCACCTTCCCCTGTCTTCTCGTGGAAATAAGTGGACTCAGCTATGAACACTCCTTCCCTGACAGGGTTCTCATTTTCTCTCCCAGCCCACAGACCAGCCTGGTATACAAAGCGGAACATCATGGTCATTAGGTCAGTGCCATTCCCAACAGGTAACACAAAGGGCAAAGAAAAGCCTGGGGCTGATCCTTATAAGCAGGCCAAATTAGAGGGCTGTCAAGGAGGTCCCTGTGAAATCAGCGAACTTCTCAACTACCAACAGAAGTAACAACCATCTCGGAACTTTGTTATTTAGGTCACTTCATCCTTTGTAACCGTAATTCCCTCCGGGGTCAAAAAGGACATGAATATGTAAACAGAAGGCAACTCTAGGAAATGTGAATTTTTTTGTGTGTGTGAATTCTTTTCTTTATGCATATATTTTAAGTTTCTTTGGTGTACAGCATCCCATGGGACCAACCAAAGTTTCCATTGTTCTATTCCCTGCTGCATTTTATGTCTTTCGACACACTTATTGATGAATAGCTCCTGGTTGCCACAAATCCCTTCAAAAGAGAGAGCCCCACGGGGTCCACAGAAGCAATTTGTCAGTGAAAATAAGATGGGTTGCAGTCCCACAGCCTAATGCTGTGCTGGCTGCTTAGCCATACACACAGGTTAAACTGTGTAAAAGCGGCATCAACATGAAATAAAAAAACAACAAATGAAGATGAAAGAGTGTGGAATGAGTAAAATTCAACATAATATCTGCCTTAAATGGTGCTGTAAGGACTAAATACACATAAAATATTAAGCTTTCAATACCTATCATCATTAACAGCTTTTACTATTTCTGAAATGGTGTAGATAACCTCATAAAAGGATTCCACGTGGATGAGGATGTTAAAGTTAAAACTTTAGCCATGAAAAAATTCCCTTCTTTTTCTGTCCCAAAGGTAGCCCATTTTCTCTTATCGTCTCCCAAAAGTACATCTGAGTGGCAAATCAAGAATTTTCAAAATTTTATCAAATGAGAAAATGGTCATAGTCGCGTTAGCCTACTTTGCATCTGGAGAAAACAGAGGTGAATGTGACTGGTATACAACGGTTTTGAAAGATACCTGTCAGTCCCACTCCTGGGATGGGACTGGCGGTGGGACTCGTTTTCAACGACACTGAGTAATTCCATTCCAAACAATAGTTTCATTATCTGGTTCTCCTTCCATGGATCACAGCAACGTGTTGGATGGCGCATTAAAATAAAATTCAGATAACTGGAAAAATACTTCATAGGGATACTGTTTGAATTGGGGAATAACTATTATAAATTCACAGGTAACTGTTATAAATCTAAGACACAGCTGAAAGAATCAGCAACTTCCAGTGACAGCCCTAGTTAATAAAGAACACAACTCTTTGTATGTCCTAAAGATTTACAGAGCCTTTTGGCAAGATGATCATTGTACTTTCATGTGCAATGTCTCTTACCATCACAAAGTGCTTTAAGGGCAGGTTAATTTGTCCTAATACCCACTGGAAAATATTGCAGAGATCGATAGATTTTTTTTTTTTAATGGAGAAACAGATTGAAAGAAACAGTAAATTGAGCAATAAAACGACATTCACAATGCTCTAACAGCACAGTTCTTGGTCCATAGTAAGTACTCAGTAAATATTTATCCATTGATTAAACTATTGCTCATGTTTTAAAATTCCTAAATGGGCCTAATAGTAAGAAAATATGATTCTTCTAATTAATAATCAAATAAATGAATGAAAACTAAGAAATACAAAGTCAGATTTTTTTCATACAGGCTTGTTCTGGGAATTATATAGAGAGACTCAGAATTTTGAATCTTATATAAACAAATATCTGGTGAAACTCAATCATTTTATAGGTGATTGATTATACAGAGGTCTAGACAGGATTTAGTGGACTTTGAAAATCATGGGGAATTAGTACATTAGTAATAGTATAAGAATAATTACACTATTTCAGAATTTGTACAAAAAATTACATTATTCTTAGGGAGTTATAGTTTGGATTATGGTCTGCATTTTAGTTTAATAATTAGGATGCAAATAAAAACTTATATAGCAAGATCAGAAGATCAAAATAACAGTCTGATGTAGGAACCTAGATTTACCAATATCAAGTACCAAGTTGAAGGTGAGACAGGCCACTCGGAAAAAAACTTTAAAGTGATTATCCAGGACCCAGTTACCTGATACTCACAGACTCACCTCCTCTTTGGGATTCAAAACAGATTCGAGAGTTCAAAATTAAAGACTTCTTCAGGGATCTGGGTTGGATGCACTGCCCCAAGCCTAGTGAGAAATTCCTCAAGTGGAGAGCTGCCTTGGGGAGACCCAGAACCCAGGTGCATGTGCCTGTGTAGCAATCACATTCACCTCCAGCAGTAAAGCCTGGTGATTGGGTGGGGGCTGGGCCTGCACTCTCAGACTCCTGGGGCAGAAGAGGGGAGTGTTCCCATGCACCAGATGTGGGCCACACAAAGAAGAGGGCTCCCTGTGGCCTTTTGGGTTCCTGCTGAAGAAGACCTAGGAGGACAATGGACTCCCAATGAGGGGAGTTTGGGAGGAGTGGACTTTGGAAGCCTGGGCAGTGAGGAGGAGGGGTAGTCAGCGGAATAAAGGATGCCACATCACAGGCCACAAAATAGTGTCAGAAGGACCATGCAGGGCAGGCAGAACTCATAAACGTGCCGATGAGATGAAAGTCGGCATTAAACATCTGCCCACCAGAGGGTCTCCATGCCACTGTCCAGTGGCACATGCCACACGGGGTTATTTATACCATTTCCCCACGACCTCTCACCCCCTCAGCTGACCTTTAAGAGGTCAGGAGGAACAGAATGCTGGAGGAGGAGAAATGGATGGCAGGGGAGAACCAAAAAGAAGCCCAGACTGCCCTGCCCTCTCCTACTGCCCCAAGCAGGTTCTGACCTGGGAGAGACGAGAGGGTTTAGTGCCAGATCCAGTCAGGAATCAGGATTATTCCAGAAGATCAGTGTTCTATTTTCTAAATTGAGACTGGGTTTGGATCATAAAGCAACCAGAGGACTTTTATTACCAGCGAATGCCCAGAGGGGAAACAGACCTGGGAGAATTTCTCTAGTGACTGGGAAAGACTTTCCCTAATGAAATAAATTTTAAAGGGATAGTGGCAGCCAAAAATAAAGTTATATTTTGTTTATGTTCCAAAAATCCTGCATGATTCACTAGGCTGTTCACTAATGCAAATACTAAGTAGATAGGAAAATACCCATTACATTTATTGATATTATAGTATTAATGAACCACAGAATACTTCCAAAATAATTTAATAAATTCTGCTACGAGACTAGCCCCCTGTTTTCAAGTTCTTCTGTCCCTTTAGCTAGTAGGAATTCGGTTAGAGCAGTGATTATCAATCAGGGTGATTTTGTCCTCAGCGGGTATTTAGCAGTGAATGTCTGGAGACATTTTTGGTTGTCACAACTGGGGGTTGCTGCTGGCACCTAGTTGGTAGAGACCAGGGAGGCTGCTAAACATCCTACACTGCACAGGACAGCCTTCACAAAAAAGAACTGTCCAGCTCAAAATGTCAGTCATTTCCTGATTGAGTTAGCGGCATAATTAAATAACTATTGTAAATTAGCCAGCAAGACTGAGAAAAGACACAATGCAAAGCTTGCAGACTTAACAAATGCAATCTGGATGGCCTGGAGACTATCTTCCCATATTCTCAATGGTCACTTCTTGTCAGTTCCATCTCCTCGAACTTCCTTCTCTGATTGAGCTATTCTTGGAGTGCCCCAGGGCTAAATGCCACCTTTCCTACTTGTGTCCCTAGTTAATGTCATCTCTTAACCAATTTGTAAAATAAGCTGGCCAGAACAGATGATCGTTTGGGTTGCTTCTCCTTCTAACGTTGAAAGATTCATGTATTTACCAATTTTCTTTGACAAAAAAATTCACAAAGAGGAGAAAGAAATAATGAAAAGTAAACTCAAAATGGCTTAAAGACTTAAATATAAGACACAATAAACCTCCTAGAAGAAAACATAAGCAAAACATTCTCTGATGTAAATCTTAGCAATATTCTCCTAGGGCAGTCTACCCAGGCAATAGAAATAAAAGCAAAAATTAACAAATGGGACCTAATTAGACACATACACCCCAATGTTCATAGCAGCACTGTTTATGATAGCCAAGACATGGAAACAACCCAAATGTCCATCAACAGATGACTGGATATAGATGATGTGGTACATATATACAATGGAACACTACTCAGCCATAAAAAAAGAATAAAATAATGCCATTTGCAGCAATATGGGTGGACCTGAAAATTGTCATTCTAAGTGAAGTGGGTCAGAAAGAGAAATAAAAATGCCATATGACATCATTTATATGAGGAATCTAAAAAATAATAATGACACAAATGAACTAATTATTATTGTGATTTCTTGAATATGTGTAAGCACATTTGACTGTCCTTTATGATTGGATTACTGCATTCTGTTGATTCTTATTTTGTAGTTGGTTTTATTCCTTTGATAACTATATAAGTTTAAAAAGCTAAAGATCTAATCTGTTCTTAGAACCAATAATTAGCACATGTATGTAAACTAAGTGCAGTATACTATATATATGTATATACATGCAATATAATGTGTATGTGCAGTCAAACTATAATAATTCTACCTAATAAAACTGAAAAAGGAGAAAAAACTCTTGGAAAAAAAACAAAAACAAAAACAAATGGGGCCTAATTAAACTTAAAAGCTTTTACACAGCAAAGGAAACCATAAGCAAAACAAAACAACACCTACAGAATGGGAGAAAATATTTGCAAATGATGCGACTGACAAAGGTTTACTTTCCAGTATATATAAACAGCTCATACAACTTAGTAACAAAACAAAACAAAAAAACCCAATCCAAAAATGGGCATAAGACCTAAACAAGCAATTCTCCAATGAAGACATACAAATGACCAACAGGCACTTGAAAAATGCTCAATATAGTTAATTATCAGAGAAATGCAAATCAAAACTACAATGAAGTGTATCACTTCACACCAGTCAGTATGGCCATCATACAAAAGTCCACAAACAATAAATGCTGGAGAGGCTGTGGAGAAAAGGGAACCCTCCTACACTGTTGGGGGGAATGTACTTTGGTGCAGCAATTATGGAAAACAGTATGGAGATTCCTCAAAAAACTAAAAATAGACTTACTATATGATCCAGCAATCCCACTCCTGGGCATACATCCAAAGGGAACTCTAATTTGAAAAGATATATGCACCCAAATGTTCATAGCAGCATTGTACACAATAGCTAAGACATGGAAGCAAACTAAATGTCCATCAACAGATGACTGGATAGAGAAGCTGGGGTATATTTATGCAATAGAATACTACTCAGCCATAAAAAAGAATAAAATAATGCCATCTGCAGCAACATGGATGGACCTGGAGAATGTCATTCTGAATGAAGTAAGCCAGAAAGAGAAAGAAAAATACCATATGATACCACACATACGTGGAATAGAAAAAGAAAAAAAGACTAATGAACTCATCTACAAAACAGAAACAGACTTGCAGACATAGTAAACAGTCTTATGGTTACCAGGAGAAAGGGATAAATGGGGAATTTGAGATTTGCAAATGTTAGCCACTATATATAAAAATAGATTTAAAGAAACAAATGTCTTCTGTAAAGCACAGGGAACTACATTCAATATCTTGTAATAACCTTAAATGAAAAATAATATGAAAATGAATATATGTATGTATATGCATGACTGGGACATTGTGCTATACACCAGAAATAGGCACGTTGTAACTGACTATACTTCAATTTAAAAAAAAAGGTAAATAGAAAATAAAGATAAGAAGTATACATGAATAATTTGAACAAAACAATTGATGAAAGTACATTAGTATGGGATTTTGGTCCCAATATATTTAAAATTAGAAAGATTAAATGATATGGAAGCTATGATAGCTTTGTCTTTTATTCTATTATTCTGATTTAATCATGATGCCTGGGGTTAGCTTATTGGTTCCTGATACAGTGGCTAGAAGCCAAAAGGTGTTCAGTAAATGTAGCATAAAGAATAAAATATTTCCCCTTGTTATTAGAGAACCACTTTTTGTGATTCTTTCTAGATGATGCAAGTACATTTTTACTGGGAGATGTGGAAAGTTCCTTCCCTTCACTCTGGACATATTCCTAAACTAGTAGAATTATTTGCCTATAAGCTCAGCCCTGAAATATTAGAAATAAGGGCAGATCAGTCAGTGAAATCAATAGCTACTCTCATTTAATAATCCTGGAGCAACCTATCTGCTTGATAACTGTAACTTGGTTAAATTAAGTAGATGATCATAAATAGATAGCTCCTCTTCCATTTGGGGAAGTACAGAATTTGGAAGATGAGCAGAGAAGGAAAATCAAGCTTAATTCTAAACATACTTTCTGACTTTATATAAAATCTACTAAAAACCTCTTCTGTTTACTCCCACCCTTGGCCTGCTTTATTAGATATAGGGAAATTTATGATTCTTCCATTTGGAACATACAATTTTATTAAGACGTTTACCATATGAAAAGAGATCCAAAGTATTTAATGCCTAAAGATACATTCCAACAAAACGGAGAAATACTTTTAATCTGAAATATTCTTGAGAAGGAACAATGTTACCAATGTCCCTCTAAATTCTAAAATAAAAATGCAATGTTTGATAAATTAAGCTTAATCCAGAGAAGTTAACAGTGTAAGAAAAATCTATCATTTCAGAATGTGCATTTTACATAAGTTTATTTACACTCTCAAATAGACTATAATCATTCAATCAAATAAGCTTTGAAAAGGCTAGTCTTCCTTATTTTCCCCTGGCCCCTCCTCTTTCCCCCTTTCCCTTTCGTTCATGTCCTGTTTCCTGCCATCACTTCTTCCACTGTATTTTGAAATGCATTGTCTTTCCAACCAGTTTACTGAGAGGATGAATCCATTAGCTATTTGGTGTTATCCTGGATTGCTACAAATTCTGTGTATATGCTACATCTACAGAGTACAGCGGTGGGTCCTTCTTTTCTATAAATAACAATTTCTCATTTGTCCTTTTGTGTTTTTATTCTGCGGTAGAGGTACAGTGGCACATCACTGACTCGCACCATTCCAGTCAGATCACACATAATACAGCACGATTCAGCAGGAGTGATCATAAAAACAGAATTATCTCTCACCCTGGGAGGTTTGCCCTTCCTGGTAAAGGTTGAAAGAAACGAATGGAAGCTCACACCGCTCACAGCTTACTTCATTCTGAATACAACACAACTTTAGTAAGGGCAGCTCCATGCACATTTTTGAGCAGGTTCAGAGGAGTGTAGCAGGGAGATATCAGCTTAAAGTACCTGCCGGCAAAACCCACAGTGACAGAGTGCCATCGGTACATGAGCCTTAAAAATTCCAGTTATCCACTACAATGCTAAAGCATTGTAAGATAAAACACTTAGATTTAAAACTCAGAGTACATCTCTGTTTCTTTTATTTCCATGTTCCTTGGGAAGAAGACAAAATGTACAAATATTCATTTGTCTTAATAAGATTGAGCTTCCATAAAAAACCTCATTAATTCTAAAATAAGTTTAGATGGGCCCTAAGGGTAAAGGAAACAGAGTATAACTAAAACAGTATCTCTTTCCCATAATATCACCTCATTCCTCTCGGGGGAAAAAAAAGAGAAACTGAACCACCAGCATGACTGACTCAACAGTAACATAAAAAGCAAAAATTCAATATGGCAGCCAAGGAGAGAAAATGGAAGATTCTAATGTGGCTTGTATTTTTGAGGGGCTGCTATGCCTTCCCTCTCATTACCTAAATATAGTGCTCAAGAGACAATGTGAATGAGCAGAAGTTAAATAAAACTATCCAATTTAGAAAGAAACAGATTAACTACCTGGGGCAGGGGGTGGGAGGGATTACAGGAAACCTACTGGGAGAAGTTTTTACCTACAGTGGCAGGATCTCAGGGGACAACACGGAAAGAACCACCTGGACTCCCCTCCCATCATTTAGACTCGTAGTTTAGGGGGAAGTGAAACCAGAGAGGCAGAGGCCAATAATCAAAATCAAATGAAGCTAAATATCTCAGATTCTAAAATGGGACTTATTAGAATTGAATATAAAGATAAAATAAATAAGACAGTATCTTTAGAAGCAGAAAAAGTAGGACACAAAAAGCCCCAGGTGCTGTGTGACCTCCCCTCCCCCAGCTGTCAGCTTTGGCGCCACAGGAATCACAATACGTTCCCTGGTTAATGGGGATTTTAATTCAGGAAATCTGGAGTGAGGCCTGAGATTCTGCTTGTCTAACAGGCTCCCTTGGGATGTCTGTGCTGCTGGTCCACAAATACTTCAAGAAGCAAGGAAACAGAAGAGATGAACAAGGAGACCTGGCTCCATGATGGAAGCATAGGTCTTAGGTTTACTCAGGAAGAGAAGGAGAGGGTAGCAGGGAGACAGAGAGGAGGAGAAGGGGCAAGTAAGGGGAAGAGAGGGGGGAAAAGAGGAAATTTTTTTATTTGATTGAGTCCTAGATCATTGCTCCCATGTTCCCAACTATTGACATGTCAAAATTTTTGAAAAGGGAGGAGAATCCACAACCTCCAACAAAATACATACTCCACCTGCGCTCTGCCTTCTCCCCCTTACTCCCCTACTCCACACACACACACCCTCCTTCTCAACACCTCAGACTATAGAGAAAGCACATTGTTGTTCTGAGGTGAAGATAACCTATTCCTTAAATAATAGAAGAAAAGCTAAGGAAAATTTGTCCCTCATACATTATAACAAAATAAAAGCTTGGATAAAGACTGTTAAGTTAAAGTGCAAAGGCAAGTGTGAAAACTAAAGAAAAGTAAAACATAAAGGAATCTAGCCTGCACAAAAGCAGATGAAAGCCAGTCTAGAAAAAACTATAACACAACGATCAAACTAATATTTCCTATGAGGGACTCCTACTACAGAGGAATTTAAACTGGAGCAACATAAGGGCTCAAAGATGAGTGACTTAGAAAAAGAAGAGTATTAGCTGAAAATGGATTTGGTCTACCTAAGAGAACATCACTACAAATAAATGTGGAAAAATAAATAAAAGAACGTGCACAAGAACCATCTCACTTACAGGGAGGCTTTGTAAAACCTTTGTGATTGCCGGGAAGAGGGATACAGATTTTGAAGAAACAGCAGTAGTAGTAAAATCAGGAGCTTACAGACAATACAAAAATATTTGGGGTTACCAAATTAGAGATCTGAACATATGGAGAAGAAATGCTCAGTGAATTAAAAGAAACTTCCAGTTAATGTTTAATTATACATAGATTTATTTTACATTTTATCAAGTCAATAAAAAGATAAAGTGAGACAAATGGATACAATGGATAGAGTTCGATTACAGCACCGGTGCTGTATCCATGAAACAAGAACAGTATGCAATTTAAAAACAAGTATTAAAGAAAAAAACAATAAGGAAAACCCAGAGCTTTTGGAAATGAAGTATATAATAGCAGAAAGGAAAATTCAGTAGAATAGGAAAATAAATGTGATGTATCCCCCAGACATTCAAGCTCTTAAATTACTGAACTACAGTACAACCTTCTCAGAAAGTTACCAGAAAACAGGCAAACAAGAGGGTCACCCAAGATGGACACAGACATATAATCTAAGAAAACAGGTGCTAGCAAGGGCTAGACTTGAGGGATAGCTGTTTAGCAGGCACTAAGAGCAAGTATCTAGTCCGGATTAGATCAGGTGAGCAGGCTCGGGGAGGGATGTCCTAAACATTAGACAACTGATAGACTGCTGGTGTGTGTAGACATACTGAAATGAGGTATACACTAGGTAAGGTTTGGGGAAGAGTAAGTAATTAATACAAGGAAAACTAAAGCAAACAAAAAGCAAGATAATTAGTAACTCCAGGGAAAATCATAAATCATTCAAGATGAGAGTGCAGATCTTTTGTAAATAGGATTTACATGGTAAAAATAACCTGAAATCTGAGCTAGAGTTATATTGGGAAGCTGTGTCAGATCAAATAATGGTTATGTCCATGGAATATTTTATTTGTATTAACTCACGCAAATATCCATGTTAGATACCATTATTATCCCCACTTTTTAGGGAGGAATTTGCCTAAATGTGATAGTTTTAACAGCAAAAAAATATTTTGTTGATATATAGAAAGGCCCGTTTGTGTTGCAGTAATACAAGTATAAGGAAAGTCAATGTCAGAAAAAAAATCCCGGTAAAGCTATTAAAATTTAAGAATTATAAAAGAATTTTTCAGGTACCTGAACAGAAATAAATTCCCGGCTAGTATCAGGATTGTTTACAAAATATTCCTTCCTTCATTCCACGAATGATTTTGGAGCACTCCCTACCTCTAAGACTGGTTCAGGCCACAAGAAGACAAAACAGACGAAACTATCTTTTCCTCGTAGAGTTTATCTTCTCACTAAGTCAATGCTAGAAGACAGTGGAACAATGTGTAAAGGTCTGAAAGTATTAAATGCAGACCCAGTACTGTTTAAATATAATACGAAAGAAGAAAAATTCTCAGACATGAAAATGGTCAGAAAGTTCAGCACCCGTGAACTTTTCTGGTTCAAGTCAACCAAAAGGCAATTCCAAATAAGTAAGTCAGAAATGGAGAGACAGTGGTAACTGATCCAGAAGCAAGCATCTGATAATGGAAATGGAAGTCTACTTCAAAATAACTGAGAATTTTATTATGAAATGTAATGAAATTATTGTAATATTACTATACATTTATAATTTAAAAATATTAAGACTGAGAGTAGAAAGGTGGAAAAAGCACATCTTCATTTTTCTTTTTATAGTGTAGCTAAAAATTATTGACCTTAGCCACTTAATTTTTGTGATAATTTTTCCTTGAGAGAGTTTTTTTTAGTAACTAGTGTGTCTAGGCATGATTTTAAATGTAACTGGACCTCAGCAATTTCTTCACATTATTCAGGGTTTTAAAAATTCTTGTTTTAAATTTAAGTGAAATTATAAGTTTATACATAGGTACTTACATACATATATTTAACTTTATGTTTGTGGTTTTGAGTATATTTTTATTTTCTTATTCAATTTTTTCTTGAATTTATTAGTTTTTAAAAATGAGACATTTTATGTATAAACTTTTTGTAGGCTTTTTTGTTTGTTTTGCCTTTATTCATTTTTCTAAATACTTTAAGCAATCATCTAAATGTGATGCAAATGTATGTTAAATTTCATCTTTAAACTCCCATCAGGAAATAGTTCTGTCACAAAAAGGATGAAGATATAACTAACCCTTCCAGGTACTGCAGTAAAAACAGAGTGGTAGGAATGATGTGGTAATCAGAGATTCTGGACAGAGGCTGTAGTTCTAGAGAAACAAAGTTGTCATTTCCAGGACAATAAGGGATTCATAAAAATCATGTTGCAGAACATCAAAGAGAACAAAATGTGTTGGAATTTCAGGATGGTTCTAAAAATAAACTTTGAGCAATTACAAAAACCTGGAAAATCTGCAAACATTGGGGAATGACCCCTTCCTGAGCCAGAGAAAGAGAGAAATGAGCAGTTTCTCAAAAACATACCAAGTGGAAGAACTCAGAGGGGTCCAAACTAGATACTGTTCTCTTAATCACACTTGACACAAGTCACCCAGTTATAGTTGTTTATAGTTACATTTAATTTACACCTAGGATGATCTAGCCATATCCATTGTGTACACTGAATTTGTCTCAGTTCATCTTTTTATTGATTTAATGCAATTCTGAATTCAAGAACCCCATCAGGTATTTTATTTTTTCCCAATGTACTCTTATTTATTTATTTATTTAAAGTACAATCAGTTACAATGTGTCCATTTCTGGTGTACAGCACAATGTCCCAGTCATGCATATACATACATATATTTGTTTTCATATTCTTTTTCATTAAAGGTTATTATAAGATATTGAATACAGTTCCTTGTGCTATACTGAAGAAATTTTTGTCACCTATTTTTATATATAGTGGTTATATACTCTTTTAGACATTCAATATTGAAAGTTAAGAAAATGAATCAGATGGTTTTGTTATTATTAAGATAGTAATTAGAAAAGCAGTAAATGCCTAAGGAAATCCTACAATGAACCACACTTAAGGTGAAAGACTGAAAGACGCCTCACAGATTCTATTCCAACCTTCTCTGCCTATGTGATGAATGAAGATGCTACCCTGCTCAACATCACCAGCAAAATTATCAGAGAAATGAAGATCAAAACTACAGTGAGGTATCACCTCACACCAGTCAGAATGGCCATCATAAGTCCACAAATGATAAATGCTGGAGAGGGTGTGGGGAAAAGAGAACCCTTCTAAACTGTTGGGGAGAATGTAGTTTGGTACAGTCATTATGGAAGACAGTATGGAGATTACTCAAAAAACTAAAAATAGACTTACTATATGATCCAGCAACCCTACTACTGGGCATATATCCAAAGGGAACTCTAATGTGAAAAAATACCTGCACCCCAATGTTCACAGCAGCACTATTTACAATAGCCAAGACATGGAAGCAACCTAAATGTCCATCAACAGATGACTGAATAAAGAAGATGGGGTATATTTATACAGTGGAACACTACTCAGCCATAAAAAAGAATCAAATAATGCCATTTGCAGCAACACAGATGGACCTAGAGATCATTATTTTAAGTAAAGTAAGCCAAAAAAAGAAAGAAAAATACCACATGATATCACTCATATTTGGAATAAAGGGGAAAAAAAAGAAGACACTAATGAACTCATCTATGAAATAGAAATAGACTCACAGACGTAGTAAGCAATCTTATGGTTACTGGGGAAAGGGGGTGGGAAGGGATACATTTGGGAGTTTGAGATTTGCAAATGTTAGCCACTATATGTAAAAATAGATTAAAAAAATTTCTTCTATATAGCACAGGGAACTATATTCAATATCTTGTAATAACCTTTAATGAAAAAGAATATGAAAACAAATATATGTAGGAATATGCATGACTGGGACATTGTGCTGTACACCAGAAACTGACACATCATAACTGACTATACTTCAATTAAAAATAAAAAAATCACCAGCAAGTTGGAGGGGCCACTTGGACTAGAAACTACTTCGTTGCATCCCAATCAAAACAAGATGTTTTAGTATTAAATGTTAAACAAAATGTTCTGAAAATACTTTACTATAAAAATACTTAATAATAATAATAAAATCAATTATAAACAGTATCATTGAAGAAGTATTTACAGTACTCAGCCACTGTGCTAAAGCAGCATGTATAAAGTCATCCAACCACTACTGATGGAGCTAGAAGACAAGCCCAGGCTCTGAATCCATGCCCTTAACCCTCATTGTCCTCATCTGGCCTGAATATGAAAGGAAATCTAATACACTATCTAACATTCTCATCCTTGTGAGAAACTGGGTGGAAACTACTCTAGACTCCTAGAATTGTACAGATAGAAGAGTCTTCAGAGTAAGGGATGATTCTTGAGTACACTACATATTAAACGTTCAAATTTAGATTGCCAACATTTGAGTCTGCAAAAATGTTTATGCCAATGCACGTGATTAACCTATGCTTGAAATCACTAACTGTGTAAAAATCAAATTGTCACGTAAAACAACGCTGAATGAGAATTTCACATCTTGCTGATGAGTTGTGGCAATTTTTTGTCAATTATACTTTCAGAATTTGTTGCTGTTTCCCCGCTGCTGCATAGTACATTCATCAACAATTAGTTGTTAGTTCTATGCTATATTTTAATGTCCATTTACCCATCTTTCTCTTACACTTGCCCCAAGGTCAAGAACCACATCCTTTTCAAATGTATTCTTCTACAACCCCTCAAAAAGGACTTAATACAAGGTAGACTCCCAATAAATGTTTAAATTATCACGTAAAATGTTTTATAGAGTCTCATTCAACTCCAATTTTAAGTAAATGTGTATTGTTTTAATAATTGTTAGCTGTTATGGTTAATTTCTTAAATTAGCATAATAAACAATAATTTTCTTGTATAGAACAGTACATATACAAGATCAGGAACAAGCCTGAGTTCAGATCCCAGTGCTGCCACTCACCAGCTCTGTGACCTGGGGAACTTCGTTTAGCCTGCTTTTCCTCAGTTTTCTAATGTGGACACTGAGGATAATAATTACACTTCCTTCACAGAGTTGCCTAAAAGATTAAGTGAGTTCATTTATATAAGAAGTATGGCACACATTTCCTGGCATGTAACTCCATAATATGCTTCCACCAACACCTCCAGCAGCAGCATCATCACAGGGACATCTTCATTACCATCATCATCATCTTGCCAGTACCCAGCATAATACCTGGTATACAGCAGGCTCTCAAATGTCAAATTGACTTGAGTTCCTAAAAACATGTAATTGTTTCTTTAAACCAAAGTGTGCACAGACATCTTAGTTATTCATTTACATACTTGTACATCTCTCTCTCTGTTTCTAACACCTCTATTGTGGTGTGGTTCATGTATAGTAAACTACGCATAAAGTTAGCTGTCTTTATTTTGGTGGTGGTTTCGTGGGTGTACACATCTATCAAAATTCATCAAATTGTACATCTGAGATACATGTAGTTTACTATACAGGAACCCATTAGGTATTTTAATAGATCAGTTCAGCTAACAGATATCTAGTGAGCACTGAGTATGTGGTAGGTCTTCTGCTAGCTGCTAGGTGTTGAAGAAAAACAGTTCTTACGTTAGGGACTTTAGAATCTGGAGAAGAGAGTCAAATGAACAGGCCAGTGTAACGCATGGAACTCCCTCTAACTCTCACAATCAAAGCATTGGCACACTCATTAGTAAAACCAGAAAAGGATACCATATCGCTTCCAAAATGCTGGCTCAATCCATTTACAGGCAGGTATTTTCAGGTGTTACTTACACACCTTGGGTCCTTTTCCAACAAAGCAGATGCCTCTAATCGCACCCATTTACCTGGTCTCACCCAGGTCCCTTTGTGACTGTAACACATTTTCTACAGATGACCGATGAAGACAAAGGTTTAGCATGTACTTTGAAGTCCTAAATTACAGTTCCAAATTTAGCTTTAGTCACATTAACAACCACCTTTAACCAACCAGGGAAAGTGCAGAGAAAATAGCCCTGTATCATAATGTGACATCAATCCATCTTGTTAGCCCTTTATCGTGTATTTCACAAATGTTTCTTGAATCCTGCTAGGTGGCAGGCACTGTCAATCTGCCTTAAAACTACGTAAACCCTTCAACCAAACTTAATCTCTCAGTTTTCCCGACTCTTTCAATCTCCTCTAGGCTGAAATTTTACTCACGTCTCCTTTCCACCTGGAACGTTCTTCCTTTTGCTTCTGAAATACCCCATTCCTACTCGCTCTTCACAGCCCCATTTATGTTCCAGATTTTTAAAGCATCCTCTGATTGCTACGAGCCATAATGATCTCCATTTTACTTCCAAATGTTTTACAGAGCTAATTTCCTCAAGAATTAAGTTGAAACTTTGTATGTCATGTTCAGTATTTCCAGTTAGCTTTCACTGTGCTGGGATTCCCCAAACAGATTGAAATTCTGAAAGTTGGGGCTTTGGCTTACAGTGGCTATATTTTTCATTTTCTACTCCAGAACCCTACTCCTGGTAAATATTTAATAAAGCGCAGTGAACCTTCTCCTTGATTGTCATTTTCCCATTCACTGTGTTTTCTTCATTAGCAGTGCTCCATTCTGTAATGGCAGAGTGCTGGGACGTCCCAGAACTCTGCCTTCAGTTATATAAAAGCTGAATAAAGCTGATTGTGTGTTCTGGGTACACATTTCTGCCTCCACAGGTAGGCCCTACTGTGGTAGGTTGAAAAAACTAAATCAAATGACAGGAATCACCACCATGCATTGGCACACGGCATCACTGATTACAGCTCAGGAGATAACACACTAGCAAAACAAGAGAGGAGAACTTGAATGGGACATTTAGACCAGAAAAAAAAAAAAAAAAATGGAGCTCCAGCTCAAGATTTTCTCCATTTTAGGTTTGATACTTCCTAAAGATATATACTAAGTTCTGCCTGCATTTCCAAACAGAACACAGCCTCCACTGGCACTCCATTTCTTAAAGTTGTTTCTTTAGAACATTTAGCAGGTCTCAATTAGAAATACAAGTGTGCATGAAAATGTAAGTCGTCGTGCAAAGAGAATGTAAAAGGTAGAATGAATGTAGGAAGGGGAGAGGAGATGGTGTAAACTGCCACGACACAGACACGAGCTTTCCTGTCATGGTGTCACAAAGCAGGAGAGAGTTCCTTTTCCACTCTTTAGGGGTACACAGCCATCTGAGAACACCCAAGATCAAATCATGGCTATCAAAGACCCATGCTGCATCATCACATTGCTGGTGGCCAGGAGCCAGAGCTGTCATCACTTGGTTTTGTGCTGCTTAGGGCAGAAAATCTGATTGTTCAGCAACATGTAATCAGCTTAAAACAAATCTGGAAGATGTTACCCAAAGACTAGATGATATCCAGGCCCTGGAATTCTGTGCAGACAAAGAAAATGAAGGATTTGCTTTAAGATAAAAACTGTATCTGTGGCAAGAAACTGGAGACACTGGGACAAGATTCAAGTCAATAAGTTTAATAGTAAAGCTTTAAGAAACAGGGATTACAACCCAAACAAGCCAGGCAGGTCTGCAGAGCAGTGAGAGAAGCCAGGGTGCAGTTTTTAGAACCAAAATCTTTTCTGTCTTCAATGCCCAGATATTACTTATAATGCATGCTTCAGAGAAGGCATCCTCCCATGAGAAGCAGAACTGCATTTACTAAACACCAAGATGACAGATGTCTTAGAGACTGCAGAAGTATTAAAAGCTAAACTGAGTCATGATTTAACTGCTTGCCATGTGACCTGTAAACCTGAACATGTCTTTACCTCCATTAACCTTTTTCTTTATTTGAAAAAGACAGACTTTTTCTACTAAATACTACTTCTACTAATTTGGCACAAAACTTTTCTTTTCCTCCCTTCCTTCTTCCCACTTCCCTACCACTCCTCCTGGTGGGCTGATGTAGTGGAAATGGAGTTTATTAGGTAGGGCTGGAGAAGGAAACAGACTCTTAACAGAAAAAGATGTAGCAAATATAGTCCCAAGAGGCCACTCTACAAAATGTGAAAGACGGCACTTCTCTGAGAAAAGGCACCCTCAGCCCTTCCCAGTCAGTGTCTCTGACCCTTCTTTCTCTACCCTCAGGAGCTGAGGTCTGGCCTCTGACCTGAATGATTACTGGGGACAGAAGAATGGGAGTAATATGGGGGTGAGCATGAGGAACTGTGAGACCTAAGAAAACAGGTACTGAGTCCCAGCCAGAGCTACTCACAAAGTCTACTAGGAAGCAGTGGTATTGAGTGAGTCTTGAAAGGTGAGTGGAAATAGCCAATTCTTACTGAGTGTGTATTATTCACTAGATAACCATTTTAAGGACTTTATTCATCTTATTTCATTTAATCCCCCTGAAAAACCCTTGAGGAAGGCACTCTTATAATTCCCATTTTGAAGATGAAGAAACCAGGGCATAGAGAGGGTAAGGAATCTGTCCAGCACCTCACCTAAAGTGGTACAGCTGACGCTAGGAGGCCTGACCCAGAGGCCACACTCCCCACGGCGATGCTCTATCGTGTAAGTGCAGAACTGCCCGGGCACAGAGTGATGAGGAGTCTGGACACAAGGAGCCACATGAGTAAAAGGTGCAAAGGCATGAAAAAGGATTTGGGTTCAGAGATCTAACAATTTGATCTAAGATATACAGGAGAAATTGAAATTATTAAAAAGTCACCTATAGCCAGTTTCAGAAATGTTATGATTTGCTGATTACAAACAGCTGGATAAACTTTTTAATATTAACTGCTGTACTTCCCCCAGCACCTCTCCATCAGTAACTGTTCATCCAGTCCCCCTCTCCCTTGTCTGTTAGGTGGCAAGTCATGAGTTGTCCCAAGAGACAGTTAATAAATCAGAGGCAGAAGATATCTTCAGTTTGGAAAGGGCTTTGGAAAGCCAGAGAACTCATATTATTGTGTTTCTAAACACGAAAGTACTTATGGTATAAATCTTTGACTAGAAATGACTTGGACTAATTCCTAGTAAGTAAGAGAAGGTCTCAGAAAATAGAAAAGATTCTACAGGTTGAGGGAAGGGGTATGGAGGAACGCAGGGATTATATAAACCTTGGATAGGGTTCGGGGTCTGAGAAAAAGGTGAATGTGCCCCCAAACCAGATCAAGTCTAGGGAGCCAGCAAGATCCAGAGTTCCCACCTATCCAACACTGTAAAGGGGTGGTGCATAGACATTGCTTCATGAAACATCTAGATAGAAAGAGCTTGGCTGAGCATGTTTCCAGGAATCCCAGAGAGGAAGCCAGTAAGGTTGTCTGTCTGTGAGGCAGAGAAGAGCATGATACCTTTTGCGAGAGAGCTGGCCTGGAGACGCCTTGAGTTTCCACAAGGAGGATACAGCATGTGCTCGGCAGCAGAGGTCACATGGGCGATCTAAGTCTCAGTAGATGTCAGAGTGGAAGGATGCTGACAACCTGGACCAAATTCCTCTTGCCCCACCCATCTCTTATCCACAGGGTCTTAATACTAGGTACTCCTTTCTCAAGGATTAAGTTTAGGGATGGGAGACTATTAGATGAGGATGTCATTTTCAATGCATAGTAAAATGAAGCTTAAACAGAAAATAAGTTCGGTTATAGAAAAATTAAATTTCTTATACACCTCAATTTGTAAGTTGGCATGCATGCCTGCTACAACACCATAGTTTTATTGTATTTTGTGTGTGTGTGTATGTATCTGCAATATATAAACAAGTTGAAAGAGTGCACTCAGATGGAATTAAAAAAGAGCAGTCAATTAGGCGAGAATAGGTGAAGCTAGAATGGGGGAGGCCGTTAGTAAGACTGGGATGGGGAGAACCAACTTCTACCTGGTGAGGTTTTCCTCATATAGGGACTATAGTGATTTTACAGATGTCTACACACATTTGTTTACTCAATTACTCTCCAAACAAATGTGCTTATTTTTGTCACCTTTTCTGTGTATGACAACTGAAGGACACTTTTCTTCTCATTTGGGGCCCCCTCACTCCATAGGTAAATTTGCCCCAGACAACAATTCTAGCCCTTCCTTGGACCAGCCCTGTCTACACTGTACTGGGGGTGACTTAAATATTCTGGTCTTCATTCCTCAACTGACCCCTAGCAATTCAGGAGCAGGCATTTTGCTTTTTAATTGCCTCTAAAAACTCTTTGCACAAGTGCCTCACCCAGTACTATAAAACCCTGTTATGATAATTCAGTTTATAACACGCTTCTCTTAAGTTTTCAGTTGTGTTCACTTAAGTTTTTCCAAATTTAGGACTGTTAAGCAGATAGATCGATTTGGTTCTGAATTGCAAAAGCAGTACCATGTTTGCCAATAATGAGGATCAAGGTTAATATGAATCATTATTTTAAATAACCATAACTTTGTGCAACTCAATTCTGTCTTACCTTTTCACTTGTTAATATATACTGAAGCATGATAGCACTTTCCAATGACCTTAAACACTTTTACATAATCTTTAACCCTCACCTCAACCTTCATTTTTATTATATCCATAGACTTATCAGTATTTGAATAATTATCAATTTCCTTTTTCTGTGGTATGTGTTCTAAATCTTGTCCTGTGATGACCCAGCAATGAAGGGTATCTAAGCTGTTTAACTTGTCTAGACTCAATTTCTTCGTCTCTGAAGTATAAATATTAGGACTACTTATTTATTTGCTAATACTTACAGGACACTTGCCGTGTCCCGGGTTCTAAGCACTTTGCAAATATTAATTTGGTTCACCCTCATAAGGGCTCAGTGAGTAGCTACTCCTAGGATCCCCACAAGATAAGGAAAGGAAGGCACAAAGAGATGAAGTAACTTGCTCAAGAACAGAACAGCTAGTAAGTCACCAACCAGGAGTTTGACTCATATTCTTGACCATTACATGACCCTACCTCTCCAGTTAAAGATGCTTCAGCTCTACCTGCACGTATGGGTTAAACAGACACGGTTTCTACCCTTCAGGTGCTGACAATTTAAGTCGGTACTTAAAAGTACCAGCAATTAAAGTTACTGACAATTTAGTACAGATGCTTATAATCAAATGATCAATAATACTCACCTGCTTCAGTCCACCACTGATGATTGTTTTTCAAAGCACTGGCCATACATTTAGCAGAAACTGAGCCTTATCATGTGTGGGCTTATTACCACTACACACTAAAGACACTCTAAAGTGGCTAACCATTTGTTAGTCCACAAGGAACTTACCACTGGCAGCCCACGAGCACATACCAGGGGTCTCAAAAGGGGTCTGGGCCTGGATAAAACTAAAAGATACCAGTTGTCTTTGCCAACCTCCATCCTTCAACCCCCGCCCCCTCGCCCCCTCCTCCCACCTGCCAGTATCTACCCTTTTGGACAACTCAGATAAGCACACAGTACTGTGTTAAGCCCACTGTGTTCTGAGTGAAATTTGCCATTTAAAAAATAATTTAAATCTGCACAGTTCCTGACTTCTCTCCAGTCTGGGCTTCATGACTTCCAAGGTAAAGGTCTGCTAATGGAAACCTACAATTACCACGTTGAAAAGCCACAGGTAATAAGCTAGGATGCCTTCAAGAAGCTTGCGTCTCTACATAAAGTTTCTTGGACATGCTAAGCTTAGAATTCCCCCACGTACGCTATTTCTTTGTAGAGCCCTGAACAGTCATGTACAATAACTCACAATTTTTGAGGAATATGTGTATGTGTATATATATATAAATCAGGCACTGTTCTGAAAATGTCACATTTTCATTCTCAGAACCACCCTCGGAGGCAGACGGTACCAGTACTCCATTTTTGAGATGTGAAAATTGAGGTTGATAGTTTCACTCGTTTTCTTAAGTTCACACACCGGTTTAGCGACTGAATTTGTGTTATTTCTTAAAGCAAGTTCTGGTTATCTATTGCCTCATAACCAACTTCCACAAAACTTAAAACCATCTTGTTGTTTTACTCACAAGTTGGTGGCTCGGGAACGCGGGAGGGCCCGGCTGGCCTCACCCGGAGCAGCGTGGGCTGGAGATCGCACCTCCAGGATGGCTCCTCCACTCGCCCGCCTGCTGCCTCAGAGCTCCCCGCCTCTCGCCGGCCTCGCACCTTTGCAACCCTGCGTCCAGAGACTCTCGATGCGGCTCGCGTTTCTCACAGCAGCGGGCTGAAAAGGCTCACTTCCTAACGGAGGCTGGCTTCTAAGAGTTAGCGTTCCCGGAGAGAAGGAGAAACCGGCGGAACTCCGCTCCTCTCGGATTCTAACGATCAAAGCTGTCCACGGTCGCAGAGGCCCCACCCATCAGTGGGAGGAGCGTCAAAGTGTTTGCCGCCCTGCTTAGTCAATTAAGCACATGCAGTCGGGTGGTAGCTGGCGCTGGAGACATTTGAAGGCTCATCTGGGCTGGACAGCCCAGGCGAATCCGTAATGCCCTTGTGAACTGATGTCAGCAATTGGCTGAAAGCAAAGGTGAGGCTTTTAAACAGTGTGACCCTAAGCATAATCTCAGGGTGTTAGAGCTAGAGTCCTGACAGCTCTCATTCCAAGATACACAGGCAGAGCTGCAACCTTCTACTCAATAGACCAGTTCATTAAGAACAGCTGGCTCATGGGGAGAAAAGTGTGAGCTGGAGCGTTTCCCAACTTCTACCATGGTTGCAAAGCCTTCTCTTAAAATCATTGTTGAATATGTATCACACATCAGGTCTCTGCATTTCCTCCTATCAGAGAACATTGCTCCTTTTACTAGTTGTGCATTTTGTGCAGTGAAAGGTGGGGTTGATTGTATTTAAGAATAAGTGATGCCTCCAACTGAGGGACTCTTACTAGAGATAGACTGAGTCATATGAAATGTTCAATATTCAACCAAACTTGACCAACAAGCATTGCTATTTCAGATGATTCAACTAAATAGTTTAGGTGTCCATCAGCATTGAGATGTGTAGTAAAAACAGTTTTATATAAATAGCATATTCAAAAAGAAAGCTTTGCTATCTTAACTTTTAGAGAAAGAGGTCATTTTATGCTAGGTCAGGATTGCCAGACCAAGATTTTTATCTTCTGGTTACTTATATCCTTTAGTTTAGATTCCTGAAGCCCTTCTTGGCATTGATCCTCTGAGTTTATGAGGCCAACACTCATATTTGGTGAATACTTGTAAAGGCTTGCTCGCCAACCTTATCCCCGTGGGAGGGAATAAGGTCAATTCACTGTGTCAATAGCAATGAAAGTGTTCTCCTTCATACCAATCTTCTATTTTTCTTTGTGACTTTCCCAGTGTTGCTCCCCACATGAAGGACCAGTCTTACAATTTACTTCTAACTGAAAAGCTTTTCAATAATAGATTCCCCTGTGAAGCTCCCCACAGCTCTTAAAATGAGGGAAGAGAGCCAAACCTCAAAGCTCAAAGCTGACTACTTGCTGAGGTGGTATGTTTTAGGAAGAGATTATTATGTGTCAATAACTCTCTTATACTATGGTTTATATGGTATGAAACACTCAACAAATGTAAATCAGTAATAGCGAGGTGGTGATGACTATAACTTTTGCTTTGTCTTTCCATTACTTAAATAGTATTAATTGAAGCAAACATGTTTTTCTGTCTCTCACACCTCAGAAGTGTTAAATATTTAAGACTATGTGGCGTCTTTGGTGTCCAAGAAACCAGCTCTCTAAGAGAACAAGTCTCCTGTCTCCTGGGTGAGGTTCTAAGTCTTAACATTGGGAGTGTGGGGATTTTACTTGCTATTTGAAACACAATATACTAACACTTCTTTCTGACTCTAGCAAACCAGGGTAGACAAAACTTGAAGTGGGAGTTGGAGTGAAAGAGAGTGTCTTTCTCAGTGGTGTCCTAGAGTGGTTTAAGATAGGCTGTGAACTCGTGATATCCACGCAGGAGAGCAGGGCTGCTGACTGACATCAGTTCTGTCTTTAAGGAAGTCTGGGCTCTGCTTGGTGTTTGGGCTGAGATACAAAACAATTTCTCTATTTTCCCAAATAGTTCACCCCTCCCTAATTACAGCTCTCAGACAAATGTTTTGTTACCATCAGAAAGCAGGCAAAGCAGGAAGGAAATAATCAGGCATTTTCACTTAGAACATTGAATTTTAATACCGTTTTTCCTCTTGCTAACAGACCTTTCAGTTTTACTTCTTACATGTTGTAAGTATGATCAATTTTACCTTTCAAGATATTATTCCTCATCCATAAAATTATACCAAAATTGCCATAAACAAGCTGACTGAAAAGGAACAATTGTTGTACATTAAAGAAAAAATAACCTTCATGTTTATAGAAATAATAAAGCCCATGCAGTACTTCTTTTAAAGATCTTGCTCTAAACAAACTGAATTATTCATGCATAGAATTGTGCAGCATTAGAACACCTGTTTTCAATCATGCATAATGTAAAATCACTCATTACCTCACAAGAGCCTCTACATCTCTAGCAATCAAATGGCATTGAAACAGCAAAACAGGTGCCTGGCAGGTGGATACAAGCAGATGTTTTGGGTTTGCATGCCTTTTCTTGTACAGGTGTGATGATCTTGTTTTCAACCGCATAATTGCTATTTAAATAGGTAATATTTAATTCTTATGTACTTTAATATTTATTTTTGCTTCTTCGATTCCTCTCCCACTTTGCCACTGCCTGGGCTTGAGGTGGATTTGAAACCTATGGGGATCCTCTAAGGTGGAGAGATGCCAGTTGAAGGTGCAGTTCCACTGTCCTAGACTTTCATGGTGAAGGGACCCTCCATTAAAAGTAGTGTCTGGGTGAGCGTGTGGAGTTTCAGCAGCGTAGCTAACTACTGAGCAGGAAAGAAAAAGTTACTTTCCCTTGTTAGGTATCATCCAAAAGTCGTATTTAACCATTTCTACTGTGCATACCATGAATTTTAAATTAAGTCAATGCAAATCTATGAGTGCGAATCAGAAAGAGAACATCTTTCTTCAGCTGCCGATATACAATTTATTGAACTTCTGTGGAGAGAGCTCTGTGTGTATCTTCCTTGTGAGGCATCAAAATGCATTTGCTTAAGCATGTTTTAGTAAAACATCTTTAAGTCTCAGCTGGAAATAGGGTTTTCACTTCGTACTAGATTTATCCAATATAAATTCATCCAAGCGGAGTAAGTAATGCAGCTTTCAACACGGGGTGTTGCAGGCACCTTATTTCCCTGTCTGTGTCGTTCTTTCTTCTTCTTTTTAAATAATCAACAAACTTAGCATCAGTGGAAAGTGCTATACTGAAAACTGCAAAGACAGGAAACTTTATTTTTGAGAACAGGTGCAGCATGAATTTCTATGACATCCCATCAGTGCTGTCATTCTTTGCAAATCTTTGTGCCTGTTTTAGCCATGGGTTTACAGTGAGTAGGGCTGACAGAATGGAATTACCAGGCCATTCTACTGGCATGGTTGGAGGTTTGGGCACCCAAAAAATCTGCACTAACGTCGTTCTAGTGCCAGGCAAGTGAACACATGGATCATACCAAGAACAAAGTATATCTTTGACATGTTACATTATGTCATCAGTGTTGAGGATAACCTATGCAAAAATATCCAAATATTTCTATGTGAAGAGAACAATGTGTTCAGTCATCCAAATGAGGTATCAATCCCATTCAGGTAGGCATGTTTCTCAGTATCCAGGGATGTAGGATCATTCATGTAGACCAAAGACCTAGAGATGGCTGCCTTTTCTGCCCCCTTTCCCAAGATGGTTTGTCTCTGTGTAGTCATGACCATGGTTATCAGTTACCTGTATAATGCTCTTTCAAATGAAAATACCCTAAAATAAATGAAAAAGTAATCCTACTGTCGCTATTTTACCACTTAAAGTGTTAGAATTATTTAAACTGATTTAATGGATTTTTGAAATCAAGATCAGAACATTAACCCACAGGTCTTATCTTTTCACCTAAGTATTACTGATAAGTTGCTATATTAATGGTCATAACTTTCTATTGAGGTTGATCTCTATCATAAGAAAATTAGAATAAAATATCTGTTGCAGTATATATTAATTAAATAGATCCCAATCTTTTATATCCATTATATTTATTCTACTTGTACATTAGTTACTGATTTTTATTACTATAAATTATTTTAACTATTAGTTTCTCATGAATTAATGTCTGACTCCATGAGATAATAATTACAATAAATTACAATCATTATTACCACTATTTATTGAACACTTATGATGAGCTAAACATAATATTAAGTACTTTATATGCATTGTTTAAATACTATACTACACTATATCATACATAATACATTATTTATGTTATCTTTACCATTTTTATGATTTGAGTGTGTTAAAAAATGCATACCTACTGAGGGCAGAGAATTATGAAATCTATTGTAAATCTTGGCTTCAAGTTCTCTCTCAATACAATCCATTTTGGCTTGTCATGTAAAGTTCTGACTCTTTAGGACCTGAGAAGCTGGTTATAAATTTGCTATGATAACTCCATCATATCCAGTATGTGACACTGATTGAATAAAGACTAGTTAGTTTCTAAAGAAGATATTTTTTAAAACATTTCCAAAAGACTTCTCAAATGCAAATGTCATCCTAGATATGGAAACGCTATTCCTAAGTGTGTGTGTGTTTGTGTGTGTATCTCACATCCTTACCATTAATAATCTGTTTTTGTTCTTCGAAATGGAAATGCTTACCAAGTGTTTGACTAGCTCAGTGCAAGAATGCAAGGGTGTGTTTTCTCTGGACTAACTTGTACTTTGTAATATAAATACAAATAATATTCTATACCGTTTATAATTAGGTAACAGGAATTACAGAGAACACCAAATTAAGGCATTAATTACAATATCATTGAATAAAATATCTACAATAATAAAGTAGAAGGCAAGAATATTTTTAACTTGAAAAATACCAAGATTATTTAGAAGCAGATTAGAATAGAATATGAAGCTTCAGTAAAATGAAAATTTAAGACAGCTAAAGACTAAAGTCATCAAAACACAGATATACTGTGATTTTACCAATAGCTTATTTCTGATTTTTTTTGAAAATTTTGGATTGTCACTTAATTTGCATGTTTCCTGAATTTGTCCTGAATTTTTCTACTATACAACAATTTTATCATTCTATCATTTACATTCTTCTATGTATGTTAGAAGCAGCTTACACCAGATGCCTCCCAGGAAGGGAGGGTGGAGGAGGGTGACTGAGTTCTTACAGAATTCTGCCAAATAAAAGGAAATGAAATGACACTGAAAGCAAAGCGAAAAAAAAAAATAGTTCAGGGACGAAATATTTTAAATGGGATATTGCATTGTATTGACTAGAAACAGATTAACAGACAAACACATAAAACATTTAATGAAATACTATTGAATTGTTTCATTTCTAAATTGTTCCCTGTAATCTATTTGGAGATAGTAAGGATTGTGGTCAGAGTAGCTCCCACAAAATACCTAGTCTTCGAGAGTTAGAAGATAACTTCCATTCTCCACTAATCACTCTTTTCACCAGAGCTTGAAAAACAACTGCCTGCTTGCTGTAACTCCCATCCTACCGGCCTGCTTTAGGGAATCTCAAGGACTCCACTGAGGTGGAGAATGACAGGAGAAAGACGTACCCAAGTGTGTGTTAAGAAGGCGTGGAAAATTGACATCAGTCTCACTTACTTAAAAGGCAACCAGTGTCAAAGCAAGTCTTAGCTTACAAAACTAGACAAATTTCTCTTTCTAGAAAATACTTTACCCTAAGCATTGAGGAGAATGTGATAAGCCAGCACAGAAATAGTCAAGGAGAATAATTTCATTCTCTTTAACTCAATCCCACACTCCATAGACAAAATAGCTCAGCATGTTACATAAAAACATTTCCTGAGATCCATCCACCAAGAGGTCCATTCCCAAAGAAGACCTTTGTTAACAGCAAAATCTTAATTGTAATAGAACTCTACTACTGAGTTAAATTTCCTTACAAATCTACAATAAATTCCTGAAACAAAGACTAAAATTACTAAGTATAGCTGTTGTTTAAAAATGATATTAAAAAGTAGTATTTTATAGTTGAGTACATTTTGGGGAAGTAGAAGTTGATGGTAACCACTGGATTGATATGACTGTGATCTGGTTACCCTCCCTCAAGCATCACAAGCCATAGAGAATCTCTAACTTGTGACAACTGCAATACTGGCTTGATTTCCCACATCTTCCCTTGTAACTCCCTGTAGGGTCCAAAGTTGAGACTCCCCTGTGCAAGGCTTTGGGGATAAACTTCCACAGAGTCTCTTGCTTCATTCTTTCCCCTCCACCTTTTTCACTTCCCACTGTCTATCTCATGACTCAAGTTTCCCCAGACTTATGCTAGCTTTAGGTGTTCTATCTCTCTTGGCATATAATGATCACCTATGAAATTGTATTGCTGGAACTGAATCATTTCTTGTACATACACAGTGCTGCAGGTTTTGATTATCACTTAGAGATACAGGGTCATGGTCTTTTCCACATCATCCATATAAAAAATATCTAGAACCACTAAACAAGATCAACATTTTTTTCTGCCATTTTTCTTTTATTTATTTCCATAAGCATTATTTCTTAACATCTGTTTTCTTAAAACCTGCTTTAAGAATCTTTAAGTACAGAATGAGTCAGCTTTCCAACTTTTGGGGGCAACTCTTTGCTTTCTTTAGAGGTAGGGGACCTGCAGCAACTTGTCTATAAACTGAAATAAATTTCAGGTGACATTTTTTAGCATCAACTAGAAGATCAATGATCTAGGGCAGCATATTACGTCAACTCAAATTATAACTAGTGTCTGAAGTTAAATGTACACTAACTACAGTATTTAGCCATTTGGACCCATTTCTTCAAGATTCGAATCCCTGTCCAGTTTACTAAATGGGTAACTCCCTTCCTTCTCCATCCCCTATTTTTATCCTGTGTGGGTAGAATGTTTCAGTTAATTGTTTGCAGGTAATTTGATCATTCATGGTGGCCTACTGGAATGGCAGCAAGAATAGACTATTACCAACCCCCAAATAAGTGGCAAATGCTTGATAAGATCAGTATAATATGAATATCTCCTCTATTTTACTTACATTAGTGGTGATTCTGTCTAAAACATTTGTATTTATTCTGAAGTAGATGGCTAACTTTCAAATGAGGAGAATGAAATACAATTCACTAAAATACTAAAGATACAGTGTAATGAGATGACTTAAATGGACTTAAAGGATTTAAATATTTCTTAGAGATACCATTTTGAATATAAAATCTCATTCTATTATACGTGGGCAGAAAGGAGGTTAAAATGCTTCTTCAATTGTTGGAATGCCATAGCTATCATTTTCTGCTTTTAACATTTTAGCAAATAATTTAATTAACATAATTTGTGTTTTCTGTCCTCAGACTTTTTATTAAAAAAAATTGTTCAAGTTCTTACATAAAACATGTTTCTTTATGCTTTGATCAGTCTTTTTAACTATAGGTACATGTGAATTTTCTGCTCATTTTGGACCATATATGGCAGTATTCAATGAAAATTGGTCAATTGAATTAAATTTATAGAAAGAAGCTAAGATTTTTACTTAAAATCTTACTTCATGTTACATTGAATTAATTTTAAAAAATCAATTAGGTTAAAATTAAACTGAAATTTTAAGACTTTATATAAGTAATGAAGGAAATATTATTTTGGAAGAGAAAAAAATATTCTTTTTCTCAAAGTACCTTATAAAGTTTTATTTAAAATCAATCTTACATTATTTGCCATTACTTATCATTTTTTAACATGAGTATCTATAATACTATTCAAAAATATATATGGATAATTTGTTTTTAATGTTATTCCTTATAAAGAGATACTTCTATTATTTAAATTGTTTAGACAATCTTATTTCCAACATAAGAGACATTAAAGTAACTATTACAAGCTTTTTCACTTCAAAGGAAGAGACAAAAATCATATGATCATCTCAGTAGCTGCATAAAAAGCATTTAATAACATTTAATATACATTCATGATAAAAAAAAACAAACCTCTTACTAAAGTGGGTATAGAGGGAACATATCTCAAGATAATAAAACCTATTTATTACAAACCCACAGCCAACATAATACTCAACAGGGAAAAGTTGAAGATCTCCCCACTAAAATCTAGAACAAGGCAAGGATGCCACTCTCACCACTTCTGTTTGACATAGTATTAGAAGTCCTAACCACAGCAATCAGACAAGAAAAATAAATAAAAGAAATCCAAACTGGAATGGAAGAGGTAAAATTGTTACTCCGTGTAGATGGTATGATACTATAGATAGAAAATTCTAAAGATTCCACGCAAAAACTACTAGAACTGATAAATGAATTCAGCAAGGTAGCAGGATACAAGATTAACATACAGAAATCTGTTGCATGTCTTTATACTAACAATGAAAAACCAGAAAAGGGAAGTAAAAAGTCCCCTTTAAAATTGTATCAAAAAATGCTTTGGAATAAACCTGACCAAGGAGATGAAAGACTTATACACTGAAAACTATAAGACATTGACAAAGGAAACTGAAGGTAATTTAAAGAAATAGAAATATATCCTATGCTGTTGAATTGGAAGAATTAATATTATTAAAATGGCCATGCTATTCAAAGCAAGCTAAAGATTTAATGTGATCCCTATCAAATACCCATGACATTTTTCACAGAGCTAGACAAAGTAATCCTAAAATATTTATGGAATCACAAAAGACACAGAATTCCCAAAGCAATACTGAGAGAAGAGAACAATGCTGGAGGTATAACACTCCCAGCCTTCACACTATACTACAAAGTTATAGTAATCAAAACAGCATGGTTTATTGGCATAAATACAGACACACAGATTTATGGAACAGAATAGAAAGTCCAGAAATAAACCCATACACCTATGGTCAATTAATTTTGGACAAAGGAGGCAAGAATATACAATGGAGAAAGTCTCTCCAGCAAGTGGTATTGCAAAAGCTGGACAGCTGCATGAAAATCAGTGAAGTTACAATACTCCCTCACACCATACACAAAAATAAACTCAAAATGGCTTAAAGACTTAAACATGAGACAGGAACCACAAATCTCCCAGGAGAGAACACAGGCAAAACATTCTTTAACATAACTCATAGCAATGTTTTCCTAGGTCAGTCTCCCAAGGCAATAGAAATAAAAGCAAAAATAAACAAATGGGACCTAATCAAACTTATAAGCTTTTTCACTGCAAAGGAAACCATCAGCAAAATGAAAAGACAACCTACAGACTGGGAGAAAATATTTGCAAAAGATGCAACTGACAAGGGCCTAATTTCCAGAATATACAAACAGCTCATACAACTCAATAACAGAAAAACAAACAACCAATCGAAAAATAGTCAGAAGACCTAAATAGACATTTCCTCAAAGAAGACATTCAGATGGTCAACAGGCACACGAAAAGATGCTCAACATTGCTAATTATTAAACAAATGCAAATCAAAACTACAATGAGGTAGCAACTCACACCAGTCAGAAAGGCCATCATTAAAATCGTCCACAAACAATAAACTCTGGAGAAGTTGTGGACAAAAAGAACGCTCCTACACTGATGGTACGCTGACTATAATTTGATGTAGCCACTATGGAAAACAGTATGATTCCTTAAAAAACTAAAAATCGACTTACCATATGATCCAGCAGTGCTACTTCTGGGCATAAATCTGGAGAAAACTTTAATTCAAAAAGATAAATGCACCCTGATGTTCATAGCAGCAGTATTTACAATTGCCAGCACATTTCCATGGACGGATGAATGAATAAAGAAGATGTGGTATATAAATATATGTATGTGTATGTATATATACATACACACACACACACATATATACAATGGGATACTACTCAGCCATAAAAAAGATTGAAATAATGCCATTTGCAGAAACATGGATGGACCTAGAGATTATCATACTAAGTGAAGTAAGACAGAGAAAGACAAATATCATATATTATCATTTATATGTGGAATCTAAAAAAAATGATGCAAATGAACTTATTTATAAAACAGGAACACTCACCGACATAGAAAACAAATTTATGGTTACCAATGGGGAAAGGGGGGAGGGATAAATTAGGAGTTTGGGATTAGCAGATACAAACTACTATATATAAAACAGATAAACAAAAGTGTCCTACTGTATAGCACAGGGAACTCTATTCAATGTCTTGTAATAATCTATAATGAAAAAGAATATGAAAAATAATATATCTATGTATAACTGAATCCCTATGCTGTACACCAGAAACTAACAATATTGTAAATCAACTATATTTCAATTTTTAAAAAATTGAAAAAAATACTTTGCTTAGTAAGAGGCACTATAATATCACATTCAAAAGTCAACAGTTACTTACTGAGTATGCGTGCTTTTGAGGCAATATTCCAGGCACTTGAGGTGTACCACTGAACAAGGAAGACAGACATCTCTGCTCGCGTGGGGCTTCTAGTCTAGTAAGGAGAGAGAGAATAAAAAAACAAAACAAAACATGATAAGTAAGAAATTACATGGCCTGTTAGAAGTTTGTAAGCACTAAAAAAGAAGAAACAGAGCAAGTTAGGTGGGGGGAGGGGAACGAGACTCTAAGGTGTAAGGTGTATATTTCAGTAATAAGTAAAGTGCTCAGTGGGGGATCGCCTCATGAGGCAGGTGACATCTGAAAGAGATAAAGAAAATTAGCCAAATGGTGATTTAGGGGAAGGGTATTCTTGGAAGAAGAAACAGCTAGTGCAAAGGTCCTAAGGCACAAACAGGAATGCCAGTGCAGCAAAAACATCGTGCCTGGAGGGGTAGTATATGTGGTCATGGAAATAACTGGGGCCAGATTTTTTAGGTCAGCCAACATTTCTGTAAAGAGTCCAGCAGAAAGCATTTTAGGCTTTGCAACTTACGATCCTTGTCACCAACAACTCATCCCTGTCTGTGTAACACCAAAGCAGCCTTAGGCAATATATAAGTAAATGTAAGTGGCTTTGTTCCAACTAACTTTATTTATGAACATTAAAAGTTAAATTTCATATAGTTTTCACATATACTGTAAAGTATGTATTTTAACTATTTAAAAATGTAATACCATCCTTAGCTCATGGGTTATTAAAATATAGCGGTGGGCAGATTTGGTGTGCTGACCATAGTTGCCAACCCTTTATGTGCAAGGATATTGGTTCTTAGGCTCAGTGAAATGGGGTTTCAGTGTAGGGTTTTCAACAGAACAACAGCATGATAGGTTTTACACTTTCCAAAGATCACTTGGGTGACTATGTTCAGAAGTGAAGGTGCAAGACACAGAATGAGGGAGACCTATTAAGAGGTCAACAGAGAATTCCAGGCAAGAGATGACGGAGGCTGAGTCCGAGGTGGTATTGGTGGAGGGAGAGACAAGTGGTCAGATTCTGGATCTGTTTTAAAGAGGGAGCCAGTAGCCTTCCTGACTATGTAGACTGAGTGTGAAGTTACAAAGAGGCCTGAAAGTTGCCTTCTAAGCAACTTGCAGAAAAATATAAAGATGCTAGAATCAGATTAACATTGATTCAAACCCCATCTCACCATCAGTGTGACATCAAATGAATAACTCTTTCATGGCTTAGTTTCCTACGAGTGAAATGGGGATGCTAATATTTACTTTACACAGCAAGTCAACACTGAAGGGCAAATATCAGGCTTTCAATGGCAGCACTGCACTAGGTGACAAGTGTTTCATACACTTGTCACAATTAATTCTTCTACTATCCACCAAGGCAGAGTGTGTCATGTCCTCAGTGGGGAGAACCTAAGCACATACTGCAGACCTCCCAGGATCGTGTGGGCTGTTCGTTGCTGGGCTGAGTTTAAAATTCCCTCCACCTGACTCCAGAATCCATGCTGTTAACCATTATGCTATGCTGCCTCCCTGGAAAAATTATGATTATTTTTTCATAAAACCAGAAACCAACCCACAAATTACTTATTTAACTGTCAGAGCCTATCTTAAAGCTGGATACAACATATGAGGGGTTAGAAAAAGGAGTCAAAAAAAAAAAAAAAAAACTCACAATAAGTACAGGTTGATATTAAGAAAGGAGCTAAATAAGAAGTAAAAGGGTTGTAACAAGTGTGGACAGGAAAGAAATTTAGGAGAGGGACGTTTTAAGGTAAATAAAACTTCATCTCACATTGGATCTTGATTATCCATGAAAACAATTTCTCTTTTGTCAGAAAATAGGAAGATACAAATTGATCCATTCATTGGATAAATATTCTGGGGTGCCAAGAACCATTGCTGAAACTTAGAAATACAAGCAAATAAGCTAGATATGGCATCTGCCCTCTTGTAGAAAGCCTCCTTTGTGATTAATGCGGACTATTTTCAGTGGGCTTAAGAGACCCTCCATACTCTTGCAAAAAAAGAAAAAAGAAAAATCAGAATCACAGAAATATAATTCAATCCCCAAAGAGGAAGAGTGCATTTACTGAAGCTGCAAAAGGAATTTTGTGTTTGCTAATTTCTTAAAGGGAGGACTCTGGACAGGGAAGAAGGGAACACTAAATACTAAATTGACTGGATTCTTTCTAGTCACTCCTCAACAAAAATGGCCACCTGTACAGGGCGCTGCTGTCTCTTAGCCTGTGAGAGCCACAAACCTCAGCAGGTACTGAGGGAATAAGGAGGCAGAGGAGGAAAGAAAAGAGACAAACCAGCACAGTTACAATAAAGAAAGGATTCTCTCAAGGCATGTGCTGATCAAGCTGAATTTGTTTAATAACGGAAAATATGAATACCAATCTAAGAGAACACATGGCAAAAAATACTTGAGAATGATATGAAGTATGAAGATGTTTACTTGTGAATATTAGACATTTTGATTTATTTATAATCAAAATATACGGATCTCTACGTGACTGTTGACAAGAAAGAAGAAACTATCTTGAGGAGAGGCTATCATATGCAAGTAGCTCTACTGTAGAGACAGCCACAGTTTCCACTAAGTTCTTTATTTTTTTTTTTCCTTAAAATCTCCGATCACGAGCCGGGCGTGTCCTCTGCTTTCGGCAGTGCTGTCACCCCTGTGCACCTAGCATTGCCTGCTGGCTAGTGACAGGATCTCCCTGACGAGCGGGCCGGGGCCAGTCCCAGGCAGCTCCCCTTTCAGCCTGACAGCTGCGTATCCCAGGTGGTCTGACATTCGAGATGGAGGCTGGGGATAAGATTGAAGGTGTTTTAGGGGAGAAGTAGGCTGTGAATAACACCAAGGCTTCATCCAGATGGAATCACTCATGAGACAACCTGAGATAGTCTATTACGGCCCATATGTCTTCCAGGTCTCCAAAGGCCAGCCTCCATTGATTTATTTGAAACCCACTATTTATGCTTTCAGCTCATCTCACAACAGACTACAGTAAAAGGATCTATCTGAGATGCTGCTGTTTCTGGCCATTGTTGGAATTTTATAAGTTTTTTAAGTAAAACAGCCTCCATAAATATCCTAGTAAACATCAGACAATAAAGTAAATATTTGGGGGTGAGATTCAGTTTATTTCCTCTTAATGCACACCACCGTTTTACAAGTTTCCTTCTGAGTGCAGTCCCATGGCAAAACCTTTCACAGAACATACCTATTTTAGGTAAATAAATAAATATGTGACTCCAAAGAAATCAAAATTACTAGATACAACTCGGCTAACGGGATTGCTTAAACACTATTTTTCCCTTGCAGATAAACCTTGGAAGAATTATTTCATTATTTTACCAGCACAAACAGTTGTTATTAGTGTATCTTATTTATAGATGGTTCTTTGAGAGACTGTAGTAATATAGCAAAATATCAGTTATTTCATCACACTGGTGAATTTAATGAACCTGAAGGTGTGTGTTATTTTAGCACTTGCTGTAGCTCCTGTGAAAACCCAGTGGTGCTAAAATCTGTAAACCTGTCATTGCTTAAGTAATAACCCTGTTAAAAGCATCTTCATTTAACTTACTTTAGCTTCTGCAGGATGTAGGTTTTATTTTATCAGTGCAGAGAGTAGGTGTTTCAAACCCAAACCACTTATTGTAAATATAATTAATTGTAGTTCATTAATTTATTCTCAGTGTTATTGCTTTTATTTTAACACTTAGGTTAAATTAAATATCGTCTGGAACCTAGTACCCGTTTTCAATTTTTCACAAACTCTTAATTTATATTGAATTTCTGTGGTTATAGAAGTAAATTTTAGTCCACACCAATGAAAATGTTCATTTTAATTTTTAATAGTCCTTTATGTGAGGCACAATAGACTCTTACCCTCCCCTGTATACAATGTGGATAGGAAAAATAAAAAAACAAAAAAACAAGTGCATTTTTGTTAATCTACTTGGAATGGATTTGAGTTTATTCTTCCCTTTTAAAAATATGGAGAAAATTGGATATTGATGGTAGGTGTTCAGAATTATCAATTGATTTCTACAAGAGCACATCTACAATTATTGAAATGCTGGCAATAAAAATGGGAACTCCCTCCTATTTAGAACTATTCATGAAAAAACAGAGAGAGGAAGAAAAGGAGAGACAGAGAGACAGAGAGGATGAAAGAGGACAAAAACTGTAATTTGTATAATTACAGCCTCAAAGCAAAAACAAACTTTCTGTCATTACCTAGACAGGCCAACAGCAAGGTGCATAATAAAAGCTATATGCTATCAGCCGCTTTGAAATCCTTGGTTGATTGCAATAACGCAGTCAGTAAATGCTGACACATGCTCTGTTACATGATCACATCTAGAGGAACATTATAAAAAGTGTTGGTGGCTAACCACTGCTTCATTGCTGAGTGATATTACTTAAACAGTCCTGATAGCTAGATTAAAATTTATATCAAATTCTCTTTCCCCAAAAGGTATCAAGAAAAATGCAGGATAGAATTAGTATAATAGGCCCATTGGGCAAAAATTGAATCCGTCAAGGTGGTTTTGTTTCTGAATCCATTATTTTTAATACCACTTTTTTTTTTATAAGGTCATGAAATTGTTTGACTTATGTTAAAGCCTTGAAAATTGGTAATCAATATTGTTCATTTCCACAAAAACATCCTCCAATTTAGCTTGAATTTTAGTGCTTTAAAATATAATAATGATCAGACTGGTTATTATAGTAATCAAGATATCTTGGTAAAATCCCCCCAAATTATAACCCAGATATTGATCTTTTTCTCACTCCTCTAATTATAAATGTTGACTTTAAATTTGGGGCTAGAGAGAGTAAGGAGAAGAAATACACCAAGGACTAAGGTAATTTCTTAGGTATCTTCAATACTCAAACTTAAAAAAAAAATTTTTTTTATTGAAGTACAGTTAAATATTCAAATGTTAAATATTGTTTTCCATTTAATGATATTTGTCTTTTATATGAATATTTTTAGAATTAATATTCAGATTGAAGTGTGGGTCATTCAAATAATAGGATATTTAAATGTGCAGTGAAAAAGTTTTAAAATTGCATATATACTGTTGCTGTTATCAATCTCTTTTAGTAATATATCTATTACTAAACTTTAGTAATTCAGATAATGTTATTTGTCTTAAATAAATGATATTTTTAATCAGGATATTAAGCAACCACATTAATTTTGCTTGGTCTGGCAGTACAGTTTCTAAATAATGGTCGAACAAAAGATTACACAATTGTATCTTACAATAAGATACAATTTAAATGTACATTAAAGTTAGAAAAATTTAATGAAATTCACACTTAAAACAAGGATTTTTTAAATTAAATCTATTGGTTGTTGGTATCTTTGAACTCTTAAGAATAAACACCTGCAGTGTTTTATTATGTAAAAAGGTGGTTTAATTGCATCATATTTATCACAGACAAATCAAGCCCTATTCAAAAGATAATAATGACACAGTAATTGGATCAGTAATTGGTTCAGGATGATTCAATATTGTACTAATAATCATAAATACTGCTGTCTTCTGCTTTGATTCAGGGCTGACATACTAATATAGATTGGATTTAGAGCAATAAATATTAGTGAACTGGATCTAGTATTAATGTCTAGATCCTTAGTTTGGCTATGCCAGCCAGAAACAGGTATAAAACATATGCACCCCTTGAAAACATACATATTTTAAATTATAATATGAATTCAGTCAATGTACTTTATTGACTTTTCTTAACCATTCATCTCTGAAATCAACATCTTCAATATATGGAGGTGGGGGGAGTAGAAATAAAGACATTTTCTTATTTTTCTTATAAAAAAATGATCATTTTGGTGGAGTAATACAGGTTTTACATTTGATCAAGCTAGTCACCATGGATGATGTGACATGATGACCTGGTGGGCAAAATTATTCACGTGCCAGTCATGTAATGATGGATAAGAAAATCATTCCCATTACCATACTGTGTTCAGCAGACACTTGGCGGTTAAACAGGGCTATTTCTTAGCCAGTGTGGTGGCAGCCTTTCACTGAGAGCCAAAGGAGAGGCAGGCTCATTATGTAGGAAACAATGATCCTCATTCACTCAACATGGAAACTTGCCTTACAAGAGCACATTGGACGGCTCTGGGCTGGAACAAAAATGGCATATCCCCTTTTATCAATGGAACAGAAACCCAGGATCAACATGCCTGGCTTGGAATGCTGCCTACTGGTGATAGAAATGAATATATTCAGGCATTTGTTTATTTATAATCATTTCTATGGATTGTGGGTTGTGGGGAGGTGCTTACTGTCTACCCTGCTGAAATAGGCCTCTTTTGTGGGAGAAGGGGAGAGGGGCAGCTCACAGGTGCTAATAAAGAATGTAACTATGCAATTTTAACTCTGAAGTTATAAGACTGGGGGGGACAACTGATTAGCTGTGTTATGTTTACCTGGCAATGGGAGGCTACTTTTTTCTATTATTTTAACTAAACATAGGATAATGGAATGCACAAAATCTTTGTATAGGGCCAAAAGAACGTCATAGGTTATGAAACCAATGCTTCCTGGTAAAGAACCCAAACATAGTAACACATTTCCTAAGAATAATAGAGAGGTTGATGAGACCAATGAACCTATAGAAGGTTTTGATTATCCTGTTGCCCATCTTCTTGTTATTTACAAATTGGGATTTTGAAATGGAATTCACTCTCCGAAGGTCATTATGAAGAAAATGAATATAAAGCTTATCACATCTATTATTTACACAAATGCTCCAGGATGAATATTGAGATTCTTTCACATAATTTATCTCTGTTCTAATTATTTAAAGAATCTTTGGAGGTAGGCATAGAGTGGAGTGATTAATTTCTCATTGCCAAAGTCAGTCATGAGAAACACAAGTGGATGAATCGTGTGTTGGAAAGAAAAAAAAACCTAGAAAACACTGTATTCAGTGTCCTTAAAGAGATTCTGATTAACCCAGTAAATCCATTCAAGGGAACAGGCTTCAGCCTATCCTGGCGGTCTCAGTCCTCCCTCTTCATGCAAGGTATGGATGACACAATTTTCTCAGCACACACGCAGTTGAATGTTCCTAATGGCATCCGTGTTGGTGCTATTTTCCACGTAGGCACGGAGGGATGTCTTCATCATTCGCAGGAGTCTGGGGTTAGTGCCAAAGGCAATGATCCAACTCCACAGGCGAGGGAAAGAGACAATTTCGGTTCCCGAATCTGCAGTGCATCCAGTAACACCTGAGCAGTGAAAATCCTGGAGCGTCTTCATTCAAGAGCCAGGAAATTCCATGTGTTTGTGGAATCAAGTTCTCTCCTAAGCGGAGTGACTGTTTATTGTTTTGTATCCATGAAAGGAAATCTGCAGTCAAATAGCAGCCAGACAGTCGCACATTCCCCACGCACCTACGCCCCAGTGGCTCTAGTTCTGAACCAACTGCTCAGGAGTTAGAGGGTAACTAATTCACCTGGTCCTATTTCTCCCTGAAACTCCACGTGTAGTTGTGGTTCACTGGTTTAGTGACGTGAATGAAGGGAATTCACTGCACTTCAAGTCTCTCATTACACCTTAATTAGGACCCCAGCTAGAAATATCAATGTTTTAACAACTGTAGCAGACAAGGTTTCTTTTCTTTCTTTAATCACATATTGTAAAGGAGATTGAAGTACTTTATCAACGTTTTCTTCTTTTCTTTTTTTCCGATTGAGAATCCACAGCTAAATAACAAAAATGAAGGCTGTGATCTTTCCATTTTAATCCTCAGCTCAGCCAGCAACAGAGTAATGAATGATAAGAGTAATCATAGAAATACATTATTAAGCAGTAACAAATGCATCACTATTAAGTTTTTGTTGTACTAAATCTTGTTTTCTGCATTCGTGTGTTTTTTTTAAACAAATTTTTCCACTGGGGCAAATTATACTTTTTAAAAATAAATTTCCAAGTAATTAAAAAAATTACCATCATTTTGACCTTAGAAAACTGTTTTGGGACCAACTACCAGTGTCCTTAACTTGGAGCACCTGAGTAACTTCCCATGAGGTGGAGGTTAGTTTAGAAAACTCCTCTGAATCCTTGTAACATCTGTATCATAAATAATAAAATGCTAGTTTCTAGGTGTCAGTATAACAACAGTCTTTATATCAAATAGGGAGAACATTTTGCTTTACCTAGTATTTATAATTATTTAAATATTTATCGTCCCCCCAAACAAGGTTACAATAAATTTCCAATTAACAACAAAATAAAAGAAGACATAACTTTAAAAATCAACCTTTAAATCCAAGAAGAAGACAAACAATACTAAAATTTAATCTGTCCTTTGGGGCAGGAGACAGTTTACAGGTTCTAGGCAGCCAGCTAAATGACAGTCAGAAAAGATCATGTGACTGGGGTCTAAAAACTAATTAATCTCCATAAAGCTGTAAGTGAGGTAGGTAAGATGACTTGAAATCTGATTACATTATTACATTTAAGGGGAGAAAATGCAGCATGTATTTTTCATGTTGATTTTAACCACCTGAGCCCTTAATGACGCTTTGTACCTAGGAAGAAAACTCATATTTCATCCATATTTAAAAAAGAACTACAAAGATGTGACTGTCATTAGTATATGATTTACGCATTTAGTGTAAATAATATGCAAATAAATCATGTAGGATGCCTTTGTAAAGTTTTCAAAGAATAAGTAATTCTTTGAAAGGTAGATTCACTGTAAAAAGGAAGCCATAAATCCTAAGATTAAAAGAAATTGACAAAGATATTTAAAGGAAATAATAATTTTACTATTCCCACCCCTACGTCCATAAAAAGCAAATGATGAGGTAGTATATTTTAGCTATTGGACATTTATGTGCAACATTTTTATTAGTTCTAAAGTTAAAGTCCTTTTCGAAATAATTCTGAAAATTGATTAAAATACGGTATTCTCTACCACTTCCATTATTCTAGTCACACACAACATATGTAAACGCTTTGAATGTTAGAAAGAGTCATTCCAAATCCCATGGAACCTTCTTGTATATTTCACAGCTAATTCTTTTATTTGATTGTTTTAACATTTAAGTAAAAGAGACTTCCAAGCAATGGTTCTTTGAATGTATCCTCCTTTTATCTGCAGCAGAGGAACAAGGATTATAGAATAATAATTTGGAACATTATGTCTGGAATGCTGTGAAAATAATCCTTATTAAATTGGAATGAACCCTGAAGAAGAGTGTGTGTGTGTGTGTGTGTGTGCGCGTTGGAGGGAGAGGGAAGTTATGGGTATGTAAGAGAGAATGAGAGAGAGTGAGAGACAGAGATTTGGAGTTTTATTAATAAACACTATCAATCATAGATGATGTAAATTATATATTTGCAAAAATTTTGTTTAAAAAAATTGGAAGCGCTATATTGGAGTTAAAATACAAGCCAGGGAATTTATTGCTACCAGGTAATCCACTGAACACTGAACACAGAGAGAAGGTGACAGGCAGAATATATTCTCTAGTTTGTTTTATTAAAATTATAATTTTATTTTTTTCATAGTAACATAAATGAATGTCTAAGAAGACTGAATCATGAAAATAGAGTACTTCTCACTGAAAACCAGAAAGCATTTATTGATGAAGGGCTTTTTCTACTCTATTTTACGTGAACAAAGTTCTTGTGAGTTAAAGTATATTCACTATTTTAGGGCAAAAGTTGTCATTTTTCATCTTGGCAAAAAGACAAAACGCTAGTCAAGTTTTTCCCAGTATGCAAACTTTAGAGGCGTCATAAAGGGTGGGTGTGATTTAAGAATCAGAAGATAAATATCTTTTGCTCCTTCAGTTTTCTTTTCTCTAATCTCCTTAAGGTGAGTGTGCATGTACTACAGAGGCAGATGCACACCCAAAGATGCCCTTGTGTGCAGGCTGAGAGGAGGGCAGTAGAAGACTCCAGAGGGGTCTGAACCAGGCAGAGTGATGGAAAAGCCACAGGAAGTATAGGAAGGCATCAGGAAGGAGAGCCGCTCCATCCTTTCTGACCTTTGCCTTCACACCCATCCTATAGTCCCTTTATCCCTTCCTGTTGTCCCCTATCTGTCCACTTTGCCTGTAGATGCAGGGTATGGAAAACATTTCCCCTGACCTGAATAAGCAGCTATGAGCAGCTACTTCCTGAGTCCAGTGAGTATTTTTGGACTTTCAAAAGCATTGTACTTCCTATGAAGGATGGTATCAGCTAAAATATTATCACGAGTGCTTAGGATTGAGTTATCACTGCTTAAATATCCCAGGTTTATATTTCCAATCACTGAAGATTTGAAACCTTAAGGGAATTCTTGCTAACGCGTAACTAGTCAGTATCCATGGTTAAAACTGAAAGGAGGTAAAAATGGAAACTCTGACACTGTAGAGAATTCTAAAAGTTTTTGTCGGGAATTTCTAAAATTATCTATATGCAAAATAATTCACAACACTGTCATTTTAGAGACTGTTCAGTAGGAGACAAGGGTGCACCTGAGGTATACCATCTTTCTGTTGAACTCCAGATTCTAACCAGAATTCCGTTCTGTAGTGTAATGATGCACAAATGCCAGACCGTTCCTCCCACCTGTACTACAGGGAAACCATACGAGTCGTATGCCATCAACTCACTTCCCTTACAAAATCACATAGAAAAAGCTTGTCATTCCTGGTCAAGAAAGAAGGGATGGAAGAGAAAAAAACTGAAATGGAGCAAAGAAACAGTTGATATAATTCTCTATCCTGATATCTTTCTCCCAACTTTTTTCTTTACTCTTGATCTTACAGAATTGTTCAGCAGTTTAAGAATTCTGTCAACATTACAACACATTGAATTTTTTAGCTTCTTTAAAGTGTGCCCTCAAAAGCTTGCTTTTTTAAAGCAGTAATTCGTATAAACAGCATAAATTGCCAACTCTTCTCAAATTTTGTGGGCGTTGTAGAATTAGGTTTCTCCTTTTTCTTTTATTCTTTCACTTCCTTTCTGTCTGACAAGGTATTTGCTAACACTTCTGAAAATTCTATTTAAATTGAGACCTAGTTGACAATTGAGAGGCAGATTTATGAAAACTAAGACTTCTAATTGGTAGTTTGATTTGAGTAGTGTGTGCGTGTGTTGTAAATTTATTTATGTACTTATGTACTTATTTCTACATTCCTTCATCCACTTATTTGTGGACAGAACATTAGATAAAAATCCATTTGAAAACACTTTAACGAGAAAGATAGTAGCCAAATTCTCGTTTAATATAAAAGCCACTTCAACTATTAATCATGATTACAGAAAATTCCCATTGTGACAGAATATCATTTAACTTCCAAAAACCAGAGGTAGTGACAGCACACGGTTTTTTCAAAAGCTCTACCATGTAAGAAATTTTGTATAAAGAAAGATTGTCCAACCTGATCTTTGAAGGAGCTTAAATTACCAATCAAATACATATAACCTATTTCATTTGTTAAGGTCTTGATTTTATATATTATTTTGGCTTTGTTTTAATAAATATACTTGGCCATAATGAAAATAAACCTGCTGAAGTCTCCGAGGTCTGAGACAAGCTATAACACATTTCTGCACCACGGGGTGGGCTCCTGGGATGCCTACTGAGAAAATGCCTGCCCACTGAGCATGCCCAGACTATTAAAATGAATTGACATGTTAATGCTGACAGGAAAAGAGCACAAGAGAGCTTGCTAAATTACTGCTCAGTCAGGCACTAGGAATTCCTGAGTGGCTAACTCCTGAGCAAAACCCACAGCAAGCGCAACAACAACAACAAAACTTTATTGTCAAATGCACCAAAACAAACAAACACTAACAGGGTTGTCATGTTAGTAATCCACCTACCCATAAATCATATGGATTTTAATCATACCTGCCACCTTAGCCGCTTATCCCCAGAGAAATTGTTTTCTTTTTGCTCCCTCCTTCATTCGCTTTCAATTATCTGGAAGCTGGTTCGCGTGTTTATTTATTTATCTAAAGTTCACATACAGTATGCATGCACAAATTTTCTCCAGGGGTCTGGACCAGGCAGATCATAGGAGGATGCAGTGGAGCGTGGCAGCTAACAGCTCAGATGAATGTACTCAGGCTCAAAAACCGGCTTTGGACCATGATGACAAGGAAAGGGGAGGACAGAAAGTAATTAGTGTGTGTACAATGATTGATTATGGCTTAATATTCAGGCATTTCACCTTTAGACCACGATAGGTAGACTTAAAGAGTGATGAAACAGGAAGTCCTTGTGGTTTTTGATAAGCAAGGAAGAAAAAACCCTGCTTTTCCATGTTTAAGTCATTAGCTTTCCCTTCTGCAGAGGTGGAATAAAGTTTATTCACTTTTAAACACATACGTTTGATCAGTCTATTCACTGCTTCAAAGAATTGTTTAAGATCTCAAATATTCGGATGAACATAAATAAATGACTTTGAGCCTAGGGCAGGCAGCAAGGGGATGAAAGGAAGCTGCACGCTTCAGATGAAGTTATCCAGTCTGGTTGTTGCGTTGTCTGACTCCCATGAACGACTTCAGAAAAGAACACCAGTTTGGCTACTCAAGGAAGAGGTAGTGAACTGCTCATGACCTTTTCTCAGCTCCAGGAGGTGAAAGAGTAGCACAGACACATTGAGAGTCCATGTCCTTTAGACATAAAAATCATGTTCATGGGACAAAATTGGCCAAAAAACAGGTACATTAGATATGGCAAATTCAAAAGAAAGAAAGCTTTCACTTGATTGTGACTGTCAGATACGAGGGTTTCTGATGCTGCAGTGTGTGTGAGTGTGTAAGTGTGTGTGTAAGTCATGATGGCTTTTTATACACGTTCTGATCTATACTTGCCAAGCTGTGTATTAGCTCCATCTCTAGATAGAATCTGTTTAGAACACCCATAGAAATTAAAAGGATCACATGGAGTTTGACATTTTGCAAAATGAAAGAATAATGGATGTATTATATTGTGTGTTTTTTTCCATTTAATAAAAATGTCTAACTGACCCTTGGGAAGCTTAGCTGGAAGTTTAGAAGTCTGAATCATTTTTCTTTCTCTTTATGCTCAAAAATACAAGAATGTAATTTCTTCAGCTTCATATTTCCTTTGATATTTCAGTAAAGTTGAGATGTCTTTCTTGCTCATAAATCATGAACTAAATAATCAAAGTTTACCCTAAAATAATTTGGTATCTTTTGCTATTGCATCTTATATCCAAATGTCCAGATAATCAAATCTCCCTGCTCTATTCACTTTTGTGTGCATCTTCTTGTAACTGTGACCAAGGACATGCCACAGAACATAAAAAGTGCTTGACCTTTAACCTCAAGACTAAAAGAATAAATAATCCATCTCATTTTAGATGTAAAATTATAGTCTTCCAAAGTACCAGACTGTTTACACAAAATAGGCACTTAAGTAAATATTTTGAGGGGGAGAATAAGTCATTGAGTTACATTTCATATTTTACCACTATACATCTGTAGTTTACAGTTGGTGATCATGGTTTTATATTTTCTATAATCTTCCCTAAAAATTGTACTCATTAATCTACTCAGCAGTTACTTACTGAGCAAATAATCAGTGTCAGGTAGGTGCCAGATCATAGTGTCTAAGGTCTAAGATAGTCCTTAATTGTTGCATAGAGTTAATTTAGATAGATCGATCTTTATCTATTTATCTACCTATATATCAGTCTAAACATCTCATTTCAAAAATATCAATGTTAAAGTCCAAAATTAACCCACCTTGGTTTAAAGGCATTAAAATAACCAAAATACATGAATAACTTTTTAAGTACCAGTGAAAAATGGCCAACAAAATTTTGATTAGCCAAGTCTGCATGGATCACATGGGTGGATAGAGAAGGGAGCCCAGGGCAGATCACAGAGCATCACAGAATTGCAAGAAATCCTCTGAAAGGCTGAGAAGTAAGAGCCAGAGAATTTGAAGGAGCTGGGGAGAATGTGAGATGGGATGAGACTATTTCAAGAAAGAGAATCCAATGCTGTCAAAATGTCAAACAACATAAGGACCAAAAAGGGTCTTTTGGTTTTGGAAGAAGATGTCATTGTTGATCTTGCAGGGGTGGTAGAGTGAAAGCCAGATTGCAGTGGCTTTAGAAATAAACAGAATAAAATGAAGAAACAACTAGGGCAGAAAATTAGTCTAGTTTTTCAGTGAGGGGTGCGGGGAACAGAGAGATAAGACCATAGCTAGAGCAGGGATCTGAGGTAGAAGGATGATTTCAGGGACTCCATGCTGCAACTGTTCATACCATCATCTGTGTCTGGCTCCCCCTGGAGTTGTACAGTACACAGACACTGCAGCCCTATACAGTGGCCCTGCTTAAACGCAATGAGGGAATTGGCCACAGAGGCAAAATGGGGTATATCTCTTTTTATTTAGATGAATGTGAATTTAAGTCAGTTTGTATCACTGGCAGTTCTGTCATGGATATACACATGGCCTGCCTACATAAACCAGCCCTCCAGCACCCTCGCCAAGTCATTTATAAATGTGATCTTTATAAATTCTATCTTTTTGCACCATTAACATGTGACATTATTTAAAGTACAACAAATTTTATCTTTTTTTCACTCTTATAACCCCAGCTCCCAGAGTACTACCTATGGGAGGTGCTAAGTTAATTTTATGGATTTTACTGTCATTTTGTAATACAGGTATTTGTAAAGTCATGTTAATTTCTTGAAGAAAATACTATTATTAATCTAAGAAAGCAGACAATTCACCTTTTCCCCCATGTTGGCAGATGCCAGTTTTGTTCAACTTTGTCCACCATCTCTTCCCCAGCAACTCAAGAGAATCATGATTGTTCTTAGCAAGCTGTGGTCGTCCTGTGAATCTGCGTGCCAATGAATTGTTGTGTGGTGGGCATGTGATCCAGGACTGGCCAATGAGATATGTGGAGAGATTATTTTATGGGATTCTGGAAAATGATTCTTTGCTGATGAAAATAAACTAAGAGAAGAAACAATCCCTTATCTTCTGCTCAACATCATTTTATCTCATTTTATACCTGGACTGAGGGTATCCATCTTATAAGCCTAAAAATGAGCCAACTTGCTGACATTGCTGGGGAAGAAAGGTTTGGGGCTTTGAACAAATTAACCCTAATTTTTTTCATCATTCAGTTGTGTTCCACTACCCGCCCCCAAATGCCAGGGGGTAATAGACATGACAACCATAATTCCTAATTTCAAAAGTTTACAATTTCTGGGTCCTAAAGACAAATGTCCACATGTGGGTAAGAGGACACAAGAAAGATTAACAAACGTTTCTTATCTGGAGGTTTGCCTGGGGACAGGTCCATTTACAAGATGATTCAGGCTGTTTACAGATTTTTAGCAAGTTGATTCTTATATAAAGTACCATAATCTTTGGAGGAATACCCATCATCGCTTTGTCCATATTCTATGGTTAGAAGCAAGGTAGAGGTTCCCCCCACAGTCTAGGGGAAGGGATTACACAGGGGCTTGAAAGTGGGGCTCTCTAGTGTCATTTTAGCTTCTGTCTACCACAGTCCACCATCTGGCCATCAATGATTCATGCCCCTGCAACATGCAAAATAAAATCACCTCTTCCAAAGTTCCCAAGGGTCTCACCCCGTTACAGCATCAGCTCAAAATGCAAAATCCCATCATTTCAATCAGGTCTAGGTAAGAGTGAGGTTTCTGGGTAGAATCTGTTGTGAACAGCTAACTCTTGAGGCATTCCTGTCCGTCTGCAACCCTGTGACACTAAAGACGCAAGTTATCTGCCTTTAACAAACTCAATATAAAATGGTGGGACAAAAATAACATTTATAAACATTCCAGTTCAAAAAGGGGGGAAATGGAAGATAAAAAAGAGTCACTGCTCCATGGAACTCCTGAAATCTAGCCAGGCAAATGTTGGGAGTTTCTTGATTCAGTTTCAAGGACTGAGAATAATTCTTTGTGTCTGTAGGCTCCATCCCTGGCTCATGGTTCAGCTTTTTGAGTCAATCTTCCTTTTTCATGAAAGGTGGCATAGGTTTACAGCTGAGTAATTTTATCAGGACTTCCTGCCAGTAGAATTTGTGGGGGTCTGACAGCCTCCTTTCACATTGTACTCTCTGTCCTTTTTAGTCCATCTGGTAGTGACTTCTTCATTGAAACTATTAACTCAAGTGTTTTCTGGGTCTCCTGTGAATTTTAATGGGGTTCATGTCATAAGACAAAAACCAGGCTCACAGATTTTTTTGGTGATAATCCCTTTTCTACCTTGGTGTCCTGCTAAAATGGCCAAGGGACAGCACACTTAACTTAGTAGAATCTTTATGGTTTAATTGGGAGGATCTGTGAGGCACATTGCTAATCTCTTGAAAGGCCCCCTTTTGTGACTGAATACCCTAACCTTTTATTTTCTGAGGCTTAATTAAAAGGTTATAGAGTCACATCTTCGAGTTTTTCTCTAGGGCAAGCTTTCTTGACGGTAAATCTCTTAATGTTGATTCTTTTAGTGGTTCCTTCCTCAGTGTGTCTCTCTCTTTTCACATTTTACTACAATCAGCAAAAGTAAACGAGGCAGTACCTTCACCACACTATGCTTGGAAGTCAGCTATGTGAACAAATTCATCGTGTCTAAGGTTTGCTTTCCATGTACCTGTAGGAGACAGTTTTGCTGTGCTTTCTTCCAGTAGATAATAAGGACCCTTCTTCCTCCAACTTTCAGTAACATGCTCCTCCCTTCATTATGAGCCCTCACTGACAGTCTCTTTAATGACGTTGGCCAAATATCTGCCAATGATCTATTCTAGGCTGTCCAGGCATTTTCCACCATGCTTATCAAAATTCCTCCCCTCTCTACCCACAGCCTGTTCACAAAGCCATTCACAGATGATGGGGGGTTAGTTTTCAATACGATGTAACAAGTTACCACAACCTTAGTGACTTAAAACAACCCTGTATTTATTACCTCACAGCTCCTATGGGTTAGAAATCAGGGCATGTCTTGGTTGAGTCTTTTGCAAGGTCACAATCAAGGTGTTGGCAAGGGCTGATTTTCATTTAAAGGCTCGACTGGGGAAGAGTTCAATTCCAAGTTCACCCAGGTTGGTAGCAGAATTCATCTTTCTGTGACTGTAAGCCTGAGGGCAGTAACCTCTTGTTGGTTATGGGCTGGAGGGCTTTCTCAGCTCCTTGTCATGTGGACCTCCTAACATGACCACTTGCTATTTCAAAGACAACAAGAAAGTCTCTAAAGCCAGTCTGCTAGCAAGACAGGCAGGTTATTGTAAAATGTTGTGCAGTCATGGAAGTGACTCCCATCATCTTTGCCATATTCCACTGGTTAGAATCAGGTTAAAATTCTCACCTACTTTCAAAGGGGATTACAGCAAAGGTTCACACATAAGAAGGTGTTATAGGTTGAACTGGGTTCTTAGTCAAATTAGTGAGTGGGGTTATTGTGGGGTTCACTTTAGAGTCTGTCCTCCACAATTGGAGAAGTTATTGGTGTTTTCAAGACATAGTCCTAAGGAAAACTTTGTGTTCTTTTAATATGTCTTAGAATCCTCCCAGGAGGTAGGGGTGAGAGAGGCACATGTATGAGATGCTAGGGCTCCGGACGTGACTTCAGTGAGTGAATTCCACTTTAATCTGTTCTGAATATGAGATTTCTACCTAGTGAGAGCTTTTTAAACTCAAAGAATCTCTGTCGTCTTATCTGATATGTCCTTACCCTAAGAATGTATTCCTCCTAAAGAGATGTTATTTATTGTTAAAATAGCACTGGACTAGTATTTAAAAGAACTAAACTCTAATGTCTACTCTGATACAAGTCAGTTGGGGAACTTTGAACAAGTCTCCTAAGTGCACTCTAGCTGTTTTGTTTCTTCACACATAAAATTAGGAATTTGGGCAAAGCAATTATAGATTCCTTTCCATCTCTTAGTAACACAAATGACAGCAGTTTGTATATTTTCTTGTTAAATCACTTTGCTTCCATTCCTACACTTATAGGGGAGAGATAATAAGGTAATTCTGTATTATAGAAAGTTTGTTTTGCTTGATCGATAATGACAAAGATTTCTGATAATTAAAAGCAAAACATATATTTGTACTGAGAAAGAACTTGACAGCATATCTCCTACATTAGAAAGATGTATGAGTTACATTTTGAATATTGACTGCAGTTTTTATTCTCAATTACATGTCTTTGACATGAGAAATAAAATTAGACATAATAGATTAGGTATTTTCATAAATTCTGTCAGTGCAAAAGAGTCTTCCCAGCCAATTTTAAGAGGAAATATTTTTGTATCTTAAACCACAAATAACAGTTTTTACCTTTGTGTTTTCAGAGATGAGTTGATATAGCTGAGATGTCTCTTTGGTGTCTGTGTAAAACAAGTGACAAATTAGAAATGAAAATAAACTTTTGTTCGAATGCCAGGGACCTCATCTGTATTCTTATTGCTTTGAGTTTTTTCATGCACTGATATGGGAGTTTGAATCAATGAATAATTCTTGATTCTCACACCTGTAGTCTGAACTTGCTACCACAGTTAAAAATTTATAATTTTGCTGTATACTGTCAAAACTCAGCCCGGAAACTAAGGACACATTCACCTTCATTCACCATAACATTCAAAATTTTCATTTCCTTTAGGCAGTTATTCAAAATTTGCGGTCAGCATGAGTGAAAAAACTTCTAATGTTTAATTCTCAGTTGTCACCTATCCTGATTCTTCTGTCTTCAGTTCTCACAGTGAAGGTCCCTGAACAGAACTCCATGAATACTTAAAAGGCCGAGTTTCGAAAGCTACAACAGGCCAGCGAGAGGTGCCACATCCAAATGAGCTCCCTGAGGTCTGGGTGACAGGCGAAGACTAAATTGGCAGTATCTGCTGAATGATCCAAACCCACAGGGGGGCAGGATTCCACCTGGCTGGGCTCTTATACTGGAGGAAACTCAGGGACCAGCCTTTATGGAATGAAACGGGCTGCAAGGGAGCCGCCAAAGTGACGGCAGATTTTGTGTTCAATGACCGTATGGTTTTCATTATCTTGTTCTCAACGAAGAATTCATCCAAAGAACAACCAAATGAAAGCAATGTGTAAATCATGTCAACCCATCCTTGGATGAATGTGTCACATTTGCTCTATTATCTAGTGGTAATTGTGTAAAAGTGGGGAGAGGAGAGAGGAAAAAGTAGGAAAAGTAAGGGTAGTGCAAAAAGAAGGTATGGTAGGAGCAAGAGGAAAGAACTGTATCAGCCATTCCACTGTCTCATTATGTAGCTTCCCACACTCACCACAGATGTAATTCATCCTGCAGGTGCAAACATTGCTGGCTTTCTCATGGACTCTTGACAGATAGACCGGATGTATGTTTCCCTACCCCAGATGCTCTTTAAGAACGCCGGCAATGAGATAGGGGACTGTGTGCACCTGAATCAGCACATTCACTGAGTCTTATTTGTCTCATTTCTTGTTTGAAGAACTAGAAGTGTTGTGCACAGAGCAACAAACACTAGGCAGAGGGCTTTTTTCTTTTAATGTAGAAAGATGGCCAATCTAAACACCTTTTGGAGTCACTTCTTCATAATTACCCTGAGATAAATATGACATTACTGCCCTGATTACTCATCACCAAGAGACACATCAGTGGATAATTATCAGAACACATGGCAATAGCGCATCCAGTAATAAAATTCATCCTTATGTGTTCTACAAGGTTCTCAAGAATTTCACATGGATTTTTTTCCTATAAATTGAGAAAAAAATAAAGATCTTTCAAGTCATTTGAATAGATAATATTTAGATATGTGAACATTCATCCGATCTGAATCAGTGTCCCCACCCTCTCTCATTAGCTCCCACCAACTTCAAGGATTCCAAAATCCCAAACAAAACGGACTCTTTTCGGGCTGAAGTTCCATTGACTCTTGGCAAAAAGCAACTTCCTGGTTCAAAGAAAAAAGGCTTATAAAAAAGCTCACAAGGCTTCTTAGACATCAAATGGGTCTTACGAAACCACATTTTGATGAGCTAAGTGTAAATGAATCAGAAACACATGGATTAAATTTCCCTTGAAATACACATGGGTTTGAAAATCAAGGAAAAAGTGTTTAGCCAAATGTGTTTTGGGTTTCCTTGAACTGAAAACATTTTGAAAAAAGTTGAGGCATTTGCTAAACCCTAATACACTGTTGTGTTTGCTCAGCCCTGCTCCAAATCAATTAAATTTCCACGAGGCTTCCTTCATTCCTTTGTGGTTTGCCTTGTCACCTTCGTCTTGACACTTTATAGACCAAACTAAATTCCCCTTGGAAAAATAGACTGTTGTTCTAGATCTACTTAAATATGAAGTAGCTATTAAAACACCCAGCAAATCAAAGACATTAAGGGATGGAAAAGCACCCATTAGGTCATGTAGTCTATCCTGAGGGTCTGAGCACAGGCACTCACGGCTCTCTAGTGCTTTATCCAGTATAGTTTTAAGTGTCTCAAGTGACAGGACTTCCACCACCTCCCTCGGGAGAATATTGTGCATTCTAATAGATTTTGCCATTAGGAACTGTGCCTAAGTGTATAACAGAGGCTCAGTGGGATGTCTGGTGGGAAAAATAGTATTATGGATAATTAACTCTTTCACTACTCCATATCAATCACCTGTAGCACGGTCAGCAGCTTTAACACTTCAGGACTAAAGAATGTACTAGGAGAGATATGTACATCACTCGTTTCCATTCAAAAAACAGCATTTGGTTAATGGTATAAAATTATGCCTACTGTAATGTAAGATAAAACTCTACAATGAACGGATCCATCACAATAAAACTATGGAATATCATAAATGGGTCTGCTTGCCTGATAGTATTATTTTAATTTTCCTGGAAAATATATGACTTTGAAGTCTCAAGATTTTTATTGATGAGGAAATGATGTCTAAATGGCACCAACCAGAAGCTGGTTCACACACACCACCTGTATAATATACATTCTTATGTATCTTCCCCCAAACTGCCTTCCTTCTGCTGCTAGTATCTTTTCTGTAAACCTCTTCACAGAAAATTTGACTCTATTTTCCATTTCTGCTGCTCCTAAGGAAGGCAACGCGTGTGTGAGGAAATGTCTGTCTTTTGAGATAGGAAGGAAAATCTAGCTCAGTATAACCAACATGTTTTCAGAGGTCTCACGGCAGAGTGTACATTAATTTGCTCAAGTTCTCATTCTATTTACAAATGAGTTATAAGTCACATAATGACTTACATGGCCTGTCATCCTGCTACTATGCTGACCTTTTCAAAATTCTGTGTTGTGAACAGCTGACAGGCATACCTCTTCCACGCCAGTTATTGCAACCCATAAAACCTAACCAATCAAGTGGCAAGAAACCCCAGGTAAGGCGAACGGGAAATGGCACAGTATTCGTGACTTCTCTTTTTCCTCCCTCTCAGATATAGGGTGGCTTTTCATGTTTTACACAATCTTCCCTTTCCTTTTAAAATGAGCATCTTCTTCTCCCTTAGCCCTGTCCCTTGTAGTATCTTGCCCTTTTGTATGCGTTTCTGTGTCACTCGTGCAAAATGAGTCATCTGTTGGGATATGGAGGTGAAACTTTTATATCTATGCACTGCGCGCTCTCTCTCTCTCTCTCTCTTTAAAACTGTTCAAAGGTTTGGGGGGAAAGTAAAGATTGAGTTGAATCAGTAATTTTCCAAATTCTACATCCATTTGATTATTATCACACTTTCTCACTTTAAACTGTCTTTCTTCAAGATAGATTAAATGATACTTAAAGCCAAGGACCTGCTTTTTGATGACTACATTCTGCACCTAATAATACTTATCATTGGCAAATGAGCTGAGTCATTTTCCTCCCTCACTTATACCAAAATGTGAAGTGTCTCCACCCAGACTGTTTATATTACTACTGCAGTTTTGGTTACCATGGTCTTTTCCGACAATAAATCTAACTTTCTCTTTTAAATTTTTCCTTTAATCTTTCTTATAAGCCTATCCCGGGACTCTTTAATAAATAGGTTACTTTTCTCTGAACTTCTACCAGTCCCCCTTTCTCTCTTGCTTAAGGGGACTGCTGTTAATATTTGACAATTTTGAATTTCTGTTTTTAAAAGGGGAGATTGGATTTTTTAAGTATTTAGACTGATTTAAATTCACATCAAGTTTTTCACAGGAAAGACTGAAAAACACATATACAATCACCATTTGATAGCAACCAGGAACAAAAAGGGGGAGAACTGCTGTTTTCTTTCTTCCTTAAAAAGTATTTGATATTGAAATGATTACAAACACAGAGTAAGAACAACATTCTGAGTCATGTTACTGAGCTCTGTATTCTAATCAGAATTGGTTACATTTCTGAGTAAAGGGCTAATTATGTTACCATCTAGAAATGCTTTAAATTATGTCTCATGTTCAAAAAGACCGAGAAAGAGGAGGCTCAGTTCTTCCTGTAGAGTTAACATTCTACATTACAGTAAGCGTATGATGCATGCTGCCGTATTAGGGCCACTAGCTTGTCTTTTTCATCATAGGCAAAAGTAAAACCAGATTCGGTAATGCATCTAGTGTGATACCTTTGGCTTACACAAATGTAGTGAAGTCAAAAAATCTATCAGGAGGAGCTGGTGGTGAGGTGGTACTCAACTAAATTCAAACATGCATATTTACTTTCCACTTGTTCTAGACTGGCTACCTTTATATACAAGGCATTATATAGTTCATCTTAATAAGCTTATCAGATAAGTCACTGTCTGAGAGGAAATTCAAATTCAAGATTTGTCTCTTTAAGAAAGCCTTTATACTATCATACAAATATGTGTTATTTCAAAAGGAGATATTAATAAATCTTTGAAAGCCAACATTTTCTATGCTATGATCATTCCATCGACATTGGGAAAGAGAGGAAATATAAAGCGTTTAGTGATGAGTAATTCACAAGGAAATAATTATAAATACAAGTCAAACAAATTGGCAATTGTTTGCATTTCAAATTAGAAATCTCATGGAATGAAGGATTGCTCTGTTTTGCTTCATGAGCATTTCAGGGAAAGCTATTCCTACCTACATTTATGAGGCTTACATGGAGGTCTTGCAGATAGAACATTAGTCTGAGAGTCTGGATTTTATAAAGTCTCTCCTGGCTCTATCAGACCTCGCTGTGTGGCCTGGTGGAATTTACCCTGGATTTTCTGTATTTGTTTCCTCACCAGAGCAGTCAGGAATAAAAAAAAAAAAGAAAATTTCAAAAAATTTTAACAACAGAACTTTGCAAAAATATCTTTTCTACTTGTGTTCCTTCATAATATTTAATAAATAATATAAGTAATTCTGTTTAATTTATATGGGTATGTTATTTCATCTTTAAGAAAGAGGTTATTTTTAAACATTACTTTTGAATAAACTGCTATTGGTTTACAAGGAAACTGTAGTTTTCTGACCAATAAATAAAATATCAAAATCATCTATAAATGTTAATGCTTTTAGCACCCACTTTCACTATTTAAAATGTCCCATTTGAGATGATACAGTATATGCTTACACTCTTTGTGTGACCCCTCATGCTGAGTGCTAAGATTTTCACAAATCATAATTTTTTTAACCCTCATCACAACTTTAAGTGATGATGGGAAAATCAGGCCCTAGAGAAGTGAAGTCATTGTCTCAGGTTGCACAGGTAACGACCGATGGCACCCGGACCCATGCCCAGGCAATTTGGCTCTGAAGCTATGACTTGGGTTGGTAACCATTCAACAAATATTCTCTTGAGTCCTTTGCTTCAGAGGCTGTGCCTGTGACCTGTATTTCTGTACTCAGATCACCAGGCCCTGCCTTTCTCTTCTGGTGGATAGTTTTGCTCTCAGGGATTTGTTTTCAAATTATTTCTGCATTGCTGTTTTGGTTTATTGTGCCCCAGAAAGCCTCATAATTGCAGCCACATTACTCTTCTGTCCCCACTCCCTGCCTCCACATAAACATTTGGAGAAAGTTAAGAGCTAGTGAAATGAAGTAAGTGCTTGTAGGAATAGCAACCTGCACTGTTTCGGTTGCTACTGAGATCTGTGTAATATACATGTAATAACACAGTATGTGCAGTTCTGACTTAAACGTCTCTACTTCAAAATTACATCCCTTATCATAACTTCATTACTCCAAATCTACCGTAATGATGTGAAATGTCATGAAGGTAAGATGATACCTAAACATGAAGCACTTTTAAATGTGCATGCAGTTCCTTTGAGTTAGGAAAATATTACTTTGCCTTCCTATATGAAGTGGACAGGAAAATAGAGAACGGTTTATCCCTACTAGTTTAGGCTCAAGGAATAGAGGGTAGGCAGCACTATGATTTTCAGCATGTATCTTTACCACTTTGAATTTCATCAGTACAAATCTCCCCTCCATCCTCCCTCCCCAACATAGTCCCATTGTCCAGGTATGTGCTTCCATCCATTTTCAAAAAAGACAAATGGCTGTATCTTGTACTATATTGATTTTCTCATGATAGGAATGTCCAGTCATCTTCCTCCTGTACCTCTCCCTCCTATTCAAATTCTCCTCCTCTTCAAAGACCTGGTTACAGTCCTACCTCCTCAATGGAAATATTGTAGTGCACATAATTTAACGTTGTTGAATTCTAATAATACTTATTGCCTATATTACACAATATAGCACTGAATTGACATGTATATCCTGTACATATGTAGACACATACATTTACATATGCTGCTTTTAATTCCATGTTTTTATTCTTTTCTCCCCAGTAAACTAAATTTTGTGGAATAGAATTGTGTCTTAGATTTGTTTACCTTTCCAACTATGCTCATCATTTGGTTGATAGACACCTGTATTCACTAGATGAAAGGGTTTGTTTCTTTTGAAAAGTTAGGTTTAAAGATCCATATTTTTATTAAAAATCAAAAAGATACAATTAAAAATATATTTTATGTTATTTTATTCTAACAATTTTAAGTTTCTCTAACTTCTATAGTTTATTATGTAAGTTCATATGCATATGTATATTGTATAATTTATATATGTGTATATCTATTTTTATATATGTGTGTGTGTGTATATATATATACACACACATAGCTTTACCATACTCATTTTATATAAGTGAAAACATGGCCTAATAAAATGATACTCTGTGTTACTTAAGTGATGCAAATATTTGAATTATCTTGTTTGAATTAGGTCTCTGTTCTTTTGCTTTTACCAGTTGTGTTTTGTTTTATGTTATACTCATGGCACCACGGGAATTTCTTTAAGAGATGAAAGGTGGAAGAACAGGAGAGAAGGCTCTCCATCTTGCATTAATTTTGTGTAGTGATTCTATTACCACTATTGGCAGTGTCAAGTCAAATATGATATTTTATTGAGAAGACCAATTTTATTTGAATGTAAAAACTATGACGTGGAGGTTTGGGTTTTTTTGGCATTTTATTAATTGGGCATTATTATTAAGGCAAGTAATAGATTTACTTGAATCTTTATTCTTTGAGAAAAAACTGCATTGATGATGCCTTTGTGAGTGGCTTTATGACAATCTTTGCAGTGTTTCTTGTATAATCATTCTTTGCATTTTATTCCTAATACAAGCACTTGGCTCCTTCAGCCATGACTACTGGAGAAATGTGAATATCCTCACAGCCTTCTCTGGACAGTGGACAGCCTCTCTACAAGAGGGTGCTTTAGTCTGGTCCATGTAAGATGAGTAATGTGCAGCTATTGGCAAAGGAGGTGGGAGAGCACACTTGGAGAGTCATTCTGTGTGACCCAGAAGATTTACATATTTGGGTAATAATTAGAGCTATGAATGAAAAAGTGGCTTGGGACTGGATTACAGAAGAAGTAGACTGCCAAACTAATTAATTAAATGAATTAGCAACTTTGTAGTGGAAAAGTAAAAGTAGTAACTATAATGCTAAGCAGATTCATTGTGCAAGTATAGAATGGATATGGAGACCAGATCAAACAGGGGTGTGAGGAGTACCATCCTCCGGAGGGATCCCACAGTGCCATATCCCGAGAGAGCTCAAGCAAGCGGCATGTCAACTGGTTTCTATTAGGCTAGATCCAGGGACACAGCTCCCCAATACAAGGCTTATCACTAAGACTGAAAGTTAGCAAAAAGTGGGAAGAAAACCTGAGGTTTACATAAAATGAAGAGCAGAGAGGGGAGTCAATGCTCATAGCGATGAAAGCACTATTGTGTTCATAGCTCTGCTTTGACCCCTCACACTGAAAGCTTCTTCCACTGACATAGCATGAAAGGGGACTGGCCAGCTTTGCAGAGGCAAGGCCACCCGGACCCAGGGTCCCTGAACACCAGTCTTTGGACCCTGTTAGCCTTACTTCAAAATAGTTGCCCTGGCGTGCAGGGAGGGAAAGACTAAGTAAAAACCCAGATTTCTGGTACCTGATCCCAGGGGTTCTAGCTCTGTGGGCATATCTGGGATGGGGCATAGGGATCTGTTTTACTTTTGTTTGTTTGTTGTTGTTGTTGTCCTAAGGTGTACCTGCACTGCGGGATCTTACTAGAGCGTACCTTCCTAAGATTGAGACTTGTTCTCAAGCTTTAGAATGTATTAAACTCAGAGGTAGTAACAAGTTAACCCACAGATTACCTGAGAATTTACATTTTTAATAAGTTCACAGGTGATACTGCTATTTCTAGTCTAGGGGCCAAAAATTGAAAAACACTTGTGTAGAGTGGTTATGTATTCAAATGCCTGTAAAACTTAAATAAAAAATATACCTGCCTGAATCAGGCTGAGGATAATAAGAAATGAGTGGTCTGTATGGATTAGAGAGAGTATACTCGAGCTAAATAGATTCATAATATAGTTTGTTTTAAATATTTTACTGGTCATTTGAAAATTCTCTGAAGGAAAATCTTCCCTATGCCCTTAAATGTATGACTTCTAGTTCTGTGAACTCAGATTAAGCATAGATTTCTATGAATGATGGAAATGTTACTCATTCATTCTTTCATTCACATATTTATTCATTCCCTCATTCATTCATTTATTCAATAAATATTTATAGAGTAACTGTTCTTTGCCAGGTACTATTCTAAGTAGATGAGATCTATCAGTAAATAAAGTAGAAAAAAAAGAAGAAAAAAACTCAAAGAATTTTGAATAGAACCAATCCACTTCAACATATTTAGTTTAAAATTAAAATGCAAATAATCTCTTAAGGTCTGCTTTACTTATTAGTTAAAACACCCAAGAAAGTAATCATTGAATAGCAAACCAAAAATATAAGTCTAAGCTTCATAATTTACAAACAGAATACTCATACTGTTTCGTTCATCTAATGACTAGAAAAGAATGGCTTGTCTTAAAATTCTAAGGTATAAATGTAAAGGCTACTATATTAGGACTATCAAATCTTAGCACCCCATGTCAAATGTATGGAGAAGTAGTTTATAAAACTTTGAGGAAGATGAGAGATTTTAGGAATACAAACAGGATCATTTAATACAGCTATTTTTAATCCTGCCTTCAAGTAGGAATTGACAAGAAGCTTTTAGAGAATACCAATGCCTGGCTCTAACCCCACTGTTTCTGTTTTTTCTTGTTCCGGGTGGGCTCAGGCATCACCAGTTTCAAAGGCTTCCCAAATGATTCTAATGTATAACTGATTGAGAACCTCTGTTACAGAAAGCCTCATTTATCTGTCCATTTGTAAACAAATATTTAGTGTCACCTACTGTGAGTGTATGTTGGAATATACATACTCCTGAGCAAAAGGGAGGTGGAATAATACATCCACATAAGTATATACACAGTTCCGTAGTATTTTAAGAAACCATAAAAATGACAGCCCTCTACTCAGGATGAGGTTTTGAGTGCCTGCTGAACGACTTGCCTTCCACACTGTGGAAGGTCATTTGCAGACTCTGGATTTTGTCCCTGGGCAGCTGTGGGTTTTGGTGAACAATTTGTCTTGAAGTAACATCAGAATTGCAGCAAGCTGATAGAGAATTTTTACATGCCACAAATAGCTTTGGACATAATTTAAAAGATCCTACTTGAAGCACACTTTATCTCAGATACATTTCAGATTCTTTTTAATTATAAAGAAAGGAAGTAGACACCAAAGGTGCAAGTCCTATTACAAGTCAGCTGACTCAAGGCTACAGGAAAGAAAACGGTGTGCACAATGTTCTCAAAGGACGTGAAGAATTCTATCCTCCGAGTATTAAAAAAGCAGGATTTCAACTGGGAGAGAAGGACTGATTTTGAACTATGAAATAGATTACCTATTCAAGGAATTTAGAAAAACAGTTCTATAACATTCATGAAAGGTTTAACCCCTCTCAGCTCTGTTCCATACTAAATGATGCTTTTACTACCTTCTGAAGTCCTTTAAGAAGGTTCTGATCTTTAAAGAAGCTCTTCCTCTTCCTAAATATTTGTAAAACATCTAAGGCCAAATATTGCAGAGGTTTCTTCAACAATCCACTGCTCATTATTTCAGTTTTCTTTCTAATGTGATGTTTTTCTATATATACCATTGTATTATAAGACATTTTTCATAGCTCTCAGGATCCAAAGGAACCCTATACATCATTTGATTACCCACCTATCCACTTCCAACTCTCTATTCCCTTTGGTCCATCAGTCTCACCACCATTTCTACTGAGCCTCATTCATTTCTTCCCACTTCTGCCAGTTACACTCCAGATATCTCTCTCATCACTGGTGATACAGATTCTGAGTACATACGATGGCCAACAGTGTGCTGGGTATTTTGAATGAGTTATTTCTAATCCTCATATCAAACCTATAAGATAGGCACTATCCTCATATTATGAATATGAAAATAGAAGCAAAGAAGAGAAGAAAAAGCTTATTCAAAAAAAAAAAAAAAAGAAAAAGCTTGTTCAAGTTTATAGAGTAGCCCCACAAACCAGAAGCCCATGTCAGATTTGTCTGACGGCAGTGCCCCTATTATTTTTCTAGCTTCTCTCTCTCTCTCTCTCAGGTTTCTACCAAGTGATTCTTTTTCTTCTTATGGATCATGCGGACTAACTCCAATGTTTTTTGACAAGTCCATTACTCATGGCATTGGGTACTTCTTAAGGCTTTTCTAAAGGTAAGCCTCATGCCCACAACTGTTCCTTGCCTGTGGTTATTCCTGCTGCCTTTACTTCCTTTGCCATGGGTCCTTGCAGATGGGCCCACAGGGCTGCCTGCACTCCCAGGAGTTGTGTGTGCGGCTCCAAGTGGAGCTGCACCATTATTTCCCTTATTCCAGCACCACGCAGAGCTCCCATTAATACAGCCCCGGGGCCCATCAGCCTTTTTGGCAGCCACATTACTGCCGACTCCCACTGAGCTCATTGTCAACTAAATGACTAAGTCTCTTTCACACCTGCTGTTGCTAAGTCGTATCTCCTCCAGTCCTACCTTTGTGCATTTTGTTTCTGAATCCAAGTGTAGGGCCTTACAGTTATTCCTATCAAATCTCATCAGATTAGAGTCAGTCCAGGGTTCCAGACTTTTAGCGCTTTTCAACATCTTTATTGCATCTGTTGGGGGATAGGGGAAGGACAGTGAGGGGAGATGGTGAGGCTACCATTTGATTTATTCATTTGCCCTCATGACTATTGTTTTTTTTTTTGGCAAAACTAGCCCCGTATTATAAATATAGTTATATATTTATATATTAGCATATATTTCTATTAGCATAGAAATATATTAGCATATATTTAACTTACTGATAAATCTCTTAGCTGAGTAAGACTTGCTGCAGACCGCTGGCAACTTGTGTTCAGGATGAAGACTGGCGCCAAGGCAGATGGAGCTTGTAGGCTATAGCCTGAGCTGTGCCTCCCAGGTCCTACACTCAGTACCCCCTCAACTACCACATGGATCTTGTGTTCCAATGCAGGTTCAGAACAATTATAGAGAACTGAAGCGTTGATGTTAGGTAAGCTCAGGTAAGCAAGACATTCTGAACAGCTTAAAGCAATCTGGCTGTTGCTAGGTTGTCCATGCAATCTAAATTGTCCACACGCACTAAATCCCAAGGGAAATAAAAAAAAAAGCTATGCAGCCACAGGAGCATGAGGGGGGTTAACACTGTATAATAATTTTGTCACCCGAAGAATCACTACCTGTTAAAAATTATGTAAATATTATGACTGGATGCACTGCCAAGCTCTATGTGAGGTCAGAGATGAAAAACATATTTGAAAAGAAACAAAACTTTCTGTCTCTCTTTCTCCCTTGGCTTTATTCTCTCCTCGGTCTCTTTTTCTCAACTCTTAGACAAATACTAAGGGACCTAAAAACAAAACAAGAAACAAAAAACAAAAAACCAAGAATGTTCCATGCCAGATAGTTTTTAATCTTCTTCCTCTTACAGCTTCCAAGAAACTAAAAAGGGAAAAGTGGAGAGAGGAGGAAGATAATCAGGGTTGATTGTGAATCTGGGAAAAGTCTCAACTATGTATTGAGATTCACAAAAATGAAATCTGAAAGATCACAAGAGAGGAAATGAATAACCATTTTGCCCATTGCCAGTTTTCTGCTCCCTGTTCCCCCAGCTGTAGCCGAGGCTCCCGCGTCACCCTGCAGATCTGAGTTAGAGGCACATGCAAACGTCTCAGCTGCGGCACTTTTTGGTACTGTCTCTGCCTTTCTTTAGAACACCCTAAAGATAGCATTCTTAGTGCACATACTGTCAGGCTGAGGAAATTTCATCAGAGGGGTGGAACCCATCCTCTCTGGTGGGAAAGGCTTTTCCACCTGCAAGGCAGAAACTACTGGAAATTTTAAAAGATTTTTGGTAGCATCAGCAGTCAAAAAAAAAAAAAAAAAAAAGGCCTGATTCAGCTCTACAAATACTTTTCTTATCTCTGCAGAGGGTTTGATGGAATGGACCTAGGACTGTCATCTTCAAAGTATGTCCTCTGAGCGTATGGCCCATACCTAGTGTTCAACAAATATTTGTTGACTAAATCAATGAACTTTCTTCTGCGCCATCTAGGATGAATTGGTTCTTTTGGCATAAATAAGTATGAGTGGACATTCAGTGTGCAAATATCTGTGTCATATTGGGCCATGGACATTGCTGGGTTAAAGTTCTGTACAGAAGCTCAAACTTCCTTGAACCCAGAGCGTTCTCATTGAGTTAATTTCATAGAGGACCCAAAAGCTTGCACTGTTAACATGCTCCCAGGTGGCACTGATGCTTTTGGTCCAGAGACAATACTTTGGCAACCACTGCTCTAATCCAACCCCTAAATGACAGCTGTGAACACTGGAAGGATGGTCTGGATAGAGTCATGTATCGGTTCAGTTGCTGGAGCCACATCCACAGTGTTCTCCCAGTGGAGGCGTGTTTCTGTTTTCTCATGTGGCCTCTCCAAGCAAAGGCAGTGTAATGAAGAACAAGGGTTGGGGGCTAAACTGAACGAAAACCAGCACCAGCAAATGAGGATAGACCTTATGTGAAATGTGTGGATTAAATAAAAAGTTCTTACTCGTTTTAAAGTCCTCAGGGGGAAGAGAGAGGTTCTATAATCTCCCTTGCTAAGTTCTTCCACATCTAAAAACATTATTCAGAACATTCCTGCTCGAACTTAAGCCCATTTTCCATTGCTAATGAGGCATTCTATATTATACTACTAAGGAGCTGATGTTGGAAAATAAATGTGTCTATGAAGTAACCACATTTAAAAAAATAAAATTGAAATAAAAATAATTAAATGCAGCCAGCTGCTTGAAGCAACCATTTCATCACATGGTAAAAAAAGTATTCAAAAGCTATCCAAAATCTGCTCTCCTCTGTTACTTCCTGCTTTACTGCTTCACCACAAGGAGCCCTATCAGTTATTGAAACCATTGTCTCAGTGCATTTTCCTAATTCTGTGGCCAGTCTTGAGCCTTCTCAATTAACTGCACTGTCTTCATTTATTCCTTTGTATTTAACTAGCATTGCCCTGTTCACATCAAATTACTAAAAGAAAAACAAAGCCTATACGTGGTCATAAATAACAGTAAATTTCTCTTCTCAGGAGTCTGTTGAAGACTATGTCAGAAAGGGGGCCATGTTCTGACTCTGATTGGGAAGCGTTGCACTGTTCTCAAAGAATTAAATGCATCACCTTTCTCAACCTTTGAAATCTTTAATACACGACCCAAGCTTCTCACAAATATACTTATTTGTTCTTAAAAAACGGTGGAGCAGTACAAAAGAAACACACCCATTTTCATGTTTACTAAAAGGAAGTGGAGCTACACTTGTCCAGACGACCAGGCAACAAAGCACTGCAGCCGTTAGGGGAGGAACCTTCTAGAGAACTCATAGAATTATGAATGAGGAAGACCCATGAATCATTTTGGTTAATGCCCTAATTTTGTTGGTTCATTTTTTCGCTTAACTTCTCGTTTCCATGTATTTTGGTGAATGAAAACTTGTCCTTACACTTGATGAAGCGCAGAAACGTGAAATACTAAGTAACCAAGAATTGCCCTACACCCCAAACACCTGTCCATTGACACGACAGCCAAGAATACTGCCAATTGTGCTAAACTTTTTTCTGCAGCTTTTAGCATGGAAGGACACTCATGCTGGAACAAACAGTAAAGGATTTAGTAAAATGCGTATATACGTTTATAGCTTAAAAAATTGACAAGTGCTACTGCTAAATATTTCTCCCTTCCTATCACTATATCTTAGAGGAAATGGCTATATTCTGGGATTTTTTCTGGAAGTTACTAAAAACCTGACCTCTGTGATGTGTCAATATTATTATTCTATATATACCTGATTATATGTGCTAGATACATCCTTAAGGAGTACATTGGAATAGTGAGAATTTTGGAAACACAGATATAATTAAAACATTCTGTACCAACAGTTTTTCAAACTGTTCTTAAACAGTAAAATAAAAAAAAAAAAAACCCAAACAAAAAAACACATTTTACCCAGCACACACACACAGACACATGCAGACACACTCACACACACAGCTCCCACAGAATTTCACACAACAATTGAGCTGAGCAAAATGCGATCCATTCTGACATTTCCTATTCTACTCTGGTTTGTTCTTTAAAAAATTTTTGGTCAAGCCCCAGGAAATTAATTTCAGGATTCAGTAAATTTCACAAAAATCTTATTTGAAAAACATGGCTGTTTTTAAGAAATTCAATAGCCACAATCAAACAATCCTTCAGGATGGTAACTACCTTCTGATCTGTCTCTGTACCCATTTAAAGTTTTGATGTAATGAGAACTTTGAATCTATGCTCACTTCTACTTGACTGATGCCCATCTGAACGTAACTACAAAACATACGTTATACATTTGAGGACAGTGTAATATTTGATAATGTTATCATTGCTTAAGATGCAATTTTTAATGAAGGCTTTGCAGTCCCTGTCTCAATCTTGTGGGCAGAGTGGGTAGCCCCCTGTCTCCAGGCCTGGCACCTTTGTGTTCCATTCCCTCGGGCTTATCTATACTTAACTTTCTATACATTAGATCACTCCTCGGAAAAGTCTAAAAAAGCATCTCCAGTAATCTTTAATTCATATGATTAAAAATTCAAAAGAAGCCCTTGTACCAGCTGTTAAACTATGTTCGTAAGCTGTAATTCAGAGTTCAGACCCCAGCAAATTGAAGGTTAGGTTAACAGGATCATTCAGTGGAACTGCATTAAACCTTGGCAACTAGAACCAGAGACAGACTATTTTACACACAGAGGATAAACTAAGGATGGGCAAATTTATCTCACTGCATATCTTGCTATCTAATTTGATTTTATTTAACCTCTTTTCTGCAGTATGACTTAAAAAAGAAAGCAGATGAAGCTGAATGTGGTTTTTGTTTACCATGTACACAGATCAAGCTGAAGAAAAATCTACTGAGATTCCTATGTTGAATCTTATTTGAAAATTAGCAAATGAATTTCTCTTTTCAGATTTTAACTTTCTCAGATAAGTCTGAAGTTTCATGGACAATTATTTTCATGGTCCCAAATTGAAATGTGCTAACATGCTTATTTGGGAAAACATCCTACATTAAAGTAAGCCTTTACTAATAATATTGGTCACTCCATACTGCTGTGGACAGAGTAGTGAAATTCATCTTTACAGGATCAATTCCCTACTTTCAGAAAATAAGAAACCCTAAGTCATAAAATAGGATACTGGAGAATTAAGAATTGGTAACTTTCAAACTGGTCCTGGCTCAGACACTTCCTAGTGGCATGTCCTTCAGGAAGCCATTTAAGCCCTTGGGCCTTCACTTTTCTCACCTGTCAAATGAGCAAAATGGGCAAGATGACCTCTTCTGTGGACAAAAGGTCCTTTCTTTTGTAAGATTCTATGCTTCCAAGTTTATGCAAAAAGGGATTGCGAGGCTGGATCTCTTTGTTGTTGGCTGATAAGAGATGAGAAACAAAAGAAGTGAAGACACAGAAAATATCTTTTTTTCTTAAGTGAATTTGAAATTTTCCTTCCTCAAGTCATACTTGCTGCATTGGAAAGGAAACTAAGATTTCTCCAGGAGAGAGTGAAGGAAATGAAATAAATTAGTAATCTGAGTTTAGAAGATGTAAAATCAAATCAGTGGAGAGAAATTTAAACAGATGCTGCTGCCTCCTAACGCAGCTGACATATATAAAGAAAGGCACGAAGGAAACTTAAAAACCTAAACGGTAGCTGCAACAGAATGGGAAAGGTATCACCCAGAAAAGGCAATATTTTGCTTAAAAACAGGATACAAGAATAAAATGTTATTGTGGAAACTCTGACCAAAGTTTTGAACAAGCTTCAAAAAAGTATCTAAACCAAAAGTAAACTATTTCAAAGATCACTTTCAGTAAGTAAACATCATGAGATGCTACTTTAAGTAGCTTTTTGCAAAAGTCCGTAAAGCGGTACACTACCACTGTTATAGTTCATGTGTTTTTGCAACAATTAGTAAGTATAGCTCATGAATTGCCTTTTTCTATAGGGATGCTTAATTCTTATCATCCTGTTTAATGTTAATGAAGTCTTCTCTACATCTATGGAGCTGTTCTATGTGGAATGGCCTGAAAGCAAGAGAAGCAGTAAGAATGTGCTAAAGTTCCTTGGATAATGATAAATATTTATTTGAAGAAAAATTTAGATTTCCCTTGTTAGGTTCAGAGACTTTTGTGCATTTTTAATGCTTTTCATATCTACATAATAGGTGCTGATTTATCAAATCAAGATGGCCAATTAATAATAAGAGCTATGGGGTCAGAAAAAATCTAGGTTCCAACTCTAGATCACCTCAATTACAGTGTGAATCTTGGCAAATTACTTAACTTCTCTGATCTCCAGTTTTCAAATCCTTAAAGTAGAGAAGACAACCACTCGTAGCATTATTGTGATTTTGAATGAAATAATACACATAATGCTTGCCATACTGAAGTTACTCAATATGTTATTTATTAGGGTGTTTTTTCCCTAATAGAGATTTGCAGGATTAATTTTTCCAGAAAGGAAAGGAATCTTTCAAAGTTTAAATTAAATAACAATTCCTTTTTTCATATTATATTCCACTTTCCAATGGAGAAAACATTTAAAGAGTAAGGAAATTATATCCAAGATCCTTTAAATAATAAGAAGTAATGTGCACAATGGATGGAAGGGACTGTGTTTTTGTTTTACTGATTGATTGATTGATTTCCCTTCTTTATTGAACATCTACATGTGCTGAGCAGCCATTCAGTAAACAGAACACACAGGACAGCTACCTTCATGGAGATACATCGCAGAGGAAGTGGGAAGAGATAAACATTAAATAAAATTTCTAAACAAGATACTGAGTTGTAAGACAGTAAAGGGTATGGGAAAAGGAGTAGAGAGTGAGCAGAGGCAGAGGAGTGCAAGAGCGTTAAATAGGTGGTCAGCATAGATATCACAGCAGGAGATGAAGTTTAAGCACAGATTTAAAGAAGGTAAGGATATTATCCAGAAAAATGTCTGGGGGCAGAAGGTGGTGTTGGCAAAAGTAATAGCCAAAACAAAGGCCCAAGTTGGGAATGTGAAACCACACCTGTTGAACAAGGGACTCAGTATGACTGGAATGACATAATCAAGAGGAAAATAAAGAAGTGAGGTCAAAGGTAGCGGAGGTGAGATTATAGAGGGCTTTCTAGAATATGTGGGTACTTGGGCTTTTAATATGGATGAAATGGGTGGCTTGCCGTGCCCTGAAGAGGAGTAATATGCTATGACTAACTCAAACAGCATTAAATTTACCGCTACTTGCAGAAGAGACACTTGGGGTATTCGAGAGGAAGCAGTGAGACACATTTAGAGACTGTCGCAATGGTCTAGGAGGGACACCAGCATGGCATTGGTAGAGAAAGTAAAAAGAGCTCATATGCTGAATATATTTTCAAAGCTGAGACAACTGATTTGAAGATGAAGCAGATGTGTGGTCGAGAGAGAGAGTAATGAAAGAGGACACGCTGGTTTCAGGCATGAATGACTAGCAGGATGGAGTTTTCATTAACTGAGGTGGGAAAGACTATGAGGGAAGTAAATATATTTCAGGAGGAAATATAGAGAATTGAGTTTGTACATGTTACTTGTGAGATATCCATTAGACATCTAAGTGGATTTATGTAAATGCACAATGAAGTTTATGGAAGAGAGCTTAACTGGAAACCTAAATTTAGGACTTCTCAACCCAAAATTTGCTTGGGACTCTTAACTGTTCTAGGCACACCAGGTCCATTTAGAACTCTATGCTTTGATTTATATTCACCCCCTCAATCTGAACCCTAATCTCACCTATCAGAAACCATTTTGTTTTCCAAGAACCATTTACTTGTTTCACCTCCTCGAAAGATATTTCTCAAATTGTGCTCATCCTGGGTGATCACAGAGCACTTGGATTTTGCCCTGCATTGCACTGCATCTGTCAGCCCCCTGCAGCAGGTTGCTAGGACTTTGATGGCAGCAATCTTAGCATTCCCATCACCACCATTACAAAGGTGACATGTAATGAATGCTTGTATGTGCCAGGCATACCCTGAAACGCTTTTCAAGCATAATCTCATCAAATCCCTTAACTCCACGAGTCTTATTTTACAGATGAGGAAATTCAGACTCAGGGAACAGAGGTAAATTGCTAGAGGTCTCCTACCCAGAAAACAACAGAGTTGAATTTCAGTATCAAGTCTTAACTACTCTGAAAACCTTGACCACTGCCTGAGCCACCTTCGTGTTACTCATTTTATAATTCCCCGGTACATGGTAAATGTTCTATACAATGTGTTGGTTAAACAGAGGAGGAATGAGTTATTGGATTAATGGCTCTGACTTCTTTTTGGCAGCCACAGTGAAACCTTGACTAACAGAAATTAATTCTGTACATCCTTCAATTAATTGGAATTTTAAAAAATTTCCTGTTATAGTCCAACTTTTAATAGAATGTGGCAAATCCAAACACATTTTGCTTTAAATTTTCAGTCAGAAAAACCTGCTGAAAATATTTCTTTTGAAGTCAGTGCAAAATCATTTTGTTCCCCATGCCTTGGACACCTTGGGTGCTACTCTTCCTTGAGAAATTTTAATTGGGACCACAAAATCACATGATCTTGAACTTTTAGAGAAAAATGTACATCATATTGCCCAGGCAATTCACTTGGGAACATTTTATAAAATAATATCGCAGAGTAATTTTTAGCAACATAAAAAAGTAAAGTATTAAAACTTTTAGCTAATTGGAAATGCAAAATCATAAACTGTCTTCTTTCCCAAGTGTAACAAGATGCTTATTTGTGTCCCATCTTTGTTTTGCAGACAGTGTGATCTGGCTGATTTCCACCTGCCCTCATTTGCATCTGTGGGCTTGAGGGCTTTATTCCAGGACCAAGAAAGGCTATTCCATGCAGTCAGGACAGGCCAGAAGTACCAGGAGTTAACATACCACCACCACTGCCTCCATTCCTCGCCATTCCCACCCAATAACTCTCTTACCGAGACTCTCGGGAGGTGGTATATATATTTATCCCAGCTCCCTCACCTCTAGGATAGGGTCATTCTGAGTTGTGTGTTTTCCACATATTCTAGAGATCATCTGAAGGATTAAGCACCAGCCACACACTGTGACAGCTGACTTAATAAACACTCCTTCGTGGATGACTTCACTTCCCTCCACCTTATTCCTGCCACCTTCGACTGGTGTCTCCTGAGCCTTCCAAATAAACTGCTTACCCACACATCCTTATACCAGAGTCTGCTTCTGGGAAAACCCAAACTAAGACACCAAGCTGTCTGTTTATCCAAGCTTTTACTCTAATAACAGAGCCTCCTGGGCAGAAAGACAGCAATGGCATGCATCTCTTCTTCTTCCATGCTCTTGTTTTTAGCCAAAAATGTACATTATTTAACTGCTCTTATGTGTGATTTCAATAGCGAAATTGGAGATATTGATACAACACATGAGTACTGCATGGGTTTTGGCTTTATTCTAGCCCTTGATCCATATGAGCAATAAGCCATTTGAGAACACGGGGCAGAATCTCACAGAAATATTACTGTATCCACACCTTTGGAGAACAAGTCAGTACATGAGGATGTTTCAGACTTCGGGTAGGGACAAAGTGTGACATTACAAAATATCCAAAGCTGTAAGTTAATGTCCAAAGTACTTTCCAAACTATAAACGACTAGACAGAGGGGGTGTAGCACTATTATCACAACACTGACTGACATATACATACTATTATAAAAATTAACCTAAAATTGATTTCTTTCCAAAGTTTTGAAAAACTGTTTTCTTTATCACACACTCTCTAATGACCAAACCATCAACTCTCACCAGGACAACTTGTATCTATGAAACTATGCCAACATTTAATTTACCTCAAAGTGGATTTACAAAAGATTATTTTCAGCTTTTATTTTCAACACAGTATTTAGCTTTCATTTACAAAGTCAATCAAAAACTGCCCAGTAAATCTTTAGTGTGAGGTTATATCACACCTTGGTGTTAAATGTCTTAAAATAATTTTCCTCTTAGGGTCCCTTCTAAACCTGATTTTAAAGTGTGTGTGTGTGGTTTTTTTTAACTCAATAGCAGAGAATGTATCCTTCACACATGTACTAGAAACATCCTTTGATTTTAAATAAATTCTCAGTGAAAACTAGTAGCTCTAAAGTTCAGCACTTTCTGAAAAAGCAAATCGATTTTCATATGATGTAATTTTAGTTTCAACATTTATTTTAAGGACTAGAAATTCCCCACTTCTAATTGGTGCATTGGACTCAATATGTGTTTTTAGATACAGGGTAAACAATTTACTTTAGTATCAAGGAAACATCAGTTAAGATTTTATTAGAATTCTAAAAATGAATAATAACAAGCCCTGTGCTTGTTATAATGGCTAAAATAAACTTCAGCTCACACTGCAGGGACTTAGCTGAGCGTCTCTTTCATTCCATCAGGCGGCATGGGGCAGCAGCTGGCCTTTATTTTTCAGCCCTTTTGCTATGTTTACTGCAGCCATGTAACTGAGTAACTGTCTCGGGCCTGGACTGTTGCTAGGGCGTGGACCACACCTTCCTCCTGCTTACCTAAAGCCCATTGGTCACGGTTTCATAATCAGGCAGTGTGCACAGTGTCAACATGAGGGCATTGGCAAAAACATCCTCCGTGTTTCTACAGGTGTTACATTTTTTGCTCCCCTAGTGACTAGTAATCATTCAATTGGACTAAAATGATAACTTAAAAAAAAAAACAAAACAATGCCCTGGCATTGCTGAGAACATGCATACAAGGCCATGAAGGTCTACACAGCAAGATTGCACAATAACCCATTAAAATAAACATTTGCAACCACAGATAGCTGGCCTGAAATCCTGCTCTGATACAAATAACATCTGGACAACTTTTGTTTGCATCTTCCAGCCTAAAACACCCTTGAGAAAAAATAGAAGGCAAGCTAAAAGACAAAGGACCACTAAAGGTTTTATGATGCTATGGGTGTGGTGCCGTAAATTTGAGGGGGTTTGGGCTGGAGTTGCCAAAGCTGAATTTAAACAGCATGTTGTTTTTAAAAGTTGTAACACTGGTGAGGAACAATTCGGTTTTCTTACATAATTAATCCAGTGTGAAATAGAGTGACTGGAAACCATCCAGTGGTTTAAAAATAACTCAATTATTTATAAGTTCCACAGTGCTATAGGATTCCAAACTAAAGAGAGGAAAGTGAAGGCATCTTGGTACCAACCATTTCGTTCTAATTTAGCAAGATCTTTAGGACATCTACATAAATGATCTAACTGTACAATTTAGATGCCAAGGGTGGAGAAGCTGAGGTTTCCTTGGATTAGGTATCAGGCTGATGGGCAGGAAAAGTTTTCTTTCCCTGACATTTATATATTACTAATAGATATTAGTATATGTTGCTAATACAGAAAGAACTTAACCATGTGAAGCGGGGGCAGACAGGTGCAGGGAACAGAAGGACGAGGGGAGGAGGTCTGGAAAAGAAAGAAAAATGAGCATCGTTTGTAAGATCAGCAACAGAGGCTGTGAATCATACACGACACTGAATGGACTTTAATTTCTTATGTTGTTCTTTGATGTGAAGCAAACTAATTACAAGCTGAAAGATACTGGCAAGTATTATATTCGATATAAGGATAAAGAAATTAGCCATAAATAAATCTTTACATAAAATCTCACTCTCAGGGCGGGCTAGCAGCTAGCAACTATATATTTGTGTCAGCTACAGCTGGCTGCTAAACAAAGGGAATGAAAGTTTGCTGGTAATATTAAAATCCTGCAAAATATTTCACAGTTGTCTCATGCTTTTTTTTTTTGCTCTTTCCTCTACTTAAGAGGGCTTGTGAGAAGTGGCAATCGTCTCAAGAGCCAGGCCAGAAGTTAGAAAGATTAAACTCTAAGATCTGTTCTTAAAATACTAGGTGGCTTTACTAAATAATTTGATTTACCTTAATTTCATCCTTTGTTTAAGCTAAAGTGCAGAGATAAGAAGAAAATGAAAGCAGACCTTTATTCATTCAGCCAGCCCATAAGCTTTTACTATGGATCTAGTAGGTTTCCGACATACTGTATTTATGTATTCTTTTAGCCTTAGAAACAAAGTATGAAACTATTATTTATTTACCAGGCTAAGCAAACACAATTTTGATATACTAATACCCATGACAAGGAAAGTAGATGTCATTTATTTAAACAAAGCATTAAGTTGAGAATAGAAATGCTTTTTTAAAAATTCATTTGTTGCTTATTTATGGATATAACCTGATAGATAAATTTCAGTAATCCCACTGTAAAAGGATTTTTTTTTTTTTCTGGAGGAGCTATAAGTGATAGTGGAAATATTAAGAAGAATAGTGAAGGGGTTACAAATCCAGGTGGTTGCAGTTATAATATCTAACTGCTGTTAAATTTTGTTTTGTTTTGTTTCCTTGTAGTCACTGCACTAATACTGGGAGATTACTACTAGAACAACTTTACAAAGTCTTTGACTAAGGGTCAAGGCAATAAATAGGCTCATGACTATCCTGTTCCCGGACATGAAGTTTCCATTGCTTTGCCACTTTTTATTTTTCTGCTCATAGTATAAATTCAGTGGCTAGCTGAACATTGGCAATTTCCACTCCTGTAGCTTTTTGCTTCACTCAGTGTCTCCAACATATAAAGACACAAGTAACACCAAGGCTTCTTTACCAGCACTAGTTACGCACTGCAACAAAATCCTTCTGAAATGAGCTAGAACAATTTCTTCTGATGAGGTCAGTGCATTGTTCATGCGTGTGCAAAGAGAAGATAAGCCTGAACATGGTCATCTCTGAGTGGCATCTCTATGTGTGAAAGAAACTATCCATTTACCCATTCATTTAACTTAACTCCTTTATGTACTTACTTACGGCTTATCTTGTGCCAATTATGTTAGGTAGCAGGATAGAGATATAATATGTTGTTTATGGAGGTGATAGTCAATGATACGTGTTCAATCTTAATATAAAGGTATACGAAGATGGCCAACAGGCACATGAAAAGATGCTCAACATCATTACTCATGAGGGAAATGCAAATCAAAACCACAATGAGTTATCACCTCATACCTGTCAGAATGGCTATCATCAAAAACACAGCAAATAATAAATATTGGCAAGGACGTGGAGAAAAGCAAATCCAGTACACAGTTGGTGGGATGTAGATTGGTACAGCCATTATGGGAAACAGCATGGAGGTTCCAAAAAAATTAAAAATAGAATTACCATGTTATCCAGTAATTCCACTTCCTAAATATAATCTGAAGAAAATAAAAACATTAATTTGAAAAGATATGTGCACCCCAGTGTTTGTAGCAGCATTATTTACAATAGCCAAGATATGGAAGCAACACAAGTGTCCATCAACAGATGAATGAATAAAGATGTGGTGTATACACAGACAGACAGACAGACAGACACACACACACACACACACACACACACACACACACACACAATGGAATACTACTCAGCCATAAAAAAGAATGAAACATTTTCCATTTGCAACAACATGGATGGACTTGGAGGGTACTTTGCTTAGTGAAATAAGTCAAACAGAGAAAGACAAATACAATGTGCTTCCACTTATATGTGGAATCTGAAAAATAAAACAAATGAATGAATTAAAAAAAATAAAGATATATGAATAGGCAAAGATATGAATCTTCCTAAGGGAGTTGAGAATGACTTCAATGAGGATAAGACATTTGATGTGGGTCTTGAAGGAGGAACAAGAATACAGTTGGTGAGAAAGAGGAGAAAAAAGGTCTGAGTAGGAAGAAGATCAGAAAAAGAAAGAGGCATAAAACTATGATGTTGGGAGACATGTTATCATTTGGTGCAACTGAAGAATAAGGTGCAAGGGGTATTGTGATGTGAGATGCAAATAGAGAGGTAAGTTGGGACTAGATTGTAAAAGAGTTATTCTATGCCAGAAAGTTTTTCTTTAGGCCATAGGGAGGAATGGAAGACTTACATAGAGTGTGAAATAATTGACTATAAGCAGGTAAATAGAACTTGCTCACTAGTCTTGAAGAGAACAAATTTTTAGTAGGATTTGCTATATTCTGTTGTAGAGTCAGTTAAAAGGTCCATCCACAGATGAAGAAAAGATCCAGTTCATGGAGACCATGACTATTTTATCCTGATCATTCCTAATACCTACTCCAACTCTCTCTTCTGTTCATGATTTACCAACATAGATTTCCTTCTCTGCCAAAGAAAAAATAACTTTAATGCCTTTCTTCTTCCCCAAACACAACTTAGAAAAGCCTTGAATTAAACTAAAGTTTCAAACTGTGGAGACAAGAGCTATATCCACATAAGGAAAGAGAAATGATAAATTAGGCATTGATCCAGATAATTCAACCCTCCTTTACCCATCATGAACCCCAAATTCTCTTACCTCATTATCTTTACAGTTTATACAAAGGAATATTTTTTCATAAGATTGTTTCTTTATTTCTCATTTTGTGTTAAACAGCTATAGATTTAATGAGCCCATATGAACAAACTTTCTAGCACTTTGTAGGAGAAGCACTAGTTTAAAAAAATGTATTAGAAGAACAAAAATTATTCCAAGATGAAATGCTAGCATTATGACCCACGCAGACCACCTGGAATTCTTTAAATCATAATATTCAGTAATAATTTTTCTTGGGCAATGTAGCTTGTACTTCCTAATTTCTCAAGAGATATTTACTTGGACACTAGCTCTTTGTTTTCAACAGTTTCTCCTGCCTTTGCAAATTAATCCCCACCTGTAGTCAAATGCTTCCACTTATGAAATCACAACAGTTGTTTAAGTCATTGGATTAAAATAATGGAAAACTTTATATAATTTTGGAATGTGGGAAGAGGAAAGAGGAAAAGAACATTTTAAGTGAGCAAGATTTTTTTTATTTAGCTATATCTTTAAAGATAAAATATCAGAGAAAAATAAGTAGATGTTCATGGAGACAGGAAAGTAAAGCTGTAGCTATATTTTTGTTTTCTCCTTTTTTTTTTTTAAGCAAATGGCAAGATGACCAGGACAGTTAGACCATCAATAGACTTTATAATCATCTAAATCATTAGAGGATACACTGTAAGATCCCCAAATAGAAGGCTTAAATGACTGAGCTAATTACTGGATTTGGTTCTGCTAAACTACTATGGGATGATTGGAATCACATCAACTTATCCAGTGATAAAAAGAGTATAGTCACATGAAAACCTGTCATTGAATTCAAATTAGAATTACTTTAGCCAAAATAGTTATTCTGAACACTAAATCATTTTTATTACAAAATATGGATCTTATTTATAGTTGGTCAACCTAATAATTGCCAGTTCTCCCAGGTCTTTATCTTTTAAAAGTTCAGCTGGATCATACTGAGAGGGGACTATTAACTGCTCTTTTGAATGCCTGGTTGACATACAAATGAGAAGGCCATGGCACAGTGAATAATGACTCAGTGATGAACCTAAGACTTATACCTCTGATCCAGAAGAGGTAACAAGGGTCAACTTTGTTCTTGTTATTGAAACAAAAATAAAAAATCAACAAATATGTGAAACAATGATTTTTGAGACACTGAACGTCAGACAATGAAAGACAGGGATCCCTGAAAGATGGGGGAAAATGAAGTGAACTCTACAATTACCCTAGATTACTGCCTTAAAAATGTTTCCAGAGTGTTGCCCAGGGAAAGGGAACCCAGACCAGCCAAGTAAACTCCTTAAATTGAGGGGACCAGGGTAAGAGTCAGGAGAGACTAAGGTATGACACAGCATGATAGAGTATCAAAGAGGAGAGAGCTGCACAGAGAGAGAACTCCAGATACCCATAGTGGGTATCCTCTAATATTCAGCTGAGTACTGATTATTGAAGAAACTACCTAAGACTGAAGGGAAAATACCCTAAATGTTTTAGAAGTACTAGTTTCCAGTGATGACTCAGAGCTGGGAAAAGTACCTATCCCTTGCAGCCAGATTGAAACACCTCATATAAATATGGCACTGGAAAGAATACTCAGAAGGGTGTTGCCTGAATAATTAGTCCTAGACTGGGTACTGCTCTAGTATCCAGTGATGAAGCTTAAAAGGCAAAATAATCAAATTAGTTTTATATAATTTGTATTCCCAGAATAAAGATCTAGAATATTTATAAGAACACAAAAATATTGAACACTTAATAAGATAAAATTCATACCTAATGTCTAACATCCAATCAACTATTTCCAGGCATGCAAAGAAGCAGGAAACTATGGCCCATGATTAGGAAAAAAATCAAACAAAGCAATCCAGAACTTCCACAGATATAGAATTAGCAGATAAAAATGTTAAGATAGATTTTATAACCATACTGTAAAAGTTAAGGAAGGAGAAAAAATAAGTATATATTTTTTAAAATGCCAAAATCAAACTTTTAGAGATAAAAAGTACAATGTCAAACATGAAATCACACTAGATGGAATTAACAGCAGATAAAACATTGTAGAAAAAGATAGTGAACTTGAAGACATAGGAATAGAAAAATTCAAAACAAAATACATAGAAAAATAATTATTTAAAAAAATGAACAGAAAATTAGGGAGCTGTGCAAACACTTTAAATGTCCTACTATTTATGCAGTTGGAATCTCTGGAGCTGTTGCTAGAGATGGTAGACAGAGAAATACTTGGGAGAGATAATGACTGAAAAATGTTCAGATTTGATAAAAACTGTAACTTATAGATCCAAGAGGCTCAATAAACTGTAAACACAAGAAATAATATATAGAAAAACACACCAGGTCACATTATAATCACATTGCTAAAAACCAGAGATAAAGAGAAAAATCTTTGAAAATATCCAGGAAAAAAAAATGGGAAATTACATACAGAGAAACAAAGGTAAGGATGTGGCAGATTTCTTAACAAAACTAGTGATAGCAGGAAGACAGCAGAGTGTCATCTTTAAAGAACTAAATGAATAAATCTGTCAAATTAGAATTCTATGTTCAGTAAAAATATCTTTCCTAAACAAAACTAAACAAACAAAATTTTTGCATGCCTACAAAAGCCAAAGGAATTCATTATCAAGAGGCCTCTACTATGAGAAAAGCTAGAAATTCATTGAGGCTTAAGAATAATAGATGAAAATATAGATGTACACAAAGAAATGAAGAGCACTGAGAAAGATAACTATGTAGTTAAATAAAATTCTTATTAGTATTAAAACTTTTAACAATATAATGGACTGTTTAAACAAAAACAATAAAAATATATTATGGGTTTATAGCATATATGTAAGTAAAATTTAAAACAGTGTAATAGCTTATGTCTGGGAGAAGAGTGATAGAAATATAAACTGCTAAGGTTCCTATACAGAAAGGACTGTGATAAATTAAAGAAATATGCTCTAAATAACAAGGCGATCATTAAAATAATAGTCATACTTAACTCAAATAAGGACATAAAATGGAATCATAAAAGCTACTCAATCAAAAAAAAAAGGCAAAAAATAGGAAAAAGATAACATATAAGACAAAAAACAAATAGCAGCTGATAGACTTGAACCTAATTGTATCAGTAATAAAATTAAACAGATATACTCTAAAAATCCTGATTAAAAGCCAGAGATAATGGGATTAGATCAAACAACAAGATCTAACTATAACTGCCTATAAGGCACATTAAATATAAAGACACAAATAGGTTAAAGTTAAAAGAATAAAATATTTACCATACTAACATTAATAAAAGGAAATATAAAGTCACTACATTAATTTCAGAGTAAGTTGGTTTCTGAAAAAATTATATAACCAAAGAAATTAACCTAAGTTCATAGTTATAATCACATCAATTCAACAAGAGGACATAACACTATTAAACTTGGATGTATCTAATAACAAAGTTTCAAAATAAGCAAAGCAAAATCTGATAGAATCACAAGGAAAAATAAATAACCCATCATTATAGTCAGAAATTTCAATACTTCTCTTTCAATAATTGACAGAATAAATAGAAATCAGTAAGAATACAGAGGAAATGAAAAATACTATCAACCAAGTTGATGTAATTGATATACACAGAACAATCCACTCACCAACAGTAAAATATACATTCTTTTCAAGAACATTGGAATATTTACAAAGATATCCTCAATTTTAATCCAGAAAACAAGTCTCAGTATATTTAAAAGTCAGAATAACTATGTTCTCTGGCTATAATAAAATTAAATTAGAAATCAATTACATAAAGATTTCTGGAAATACGACAAACATCTGGCAATTATATAGCACACTCCTAAGTAATCCTTTTGCCAAGAAAAAAAAAAAAAGGAAATCAAAATGGAAGCAAGAAAATAGTTTAAACTCAATGAAAATGAAAAGACAACATATCAAAATGTATGGGTTACTGCTAAAGCAGTACAAATCAGTATAAGTAGGGAAATTTATAGCACTACATGGCCATATTAAAAAATAAAAAAGGTCTTAAATCAATGGCTTGATATTTCATCTTAAAAAGACTAGTAAGACAAACACAGATTTAATCCAAGGTAATGCAAAAAGGAAATAATAAACATCAGAGCACACATTAATGAAATAAAAATCAGAAAAAACAATAGAAAAAAAATAAACCTAAAAACTTGTTCTTTGTGAAAAATTCAGTAAACTTGCTGGACATTTAGCTAGAGTTCTCAGATACGAAGAGAAACAAGACATTTTATCAACCTCAGGAATGAGAAAAGTAGTTCACTAAGGAGTCTACAAATGTTAAAAGGATAATAAGATGATGTTATGAGAAACTTTGTACCAAAAATTTCAGCAAGTTCAATAAAATGGAGAAATTCCTTGAACAACAAAAACCACCAAAAATCAAGTTGAAAGAGATTAGCCTAAATCTTTTAAATAAATAATCCTATATCTTTGAAATAAATCGAATTTGGGTTTAAAAACCTTCCAAAAATTTTTTCCATACAAGATGGCTTCACTTACATATTCTCCCAAATATTTAAGGAAGATATAGTACCAATTCTACACAAATTCATTTAGAAATTCCAAGAAGAGAGAATGCTTCCCCATTTATTCTATGAGGCCAGCATTAACCTGATATTAAAGCCAGACAAAATAATCACAATAAAGTAAATTTACAGATGCATATTCCTCCTCCTGGCAAGCATGCAAAAACTCTCATTGAAATATAAGTCAAATGCAACTATATAGAAGCAGGATCGTACTACATTATGATGAAGTGGAGTTTATCTGAGTAATGCATTGCTGACTGATTTGACTTTCAAAAATCAATCCATGTAATTCAGCATTACACGTTAATAAACTATAAAAGGAAAACCATATGATCATCTTAATAGACACACACACACATGCACACAAACAAGCACACACAAAAGCACCTGGCAAAGTTCAACATTCATTCTTAATTAAAAAAAATCTCAGCAAATAGAAATAGATGTTTGAATGCTCAAAGTCTGGTAAGGGTACCTAGGGAAAACCTACAGCTAATATCATACTTGGGTAAAAGACTGAGTGCTTTCTCCCTTACATCAGGAACAAGACAAGAATAATTGGTCTTACCACTTCTATTCTACAATATACTGGAGATTCTAGACATGGCAGTAAGTCTTGAAAAAAATTACTCAAATTACAAACAAAGAATTAAAATTGTCTTTTTCTTTTTCAGATGATATGATCATCCGTACAGAAAATTCCATGAAATCTAAAACAAAATTCCGAAACCTACTAAGTTAGTTGAGCAAGGCTAAAGATTACAATGCTAATATTAAAACAAACTAATCACATACTAGTGCCAAACAATCTGAAATTGAAGTTTTAAAAATATCATTTACAATAGCATAGAAAGTGCTTAAAAATAAATCTGACAAAAGAGTCCCAAAACCTGTACGCTGAAAACTATGAAATACTGTTGAAATAAATTAAAGATGACCTAAATAAATGGAGAAATGTTCATTGACTTTAAGACTCAATACTGTTAAGATTCCAGTTTTTCCCAACTTTACTTGAAGATTCAACACAATCTAAAGCAAAATACCAGCAGGGCTTCTGGAGACATTGACAAGTGGATTGCAAAAATCACATGGAAATGTAAAAGACCTAGATAGAAAAAGTATCACTGTAAAAGAACAAACTTGAGGCCAAATGCTCCCTAATATAATAATATAATGTGGTAACAATCAAGATAGAATGGTATTGGCATAAAAATTGAAAAACTAGGTCAGTGGAACAGGATAGAGAGGTCAGAAATTGATCCACAACATATGGACAGCTTATTTTTGAGTGTACAATTAAGTGAAGAATGTTTAATCTAGTCAACAAATGGCACTGGAACAATTGAATTATTTTGTGCATATTAATATACGCACAAAAATTGAACTTTAATCTTTACCTTGTAAAGTACATGGAAATTAAATCCAAATGAATAATAGACCTAAATACAAAATATAAAACTATGGACTTCTAGAAGAAAATCTTTTTGACATCTATTCAGGCAAATACTTTTTATATATAAAAGCAACAGCATGACACCCAAAGGGGAAAAAAACAAAACTTACCAATTGGCTGTCATCAAAAGTAAAAAACTTTCCCTCTTTAACAGACAGTGCTAAGACAATAAAAGAACAGACTCAGATAAAATATGTGCCTAATATATGTAACTGATAAAGGATTTTTATTCAGAATATATAAATAACTCTTTAAAGTCAGCATGAGAAAACAAACAACCCAATTAAAATGGGCAAAGATTTGAACACTTTACCAAAGAAGATAACTGATGGAAAATATGCATATGAAAAGATTCTCAACATAATTAGTCATTAAAGAAATGTAAAATAAAGCAATAGTAGATTTTAGTGTACACTTAGGAGAATGGCTAAAATTAAAAAGACTGACTATACCAAATATCACTAAGGATTTGGAGGAACTGGAACTCTGCTACTAGTAAGAATGTAAAATGGCACATGTAGCAGTTTCTTAAAAAGTTAAACATACACATACGATATTATCTAGTCATTCCATTCCTATTTATTTACTCAAGGTGGGAGGAAAGATGTCCATACAAAGATTGGTACACAAATGTTCACAGCAGCTTTACTTGTAATAGCTCCAAACTAAAAACACTCAGAATGCCTATGGAGAGAGGGCTGTGTAAACAAAGTATATCCATACATGGAATACTACTTAGGGATAAAGAGAAATGAACTACTGACAGACACAACAGTGTGGTTGGATCTCAAAATATTTCTGCTGAATGAAAAATAGGCCAGGCAAAAAAGAATGTGTATTTTTTGATTATTTAAAACTTTAGAAAATTTAAACTAATTTCTAATAATGGAAAACAGATCAGTGGTTTCCTGGACAGTGATGTGGGAGATGTTTAGAGACATGAGGAAACTTTTAGGAATGATAGATATGCTCAGTATCTTAATTATAATGATGGTTTCACAGGTGTATGCATTTGTCAAAACCTATCAAATCGTACATTTAAATATGTGGTTTATTTTATTGTCAGTTATACCTCAATAAATCTGTTACAAAACAACAATGGTGAACATAATTCCTTCTAGAATGCTTAATGAATATTTAAATATGAATTGCCAATTTCCATGCACTTCCCTTCTATAGATTTGCTGATAATCTCGCATGTTGTAGAGCCCTATAATGCACATGACAATTATGCGAGAAATTTAAATTTGCCTGCCTAAAGAAATTATACTTAGATAAATTTTGAAACACAGAGATCATTACACTTCTAGAGTTTAGTCCCACTTATTCATGCATGAGATGTTTATACTGTGATGTTAACATATTGTGTTCATTTTGATCTATGTTCCTTGAAGACAGAAGAGATCCCTTTGCTCAGAATAGAGATAACCCAAATTTGATTGGGAGCCAAATGGTATTGTGTGACCTAATTAAGTGGTGGGTATTTCATGAGCCTAGTCTTTCACATCTGGCTGTTATTAGATAGCCCTACTTGGCTACCCAACAAAGCAGCATTTGATCTAAGGGCCAACTCTGCCCCACAAATTGCTAATGTCTCTCACACTGACTAAATCCACAGGGAGAGGTCAGGCCCAAGAAACCAGGAAACAAAGTAGTAGATATCACTGCAGAGGGACTTCTATTTCTATTTCTGTTTGGTTTTTAAGTGCATTTTGCCTTGACTAACTTCAAATATTGATTGTTAGAAAGTGGACTGGAAATGCAATGATTGACTGATCGCAATGTATTACATACAATGAATTTTGAATACCACAGAACTAATTGAATAAATGAACGGAAATATTAATATTGAATTAATAGGAATGATCAGAGTGAATTAAGCACAGCGGGCCAAATTCTGCCCCTGGATATGCACGCGCAATTTCCATTGACTTCACTGGGGGTTTTGTTGTGTGTATCCAAGGGCAGAATCCAGCTTAATGAATTTTTTAATTGTTTTTAAATGGTGAATGAATTGGTTAAAGTGCAAAGCATCAGAGACGATTCCGTACATATTGCATATATTCCTGCGCTTTTTTCCCCCGTATGCTTGAAATCATATCTATGATCCACCACAAAAATCAGATTTTAAATTGCAGAAAATAATATAAGAAATAAAATCATTGCTGTTACATTTTCTTTGTAAAAGGTTAGCACATACACATTATTGCGGGCTTCTATTTCTTTATATTAACATTATAATACTTTCATTTATTAATGCACCACTAAAAGAAATCTGAAACCTTAGTGACTAGGAATTCATCCATGTCTTCCCAAGTGTCCCACATGTGAACTCCAATAGACAACGTGCTTCCTCTGCCATAATGCTTCTCACCTTATTTGAGTTAGAAAATCTTTTGCCAATGATTATCAATGCCTACACTTACTATTTTATCTTGAGAAATTGTCGTATCAGTTTAGTTTCTAACATTTAAATACAAAATTTACTACTAAAATCCTTCTACATTAAGAATCCATGATAGAATCTAATATATATTTGATCCCTTAATAGATTCAGTCATTTAAATAGACCAATTCTAGTTTACATCATCACACCCACTGGCCTGAGGCAAAGAAAGTCAATGCTTTAGACTGGAAATTTATAATAATTCATTACAAGACACTTTCCTTAAAATATCTCCCAGGTAATGAAAAATAATCTTCTGTGAGATAAGCACTAAACATGCATAGGGGAAGTATGTGTGTGTGTGTGTGTATGTGTACACATTTCGGGGATACGGATTAGAAGAGCTCACCTATGTAAGAAAAATAAAACAAAACAAAAACCAGAATTTTACACATTCCTTGAGTGAAAGTATAGTGTAAAGTTAAATTCAACACATTCTTTTTGTTTTATTTTTATTTTTTTAATTAATAGGCTTTATTTTTTAGAGCAGCTTTAGGATCACAGCAAAATTTAATGGAAAGTTCAGAGAATTCCTTCATAAACACTCCCATCATAAACATTCATAGTCAATGTGGTACATTTGTTACCACTAATGAACCAACATTGACATGTTGTTATTAATTTGTGTAGTTTACATTAGAGTTTACAATTTTATTATACTTTCTATGCGTATTTACAAATGTACACTGGCATGTATCTAGCATTGCAGTATATACAGAATAGTTATTCTTCCCTAAAAATCCTCTGTGCTTCAACTATTCATCCTCCCTCACCCCCACAAATCTCTGACAATATGATCTTTTTTTTTTACTGTCTCCATAGTTTTGCCTTTCCTAGAATGTCATATAGTTGGAATTATACAGTGTATAACCTTTTCAGACTGGCTTCTCTCACTTAGCAATATACATTTAAGGTTCCTCCATCTCTTTTCATGGCTTGACAGCTCATTTCTTTTTAGCACTAAATAATATTTCATTGTCTGAATGTACCAAGTTTATCTAGTTACCTACTAAAGGATTTCTTGGTTACTTCCAAATTTCGGCAATTATAAAGAAATCTGCTATTAAAAATCCATGTGAAGGTTTTGACTGGACACAACTTTTTAACTTATTTGGGTAAATAATAAAGAAGATAATTGATGGATGACACAGAGGAAATATGTTTAACATTGTAAGAAACTGCCAAACTGCCTTTCAAAGTGGTTGTACCATTTAGCATTCCCACCAAAAATAAATGAGAGTTCCCGTTGCTTCACATCCTTTCCAGCATTCCACATTGTCAGTAGACTAGATTCTAGCCATATTAATAGGTGTGTAGCAGTATCTCATTGTTATTTTAATATGCAGTTCCCTAAAGGTGGCTGATTTAGGGGCATCTTTTCATATGTTTATTTGCCATCTGCACATCATCACCGGTAAAGTGTCTGTTCAGATCTTTTGTTCATTTTTTGAATTTTTTATTTCCTTATTGAGTTTTGAAAGTTTTTGTGTATATTTTGAGTAACAGTATTTTATCAGATATATCTTTTGTAAATATTTTCTTCTAGTCTGTGGCTTCTCCTCTTGCTCTCTTGATAGTGGGTTTCACAGAACAGAAGTTTTCCATTTTAATGAAGTCCAATTTATCAATCCTTTCTATCACAGATTGTGCCTGTGGTACTTAGTCTAAAATGTGAATATCAAACATAACTAGATTTTTCTCCTTTGTTATCTTCTAGGAGTTTCACAGTTTTGTGTTTTACATTTAGCTGTGTGATCCATTTAGAGTTAATTTTGGTAAAGGATGTAAGGTTGATGTCTAGATGATGATGATGTGGATGATAATGGTGGTTGTACTAGTTTTGCATATGAATGTCTAATTGTTCCAACACTGTTTATTGAAAAGACTATTCTCTCTCCATTGAACTGCCTTCGCTCCCTTGTCAAATGTCAATTGACTATATTTGTGTGGTTTATTCCTCTGATCTCTGTCCTGTTCCATTGATCTATTCATCTATTCTTTTGCCAGCACCACATTTTTTTCTAATTACTGTAGCTGCAGAGTAAGTCTTGAAGCCAGATAGTATGAGTCCTCCAACTTTGTTCTTATCCTTCAATATTGTGTTGGCTATTTGGGATCTTTGCCTCCACATAACTTCCAAACTACTTTGTCAGATAACTTTCTTTTTTAGAGGACTGTTAAAATATTCTCTTTGTCTTCTTTGTTGGCTAAGAAATAATGTGTACAAATAATAGAACTCGCCTTTGTAGAAAATCATTGTAAAGTGGAACCATGTAGAGAGACAGAATTACTACAAGTTGATTTATTGGCAAGGATAATTCTTACGTTTTTTCCATAATAAAACTTTTGCTGTTAATATTAATTACCTATACTAGTGATTCTTATAATTTGTAAAATTTGAGCATTTCAGGAATAAAATACTTGGACTCTATTCTACAAGAGGGTACAGTCTAAGGAAGGGATTTTGTGACAAACATGAAAAGTATTTAAAATTACTATTATTTAAAATAATCAATTTCTGAGATACCAAGTTTTTTTAAGTGGTTTAATGAAATACTCCATTTCTCTCAGCCTTGTTCTCCAGCACATATTCAGTGGTTAGATCTACTTTACCTCCTGAACAAAGGTGTTCTGAGGGTCTTAAATGAGAAAGAATAATGTAACTGAAATTACATTAAAAGCTGTAAAATACATAGAGGAGGAAATCCTTTCAATATTCAGTATCAATATCATAAAAATAGTCTCATTAAAACTATACTGGTGATGGTTAAATTATAGAAATTTAATTTTGGAGTGTTTGTTTTTGTTTTATTGCTTTGTATTTATTTATTTTGCATTTTAAATTTGCTTTATAAGAAACATTAAACAGTTCCACTAAAATTTAAATTTTCATAGGCTGGAGATATCTTTGAGTGCTACCTTAAAGCAACAAAAATATTGCTAGTGGGTCACTTGATAGTAACTGTAGAAACAAACTATAGACCATGGAGAAATATTAACTTACATCAACCTTGCATTATGACCCTGTCTAATTTTGAAAATGTATCATTAGCTCACAAAGGGTTTCATCTGCAATTATTCATTCCAATAAAATATCACACTTGATTGGACAATACAAATGGTGATGGTGGTGATGGGAGTCAATTTCATACATAGTAGTTTAGAGTTCCTTAAACAGTTTGTAAGCAATGAAACCCAAAAGGAAACTGCTGCAAACAAGTCTATAAATAACCTGTAACAAAAGATACATAAATAATCCTGAAAACTTGAGAATAAAGGCACTCTGTGTCTTACCCACTACACTTCACCCTCACTACTCAAGGTGTGGTGTGGGGACCCACAGAGTTAACATCATTACATCTCAAGTCTATCCCAGACCACTTGCTTCACAGTATTCATATAAAAATAAAAATAAAAATAAAAATAAAAATAAAAACCAGGTGATAGCTGCAAACATTTAATTGAAAAGTTCTGCTTTATAGTCTTAGTAATAATGCTTAAAAATAAATTATCTGGAGTTAGATGAACACTACCATAAATTGTTTGTGTACGCTTGGATATATTATTCAATCTGCCTGTATTCAGTCTCCTTGCCTGTCATGTGTGCATGATACCTACTTCCACAGTTCTTTTGAGGCTAGAATACGTATCATGTATGAAGTACATCCATTCTTACATTCATGCAATTGTTCACAAACTACCTCAAGTAATAAGCTTTACGGGGTACTGCTAAACAACACATTTCTCATTTCCTCTGCCTATAGGATAATAACTTTTGTCACAAGGATAACAGACAAAAAAAAAGTAACACAGAAAATGCACATTAGCATTTAATAGATACACTTTACTTTTACCCTAGGAATTTCAGGATATCCTTAATATGCAAAACCTTTGTCATCCCCAGGCTCTCTCAATCTGTTCCCAACCATGCATGTGCTAAGCTGGAATACACGTATGCCTGGACTCAGCCTTCATGTTTCCCAGTATGTGTCACTACTTAGGATTGATCAGAAATTCCGTCTCAGATGGGTCTGAGATAGTTGAGTGTCTTCTCTGCCAGTGCCAATCCCTGATTGTAGACATTTCCCTTCCCACCTTCAAAGACAAAATGAGCTTTCCACAATAGCAATCACCCAAGCCTTGCTGAACTTCCCCACTGTCTGTGTAGAAAGGGAAATCATTTTACCTTATCAGTCCCTGTCTTATTTCTCTTCTCCCCGGCCATTCATTCATCCCAAGAGATTATCTTCTCAATATCCTCTATAAGTCTGTCTGATCACCCTGTGTTAACAGATCTGTGTTGACAGCCCTCTTGCGTGATTATCATGCCTATCTTGATTCTGACCCATCACCGTCCCTTAATATGTGATGTTTTCTTTTTTCAATCCAGGCTGCTATTTGAGGTATCTCAGAATAATACTATCACTATAAATATAAGTTAGGTGTTTTTATCATTAGTTGTTTATCACAATCTTGTTACTGAGACAGACTTGGCATATTTAAACATACATGCTAATTACTAGCACATGATCATTAGAACTTTTGGACTGAAAAATCTCCATTTATCTACCCTCTCTAGGCCTTGTTCTGGAATTTGAATAAAATACCCTTTACACTACAGCTTGGTTTTTATGCATTTATTATTATTAGGAGTACAGGGACATTCGCTGCACATCATTCAAAAATTGTTTCTGCCTAAAATAGTAAATCATGAGTTTATTCCCATTCAACTTGTCCTAAATTGGCTATTGACATGGTGATCAAATAAGGACTTTTGAAAGCACAAGTGGATGGTGTTAATAATCACCTAGGGATAGTAAGCGTCAGCAGAAATACCTCAGCAACCCTGCATGTGTGAGCACCGTAAGTATTTGTTACTTCACCACTGGAATACTTATGGGCCATCCTGGATGCATAGTTATTCCAGTAATGGAAGAGTCCTTTATCCAGGCAAAAGTGTACTGCAGGATACAGCCTGAAGAACTGTCTCAGGACACATGCAACTAAAAGCCTGAGTGTGAGACTATGGAGACGAGAACCCATTCTAAAGGAAGAGCCTGGAAACAATGGAGGTGGATGAAGGCCTGGGAGATTTGATAGGAGAGAAATGTTGACAAGGTTAGTAATAGGTGTTGCCAAGAGCAATTGATGAGAGGAAGATTACTGCAGTACTCAGAAGGTATGAGTAACTTTGGGAAGAATCAGACAGAGGGATTTTAAGAGTGTCCATCTACACAGACAATTGCCATCTTTCTATCAATTCCTAATTTGCTTTCCTTTTGATTTTGATTAGTAAGAAAAGCTATGTGTTTTTCTTATAGCTAATTAATAACCTGTATTATGAGTTATAAATAGATTTCTGACAATCAAAAGGCATAATATCAAGGAGAACTTTAGAATGTGAAGGAACTGGGATTACCTATTTAATATGTATAATAGTGTATATCATATGTGCATATATACTTCCTGACAGTGATGGTTAGAAGTGAGCTTTGAATGGACACAATTTGATATTCAACAGTGAAGAGAAACTGGGTCTGATAGGTGATATTATTGAATCCTCTTTTGGAAGTAAATATAATGTGTTAAAAAGTACTGACATAAGCTACTTTTAAAAGTGATGTTACATATTTTGTAGATGCCCTAGTAGGATTCCTTATGTGCCTGTGTTTTGGACTGAATTGGAGATGAGCCGATAGATAAACGGGACGGCTGAGTAGGGAACACCTTTTGTGGTTGCCTGCAGTTTTTTCGAGCTGACAAAGCCCTTAAGGAGGGTATTTAAAGTTAGGTAAGAAATATTTAACTTTAAAGTTTAGTTAAGAGGGAAAGAAAGAATTTATTTTGCCTGTTTAAAAGTGCACACTCTAGTGTTTTGGGGCACCAAGCATGCAGAAAGCAAATGTAAGTGTTTTGTGAATTTGGCCCTTGGGTTTTTCATCAAACATAAGCATTGCAACCAGATCAGAAATTTCAACAATGTGGCATCTCTACGACTTTCTCTGTGAAATCTAATGCTCTGTCTCGTAGACATAATATAAAACACTCCATAGGTCTGCATTATGTAACCTCCAACCATATAATTCCATACTTGGCTCAAAATCTGAAATTTTCCCTGGAAAAATATAAAGAAGTAATAGTATTAAATTTGAAGTCACTCACATTAAAATATATGAGGACTTTACCTTTCAAAAGCTGAATACTTTTGACTATCTGCTTTAAATAATGACTAATCTGGACCAGCTTAATACAGTTTTTGATAATGTTTCACTTCATATTCAATTTTGGAAGTCTCTGGTTTTGCATATTCTTTGAATTTTGTTCTTTTGATATTAAATAAAATTTAGAAAAATGAATTTACCCAACTTAGCAAGGCAAATATTGATTTTGTTAGAAAATCGATGCCATTTGTCAGGCTTTCTCACATTAAATATGCTAGAGCATGCATGGTTTTATTAACCTACCACAAAAACCATTCTTTATATAATCAAACCCTTTTCTGAATTTTGAATTCTCTCAAGGATTCAGAAAAATGTATAATATAAAGAATTAATAAAAATGTCTCTAATTTTGAAATTTAACTTCCTCTTGGAATAGAATAATGGTAGTGGTGATTATCTATATGTATACCAAAATTATTAGCTCTTTGGAGACAAAGATTTTGTAGGAAACTCTTCCTATTTAAATGGGAGAAAAAGATCTCTTTCTGAAAGTTCATGAACTTTAAAAACCTTGGCTCCATCTTGATTTTAAAATAAAATAAATTTAAATATGTTATGATACTAGTGAGAATTACTTTATTCAACCTGGTTGTCCCTTAAGAGTTGTATGCTCAGTCAGACGTTGTCATTAGAGGCAACTGTGAAGTTATTTTATGAGTCGGTAATGTTAATCCTAGTTTAGCAGAAATAGCACTTGAGATCAGAGGTCTAAAGAGATCTCCAGAAGTCTCAACTGGCCTAGACTATCTTCTCTAGCAGGAGGAAACATTTCTTACCAAAGCATGAACTATTTTTAGAGGAATGAAAACCTAAGGTCTTGAATCAAACAAACAAACAAAGAAACAAATAAGAATAATATCAGCAAAATCGACTGTTTGCTCCCTGGTAACTTTTCATTAAGATCCTTCAAAGTGTCATCCTTACTTTTTCTCCCATCCCCTATGCGCTTTTATAATTCTTACAACATTTTACATTGTAAGGTTAATATATACAGCAGCATATTTTAAAATGAATAGATATTTCACCAATGAGAAAATATACTTCTACATTCTTTAAGAAAAAAACATTTTGGTAATGGATATTTTAGTCAGGAAGTACTTTAACATTTCCAGGCATTAAATGTGTTAATTTATTAGTACCCCAAAGGCAAATATTCTACCATAGGCATGTTAATTCACTGGCTTAACTGGTTTAGACTTCGCAGTTATCTGGACTTGAGTTAGAATTCCAGCTTTATCACATAGGATTTCTGAGACCATGGCAGTAAGTCCTTAATTTAAAGGGATGGTCAGGAACAAATGCCAAGATGATAAAGAGTTGAGGACTTAATAGGTGAGAAAGTTGACAAGGATGGCCATGGATGTTGTTAGGAGTAACTGATGAGAGGAAAGTTAATGTATTACTTACAAGGTGTGAGTGTAAGTTACTTATTCCCTCTAAATCTTATTGCCTATCTACAAAATAGGAACAGTAATACTAAACTTACAGAGTACATAAAGTTCTAAAAAGCTCAATGCTTAGACAGAAACCCTCAATAAAGAAGCTTTCTTCCTCCTCTTTCTTCCTCATCATTTTGTGTTTGTATATATAAATACATATGTTTTTAATTTTGGTATTTTATTTTTATATATTTAATTTATTACAGAAAACCCAAAAAGGATCATTAGTTTTTTCCCAACTTTGTATATTATCAACAATATAGTGTTTAAATGATTTGCAATATTCTTAAATATGACTATTTTGTCCTGAATCAAACATTTATCTAGGGTCTTCAGACCAATTTTATAACAACACTTCACAAATATAACCCATGACCATAGAGAGGAGCAAGTTTGGTGGGCCTAATATTTAGAACCCAGTATCAGTGGGGTCAAGGTCATGGACAACACAGTACCAATGGGATCAAGGTCACAGATTTTCCCATTGCACTTCATGTAGAAAACAACTTTCTCTAAAATGGCACACTTCACTCTCTGGTGGAGACAGTGTGTGTAACTTAGCAGGAAAGAGTATATAGTTTGTATATGTTCATCACTGTCTCTGATATAGCAATTCTTAAGGGCTTACTCAATCAAGAGGAAACCCATAAGAGTCAACATGGACCATAAAGCCATAAAACGTTACTCTCCATTTATCTTCTATTTCTTTAAAAAAAAAATTAAGAGGATAATTTTAGATTTACAGAAAAGTTGCAAAGTTTGTGTCCCATGTACCCCACACCCAGTTTCCCATATTGTTAACATCTTACATTACTATGGTACATTCATCTAAGTTTATGAGCCAACACTGGTACATTACTGTTAACCAAAAACCATACTTTCTTTGGAAATCACTAGTTTTCCCGTCATTTTTCTGTTTCAAGATTCCGTAGAAAATATTACATTACATGTAGTCCTCATACCTCCATAATCTCCTTTGGCCTGTGAGTATCACAGACTTCCCTTGTTTTTGATGGCTTTGACAAATCTTGAGGAGTATTGATCAGATAATTTGTAGATTATCTCTTAGCTGAACTTTTCTCCTAGTATTTTTCTCATGGTTAGACTAGGGTTATCAGTGTGGGGGGAGGTCTTCTGTTTGCTTTTATGTGCTGATTGTATTTTGTCTGGCTGAGAGTTCAAAAACAGCTTTTCTATCTGAGGCAATGTTTGGGATCATCCTGCTTTATTTAGCTCTCCTTGTTCAGTCTTAGTGATTGAGATGAAAGCTATTCTGATAACTACCGGAGGAGGAGATGAAATAATGCTAGCAAATAACCATGAGAAACAGAAGAAAATATTTTAGCCTATTTCTCTGAATATGTAAAATCCCCCCAAGTATATTTTCCTGAATCGTCTTTCACACCAAAGACAACGACTCACCACATATTATTCTTCAGTCTTATGTTTCTTTCATTTTGTATACAAAAAGGTCAGTCTGAAAATATACATCATGAAAACATCCTCCTTTCCCATGCAAGTGCTTGAAGTTTGCTCTTCCAGCATTATTTGTTTAATAGAAATATTTTCCATACCACCTGGTTCTGGCAGAAAGTCAAAATTTGCATTTATATGAGGTAGTTTATCAAATATAACATACAGAAGTCTGTTAAGTACACATTGCATTTTGTTTGTGAGAAAATCTGTTTGTATTTAATGTAGTTTTTAAATTAACCTTAATGAAAGCTTCTGAAAATTGTTGTTCTAAGCATTTGAAATATGCAACAAGAACGGGTGGAAGACATAAACATGTTTTCCATTATATGTTATCAGATAGCCCAAAATTACTACAAAGAAGAGTGTGGGACTATGTTAAATTAGAAAGATAAGCAAGCATTTAGTTAAAAGCAAAGGTCTTTAGAAGAGGAAAGCATCTAACACAGTTAACCCCAAACTTCTCATAATAATCTTTAGTCAGAGGTATTTTAGCATTTTTCAGTTAGAACATTACCTACTATATGCCGAAACTAAGATTATTTGCACCAAAATTTAACATTTAATTTCTCTTAATCTAAGATTTGCCAAATAGTCAGACTCACCCAAGGTTTCTGCAGTGCTAAAAAAGGTAATTGGAACATGAATCTGTCTGGCTGTGTCTCTTAAAAAATAGTCCATTCTCTTCTCATTTTTCTACAGTCTTTTCATTCCTTACAATATTGTCCTTAATATCTTTTTACATTTAAACATATCCCAGTGATTTTCACATAGAGGGCTCCCCAATAGTGAATACAGGATTAATACTTATTTCTAGTAGACGTGTTTTTATCAGTTGTGGAAAACTCAAGTGTCTTTAGGTCTTAGGATACTTGAATTTCTACTTGTTCCCCTGCTATCTTTGCTATGGAAAAGGAAATGCTTAGTATTTTCAGATGGTGAATTTTTTTCAATTAAAGATAGATATCCAGATATTTTATAAAATCACATGACTTTTAAATGCTAAAAACTACCTTTAAAATATGTTATATATTGTGTAAGTCAAACAAAAAATGGCTGGTGCTAGTTTGCAACCTGTGTTATAAAGTACAGTAAGCAAAAAATGTTAATGATCTCCTAATTCAAGCAAAAGCTGGAAAAATGACTTTTTCCTTAGCAAACATTCTATTCCTTTGCATGGAAAGCCATGGGATATTTAGAAATAAATCAGATGTTATTCAGTGATTTGCTCTTCAATGTTTATAGCATTTGACAAAGTCTGGGTTATGGTCCTTAATCATAGAACTTGCTACACCTTTGATCACAAATTTCTTTGAAGCCACTGCAGTGTTATTCTGACAGTTTTCTAAAAATCTTACAACAAAGTTTTTATGCAATAAATTTTTTGACTAAACTATTTAACCAATTTCCTAAGCTTTTTACCTCCTAAATTAAAGTTATTTATTCATAATTTTTATCATACGGAAGCCTGATCTAAAATAGTTAATTAGCTAAAACTATACACAGAGGGTTTTATCCATCATATATTCCTCTTTGATTTGCCATTTTTACAAAGCACATTTTGCTCTAAACCATCATATGTAGCAGTGACCTCTTGGGATTAGTGTCCAGGTGGCTTTGGTAGGGATGGAGAGACATATGTGGAGCTGTGAATTTCTATGCTAAGATCTGTCAAAAAAAAAAAAAAAAAAAAAAAAAAGCAGTGCACACCTCACTCTTTCCTTAGAGTCACAAAGGTGGAAAAACTTTCTAAAATTTTATTTCCCCCTGTCTTCCCCAGGCCCTTCTGACAAGCTAGAAAGAGATTGATAAAACTAGATATGAGCCATATGCCTCTTTCTTCCTCAACCTCAGCTGAACACAATCCTATGAGGACTAAGCTTTGAGTTCTTTGCTATCTTTACTACATCCCTAAATGCTTCCAATGTAGCAAAATCAACATCTTTAATGTAGGAATGATTTTATATACTGATTATCATACTTTCCACAATGCATTTGAAGTGTGATTTAACATGTTTGAGGGAAAGCTTAAAGGATAATAGAGTTGTTTAGCAGGGTTTTAGGAGTTAGATATTTTTAAGTGTAAATAATATTTCTTTGTAAGTCTTTTCACCCTAAATCACATATAGCAGGAATTCAATCTCAAGATACAATGTAGGACTGCCCCAACACCCTGGCAGGTCTGCGAAAAAAATGATACCTTTGTACACATGCAAATGTGGTTTTTATCTGTTAAAATTTGTAAGATGGCATATGGAACAATGTTCGTGTATTATTACAGAACTTAAAGTATGGCAAAAACTCATGTAAATAATCCTCAGAAACTCCAGCACAGTTTTTAGACTGATCTCAGGGGTAGAAAATGCTTGTTCTGTATATTTATGACTTTTTAAAAAATAGCCATATTTAGTAAATAAAATGAATAAACTTAAACTGGGCCATATACTGGGTTACAACATAAATGATTAAAATCTAATTTCTCCATATTACAAACATCCAGTACGTGCCATTATTATAATATGCAAAGAAAACAAAATGGCAATCTTACCATAAAAAAATGTATAGGGTCACAATTTTGAAGAAGACATATTAATTTAAGGTGTATGCTTTTGAGACAGGAAGGGGGCAGGGCACAGCCATTCAAGGAATGCTACAGCAATTAACATCAAAATGGTGAAAGATTCAACCCCCAGTAGGCCTTGAGGCTCACGATGGTGGGAGATTTAACTTCTAGTAGAACTTGAGCTTCATTATATGCTTATTGTAATATATTAGCATGGTGAATAACATGCCCACAGGCGCCATGGCAGTCCCAAGGCTAGCCACAAAAGGTCAAAGAGTGGTAAATGGCCAACTTCCTGGGAATCCCAGCCCTTACCCCAGGCTAGACAGACTAGTCCTTCCACTTATTTGCATATGAAGCTACCAAAGCCCATAAAAATGGGCAACACTGCCCCTCAGGGCCTCTCTCTCTCTCTCAGTTCGGACGGAGATGGCCCACACTCTGTCTATGGAGAGTGTACCTGCTTTTACTCTAATCTGAGCACCCAACCCCCTCAAATTGTGGCCTTTCTCTTGCCTTTCAACGTATCTCTCTAAATAAATCTACCTTTACTCAACTGTGGCTCGCGCTTGAATTCCTTCCTGCACAAAACCAAGGACCCACACTTGGTGGGGCACACCCCAGGGGCTCAAACGAAGCCTGCGACACGGCCCTCCTCACGCCCCATATCCGTTTTTCCTGCATCACTTTGACACACCTGGATTAATATAATTAATTTGTTGTATTCTTTTTAGTCATTCTACAATAATGTATAAAATGTTACGAATACTAAAATTATGAAACCAATATATACTTATATTCTACAATAATGTATAAAATGTTACGAATACTAAAATTATGAAACCAATATATTAATATATGGCTATTTTCCGGATTGATTAGTAGCAACTTGGCCAGTAAAGAATTTTACAAATTGAAATGTATTTTAAAGTCTGATAAAGTTTAAAGTCAGATAAAATTGAGTTTCTTATTAATCTTATCAGTATTTAAGCTTTGTGGTCTATGAACCAACTACATGTGCATCAGCTAATAATACTTACTAAAACATAAACCCTGGGGCACCTGGCTGGAATTCACATTCTTGTCATCACCAGGTGTCTTTCTTGCATGGAAAGAATTAAGAACTACTGGCTTACAAATCAAGAAATCATTATGATGAGCTCATTACCTCTCCAATGGGTGTCAGAATTCCTTCACAGCAAGGTGGAAATATCATCATTAGCTTGTTTGTTGCACTGAGATGTTCCTCTTTGTTAACTATTATATTAGAGCCACTAGATTTTCTCTAAAAAATTCATTTGATACATTTCTATTACCTGTGAAGTACCTACTTAAACATCAGTTATGAATTTTTTTAACGTCTGTTTACCTGTAACATCTCTTTCATACCCATATCTTTCCAAAAAGAAAGATACAGGTGGCTTGATATAGCAAAAGTGATTGCAAAATTACAAATCTGGCAGTTGATTCCTTCTCTCTGAATGCTTAAGAAAAAAAATATATATTGTGCTTTTTCAGCTTTCTGGTTTTTGATCTGTGTTTTTTATATCTAGTTTGATGGGAGACTTAAAGAATGTCTCTAACCTGCACATCATTCTGGTTACAACAAAGATAAAACCAGTAATTTTCCACTTCAGATATGTTCTTAAAGTGTATTTTAGCTTCATACAAAAAAAATCTTTTATAAAATGGAGTTAATATTTCCACACTTGACCTTTTCTCGTTATAAAGGGAAATGCAAATAATTTAATAACATTATTTGCTTATACCCCTGAAGGTTCAAATAACTAGTTATTATATAGGAACAGCTAGGTCTATTCTGCTTCAGAAGAAACATACTCTGTTAGTGTACAATGGCTAATATCAGATCACTAATAGATTTAACCTTGTAAGTTCATAGATATTTAAAAGTGTTACGGTTTGAAGGTCAACTTGTCTGTCTTTCTGTAAAAGAAAGGCAAAGAAATGAATAAAAATTAGAAAGAATTAATTCTTCAAAAAGTTTCTACAAATCAGAACCCTGCAGTTTCACACTGAGAACAAAAGAAGCATATTAAACACCAAAGTTTATCAAGACAAATTAGGTCCCAGTTTCAAATTTTCTTTAATCTTTTGCATCTGAATGGTTTTTTTGCCTCATGCTGTTTTCCCTAGTTAAATGTTAAAATGAATTCTAGCCAATACCATTGACTTCCTCCCTTAAAAATATTGAGACACATAATAAAAAATTAATTACTTCCCCTAATTTCCGTGTGATTCTTTAAAAAGATGTAAAATTCATTTAAAGTAAGTGGTGACTTTGTCTTTGAAGATCACGACAATTAACATGGATCAAAGCTTAGGTTCTGTAACGATGATAGCTTATTAGCATAATGAAATTAACTTAGAGACAAGAATCTTTAATAGGTACAACAAAAACGCTTTAATAATACTTGAAGAAAATTATGTATTTGCTAGAAGTACAACAGTTTCAGATTTTCTATCCAATTAATAAGTTGTTAATTAACTCCTTTTCCAAACAATGCACACTTTAAGTTAACATCTGCCTATTGGAATATTCTGTCTATTGTGCTTCATTTTTTTGGAAGGATATTGTGATTTTGCCAGTGGTACTTTCTATTTCTTTTATTATTAAGAAAATTCAAGTTTACCCTTCCATACTGTAGATTCAATGTTTCCATCATTAAAATAAAAGGTGGCTTAATTTCATACCTTGGGAAGGGAATGAAGGTAATATATGATTGCATCATGCCGTTAGTTCACACTTCATGTCTTCAGCCTTTCAAGGGCAACTATTTTTTGGACAGCTTTGGGGTTTCAACCCAAGAATAAAAAAAACTTATTTATTAAAAATACAAACAATTTTGGTCTCAGTGTACATGTTGGAAACCACTTGGATTTAAGGATAAGTAAAAGACTGCTTTATTTCCAGCATCAAGTCTTAAAAATTATGCTTTATCCAAGCGCTGTTAAAAAATGTACTTTGTCATTTATTTTGCCATTCATTCATTAAGCCAATTTGTTGAGCACTAATATTTGTTGAACGTGCCATGCACTATGAATCTCCCAATATTAAAAAGAAGAGAAATCGTGTTGTTATAGGTGTTTTTCATTATTACTGGTGTTTCAGTTAAATTGTTGATTTTCTCTTTGTCCACCTAGCAAAAGTGGGCAGTCTCTCCAGGTCCTCTTCCTCTGTTATAGCTGATTGTCACACTGTCTTCCTGACACAAGTGAGCATAATCCAAAAACAAAAGCCATACTCAACATATGATTTTTTTCATATTAAAATTTAAGGAGGAATTTCTTGCTATTATACCCTCATCTCCTACCTTTGAAAAAACCTCTCCTCTTCCACATCCATATAGAAAAATCTGTGTGTTTTTCAGCTTATATATATTGGTAGTCCTCATTCTAGGTATTTTTCTGCTCTGGCTCCAGAAATTTGTGAATAGCCTCTAATCCCAAAGTTATTATGCTGTTCCCAAACCATATCATCAGTTCTGATCCCCCTGGTAAATATCATGTCCCCTGGCTGCCTCTCTTACCACCTGGTCACTTGTGTGTCCTTGCCCACACAGCTGCACTGCAAGCTATCAGACATGGACCAAACCAGGAAATCTAGAAAAAGGGCTCATTGCAGACATGCAGAGAGAAATACCAAGAGACGGGGAATCTTATGAAGGTCAATGATACAATGGAGACATAACTTTGAGACACCTTCAACTCTAGCCCTCAGAATGGATTAAATTATGTATTGAGTAAACTTAAACAAAATAGCTTATGGAACCCTTTTTTTTTCTTTATCAGCTGATAGCTCTCACTCCCTACCTGAGCCCTAAGACTATGTTGTACCTTTATTTTGAACTTACCAAATTCTGTCTAGTGTGTATGGCTATTTTTGGAGGTGTATCACACTACTCAACTATTCTTGGGGCCTATTAAAAACAAAACAAAACAAAAAAAGGAAAGTGCGCTGAGTCCTAAACTATAATAAAATGAAATGATATTTGGAGAAATACCATGACTTCTCCGTCCTTTTTGTCCTCCGGTCTCCCACCAGTAACTATAATTGGCTACACTTTTCTGGAATTCCAGTGGACAAAGGAGCCTGGGAAATGTAGTATGCAAGGATCAGCTGTTTTGTTCATAGAGCAGAGCATGAGAAAGGCATAAAATGGATATGAGAATGACTTAGCAAAATGTCATAAATGATAACTTCTTATTAACCACAGATAGTAGATACAAGAAAACATTACTGAAATAGAATCTTCACTCATTTTCTTACCAGCCCTGTGGTATTCTAAAGCCCACCACCACTCAGCTCGAGTCTGGGGATATTTTCTGAAATGCGTATCGGATCGTATCAGCCCTCCCAGTGTAACATCCTTCAATTAATTCTGATGCTTTATGACATACATCTTAGTTTATATAGTTTATCACACAGAAACATTGTGCATTATGCACCTTTCACCTCTAGCACCTTCTTCTCACCACCAAAATATACCCCCGGCCCAACCTAAACTGTTCAAATTTTAGAATGCTTCAAGCTTTTGCAGACCACTATGTCTCACATGGGTTTTTCTGCTTGAAATGCTAGTAACCTCTCACCGCCCACCACCACCAGAGCCATCAACGTCTTTTTTTCATTAGAATAACTCTTATATCCTTTAAAACTTAATTTAATCTCCATATGCCTTGTATGACTAGGGGTCTCTTCATGTTCCTCTTGAGCTGTGAGTGTACCTCTTGATACATTTCATTGTAACAATTGTTTATATTTGATATCCAGGACCCCTGGCAGGATTTTAAGTACATCAAAGCTGAGGATTGTAACTTCCCAATTTTGAACTAATGCCTATCACATAGCAGGGAACAATAAAACATTGTGGAATCCTAAATGAATGAATGAGTAATCTCTTCTTTGACCACATTTGGTAACAGCATAGTCATTTTATACATCCTACTATGAAGATACTCAACAAAATGAAGGGAAATTTCATTTTGCCATCTATAATGTAAGTGGAAGTTGCTCCTCAAAGATATTTTTAAGCAGTAACTAAGATATCTCAGAATGGTCTCCTCAAAATGAAAATAGATTTAGTCCATTTCTTTCTCATCATGCATTCCTTTTTAACATAATCTGTTCCCTCTTTACGTAAATGTTGCTACTCTTCACTAAGGTTTTACACAGCTGTGTCCTGGATTTGAATTTCCCTTGATGACCCTGTTCTAATGTTGCTGTTCTTGTTTGTTTTCAGAATAATTTGTTTCACACTTAATTTGCATGTTTTTTCCCTAATTTCATGAGTTTGAACAAGAGTATAGTTTTCTGGCCTCATACGACAAGTCAGCAGGATAATGTACTGTACTTAAAAATTATGTTTTGTTTTGTTTTTCCCTAAACAAGTGCCAAAGATATTTGCCCTGGGTAACTCTCTTTTTTAAAATGTATATTACTCAACTAATAGCAAGGAAATTCCTAAGTAAGAAATTTGAATGAAAGAGAGAAAGAAGGAAAGAAGAAGGAAGGGAGGAAGAGTGGGGTGAGGGAGGAAGGGGGAGGTAGGGGAAGGCAAAGCAAATAATGTCTTTTCTCATTTATGTTTGTCATTTTTAACCATAAGGACCTTCATAGTAATACCTTTAAGTGTGTTAACACTAAACCTCAGAAATTAATTGAAATCAGGATCCTCCAGAGGGTAGATATAAAATACAGTGTCCAAAGGCAGATATAGTGAGAAAACTAAGGATATGTTTGTCTCAGCATCTGAATGAGGAATGCTACTGTAAAAGGCTATCAGAAAAAATAAAAGGGCATTCAGGTTGTGTGACTGATGCAATTTGAGCCAGTCTAAATAATATACTAATCCAGAGATAAATCATTTCAGTTGTTTTAAAATAGTCTATGAAAAAGCTGACAATCATTTCTGTTATCTCTATTTGTTTCTGCATGGCATAAATAATATACATATGTATGTATCATTTTTAGTGGAAGAGTTTCAAACATATGCAAAAGTATAAGGGATAATATGATAATCATTTACATACCCATCATTCAAATCCAACAATCACTGGCATTACTCTGTATCTCTCCATTCCCCCACTTCCCTTGTCATTGATAATGTTATGTAGCTGGAGTGTTTTAAAGCAAATTCCAGACATCATGTAATTTTACCCATAAGGTCAAAATGTATTTCTAAAAGATAGGAATCCTTTAAAAAATAACCACATGAAATAACATGAAACACCTAAATAATTAAACAACCACTTCTTAATATCATCATTATCCAGTCCACACTTAATTTTCCCTAAACTATTTCTTAAATGGTGTGTTCAAATCAGAATACAAACAAGATCTATACTTGTTACTTGGTTAAAATGTCTCCTAAGCCTTCTGTAATCTTCAACTGTTGATCCTTTGCTTGTTTTAAAAAAAAAAAACAAAAAGTGGGTCATTTTTCATGTTGAATTTCTCTTCCTCTTGATGTGACTGATTATTTCCCAATATTGTCACTTAACCGCTTCTTCATCTCCAGGTATAAACTGATAGAGTTTTGAATATATTTGTATGAATATTTTTGGTGGTATTTGTGAAGCAAAAACACATCATGGCTGGTGCTGCCCGTTCCCTGTTGTACCAACTGCTTGATATCCAATGGTCCATTTGTACTGTGTTTTTGATAAACTGATGTTTAGTGAAGTCTTATCAGTGGATTCAGGTGCTGTCAGCCCTATGCATCTATTATAAACATCCCATCAAAATATTTACCCATGTTTGGAAAAATATTACATAGCTAATTATTCTATTGGAGGTTACAAAACAGTGATTTAAAAATTGTTTTTTTTTTTAACTTGTGGAATTCCCTCTTACAATACAAATCTTCATTTCTTTGAAACATATTCTGGGGTAAACTGGGATGAAACTGGTGGGCATTCATGTTGGGCTAAGTGAAAATATTTCATCATATTTTTCTTTATGTTATATACTTGTGATAAGAACAAATGCAAAAAATTCAGGGAGGTATTAAATGTTAAGTTTTTAAACTTTTGGATAGACTCATAAAATACTTGTGAGAAAGTTGAGCTTGCTTCTATAACTTTTCGTTAACTAAACTTTTTTTTTAGTTGAAGAAAATTATAGATACACATGAAGTTGTAAGTAATAATACACAGAAATTCCTTGTTCCCTTTACTGAGTTTTCCATCAGGGTATCATCTTGCAAAACCATAGTACCATATCACAACCAGGATACTGACCCTGATACATCCAAATACAGAACATTTCTATCACTGCAAAAATTAATCATGTTTCTCTTTATAGTCTCCATCCCCACATTTTAAAACCATGGTAACCACTAATCTGTTCTCTAGTTGTATAATTTTGTCATTTCAAACATGTTATGTAAACAAAATCATTCAGTATGTAATTTTGGGGGATTGGCATTTTTCATTCAGTATAACTCTCTGTAAATTCACCCAAGTTGTTCTGTGTGTCAACAGTTCACTCCTCTTTAATTTCTCAGTAGTATTTCATGTACCTAAGACTACTTAGCCACTCATCCACTAAAGGACATCTTGGTTGCTTCCAGGATTTGGCTATTATGAATAAAAATGCTATGAACATTTGTGTAGAGGTCTTTGTGTAAATACAAGTTTTTTATTTCTTGAGGATAAATGCCCAGAAGTGCAATTGCTGGGTTGTATGATGTTTGCATGTTCAATTTCCTTAAGAAACTACTGAACTCTTTTACAGTGTTGGCTGAACCATTTTACATTCTCATCACCAGTGTATGAGTGATCCGATTTCTCCTCATCTTCATGAGTAACTAGTTTTATCACTATTTTTAAATTTCAATCTTGTATTTTTAATTTGCATTTCCCAAATGGCTAATTATGCTGAACACTACTGAATGAACGTATTTGCCATCTATATATCCTCTTCAGTGAAATGTCTGATCACGTCTTTTGCCTATTTTCTAACTGGATTGCTTGGCTTTTTACTGTTAAATTTTGAGAGTTCTTTACATGTTCTAGAGGGTATTCTTGCATAAGATACTCGGCTTGCAAATATTTTCTCCAAGTCTGTAGCTTGTTTTTTTCATCCTCTTAAAGCATCTTTTGCAGAGCAGAAGTAATTTTGGTGAAATCCAATTAATTCATTTCTTCTTCTACAGATGATGCTTCTAGATCCCAAATATTTTCTCCTATGATTCTTTTCCAAGAAGTTTATAATTTTATGGTTGCATTTAAGTCAATGATGTATTTTAAGACAAGTTTTATAAAAGATGTTAGGTTTTGCCTTTGGATGTCCAATTGCTCCAGCACCTTTTATTGAAAAGGCTATCCTTTCTCCATGAAGTTGCTTTTGCATCTTTTAAAAAATCAGTTGCACATATTTGTGTGGATCTAATTCTGGGGTCTTTGTTGTGTTCCATTGATCTATGCATATCTTCACCGATGCCACACAGTCCTGAAAACTTTATATAATAATTTTTGAAATTCAGTAGACTGATTCCTCCCTTTTCATTTTTCTTTTTAAAATTATGTTAACTAGTCTAGTTCCTTTGTCATTCCATATAAATTTCACAAGAATCTTCTCCATATCTACAAAATAATTGTGTTGGTATTTTAATTACAATTGCATTAAACCTATATATCAATTTGAAGACAACTGAAATCTTTACTATGTTGAGTCTTCCAATCCATGAACACAGTATACCTATTTATTTCAATCTTTGATTTCTTTCACCAGCAAGTTATATTTTTCAGCATATAAGTCCTGTACATATTGCTTCAGATTCAAATGTAAGTATTTTTCTCTTTTTTTGATCAATTAATTGTAAATGGCATTGCATTTTTATTTTTGGTGTCCAATGTGTTCATTGTTAGCATATAGAAAACCAATTCCTTTTTGGTTATCATGTTTATCTTGTATCCTGCTAACTTGCTGAACTCACTTATTTTCTGGGATTTTTTTTTTTTTTTAGTAGCATTTTAGGGATTTTCTGTGTAGACAATCATGTCATCTACAAATAGGAAAAAGTCTTATGTCTTCCTTTCCAAACTGTTTGACATTTATTTCTTTGCTAACCTTATTGCACTGGCTAGGACTTCCAGCACCATGTTGAACAGTAATAGTGAAGGCAGATATGCTTGCCTTGTTCCTGATCATAGGGGAAAGCAGTCTAATTCTTCATTGTTAAGTATTGGCTGTAGGTTTCTATAGGTGCTCTTTATCAAATTGAAGAAATTCCCCTTTATTCCTATTTTTCTAAGAGTTTTTGTCATGAACAGGTGTTGAATTTTGTCAAGTGTTTTTTCTGTATCAATTGATATGATCACTTTTTGTTTTCTTTTTTACCCTGTTAATACAGCAGATTACGTTAATAGTTTTTTAATGTTGAAGCCATCTTACATCACTGTCATAAACCCCACTTAGTCACGGCATATATATATATATATATATATTTATATATTGCCTTATGCTGTTTTCTAATGTTATGTTAAGGACTTTGGTGTCTGACTCATGAGGGATATCAGGCTGTAGTTTTCTTTTTTCTTTACTGTCTTTGTCTAGTTTTGGTGCTAGTGTAATAATAGCTTCATAAAATGAATTGGTCTGTATCTGCATCTTCTTTTTTGGAAGACGTTGTATATAATTTGTGCTAATTCTTTTTTAAATATTCAGCGGAATTCCCCAGGGAAATGATTTGGGCCTGGCAATTTCTCCTTCATGAGTTTCAAAATTATGGTTTTAATTTTCTTAATAGTTATAGGACTATTCAAATTATCTATCTCATATTTGGTAATTTGTGGTAGTTTGCGCTGTTCAAGAAATTGGTCCATTTCATCTAAGTCACCAAATTTATCTGGGTGTAGTTATTCATAGCATTCTTTTTTTTTATATATCTACAGGGTCTGTAGTGATATCCTCTGTTTATTACTGACATTGGTAATTTGTGTCTTCTCTCTTTTTTGATAGTTGGTAAATTTTATTGATCTTTGCAAAAACCAGGTTTTTGTTTCATTGTTTTTCTCCTTTCCATTTCATTTATCTCTGCTCTTATTTTTATTATTTCCTCCCATCACTTGCTATAGGTATATTTGATCTTCTCTTTCTAAATTCTTAAAGTAGGAGTTGAAATTATTGATTTGAAACTTTTCCTATCCCATGTAAGTGTTTAGTGCTATAAATTTCCCTATCACTACTGTTTTAGCTGTGTCACACAAATGTTTGGTATACTGTGTTTCCTTTTTTATTCAGCTTGGTATTTTTTATTTTCCTTGAGACTTTCTTCTTGGCCCACAAATTATTTATTTATTTACATTTATTTATTTTTTTAACATTTTTTTATTGAGTTATAGTCAGTTTACAAAGTTGTGTCAATTTCCAGTGTAGAGCACAATTTTTCAGTTATACATGAACATACATATATTCATTGTCACATTCTTTTTGGCTGTGAGCCACCACAAGATCTTGTATATATTTCCCTGTGCCATACAGTATAATCTTGTTTATCTATTCTGCATATGCCTGTCAGTATCTACAAATTTCAAACTCCCAGTCTGTCCCTCACAAATTATTTAGAAGTCTGCTATTTAGTTTCCAAGTATTTACAGAGTTTCCTATTATTTTCCTGTTTTTTACTTCTAGTTTGATTTTATCTGGGTCAGAGAACAAATTTTGTATAATTTCAATTCTTTTAATATTGTTGAGATCTGTTTTATGGCCTAGAATATACTTTTCTGCTCTGACCTATTCCTCTTGTCCTAGTAGGATTCCAATAATATAAATGTTAGGTCATTAGGTGTAGTCCCAGAGGCGCTTAAGTCTCTCTTAGATTTTTTTTTTTCCAGTCTACTTTTCTCCATTGTTCAGATTGGGAAGTTTTTATTGTCCATATTCAACTTCACTGATTTTTTCCTCTATCCCCTCCCTTCTGCTGTTGAGCTCATTCATTGTTTTTAATCTAATGTTATTTTCAATTCTAAATTTCTCTTTGGTTTTTCTTCTGTATTCTATTTATATGCTGAAACTTTTAATTTCTTTATTAAGACTTTTTTTTTAAAATTTGTTTCATCTCTGTGTTTAATTGGTCTTGAAACATTTTTTATGATGGCTGCTTTAAAATCTTTGTTAAATAACTAACATCTCTGTCTTCTTGGTATTGATATTTATTAATTGTCTTTTTCATCCTAGCTGAGATTTGCCTGGATCTCGGTAAGATGAGTAATTTTTTGTTGAGCCTGGACTTTTGGAGCATCATGTTATGAAACTCTGGACATTACTTAAATCTTTGATTTCTGCTGCCTTCTTCTCATGCCACTCCAGCAAGGGAGTATGAGGCACACTGCATCACTCCCAGGATAGTAGTCCTGATCCCCTACTCAGCCTCTGTTCACACTCAAGGGGGTTTGAAATGACACAGCGCCCAGATGGTATCACTGGAATCCCAGTGGGGAGCTAGAACTCCCACTCCTGCCCAGGAGTACCAGAGAGCACTTCTCTAACTTTTTAAATTACACCTATACCTAAATTTATATAAGCACACCCCAGTCTAGACACTTTAATAATGATATCTTCAAATCATTAATAGTCATCTCTCATAAAAAGTATCACAAACAGATGTTACAATTTTAAAATCAACTTTTCAAACCGTTCAAAAATTAAAACAGTTAAAAATTACAGTTAGTGAACCTGAAACCTCTTCCATTGATTGGTAAACGTAATGCTGAAATTTCTTATAATCATTTTAAATCCAACAGAATTTTTTCCCATCAAGATTCAATTTATGAATGTATGTATTATTAGAGCTAGCAGGGACATCAAAAAAGTGCACAACCAATCCACAATAAGATAGATGTACTCACTATATGTAAAATAACAATGTAGGGTCACCCGCCTCAGCTCTGACTACCCAGAGTCACCTCCTCAATGCCACTCAACCGAGTTCCCACCCCAGGCACTACTGGGGCTACACAGCTTCCTCCCTGGAAACCTGAAGGAAGTTCCGAAAGATCTTTATTCAAAACGGACTCAGTGAGTGCTGCAGCCAGCTGCTGAAGTCATTGTGTGGCATCTGCACTGCTGAGCGTGGGCACCAGGGCAAAGGCGCAGACACTGGATGTTACTCTCCTGCTGACCATCTGCGGGCTTTCACTATCACACCCAGTTCTGCATGGTGTTTAAGGCCACAGATAGACAGCCTATGGGCAGCAGGCCAAGAAGTCTAGCTATTCTGGTCCTGACCAGACAGAGGCCCACCAGTCTGTGCTGTACAGAGCACACAGGGCTCCACCAGATTATGTAACTTCATGTGCCAAAATCTATACACAATCTGAAAACATGCCATTTTTTTTTCTGACATGACAGAACGCTCATCTCACATGACAGAACGCAAGCAGAGAGTAAACTTTTAAAAAACAAATATCATTTTCCTACTGATAGTATGATAATTCATGGGCATTAAAATCCTCAAAACGTCATGGTGATGGAATACTTAGAAACCTTTCAAGATTTGATAAGGAAAAGACAGCTATTGGCCAGACCCATCGCACTAATTAGCCAATATCGTGGGAAGCATTGAGCATTCTAATAACCTTAGTCACTGAGCAGATCATTGTTTTCCCAAGTAGTGTCAAGTACTGCTTAGCTAGTTACAAAACTATCACTTCAGCATGCCTATCACATGACCTTCTCAACTGAGCAGATAATTGACCCTCTCTCTCTCAAACAGGGGCTCTTGGCATTTCTAGGCTGTCAACAAAGTTTCCAGGGGTGCACCTTGAACAAAAAAAATGCTAAAGACATTTCATTGTATTTTTGTATTTTTCATAAAGCTAATAATTAAAATGTTTGACATTATATTTTCTACTTATTTTTCAAAAATTTATTCTGCTGATAAATGAGAGAATTATAACAGGAAGTGTTACATTTTCATTGCTCTTTTCATTAAACAGAAAATTGCTCACCCTATGTCAGTCCTTATTTTTATTTAATTTTACTGGCCTATAATGTCAGGGAGCCACGTTACAAAATAACTATTGCTGTTTCTTTTGCACACAATTCAGAAATATATTTCAAAATTAATTTTCTAAACTCAAGAATAAAAAGAATAGGCTAAAAGATGTAACAACTAAAAGATGGAAGTCAAAGAGCATCATTTACAGGTTGTTTTAATATTTAAAAATAGCAAAGCTGTTGTGTGAAAAGTGTCTATAAAAATATAGGTGAAACAAAAGGTAAAACAAAAGCATCATGAGGCCCAGCCTGCTGGATGGCCTGACATGTCACTGTGTGCCAAATGGCTGGTGTTTACTGCAAATGCACAAGCTGGTGCATCCTTGTTAGCATGTTAAGGCGACCGGATTTCCACCCTGGCATTCCTTCAGAGGGGGCCTGCTGGCAGCTATATAGAACAGATTAATTCTCACTTTGTTTTTAATTTTAATTGTCACTAACTACACCTCCACCCTCTGACTTAGCATCTCAGTATTAACTTACAAGCATGCAACAAGAACTTAATCAAGGAATGTTTGGGGACTTATTTTCCAACAGCTGAGGTACTGAAGGTGAGGTTAGAGCAAACACTTGCTAGCGTGGGAGAGTAATTAGGTTCCAATGGAGGGTACAGAACTGCAGTGTTAGCCAAAGCTGCTCATTGCTGGTGCTTCATATCAGTTAATGAAAATATATGTATATTACACCACAGGAGTATATTGGATTGAGGGTTCTTGCTTAAGAATACAGACTGGGGCTCTCTTGTTAGCACTGTTGCTACCTTTGAAGCTGACAGGTGACTTGTTCCAGAATATGCTATTCCTTTTGTCTTTTCCTCCTCCTCCTCCTTCAACTATTACCTGCCTCTGCTATAAAGCCATTTTCAAGAGGCATCTTTGACCTAAGCAAGAAATAATCCTCCTTCTGTATATCATGAATTACAGACCATAAAGGGGTAATTATTTACTTATAAAAAGCAGTGAAATATCAACAAAAGAAAACAGGAGTCTGTTGAGAGACAAGATTAGTCCTAAGTCTCCTGCTATCCAGCTAGATAACTTTTTTTTTAATATTTTCTTTCATATAAGAATAATATTATGTACAGTTATATAATGTATTAATTATATATAGTTATACATATTAAAGCTAAAAATGTAGATTACACTCTACGTATCAAAGCTTGATGATTTTTTGTTTGCTTTTTTGTTCTTTTTTTAAACATTTTTTATTGAGTTATACTCATTTTACAATGTTGTGTCAAATTCCAGTGTAGAGCACAATTTTTCAGTTATACATTAACATACATATACTCATTGTCACATTTTTTTTTCGCTGTGAGCTACCACAAAGATCTTGTGTATATTTCCCTGTGCTATACAGTATAATCTTGTTTATCTATTCTACATTTTGAAATCCCAGTCTGTCCCTTCCCACCCTCAACCCCCTTGGCAACCACAAGTTTGTATTCTATGCTTATGAGTCTGTTTCTATTTTGTATTTATGTTTGTTTTTTTTTTTAAGATTCAGCTGGATAACTTTAGACATGCTTCCATTTCCATTAATGGACAATGGTACCAATATTTGTCCTAGATTTCCCACAAGGTGATTGTGAGAAATATATTTCTCTTTTACTACTATAATTTATTCATCTAAATTAAATGTTTATTAATATTTTAAAGTATGGAACTTCTAAACAGGAATTTTTTTCCCTTTAAAAAGTAGAATATTATCTCCTTTTAATTTGGGGGCTATAATCGATAGTTCTAATCAGATCTCTGCATTATAAAGTCAAGGACCACTGAGGTCTAGATCAGTGAATTTTCAAGGATCAGCACATTATCTTCACTGGGAATGTGAACACATGGCCCTCACCCCAGAACTGCTAAGTCAATAATCTCTTGGGGTAGGGTCCACCCAGGAATCTGTATTTTTAACAAGCCCAACAGGTGATTCCAAAATCACACAAGCTTGAGAAGCATGGGTCTAGACTGCCTACTGGCAGAGGACAGAGTATAGAGGCAGAGCCTGGACGGGATTAAATTCCACAGTCCCTGAATTCTAAACCAGATCTCTTTTAACTACACAAATGTAAAACATCCTTATTGTCTAGACCACAATTTGAATTTTACATTGGCTCTTTGGTTTTGTAAAGCGTTGCTGTTACGGAGACCATAAAGAAAAAACATTTTGTTTGCTTATTGTTATAGCTTTTACATATGTTATCTGTATGATTCCTCAAATAAAAGAAACACTTTTACATTCTTGCAGGCATAACCCTAAACCATAACTTTCTAGGTTTAGTGCATTCTTACACAAAGTCAGAGGTCCCAGTTGCTCTATTCGAATTTGACAAAAGATTCAATGAAGGCAAGAAGAGACTCATGTTTCAAGCCTTCTGTTAACAAGATTCTAAGCCACTGAAGTAAATGGTGTAGCTATCCTTAAAAAAATGCCAAAATGAGATAATTTCATATGAACAAACATATCCTTATCTCAGCAAGCAGTTTGCAATGACTAAAACAATCTCTCTCTCCCTTTTTTCTTTTTCGCTAATGCTCAGAAGCTTTTTTTGCTTTGATTTTATTTATTTATTTTTATATATTTATATATATATAAATAAAATTTTTTTTTATTGAAGCATAGTGAGTTTACAACGTTGTGTCAATTTCTGGTGTACAGCATAATGTCCCAGTCATACAGGAACATACATATATTTGTTTTCATATTGTTTTTCACTATAAGTTACCGTAAGATATTGAATATAGTTCCTTGTGCTATACAGTATGAACTTACTGTTTACATATTTTATATATATTAGTTAGTATCTACAAATCTTGAACTTGTAATTTATCCCTTCCCACCCTCCTCCCCCCAGTAACCATAAGTTTGTTTTCTATGTCTGTGAGTATGTTTATGTTTTGTAAATAAGTTCAATTGTCTTTTTTTTTTTTTTTTAGATTCCACATATAAGTGATATCATATGGTATTATTCTTTCTCTTTCTGGCTTACTTTACTTAGAATGACAATCTCCAGGTCCATCCATGTATTTTTATGTCTGAGTAGTATTCCATTCTATAAATATACCACAACTTCTTTATTCAGTCATCTACCAATGTACTGACAAGGGCTTAATTTCCAGAATATATAAACAGCTCTTACAACTTAACAATAATAAAAAACAAACCACCCAATCCAAAAATGAGCAGAAGACATAAACAAGCAATTCTTCATTGAAGACAGACAAATGGCCAATAGACACATGAAAAAATGCTCACTATCACTAATTATCAGAGAAATGCAAATCAAAACTACAATAAGGTATCACCTCACACCAGTCAGCATGGCCGTCATTCGAAAGTCCACAAATGATAAATGCTGGAGAGGGTGTGGAGAAAATGTAACCCTCCTACACTGTTCATGTAAATGTAGTTTGGTGCAGCCATTATGGAAAACAGTATGGAGATTCCTGAAAATAGACTTACCATATGATCCAGAAATCCCACTACTGGGCAGATATCTGGAGGGGACCTTTATTCAAAAAGATACATGCACCCCAATGTTCATAGCAGCACTATTTACAATAGCTAGGACATGGAAACAACCTAAATCTCTTCCTCTTTTTATTGAAATGTTTTGAAGTGGAATTGGCTGGGAAAATAAGCAAGAGTTCTGTTCCTCTTGGAGCCACTTGATCACTAAAAAGTGACCAACTTTTAGAATACGTAGCTTTGGTGATGGTTTTAAATTATAGGTAAGCCCAAAATATTGCTTCCTTCTGCCCTAAAACTAGTCAGATAAGACTAGAGGAGCTGGAACCTGGGCCAGTCCCCTCATTGCCAACAGTCTTGTCTTGCAACTTCAGTATTCAGAATTAGTACTATTGTTTTCTTTATATGTATTACTATTTTAAAAATTCAAGAAGCACTGCAATAAAAAAAAAAAGAAGAAGAAGAAGATACTGGTTTCCTTTCTTCACTATTTCAAGAAAGTTGAAAAAAAAAACCCCAGGCTTTTTCTCTTCACCATCAAAAGTAAGAAATGAAGAAAACTATATATATAGCATTTACCTACCTCAAGATGTTGACATTCTAAATTCCAATTTTCTTACTTCTTTAACTTCCCCTCATCATGCTGTCTTCTGTCATTGCAAGGCACACTATCAGAAACAAAATAGAAAAACAACTGCTTAAGGATTCATTATGTACTAGAGATTGTGTCTAATCAAATTGCTTAAATTCTTTTTCAAATAAAAATCATATTTACCAGGAACCTGACCTAAGTATTTTGAGGAGAATTTAAAAATTACAAATCAAATATCAAAATAGACATAAAATGATTATATAAATACTACATCATTCTAAGCATTCATAATATAATTCCCTCTTTCTAGGGTATTCAAGTGAAACACAAAGATACTACATAGCTCAATAATAAAAATAACTCAACACAAGAATAAAGAAATGGAGGATGCACTCCAGTAAGACAATAACAAGTAAACATTTTCAATCAATTTAATTATCAGCTTTTTTCATTGCACCAAATTACACCCTGGTATTTGGGCTTATAAAAAGTAAAATGGCCTAAAATCTAGAATAATGGAAATCAGATGTGATTGGTTTGAAAAAGCCATGAGGAAACCAAATTATTTAGCAGAGGTAGAGAAAAAAAAAAAAAAACAATCTAATCAATAATATGAAGAGATTCTCGTTAGATCAATAGTGTATCATATTCAGGGCCAGCCCCTAAACAAAGCCACAAGGAGGCCAAATTTGCCATTGCCCTTTTTCTGGCCCTTGGTGACTGCTGATCATCCAGGGACTTTACATGATGGTTCTCACTGGATATCCATGTAGTAATCAGAACACTTTGTCAGCATGTGACAGAAAATCAACTCAAATAACTGTAAGAACAACAATTATTTCGGGGGGGAGAGGGCCCAAAGAATAAACATACTAAGGGTAGAGTTAGTTTTAACATTGCTGGTTTCAAGAGTTTACATGTATTTGTCATCCCTTTTACTTTGCCCCCATCTCAGCTCTGTTTTACCCTGAGTTGACTTTATTTTCACATAGGCTCTTCTGTCATGATGACAAGATGGCTTCCAGAAGCTCTAGGCTCTGTGTGACCTCTCAACAACTGTAACACAGACTCCTCATTCAGCTTCTTTTGCCCAACTGGCTGGTTATAAATTACACACTCACTGCTCAACAAATCACTGTGGCCACAAATGTCATGATTTTATTGAGCAAAACTATGTCAAGATTTCCCCTAGAACCAGGGGCTGTGAAACTCAACCAAATGAAGTAGGATAGGGGAGAGTTGTTATTTTTGTTGTTGTTTTCTGAAAATCAGGATGATTTTCATAAAAAAAAAAAAAAAAAAAAGAGGGGGAATAACAGCTAGACCAAAACAAGTGTCCACTAAAGCCTACCGTTTTGAAGAGTGATCCACAGTTCAACTCTTCCTTACCTCCCCACTTCTCAACAGAAGAAAGTCTTATATTTCATGCTCCACAATGTTCCCAAGGGAATAAACTTCTTCAAGTATAAACTGTACCATCATGGCTTCAATATCATAGCCTGGGAAATTCAGGAATGATGGCACGGGTCCCTTGGTCTTCCTCACTATCACCTCTGCTTGAGAACTCCCAGTGATGATGAGCACTAGTACCGCTGAGTAGATGTACTTCAAATTTACTTTTCTATCTTGAGCTGGCATCTGCCCTTTTATGGGTTTTCCATTGGTTCTAATTTCTTCTTCTAGAGCTATCCAAATTATGTCCATCATATGTTCTAGATAGTAGATCTTCATATGTTTAAAGTCAGGTTTGTTCGACTGCTGTGCATATAATATGATTTCCAGAAATTTGACACCCAACTATTTCTTTATGTTCACTTTGTCTCCAACTATTATACTACTCTTTTTCTCCTGAACTTCATTTTGGTTGAACCTTAGATTGGAAGATTTTTTAATTGTTGCTGTTATTTATTTTGTTGGTTTGTTTCATTTATATAGTCTCTGAAAGTCAAGGAAGTAAAAGTTCAACCAACGTGAAGCAACAAATTCTCTTTATATCATTACTCACACCTAGAGGCTTCTTACCCTAGACAGCAACAGAAGCATACCAACTTCAGCTGTGGAACAAAAATATTCTCTATTCCTGTATCTTTTTCTCTCTTGTTTCATCTATCAGATTGTTTTGCTCCAAAACAAATAAACAAGTAATTTGAGTCTTATAGAGAGTATACACTTTGTAATCTTGGAGTCCACAAAAAAATGTATTTACTGCAGCAAATGGTTGGATTCCTGCTTGTGTGCCATGGGAACTGAATTTCTGCCCTAATGTTTTGGCACATCTTCAGTATACTTACCTCTGTAGGAGTGGTGTGTATCCACAATTATGTTATTTGAAAAGAATCTTTGTACTGGAAAATCCCATTGAGATGTAGCATCGCGTTTCCAAGGGTGTCTTGGGACAAGAAAGAATGGGGCAGTAATGTACAACCACTTGGTTACATCATTCATACCAGAGAAATTATTATCCAACTGCTGACGGGGAACACTTGTACTTCTCTATTATCAAAGATTTTGCAGAACTGCTCAGCCCCTCTATTCATTTCATTCCAGCTGTTCTAACACAAGGAATGAAACAGATTGTTTCATTCTCTAAGTGTACATTAAAAAGGACAATGCCATCATTTGGGAGGAGAGGGGGCTTTTGAAGGGTTTTTTGCTCAATTCGGACTGTGTGTGGAGCAAGCTCACTGCCTTATAACAAAAGCATAAAACTCAGCGGTGACAGGCAAGTCAAAGGCTAAAGAATTCGTTAAAAGGAAGAAGCCTTAAATGTTCAGCCATAAACAACAAACGACATCAGAAAGGAAGCAGGGAAAAGGTAAAGGAGACCGTGAGAAGGAATGTGCCCTGGCTCAGCACTGCATCCTTTTATGATCCTTTGGGAAAACTCATTCGTAGGGCTCCAACGGCTCTTTCCTGAATTTGTCCTACATCAAAGAGCCACAAGCTTGTTCATGCTTGAGCTTGTTTTTAGTACCTTTTAAGTGTGCATAGATTTAATATTTTCTATCAAAAAAACTCAAATTTGTTTTATGTCAATTGTCTGGTACTTTCTTGCCATATGAGCTTGAAGTATAAACCTTGCCCTCTCCTTAGCAATCATCCATTTCTTCATATAGTATTCCTGCTTTATCTCACTTTGTGTATATACCACAAATATCCACCAGGCTTTCTTATTTTCCTTCATTCTTTTCACTTCCTACTCCTATTCTTCTTGAATGTCAAATATACAAGTACGTAACTTCCACTCCCTTTTTCCACACCAATGGTAGATGTTGCAAATTAATCATGGAAATCTTATGATATATGAATCATTTCCAATATGTATTCAAGAAGTTACCACCAAAAGAGAAGAACTGAAAAGTAAAATGAAATGTATTTTTGCATCCTTGATCAGGATGCAAACTTAAAGAGGGTGTGAAAACGTAAGAATCTAGAAAGCTACCAAAATACTTCTTTGAATTTTGTAAAGAATTTTGTAAATCTCTATACTTGGTCCAACAGTGATGGAAAAGTTGACTGCCCAAATCAAGATCATTGTAGAGGCAAAATTTTATATTCATTTTGGCTCATCTTTTACTCCTCAAATATACAGAGATTTAGTACTTGAGGATTCCTATTGATTTTTGAAAGTCATTGTTTTCATAGGAATAAAAAGTAAACAATTGTAAATTATGGAATATGGTATAATGTCTGCATTTGCCTCCTTCCCCACCCCCAGCCCCAGCCCCACCCCCAGCTCACATTCCATCGTCAAGACCTGAGCTGGTGTCAGCCAGGGGACTTGGTTTCACTTGTGAGAGGAGGGAGACACTGTTAGAAGCTGTTACTTCTATACAGAAAGTTCTCCTTGGGGGTGGCTTGCCTATGGGACCCATCTCATTCTACCCTCCACAATACTAATGGGGTCTGGGGTCTTCTTCCTTCTAATTAATAACAGACAAAAGCACTCCTTCAGGCTCACACATAATCAGGTTTAGTTCACAATGAATATACCGTATATAGCATTGGTTTCCATCTGAAATTACTAATAAGGATGTATTTTTCTAGCATTTTCTCTTTCTTTCATATACTCATTCATGCTGTGGAGATAAATGGCTATATTCAAGGATTTAGTCATCCTGACATAGTCACAACAAATATGACAATGTAGTCACATTAAAGTGGGTGCTTACAAGGTACGTATGGGAGGACATGGGGGAGAAGTATGTGAAGGTCTTCATCCTGGCTGGAAACTGAGAGAAGTATCAGGCAGTAAAGTTAGGCAAAGAGGACAGCCAGTCCCCAAATAAATCCCTAGGGAAGGCTCTCGATTTTCTGAGTTGGGTTTCATGATTATAAATACAGTATTGGTGTGGATACTCTCTCTGACACATTAAATCCCCAGCCTAAAGTACCTAAGAACTCAGTCTGAGCTGCCTGGCTCTTGTTTCTAGATCAAACTGACTTACTCCTCCCGTTGTTTTCCTGCCAACAAAATCACCTCCTTAATATCTGTGGTCTGTGCTACACACACACACACAAATATTATTTAACAGAAACAAAAATTAATCTAAAACCTACCCAACTTTTCTTCAAATGATTATGAGTCACTTCTGGCTCCAATTTCTCGTGTTCCCTGAATTCTTCTTCACTGAATTGTTATTTCAGGCTCTACCTTTAAACCTGCCTTGGGCTTCTCAAAGCCCTTTCCTCCTAACCCCCTCCCACCTTACCAAAGCACCCACAAGCACACTACTAATTTTGTATTGTTTTGCTATGTTTAAAAAACTGTGGGTTTGTGAGTCACAGGGAAAGGGGTAATGTGTCAGCCAAGTACATTCAAGTCGCTTTTTAGACATTCCTGTCATTACATGCGATGGTGACCCCCTACCACTAGAAGAAGCTGTGTGTGCTGGGTTCTCAAGCAACCTGGTGAGACAACATCAGGATGAGGGAAATGTCCTTTCTACTATTAGTAGGTAGGGGATCCAGCATATTCACATACACATTAACTACCAAAAACTGCAGTCTTTTCACGTCTATCTGGACCACTGCTGCTTGAGGGTGTGGTAAGCAGACCCACCTTCCCTTTCCCACTGCAACCTTTCATGCCTTTTCACCTCAGTCTAAATTAGGAACTTTCCCTGTGAGGTGAGCAAGGCACTGTGGGTCATGTGAATAAAATGGGTTGGTTACGGGAAGAAAATGTTAGCAATTTTATTTGCGTGCTTTTAGCCTTTCAGTTCTATTGTCTGTGTCTTATTAACTGTATGTTTAAAAAAATAAACACCCAAACATACATTATGAAAGTGCAACCCCCAATTTTTTATGGCTTCAAAATAGTTGGAAGTCTCTGTTCTTCAACTGCTTTCTGATGACACGCATTTGGGGAATATGCTCAGGAGAGTGGCAGCTTCTCTTCCACTTTGTAGACACTCCCGTCCAGGAATGCCACCAGGCTGGGGGCCTTTCTGAGGGATTTTTTTCACCAGATCTACACAGTGCCACCATTTCTGCCTCTTTTATTGTGATGTCTCTCTCTCTTCCACCATCCCTCCTCCAATGTACCTTTGCTCAAGGAGCTGAGCAGAGCAAAAAGTAATAGCCTCTCTTTTGAGAGAAGTCTTGTGACTGAACGAGTATTGTATTCCCTCTCCTTGACCCCCTCCTGCTAACATTGAGGGAAACTGCCTGTTTTGAGGTACATTCCTGATCCGTGAGGCTAACAGGATCCTAAAGTGAATTATTTGCCATTTCTAACCCCGACGAGCTGGATTTTAAACCTAATGTTCCTATAACTTGACACAGTTCTTTCCCCTTCCCTAGTTCTGTTTCCAGACTGGAATGTCAGAAGCAGGAATTGCGGGATCTGCTTTATAATGGAATTTTCTACTCAGCGGGCACAGTACCTTACCTTTAGTAACTTCTGAGTGCATATTTGTGGATTTAGCAGGACTTACTTTAAGACAGTGCTTTAACTAATCTAAGGCGTTGGTTCTCCAACTTCAGCATGAATCAGACCCACCTGGAAAGCTTGTGAAAACACAGATTGCTGGACTCCAACCCCAGAGTTTCTGATCCAGTAGGTTTGGGGAGAGACCCTAGAATCTGCATCTTTTCTTTCAGATTCCCAGGTGGTACTGATTCTGCTGGTGGGGGTCCACATTCGAAGAACCACTGAGCAAAGAAGTGTGCTTTCTATCTTAATTGTGGTGGTGGTTTCATCTATCAAAATTCATCAAATTGTACATCTTAAATATATGCAGTTTACAGTAGAGGAATTATACCACAATAAAGATGTTAAAAAATAAAATAAAATAAAATAAAACTGCAAAAAAAAAAAAGTGTGATATTTATTCCCTGCAAGCATAGAAAAAAGGAACAATCTAGGAATAGAAAGATCAGACTAAATTTATATGTATTATTTTCCTTCTTATAACATGGCCTTGTTGTATTTCTAAGCATAGAGAATAAATTTTATTAAAACTCAAAGATACTGTATAGCACAGGGAACTATGTTCAGTATTTTGTAGTAACCTATAATGAAAAAGAATATGAAAACAAATATATGTACGTATATGTATGACTGAAACATTATGCTGTACTCCAGATATTGACACAACATTGTAAACTGACTATACTTCAATAGGAAAAAAAAAAAACTCAAATAGTGAATAAATTTGGAATTACTTAAATTATGTATGCTGTTATTATATGATTAAATATAGATAATTAATTATTTGGCTCTATAGTCACAATTATAAGGGTGATGTTTATAAAGTATATAATTTAAAAATTATTTCCAAAGAGATAATCTTATTACTTTTGGACAAAAGCCTTTCAAATACTGTGTAATAATCTACATTTTACAAGTGAAGAAAAAGTTCAGAGAAGTTGAGTACGTTTGGCCAAAGCCAAACAAACCCTAAGAGTGAGGTTCATTTTGGCACCAGAGCGAGCTGTTTTCATTCTATTCTGTCTTCTACTCCACTTCTCTGTCTGATGTTTCAGTTTTGTGATATACTCGAGAATAACTAGAGTGTAAAACAAATATTAAATAGGCCATAATGAAGGGAATAAAGCTTGAACTGGAATTAGAGTACCTGAGTTCTACACTCACCTTTTCACTAATTAACTGGGAAAACTCAGGCATGTGTATTAACCTCGCTGTGTCTCAGATTCATCAACTACAAGTGAAAGTTAAAAAAAAAAGAAAACTGATCTTCTTCACAAGATTTGTGTGAAAATCAAATTTCATGAAGTAGTTGTAATTTAGTATAATTCTCCATGCCAGCCTTATTGTTTAAAGGACCTAGAGAGGTTTTGCTGTATAGAAAATAGCTTAGGAATGTATCAAGTACGTTAGAGATTTAAGGTCTGATGATTAGGCAGAGTGTGATTATAACTTGTATTCATTTAGCTTAGCTGCCTCTGAATGGAATACAAAGATAGATTAGATTAATCATTAATATTTAAGGTGCTTAGAGCAAGTTATAAAATAAACAAAGAGTATGCAATGACCTAGCAAGGGTTATAATCAACTTGCTGGAACTATTGAGAGCAGGGGGAGGTGCTACAAGCGGTTCCATACTCTGAAATAAGCACACCATTCTGGTACGTGGAAGGGAACATCAGCGATGCAGCTGTTTCCCCAAAGGGGGGAAAATTTGAATCAACCTTTCTCCTACCGACTTCCCTTCTTTTTCCCTTCAAATGCTTTCCAAAAAGTTTTGAAATATCTGTTTTCTAAATTTCGTGTTTGTTCAATATTCTCATGTCATTTATTTTGCATCTACTAACATGTTATTCTAGATGGAATTTTGATTTATAGTATTTCTCCTAATGACCCTAACAACAGTGACTCGCTAGGGAGTCCCTCAGTGTATTATTTCTAGAAGCCTGGCCCTTGTCTACTTATGTTCACTTTTATTTAACTCAATTGAACCACAGAATATTGAAAACAAAAGCTACCTTAAGACAACATTGAGTCCCCAGCCCCTCATTTCACAGTGAGGAAGAAAGAAGCCTAGACTAGTGGTTAATAGCACACAGCTAGTTAGTGACAAAGTGTGTACGAGAACCGAGGGATCCATCACTCCCATAGCAGACTTCTCTTCACCGTATAATGCAACTCCCTCTAGAGTTTCCACCTTTACCTAGGAAGCTAAGGAACAAATCACAGGCCCTCACCAATAGGCAGAACGTCCAGGAAAAAAAGTGCACAAAATACAAACAATATTCAGGTGTGGCCAGACAATTTGCATTGGAATCTTGGACTTGTTTTTATTTAACACTGACATGAGTCTTGTGACTTTACCTCAATAAGTGCCAACTTATTCTTTTTATGAAATGGGGACCAAAAATACCTGCACTAGAGGACTGATGGTGTGATAGATCATGGCCAACTTTGCCCAGAGTGTATGAGGTAAATAATAGATAAACCTGCTCTCTCTTCCTCATTTCTCACAGTGTTTCATCTTTCTGCAAGTGATGCCTTCCAGGGATCATTATTTCCCTCCCTTGCAACTATGGAGTTAAATTTCTGGATCTTCCCCTCCCCTCTTTGACTGTCTCTCTGACACTTCCCCTCAGCAGACCGTGTACAGAAGCACTGGCCACCTCACCTCAATTCAAGGTACCCGGTGCAGGCCATGTTCAGAGACGCTGCACCGGGCACTGCACGGTTGCCTTGTGCCCAACTCCAGAAAGCTGTGAGAACACTACTCCTTCCTCCCCAGAGAGAGCCCTGTAAGCCAGCCCCGACCAGGGCTTTTAAGGGACAGGGTGTACTCTAGAGAGGACTCACACCACTCAGTTATTTGACAAGCAATAAAGCTCTCATTTGCCTCTGAAAAAAAAGTCCTTACTTTTCACCAGGAATGAGCCCAAGATCCCCTTCCCTTTCCCCTCTACATCTTCTGTTACCAACTTCCTCCAGGGCATCCACAATGAGTGGGAGTTGCTTATAATGAAAAGGTGATGCCAGCAGTGTCCTTCTTACCCCTGTAGTTTGAGGACCCTTTCAACTGTGTTCTAAACATGCTCTTAGTAACCAACAGCCATTATCCAGGCATTTGGAAAACTGGTATTGACATATTCCCAACCTGGCTAATAAATGCCTCAACAGTGTGAATATTAAATTTCAGAGTTTTTATTCAATTCTTTTTCCATCCATTGTGTTTTCAGCTTTAGGAAGCCTTCGTTGTACGCCTGTTGCCTCAGCAAGATGTGGGACACTTGTCTGAGTTCCACATTGACCTTTCACCAGTGTTGAAATATTGAGTTTGAAAGAACAAGTAGAAATAAAGGATATTCTTAAGAAAGCCAGAGAATCATTCACTTGAAAATATCTCCATTATTTTGCAACTCAGAAAAGTCGCCAACATCATTGCGAGATTTGGCTTGTGTACACCTGGAAAATATGAGGCTTAAATATTTCATGTTGACACTCCGGCTTCACTTCCCCTGGGGGTTGTGGGAAGGCTAAACTACATGTGCTAACCTCTTGCTAAACTGTAATTCAGCCTATGCCACGGGGGCTTCCTGGTGGCCTCATAGGTCTTTCAATGTTCGCCCCCTACCTTCTTATCCAATAGGAGTTCATTTAGCCTCTCCTAGATTGTAACAAAATATTGCTCAGGGTCAGATTTAGTTCCAGGTAAAGAAGGCGGATGTTTATAGGGTATGATTTTTTAAAAGTCCAAAAGTCTCCTACAGAAGTACTTTCGCTAATAGCCTTATTGAAATCCCCGTATTAGTCACTTCCTTGGAATGAAGCAGTGAGAAAAAAAATTATCTGATAAAACATACAAGCTATCCGAGAGTCATGGCACATAAAGCCCCTTTCTCTTACTGATCAAACTAGATAATCAGTCACTTAGAAGGACTGAAGAGAGGAAAACTGTGGTAAGACAGGGGAGGAAAAACAAGGCTTGGAGTATGTCCAAGCTTGGAAGGGCAACACGAGCTGAACAGATGAAGGAAATCATGGAAAGAAGATATCACTTGAGACACCCCTTATGATCTTAAAATGATGGCTTAGGACCAACCCTAATGCTTTATACCCTTACTTCCATCTGTCCATTCATTCATCCGTCATCCGTTTAACAAGTGTTTATTGAGTAACTTTGTACAAGGCACTGTGATGCTACACTAAAGATACAGCGATGAAAAGAGCTCAAGTCTGTATTCTTAAAGAATTTGCAAAGGAATAAAAGCAAATAAATAAAATTTACAAGTCAGAGTCTTAGATGCTGTAAAAAATATTAGCTCATGGTGCAAAGAACTGACATTTATTACCTTGTGACAGACACTGTTCTATAGATGTATTCTTCATTTAATCCTGCCAACAATGCTCTAAGATAGATACTACTATCAAGTCCATTTTACAGATGAGAAAATGGTAATAGACCTTCAGTAACTTCACCAAAGTCCTACAGATAAAAAGACACAGGATTAGGATTTGAGCCCAGGTTATCTAGCTCCAAAACCCATATTCTTGACTCTGCTGCATAGCTCTCAAGAGCCCACAGGAGTTAGAGCCAAAGTGGAAAAAAATCCTGTAGAACCAAATATGAGAAGTATTACACAGAATCTAATAGTCATCTCTATTGGAATTTTCAGCTAGTCATCAAAGAAATACAGGGATATTGCCGCCATCGCTTCGTTCTCTGGAGTCGGTATAATCAACGTGACTGGTTGCAAGCTTTAACATCAAGGCTATTCATGGATGAACTGTATGCTCAAGAATTAAAAAGAGTTAGTAGGACACCTATGAATTATTATAATTTGGCCATTTTCATTGTAAGCATATATGTGTGTGTGTGTGTGTGTGTGTGTGTGTTTGTGTGTGTAGACATATATATTTCTCATGCTCACAAAGGAGATAGATGATGGAAAAAAAAAAGTATAGGGAGGCCAGTGAAGATTTGTGAGCCAGACAAATTTTGTCAGGGTATAGGGAGGAGACCTAGGAGACTGGAGCATCTAATTTGATACACTTATAAGCCACAAACATGTTTGAATGACCAAGAGCCAGCCACCACCACAAAATAACCAGGATAGGTCTGGAGTCAGCAGGGAAGAGCTGGGAAGGAGGCCAGGCCGATAATGAAAGGGGGCATTAAGGTACACATTAAACTCTCCAAAGGGAAAAAAAATAAGCAAAATGTCTAAGACATCTCTCACAAAAAGTTGAAGTATTAACATTTCTGCTAAAGTAGCAAAAATGGCAAATTTGCTGGTTTCACTAAGTACATTATATTGCTTTTTTTCCCCCTTGATTTGGGGAGGTGGGACAGCTTCACTGAGTAATAGTGAGGTCATAAGAGACTTTTCTAGAGTGGTATATCAACCAATTACTGGGCATTTGAAGGGAGCAGTTTATTCTTCTGGCATTAAGAAACCAGCATATTTGGAGCTGGCATCCAATGGCTCAGTCTGGTTCCCTGAGCAACTTGGGGTTCCAGATGGGAGAGAAGCTGTCTTATTTCAAGGAGTAAAGGGGCCATCAGAACCCAGGGCGCTTGATTGAAATTTCAGACATCTGATTTTGTCAGAGTTCGGATCCCTTTCCTTTGAAATGCCCTGCCTTAATAACCACTTTAACCCATTGCCAATCTTTCCAGCAAACATGTCTCCCTATGATTGGGAAAATTAATGAACAGGCACTAGCTAATATAATTAAAGCCAAACACTCCTGATTTCAGTATTAAGAAAAAGCCACTGCCCTGATTTTCTCTTGACAACACAAAAGTCTTGCCATCCCCGAACTGTTTAATTATTGAGATGAACTGTAACAGTACACCGGATAGGGGCAGAGGTCGCTGAGCAGCCCTGGAAGTCAGAAGGCAGGCAGGGCTGACAGAGGGCCTGCCAACGCCTCAGGCTGCAGCTCCAAACCCACACGCTTTTTCTCAGGCAGCCAGCCTCTGATAGGTAGCCCGATAGCGGGGCTAATTTGCTGGTCTTCCAAAGGTCCGACGGTGCTTGCTTGTTTTAAGACAAGCCAAAATATGCTCTGGTGACCACCACGACATCGCAATTCCCATGCCCTACCACATTCCTTTTTCAGATCCCAGGCACTTTTTTTTCTGTCTCCCTACGTGCAGTCCAGGATGTAGACAAAATGAATTCCAAGTGACCTACGCGGGGGTGGATTTTTTTTTTTTTTTTTTTAGAAACAAACAGCAAATTAAGAAGGGGGAAAAAATCCTGTTCTCACTTTTTTCTTTTTTTTTTTTTTTGAGGGGATGTATATGTTTATTTTCTCAGAAACACTTTCTGGCTGTGACAACAGAACTCAGTTCTACGAAAGTATCTTTTCCACCCCACTCAAATGTCAAAATACTAAATATTAACCCCTGATTTTGCTTACTTCTCTGCTTTCCAGACCTAATAGAACCTATGACTTTCTTTAAATAGAGATGTGTAATTTTCTATGATTCTAGAATAACTTCATCTTCTGGAAAAGTAGGGATTTTTTTTTCTAATATGTAATTAATAATATTTAGACTAACCAAAGATGATGGTGGGGGGGAGCTGGAAAAGATTACTAGAAATGTTAATCCTAGATAAATCAGAATAAAAGTGAGATTTTTCAAATACATTGTTTAATATTCAAAATCATTATTTAATAATCAAGGGAAGTTATAAAAATAAGTATATTCAATGGTTTGATTAAAAATAAAATTTCTAAAACTTTTGTTTGCTCTGAATGACAAACATAATCTTTTTTTTTAAGGAAAAAATAACTGTCGGAAGTAATGGAGTCTTTTACAGAATTCTGTGTAGCCTGAAGCAGGCTTGTCCTCAACCTTTCTATTTAACACCTTTCTCTTGGATGCTACCCTTCCCCCACTCCGCGCCTAGTAACCGTGGACCTGTTACTTCTCTCACCTTATCAAAACTTGCTCTAAGCCTAAGTAATGATAAAGCCTGAAAGGGGCTTGGTAATCTTCTAATCATAGAAGCTGAGTCTATGGCCTCCTTCTAAGACCAGCAAAGGTAATGAGAGGACTAGATATTGTCACATATGAACACCATTTTTATCCAAACTGAACACCTCTGGGAAAAGGGAACAATGAATGACTTCACTAGGGCAAGAGGTCTAAGCCAGGACTATTCCTGGTAAAGTGGGACACATGTATTTATCTAAATATGTGACAGTAAAGAAATTCATGTTTAGACATACAGTAGTGCCCCCTTATCCACATGGGATGCATTCCAAGATCCCTGCTAGACGCCTGAAACCATGGATAGCACCAAATCTTATATATTATGTCTTTTCCTATATATTTTTCCTAGACATATATACCTATGATAAAGTTAATTTATAAATCAAGCACAGTAAGAGACTAACAACAATAACTAATAATCAAATAAAACAATTATAAAAATATACTGTCATAAAAGTTATGTGAATGTGGTCATCCCCTCTATCAAAATAGCTCAGTGTACAAATTTAATGCCTCTTCCATCTTAACTAAGCACTTATCATGCACTATGGCCATAAATTTTGCAGTTTGAGGTGTGACAGCAAAACTAACTCACATTTATTTTTCCCACTTCATAATTTCATGAATAGATGATCTGTTCATGCCATAGATCTTAGCACCTCAGCATACGATTTCTTTCCTTGTTAAATCAAGAACATTCACCTTTTCACTTAAAGAAAATACTTTATGGCTTGTCTTTGGCATATCTAAGTTGCCAGCAATCACTACTTTGCACCCTGAGACCTTGAGTAAGTCAAAGAAGGGTGACTTGAACATGAAAGTGTGATATTGAGCAGGTCAACCTGATAAAGGAGACTGCTACTAAGTGACTAATGGGGGCTACGTTGGACAAAGGGATGATTCATCCCTGAGGAGACAGAGCAAGAGGGCTCCAGACTTCATCATGCTACTGAGAACATCGTGCGATTTAAAACTTACAAATGGCTAATTTCTGGAATTTTCCATTTAATATTTTCTAACCGGGTAACTAGAACCACAGAAAGCAAAACCTTAGATAAGGGGACTGCTGCACATTAGATGACTGCTTCTTGTCATCTTCTTGGCCAGGCCACTCCCTTTGCCTTTTTCACTTACTGCCCCCATCCCTTAAGCTGAACTCCGAGATCAATACTGCCAGCTTCCTAGGGTCTCAACTCAACCTTTGCCATCACCAAATACTCTCCAGTCTTTCCAGATGGATTTTCTGGGACCATGTAACACCTGGGTATCTCCAGGCCAGAGTGAGAGCTCTCTCTACCATCACGCAGCAGCGGCCCCACTGTCCTAGTCTAGCTGTCTGGAAGCCAAAAATCCCCACGTGAGAAAACTGCGTGGCTTATGCTTCGTTCCATGAGTGAGACATTAAGGACATGTGAAAATGCAGTAAGACTCTGCTGACTTACTAGTACAAGAATTTAGTATCATGGGGGAAAAATCCTATTCTCCACAATGTTATAATGTAAAAACTTGGCACAGACATGATGAATTTGGTTCTAGCTGTCCCCAGATAGAAATATGATAAAGAAGATTCTTAGCAGTCCCTTTGGATAAGTTTTGTGAAAATGTAAAGAATGGCTAGCAATGGGTTTCAACTTTAGTATTTATTATAAGAACCACCTGGGGTCCTTATTTAAAAGGATTTCTGGGTTTCACTCCTCAGTAAGTTTGATGAGATGCCCAAGAATCAGCATATTTAATAAACCCATCAGGTAGTTTGGATATAAGGGTTCCCTGCAGCCAAAAGCAGTGGAAAAGGCTTCATCTTTCTCATTCTCTTAACCTGACACACAGGATGACATGATCGTCTAAGTAGCCTTTTCTCTTCTAAGTCACCTAGAAGTCCTCATAGAGTGGGAGGGATGTACAGACCTACCTAAACCGGGAAAGAGACTTCCTCATTCCTATAAAAGTGGCATGGTGTGCGTCGTGAGAAAATAGACCAATTTGGCAGAGACTTGAAATTAAGAACTAAGCTCTGTCTCCAGAGAAATAATGTTAAGTATAGCCTAAACCCCATTCAAGAAGAAACTGTGACTCCCTTTATGACCCCGCGTTGGCCAAGTGAAGTTAAAATGTGGCTCAGCCACATCAGCGATGTACAGGAACAGACTGCAGGGAATACAAATGGAAATTACTGTTAGGGAAACATCTGAATTTTTCAAACAAGGTGAGTTTTCTTTCTCGGTTGTCTAATTTAACATTCCAATAGGAGAAGAAATCCGGCGTCTGAAAACTGTATTTAATTCATTCTTTAAATAGCATTGCAGCCTTTTTCATTTCTCTCCACGCTGCGTTTTGTTGTTTTTGTCTCGGAGGCTTTAAGGCAGGGCCAGGACTTGCACTGGGAGGCCTGCGGATTACAGGAAATAATGACCTGTATATATTTAGTTGTTCAAAGGAAATTAGAGTAGCCTGATTTTTATTATTCCCCATTGCCCCACGTTCTCTGGTGTAATAACTTGCCCTGTTCTCTAATTTACTTTTACATCATCGGAAATGTATACCATTTAGCCCAGATTCTCCCATGACCAATCAGGACCTGCTGCTAGCTAGGTTAACAAAACCTTCCCCAGACTGGGAAGCCTTCCTAATGCAGGCCAGCCAAAGACACCAACGAGCCGATCTTTCCAGAAAGTATGTGAGCTAGAGAAAGTAGTTTACCAACTTCTCCCCTTAGGTAGCCAGTGACCACTGTATGCCCTTGCCATTGAATGTGACAGCTAACCTTTCCAGGACTAGTGTCATTTTAGATTAACCTTCTCCTGTAAAAATTTGTAGGCAATTTCCTTCTATTTAGTTTTTTTAATTGTTAGTCTGTCAGTGTATTTACAGTGGCTCTGCCTCTCTGTCCTGGCTTGCTTTCTTTCCCCAATCCTTACCACCAATCTTCTGTATTCTCTTTAATGTTAATATCCAAAAGGTAAAATTCATCTGCTGGTATTTTTAACTTAGAGGAAGAAACCTATCTGATTTGGGTGTTTTTTTTTTTTTTTAAATTATGATTAGATATTTCGATTATGATCTTACTGGGATTTTTCTCATCCCATAGCTCATATCATCCATATTTGCTAGAATACCGGGGGGAGGGTGGGCACAGTGGGAAACAGATCCTTATGGGGGATGAATTTCACAATATCTTTAGAACATTTGCAACTTATCAGCTTTTCTTTTCATTACAACTCTATATTATAGTTTAGTCACTTCAAGATGGAAGTAACATTTGAAAGGTAGGAAAAAGTGATTTTTATACATTCACTGTGTTTAAGAGGACATTTAATGAAGTTTTGAGGATTCTCTCCATTCTGTTATGATAGTTTAGGCTGTGTGCTCTTTAACTGGTAGGATTTGGCAGGTTCAAAATGAAGAGAAGTAGTAAGTAGTTTTAATAATCACAACTTCTGAAAATCACTCCAACATGATCATATTTTAAGAGCTCAATAAATTTGGCCTTTATAAACTTTTCTTCATCCCTCCCCAAACATTTTTTTCAGTCTGGGCAGTTGCCTCATTATTAAATAGGGTCTCTATTCCAAAATAAACTCAAGTCACTTGTATTCATTTTACTTTAATTTCCTTCAGTCTCATATATTGTTAAGATTAATTATTGGTTTAGTTTTGTCCCGTCCCTGCCCCTTCTGAAACAGCAGCAATCCACCTCATTTTCCTACTTATAAATTCCTTAAAAATATATATATATTTTTATATACTCTCTCAAAGTAAATATATCTGAATGTTCCTCACTTCTTCTCAAATCTTAACTAAATCCTCCCAACTCTCCCAAATAGTAATCTCTGGTTCTGGTTCAAGACACAATTTTTAAAACACTTGCTACTTTATAGAAACTTTAATAGCTGAACTATACTTTTATTATTGGAGTTTAGGTAGTCTCTCTTACCAAATCGCGCTGCCATGTTCTAAATTCTAATCCTAGGTTACATGGTGACTTGGCGGGGTCTGTCTTCAGAGGGTGCAGAAATAGTTTTGGGATACTCTGGCCCACTGAATCTTTGAGCTTCATGATAATTTGGGATATGAATAGCTTATACTTCAAGTGTGTATTTAAATCAGCTAATGCTCGTACTTTCCAGAGTTTGCCAGGTGGCTGACCATGGGGTCAGAGGTGAGGGAGGCAGACAGAGAACAATGCAGTAAAGTGGAGAAGAGAAATACTGATTGTTTTCTCTGCAGCAACAGAATTATTCAATTTTCAAATGTCAATTGGAAAATACTTATTCTCATTGATTATATTCATTCTAAAATGATTCCTGAGGAAATCATAAAAAAATGTCATGGCCTGATAGGCAGATGATATACGGAATTACTTCCTTCAAGGCAGAAATTTGGGTTTTGCTTTGTGTGTTTTTCCCTCCTCCCTTTTCCCTTCCCCCTTTTTCCTGTAGGTTTATCTACTCCATTTATCTATGTTTGTCCTTATGCCAGTACAGAACTGTCTTGATTAATGTCGGTTTGTCGTAAGTTCTTAAAACAGGAAGTGTGAGTCCTTCAATTTTGTTTTTGTTTTCCAAGGTTGGTTTGACTCTTCTGGGTCCCTTGAATAAATTTTAGGGCCAGTTTATCAAAAAACCAATTGGGATTGTGATAAAGATTGTGTTACATCTGTAGATCAATTTGGGGAGTATTGCCATCTTAACAATATGAAAATTTCTGATCCATGAACATCAGGTGTCTTCTCATTTATTTATATCATTCTTAAGGGGGAGTATATAGCTCAGTGGTAGCGTGTGTGCTGAGCATGCATGAGGCCCTGGGTTCAATCCCCAGTACTCCATATTAAATAAACAAATAAACAAACAAACAAACCTAATTACCTCTCCCCTCAAACAACAAAAAACAAAAAAGTAATAAAAATCTTTAAAAATTCAAAAAGTAAAAAAAAAAACATTCTTAATTTGTTTCTACAATATTTGTTTAGCTTAAAGAGTATAAATTACTAAATTTATTTCTAAGTATTTTATTTTGTGTGAAATTTTTTTCTTAAGTTTGTTTTTAGATTGCCAGTATATAGAAATACAACTAAATTTTTTACTTTGATCTTGTACCCTAAACCCTTGCTGAACTCATTTATTTGCTCTGAACATTTTAGCTGATTCTGTAGGATTTTCTATATATAAGACAACCACTTCTACAAATACTGAGAGTTTTAATTTTTCTTTTCTAATCAGGATGTCTTTTATTTCTTCCTCTTGCCTAATTACCCTTGCCAGAAACTCCAGTAAAATGTTAAATATAAGTGGCAAGAGTAACATCTTTGTCTTGTTCTTAAAGAGAAAGCATTTAGTCTTTTACTATTAAGTATGATGACTAATCCTTATTAACGTTTAGTAGAATTCACCAGTGAAGCCATCCGGGTTTGAGGTTTCCTTTGTAAGAAGGCTTTAAATAACTGATTCAATTTCTTGTTATATGTGTTGCCCCTAACCACAGTTTTACAGTTCTACAGTGGAGGCATTGTTGTCTTATTTGCAAAAGCCAAAACTTGCTGAGAAATTATCTTTGGTGGATGTCATGATGAGAGAGAGAAAGGAGGAGAATTCTTCCAGACGAACCAGCAAGCGAGGAAGAGAAGAGACTTCCCTGGCCTGGGGAGAGGTCAGGGGTATCAGGCACTGTTTGTAGCACAGTCCTGTGAAGGGGCCAGCATGTTATAGAAGGGATGTGATGCAAATCAAGACACCAGACCTGAAGTCTAGACTCCTAGAATCTCCAGCTTTCCCCTGCTTCTTGGGGCCCTGGAGGCTGTCCAGACACTAGACTTGTGTAGACTGCTGTACATGGAACCTCAGCAATGTATATTGCATATGGCCTCAGCAACATACACGGTAATGACTAGTGATGAGAGGAGTCCCCCAACATTTTGACTTTACCTAAAGTAGAATAGGGGCTTTGTTGGATTTAAATTTATTTAAAGAAAATAAAAATAAGTATCTTAGTTTATTGGCTAAAATGTGCATTCATTTCTGTAGGAAATCATTGGTGTGCTATATCTTCATAGTTCTCCACAATAGACCAGCCAGGTCTGACTAGTCCTTCAGCAAAGCTGAGTCATCTAGAAATTCTTCTAGGTGGGATGTATCCCCTTTGGGATAACGTAGAGATTATGCTCCCTCATTCTGGAACCAGAGTGACTGGAATTAACGCTTGGTTCAGATGCTTAGTAGCTGTAGGACCTCAGGCAATTTACTTAGTCTCTCTGTACCTCAGTTGTCTTTTTTTTTTTTTTTAATTTTTAAAATAGGGATAATCTATAACACCTAATGTCATAACTACCGTGAAGAATTACATGACAATTAAGTATTATTTATTCCTTACCTACTATTACAATTGATATTATTTCCAGAAATAACTAGCTGAAGAACCAAATTCTATGTTCTGTGTGATTCCTACTGGAATTCTTAAATATTACCTTCTTCATTACTCTGATGTCTGCTATGACATCCATCCTTGCTGTCACCAATTGTTAACATATCAGGCATCTTTTATTTTTCCTTTTCCACATTTTTGAAAGAGGCTTTTCATGACATTATCTTCATATTCCTTTCTTTTCTCCATTTCCTCTCCTTTTTCTCACATTTTCTACTCAAACTGTTGATAAACCCTCTAGGGTTGCCCTTTTTCCAGTGAGCACTTACTAAGTGCCTGCATTCACCAAGCTTGGTACTGGTCTCTTAAATCCATGATCTTAAATCTGTGTCAGAGCCCTGCAGGATAAGTACAGTTGTATTCATTTTACAAATGAGGAAACAGATGAAGAAAGGTTTGGTGACCTACCCCAGTTCACTCATCTAATCCATGGCACGTCTAGCACACAGATTTAGTCTTCTGAGTCTTAAGTCCATGCTGCCTCTTGTCCTTCAAGTTGCTGCCAAAATAATTTAGCTATCGTGCAGCTGTGATTATAACACACTCAGTTCAATGGGTCCTTATTGCCCATAAAATAAAGCCTAAACTCTTAGCCTTAAAAGTCAAAGCTCACTATAATCTGGCCCAAATCTACATTTCCAGCCTCTCTACTCATTGATCCTTCTCACACCCACTACACTCCAATCCAAACATATAACTTCTCATTTCCAAGCATGTTATCTACTGCCCTGCAAGGATGCCTTTGCCCATGCCTATCCCCTTCTGCTAGATCATTCTTCTACCCAGTATCACCTCCACCATAAGGGATTTAAATCTCAGGTAATTATAAAATCCCCATTCCGTACTCCTATAGTAGTTTGGACATAGCCACCTTATCGGTCTCATCGTTCTGCTTAATGTAGGGAAAATGCCAGAGCTTCTGGGTGAGTGAACACACAGAGGCACTGGGAGGACTGGCCCAGCCTTCCTTCTTCATTCCTCACAGAGGAGACAGCCCTGACATGGAGCCCATCAGAGAGAAGAAGTCCCTTCATCACTTTTCTGTACAATCATCTACCATTTCACTAAACCCAACTGAGAACACCTGGCCTATAGGTGCCATCGGTGCAGCCCTAGGGGCCCTAGTTCCACCTTGCCCATTTTATGAGCTCATATTAAGATGATGGGAGACAAAGGCTTAGCATGGAAATTGCTATATTAGATGCCAACTGCATGGCCAAGTAATCAGAAAATCACCACAGATTTTTTCCCCCAGAGTTTTAAGAGGTTATACAGCTCATGAATTTATTTTGGATCCAAGACCCTTCAAAAAGTCTGTAAATATTGAGGCTGGAGATGTGGCCAAGAGGTTCCAGGATTATGCTTCTGTCACCTGAGAATAGAACTCCTCTCTCCTAACTCAGTCTCCTGGCTAGTAGCCAGGTGAGGGACCATTCAGGATAAGACTTCATTTCTCAGATGCGTTTGTTACATTGTAGGTCTGATCGCAGCAGTGTTTGCAGGAGGGAGGGGAGAGACAATGAGGGAGGTGGTGACTGAAGTTGCCATTCAATATTTCCAAGTCATATTTTATCTCCAACCTTGACATCATTTTGATGTTTTCTAGAGTGATTTCCACACTTGCCCAAAGTTCAAAATTGTCCAAATGCCTGACACATAATAGACACTGAGCACATATGTATTTAATAAATGAGAGAATGAATAGCTTAGTAAAACAACAACAATGCAAATGACAACACAAATTCTGAGTCCTAACCACACCTACTGAATCAGAATCTCCAGGACAGAGGCCTAGTAATCTGCACGTTTAACAAGCGCACCCTGGATGAGTGTTACCAGGCAAGTCTAGGGGGCACTCTCTTAGGACAGAAGTTTCTGAACTTAACTAATTATCATAATTACTTGCAGAATTTTTAAGACTCATAGATTTCTCGGCCCTTCCATGGACTTCCTGAAGCAGGGTCTAAAAAGAGGAATCTCTGTTTCTAAAACAATTCTGCAGATGGTTCCAGATATGTGAATCACTACACTAGAATCTGTTGTGTTGAATCTACTCAAAAATGGAACTGAAGTCAGACTTGACAAGTAATGAGTTCAGCTTTGTTCATTTAAAAGAAAAATCGCTTTTGTTAGGGTGACACAGGTATATGCATTTGTCAAAACTCATTAAATCATAAACTTCAGATTTGTGCACTTCACTGTATGTAAATTTTATTGCAAAAATATGTGAACAGATACACTGGATATAAATTCTAGTAACAATATGCATGCTAAGTGTTTAAGGATGAAGCATACTGATGACTGGAACATTCTTTGAAGTGCATCAAAAATCCAAGTGGACAGACGTACAAATTGATATGTGATAAAGCAAACTAAGCATCATTATAGGTTCTAGGTGGTGGGTCCACATGCGTTCACTCATTAGTCCTTTAAACTTATATTTATTTTTGAAAAATTTTATAGTAAAATGTTGTGGAGACAAAAAAAATCATAGAGAAAAATAAATACCAGAGAGAGAGAGAGAGAGGTGAGATTGAAAAGATGTCAGGGGAAGCGAGTTTGAGGGAAAAGCGGAGAACTGCCTGAGAAGATAAGCCCCTCTGGACTCAGCTAAAGCTGACAAGTCAGGGAAAAACCAAGGGCAATGAGGAAGAAGATGGTAATGGAGAGCAAAAACACATTTCATCAAGAAAGGAACCAACTAGTTTTATTTTCCCATTCAAGAGAACACAGGAATTGCTAGGTGAGGTGAAGGATGTTGCCAGATAATGCACGTTGGCAGCATAAGGAGTGTGTGTCATGTAGCCATCCGTGAATGCATTTTATCTCCCATGCTAGCCTACAAGTACTGGAGTACAGACAATGTGTCTTCTTCCCAATACCTAGCTTAGCGCCTCTTCTGTATTGGTGCAGGAGTCAGGATTCTTTGGCAGTTTATTTTCAACGTAGAGGATTTAGTCCCTGGTATGACACCGACCCACTAGTGGTGAGTTAGGCAGGGGGAGGAGTGTTTTGTGTCTCTCCAAGGTCATAGAGAAAGGGAGGCTCGGCATGCCTTGTGCCAGATTTGGGTGTGGCTTCATGTTTATGGGACATTTATGTGGACAGTTTAAGGTAAGGTTTCTCAAACTTGGCACTATTTACACTCTGGGCCAGTTCATTCTTTGTCATGTGGACCAGTCCCACGCCTTGCAGAATGTTTAACAGTACCCCTGACCTATACTCACCACATACCAGTAGCAGAGCTCCAGTTAAGACAATCAAAAATATCTCCAGACATTGCCAAATGTCCCCAGTGGGGCAAAATCATGCCCAGTTGAGAACAACTGGCTTAAGGCAATGAGCAAAGACAAGCATCCTGGGAGATCTGAATCCCAAAATACGTATAAACTACCTGGATGAAATGTTCCTTTGAAGGAGCGTCTCAAGGAAGGAAAAAGTAGGTAGCAAAGAAAGTGGTTGGGGGTAAAGTTTTGAAAAGAATGGTAGGAAGTGAATCTTGGAGTAGTTCCTTTACCCAGTTAGCTTACAGCTACTGAAGCTACAGCATATCTGTTTCTTAGGAACTGATCATTGCAGAGGGCCTGGCTAAGGTTAATAATGAGGAAAAGTAAGTGTTCTCATGGAATACAGCCACACACATCTATGATGTGTACTTAGGACCACGGCCCAAGACACGGTGGAACTTACTAAGAGATAGTCATAATGTAGTATCAGGGAAGCAGGTAGGGATGGGGTGGGGTCTAAGCCAGAGGTCCTTAGATGTCAACATAAAACAGCACTCCTTTCTAGGTTCTAGGAGGACAGAAAAGAGATGCAGGGGGTTACCATACCTGGCAAGAACAAAGCCTGGTTCTCATCATTGCGTAAAGATAGAAGCCTGAGTGATGACGGAGGAAAGAGCCAACTTCTAGGAACTGTGGCATCTTGTGCAGGATTGGACCTGAGATTCAACATGACCGGAGGCACTTCGGGGTTGGGGGGCAAGCTAGATTCTGGGCTCAACCCCGAGCCCCAGAGGTGGCATGAGACACCATGTCATGGGTGAGATAAGCAGGAGTGGTGATTCAGAATGGGTGGGCTCACCCCTACGCAGCTCTGCTGACATAGGTGGCAGAGTGAGTCAGGAGAGGCCAGCACTCCCTGTCTGCACCCAGAATCATGCCTTGGAAAGTTTTGCAATGACCCAGCCAAAACACTCAAGATATAACAGTGTGTGAGGAAAAAAGGACACCAAACTGCATATAATATATGTAATACCAAGGAAACATCATGGAAGGAAAGAATGGAGATACTCTAAGATGTGGGAAAAGAGAAAACTGTCAGAATTTTATTAATTTCTTCCTATTTTCATCTATCTTCTATGTTTGAGTAATGTGTATGAAATATTTTTATAATCATCTTTTAGGTATTCTAAAAAACAATGAACTTCCTGTCTCGAACCAGGATTGGTCTAGGAATCAGGAACGGCGGATTTTCTAAGTAGGACAAATACTAGGCCTTGCGAAAAAGCTTGGGGAAGACACAGCCCGAGGAAAGTGTGGGAAATGTGGAAAATGTGGTTTGCTCAGTGGAAAGGAACACACTCCTACATAAACTTAACAAAAATGTAGCATGTGTCATCAGAGTACTTTCCTCCTAACAGACAACTCTTTTGTAGTTTTGTAATAGGAAGCAACGTGTTCTCCCCCTGTCCCCACCCCACCACCAACTGCTCTCAGGGAAAAAAATAAATCCTCAACTCTTTGGCTACAAGTAACTGTATATTGGACTACGGAGTACAGGGTTTGTTTGGAATGATGGATGGTTCGACAATATAGCACAATCAGACAAGACCAGCCATCAATCACTTTAAATCAATGATAGACCTTGAGTGTGTTTTGTGCCATTTTCATTCATTCTAGTGCCCAGAGAGTTACACGGAGAAACCTCATGACCTCACATGAGCAAAGAAAATGGCTTTTAAAGTTGTTTCTAGGCTCTATTCATCACTCATTCCTGGGTGAGATGCCAGGAAATAATTTTCATGGTTTTTTTTTTTTTTTCAACTCATCTTTCTCACCTCAAAGTTTGGATGCTGGGGCTGCACATAGACAACAAGGGGAAAGAAAGTGTCAGCCCCCAGCTGAGTGCACTAGGTTTTCTGTCATGAGAAGGAAATTTAGTCCTCAACTTTTTTTTTTTTTTTTTTTTAATTTTTCTTACTCATCAAATGACCTGCTCGGAATTCCCTCCTGTCTTCTGGAAGGAGGTTATGATTTAGTCATGATTTTCTCTGGGGACATTTGGAGTAGGGCACTCTGATCATCGGGGCAGGCTGGCCATTGCTGTTACGTTCCTCAGAGGAGACCATCAGGAGTCTCCTCTGCTTGGCACAGGTGACCCTCATGGCCATGGTGATTCGTGTGAAGTCCTAAACCATCTCATGAGTGACCCTGGCATCTCTCAGGGTTAACAGTATCTACCATTGAAGGGACTGAGGAGATAGGATGTCTACTTCTTAGCCTCAGGAAGACTTTCAATACCCTGAAAACACCTCTTTTCTCCAAGTTTCTTTGTCACACAGCCTCAGCAATTCAAAGCACTAGCTCATTGAAGCACTCTCATCAGTCCCCTTCAGTGGTCCTCAATGCAAATGTCACTTCCTCCTACCCCCCTTTCCTCATCCCAGAGTTGAATGAGAAAGTAAATGGTACCTAGGCCTTCAGAAAAGAAGATGTCAACTCCACCAACTTAGGGTAGGGCTAGGGAAAGAGTAGGCAAAGCTAGCTTTTATCTTACCTTGCTACACCTATTTTAAATACAGAGGCTTGCTGCAAATAGTAACATTCTATTTCTTCCCATAACAAATGTGCCCATCAAAATAGATTCTTTAGATTTCCTATCTCCTGGGGAAATACACTACTATCTTGTGATACTGTCTTATGAATGCATACTACACATAAAATTCTAGCATGATATCGACGCGCTTCTACTTAATGATGGAAACAACTCTGCACATTTTTTAGTGTCAGGAGTCTATTAGTATATGTACATACTACTCAGTAAAAAGGGCAGTGGGATTGAAAACTAAGGAAATAAGAAACCAGTAATGCCTGGGATCTAAACCAGGTTACAAGGCAACCTCGAATCAGGGGAACTCACTATCCTAAGAATCAATTCCTTGGTTTGACTCCAGATCACTTACTAGATAAAGAAGTATTGGCAAGGCACCAAGCCTCTATTCTGAGCTTCAGATTCCCAGCATTTTGATGGAATGATTTGTGCTTTGGGGACTCTGTGCGGATTAAAAGCTATATCTCTTACAACTGTGTCAAATTCCCCTTTCCTCACTTATCTATGACAAAGATCTTGTCTTCAATGACAGGTGTAGAATAATAACACTGTCTTCATTACTTTTGTTGCTCTAGGGACCCAGACAAATATGAATATTTCCAGTTAGATTTTATACACATATGTATATATTCATATATGTGTACATATATCTATGTGTGTGTATATATATATACATGTGTCTATTAGTGGAATTGATAAAAGAAGGGCTATCATCAATGTCTTTTTTATTGCATTATAGACTGAACTAGGAAGATCTGCCCTTTCTGTCACTAAGCAAGTGGTAGTCAATCAAAGATGTAAGAAACTCTGATTACTTCAATAGTGAGGTAACTGTGTGCCTTGTGTGAAGGTAATTAAGCCAAGAGGCCATCAGATTGAGGTGTCTCAGGCTGTGGCAGCCTATGCAAGCAAACTGAAATTTAAGCCAGAGCCAATGCACTCAAATCCACAAAATGACAGTTAAAAACATCCAATCACAAACAGCCAAATAGGTATTCCTAAATAAGGCAACTGCTTAGACTATAGCCAATCAAATAACTTCGTTCCTTTGCTCCCTGTCTTCTCTGTAAAACATCTCTCCCCTAGCTCCTGTCGGTGCAGCGCTCCTAACCACCTTCGGTTTGGTGCAGCCAAATTCAAATCTACACATGCTCAAATAAACTGAAATCTATTAAAATTGTCAACAGTTTATCTTTCATCACTTGCTTTAAGAAAAAAAAAAAAGCCTAAAACAATACAACCCTAAAACGCACTTAGGAGAAAGTGTGTAGACCAGCAGAGGATGTGATGGAAAAACACAAGCCATCCACTCAACATCAGTCCTTGGAATGCCAGCAAACATGGAACTCCCCATGTGCACAGCGTCTTTAGTTAGAACCTAATGACAGACAAGAACATTGTTCTGGAAATGAGAAAATCAAGAAGTTTCACTTCTCCAGGGTAGACCAGCCAAGAATACCAAAGTAAAGCTGTATTTTTATTTTTCCTGTTACAGCACAGATCTGCTGTTTGGCCACCAAATTACAGGTTGGGCCTGGTTCTCACGTACTTCTGCTTTTCATGTGCTGAACAGGAAGAGTAATAACAGGCTGCTTCTTTTACTTGTGGGATTTAGGTATTCTTCATCAGAGAATGGGTCACTTTTCTAAGAAAACCTGCCAGTTTAAAGGCTGGAGGTGTATGCCGTTCATGTGGGCGTGGAAAAACCCATAAAAATGAGAGGTTTTTGGCCAGAGACAGTGGGTTCTAGTTACTTGTTCCCATGTTTAAAAGACACGTTTATGAGTCATACCCTTATTATCCAATCCTAACAGCATCATCCAAAGATCACTATCATTTAAATGACTACTTCAGAGAAGGGTCTCTGGGAAACTTTACCAAGGAGAAAATTATACACATCCATTCAGTTATGGAATGCACGCTGCAAACACTTCTCATTCATTTTTTTAAACTTCTCTATTGATAATCTATAAAAGATAATTAAACAGTATAACAAATATTGTCCTAATGCATAATGTCTGGTATCCTAGACAGGAGGCTAGTTAAGTATAATATAACATATATCGAAGGAAACAACTGCACACAGATATTACCAATTAGTAGTTGAATCAATCAACATTCATACAAATACTGCTTTCTTCATTGTCTAGTGTATGGATCTGCTCAGGGATCAGAAGGAAATGAGAAATGACTTGCTGGGGTAAGATTCTGGAGAAATTCTGGACTCACAGGCTCAGGTGACAACTGAGAGGATTATAGGAACACTTTAGTGAGAGACGCTGTATCGTTCTGACCTTACTCAAAGCAATATTAGGGAACTGTACAAGCCAACGCAGGAAAGAACCTTGGAATTTTGACTCATCGGAGAATTTCTAAAGAACTCTTTTGGCAGACAGGACCTATCTTGAGGACATCTGGGTTACTTCAAATGAAATTAATTCATCCTTTTCTTCTTAAAAGTAAGACGGACAGAAAGAAAAAGCAAGCGTTTCCTTGCCCTCCAGTCATTTATCTTGTCCAGAGATTAAAAAAGAAAACATCATTTATATCACCCTTCATATTTGTGGAAGAAGATGCCATTATTCTATTTTATTAAAAGAGGAAATGGAAGAACACAGGGTCCAAGTGATTTCTGCTAAGGGAAGATGAGAAATTAAGCAGAGCTGAGGGTTCTTCTCAGGGTCCATAGCTACATCATGAGGAGGAGTGGACAGCGCTGAAAAGAGCTCTAACTTCCCTCGCCTAAGAGAAGGCATCACCTCTAATGCCATTTACAACCCTTCTCTTTATGAGAACGTTTGCTCCCATGACCTAAAATACCAAGCTCTTTTTTGGACCTATCACTTCCATTGCCAAAATATTCTTGGTTCATTGATTAAAAAGAGTAAGTCCAAGTTCATTCTGACCAAGAAAAAAACAACCCAAATTGCCTGCCTTACTAGGTGCATAAATTATTCCACCCTGGAAATTATACGGTTTATAAAAGATCAGGATTTCTTTATACAAGGGAAGAGTCAATGATAATAAAATAGGAGTGATGGGTTAACAAAATCTTTTTAAATAAAATATTATTAGAAGTAAAGATTTCATATTACAATCTATATGTAATGATTTGAGTGGACTCAATACCTGAAACTAATACTTGAAAAAAAAATCAAAGCTCAAGGTGAATGGAATTATCACTAATATCCTCAGTAATTACTGCACTTTTCATATTTAAGAAGACTGTTCTTACTATGCATATTTCGCCAATTATAAAGTAAAGTTCCACACAGTACTTAAGCAGCAAAACAGGGAAATCTAAAAAAACCACAAAAACATTTTGATCTAAGATGCGTTTAGTGCTTTGTTTGGCTATGGTTTTAGATTAGTCTCATAAATAATTTAAATCCCAAGATTTCCATCCTTTTCTTTGACAATTTGTTGATTTAATAAAGTCATTTTTCTTCATCTCTCTTTTATATGTCTTAGGTACATGATCTTGCATAAAGTGAAAGCTCATATTTCTTGGCTTACTGGGAGAACAGAGCAAGGTTACATTTTTACTCACAACTTTTTAAATAATCCTACCTGTTCTTACATTCTCTGAGTCTTTATTTTCACAAGTAACTAGAAGTGATTGATTCAAGCTCACTGTAAATAAAGCAAGTAGATCGTGTTAAACACCAGGTGGGGTTTAGTGACCTCTTAAAGGAAGATGCCATTCCCCTATGCTCTGTGCTTTGCAGTGAGGTGATTAGATGATCTTGTTGACCCAGAGTTCCTCTACTTAATCAGCAAGCAAGGATTTTGGAAGCTGAGGCTTCCCTTAAGCAGCTGACGTCAAAGCTGCAGCAGAAGCAGCACACAGCAGCAAGAATTGCAGGTGTGCACTCTAAATCAATACGTCTTTACTTTCTCAAGACAACCTCCAGAGCGTCTTTGGGCTCACTGCACATCTGGTTTATATTAATTGGTTGTTGAAAGAACATATGAAGATGCTGTATGTATAATTACGTATTTACCAGAATGTCACAGAGTTTGAGAGGAGGCTCTCCCTGTGGCCGTTTCTGTGATGGGGAAAGTGTGAAGGGTGGAGTCACGTGGAGAGCTTCCGGTGACTTATCAACACTGGAAAATAATTTTCTCTATGAGGGTAGTGAACTCAGGTTCTCAACTGAAGAAACATGAAAGACAATTGATGAAGTTCTCTCTGTGCCTGGATTGCTGCGCTAGCCTTGTAAATGATCCCTCTGCCTCCAGCTTTGCCCTCCTTCACCCATTCTCCTCTCAGCAGAGTGTTCTTGGTAGATCCTACGTGAGCCCACCATTCCCCTGGGTAGCGCCCTCCTCACCTCCTGGAGAGTGAAAATGCAGAATCCTTCTGAGACAAGGGAAGCCCTCAGAGGGAGGCCCACCCACCTCTCATCCCTCTCACCCCACCTCCTGTGTCCTTTCCTCGGCTCCCTCCTCTCACACTCCTGGGGCCCTGACCTTCTAGGAAGACACCAGGACACTCCTGGCCCCAGGCTTTGCACTCGCAGTTGGCTTTATCTGAAGCCCTTCCCCCCACATATCCCTATGGCCCACTTCCTCACCTTCTTCAAATCTTTGTTCAAACATCACCTTCGTAGCAAGGCCGCCCCTGGCCTTTCTATGTAAAATTGTGTTTCTCCTACACCTACCTGCACCCCTAGACGTCCTATTTCACTTTTTCCCCATAGCACCTACAGCCTTCTAATATTCCACTTAATTTACTTATTTATAATGTCTCCTCCCACTAGAATATGCACCCCTTGGGGACAGCACTTCTTGTCTGTTTTATTCACTGTTGTAAACAGTGCCTTGCACGTAGTAGATGCTCAGATCATGTGTGCCCTGCAAGTAGTCCAACAGAATTTCATGACAGATCTGAGATATTGAATTTAGCTGACTGCTTCCTAGAATGGGAACAAGCCTAATTAGCTATTTAATCTTTGATCCAATTAGCTCTGCAGAAGAGAAAGTCTCTGTGCTACAGCCAAAGACAACACCCTAAATACTGTGTAAGGCAAGTTACAACAATGAGAAAATGTGGAGGACACGGTGCCATTCAGGTCTGATCTGGAGAGGGAAAAGCTCTCATAGCAGTACACCCACCAACAGGGGGCATCAGTCAGAGCACTTACATCTTTACATGCATATGTATACATATATACATTGATATATGGCATATTTATTTGGTTGCTATAGTGCATTTGCCCAGAAAGTTAGGATCATTATAAGAAAATGTAGATATAAAATGTGTCTTAAAGCCAAATAGAACCACAAATGTTTGTTTATGTTTTGTTAAACACATTAACAATGATCCTCTTGCCAAAAACAAGGTATTTTATTTTCCTAATATTATTAGTAAATATTAGTTTTTCTGGTTTTAAAAAATGTACCTTATTGTAAAAAAAAATTCAAAATAAATATACTTATGTAAAATTAGGTAGGTTTGGGAATTTTTTAAAAATGTAACCATAATACTCTTGTCATTAGCAATCAAGTAATCCTAATTTAAAAAAAAATAGAAATTAGCCTTTAAGAAAAACAAAACCTAATTAAAAATGACAGCTTAGTCGTCTAAGCAAACAGCTCAGAATCAGTCTGTACTACCTACTATAAACTCATAATGCAGTAAACTATGATTTTAAATGACCTCTTTTCAATTACTTAAAAAAAGAAAATTCCTCACAGCTGCAGAGAACTCACATGCTCTTTCCTGCCATGCTCAGTTGATCTGTTCTCTGAAGTTTGTTAAACTTTTATGTATGTAAAGCTCCACCCATACAAAACTTTAGAAACTCATTAGTGCTTACGTTAATGAATCTTAAGTTATCCATGCTTTGAAACCTTAAAGATTCAAAAACCTCAAAAATATAACAAAGGCATTTGTAGGAAAAAAGTACGATCAGGCTATCAGCAAGTCTTATGGCCTATGAAGCATTAATTCAGTAACTAAATGGATGTAGAATCTACAGTGCACCAGCATAATGGGCAGGAAAGACGAGTAATTAAAAAAAAAATTATCCCATTGAGTTCCCTCACGTAAAATTGAAGAAATTCTATAAGACACTCAAATATTCTTTAGAAGTCAAAAAAGAGAGTGCAGCCTGGAATTGAGCATACACATTTTCCTAATCCCTTCCTATTTACTCATTCCGAGTCTCCTATTTTTCTTTCCCTCATATTTTCTGTTCTTTGCTCCTGTGTATTTCACAACTAAATCTATATGTTGATTTTCCCGCTCTCTTCACTTTCTTGGCTGTTCATATCCCTCATTTTGCACAAAAAGAAGTTGCAGATGCAGTTGGTGTGGCAGAAATAGGGTGCAGTCTCAAAATCTGCTTGATTTCCTTTAGATAAGGCTGCTCAACCTGGCTCATAGGGCTGGCGAAGAGCGAGGGCTGGAGGCACGGAGGACTGCATTTCCTCTAAGAGCCAAACCCATGCGCTCTTGCCCCGTCACGTCTGTGTTTAAGTGGCAGGGCTAACTACTGGGAAGCTAAGGCCTGGAGGAGAACTACTGATATGTCAGGAAGTTGTGGATGACTGTATTTTGCTGAATGATGAAGTAGCAACTGCTGGAAATAATAATAGGCCTTAAAATAGCAAAAATTCCTGAATGACTATATCAGGGAGTGACCAATTTCTATCATGTGTTGATGTCAATTTACAGCATGGATGTTCCCTAGAGAAAAAAGAAATGAGATTCCAGGCCTGCCTTTTGTGCGTGCATGTGTGTGTGTGCGTGTGTGCAAGAGATTTCAACTACATAAAAACCCCTTCCAGGCTCAGCTATAGAGCATGCTGGAAATGTCAAGAGGCCAAATGACAGGAAATGCATTCTGTATAATCACGCTGTTCTCATGTTTAATGTGGGAATAGGAAAACCCTCAACAGCACGGCATTCCTGGATGGATTGGAAACCACAGAATGCCACAAATACAGAGTTAAGGAACAATGCCTATAGTCTAAAGCCCAAGAAGAAATGACCGAAATTCTCTGAAAGGAAAAGTGCTTGCCCTGTCAGCAACATGGAAGGTAGAATTGAAACGCACTCCACTAGGAATCCAGGGTCGTGAACATCTGAATCCTGTCCGGCCACCAGCTGTTGTCTCTCAGTTTCTAACTCCATCTTCACTCCGTGTGAGGTCACTGGAGGAAAGATGTAAGTGCAGAGACAATGGCTAAATGAATAAATGTACTTCATTCCTCTGATGCAGGACGAAAAGCCTGAAAACCAGGGCTGAACCAGAAGAAAACTCCTCCTCCCTAAGCCACAGACAGACCTGGAGCTTCCGTCCTCAGTGGACTGCCAGCCCAGTTTACCCACATCCTCCAGACCTGAGAATGATTAGATCGGTCATTGACTATCAGCTGCACCAGACTCAGATGTGTTTTGGCCTCATTGTATCCTTGAAAGTATGGATTTATTTGCAAATATTTAAAAATCAGAAGATTTCATATTTTAAAAAAAGATACTCCTTTTTTTCTGGGGAAAAAGAAAAAGATCTGTACTATGGGAAATAGAGGCTTATCTGGAAGAGACAGACAGAGAGAGACAGAGAGACTAGTACATTAGTATGTTAGTATCATACATGTCTGGTTGTCAACATTAACACTTCCTCTAGGGAATCAAGGGCAGAATAGAACAGGAGATGAGAGAGGGGACTAAAGCTTCACAGAGGCCTCAATCTAGAGCCCTCTATTCACTAGAATATTTCTGAAAAGCCAATGAAGCATAAGATTCTGGCACCTCACTAGCACCTATTTTTATATTTGTACTTATTTTTATACTTATAATTTTGCATTATTTTTTGCAAGGAGGACCCGCCCCAAATTGTATACATTTCAGTCTCAGTAACTTACCTATATCTCTGTCCACATCCCATATTTTAAATAACTTGACTAAATTTAGCAAAGGAATAAAATAATAAATATACATATTTGATACGGTAGCCAAGTGTGTGTGTGTGTGTGTGTGTGTGTGTGAGACTAAGCCAAGCCATTCAAGAAAAGGAGATAATCCAGTAGTTACTAAAACCAAATTTTATAGAAGGAACAATCTCAGAAATTGCCTTTTTGGAGGAACAAACATCTTCTGAGTCATTAGACCAGAGAATAAACTATTTTCAAATATTTAAAAATAAATTAAAATTCCATTAAAATCTGTTTTTATGAATAAAATTGGAAGCATTGATATATAATCTTTCTTTAATTTAATATTCTGTTTCATCTAAGACTTGAGAGACATAATCTGACTCAAGGTTTCCCTGATCTTTAGTATAGGGAAATGTCTAGAGTTTTACCATAAGTAGGTTTTAGAGGATTGTCCCAAAAATAATTATTAGAGAAGAAATCCTATCAGTATCAACTAAAGTCACGGGTATATTATGTATTGGGTCTGTTCTGTAATCTCTAGTATAATCACTTATTCCTTTCATCTTTATAGTATCATACAAAAATTGTAGGTTATAAGCTATTGAAAGGTTTTAACTTTAGATAATAATGTCTAAAAATATGATCTTCCCACCCATTAGGATCAGAGCCTTGTATTTTACATGGAACCAATGTGTAATTTATGGGTGTTCCAATTATATTCAATTGCACAAGGAGTATGTCCCGAGAACCTCCAGCTTCTCAGAGGCTTGGTGCTTATTGTTCTGGATTGAAATGGAAGAATTTACTTTATTTGAACATAGAAATTTAAAATCAGGCATAAAGCAACAAGCTGGCATAAAGGGGATTCCATCTGTCATTAGGAAATTAAGATGTAATTAAATAATAATATACTGGAACTTGACAATATGCTTCCCTTACACCCATGCTATGGGTCTGTCAGATGGCTGACATGGATTAAAGGCAAGGACATTCCAAAACTATTAATAATGAACACCTATGAACTTGGTCCAAAAGATGTAATCTTAAATGCCCCACCATTATGGGAAATGTCCTAATAAGATTCCTTTTGTAAAATATATTAGTCCTTTCTTTTCTTTTTTAAGTCTTGTTTTAGCAAGTTTGCCAATAAAGACATTGAGGCCCTGTTTATAAAGTGGCAGGTGAAATATAACATGAACTAGAAATGTGTTTTACTAAAGATAACCTATTTCTTGCCAGATGAATCAGACAATAGATTTTCAAGGGTAAAATTAGACCTACTGAGAACTACTTAGAATTCTACTAAGTTTAAAGGCCAAAACATTTAGGTTTATGGCTCTCCACCAAAAACAAAGTTGTATTCTGAAGCAGTTAAACTGAAAAACAAAAAATCTAGCACATGCAAATTAGTTAATTTCCATATAGTGGCTCTGGTTTGCTGAGTCTTTGTTTTCATAGATTCACAGACATGCACACACACACCAAGCTCTTCTTATGACTACTGTCCCCACAGATTTTTAATTAGAAACATAAGGTGTAACAAGAAAATAGCAGGCGGTATTAAGATCACTAAAAAACATTTATATGTCTGTGGGTATATGTGTATATGTACTTCTTCCTTCTAATAGTGTATTTAGATGGATATTTTATTATTATATATTTTGGTTGCTGTTATTCTGTTTTGTTTTTGCTTTTGTGGGAAAAAGTCCTTTTTGATACCAAACGTTTCCTACTTAGAAAACTATATTTTCAACTGTCAACATGTGAATTAATTTAGTGTTATAAATATCTCCAGAAATTCTTAAAAGAAATTTAAAACATTCTAGTGTTGTTCTAAAGAAAGGGCAGAAACTGTCTTCAGATAAATCAGGACTTTGTCTTTGTCCAATTGTCTTAGAGAAGCTATTTTTTCTGTCTTCTTTTTTATTTTGTGAGGTAATGAAATATTTAAATAACTGATACTTGGCAGAAACATTTATTCCCACAGTGTTTCTTGCCAAAATGAAAGAAGAAAGATCCAAATATCAAACAAGGGACGCTGTATTTGTGGGATTATAAACCTGATTTTCTACGTGACCTCTCCATTAATGTAAAATAAAACACAGTATAATAAAACGAAACAAAATAAAATAATTGGAGGAGTGGAACTCCAGAAGGCTTTTTGTGAAATAACAAAACCATCTTCAATTGATGACAAAAATTGAAAATAAGAAGGGAGATAGCAAGAAAAAGTCTTATTCTGACAGTGAATGAATCAGATTAACTAAACCATTTTTCCAGTTTTAATATTTGTTCAATTTTTAAAAGGAACACAAAAGTTAGGACAACATGACCCATACTTTGCTATTATCTAAGTAAAATTAAATGCTTTTAAAAAGTTTTCCACTTTGGGGGGGAGTAGGAAACTAGGTCAGAAATAATGTGAGTTCACTGGGTCGTATTTTGTGAAAGGAAATGCTCTACCAGGAAAAGAAGTAATTACATTCTACGCAGGTTTCATTTTTGTAAACATCAAATTGGCAAATATACATTTACTTTCTCCCCCAAGATTTGCCTTACAAAATTTAAGGAAGAACTCACTTCAGTAAGGTTCCTCCATTTAATTATTGCATCCAAAATTTATTAAAGAAAGAAAACAAAAACATTTGTGAGCCATGGAGACTGGTGGTAACGCAGGTACAGTGGAACCAGGAGGGTCTGCTGATTCCAGATGGAGTGGATATATTCCCATGGCACCTATTACTTGCCAAATGTTTTGTAAAGCAAACACATGACCTAAAAGAGTTTGCAAGTGTGGGGTCTTCAAAAAAAAAAAAAAAAAAAAAAAAAAAGAAAAAGAAAAAGAAAAAGAAAAAGAAAAAGAAAAAAAGTACACACTTGCAAAAAAAAAAAATTCTGTTCTTATTTAAAAGTCATTTCTTAATTCCTAACCATAAGTTGTTTTTAAAAACAAACACACTTTTAATATTTTTCAGCTGTCATGCCCACTTTAGTGAGACTACATGTGTGGGTACTCCATAAAATCTCAGTGGTGGTGGCAGATGTCCCCTTTGAAATATTTCATCTGCTGCTGGGGGTGGGGAAGGGCCACTTTGGTGCCATGAACACCATTCTTTCTGAAGGCTCCGATTTGGGACAGGCCCTCTAGAGCAAACGCCGCATTGCTTGATGTCACTCAAATGGGTGGTACGAAAAGCAGAGAAACAGATGACTATGTCAACATGAAAAAAGAAATTTTTAAATCATAACATATTTATGAGGCGCTTTACAACAGCCAAAGAACTGCTGTGAAAAATATCAATAATTGTTATAATTAAGGCTTGACTACGGGAGAGTAAAAATGTGTATCTGTTGTTAGAAGAGACCAAATCCTACATTCACGGAAGTCCCACCCACTCCTCCAGTTGTAGGAGCCCCACCTTCTCCCTTGCATTCCTCTGGCACTTTCCCACCGTACCAAATATTTTCACACTTAATTGCATATTGTCTTCCTTTGTCCCTAATTGTTTAAAGGTTTAGTGGTTTAGGAGTTTTTCCTTATTTTGAATTAATTTTTATACTTCCTCTTTCAAAATGCTAAACAGAAGTTACTCAAGAAATATTTAATTGACTTATTATTTCGTTCAGCAAGTTTTATTAAGCACTTACTATGGATCAGGTTTAAAAAATGGCACAGCCCCTTGCCCTCAGGTAGCATACAGATTTCCAGGATAGAAAGAGCCATTAAGCCAATAATCATGGAAATATGAGTAAAAAGACAGCCAGTGACAAGTACTGTGAAGGAGGAACACCATATGCTATGAGTGGGTCTACCAGGAGATCTGACATCCATGCCGTAATGGGATGAAGTAAAGTTTTCTGAGAAACTGACTCTTTATTTAAACCCAAAGGGTAAGTAGGACTCACTAAGGGAAGAGGGAATAAAACCATTTTGGGAAGAAGAAAATACAGGCTAGACTGAAGCACTGAAATAAAACCAGTGTGATGGGAGAGCAGTAAATATAGAAGGAATGGAAGAGGATTCTGGAAAGGTTAGCAGGATTCTGGCAAGATCATGGAGATCTTTATGGTCTATGGTGAGGATTTTGAATTTGTATGTTGCTCAGACTGTGAGGCCATTTCAGGGTTTTGAGTCAGCAAGTGGTGTTGTAAGATTCACTTTTTAAGAAGATGATTCTATCTGCACAGTGAATGAAGGATTAGAAAGAACAAATGTTGAAGAAAGGAGACCAAGGAGGAAATTATCTCATTAATTCAGGTGAAAAACAACACAAGCTTGAACTAGGGCAAATGATAGCATTAGACATGGAAAGACGTGGACAGATTTGAGAGAGAAAGGAATCAAAAATAGTATGTATGGTACCATTCACCAAGATGGGAAAATAAAAGAGAGCATGGGACTGGATGGAGGAGGAGTGAGAATCAACAGGTAGCTTCAGATATTAACTTCCAACTGGTCCTGAGGTAGCAAAGTGGGGGTGCTGAATAAGCATGTAGATGGAAAATCTGGAGAGAGAAAATCAGAGGAGAGATTTTTATTGAAAAATCCCATTTGGGAGTCACCAATGTACAGAGAGCCACAGTAGAGTGGGAGGGCTGACCCCTAAGGACTTGAGTTTCAGCTAGTAACTAGCCAGTTACGTGAGTAGGGCACTATTTTAAAAACTGGTGCAACTAGAGATGGACAAAGGATTTGTTCTGGCAGAAATTTACATAATGTGGAATACACTGATGAAGAAAGTGAATACAAATTGCCTTGCTTTCACAAATGAAAAAAGAGTAAAAGGGAAATAAAACCATCATTACTGGAGTCTCTCCCAGGACCTTGGAAGCTTAAACATTATTAGTTTTATGAAAATCCACCTCTGGCTGCGGTCACACTGGAGCATACCAGCTAAGTATTTGCCTTAAGTCCATGCTGCATATTCCAGACTCTACAGATTCTCAGGCTGAACCAGATTACGTCAGAACATTGTCACTGTTCATGACAATGCTGGAGCGGACACAATCAGCACATTTGGCTGCTGCTCATTAGTTTATACATGATTTAATTGTAAATTAAATTTGACTTCCTAAGTTAGGATTCTAATCTTCAGGAAATACCAAGGAAGTACATAAAATATTTTCAGCCACAGTTTAGTAGAAAATGAAGCAACTTTGGAATCCTTTCCACCACTGTAACACCTCCATAACTTCCAACAACTCCCATTACACCAACCCCTAAAACATAATGAGGCATATAATACATGTTTGTTGTTTGAATAAATAAAGGTAAACCTGAATTTAAATCCTGATTTTACCATTTAGCGCTAAACCTTCTTTTACTCATCTTTAAAATGGAGAAAGTAATAAAACAGAGGCTGCTGGATTACTGAGAAAAGAGTTCACACAGTAGTTCCTCAAAAACTGTTACTGCCTTCCCTTTCCTCCAGAATAAAATTAAAGAACATGATGTCTTGAGCCCATAGCGAAAGGATAGGGTTTCTCTGCTGAAACAGTCCTTAGAACCCAAATGACTAGGTTTCTCAACCATCCAGAAGGTTCTAATTAACCCAGTGTGAACGTGTTGACTAAGTCTATGTCACTGTGACTCAAGCCAAACTAAGTGTTATCAAAGATTGTGAATTTCATATTGAAATTGAACACACAGGGGGTATGTTCTCTGTATAATGGCTTTAAAAAGAGAAAAGGAGAAATCACAGCAATTAGTCCCAACTAATGGGATGAGAACTGGAAGACAAGACTAAGACAAAACCCAAAGTATTAGTGAATTCTAGATAACAAATAGAAATATGCTTGTCTTAAATACTTTTTGGAATAAGATAGGTTGTATTTAAATGAAAGACTAAGTTAAATTAAGGAAAAAAATAGAAATAGGAGAGAACAGGGAAAAAAATAACTAACCTGCTTTGTGGTTACTAATACCATTACTGAGTTTCACATTAATTAATGATTCCTGAATTATTATTAATGTCATCACTGAACATATTAATATGTGTTAAATGTGTTAACACATTCACAACATATGATACCTTTTCTAGGAACTAGCTCATGGTGTCAGAAGTTTTGTGTTTCATAGTTTCATCATTGCTATTTAATCTTTTTTTTTTTGCTGTTTAATCTTAGGTACCGTCTTAAGTTAACCCAGCTCACTCATCTGGTGAAGAATTATATATAAAAATCATGGCCTTTCTTTTCAATCATATTTTATTCACTTTCTAAGTTTTATTTTTTATATCCCCAATTATGAATGAAGAGATCATGAGAAGTAAATCCATTTCCTCTTCTAGCTACATTTCAAAATATGGAATATTGAGTCTCCATGGAATGCCCAACCTCAGAAAGATTTTCCCCTGGGTCCCACAGGATATATTTTACAGCAGTTTAGAGAGAGAAAGCAATATTTTTTATGATCCTCCAGAGCTCTGGATGGGCAGAAGACCACCAAGAAGTGGAATAAGTTTTCAGTTCTGTGGGTGTTACTAGAAGGGATTTGCTAAACCTACAAATTTCCTCCTCAGGTCACTATTAAGTCAAGGTGACATATATATAATATCTAAATGTGTTGGTGATGTAATTGCAACAAATTATTTCTGTCAAAATAAATTAAAAATACATTTTTAGCCTAAGCATTTCTAAGAATATCAGTGAAAATCGTATTTTCCAATTTATGAGAGAGCACTTTGTTACTTTCTATACAGACTTTAAGGATTATATGAGGTCTAGGGAAAAAAAATGTTTTTTATCTATACTTATTTCACCTTAATTATCATTTTAAATCAGTACCTTAGTGTTTTCAAAGTGTAGAATTTCTTATACTTATATTATGAATATTGGGAGCCCTTGAAAAACAACAGAGAAATAAAAAGTTGACTATCAATGATGAAAAGGTTGAGGAAAAAACAGATTAATAATAACATTATTACTAATAGCTGACCTCTAAAAAGTTTTCAGCTTGTGCAAAGTATATGGTAAGCAGCAATTTTATTCATTATCTAATTTAAGTTTCATTAAAATCTTATAAAAAGAGAGAAAGGTCAGAATTGGAATTGGAATCCAGATAAGTGAAACACTATAAAATGACAGTGGGAATTCGAGAATAAGGAAAATTGTAGCCTCTTCTATTTTCCATAACAAACTGTTTCTCAAAAGACAACCCTGGACCTATACTCCATTTCTCAAGGGAACCCTCAGAATTGCAATTTGGCAACATCAACAAGAACACTTGAAAGCTGCCATGTTGTTTGAACCAGCAATTCAACTTCTACAAATTTTATCCTAGAGAAATATCCTGAAATGGATATGAAATACTAATGCGACAATGTCCACTGAAGCATCATGTAAGATAATAAAGATTTGGAAGTGGCACAAGCAATATGAAATTTGTTAAATAAACTGTGATAGACTGATAGACCTATGTGATAATCTACTATGTACCACTGTAAATTATATCACAGAAAAAAGCTTCTGCGTATGGGAAGAATACGTTCACAATGTGTTGTTAATGTTAAAAAAAAATCAATCCCAGTTTGGATAGAAACAAAAATGCATATGTATATTTGGAAATGGTCCTACAAAAACAAACAAACAAACACAGGTCAAAATGGTAATCTGTGACACTTCCAGCTGTGTCCAGCATCCAGCACCAAAAGCATTAGTAGTACAGGGGGAAAGGCAGCAACACCACATACTTATGGGCAGAAATCCGGTGTGATTGTGAATGTTGTTCTCTGTGGTGTAGCCTGACTCCTGGCCATCATTCAAATCCAAAATGTTCTTTAAAGGCTCCACTTTCTGCTTGATATATCCAGATCTCATTTCTGTGGCTTGCATCTAGGATCCTGACAGATACAGGTCCTGCTTTAGAGCCTTTAGTAAAGTCCTGTGTGAATCGCAAAGCTTCGCTCCAAGCCAGACTTCTGGGAACACACAAGAAGAGGCTCAGGTCATCAGTTAAAAATGACCAGAATACGTTATTCCCATGATTTATGGAATTATAAAACACAAATTCTCTGTCCCAAGATAAAATTTTGAGCAATGGCAGAGACACTGGAAAATTACTGAGATAAATTGAGACCAAGGAAAAAAACACGGGAACTGCTAGAAGATGGATTCCCCAGATCCCACCCAGGGCAGACATTGACTAATAAAGGTGTGTCAAATCTGTACATTTGGCTATGTACACTTTGGCTAATAAATGAAACAATTATTCCTAATGAATGAGTTCCTCAGTGCAATTCAATTTCCAGGCCAGGGTCCAGATTCAAGAAGTAGGACTCCACAAGGCTCAGTTCCTTGCAGACAGCAGAGCACAGAACTACTAGGGGCTTCAGAGAGAAGACTCAACTCAGATGATTCTCAGGCCCTGAAACAAGCACCCATGAGAACTGCTAAAGCTGTTTCTACCTCAGAATGTCCCCACCCTCCAAAGACTGATGACTGAGAAGAGTAGATAAGTAGATAATCCCAGCAAACAGAACAGCTAGGCAGCCATTTTAAAGAGTCAAATAAAACTTATTTTTAGATTAGTTACCCTATACTACCCTTGCCTCCCTCCATCCCCACATGTGACCTATCAAGGAGTTCCTATGACCAGCTGACTGAGGTAGAAAAGCTCAGACCTGGTTACTGACAGCTCGCATCATGTGGGGACACCAGCCAGCCGCGGATTGATGTTCTGGTACAGCTCCCCTCAAAGGTGACTCAAAGAGTAGAAATTCCCACTCAAAGAATATGATGAAGGAATATCCACCATTATCAGAAAAATTTGGATCAATAAATCTGGTTATTTAGTTTTCTTGGAAAAGAAATGACCTGAGGGGTAAACTGATTTATTGGCTGTCACTGGCTATTTGGTTAGTTGGCCAGGAATTGGAAGAAGAGCACTGGAAAACTGGTGAACACTGTCTGGGGAGAAGTTAGATGAATGTATCAAGAATAGGCACGAAGCATGAAGGTGTCTGTAACCCAAGTGAAATGCTTGGTGAACGACCTCCACCGTTGAGAAGCCTCTCAAATCAGTGAGCAAATAATTTATACAGTGGCTATCAGGCAGCATCCTTCCCCAGAATTCCACAGCAATTACTCAGTCGAGCCAGAACCACTAAGTGTTCAGACCTTTCGGAAAAGAAGCCTTGGTTTACTAATCAGATAGAGAACGCTGACCCACTGAGATGCTGGCTGAGGGCAAGAGGACTATAAAAGGGTGGATGGAAGAAGAATCCTTCTTGTGATTTGGGACAGAAATGAGGGCTCTACCAGCTCTGCATATTTTTGTCATTTACATATTAACAAATTATTCTTATTTTACCCTTTTGTCTTTCTCCAATATATATATATATATATGAAGAGTGTCGGTGATGCTTAAATTTGCATTTTTATTCATAAGACCCCATCTTTGGGGAACCACACTTCTATCTGATGAAGGCATTATGTCACCCAGAGACATTCAACTTTGAGAGTGAACAGTGAATAATGAGACTTCATGTGCCCCTTTTGTGGCGAGATGTCAGAGTGTCTTCATTTGTGTTTGGTTTGTATTTTCTTAGATGGAAGCATGAAGCTGTTGTCATGTGGGAGTAAGTTATACGTGGTTGAGGAGAATGCATGCTGAAGAGCAAGAGGGGCGAGCTGTGATACTTACTTGCACTTCTGCTTGAAGAATCATTTCTCACCCTAAGTCTGCTCTCCAGGCATTGGCTTTTTGCAAATAGCATTTCCAAGGCTACTTTTGTCAACTGCCATCTAGCCAGGTAAGGTAAATGGGAAGCTGTGATATGAGTTTGTGGCCAAAGGAAGAGAGAAATTAAGCCCACATGAACCCTCTGCCTGCTTCAGGTAGCATGTCTGCTAGTAGCCTCATCTCTCCATGGTTCTAATTCTAATCAGGATAATAAACAGCCCCCTCACCCCCACCCCACTGTGACTTGCTGATTTCCTTGGCTCTTTTACTATCACCTCTCCCTTTGCCCTCCATGCCTACAAATGGATGCGCTTTGCTGATAGAGCAGGGGCTGGGACGCCATCTTAATTTGGTTTTTCTAATAACTTTGTGGACATTTAATGCCCCTGAAATTCAGCCACCAGGCGTTGACTATTTTCCTCACATGACCCTGACAGATCATGATGCTATTTCAGTAGCTCAGGTAAAATATAATGGTGCTTTATTCTAGGGTACTAGGTGCTAGCAGTAGAGATGATAGATTGGGACAGAATAGAAGCCTTGCTGATACATAAATTGTGGGTGATGAGGAAACGGAGGAATCAAGGAGGAAGCTTGGTTTTCTACTTTAGCAATTGCATTCATGATAGTTTCATTACTGAGATGCACTTGATAGGGGGAGGAACAGTTTGGAGGTAAGAATTAAACTTTCCACTTTAGACAGGTTCATCATGAGATCCCTGTAGGGTAGCAAAATGGATTTCTTTAATTGGAAGATGGTTAATGGAATCTAGAGATCTGGGAAAAGACTGAGCCTCTGGGTCTTCACACTTTAATTCTCTCTTTTTGACTTGCAGTTAAGTTCTGCGTGGTTAGGTCCCAGCTCTTTTTGTGGTTCAGGCAGGGGGTAAAAATGGAATTTCCAGGAATATTTCCATTTGAATAACTATGCTCCCACAGAATAAAATAATTTGGCTGACTGTCTCAGTTTACTAAAAAAGTATTTTATCTGATTCTGAGATGACAAAAATAAGTGAAGATCTAAACAGAGAAACCCTGGGGCGATACTCAGGTACTTGTTCTGATAGCAATGAGAGACCTAATTAATGAACATCAATTGCACTTAACATCTGAGAAACTGTCTTCAACCAACATTCTCTTTTAGGACATAAACAATTTTCTGTCTTTAGTCTCAACTAAATTTCAGATTAAAAATAGGAGGAAAATAGAAGAAAAAAGAGGAAGTCTTCCTGACCTCAGAAAGAGATTCTGGAATCTAAAATAAAAATTTATAAGCACTTTGGTGCCTGACTGAGGGATGTAAAAGAGGCACTAGTTAAGGTTTAGCTTTGTGAATTTAGTCATATTCTCATGTTTCTATCCCAAACAGTTATAAATCATTCACACATAAAACATAATCAGAAACCAGGAACTGTTAATAAACAAGAATGGGTAAGAAAATATAAAAATATCACTCGTATATTTCAGAAAAGCAAATGAGGTGTCAAAATATCTGTCCTGAGCTTCACTCATTTAGCGTTAGCTGCTATGTTTTCTTTGAACATGTGTGCAGTTGATGTCATCTTTTAGTGACAGTGTCTTCCAAAAAGTCTTGTGGTGGGATTAAGATGGGAATCCGGTTTTACAGCAAAGCTTTTCTTTATAAGTCTGCAATATACTCTGAATTTCCAGTAAATTGTGTTGGGATTGGTGTGAGAGGGGGCGTGTGTGCGTGTGTTCGGAATGCACTATTCCCACTGAGAGCTGGCCACCCCGGGGGAAAAAGTGATGAGAAATAGGGAGGGGTGCGGTGGGGGGAGTGGGAAATTCCCCTCTTTAAGCAGTCTTATGAAACTGAAGATTCCCATGTCTTGAAAGGTCAAAGAAAGAATATAATACACTTAGGAAAAAGAGAGAGGCTCATTATTAATCCAGTTGTTCTTGGCCCAGTCAGCAGAAGAAATAGAAATGCTGTCATCGCTTACGTGTGAGATAAAGGATAAAAGTGGGAATGTGTTGCTTTACTGCAGAGACCATTCTTTTAGTTTGAGAACATTGCTGGAAATAACCTGAGCTGAGGAAAGCTCTCTAGGAGGAATACATGTTATGGGAAACTGTTAAAGGCAAAGTTTGGTCACTGACCTTCTCGATGTAGTTTAATCAAGCTGCAAGCACCACACCAAAAAAGACAGCTGCTTCAAGAAGGAAGCCCTCAACAAGCCAAGACATTTTTACCTTTCCTCTATTACACGAGTCAGGGAGAAAACACAAGTGGGCAATAAATCTCTAGTTCATGTGTTCACAGGCTGCACTATAATAATGATGGACTATAAATCACAAAAAATGTTACCTTTATTTTAGGCGAGTCAATAGCTAGAAAAAGTGCTCACCAATAGCACGGATGTCTAGTAGATATAAAAACAAAATGCTTGGCAATTGTCAAAAAATGGGGGGTACAAGGATCAGACCTGAAATATATTAGTAAACAGCAGCAGTTTCATCGTTTTGTCAAGGTTCCAGTTTTATGTTTCATTATTTTTCTGAAAATTCCATGTTCTGTTGTCAAAGGTAGGATTGCAACTTCGAAAAGGTACAAAAAAAAATTTCTGTCATCTGTTTCTTAAGAAACCTGGTAAATATTTGTGGATTGTATCTACATACATGAGCCATTATGTAAATTTGTCTTTTTTTGAAAGTTTAAGGACAGCTGACTGCTGAGAATTGAAGTACAGTGAGGTAAACAAATGGGAGGCTCCTGCAAGGGCCCGGGGGACTGGAACTGGGGTCTCAGTGTGCCAGCTATTAGCTAATTGTGAGGATGACACTGTCTGGCCAGACTCGCAAGCCACATCCCGGCAGCTCCCTCAAAAGCTGTTAGAAGAAGGGAAGGCTCATTTGTTGCAAATGTGACCAAGGGCTCTGAAATTCAGCCATGGGCATAGGAAACGGAGATCCCTCAAGTGACTGTGACAATGCTGAGGGTCAAAGGGGCTTCCGACACCACTCCTGGAGAGGTAGGGAATGCAGGTGATGTATTTTAACTACACACGATGAACAGGCTCTACTTTATTTAGCACTTTTAAGGTTTTAATTTAATAGAATAAATAGAGAAACTGCAAGATGATGGAAAAGTGAGTTATACTTTTTAAAAAAATACTTTTTTTCTTTACATGCTTCTTTTTTTACCTTGCACCCCATCTTTTGTGGTAGGGTGGCGGGTGGGAGAGCATGGTCAGGAAATTGAGTAAGTTGATTGAGTTAAACAATTGAAACTCTAGAGGAATCTGAATTTTAACTTCCCAGAGATTTAAAGTAAAGCTCAGTTTCCTGTGATTCCCCGTTTCCTGGGTTTAACAGGGACATGGATCTCAAGAATTAAAATATGGTGAGAAAGTCTGTCCTACTAAGATTTTCTCACCCCAGCAGGAAAGTACCATACCAGAAATTTCACAAGAAAGTCGGCTCTCATGAGACTCACAGCCAGACTTTGAACCGTTTTGATAAGTTCAGAAGAGCTTCAATCAAAAAGCTTTCAAATCCCTGTCCCAAGTGACCCCGCAGATCCCTTTGAGAGCCACCCAACACCACTTCATAGTTCCCATAAACACTTGGACCTTTCCCTGTGAAAGCTGACAAGTTTTCCCGAAAGCCCTTACATACCACCGCGCTCAGCCTCATCTGCCAAGTGTGCTATCTCAGTGGAAACTGCTGGAACTTTCCAGACAGATTTTATGCTAAAGGCAAAAAGTACCTCAGTCACCAACGTGCCTGCATCGTTTTTTGAGACTGACGGCACCCAGAAAGTTCATATGCTACGTATAAAGTCCCATACCTTTTCCTCCCTGTCTGACCAAGTATTACTCTCATAATACTTTGTGAAAAATGTCTCATAACTGTAGTTATGACTGATGTCAACACCCCTGTTAATATCCTGGAACTGCAAACATTTCACATCAAACCTCCACGTGGAAAAGGGACTGTTCACCTCTACTTTGTAAATTAGCTATATGATTTATCTGTGGGAAACATTTCAAAAATATAGATTCAGAAAGACATCTACCACATGATGGCTTTTCCATATGGCATCTCATAATTATTTTGCTGTGTGTGAACATGATGAAAACAGTCTCATAATTCTCCAAGGGTCAGAGTAAATTATTTCAATTAGACATATTTCAGAGCAAACATTACCTTAGGGTTTATTAATAATATTACCTGAGAAGGAACAGCTGCCTTTTATGCATAAAAAGCTGTCAGCTTCTTACCACTCCTTACTATAGAAACTCTTTTGTGACTTTAAAAAAATGGCAGATTTTCTCATGCTTTACCTAAACACAGAACTTGGCAGCAGGGACCTGGTTGTAATCCTCAGCATGGGAGCTAGTGGGTGGATTTTTTTTTCTCTATAAACTCTTGTATAAACCACACCAGTCTCCTGGTATTTATTCTGGGTAATGCTGGAAATTGTACACAGATCCAACAGGCCATGTAAAGGAGTTTTGTAACTTCCTGAAGCCCTTTCATACAAAATCCTTACTCTGAATGCAATTCCAGAAAGAGGGGACATTACAGCAGCTTAAAAGGAAAGGTTTATTCTGCTGTCTCTTCTCCCTTCTCGTTGGAGTCTCACAAATATGAAATAGGTCAATTGGGGCAACATAATAACAGCAATTAATATGACATTATTTGCCTATATAGAAAAGTCAATGTTCATGGAAATCTCTTCAGAGATAAATCACATAGGTAGCTATAGTCATATTCATTAAGAATTGGAATTTTTCTCTGTAGGTTGGGTACCACTTTATTAGTTAGTTGAAGCTACATATTACTGTAGGACATAAATTAAGCTTAGCTTTATAGATGAGCATGCATCTTAAGAAATTTCAAGGCACAAGAGTCTTTGAAGTACATAGAAAAGAGATTAGAAAATTGTCCCTGTGTCCAAGAAACATATTACCTTGTCACAATTTTTTCTTCCCTCCCATGCCAAAATAGTGATGATAGTGACAATGATGATGATGATGATGATGATGATGATGATGATGATGATGATGATGATGATGATGATGATAGGGTGATATTGATAAGGACCCTTCACCAATATGTTTTGCTTTTGGCACTCCCAAGTCAAATGCACATCTGTGTAGGTGGCACTAATGAGGAATTTATTTTGTAGATATTTGTTGCTGGTTGGATGAAGACTGGTGTGGTAGATGGTAGAATTAGTGAATATCAACTCTTTAAATATTACTCTCTTGACACTGTGGCCTCAAATTCTCAGGGGATCCTAGCTGGAGCCACAGCTGTAACCTTATGAGATTTTCTTAAAACAAACTGAATATAAGCACCGTGAGCAAAATTTAAAGGGAAGCTTAAATGTAAACACACTCATATATCTGCAACCAATGCTCCTTTTCACAAACATACATGAAGCCACTGTTAAAACAGTTCTCCACCCAAGGCAGCAGGGAAAAGATGAAGGAAAAGAGAATGATCAGGGGATTGACTTCCATTTGTCTATTTTGCCACTAAGCACATTGCTGTGGATGAGACAGCGTACTTTAAGAAACAGAAATGAAAATTGTAATCAGAAAGGTCATTTGCATAATTCTATCTTACTTTATTTTAGAACAAAATATCAATTAAAAAAATGAGGACATCATAGAATTTTAAAGAACCCATGTGTTGTGTCTTTAGTTTTCCTGATAGAAAAGCAGAACATCTCTTTAGTTTGTTATAATCATTTCAAGAAAAAAAAAAAATGCTCTGCCTCAAACATTGCTTCTCTGTCACTCTACAGTCTGATGCTTTCCAGTTCCCATCCTTCCTCATTTGGCATTCTGGCATGTCACATTCTTATGTTGTACTTATTCTGACCCCAACCAAATGATAAAGGACTAAGAACCAAAAGCAGAGCCATAATTGGGTAAGACGAGATTAGGAAACTCCATTATGTCATGCATGAGCCACTGGCAATAGATCAATGCTTACTTAGGGCACCATTTTATTTCTTGCAGCAGTGGCCTCCAACTCAGTAAGTCATCCTCCACATAGTTGCTCAGAACCCTAAGAGTCGCTGTTGACTGTTCTCCCTTTCTCATATCCAACATTCAAATCACTAACAAATCCAACACTAACAAGTTCTCATCATCTCCAGGGCTATCACCATAAGCTAAGCCACTGTGACTTATTGCTACTGCAATAGCCTCCTCAGTGTGTCACCTCCACTGTTTCACCTCACACAGCAGTCAGTGATCCTTTTAAAAGTTAAATCAGATTATATGATGTCCCTGCCCCCAATCTTTCAATGTCTTCCCGATATGCTCAGACTAAAGCTCAAAATCCCTATCATGGCTTCTAGGTCCACACAAGATCTGGCATCTGGCAACCACTCTGACTTAATTTCCCACATACTTTCGGCTTTCTTGTTGCACTCCACCAGACTTTGACATGCTTCGTTTACACTCCAAGGCCCTTCCCATCCCACTTACACTGCGTAGAGTACTGTGTAACAGATATTTTCATGGCCCACTCTCTTATTTCACCCACCTCCCCATTCAAAATTAAATTTCCAGAGTTCAATCTATAATTCTAGAACAGCCAACAATGTCATTATCCTTTTATCCTACTCCATCTGTATTTTTATAATTTACATGACATTACAATATATACTTAAAGATTATACTTATTTATTTACTTAATTGCTTTCTTGATTATTGTTATCTCCTCCACCAGAAATATAAGCTCCATGAGGTGAGAGATTGTGTTTGCTTGCCACTTTATCTCCAGCACCTAAAACATTGCTTAGCACATCACAGATTCTAAATAAACATTAATGATCTAAATGAGTGTTTTTTATTCAGTTTGAAGTTTTGAAATATATGAAAATAAGATAAGGGTAGGATATATCACATAGTTTCATTACTTGTTTTACTATTAGAGGAAGTAAATGTGCCTTAATAATTGGTTCGCAAAACCTGCCTAATCAGCATTGCTTATCCACAATTTCTATGGTTCATATCTACCCCAAATACCATGTAATGTATGGATTGTTTGCGAGTTTATCTACTTGTGGCTCAGTCAAAGCATTCTGTCCACTTTTCATGTTTAACTTGAAGGTCAAATTTTCAGGTTCTACTTGTGTACCAACTGGAAAGGGTGAACTACGTAGTCTCCAAGAGCCCATCCAATGACATAATTCTACTGAAAATGTAAGAGATATGACAGAAGGCTTTTAGAAAAAGATAGGAATTTAATGATAATTCTCAATTATTTAATGTTTTAGTTCATTAGCTACCCTATACATAATTTCAATATACAAATTAAAGTCATTTGACAGCCTAGATACACACTTGCCAAGGGAAATACAACTTCCAAAGTTTGGCATCCTTATTGAATGTCTTACAAGTCATACAATCAGAGAATGAAACGCCAATCAGGAGATTAAAAAACCACAGCACTGATATCTAATGTGATTCGTTACTCATCCCAAGTAGGTTCTCTTTGTACTTTAACTGCTTAATCTATAAAATAAGGTTGATGCAGAGAACACTTATTAGAAATCCTCCGAATCTGATCATATTCACAGGTTAGCTTCTCTGGAAGTAGGCACTGAGAGGGAATTTGGCAAGCAGAATATGTCAGGAGAGGGAGGAGGCAAGACTGGGCAAAGGGGGAAGTTGCACAGCCACAGAAGCCCAATAAACCTTTGGTCAAAAGCTCAGGGGAGCTCCGGAGTATATATAGCATTGCAGAGTTGTCCTGTCTTGGGCATAAATGGCTGGCCATTTTATATCTGCTTCAATCAGTCATTGGATGGGGATGGGGATGGGGATGGCGGGGCGGAGGAAGAGCACGTCTTGTAGAAAGCCCACAGAAACTTTGGCAAACCCCAAAAGAGCTGACAGATGGAGACTGTCTGCTGGCAGTTGGGGCAGTAAGACTCTTCTTGTAGGGGGATCTGACACATTTCCATTTTTTCCAGTCATAGAGCCATCTAGCAAATCCTCTTATACCTTTTTATATTAATAGCAAAGAATAAGATACATCCTGCATGACCACTTTCCCAAAGACCACTAACATGGATGTGTATTACTGTGTATTCTAGTTTCAACTTGTCATGGACAATGGTAATAAACCTTTATGATCTAGATTGAAGTATACGTGTATCTGCAAATACCCGTGGGCTTGTGGGGATAAGAAAGAGAGCTTGACACACGCTAAAGGTCATCTGTAGGCTAATATCCAGAGCAGGGAAGAACAATTGTCAAATTCATAAATTATGCTTAGACTAGGCTCCCCCGTCCTGGACTCATCAAGGACACTGGATTTAGTTATGGGCCTATGTAACTGATCATGTCTGAATTCTACAAACCACACATCTCACACCATTGTAAAGAGTTCATCAACACGTTCATAGATGTAGCTATAAAAAAAAAAGGCACAGGTTTAGCTAAATATAACATAATTCTTGAATTTTCTAAAACATTCTTTGCTGTCACTATAATTTGTCCTGGAACTGTTAATCATAGAATACACCATGAATTTTCCTCCCTCTCTCCCCTCCCCACTAAATACTTTTAAAACCATGTTGGCTTTTTTCTCCTTTTTTGAAATACTCAACCAATTGGCTTCGCTATACCCCCTCCCCCTTTTTTTTCTGCTGCGTCACCTTTTAATACAGGTTTTCATCACTTCTGCAAAAGGGATTTTTTTTTCTCCCCAGTGAAAAAGATGGATTGGTAAGAGGTCCCACAGCCTATAAACTGTTTCCTTTTAATTCGGGCCCTAGCCGTTTGGCCTGGCTCGTGTTCAGGTAGTATTATAACTTGTCTGAACCCCTTCTAAAGGGCCTCCTGCTTGTGTATTTATGCCTGAGCACTAGGGTGAGCTTTGAAATAGCTTCTCTAAAGAGTGATAGGCTCTGTTTGCTCACCTCCAGTCCCCATTGTAACGAACCATGCCCCTGGCTTTTAAACTCCCGAGGTTCTGACCTCACCAGGTGAGGCTTTCCCTGGAAATGGCCCCCTGAGGCTATTCCCAACTGCACAGTTTATGTGTAGGACACCAATAACTGTGTTCACTCTTAAGGTTTTTTCTTCCCCTTAACATTGTCAGCCCCTTTCATGTTCAACCTTAACGTCCCACATAGGAAGTATTATAAGGAAATTTCTAAAACTCCTAATGCTAAACCTGTTAAAGCTTTCCTTTAACATTCAAAATAGTCAGGGTCTTTGTGTAATTTACAAATTTTGCCATAGTGTGTTCACTTTAAGTAGGGTAGCATAACATGGGAAAGAACAAAGAAATCGTTTCATCATTTATGTCATTGTGAAGAACAGGAACTGATGTTATTTGAGCTTTGATCTTTGTTTTCTTCCCATCCCCCCACTGCTTAATTCAATTACATATCCCTCCTTTACATAATACAAGTACCACTCCTCCTCAACTCCTTAATTACAGACTATTCAGGGATCCTTGATGTCCTGAGATTGAGCCAGCGTGTTCTGGCTTTTTTTTTTTTTTTCATTCTAACCTCCAACAGGTACTACATGTTCCAGACAATTTTCTTTTTAAGGCCTCCAAATAGGAGACTACATAGATAATAGCTCATTCAGTAATCAGTAGATTATGAAGTGGTTAAAATGTAAATGAAAATTAATGGATAGACTGAGACAAGAGACTACTTAGATTCCTTTGATGAGATGAGACAGCAACTTACATCTAACCTAACTGTCTGCTCCTCCCTTGCACCTGATTAAGTATGCAATTGCAAATTTTGTGAAAACATTGCCAACTGTATTTATACTGTAGGACTTGTCAAATACAGCTTTTAAATGATTGTGTTCAAGGATTGACAATTTAAAAGGAAAATTCTTTCATCTTTACACCTCACCTTTCTACCTAACACTTGAACTAGCATCAATTATTATGCTCTTTTTGGGGGGATTAAAAAAAGTAGGGAAAGATAAAGATTGATAATGTTAGTAAAAAGAGAGCTGGCACATCATGATAGATTTTTTAGCACATTTCTGTGCTCATTTTAGTATAGTTTAGCAAACTAAACTCAAGAAGTTTCCTGTCCTCTAGAATCTCACCATGTGTGTCTGGAAAAAGAAGACATGAACAAGTGAAAAGGCATTACACAATCATTTGTATAAGTAGCTAGATGTGGGAAAAAATGATAGTTGTATGAAGCAGTGTTAAGGGGAAGAGACACCCGGGAATTAATTGCAATCTCTCTTTTAAGGTTTTGTAGACAAGGGATTTTAATTGTGATGATGAAGTATGAATTTAATGAACCAAAGCTAGGAAGGTCTCCCAGACATGAAGTCTTGTCTGAGAGGAAGACCAGAGGATGAGCTGCTTGAGATGCCTCTTGTTTCTAAGCACAGGGAGCTAACTTCATATTATTGCTCCTGTGAGCAAAATTTGATTTTTCTTTCCTGGTTCAAAACATTTCCATAAATTGCAATTACTTCCCACAGTGTCGAATACATTTTCCTTGACAAAGGTGATTATTAGGTATTAAAGTCTAATCCCATAAGAAATTTGTGAATTGTTAAGCCTATTTCTTAACCAGTCAAGAGCAAATCCTTCCTTCTCATGCTAATGTTGCATGTTATCACCTGCACGTCAGGAGAAATTTCTTCAGGCAAAGACGTTCCTCCCAGAAAAGAAGAGCAGTTACTTTGCTCTGAAAAGAACATGATGAACTTTGATCTTTCCAGTTATGAACAAATAACTGTGTTTTACCCAGAAAAGTTGTCCATAAGTTCAGTTGCATGGATGGAAATATTAGTATAAAACTAAAATGTATCTGAAGGAAAAAGTAATCAGATCTAAAGGCCATTTATACAGAAAAAGTGCACTTTACAATAATAAAGTAAAAATGTCACAAATCTTTATATGTTAAATAGCACTATCTAAAATATAGAAACAGAAATTCTGTAGGAGACTTTAACATTGTTCTGTCTTTGATACCTCCAATAGATCAAGAAAAAAAAAATCATTTGAAAAAAGCAATTAATGTGATTGAATTAATAATACATTTTAGCTATAAAACCTATAAAAAATAAATTATATACTGTTCATGAAACACGTAGAAAAATGCTATCTATAGTTGCACAAATAATACAATATATTCCACCAAGCAGAAATTATGCAGGGCACATTCTCTGACCAATGTAATAATACAAGAAATAATAATAAAAGACTAAAGAAACAAACAAAACAAGCAAACATTCTAACTAAGAGAAATTTATAATAAATTTTCTAAATAACTTTGTTTGGACCAAGAAGAAATATAAATATAAATATAAATATAAATATAAATATAAATATAAATATAAATATAGATTTTTTAGAAAACAACAAAACCAGTACATTACATTTTAACTCTTATGTGATGCAGCCAAAGTGGTATCCAAAGACAAAACCACAGCCTTGGAATATTTTTATAATTACTTAAAAAAATAAATAAATAAAATAAACCAGGCAATCAATTCAAGAAATTAGGGTAATAATCTTAAGGGAAATAGGAGAAAGATAATAGTGAAAATAAAAGTGGAAAGTAATTTATTATAAAGAGAAAAAGAATAGAAATATTAAATAAATATAAAAAGTATAAAACAGGAAAAACTTCTGCAAATAAAATCGAGAGGGACATGGTCATGATGATGATGATAATGTAAATAGTGATGATGTATTACATGCCTTCTCTGTAGCAGAAGCTATCCTTGAAACTTCGTATATTATTTCAGTTAATCCTTAAAGCAATACTGAAATGTTTCTTTCTTTCTTTTTTGTTTTTCAAATGTGGTTATTGACTTTGGGGGATTAATTTACTTTTATCACAAAGCTCCTTGTATATCAAAGACAGAATTTCAATGTAGCACCTCCTCGCCTTAATTCCAAAACCTGTTCTCCTAACAACTATATTTTTTTCTAACAAAATCCTCTTATAAAATAGTTATAAAAGATCAGAATGTATAATTCTTAATTAGTTTGTTAGATTGGACAAACTGGGAAGCTTTCTGGTAAAATGTACATTTCTCAGTGTACCAGCTTTAAATAGGCAACCCATATATGCAATTAACCATTCTATAAATTGGAAATGTTACCAAAAAATCTTCACACATGACTCTAGGCCAATATAGTGTTTAAACTAATGAGCTTTTGTTCTTAAATTTCCAAAGAACAAACTTACCAGCTCCATATTATTTATTCTAGAGCCTAGAAAGGATAAAGGGTAGTCTTTTAATTAAAAAAAATGAAATACATGATATAAAAACCTGATGAACAAGAAATAAGGAAACTGTATATTTATCTCACTTATATAGATGAGAAAATACCAAATACAAGTACCAGCAATCAAGTTCACCATTATAAAGACACTTGATTGGATAAAATTCAACCCAATTACTTATTAAGTGTGATATAGACTAGCTCTTAAATCGTTAATCAGCCTTCCCTTATTTTAAATTACTAGAGATATTCCCATTAAATTCAGGAACAAAGGGAGACTTCCTACCACCATTGCCGTTGCATAAGAATGTTGGGAATTAGCTCTGACTAATTCAACAGCCAGTGAAACAGTGTATAAAAAATAAACAGAAAAATTTGGAAAGAAGGAGAAAAATGAGTAGACCACACTGGAAAGAAAACATACAACTTAAAAACTTAAAATTAGTGAATGTTGATAGGATGATCAAATGCAACAGAGAAATGATAAAGTCTTTAGCCTCTTAAATATCAGAAACAGACAATTTATTGGAATAAAGTCCCATTTGCTGAAGAGCAGAAAAGAATGACTAGATACCTGGAAGTGGAAACCTCTTCAACATACTACTACCAATCTGAAATTTCTATGTCATTTCTATCATTCATAGACAAAAGTGTTATTGTATTCTAACTAGGCATCAGGGTCTGTCCAGATGCAGAGAAAACCATACTGAAAAAGACCCACAAGCTTCCATTTTTATAAAGTTTATCACTTATTAGCATGAGTGGAGCAAGGGATGATAAAAAAGATGAAAAATAAATACACGAGGAGACATCTGAGAGTTGAAAAATGCTGTAAGAGATAAATCGAACTCCTAAGCTGGAGACTCATGGGCTACTTTGGGTTGGAAGTTTAGAGAAGGCCTTCCTCAGCAGGTGACACTTAAGCTGAGACCTGAATGATGAGGGCCAGGTATATAAAAATCAGATTAAAAAGAATTCCAGAAAGTCTCCTATTTTAACTTTAAAACTTTATTTCACATCTATACTGGATTTTATATTATACGCATACTTCTTTTGATGCAACTATAGTGTGGGATTTTTCCCCAATGTTAATGTCATATTTTTGAAAAGTCCATTTAAACTTAGCCTTCTGAATCTAGTTGCTTTGACTTCAGTTCGTTTTGACACCCCTTGTGAACTAACTGTTAGATATTATCTTTCTTCTTATAGTATCTTCTCACCCTTTTTTTTTTTAAATCTTAAATCTGATTCTCACCCCCATCCGAAATCATTACTGAAATGAAGGATGGGGTATCTCATTTGAGATATTACTAGTTAATAAAAACTGTGATACCCAAATGGCCTCAATAAATTACGTCCGTACAAATTAAATAATATCAAATTGCCTCCTTCAAAATGTTCTCTTTTACCCCTTTTCAGATTGGCATTCACCTCTAAAGGTGACCATTTAAAAAATACATTAATATAACAAACAACTTAATTCTAATTATAACAGGAACATGGCAAGAGGTTAAGTCCAAGACCCCTCCTCTCTTGAAAACTACACAAGAAGGAAAACAACCACCACAAAATTCATGAATTCCACCCCAGGGAAAACAGAAGACAAATTTCAAATTGTGTAAGTGCTAATTAGGCAGCTAAGACTGACATAGCTTTTTGGTAATCCTTGCAGAAAGAGGCAATAGAGATGATAGTAAAAAAATGAAAAATGAGGGAGTGGGATAGTTAGTTAGTGATGGCAGATCTCACTAAGTGTCAGATAATAATACCTTCTATATCCATTGATGATACTGGCCGTGAACACACTTCACAGGGAATGAATTAGGTTCTGAGAGGGAGAGAAAACATGGGCCACAGGAAAGATAACATATAAAGAAAACTTTTATCCATAGACAATAATGTCTCTAAGACTTAAGGGTGTTGTCCCTCAACAATCTCACAGGGAGCTTAAGATAAAGAAGGACTAATCTCAAAGAGATTTGTACACATGGCTTTTGTCTATTAACTGATAAATAAGAAATCAAAAAATTTTTTTAAATAATTATATTCGATTGGACCAAAATGGACAGAAACTGTACAAAATAAAGAGATCTTTGAGCTTCAAAACTTCTACAGAAACAAAGCATGTTGAGAAAACTACATAGATGCAAATATTGGCAATTTCTAGTGGTAAAGGAAGGATGACTCAGAGGGGAAGATAAGGAACCCAGAGGTGTAACCAAGACTCTCAAAGAATCACTTACAGGGAGCTTAATTAGACCATGAACACGGCTGAATTTCAGAACTGCTGTGAGCCACTGACTTCTAAGTGCCTCCTGTTCATCATTTTCAATCAGAATATCTATTGATTCTATCTCTATCCCATCTTTGCATGTTGGGGTAGGAGTAGAGAACACATGGACCTAATTTAGATGACAAAATCCTGGACTGCAAGCTGATACAATAGGAGGGTAAGACTTTTGCAATCTTGGGAGGAGATGAAAGTATTTCATATGTTGTAGAAAGTAAGTAATTTATAGCCAGAGGTTGGATGGTGTAGATTAAAGATAGCCACAATTAATTTTCTACTCTTCTCATTCAGTGTCTGAGTATAATCTCCTTCCCCTTAAGTCAGGGCTGATTCTAGTGACTTGTTTATTCAATAAAAGACAGTTGAAGCATCATTCAACTACTTCCAAAGTTGAAGCTCAAGCTAAGTCATAAGAAGCCTTTCAGCTTCCACCCAGGCCTCGTATAATACTTACTATTTGTGCCATGAGCTGCCATATGAGTTTGACTACCCAGCTGGAGATATCACTTAGAAAGGCCCCAAGATTGCATGGGAAGGGAGAGGGTCCCAACTGAGCTCAACCTCCTAGCCATCTCTACCAAACCATCAACATACAGTAAACCATTTTCAAACCTTCAGACCAGTCAAGTTACCAGCTGAATACCAACAAGTGATTCCAGCTGACAAAATATGGAGTAGAAGAATCACCAGCTGAGCCTGCCTGAATTTTTATCCACAAAATCATGAGGTCTAATAAAATGCTTTATGCCACTAAGCGCTAGGATGATTTGTTAGGCAGCAAATGCTAACAAGAACATCCATAGTAGAAAATTGCTATGCTGTCTGGAAAAATAGGGGACTAAGGGTCTTACAATGAGGTACGATTATAAAGCTAACCACTGGAACACAAATACAAACCTTATGAAACATCCAAACCCCAGTAAGGAAAAAGCAAAGAAAACAGACCACATTGTGAAAGACTTAAAATGCACACACACATACACACTAAGGGATTTTGCAATAAGCATATGTTTCTAGGCAGCAATTTGTCAATATGCATCACAAATCTTAAAATTTACTATATGTTTTAATCTATTGACACAGGAAAAAATATATTCCAAAATAAATCATGAGAAATATTTGTAAAATTATATGTGAAAGTTGTTTATCACATAGTCATTTATAATAATAGAACTTTGGAGTCATCGTTGCTACCCAACATGTGATATGATTTAATAATTTGTGGTCCAACATATGACAAAATAATATGCAACTGCCGAAAAACAAGGTTTTGAGAATATTTAATAGCATGAAATCCACTCAAAATAAAATGCTAATTGCAAAAGAGCAGAACATAAAACTATAGTATATGATGCCATTGCATAGCAAAACAATATAAAAATATATAGTTTTGTGAAAAACAGAAAAAAACTGAAATATCAATAATGTTTACCCATGGGTAGTAGGAAAGAATTTTTATTATATTTGGGGGATACCCTCTTGTATTTTCATTATTATGTTAAAATAATTTTTTAATGTATTTTAAATTATTAAGTAAGTATATTGTCAATCAAACTAAGGATCTGTCATCTTCCACAGGGTGAAGTTCTCCACTCTCTCTTCTATAGAAGAGGTGATGGGTGAACCACCAAAATCAAAATTCACAATTTGCATCCTATGGAGACTTATCTGGATCAAACTTCTAAATCATAATTTATTCCCTAGATTTCTGGAATATCTATTTTTCCTGAGGTGTCCACGGAGGTCTGGTTAAAGTGTGAGTTCTCTAGCTACCTATCATTCTACATGTACTTTTGCTTCCTCAAAATCAAAAGGCAAAACTTTGCTCCTGGGGCCATCATCTAGCCAGGTAAACACACACTGCTGCTACACATTGAACTTTGAACACCTACCACTCAATTATACACAGCATGGCAACATCATACTTCTGACAAACTGCGTACTGTGTCTTTATTTAGTTAATGGTCCTTAATAAAACCTGGATAGTGTGACTATAATTACCAGGATCCTTAATCATTGAAGAAAACAAAAGAGAAAGCTTCCTGTGACACTACTTTCTCTTGGCTTTCTATTATTGTTAGTCTAGGTCCTTTTCTGTGCATTAGGTAAGTCTGCAAGCTGCATTCATTATTTTAGGATGTCAGGTTACTCTACGTTTTTTTTCCCCCCATTCTGTTGTCTCCTGGGATCAGGAAAGAGTTAAATCTCCTCCAGAATCACCATCTAAGAGCAATGTCCACAGCAGGAACACCTACTCATTATTAGATTATGTGGGCACTGGTCCGGGTAGAACTCTGAGCAGGCTAATAGCAGTGGAAGCACAGTTGTGGAAAAGCAACCCACAACTCGAACTGCCAGGACACAAAATTACCCTTTGGTCTTGGCACAGAGAGTGCCTCCATTTTTTTTTCCCCTATGCTGCTCTTTTTACTTCAAACAAAAAAACAATCAAACTCATTAGTTTACGTTGCTTCCAATCAAAGATTTGAATATATGAAAAAAGTCATTTTAAAATGTCTAGATATTCTGTCTTCCTCCTAGTTTTCTCATACCCTACTTTCCCACCCAAAAAGGAAGAGGAAAGTGCCTGGTATGTAACTGGGCCTGAAATCAGAAGAGCCTGAGTACCACAAGAAAGGCTGCTCTTTTGATATTTTTGGCCAACACCAGGGGTGGATGTTCTAGAAATCTGGCCAAATTTTCAGCCCAATTTTGCAGACTAACTTGTGAGGTTCTGAGCACTTGGAAAGAAACAGATAAGCAACTCAGCAACAATTTTATTTAAATAGAACCCAGACATCAAAGGTCCTTGGGTTCAACAAAGGTGACATTTTTACAGCTTGTGCAGTCCTGCCACTTGACTCCACTGACTAGTCAGAGGTGCAACTGTGAGCCATGCAGACTTGCCACACTAGGGGACAGACGTACTGCAGGGCCAGAAGAGGATCTCCTAGTGGCTTGATGGGTCTAGTAAAAGAGTCTCTGGTCACATCTAGACTCCACACCAGATGTTTGACAGTCTTGCTGTATAATTGCTTTGTATGAGAACACAACTGTGAAAACGACTTAACTTCTAACTTTTAATTAAATAAGTATATTCTTGCTAAGATACCACTCTAAGAAACAAAGTAAAAAGAAGTATAGGAATGTGTAGAGAAAATATTTTATTGGCCTTTTCTAAATAAAGCAGAAATTTGCTGATTAAAAATAATCTCAAAACATTTTACAAATTATGTATTTAGCTCGAATTGAGGAAAAGAGTAAGGTAATTCTCTCATATATAAAAAGTGAACCGCCATGTTGGAAAGTGAGCAATTGTCCAATTTTGTTTGAATTGAGGGTGACTTTTTTTTTTTTACCCTTTAAAAAATTTATTGAAGTATAGTCAGTTAACAGTGTCATAATTTCTGGAAGGGTGATTTTTTAGAGCCCGACCCCAAACCATCTCCCTATCAACTTTGTGCCCATATCTAACTTCTCATAGAGAAATTTCAACAATTTGTTTCAATTGCTACCATGTGCTATGAAGTCTCCTTTTAAAATATAATATTTTGAAAGGGAGGCTATTATGCTATTAGTTGTTCAACACATGATTTGAACTTGGTTTTCAGATTAGCCAGCTGAACACTGAGGGAGTACATCACAGAATGGATGAGTTTCTTACTTAAACGGAATAAGTAGCCCAGATATTTTTCTGACCAAAGTGGATTATTAGCTGTTATAAGTGGAGTTATGGTCAGGGAGGTCAAACTTTAGCTTGTCCCTGCATTCCTATATTGATTTAAGAGTGTAAAAGTCTTTGTGGTGAACACAGAGAAGAAAATAAAATACAGGTAGATTCAAAATATAGATTCAAATAAAGAGTGGATACATTTGCAGGAGATCTAAGAGTCCAGGATGAGGTAAAAGTTAATGAAGGTGAAACAGTGAGTAAACTGAGAGCCAAGAATTTTCTAATGTTGGCCCATATTTGCCCTCTTGTATCATTAAATTATTTTTTAAAATATTTCCAACTCATAAAGACAGAGGGAAAAGAAGAAATAAAGAATTAGAAGCCCCATGATGGGGTTATTGTTCAAAACATCAATTTTCATTTAACATAACTGATTATCTTTCTTCCATAAAACAATAATATCTCCTTGTTTTCTTTGATAGCACTACCCCTCGGTTTTCCTTTTCTATCTCTCAGTGCTCCTTCTTAATTGTTTATTTTATCTATTATGCCTCTACCTGTAGAAGTGCCCAAGGATCAATCCTTGGATCACCTCTCTTCTCTAGGCAACTTCCTCTAGTTTCATAGTTTTATATCATGCCTGTATGTTGACGGCTCACAAACACATCGGCCTTCCTAATCTCCCCTTTAAATTCCAGATGCTTTTTAGCCATCTCCACCTGGAAAACTAAGCCACTGCAAACCTAACTCCTGAAAAAACACACTCCAGACTGCCCTCTAAGACCTGAACCTCGCAGCCTTCTCCTCAGCCCATGTCAACGCGATTCTTCCATTCGTCTAATTGCTCAGGCCAACAACCTTCCAGTTATGCCTGCCTGTCACCCATAGATCTCACATCATCCGGTTTGTCAACAAATTCTGTGGGCTCTAACTTAAAAATATATTCAGAAGATGTCCACTTCTCACTTTCCCCATTGCTTCTACACTTGCAAAAAAAAATTCATTTTTAAAAAAAATTTTGCCATTGACTCCTAACTGGTTTTGCTTCTCTCACCCCTCCTTTTAGTCCCCACTTAGCACGCATTTCTTTTTAAAATTTAATGTAGATCATGGCATTTCCTGACCAAAATTTTCCAGCGACTTCTTATCTGATTTGGAGTAAATGCCAAAGTTCTTATGCTATCCCATAAAACCCTACAGAATCTGGTTCCCTGGCCAACTCTCCAAGCCCATCCCGTGCACTCTCCAACTTGATCCCTCACCATCATGGCACTGGCTTTCCAGGAACACATCTAGCCTCAGGGCCTTTTCACTCACATTTTTTTCTCTCATGGACAGGCCTCCTCCAAATAGCTGCATGGTTCACTCCCTTACTTCTTCAGGTCTTTGCTTTCCTGTTATATCATCAGAAGGCTTCCTTGCCTACTCAATAGGAAAATAGACTCTCTCCCCCTCTTCTAATTCAAATAGGGTTGCCAGACTGTAGGGGACACCCAGTTATACTTGAATTTCAAATGAACAACAGATATTTCATATTTCAGGGTAAGTATGCCCCAGATGTTACAGAGAATAAACTTCTACTAAAAACCCCCCAAAACAAAAAGTAAACAAAAAAAATTCCCAAATATTGCATGAGACATATTTATACTAAAAAATTATTTGCTGTTTATCTGAAATTCAAATTTGACTGAGTGCCTTGTATTTTATCTGGCAAGTCTAAACCCACCCCAGTATTCCCTCTTCTCCTTCTCCTTTCGTTTTCTCCATAGTGCATGTTGTCACCTGATTTACCACATGCTTACTTGTCTCTTGTCTGTCTCCTAAACTAAACTGATGGCAGGAACTTTGTTCTATTCACTATTTTATCTTAACACCAAGAGCAATGCCTAGCATGCAGAGATTCACTGAGTGAATGAATGAATGAATGAACAAATGAATGTCGATAGGCTGCTATGTAGAGCTCGGGGATGCGGTCTGCTTACTCTGGGATCACCTCCTATGGTCTTTCTCCTTTACCCATCCCAGGCCTTGACTGGTCCCTGGCTAGAAGAGGGCCAAGATCCACAGTCCTGGTTTGGCAGCTGTGGGCTTCCGGGAAAATTCTCTGAAGCCTCCCCATTGTGCAGGCTGCTTTACCTCACCTCAGCCAGCCAGTTTTTTCAGTTTCTCATGCTCGCCTGGTGCTTTACAGAGGAACCAAGGAGGCGGAGTAGTTTGCGGATTCTTAGTAGGCTATGTTTTCAGAAGGAAAATCCCTGTTGGATAGCGAATGTCATTCTGAATTCTTTAGATGTCAGGGCAGAGCTCACAGAAAGTCATTGTTTATGTCTGAAACAAATCTTTATTATGTGATTGAAAATGTTCTCAGTTACTCTAACTTACTTTTATTAAAAAGTTTAATGTGTTTTTATTTCTTCCAGGCAGTAGATAAAAAGGTGTCACACAAATATTGATTTAAAATCCTAGCAAGTTTTCCCTCTTTCCCAAATCTTTTTTTGCTCTTTGAGAACAAATATATGCTTTCAAGGACTTGTGTGTGTGCGCGTGTGCGCGCTAAGACTACTTTAAGTCAGGAAATAAATCACTATTTTTTTATTTTTAGGAAAAATATATTATTTTCCAGTTCTACGTTAACAAATGAAATGTAGCAATGCAGTGTATTGTCTAATTTATTGAAAATAGTATTAATAATTGTACATCACATGAAAGTGTGCATGAACCCAACTATATTCCCTAAGAAATTCTGCCAAGCAGCAATTATAATACATGAAATTCTACAGCTTGAAAATTTAACTAGAAATAAGATTAAAATGAGACTATAATTGATTTACTAGTATCAAGTCCATTTTACAGGTAAGAAAACTTAAGAGTTTGTAGAATAAATGTAAAAAGTTTCTAAAATTAACAAAAATGCTATAATTTTTAAATTATAAGTTCCAAGTTTCTCAAATACCAACTAGCCCTGTAAAGTTAGCAATTACAGTTTAAAGAGACAGCAGTAACTTTTTGTGATAAATAATCCACTAATGATAATGTTCTAGACGAACCACTGAAATAAAGGCTCTGGTATTTTTTTCATGGCTTTACAGCCAGCTGTGTATGTTTTCCATATAATTTTACTGAATCTCTATTCTCCAGTATGTTTTGTCTGGAAATTTCCAACATAGTTCTTGTCCTTTGTCATGTCCTGCTTTCATGCTTCACTGAAGGCTAGTCCCAAACTAACTGTGTCTTGACCTGTAACCACCCTGCTCCCCATCCCAACTCCAGGAGTCTCATTTCACTCCTTAATTTACAGACAACAAAGAACCATCCCTCTATTTTTAGTTCTACGATGTACAGGCTTCCATCATCTCCAGGCATGCTTCTCACTTTGACCTTACTATAGAATATTACACTTATAATTTAAAAAGTAGTGAAAGCTTACTATTGTCTGCCAAGTACTTTTCTATGCAGTTTACAAATAGTAGTTCATTTAATCCTTACATAGCTTTCTGAGTAGGTCCTAATCTCTGATTCTCAGAAAAGAAGACTGAAGCTGAGTGCAAAGTAGTTTAGATCCAGCCAGAGAGTGTAGCTCCGGAATCCTGGCTTTTACCTAGCAGCGTGCCTTCCCTTGACCTCTGGGCATGCGCATCCCTGACCTGACTATGAGATCCTTAAGTTCAGGGGCTCTTTATTAAAGAGCCTTGTATTTGCAATGCCAGATGTAATTCCCGAATCATGGTAGGAATTACATAGTTGTTGCTAAATTAAATGAAAGGGAGGAGAGAAGAAAGGAAAGGAGGGAAGGCGGAAGAGAGGAAGGAGGGAGAAGAGGGAGGGAAAAGGAGAGGAATTTTTCATCATTTTTTTTTTAAACAATTCACTTGGTATTTTAAATTGTCAGCATCTTCTGAGCGGTCACCTATTTATTCTACAAAAGACAAGGAAGCAAACAAACAAATAACAAAACAAATCTTCACCCAACCAAAGCAAATAAAGAGATGAACTAAGCCCTTATTTAAACCTAACTAATTTCTTCCAGGACACACAAGACATACTTGAGTTTAAAGCTTTCATCATTCAGTCAGTCACTCATGTATAAAGGTTTGTTAAATACATATTGAATTAGCCAATTCCCAGGGAGCTTACCCTGTTTTATTTATTTTTTGAGGGAAAAATATCACCTCCTAGCATACATAATTTATTTATTAATTATACGAATTGTTAATTATGTGGCTCTCCTTGCTTTCTTCCCTGATGTATCCTGGGCACCTACAACCATGCCTGATGCAGATTACACATCAATAAATATTTATAAAATTAATGAATCAGCATGAAAAAACATAAAATCTGAATAGAGCATGGTGCATTTGTAATGAAAGGAACTGGCAGGATTTGGGGGTCAAACTGAAGATATATTAGTGAAGAAAATTATAGAGTCAAGAGTCATTGAGAACTGTGAATTATATTGCCAACAACTAAATAGGAAAAAAACAGAAAAGGAAAAGAGGGTTTGGGGGAAAGATCTGCAATTAAATTTTGACTAGATTTCATTTGAGTTGCATGTAGAACAACTAGGTGAATTCTAGTTGGCAACCAAAAATGTCTACCTACCTAAGAATCTTTATTACGCAAAAGCCATAAGGACCAAAGTATTCAACACTGAACTGTGAAAGTCAGTGTTGTGACTGAGTTCATAGTTGATTCCTTGCTCCTCAGTCTTCTGTTGTGAAATTATAAACAGGTTGGAATATATTTTGAAACCAAAAATAAAACGCCATATACTCTTTAGAACTCAGTGTGAATGTACATGTACATACACATTTGTTTGGCTAAAAGGAAAGTATTTGGAGTAGGATGTGAAATGTCCCTCGTTTTACTAATAGGAAGATTGACAAGAACCAGCTAATGGCAGTTGTTTTGTTACATAAATTAGGGTTATGTCCACTAACTGAGAAATGGGAAGACTGTTACAAGAGAAAAGAGATTGATGAATCTGAAGAGCATTATGGAATCAAGACTACAAGTGAAAATTTAAACTCTGTTTAGGAGGAAGAACAACAGAAAGAGATCCTTTAAGGAAAAGAAAAATAATAGCTAGAGACAACTGTATGAAAATTGCTATTCTCAGAAAAAATACAAGGCAAGTACATCAGTCAGAGTTCTCCAGAGAAACAGGACCACTAGGAACCAATACCTGTATAGAATATATATGTATATCCTATCCTACCCTGTATCAAGAGATTTATTTTGAGGAATTAGCTCACACAAGTGTGGGGGCTGGCAAGCCCAAAAGTTACAGGGTGTTCTGGAAGGCTAGAAACTCAAGCAGGTGTTGACGTGGAATAATTTCTTTTGCCTTTCCCTTTCCACCTCCCTCTCCTTCTCTCTCCCTTCTTCTGTTTTCGCTCTTAAAGTTTTAAACTAATTGAGTGAGGTCTATCCATGTTACCGAGTGTTATCTGCTTTACTTAAAACTCAACTGATTGTAGATGTTAACCACAATGTAGCCCAGCTTTGGGTTTGATTAAGTTACTAGATATGATAGCCTCACCAAATGGACGTAAAATTAACCATCACAGCAAGAATGTATACAAGGTTCAGGTTGAGTAATAAGGCAAAGGACACAGCTAATCCAAAGTAGCTCCCAGTTTGTACCTTATCACTTGCTGAGAAAGGCAGAGGAGAGAAGAATGTGAGAGTAAGACACTAGCTGAGAAGACAACGGTCTAGTGCGAGTGAACACAGGGCACAGGCGTACACCAGGAAGATCGCTGGACCAGCAGCAAGAACACCTGGTTCCAGTTACTAGTTCCTTTAATTTGGTCATAAGTAACACCACTTCTCTAAGCCAAATGAAAATGATTTTACCTGTTTCATCTGCATCAAAAAATAGTTTTTCAAGTCAAATGACATGATGTGCATGAAAGATGTATACATGCATATTTATATATGCATCTGTTACTGGTACCACTGCCAAGACTCTATGAGCAGAAGTCTAGGTCACTCCAACACACGTGCAGTTGAGTGAACATGTGAACTTAACAGATACATCAAATTCAACGTTGAAAGGAGATTGTCACCAAATGTCACCGCCCACTTTATGCTGCCCACCTTTTCCCCTCAGTCTTACCCAACAGAGCTGCACACTTAGAGGCCACTGTTGTTATAACAAAGCATCAATATCCAGTTTAAATTCAAACTATGACCTGAGTGACTATGTATTGCTTTCAGCAGGTTATGGTGATCAATATGGAATTAAAATCTACAAGTTCAAATGAAACAGAGTTATTCTCTGAGTGAAGATTTAGCAACAAAGACTGCTGAGTACTTAATCAAAAGGTGATTCATAGTTTTAATCCTATGTTATTATTCCTTCTTCTCACTTTAGGAATGTTTTAGTAATCAAAATGTCTACATGGAAGACAAATAATTTGAAATCTTGAGTTATTGGAGGTTCACAAATTATATAAACAAGCTACATTTAAGCATAATTAATAGCATATATTGTATTGTGATTAATGGGTTGAGGGAACAGCAGAAGAAAAATATTTCCCTCTTTTCCAATAAAAAGAGAAACATCTATGTATATATACTATTGACTTTAACATATTTGAGGATGAGAAAAAAAGCATTATCATTAAAATGAAAATGGGGGGAAAAAATCCAAGTTCAAAAAATGGATACCAGCAATGAGGATTCAAATATTTACAAACCTGACATAATAAAACTATAGTCCAAGATAAATTTTATGAAAATGCACATGTTAGCAAGTGAGTAATTGTGCTTTCACCAGCAAAGCACTATTTATTCTTAATAAGTAGTTTCTTTAAATAACTACATTACTAGTACATTTAAATATTTATTTACAATGATCATTTGTTCATTATAAAAGCTGAAAGGTACCCTAGGTGAGATGCTAAAAGAGACAAAAGTCCATGCCTATTAAAGTTTCATAACAGAGTAAGGATCAAGCATTTCTGAAACTGAAATGTAAATCAAAGAGCAAAATATTGCTTAAGAACAATTCAAATTATACTCAGAAATGTCAGAAACATCCTAACTGGGTAAAGCGAACTTTGTGTGCCTATGTTGATCCAATGGAAACCTCCCTTAACTTGTGATCTCCCTCTCCCCCAAAAAACAAATAAACAAACAAGCAAGCAAGCAAACAAAAAAACAGCCTCCTGAGAAAGGTTTGTGGTCAGGTGGCTTAATTTGGAAAATTCCTCTAGGAAACAACTGGGGATGGGGGCTGGCAAAAGCAAAACCAGAAAGGAGGAGAGAAAGCATCGTTGAGCTGACTTCCACAGTGGAAACCGGAGCTCAGCGCTTTGGGGGATCCTGTGAAAACCATGTAGAATTCACCCCAGAACTGTCCACCTGAGCCCAGTGTAGAGGAGAGTATTTCTTCATGACTCTTACCCCACATTGGTCAAAGGTCTCTTGAGGATGTGACTTTCCTACCCTCCAGATGTGCACGTGTCCAGCCTTTTACTCAGAAGCTGAAGCAGCAGCAGCCCAGGGCAGAAAGCAAGAGAAACAGAATGCAGCTGAGGCCAGACACTCAGGCTCCCAGGTCGCAGCTGGATCCACAGCAATGGCACACAGGTGCCCTGCAGAGGATGTGAGACAGGGCACATCCGTAGGGTGTTTGCCTTCTTCAGTTTCATTGGCACAGTTTAAAGTCGACCTGGATGGCAACAAGTTTTCAGAAAAGGCTAGTATTTTTCAGAGAGACCTGCTCCAAAGTTTTCACCAGAGTTAGGTAAACAGATTCATGGCACTGCAGATCAGATGTTATCTTGGAAGTCCTGGGGCCAAGGCAGACGATTTTCTATACTAAGAAAGAGAAACTCATAGATATTTTAATAAAACAGGACCCAGAGCGGCAGGAGACACAAGTCTTTTCTTTCCTTATTCAGAGTTGTCTGTTCTTTATTGCATATTTGAGAGTCACTCATTTATTCACCAACAAATATTAGATGTCTTTTGAGTACTTATAGGCACTATGCTAAATGCTGGGCACAATGCTTAGAAACTAGACATGGTCCCTGCAATGAAAGTTAGACAGAGATAGATAGATAGTAAATGAGTGAGTGAGTGAGAGAGAGAGAGAGAGAAGGCAGGCAAACTTACAGTTGCAAACCATGTTAAGTGCTTTGAAGAAAAATATCTATAGTGCTAATTTGTGACCCCCATAACATAATAATCATTGAACAACTCTCACTCATTGGATTCCACACATCACATTCCTGTTTCTGTTTATCCTTCTCAAGTCAGAATGGTGTCATTAGTTTTGTTTTTTTTAACTTTTTTTAGTATCCAAGACTACTAACAGAGCCAATAAAGAAATGTTACTTCAATCTTGCCTCAGGATACATAGAGAACATTTTATCATATTTTATTTTTATTTTCCTCCAACTTGAATCATTCTCTACCCTCAGCTTTTATAACATTACACTCTTCTTTTCCTCCCACCTTCCCGACGATTGGTTTGGTTTCTCGTCATGTAAATGTTGCAGTTTCCCGGGTAGGTTGTGTCCCTCTGTTTTCTCCCTCTTCCTCTACTTAGGCAACCTTCTCCACTGGCCACGGCTTTGCACAGCAAGCACACATATCTATGATCGAGACCTCTCCACTGAGCCCAGCCCTGTAGCCCTCTGCTCTCTGGGTGTTTCCACTTGGATATTTCAGAGGCAATAGCTCAAAACCAAACATGTGGTTTTCCTTCCATCCTGGCCCTCCTTCTGACCACCTCTCCCTTTTCCCATTGAAGGGCATCACAGAACATCAATGGCACCACCAGTAACCCCGGGAGAATTTTTGTAAACCACTCACTCTCAAATGCCTCCATGTCCATTCCATAGTATATGAATATTTAGTGCCTCCTGTCTGCACTCATCTTTCCTCCCACCATCATCCCAATTCAAACTCTCATCCCTCTTTCTGGATTATTGCAGGAACCTCCCATCAAAGGTACCCACTTACAATCAATGTGGTTTTCCATTCCGGAATGTTTCTTTCAAGATGCAAATCCTGGCCACATGGTGCCCGTGTGTGCCCTTTTCCCACCTCTCCTGATTAACAATGTCAGTGACTCCCCATCACCTTTAATGTAAAGGCTAAAATACACAGTCTGATCTCCACCAGCTTTTTGTATCTCACCTTCCCTCATTCCCACCACTGGATCTTTGCTCAGTGGAATGTTCCTCCCTCCCCTCCTACAGCTTCCTTCCTGCAAGAACTCCTGCTGCTTTTTGGATCTCAGTTCAGTCCTGTCCTCAGGCAGGAAGCAGTTCCTGACCTTCCTGATGAGGCAATACCCTCGTATCAACTTCTTTAAAGCGCTTGGACCACCGTAGTTTCCTACGTTCATCTTGATCACCGTAATCGTTTGAAGAATGCTGTCTCCCTCTAGCATGTAGGCTTCACAGGCAGGGGTCTTCCTCACTGCCATGTGCACACACACACATGCACAAACAGGCACACGCACAACCCCCCACCACAGGCACTTTTCTTACCTTCAGAGCTTCAGATTTTAGAACAGTGTCAGGCCCAGACAAGGGTCTCAAATACTTAGATGAATTAATGAATGTTATCCAGACTGAGTTCAAATGTGAATTTCATGTCAGTTTGTTTTCCTCAAGATTACCAGAACCTACATAAACCAGACTTTGTTCAAAGCACATGTAGATAGTGCAGATGAATGGAAGACGGTGGTATGTACATTTAAGTCAGCAAAAAAAAAATAAATAGATATTTCCTGGCATAAATCAAAAATCAATTATTTTTTCCTTTATTTACGCTTTGTTTTTGTTTGTTTTTGTTTTTGTTTTTTAGATTCCACATATGAGCGATCTTATATGGTATTTTTCTTTCTCTTTCAGAAATAGACTCACAGACAGAGAATACAGACTTGTGGTTACCAGGGGGGTGGAGGGTGGGAAGGGATAGACTGGGATTTCAAAATTGTAGAATAGACTACACTGTATAGCACAGGGAAAAATACACAAAATGTTATGATAACTCACAGAGAAAAAAATGTGACAATGAGTGTGTATATGTCCATGAATAACTGAAAAATTGTGCTGAACACTGGAATTTGACACAACATTGTAAAATGATTATAAATCAATAAAAAATGTTAAAAAAATCAATTTTTTTCTAATCCCAGTCTATTTTTTAAAATTCCATCATAAATGGAGATATTTCTAGCCTCATATATTGAGGCTAAGAATATACTCAACTTTATTTAATGAGATTTGGTTACATTCCAGCCAAAACAAATGTTCTCTACTTTAACCACAGAGAAGACGTTACTGTGTGGATCTTAAAAATCTGTCACAATTATCAATATGGATACCTGGATTTCATATCCTTGGGAAAACACCAAATCTCCCTAACAGCTTCTGGTTTCAACCTTCTCCACCCCACCTCTTAATAGCAAGAAAGGTAGCCACATGTTCAGAAAATTGAGCGACATGATTTAAAATAAATTCCATTTAAATGTACAGGAGAATGATCACAAGATGCCTGATGCCATGATTATTGAAGACTGAAGTTCTGGCTGGTGCACACTTAGGAACTGCAGTAGGGAGTGTGATGGAAGAGAGGTGAGGAGGAAAAAAGGGAAATCCTTAAAAATAAAAAAAGGGTAATGAACAACCTAGAAGAGATTTTACTCCATTAGAGAGCATCTTGATGATAACATGTGACAAGGCTCCACCCCAGGGATCAAGGCTGATCTGAGGAAGGGGAAGAATACTTGTACCCCCACGGCACTGAGCATCTTCTGTTTTCCACAGAGCCAGCCCACAGGTGACACTCCTTTCAGTCTATGATAAGGCTTGCTGTTGTGCTCCTGAAATGGTAATACTTTAACATGCCAAATCAAAAGAAAGAAGTCCAGGAAGGAGGAAAATGTGCCTTTTAAAAAAAAAAAATCCACATACACCTAGAACACATTCCTCAACAAACAAGCATAGCTTTCTTCCTAGCTTTCCTTCTTCAAAATTTCAAAGGCAGGACAAATGCCTGTGACAATAGGGAACAGTTAGAAAACTACGATATAAATATGTATTTTGTGGTCTTTGCTAAAACCTGCGTTTGAAGTTAGACTTCATGGTAACTGCTTTAGAAATATCAATGCCACAACAAACTCAAACTTTTCATGATTTGATCTATTGCCCAAGACTGATGTGGCAGTCATGTAACTGTTTTCATTTCTTTTAATAAACTATTGCTGATTGCCTCTACAATTTAAAGAATTCCAAATATGAATGGATACTTAGTATATTTTTCCCTTTTGAGTAATCAGTGCAAAAAAGATATGCAGGAATTTAAAACAAACAAACGATCTTTTCCCAACATTGAGAAGAAGCCTCTGGGATTATCCTTAACATATAAACATCAGTAGAAACACTTAGGAAAGTTACTTCTCTTTTTCTACTTAAGCTGAAGACGTGAGGTAATTATTTTAGAAATACCAAATCATGTTGATTGACTTCCTCTAACAATTAAATTTATTAGCAGATTGCACAGTATTCCACCCAATTTTTTTTCTACAACATGAGCTTTCAACTAAATCAAGGAACTATTTAAAAGAAAAGTGAAAATATGACTGGTTACTTAGTGAGTATTTAATACAGGTTGACCAGCTATAGTTTTATGTAATGTGTATTCAGTATGTATTTAATGTGTTTTCAAAGTTGCATTTTACATTACTTAACAAAGCTATATATGGATGGGTAAATTGATGTTTACCTTGAGATGAATGTCCAAGTTAGACCCAGAGTAAAGGAGAGTAAACCACATCATTGATGCCAGATGATCTGTTGGAAATACCTCTCCTCTTTTGTTGCTATCTATGCCATTTTGAGCCTAATTACACAGATTTTGCACAAATTAACAGTCACATGCACACACACATAGTCCTTAGGAAGCTTACAGTCTACCTCTAAGGAATTAATGACTAGAATAGAAATATTTTCCTGTTGATCTACATGTCCTGTATGTTGGAAGCAGATATTAATTCTGGTTTTCCATTTCCCGAGTTGAAGTCCTTTTCTTGTAGGGGTGAAAACATGCAGTTCAGTGGCTTCCACTCACACACACACACACACTGCCCCCACACACATACACTTCCATCACATACAAGAGAGATACTCTCTGGAGCCTGAAATTCTCCCTACAGCAACACACATTTAGGTCAGTGAGTACTACAGGCAGGTACAAGGGTCTGGGGAATAGGAATTTTTAGCAAATAATTGTTATTGAAACATAAAATTTAGAGAGCACCTCACAGAAGAGTCAAAGGTGAATTCACCTTAAATCTTTGCTTTGAGCCAAGAATAACCTAAAACCTAAAATATTCTTTCAAAAGAAACTTACTTTACAATACTCAGATCAAAACAAGTTTCCATGAGTCCTCTGTTTCTCATTTCAACCCAGTGTACCTTATGTAATTATGCTCAAAAACAAAAAAAACAAAAACTTTTAACTATTTTAGGCCAATCAATTTGCCAGAAATTCTCCATTAATCTAGACAACTACTTTCTCTCAATAGATATGTCCAAGTCATGCTCAGATCAAATGTTAAAAAAAAGTCTACATTTCTGGATCTCACTTAATTTTGCATGAAAAATATAGTAAGTTTGCAAAACCAGGGAGGAAAGAAAAGTCTTACCAAATACTGATTGCAACCAGTAGCTTCCAGAGTTAGTAATGGATAAAAGTAAACCATGGAAGGCCCTTCCTGAGGGAAGGGTGGGGCATACCACCAAAGGGAAATAATTTCTTAGGCATTTCATTTATCATTTTAGTTATTAATTTATTCAGCAATATTTATTGAGTACTTACTGTGTTTCAGGCCATGTACAAGTGCTGGGAATAGAGCGATGAGCAAAAAAAATGCCTTTGCCTTCACTGAGCTTAGATTTTTAGCAAGAGAGACAAGTATAAAATAAATATGGCCCAGATAGTTGTGGTGGGGTGATATTTTGAAATGTTAACTCATGTATTTTCTGTATCAGTTCATGGGGCTCTTGGACTTTCCTGATTTAATCAATTAACAGCTATGATTTTACCTCTAGGAAGGGATGCCACCACTTAAAGAAAAAAAATAATTCAACCAAACAAGTCTTAACTTGGTCCTCAGGCAGAAGCAGGAGAATAAACCTCAGGTCATAGAAAAAGTATTAATTAATGAGTTAGAACCAAGATACCATCCTCTAAGCTGAGAGATACAATTTCTTGGAGGATCTTAAAGTATACTTTGAAAACAAAGAAAGATTTCCAACTCCTTGCTTCCTCCTCCACCTGGTCAGGCTCCAAATGAGGGGAGAACAGAAATCCCAGACAAGGTTGGGAATCCAGTGTGGAGAGACACATGCTCCCTCCATGTGGGTCTGAGATGCTGGCAGACTGCAGGCTGCACGGTGAGTTGAAGCAAGTGGACCTGAGTCCGCGCAGAGAGCCTTTTCATCGCCTAACACAATAGATCCCACGTGCCAAAAATATGGCAAAGGGCCTCTCAGAGCCTCTAGTGCCCCCAACGGCCATAGTACTAGAAAGCTTTTGCTCAGGGATCCTAGAGGAACTCGGGGAAGGAGGAGGAAAGAGAAAGCCCAGACCTGACCGGGCTCCGCAGGCAGGACTCAAGCTGCTCTGTGAACTGGGCGGTGAAGCCCAGGACACCAGACAACTCAGAGGCTCTCCTCCTGGCTGTGACCCTGATCCTCAGGGTCCTAGTCTGAAGCCTTGGCTCTGTGTACGCCCACTGGCACGTGGACACAATCCAGCTAAAGATTACGTTCCCACCCCTCACAGTTCCTTCTCACCACCCGCCTAGAGTCAGCAGTTGGCACTGGGATATGGGCCTTTTTCTTTCCTTGGGGAACCACCCATTCTAAACTCTCAAGGTTTATCTTCCAACTTTCCTCATGCCCTCAGCCCAAGAAAGTTTTATCTAATGAGCAAAAGGACAGCTTGGCTCTTTGCTTATTAGGTAGTTTTCCAAATATTTTGCCCATGCCCTCAGGTCTTCTGCTCTCCCCCAAAGAGCAGGCTTTTGAAACTCAAAAGCTAAGACTTTACTCATCTTTGCTTTGCATTTTCATGTGTTATCTCTTCCCTGACTTTTCTGGAAAGGGCCAAGGGGTACAAAGAAAAGGGAACGCATCAGTTAATATTACAAAACTTTACCTCCCCCCCATAATTATTTATGTACAGTGTAATAAGCCATGAATAAGATTGCAGAATTCATGGAGAGTATAAAATAGGGTGAAGCAAATTCAGTAGACGAATGAATTACAAGAAAATAAAAAAAGAACAGAAAAAGAAAGAAAACAGATTTGTGTTCAAATCTATGTGTGGGAGAGGTGTATATGTTTTGATTTGACACTGAGTAAAGAGAATTGCTAGTGTATACCATGATGCTACCTAAGATAGATCTTAGTGTTTGAAGAAAGACATGAAAAAAATCACAGAAGTACTCTGCTGTGGTATCAGATTTATTAATCAAAATAATTCTAGTAAGCAAATAAACTTTTAAGCACTGATATGTAGGATGTATTTCAGTTTTTCAAATCACTATAAAAAAACCCAACATTTTAACTGCATGTAGCAAAATGGCTGAATCCCAGAACAGACACTGTCACTTCTAAAATCTTCTAAAAACTCCCAGAGAAAAATACCCTCGCTGTCCCAACTCTAACCTTCTCCCAGAGACTGCTCTCTGAAGCTCACGTAGTGTTTTGGTCACAGGGTGTAGATGAAGAGGTAATGTGAACAGAGCCAATAATGTTTCACTCATTTTCATTTAACCAAATTTGCTAGTTTTTAAGGTGGTAACAGAAACAGAAGGTCCAACAAGAAAACAGCAGAGTCCTGCTAATTGTCCCTTGGTAAACTAACTAACTCATTGAAAATTTGTGTCAATAGATGAAATTTTAAAAGGCAAAATCTTGACTATTCTTAGCTGACAAATTCTTTGGAAGCTTCTTAAAGGAATAAGCTGGCAATGCTCTCACATTTCAACTTTAAAATGAAAGGAATCTCTGAACTTTCCTTCTTTAGCAACAAACTCCCTTAACCCCTTGCCCCACTCCCATAAAGAAAAAAAAAAAAAAAGGATTGGTTAAGATCCTTAGTGTGCATACCCCCAACCCCCCATCCCCAGCCTGTCTTTGCCTAGATCCAAGTATAACCCGGAATCTGGGTTTATCCTTCATATCTCATTAGTTAAGTTTAATACTTTTGTTTTCCTCTTTAGTTTAGATTGCATTTTCACATGGTAGAAATGGATAGCTGTGGCTTGGAAATGGGAAACTGGACCAACTATGAACTAGAACAAAGTTGAAGACAATTCTAACTATTTCAAGAGTATTTTCGGTAATTCCATGCGCTTTCCTGACAATTGGTCATTCTACCCTCACTGAATCCTGTGGTGTAATGTTACACACTCAAAGTCTATGGTGCAACACAGCACAACTTTGGGGCTGGTAGCAGTAGCTTTTAGTTTTCTTTTTCTTTTCTATTTTTAATTGAATATTTTTTCCAAGTAAGTCTAAGTATTTAATAGAATCATAGCTCTGGAGTTGTGAGTTCATTAAGGATATTCGGCGTACTGGTTCTGCAAAGCTTAGCAACATGTGGCTATTGGATCACATGTCCACGTTCCTGCCATGTAAGAAGAAAACATCTCGGAATATAACTATTAGTTGGCTTTGTGGTGTTGGGTTAGTGTGCCAGTCTGAGGTTAGAGCAGAGATGGGATCCCAGGCCCTGGGCTTTGTATTATATAGTATTGTATTTTTGATGTTGTACTTAACGGTCAATTACTGTTTCCATTATAAACTCTGTTTTTCAAGGGTTTATAGCTCACCAATTTTCATTTTGGTATGCAAGCTGCATGAATATACAGGTTTTAAAAATAGCTTAAATTGGGCAGTGCCATTTTTAGATATAAAACAGTAAAGTACACTTTTCATTGGTTTCAGTTTGTTTTGGAAGTTTCCAATCTAAAAGTTTATTCTATCTTAAAATGCAAAAATGCGTGGTTTTTTTTCATGCATTTTTGTAACAACTTTGATGGTAAAAGAAAGCTAGGAGATATTAAATGAAACTTCAAGGAGGAGAACATTTAGGAAATTATTTATTGTAAAGATTTGTGGGTAAATGTCACTTAAGTCAATGCTATTAAACATCAATAAACTAATCAGCCAATACTCCCTGAGCATGGACACTATTTCATGCCACTGTTGTGGCAGGTACTGTGAGGAATGAAACAGCCCCCTGCCCTCAATGTGCTTGAAATTCTAGTTAGAAAGAAATACAAAGACAGCAATATTAAGTGTAACAGCAACATACATGGAAGCAAGTGATAAATCACGTGGCCAAGAATTTAAGAGGCAAAAGCAAAGCCATTTACAGAGCTGCGTGACTTATCAGTACCCTGAAAAAAGAACAAGAAATTCCAATGTATGGTAATTGCTCAGATACGGAAATTTACCCATTTAGAGTCATGCAAGCTCAACGACTCTTTCCCTGACCATCAGAATAAAAAATCCTGGCTAAATTGTTTTCTCTGCCATAGTGAAGGTTTCCAAATCTTAAAAGCAAATTTTCCTCTTGCATTAGTTTAATGTTAAGCTAAACTTCTTGAAATGGTCATCTGCACAAGCTGTTTTCACTCTGTCACCCGATTCTCACTCCCCAGTCTACAGCAGCCTGGTTTCCAGCAGGGCTGCACAGCTCCCACTGCTCTTGCCGAAGCAACCGATGACCTCCTTGTTGCTGCTGCCGTTCAGAAGCCTTTGCTCTTCTCTTTCCCCTCAATTTATCTCTGTTTAGGAGATGGCCATAGTTTTCTAGCTTTTGTCTCATAATGATCTTTGTCATTTTTTCGTTCTACCCAGCTCCCACTCCGCTCTCCTTGCTATGGGCTCTTTCCCTTTTGGGGAGCACTCCTTTGGTGTGGAGTTCTGGCGGGAGGTAACGGTTGCTTCCCATTAAGGAAGCTGAAAGGACAGAACCTTCTCTTTTCCCCAGCACAGGAAGTAGTGCTGTAAGCAAGACTCAGCCAATCAGACACTTTCTCCCGGGACATTAACGCTTGATCACGTCAGGGTGTAGGGATGCTTGGACATGACATTCGGGTACTGGCAGGGACAGAAGCCCCCACGACTCTTGCTGCATCACACTTGTTATAGTTCCCGCTCTGCAGTTCTCCAGAGCTCACTTTGTCCATGCCCATTTCCCACATCTAGTTCTCCACATTCTCCCCATTTCCGTTACCTCCAGATATTCTCCAGTAAATTTAAATTTTTCTTAAAGTAGAAAGTTAGCCTCTGTTGCTTATAAGCCAAATGCTAAGTGATATAATTTCCAATTCTTTGGCTCATCTTCTGTATAGCTTTTGCAAGTTCATTTTCCACTGTCTATTCCTTCTGTGTTGCAATTCTTCCAGATACTTTTGAATGTCCTTTCTTATTTCACTCTACATTACCTCCATGGGTTATTTTAATGACCTCCTTGACTTCAACCATTACCCATGTTAATGACTTCTAAATCTGTCTAGTCATTCCAAAGTTCTCCTCCGACATACATATTTCTTTTTTCATGCCATTTTTTTTTCATTTATGTTGTAAGTATTTAGTGAACTTCTACTATGAGGCAGATAGATGATAGGCAATGGAGAAACAAAGTGATATAGTTTTCCATTTAATAGTGATTAGTCTAGTGGATTCCATAATCTCGTGAACTCTGTAATTCCATAAAACTTTGACTTAATGGATGTCACAGTCTTGTGGAGTACACAGATACCATGTATTATTCAACATCTCCATTTGGATTATCTCAAAAACAGTGAATTGATCATCTTTCCTGGACATCTGGACTCAAGTCTTTCTCCTACTGGGCTCTCTATTTCAATGAAAATATTTCACTGCTTATGCCAGGAACCTGAGCATTACACTGACTTTTCCTCTTCACTCCATCCCCACTCTGCATCAATCATTAAAGCCTGTTCATTCAACTTTCTCAATATCTCTAGAATTTGTCCACTGTCTGTCATCACTTTTGCTGCTGCTTATCTATATACGCCTCCATTCTTTTCTGTAGAATCAACACAACACCAGTCTTCTTGGCTTTTGTGTCCAATTTGCTGTCAGAGGGAACTTAACAAAATTCAAGCCTATTTGTGGCTATATTTTAGTTAAAACCCTTTGAAGACTCCATAATAATCTCAAAATTAAATGTTACCTCTTTTCAAATCCCTCGCCTCTGCTTGTTACATTTCTAACCCCTCACTCGTTGTCCTACAAACTTCTTACTCTAGCTGCTAAAATTCCCTCACGTCTACAAATGGATTGATGGTGCTCTCTCTCAACTCTCCTTCTAATCGGCATAACTTCCCAGTTCTGTATGAATTCCAACCTGGCCAGTTCCACTCATTGTTTAGGTAATTCCTCTTTCCCTCTGAAGCCCCACTCTCCCTAAAAGACTAGATGTCCCTTTCATGAGTTCTTAAAACATCTTGTGTTGTCCCACATCCAAACATGCATTACTCTGCATCATTAATTGCCATGTTTTACGGGTAGATTTCACTAGACTGCGGGGCATTACAAGGTAGAAATCATATCTCTTTCTATGTTGCTTTATCCGTATACACAGAAGATGATTGGCAAGCATCAACTAAACAAATGAATCTTAACACTTGCATATCAAAAACCCAATATCAAACTGTAAAAATACTTTTGCTCTTTTTCCAGGCTTTAAATACTTTGGATATATTTTCAGATAGTTGTATCTATCTGGAAAATATAGTACTTATGTTTATAAGCCATGCTCTATTGCATCTATTACCAGATAATGAAAAACATGTTCTAGATGTGTCCTCCAGTCATACCTCAGCCATACTACACAAAACACTATCCATACCCTATTTGCTTTGAAATTAATATATTTCTGAAAATATTTTAGAATCTATTAGGATTAGCTACTTAAGGACTACAGAAATCCAGAGTCCCCGGTACAGAATTCTGTTCCTTATAAGGATCCTAAGAACCTATTTTTTCCCATTCCCATTTTCTTAACCTTTTTTTTTTTCTTAACATTCTTCAAAGATGAAGAAATATGGTCTTGGGAAGAGATCTAGGGTGAGAGAATGTTCTCCTTGGTCACTCAGGTATACATAAAATATCAATATCATTAAGATCTGAAGAGATCTCCCCTCTAAGGCGTAAATCTAGAAGATTTACTCTGAGCTGGAGAAGAATAATTGGAAGAGAAATTGTATTGAGTACCTAGCATGTGCCAGGTGTTCCACGACTCACATGGGTATGCAGACAGACATATGGCTTCAACATTTATAGACCAGCATTGTGATACATGAGGATACATGAAGGTTCCTAAGACCCTTTCAAGGATTCTGCAGAATCAAAACTATTTGCATAATGATTTTTTTGCCTTTTTCACTCTCTCTCATGAGTATATAGTAGATTTTTCCAAAGGCTATATAATATTTGATATGACAACCAATAGAATGAAGAAGCGAATAGGAGAAACCAGACATTAAAGAGATTTGCTGAAACATAAAACAGGGCCACTCTTCTCACCAAACACTTTCTGTTTTGGAAAATATAGTTACTTTTTATGAAAAACATGTTTATGTTTATGTGGTAGATTTATTATTGTTTTTAAAAATAAATGAATACATACAGATTTTTAAATGTCAGATTACATTTCTATTTGGGTAAACATTGATATACATATATAACTCCCTATTATTGAGTGTCCTCAATAATTTCTTAGTGTAACAGGGTCATTGAGACCAAAGAGCTTGAGAACTGCTGACACAAACAGTGGAACTGTCATAAGAGGAGGCGTCTAGCCGTCACTGATACCACACTGAACACCACTGGAGCTGAAACAAGTTCAGGTGTGGGTGATGACCAGCCTTGCCATAGTGCCTCATCCTGCCCCCTGTCAGCCAGTCTTCCAGGACTGCAGTGCCAGGATCAAGAGAGACTCATAACCAGTACATCCATGTAAACGTCAGCTGTAGGCTTTCAGTAGGTGAGGACACTCTTTGCAGGACACTACATTGCCTCTTTTCTCAGATCATCGATTCAAAGAGCGTTGTTATTTGATTCTTATGGAAGTCCACTTTATTGCACATGCCTCTATAACACATTCAGTTTTGGTTAAAGTGTGTATAAATTCAGGGGAATCTTTTTGAGTGCTTATCTTTCTCCATTGTGTTTGTAGGTACACTGTTTCGGCTAACTCTCAGCACTTGTTTGGGCGTCACAGCAAGAAGGAATGCAATCAACATCTGTCAACTAATCAATCTGATCAATTGTTTGCCTGATTGATCAATTCTTGCCTAAAATCCAGCAGAAAGAATCACTTCATTCTTGGTGGACTAGTCTATCCACCATATAGCAAATTACTTCTATGAATAGAAGTATTCAACTATTCTCTTATTCAATGTAACTCTCTCATATTCTGAAAGAGTGAGTACAAGGTCAACACAAGTGTCCTCAGTGCCTCGGGAGAGGATTTTAGGGTTTCTCTTTTTAATAGACTTTTGCTAAGAGTAGCAAAGGCACCATAAAAAGAACAGTTAATGAAAATTGTTTTCTTCATCGCCAAACAATATAAATACTTCAACATGAATGTTCTTTTTTAATTTTTAAAAATTATTCATAAATTCTGTCTTTGCTGGAGTTGGGGGTGGGGATATACAAGAATAATCTTACAAATGATTGCAATAGGACACAATAATATAGTAATATTTTAACCTAACTAATACAGGGAACAATTCATAATCCAAAAAAATATGATAAAATTAAGAATGCAGGTTAATCCTTAACTTGACCTACATTAAATAATTATCATGTAGAGATAAAATCATAGATAATTTCAAGGTCTCCAGGAGACTTCAGCTTAAGTAAATGAGATCTTAGATTTTACACTCTGACATCACTTACTTTTATCTTTCCCTCGGGTACAAACTCACATCAGGATCCCTTTCCTGTGCAATTAGAAAGGTAACAGCCTTACCTAACTGGCATTGTCCCTTTTCATTTTGGGGTCTGCAAGCATTTGCCACTTACACTCAGATCATGTTTTTGTGAGAGGCCACAGAGCGACTTTCTTTAAAGCTATCAAAGCCTTCCTCATTATCCTTTATGGGCTGTGCAGAAAACATCTCAACTATTAGACATTTAACTGGAGTGCAGTAGAATGGGTTTGCTGGCCCCCTCCAGTTCCTTGGGTAAAAGCTCTGTTCATAATCAGTTTCTGGGTTTTTAAATGACCCTCAAGAGGTTCCTTCCGGTCCACTTCAGTTCTCTTTTTAGTGTCCCATTGATTTTCCAGACTTTAGGAATGTATCTTTAACCGCCTGCTTTTCCAATGGCTCTCTCCACTGAATGCTGAAGGAATACTTTGTTACTTCATACATAGGGAAGGGAATATCTTGAGAACTAACACACCATTTATAACAGTACAGTTTATAATAGCGTTTCCTGCAGAAAGAAGGTGCCTCTCTCTGAAGAGAAGGATGATCTCTGCACCCCATTTAGTTTCCAAACACCCTTGTTTCTTGTCAATAAAAAGGAAGATAGAGTAGACTAGCAGTCACAATACATAAATGATATTATTTGTCCCCAGAGTACATACCAAATAGTAACTCACTCAAAAAGCTTGCATGAATTATGAATGGTAGGAAGGCTCTGAGAGGGAACTTGGGACAGACCCACTCCACATGGCTGTTAACAAATGTTTTAAATGCAGGGAAGTGACATGAACTATGTAACGAGATTACAAAGGGATATAATTTACTTTGATTCCCCTCCTGCTCTAAATCTTGTTTTAAATAATATAGGAACAACCTAGAAGCTGTGAATCTGAAAATATAATATTAATTACATTTTTATATCAAATAAGTTAATCAATATAAGAACTGAAAAACCTCATGCGAATGGTAGGATTTTCAAAAAGATGTCCCCTTGCCCCGAAATAATAACAAAAACAAAAAAAAACCAGAAAGAACAACAGAAAACCTTAGGTCTTAAACTATATACACAGAAATGGAAGACAGAAAGATAAGAAAACTTGGGCATTTATGTAGCGTTTGGAAACGTAATGGTGAGCCCTAAAGGACTCTGCTTTGACCCGAAAGTCAGGGGCAAAGCCATTATTGTTTCTGTTGCTGAGAAAAAGGGTACTCATGTTGTAATGTAACATATCAATATATCATCCAGTTCTTTTTTAGACTCTGTAAAAAAAACTGTAGTTATTTTCCAAAGAAAAGTCATAGAATGATCAGATCACAAGCTCTATAAATAAAAATATACCAGAGACTTTCAGTCTTGTCTCAGAATACAGTATTCATGTGTCCTATTTTCTTATTTTTTTCCCTCTAGCATTTTCCTTGAGGTTCTTTTGAACTAAGTAATCAGGAGAAATTGGGAGGGGAAAGCGGGAAAGAACTATTTTCCTCTTGCAGGAAAAAAAAAATAGTTTATAGAAGAGTTTTTTACATGCTCACGCACACACACTCACATACCACACACCCCCAAAGGCAATAGTTGAGTTGAAACAGAATCATTATCAGGAAGTATGTACTAGGAAAAAGAGAAAAAAAATATAGAAGCAAGGACTCATCTGAATGATCCTAGTTAAGGGCCTTACCAAGGAAACAGCTTAAGTTATCTTTGAAAACTGGTGAGTCGCCCTGCTTGGCTGAGTATGAATTGAATGTTCCCAAGGTAACATCTCACAAATAGGGGTGCCCTTCCATTTCACACTGCTCTTTCTCAAAATAGCAACACCATTTAGCAATATTTCATATCAAGACAATTACACTGTAGAATTATTGTAGTCTTAGTGCTTCATTAAAATTAAAAAAAAGTTAAATCCCTGTTTTGTTGAACACAAGAAATGAATAGTAAATATTGATTTAGAATGAATGCAAACATTTCCCTAGGAGTGGATAATTACTGCCTTTCTATGCAAAACACTTATATTTGAAGAAGCACTTCACTTACTTTGCCATGCGGTATACATTCTTTAGTACATTTTAAATTATACGTTGTCCTGGACAGTGTCTGCTCTATAATTTCTCATGTCTCTACACCAGAGTCAGTATGTAATTTTAAACTACAAAGTTTCTGCCAACTAGGAGAATAGGCTTAACTCTTTCTCTTTGCTGGATTCACAAATTCTTACATGAAAAGATCTAGAAAGACACAGGACTGATGATCTCAGACCTGGAGCAGTTTGGTCTGTTTTTTTCAGGCTAACAGAAATGCCACTAGTAACTGGCCACAGATTTATAAAGCAGAGACTAAATGGAATAGAGAATTTATGTACCTAAGCTGGTTTACAGCCCATCTAAAAGACATGAATTAAATAACAATCAACATTAGAAATGTTCAATGACTCACTAGTGGTTTGCATACTTCTTATAAAAAGGTCTAATTAAATAAGGGACCATCATACTTCAGAATGTGTCTCTTGTCAAAACCTTAGGTTATCCTAGTCTTATCCGTCTGCCAAGATATTTGCAACATAGCACTATTTAAATTATGTAAAGGAATACATTTTAACCATTTCAATATCACCTATGTAGATGGCAATTTAATTTAGAAGTTGATACCAAGATACTTCTAATTGTACAGGATATACAAAGTTGATATACGTATAAAATACTAAATAGTACAAAGTTATAAAAGATGATGTATAGCATGGTATTCATCATTTTTACCTATAAATTTACAGTTCACTAAAGAAATAAAAATGCATGCGAGATCATCTCATATTAGAAAGACTAAAGTACCTACACCATTCTGTTTCTATGAAATTGGCTTCTTTTTATATTCCACACATAAGTGATAACATACAATATTTGTCTCTCTCTGTCTGGCTTATTTCATTTAGAATAATGCTCTCCGAATGGTGGTTGCCAGGGGCTGGGGTGGGGCAGGGAAAAGGGGGAGATGTAGGTCAAAGTGCACAACTTTCAGTTATAAGAAGAATAAGTTCTGAGAGTCTAATAAACAGTATGGTGGCTATAGTTAATAATATAGTATTGTATACGTAACAGTTGCCACGAGTAGATTTAAGCATTCTCATTATGTGCACACACAAAGAGTAACTGTGTGAGGGGACGGATGTGTTTGGATGGGTTAATTATCTCGATCTTGGTAATCATTCCACAGTGTGGACCAAATCATCACATCATACACTTAATATATATAGAATTGTATGTGCCAGTTAGTCCTCAATAAAGTTGGAGAAAATTACAAATAAATAAATAAATAAATATTTTTTAAAAGATTAAAGTATATGATATGAAGGAATGGAAGTGGAAAAAAAAGCTAAATTAGGAGTAAAAGTACTCAGTAGGAGATAAACGAGACTAGACCAAGGGATTGTGTATGGATGTGAAGCAGCAGTATGTCCCACTTCCACAGAGTCCTCACATTCATATCTCATGGGATTTAGTCTTATTTGCTCTCTCTGGTTTCCAAATGCATAAAACCTTCTACCTTTTAAATATATTAAAATTTGCAATATACGAAAAATGAATTCTAAGATGAACAAAAAAACTCAATGATTTTACCAACTATAAACATACTTGAAAAAGAATATGAAAGGGAGTGTGTATATATATGCGTAACTGAGTCACTATGCTGTACACCAGAAATTAACACAACATGGTAAATCCACTATACTTCAATTAAAACAAAACATGCTTGAAGAAGATTCATCAGTTTTAATCTTTTGCACGTCACGTAGTTTCTTGTGGCCTCCACTGTGCTCTCTTATGTTTATACCCTCTCCCATTATTGGCTTATTTTAGACCAACTTGTCTGGACACAAGAATTGCCTGGGGAGTTCATTAAAATGATTCTCAAGACCTTGTTCCAGAGAGTCTGACCCAATGAGTCTGGAACAAGGCCCAGGAAACTTTTTTTTTTTTTTTTTTTTAGTGCTCCAGATAATTTTATTAAGTTTGGCAAACTTGGTTCTAGACCTTGATCTAACCCATCCTCTCAACTCAGTTTTATTTCTAATCAGTGTGGGCAGTATTTTCACTAGCTGTATTTAAGGGAGAATGGGAGAAGTCCACTTTCCAGCCTGCTCAGTGAGATATACCCTCACTGTTTCAGTATAAAAGGAAAGCACAACTAGGACTGACTTGAAGTCAGACCAAAGGAAAACTAATTAATACCAGACCTGTTTCTTGATGGAGGTTTTGATAGAGGTGTGTTTTAAGGAACAGGAAGGTCTGAGTTACTCAAGTGCAGACTGAAAAGGAAGTGAGCACAATAAATGGACGCAGAGGGCTGAGAGGGCTGGACAGAGAGAAAACTGATAAATCACCTACGTCATAAACAAGGCTAAGCTCGGCTCCTTGGAAATGTACTAAACCCAATAGTTGTCTGACAATCGACTTAATCTGCAAAGGACCATGCAGATTGTGTTGATGTTAATTTTTTTTAAAAAATGCAAATGACAATACTTCAGCAGAACAAATTATGAATAGAGACAGCTCTGGTGAATTCACTAGCACATAGAAAAAAGTTTAAATGTCAGATTTGATCATAACCATGTGAGTCAAGTTTAACCTTGACTGTGTCTATACAAGTGGTATCAAGAGATGTTTTGGAGGAGAATGAAGTCAGTATCCCAGATGAGGCTGATACTAATGTAAATGGCATCACTGAACATCAGTAAATAGTCAAGTTTTAAAAATCATAAAGATAATAAATGGGTGTGTTAATATGTTTGACTTTGTCCTTTATGTCCCTCCTTATTCTACCACTCTAACCAGTGAATTTTGTCGAAATTTTTGCCTTCTTTAGTGTATCTGTTAGCAGTATAGTCAGCAGGGGAGGTGTGGGTAATGCATTAAGAATCTTACTGAAAGAAGAAACTCCCAGAACACAGTCTAGAATCCAGCCCTTGACTCCAGGCACTCACTGGTTTTAGGAACTCCCTTATTTTATCTAATCTCACCTACCACTGATTGCAACATACTTCCCAATTTCAGAAATATTAAAAAGTGAAAAAAATGTGTACCTTAGAATTGAAAATACATGAAACTCTTCAAAAACTAAAACACACAAACAAATTGCCTCCTGAGGTTTTAAAGGTGTTTATCAAAGAAACTCAAAGTCTGGCAAATAAAGGTCTGGGGGACCGGCCCATTCCCAAATTAGTCCCCAGGGCACTGATACCACGTGAGGATGCCATGAACTGCTAACACTTTGTCACAGCAGGAGAACCTTTGCTGTCTCGGGTGAGGCTACGGTAGACAATGGACAAGGGGCATCTCTCAGAGCAGATCTCAGAGCAGCCAGGCCGGGGACCATGGGATCCTCTCTACCAGCAGAAAGAAGAGATCCTGCTATTCTAGCCCAACAGAATATGGTAGATGCCAATGACTCTTGACCACTGGAAGTCGTTTCCCCTCCTCTTTTCTAAAGGTAGCCTTACTGAATTTATCCCCTTTATCCTCTTCCATTGTCCATGGAGGAAGTAATTGAAAATGCCATCCAGCATTCAGTGAGTGAACCATGAAATGTATCTTTATCAGACTCAAAGCCAATACACATCCTTCAAGGATTCTGAACTTGGACCTGGGATGCAGTAAAAGAATGAGATTTGAGTTTGTATCTCTTTTGGAAGGGGTAAACATGTTTGTAGTATACAGGAGGGTTGCAGTATTTTAGGCAAGGACGTTACAAAATTGTCCATATATAAAGAGCATATGGAGAGGAAAAAAAGGCCACAGTAGTAATTTATGAATATACACCTATTATTGCTATTTGGGGAAAAATCCAGCCTTCACTATGGGAAGTATCTCTGTGCCATTTCATTTTGATATATATCTTCTAGGATTGCTAGCTGTAAGATCTCCAGTGCTGGAGGGCATTTGCCATCATGTGGAAAGCGCTTGCCTAAAATGAATCCACCACAGAAGAGAGTAAATCCTGGAGAGGGGTGGGAGAGAGTAAAACGTGTGTGGGGGGACGGGGAAAGGGCAGAAAGAGGAGAGAAGAGGGAAAAAGAAGGTCAGAATTCCTAGAAACATTAGAAATTACAGAATAAAGTTCTTTTCTTACTGAAGCATAGTCAGTTTACAATGTTGTGTCAATTTCTGGTGTACAGCACAATGTTTCAGTCATATATATACATACATATATTACTTTTCATATTCTTTTTCATTATAGGTTACTACAAGATATTGAATATAGTTCCCTGTGTTATGCAGTATAAACTTCTTTATCTATTTTATATACAGTAGTTAGTATTAGCTTGAGATTTGCAGAAGAAAGTTCAGAGTCAGTTTTCTGTCACTTTCCATTGAAAGATGCCTCATTGATATAGAATGAATTGTCTTGATTCAAATGCCACAATAGTTTTGCAAAGATGGGGGTCAAATAAAAAAAAAACTGTTATGGACTCACTGTCATTAGATCAGTGAGTGTGGAAAGAGAAAGCAGATCTTGTATCTTACTTTTATAGAAAAGTTGAATCCGAACGTAACACAGTACACAACTGGGAAACAGCCTCCTCGTGAGGTCATATCAAATAGTCATAATAGCGAACACTTGTTGAATTCTTACGATGTGCCATTTTACATCATTAATGGCATCAATTATACACCATTAATGATATATTTATACTACATCCTTCCATCCTATCAACAACCAAACTAAGTAGTTTCACTGACTCCATTGTACAGACAAAAAACCTGAGGCTTAGAGAAGAGAAACTGTGCCCCAGGGCACACAGCCAGCTGGGGACAGAAGCCAGGCTCTTTGTCCTTACTCATCCATTCCCTTAACCGCCATACTCAGTCTGGGACAAGTGTAGCACTTCCCAAATGCCAATGGGATTCCTGTATTTATCTTCATCTCCTGTCCAAGTCCAGAATGAGAGAAATAGCTTTCCCTCTGCCAACAATACCACTAACATCATTACATTGGCATTATTCAGCAAATTGCTCTGACTTAGTAAGCATGGGGAAAACTCCCTGCCTAATAAACCTTAGGGACGGTTTTCCAACAAGCACAAATTCAACCAGAAATAGACCCCAAAATTCAAAAGTAGTACAAGAGGTGAAATTTATTATTATGAATTCTACTTCAAGATTTATTTCAAGACCCGACCAGCTGTATTTCAGCGTTGGACAACAGAGCAGAAGCTAATTAGCCTGGCTGTTACTCAGCATTGATGCTCAGACTTACCCTACTTGAGTCCTTGCGGCGGGACACCATTTCAGAAAGCTGCGTGTTCAAAGGAATGTTGCTTCTGCAAACAGCATTCTTAATGTCAAAGGATAAAGCATCACGGTTGTGGGGAAAGTTGTTGTACATCTACCAGGAAAATATTCATCAGCTACACAGTTGGTCATTCCCTTTGCCTTGGGCTATTTGGACATATTTTAGTACGTATTAAAATACCCACAAGATCTCCAATCTTAATTACAAAGCTTGAGAAAAAAATGTCCAGTGAAAGTTCATTTCAGGTATAAAATAAGAACCTCTTTTTAACTCCTTTGCCTCAAGATTTACATAAACGTGAGGGCAAAGAAATCAAATGATAAAAACAAAAAAAAACCAACAAAAAAAACCAAACAGACACTAGAGATTAGAAATGAAAAGTAAACCAGCCGCGTGCTAGTTTCTTGCTGCAAGTTCCAGCGGATACCAAAATCAATGTGACTGAGAGAAGATGTAGTGTGGAGAGAAAATCTCCCAGGATAATCAAGGGATATATTTCCAAGTCTATTTTCCCCCACAGAACTGTTTTGTTTTCTCACATCAATGAGCTAGAATAAAATGTGGATCCCATGATCAAGCTGGCAGAAGTCATGCTCCCTACCTGGATGCTCGAAAATTGTAAATCACAACTTTACAAGGATTTAACTTTTCCCTTTCCAAAATAATCAAATGTTGTGGTGAGGGGGGCCACTAATCATGACAAAAAATATACTGCAAATTCTTTCTTTTGGTGCCAAGTCCAATAAGTTCCCTGAGTGAAATTAAATGCACGATCTTATTCCAAACCACAGCTTCCCTTGGGGATGTGCAAATCTCAAGTGGGGGCTGAAAGGCCAGTTGTATCAAAGCCCAGGGTTACACCCATTTTTTCAAGTTTTTTTTTTTTTTTTTTCCTTTTTAAACTACTGCGTGTAGTATAAACGGCTCAGGCCCTCTGCCTTCCAGCCTTCAGAGTCAAATCAGCGTTTCATACTTTCCACATTCTGCCTCTGAAAAGTGGGCCAGTCCCTGACTTCTCTTAGTTTCTCACAGTTTTTGTTTATTTTAAGAGATTCTCTGCTGAACTCTAGGGAAGGGAGGGAAAAAAAAAAGGAGAGAGAGTGAGGAATCTGTTATGTTGTAAGCAATTACTGGCTCCATCTCTTAGATCTGCAGTATCACAGGAATTAGAGATGGAAAAGACCCATTAGGTCATCCTGTATGCCCTGTGCCAGCACAGCGCTGTTCCCTACTGTAGATTATCTCTTCAGAGAGTTTTTCGTATGTTTAAAGGGTAGCCAATGATAACATGGTTTCATTTTATTTCTTTTGCTGCTTTGTTCCGTCCAGTCTTCAACATGCCATTTCTACGGATGGGTCTAGGGTGACTTCTCAAAGGACATTTGACTGCCCACGAAGAATTAAAACAACATTTGTGCTCGCCAACAACTGTGTTCCATACGTTCAGCACAGAAGCATCCATAAAAACAGGTTCTAAAGAGCCAATAGTTAGTCCCAGGGATGGAAATGTTACATATAAAACAATTTTACATAGACATATTCTATATATCCATTCTATATATCCATACATTATTCCACAAATATAACTGTGTGAGTGTACATATATGTTCACAGAGAGTGTGTACAAATACTCATCATTACCGCAGAGTGTTTCTGTTTCCTAAAAGTTGTGCCAAATGCTACATAATTCACGAAAATGTGATCCAAAATATTTAAGGTTATGTTTCTCACAATTTTCTTCTTATCTCTCTTAAGTCACACATTTTAAATGTCAACTCACAGAGAGAAATATTTAATCTCAAAAATACTCCTCCACTGGGAAACTCTTTTAACTCTTCCTTAAGTAGTTTTGGTTTTTTCTTCTTTGTTCTTCTCCTAAGATAATCGAGTGTCTTGCTTTCCCTTTTACCTGCCAGCCTAGGTATCCCTACCTAATAGCCGACCAGTCTCACCCCTCAGGAGAAGAAATACAATGTGAGGGAAACCGAGCAGGAAGGATGAACACCCTGTGTGTTCTTAAACGGCTACCATCTCACCTACTGCTCTTGGAGGCTAATTGCAGGCAATCAAATTAGCATTACTATTTGAAAGCACATCATTTTGTGCTGGGATCAGAATCAACACTGATAGTATATGATCTAAGAAAAAAATACATATCCTCAGTTATATAGTATTTTCTAGGTGTAATGCAGGCTATATATTCATTTTTAATATGTTCTATCTCTTGGCCCATCTGTGATTTGTGTGGTAGAGAAAAATGACTTCTCACTGCTCTGCTAGGAGGCAGGATACTTGAGTAATCAAGAGTCTGGAGTATGTTAGCTATCTTGATTGTGGTGGTGGCTTCAATGGTGTATACAGCTATCAAAATTCATCAAAGTGTGCATCTGAAATACGTGTAAAGGTTAAAAAAATCCAAAAAAAAAAATCCAGAAAAAAAAGTGCCTGGAGTATGGACCCTTTACAATTTTTTTGTGATTGTGGGCACTACCAGTTACTCCTATGTGACTGGTGGCTTATATAATACTCTTCAAGAAAAAGAGTCCTATTTACCCTCAATACAAATGTATGTCATAGAGCGGTTCAATTTACTGTGTCGCTTAAAGAGTACAACAGAATTAGAGAACTTTAGAGGAAGAAAGTTTGGGCTCCAAAACCCATGGGGTTCTCCCCCACTCCTGCTGGGGAAGCCTCTGAGCTTATTCCTCCCTTGACAAGGGCCCTTCTCATGACTGGCTCCTAGGAATACTCCCTCCCTTCAAAGGTGTCCTCTCTGACCACTCTGGCTAATGGGGACCCCCCACTAAGCCTCTTACAGAACCCTGCTTGTTTAGCTCTAATCAGAATCAATTATTGCATTGTTCATTTACGGTTTAGCCCGCTCCGTAAAGAGCGGGTGTTAGGGTTAAGGGCATGGGCTCGAAAATCATCACCCCTGGCTTAAATTCCTGCTCTGCCACTTATCAGCTCCTTCTCTTTGGCAAGTTACTTGTACTCTCTCTCTTAGCTGTAAATGGTTGGAAAACAGCAGTTTCCACTCACGGGCTTGTTGTGAGGAGTGAGTGAGTAAAACCATGTAAAGCCCTTGGTAACTAACATGTGTGCTCCCCATAAACACTAGGTGCTAGTGTTTTAGCATCATCTCCCTTTGTGTTTCAAAGCCTAGCCTAATGCTGGGACATGATTGGCACTCAATAAATGTGTACTAAAGAAATGAAAGAATGGATGTTCATGGAAACTTCCAACAATGGGAGATATTGTGCTTTGAGGTCATATATATGACTGTCAGTCAACTGAATTGCTGAAAGAAATTTTAGGAAGATTTCAGAAGTCATTTTATAATTGTGTGGGGGAGGCAGCTAGCTAATCACTAAGATTTCTTCCAACTGGAAGATCCTAACACTGATCTGAGGTCGTGCTCTTATCTCCTCCCCTCTTTGGGCCCTGCTTTTCTCAAAGGTAAAGTAAAGGTTTCTGACTAGATAATCTCCAGGGTCCACCCTATTCTGACATGCTACAATTCTACATTTAAGCCAGCTAAATCTGTTACCCTTCTATTTTCCCTGCAGAAATTCCCATCAAAGAGTTTTCCATCTGACAACTGAAGTCACTTGGTTCAAATGGCACCTAGGACAGAGTTATTCTACCCCAGGGTCAGGGAGCCCTAACAACTGGTGACTGTGCTGCAGTCACCGCCACTTGGTGACAGGAACATAAACAGTCCATTTCCCATGCCTCCTCTTTCCACTACTACATTCTCTTTCACTTCCCACCTTCCACAGCAATACAGCCTCGCCTTATGCATCTCCGAAGCAGAGGAATTCCACCCACGCAGCACTGCAGAAGTTAGAGCCAGAAAACCCCTATTAGGTCATGCAAGCCACACCCCTTCCAGAGCAGGAACATCCTCTCCAGCTGACATTTCAGCTCTCCTTCTGGCTCCAAAATGTGGCCGTGCTTTAGTGATTCCTAGATATGGTTTGAATAACAGTTTATAAGCATTCTGGGATCCTTTGAAAATAAAGTCTCCGTATAAAGTTATATTGCTGTTTTGTTTATTATAAAGTGGTTTTGTTGTTGTCGTTTCTGTTAATCTTCCTGGGAATAGTCACAGGAAGATTTCTCAAAGAATAAATTGTACCAGCAAGTCTTTAACCTGATTTTGATCAAATCTGATAGTCAGCCATTAAGAACCTAGCTGAGTAAAGCCTTGACTGCCCTGCTGTAAATGTACAATTAAAAAAAAAAAGTTTTGAAAACAACTAAAATATTATTTAAAGTATTATGTGTTAATTACTGCTAATATATTTGCTCACGTTTTCCTAAGTTAAAGTATATATTTATTTATTGCCAATATAAATTCTGCTTATTTTTAAATCATTTAACAATGCTTTATTGCCTTTGGGTATGAAGTCTTATTACTGTTAATTTGTTAAATGTTCAACATTTTAAAAAATCTGTTTGCTTATTTCATTGCTGAACATACAAATCCAACTTAACATTATTCCAGGTGACAAGAAAGCCAACTGATTAGCACAAATATCAAATACCACGGGGGACTCAAACCAAATCCTTGGCTACCATCCAGCCACTCCTCTGGCTCAAAGACAATTTCATTATTTCTCTGTTAGGATCAGAACGTAAGAGTGGGGAACAAAGTCCTAGACGACACAGTAAGTAGCACTTTGCATACTACTTAAGGCTTTCATCTGTTATAGAACTTAAGGCAAATAACCTAGGATAATATTTCTTTTTACCATACACACAAACAAATCCAGCATCATTGCACCCATTTTACAAAGGTGAAAGCTTGATTGTAGAGAAACAGCACCACTGGTCATTGTTACCCAATGTGATAGCCAGAGAAGAGCCAAAATCTGTCTCTTACGTGCTAACACATCTTCATATCCAAAAGACCACATTTTCTTAATGAATCACCAGTAATAGGAGCTAGAAAGCACTCCACAAAATGCAAAATCCTATTGAAATGTATGGTAGGCATAACGTTCTGAACTTGGATAATTTGTCTTTTCCATCTAAAACTATATTAAACAGAATTATTATTACAAGGAGAAGTACTAGACTCAATAGATTATTAAGGAATTGCTGTTATTTAAGATAATACAATAGGTGTCATATTTATCAATGTTTCCTAAACTAAGGATAATTTCCTGATTTTACAAAGGCTACTATTCAGGTTGGAAAGCTCTGGGTAACTGCTGTTCATTCTAACACACAAATAGTAATACAAAGGGACCCAATTCTGGGCCAGAGTTGAGAATAAGCCTCAACTTTCAAAACCTTTCAGTGAAACAAAGCCCAGAGAGGGGTAGAGACAGATCTACACCACTGAGAGATTTCAAATTTCAAGTTTTCAGCAAAACTAGAACAAGTTTTCCAAATATCAAACCAAAAGAAGGGAATAAGGAGTAAATAGCTATTGAGGAGATCACTGGGAACACAATTTTTGGATCAGGTTAGGAGAACATAGGCTGGGTATAAACTAGCAGAAATTAGTTTAAGGTTATATTGAACACGGGGCTAAGTGAACAAAAGGAATACAATAGTTCAGTAGTTTTACAACCTAAAAGGTAAGTAAATGAATCAGTGTGGAAGGGCGTCAAAATTTCCCTAAAAGAAAGCTTTCTACATAGAAATGCAGTAATTGAAGGCAATATAAAAACACCAGCATTTATGCCATATTCACCAAGATATCTATTTGTCTATTTAACACATCTACCCATTTAAACATAGACACCACCTCATGGTGGAAAACACCCTGAATCTAGAATTTTTGCACTTTAGGGACTAATAGGAACAGCCAACAAGTCTCACTTCAAGTTCATCTGGAGTGATGATGACCATAGGAAGGCGGCTCAGATCAATGCGCTGAGAATTAATTTCGGAGGCCTCACACTAGCTCAGCAGGAAGAGTCTGTATTCAATTATTGCTGCCTGTCATGGCCGTGTGAGGGCAAAATCCAAGCCCACCTGCCACTTGCTTTTCTGATCCAGTCCAACTCTCTTCACTTACAGTTGAGGAATCTGAGGCATAAGGGCTTTACATTTATGAATAAAGAGCTGGAGTGATTGGCCTAAGGGTAGACTGATATTAGGTTGTTGCTCTTTGTAGAATGCAAGTATCCTGCTGTCAAGTTCCCTGCCCTTTCTTTGTGCCATTTCATTCCAAATACTGGTTGTTTGGAAATCAACAAGATATAACTAATACACAGTTATACTTCTATATTAATATAGTCTTAATGGATTCTACAAAAAAAACCCCATAATGCTTAAATGTCTTCTTAAATCTTTTCAAGCTCCTAATTTCTATCTTTCTGGAAAAAAAAAAGTTCTTACTAAAACTTAATTTCTCTAAGACATTTAATCCAATAAGTGTACTGTTTTTCCTAGGCTTCATACTTTAGCCTTCTTTCTCTCTGTATAGAGAAGTTATAAATCTAATTGACTTAATCCCATTCAGTGTGATGCTAAAACTAGTAATGAAGTGTAGAGGAACCATTAATATACCAACTTCCTCTAAAACGCACCCCAAGGTGCCCTTGAGTAATCTCAAATTACTAGCCATATTCCCTCAAAGCTTACAGCAAGCAACACGGAATATCCATTGGCCCAGCATTTACCTTCTATAACCACTACCAATATAGAATTACCTTTTAGAAATCCAAATGAAATGTTCCACATAAGCATTTAGTTCTTGCAATTGTAATAACTGAATATCTAATATCCCTACTAACATAAAATAATCCAACACTAACAGGTGGTGTTCTTCACTTCCATTTCCCCACATCACTTAGGTTTTTCTTCACCTTGTGCTGGGATATATTTAAAACCTATTTGAGAGTACTGGCAAAGACCAGAAAGCCGAAGTCTCTACGAGAGGCTCCTGGTGAGGACACAGGAAGCAGCCATGGAGACAGGTTGTCACGTGTGCCTCATGCACACTTGGAGTCTTCCACCATATTTCTCAGTGCTCTCTGTATTACGTGTGCCCTGGAAAACCAGTGGCAAGTCTCTATTATGTGAACCTTCCTCTGAAAATCCTTTGCTGCAGACAACCCTTTTTAAAAAAAAATAGCAAGGGATAGGGTAGTCACAGGGCATATTTTATGACTTTTACTGCTTCGCATCTCCAGCTGCCCATTGAAGAGAGATTTTGGCTCAGGTTTACCTATCATGGCAGCATGGGCCCATGGGGACCCATGGAAGGTAATGAGGGGCTCCATTAACCAGTTTCATTATTTCAGAAGGCCTAAGGGAATAACACACTCACCAATAATAAGGCTGCTAGAGCTAGAGTGTCAAATTACTTTGCTTTGGGGCAAAATCTTATCAATTTCATATGAAAACACTTATTACCTCATGCTGATCAGAGTCTCTGATTGGCAAATATGTATGTGTTTGATTAATAAAGTGTGAAATAAAAACAAATGAATTGTTTTGTTTGGACATTAAAATTTTTTCAAACACACAGTCCCAGATGTAGAAGATAATCGGAGAAGACTAATTTATCTTAAGGGCTTAGCGTCAATCTAATAACTTTAGTAATGGTGGTGATGACAATGCAATAGCTAAAACTTACGCGGCTTTTTACTAAGTGCCGGGCGCGGTTCTAAGCATTCTACGTACATTCATTTATTCAGTCATCCCAACAACCATATGAGGTGGATACAATTATTGGCCCAAAGCAGGGTTATAAAATAAGATGTGAGAAAAGGGAGACAGAGGGCCATCAAGTGACATGCCCTCAGTCATACAGATAGTAAGAGCTGAAGCAAGAATTTGAACCCAGGCAGTGTGGCCTTAGAACCCAGGCTCTCAATTCCTCCTTTCAGGAAATAACTTGTGCTAAGGTCTCATTTTTAATTGTAACAAAGACAATATAGCAGACTGGCTTTGTTAGCTGTAAAAATAGGGGTAGTGATAGCAGTTTTCTCAAGAGTTGTTGACAAGATTTAAGAAGTTCATTTTTGGAAGATTCGAGACCAATACTCAGCCAGAGATAAGTGCTGTTAGGTGTTTGCCAGTGTTAATGACAAGATTATTTAAACTACAAAGCTTTTTTTTTTTCTCCTCCTGAGCACTAATCAATATCCTGAGGCCAGCCTTCTTACCGGTGTTCAACATGGGTAACTTTAAAAATGACTTTGCTTTTTGTCTAACTACCAACATGCAAGGACATCCAAATGGCTGCCTAAAAACAAACCATTAACTCATATACTGGTGAAAGCTCAGCCCAACACTTCCTCTGCAATGGGAGGGGGAGGGGAGGGGGATGGGGCACTTCGTGCTTGAGTAGAGGTGCCTGTGACGGGGGACCTGAGCGCTGCCGCCAGGGACTTTGACGAGGTCTTCATTCTTTTCTACCTCTTCCCAAACACTCTGGTGAGGCTGGTAATTTACCACTGAATCTGTGTGCCTAGGAACAAACTTCTAAACTCTAACATTCACCACATGATACGTACGTTCCTTGGACTAGCGTATCGTCGCATACTACTGCTCAGTTTTAATAAAACTATCCTTTGAAGCTCTGTTGTGGAGGAGAGCAATTCCACAGCAGCTTTGAAGTCTCCTCCCTTAAATAAAGGAAGGGGAGAAAGCCATTGTTTATTTCACCACTATTTAAGAGTTAATGAGAGATTTGCACCTGTACAGCTGTTATGGACTGAAACTAGCTCACGGAGTGAATGTGTTTTCTGCTTGAGACAGTTGTAAATGCCTTGAGTAAAAACACTGAGGACTGCTAATGGATAGGTTTATTTTAAAGCATGCCATCTGCTATCAATCATAGAGAAGTATAGGAAGCAAGTTTGGCTGGGCTCCCTCCTTGTGAGACTGATAAAGACAGGGTTCCAGGACTCGGGAACATTGAGTCCTCAAGAGAATAAAACATCAAACCTACTCAGCAGCTCCACTAACAATAATAAAAATGCCTCTGCCTAAAGGTGACATTCTGAATTTACGATTATTTGTGTCTATAAAGTGTATTCTTTGGCTCCTGACTCATTCTGACTGTCTCACTCCGAGAACAATACATTAAGCCTGCCTGGAGTAAATGGAAATCCTATCCTTTTATTAAACCAGCAGCCAGCATACCTGAGTCCATCTAATGCCCTGTAGGATCGCAGGAAGATTTTCGGCTCTGTTCTGCTCCATTTTTAAGATTTTTCACAAGAAAATTACAAATGAAGGCTACGTTAATACACTAAAATACATAAATAATGTAGGCAAGTTTATCTTCCCTAGAAGACAAACTAAAATGAAAGTAAAAGACTGAATTGGAACTAATCCTACTATTCTTCTATCGTGTGCCCATGACAATGCTGTTGGAAAATTACATATTAGAAATATGTTCTGGTAAAATTTAGAATCGTTTGCTCAGAATTGTTACGTACTTTATGCCGTATGGACCAAGCATGTTTTCAAGAGGACAAACATTATTTCCTCGGAAATCTTCCAGCTGTGGAATCATAACCAATATTGCTTTCAAAAATGGATCCCAAAGTATTCCTTGAAAAATGTCGAGCCTGGCTTATTAAAAGTGCTGCCTGCTGAAATCCTCAGTGGATGAAATGAGTTGTGGCACTGGAAACTTCCGCAGCTTATAATGTTAGAATCTGCCTCAAATCTGCAGCTTAACTTAATTCTACTGCTAGCCTGGAAAACAGAGTTGTGAGTGTTTAGGGAAAACCCACCTGGCCAGCAAACTCATGAGCCTAATTAAAGTTAATAGAGAAATTAAAAGAGGAAAACATTGGCTCAGTAGTGGTAAGAAGAAATGTATAATGTAATAGAAAATCAGGGCAGGAACTTATATTTTTGTGTTAGGCATTTGTTAGAAATACTTCTTCCTGAGGACATGAAAGAGGAATTGCTATTATTTGACTTGCTATGTATTATGGGGGATGTGTTACAGTTCAATATATTATTTTCATGCTGACGAAAATTAACGTTTTAGGCTAAATAGTAACCAAGTGGAAATACTGTTTCAGTCAATGAATACACTTGCAAATCTGCAGACACAGTAAGTTCTGTAATATTAAGAATATTAGTAAATTAATATTAGCAGATATACCAGTAATAATATTAGTAAAGATAATAGTAATATATGTAATGTTAGTAAAAGGCATTATCCTTGCCTTTCATAGGAAAAATGTCTAACATTGAATTGAACTGAATTCTAGAGAAATGTAATAGTGCCAACCTTAAGTGCTAAATTCTTAGAGATAAAAAAATGCACGAGTTCAGAAAAGAGGGAGAAAAGCAAAGACTGTGGTAGCCAGGAAAAACTTGTTAGGAAGACTTGAATCATTTCCTTAAAAACGGAAAGAAATAAAATGAATAGGGCCTATATTCACATTTTAAAAGACATAAAAGATATTTACCTATTCAAATTTCAGAGTCCTTTCCAATATAATATGTGATTCAATGTTGAGTCAAGTTACAAAACATACCTGGGGCAGAAGGAAGAGCCAGCAAAGCTTTAGTGCTTTGACAGCGATCAAAAAATCAGATCTCCATCCTGATCAGGCAGGAAATCTATTATTAGATGCGTGAAGCAGACTAGGTCAGCAGTGGAGGGCAGCCAGTGCAGGACACCTGCCTCACAGAAGCAGGCAGCTTCTACCTAGTACAAGCTGACTACTGCCTCGAGAGGAGGACAAGGCCACCTCACCAGGTCGTTTGGTTTATCAAAGGAAGCTGACTTAGCTTTTAAGTAATCTCTCTCCAAATGCTAAAGAGATCTTATGGTCAAACTAAATACCTTTTGCCACTCGGGACAGGTCTGCCAGTCCTGCTGTGGGTTTTTCTGTAGGTAGTCCACGTCAGAGAGAAGCCTGGGTCTTCAATTCTAGGAATCCTGAGAATAAGGCTCTACCTGGCTTCCAAAGCTCCTGTATTATATTTGAATCCCTTCTACGTGATCACATCCCCTAGCTTTTCATGAAGCTAATTCTGTGAACTATTTTAGAAGGGCCCATCTGTTCCTGAAAGTGCTGAAGGTCGGTGTGTTTCTTACACCAGATTTCCAGCCCCTGACAGACAATTCAGCAGAGCACTCACAAAAATAGTGCTGTGATGGGGCCTGTGCTTCTACAATTGGACATTAGTGGCCGTATCAAGAAGAGAAATACCTGAAGATTAGTGCACTCATCTGTTCCCCCAAACCTGAACCGCTTAATCTTCTTTCTTAAGAAAGCAGTGGTCCATGAATGTGGTGAAAGAATTAAAATTCCACTTATAAAGTCATTTCTAAAAGATTTTAATGTTTTCAATATAAAGGATGGGTCATTAAAATATAGCTAATAAATATTACTCAGAATTCATTACTTTAGATATTCCCTCCTTAGAAACTGTGAATACTCGCTGACTGAATTATTAGAAGGTTATAATACCAGGTAGGTATTACGTGGTATTTTCCCAGTTAATTTCTGCAACATAAAAGCAACACTTGGGAAAGGGGAAAGTTTAAACCAAAATAAATCTGTTCTTTTGCTTCAGGAAATATTATTCTATCATACCACGTAAGTTAGGACCTGTGTGAACTGTTTAAATATTACTGCCAATTCTAACTGTATGTAATTCTATACCATCAGGTAAATGTTGCTGAAAACATCATGCATTTACTAATTCCATCAATGAGGATTTACTGAATTCTTACAAGGTTCTATATCTGATGCAGAAAAAAAAAAAATCTTACTAAAGTTACTTGGTTGGAAATCATTCATTTTCCTTGCATTTTTCAACTGACAGCCTCTACTTCAAAATCATCCAGGCTAAAGGCCAGAAGCACCAATAGCAACAGGTTCTAAGGCAGAAGGTCTTGCTGCACACCACCTACCAGACATTATCTACACAACGTGTAAGGTTGCTGTTACTACTGTGACAACCTTTTTGAATGTGAAATGTCAGATAGCCTCAATATCCAGAAATAGGTGACCATTTGGGAGGTAAATATGCTAACCAAATAATCAAAATGCTAATCAAAATCAATGACCTACATGCAAACAAAGAAAGAACAACATTGACAATAAAATGCTATCTGTGCATACTGGAATGAGCTTTGGGCTGGGACTTGTTTGGGCTTTTATCACAAAGTAGCTGCAACCTTGATAAAAGAGATATCACCTCTCTGCTCCCCTGAGAAAGCAGAGAGAGGAACTGGGTGGTCTCTTAGCTCTCTGCCCTGTCTAGAATTTCATTTTTCTTTTAAGCTATTCCTATTCTGTGGTAATTAGATTTATGAAACAAAAATGATGTTTTCCCAAATGTAGTTTGATATGAATATATTAATAAGTTGTAATATTTACAGGTTGGGTAAATATTTTTATATCCAACAAAATATTTTTTCTTTCTTATAAAAAATGTTTTATCCATATCTACATAATATCTATCTATCTATCTATCTATCTATCCATCCATCCATTTATCCATCCATTCTACCTGGAATGCCAAACTACAAAGAAAACCACTGTTGCAATTTTGGTATATTTCTATGTCTTGTTAGTTGTTTACTCTTTGCAATTATACGTACTTTACTTATATAACTTTGTCATTGAACTGTGTTAGCTTCTCATTCTTCTTTTTACTCCGCTCTGCATTACGTCAAAAATCTTACTCCATGTCATTAGATATTTTTTAAAAGCATGACTACAAAAACCCTTCACTAGATGGACATATTACAGTTGATTAACATTCTCCAAATGTTAGACATTTAAGTTGTTTTTCACTTCTTATTTTGCAACGAAAATCATTACAGATAAATCTTATGGTACACTTATAAATATTTCCTTGAGATCAATTTCTAAGTTTGGATGTGTGATTTTTAAAGCTTTTGACTTGTGCTACAATGTCATCTGGAATGACTGTGTCAATTCACTCTGCCACCAGTGTAGAAACTGTCTATTTTTGATTAACACAGTGGTGTGTATTACCCCAATATACTAGGTGGCCCTTAAAATGAGATTTTATGTGGCTTCCTAGAGATCAACAGGGGAAGGAGTGCCACCTTAATCTCTAATTTCTTAATCATCGTCTTTGAGCATTCTTAAAAGCGAAAAACTAGGCATGGTGCCCACCTTTTACATGTGTGCGCGTGCGCACGCATGCATACATACACACACACACACACACACACACACACACAGCCGCCATGGTCATACACGTAAGACGAACCTTCTGGTGACAGCAAACAGACTCCCACTGACATACACAATCAGGGAAGGGAGGACTCTGCTGAGACCGCTTGGTTATAAGCCAGCTGTCAAGAGGCCATGGAGAGCTAGAGTGAGTCTTCAGGGGATCCTGCCTGGTTGAGAAAATAGCTTCTAAGATGATAGCAGTGTAGATGGAAGAGATCTTTCCCTTTATCTACCAGAGAAGGAAAACTGTTGCCAGGAAATGAAGTATTTTCAAAACCCAACAACAACAATAAAAAGAAAAATTTGCTAATTTTGCCAGCTAGCACAAGGAACGCGGCCGCCAGTCCAAAGGCACTGTGTCCAACTCAGAGCTGGATTCACTTTAACAAAAATTTCCCTAGTCAGCCACCTAAGTGTCTGTTGAATTAGGCAAGAAGCCAAACTGGGATAGAAACAGTCACTCACATGAAATGTCCATTTCCATTTGGATCTCTGTGGCCCTTTCCCGTGTCATGGTGAAAAAATGCTTCCTCTGCTTGGATGTTTTCAGGATGCCTTGGTTTGAGGAGGAAGTTAGAGTTGCCGTTCAGAAGGCATCTATAGGAGGGGAAGCCACAGCTTTGCACACTCAGACCCAGGCTGTCCATGCCTTAAAAAAAAAAAAAAAAAAAAAGAACATTATTCCTTGCCCACGCCTACCCATGATTTTGATGTTGAAAGAAACCTGTTGTGGTTTAAATGACTCGGTCAGTTCTTCTGGGATTTTCCAAAGTTTCCTATAAAAAGAAATCTGTGGGAAATGGATGATTGCATAATCACTAACATATGCCAATTTCTCTAAACCTGTTATCTTTTGGTATTTTGAAATTCATTGTCCCAACTACTGAATTGCTATCTAAATTCTAATAGTTTCAAGTCATGATGCAAAATTGTAGTCTCTCTTATTTAACCTTTGAAGGGCACCTAGTTGAAGAAAAAGCAAATACCACAAAAGGTAAGGCCAAGTTGTGTAAGCAGCAAAATTAGCAGGACAGGATGATGAAGGGTGGGAAAATAAAAAATTTTATTTCATCCAGATAAATGGTGGGTGGAATGAAAACTTGATTTCTTTGATTACCTGGATACCTTAAATCATATTACGTTTAGCCTGACTTAAAACAATAAATGCCTCTTATTTTCTTTTTTGGAAGTGTCGACTTGGCTAACTAGTAAGATTATTTGTCTTTTTTATCCATAGCAGACACAGAATTTATTCATTCTTGCTTAAAAAAACATTAAAGTGCCTGGGCTCAGAAAAACAGCTTTAAAATTGAAGAAAGGCTGGAGATGAAGCTTAAAAGGCATCACATTTCTATGTGGGGTGGGGAAGGAAGTAAGATGAATGCTATTCACTTTCTATGAGAATGAATATCAATGATGCCTGATCTTCAATTTGTTAAATAAGTTCTAGATGAAGAATTCCAGAGGCTGCTATTCCATAGCATCCACAGGTTTATCATTTATTGATACCAAGGATCCCACAAGAAAATGGATGCTAGGAGTGAATCCGTTCTTCTTTCACAGTCCCTTGACTATTACTACCTTTTGTGAAAAGGTAAGTTGAAGAGCCCAGTGAGGTACTGACGGTTGACCAGATGGACATATGTTAGTACCATATAAACTAAGGCTCTCCAGCCAGCATTCAGTTAAGGTGGAGCACACTGGTTCTCAACCCTGGCTGACATTAGAATCACCTGGGGAACTTTCAAACTACCCACACTTTCAGTCTGCTCTACACCAAGTAAATCAGACCATGGGCATGAGACCAAGGCATAGGTGGTGGTGTTTGTTGGTTTGTTGGTTTGTTGGGTTTTTTTTAGAAGCTCCCTGGGTGATTCCAATGTGCAGCCAGAGAAGGGACCCAGTTTCATGCTCTTATGGCATCTAGGACTTTTCTGTCTTAAACCACACTCTACTTGCTTGTGGATACGTTTTTAAATGTACAGTCTTTGCAAGACAATAAGAAAGTTTATTTTGCTACTGCTATATTCACAAGACTTAAAATGGCATTCAATGCACATTTACAAATAATAATAATTGGATAAATGATTATAAGGTAACATTTTAACAGTGAATGATTATTTCATGTGATGAATACATTATGAGAGGAAACTTATAGCATAGGGCATTATTGTTCAGATAAAACTTGAAAATGCTAAATTTTTGCCTGGGCCATGAAGGCAGGAGGGACTGTGGCTTATCAAAAAGAACTGCATGAGTAGAGATGGAAAGGCTTCTGCTAAGCATTTTGCAGCATGAGAGGACTCAAATTCCACTCAAGAAGTATCTAGTCCTGCCCTCTGTACTCATGACAGAATATTTGACACTCTGAAAAAAATCTACCCAGTTTTAAAAGAATTCTAGAAAATACTGAAAGCTAAAAGTATTAGAAACAATACTTTGCAATCACAAGGAAAGGAGCTAGCAAATACCTACAGTCAATAAGTAATATTTAATAACTTCAAAAATATTTCTAGTTTGAGAGATTAGGGAAAAATGAATATTATATCTGTATCTCCATGAAAGCTAATACATCATATCTTCATTGATAAGATGGAGATTTGGGGTTAAATCTTGGTACAGCTAAGGGGAGTTGTGTCTTGTTGAAAGTTTCATATTTTATTTGTGAGGCAATATTATGTAATCAAAATTGCCCTTGAAATAGTTGTTAGTATGTCTCAATAAATCAACACAGCCAGTTTTTCCTCCGGCTATGGAACTAATCATTTTTTCTATGATTGAGCATTATATAAAGTAGTTGGCTCATGTTTGCAAACCATATTGTACACCCCCCCAACATCTTTAAAAACTAGAATCACATTCAGCCTGACAAAACGATAAAACTAAAAACTTCATGAAAATGAGAAATCTGATGAGAACTGAAACTACCAAGTATGCCTCATTTCAGCAGAATGAAGGGCAGAGGAGCCTCATTGTGTGCAGTGGTCTCTCTTTCCCTCTCCCTCTCTCAGTCTTCCCCACTCTTATTTTTATTGTGTGGAGAATATAATTCAATTAATATAAGTTAAATTTCTCTCTGATGAAATGCAACTGAAGTCATTTGATCATTATCAAGCCAAGGAGCATATTTGACACGGTATAACATGGGCTTCTGTTCTTTTATTGGAGATTGTCATACTAAGTAAAGTGAGCCAGAAAGAGAAAGAAAAATACCATATGATATCACTTATATGTGGAGTCTAAAAAAATGAGGCAAATGAAGTTATTTGCAGAATAGAAACAGACTCACAGACATAGAAAACAAACTTGTGGTTACCAGGGAGGGGGAAGGGGATGGAGAAATAAACTGGGAGTTCAAGATTTGCCGATACTAACTAATATAGATAAAATATATGTAAACAGAAAGGTCCTACTGTATAGCACAGTGAACTATATTCAATGCCTTATAATAGCCTATAATGAAAGAATGTGAAAAGGAAAAAATACATATATATATATGTACATATAACTGAATCACTATGCTGTACACCAGAAATTAATTCAACATCGCAAGCTGACTATACTTCAATAAAAATAAGTAAAATCATAATTTTTAAAAATAAAAAATTTCTCTAATGAAATGCAACTTAAGTCATCTGATCACCATTAAGCTAAGAAGCACGTTTGACATGGTATAACATGGGCTTCTGTTCTCTTACTTCTGTTCAAAGTTTTTGGGTATGATGAATTAAAAGATGCAGAAAGAAGTGAATTCATGTTTTCATGGTAACAAAGTTTGAAAGAGAGCTAGTCAATATACAAACAGATCTCAACAATCGAGAACTACAAAGGAGGATAATATTTAGCAGAACAAAATTTAAACTTATAAACTTGTTCCAAATATTAGTTAAGTTCAGTGTGACAACTATGTAAGTTTATATGAAAAAGGCCACCTGTTGAATATGAACGCAAAAATCAAGAGCTACAGTGGTAACTCTGTTAGAATGATAATCTACATTGTAGGAATATATTTTTAAATGTTGTTTTTAAGGATACATTTAGAAAAGTAGTAATACGGTGGTTATAAAAGTTGAGATAGAAAGTAAATCTGAATCCCCCTGTTCTAACTTCAAATACATCTATATTTTTTCCAAGTCTCCAAATATTTTTAACAAAATACAATTTTAGCAAAATAAATGTTAACAGTGATTGCCTCAATGGCATCTATCAAGTTAAATGAATGAGTCTTAAGGCAACTTGAAGCTCCTTAAAAGGAGTTTAAGAGTTGGTAGTTTTCCTATGATTTAGATGAAATAAAATGAATTTTTATTGTAAAATGGTTCACCTGGAATGATCATGGATTCACTTTATAAAGGTAGAACTGTAGGTTTGGAAAGGACTGTAGCCACCATCAGGTCTGAATTCCCTCTCACTGAAATACTTTCTTCATAGTACATGGAATACCTTGATAGTACAAGGAAAAGAAACCTTACAAGTTTATTAATACAAGTATCAGTAAGGTATTTGAATCTCCTTTAAAACATGTCTTCTATGTATATATTTAGCTGGTCAACTAGTCACTACCAGAACATGAATTTGAGAGGCAGACTCTTAACTGTTGGAAAACTCTAGTGATTCAAATGGACATTATCAGCCCCAAACTCTTGAACTCCATCCAGACTTCAATATTCAAGTGTCAACTAATCATCTCTACCTATCATTCCCAAAACGAATTCTAATTTTCACCCTTTCCTACCTGTTCCTCCTCCAGGAGTTTCTTCTCAATTTATAGTTAACCATACTGTCATCTTAGTTTTCAGTGGGGAATCTGATCGATATAAATTACTGGCATTTGGGTTCACGTCTGCCCTCATGTTATTTGCTTTCTATCTGGTCCACCTGTGCTATACGTCTTTCTTGATGTTTCTTTTTGACGATTCAGATCTTTTTACTCTATTTTCTGTTTGTTAGTTTGCTAGTAGTACATTTTCTAGCTTTCCTTCTAGTGGATATCTTACAGATTGCAACATGTATTCTTTGCTTATTACTGTCTTCCAAATTTCTTCATAAGTGGTGGTCTCATTTTTATAGTTACATAAGCTCAAACCTTGGAATTAACCTTGATTCTTTTCCTACTTTATCCCCCAAATACAATGCACCAGGAAAACCCTTTGGTTCAACTTCAAAATATGTTCAAAATTCAACCGTTGCTAACTACCTCTCCTTGCCGTCCAGTATAAACTATTACCAGCTTTTACCAAGCCTGTGCGAACAGCCTCCTTAACGGGCTCTCTCCCCTCTTGCTTCACTAGAATCTGTGTTCTGCTTACTGTTGGTGGGAGTGTTTAAAACGTAAACCCTATGATATCAGTACCGTGCTCAAAACTACAAAAGCTGGCCAGCTCACGTAGAATCAAATCCTGAAACCTTACCTTATCCTTTGAGGTCCAGCAAAATTGGTCCCCTTTCTCTTTTGTAGCCTCACCTCACACTCCTCTCTAGCCTCGCTGGTCCCTAGTTATTCCTAAAATACATGCCACACAGCCCCTGCCTCAGAGCCTTTGAATGTCTGCTACTCTGGGCAGGACCAGTCTTACCACAGTTACCCATGTGATTTGCTCTCTCATTTCAGCCAGATCTCTGCTCAAATGTCACCTCCTCAAAACGATATTCTTTAGATATCTTTTCTAAATCAACACACCTCCCTCTTTATCCTCTTGCTCTACTTTATCTTCATAGAAAAGCCTGATGCACTTACCATGTGTCTTCTTGTTTATCATCTTCCTATTCCCCTTTAAATGCAAACATCACGGGAGATGGAAATTTTGTTTCTTTGGTTCCCTCCCCACTGTCTTAAAAATGGCTTGAATAGACCTCAATGGATATTTATGGAAATAAAGAATGGATTAAAAATTGATTTCTAATTCTTAGAAAGTTACATCCCTCCCATGTAGTCTCATTTCTCTATTCATGTGCTCTCTTTCAACAGTTTTCAGAAGAACTCCATATATTGGATTATCCACATTCAGGTCTTACTCGGAATGCACCTTCCTGGATATTGTCACTTGCACCATTCAGGGCTGACTACTCCTTACACATGGTCCTCAGGTCAGGCAGGAACATCCTCTCACATGCCCCCTGCTGAAATGCCAGCTCATCGCTCCATTATTATTGGCCCAGCCACCCAAGAGATGCTAGCTCTGGGATCTTTCCCCATTACTTACTTTCTTGTTTGCTAACTGCATAATCTTTTTTTAAATGGAATTCACATATAGTCAAAATTGTTGCTACTAAGGGCAGAGTATGGCTGAAAGTAAAGAAATGCATTACATTATTTTCCCTAAGCAGTCACTTCTCTCCTCTCCCTCTTTTTCATTACCAGATGCAACAGAGCTGTCTAATAGAAATATAACACAAGCCACAAATGCAAACCACATAAGTCACTTTAAATTTTCTAGTAGCCACATTTAAAAATTGAAAACTCATAGGGAAATTGTGATAATGTATTTTATTTAACCCAATAGATCTGAACATTGTGAGCCCAACATGCAATCAATATGATGATACAAGTTCTTTCACGAAGCATGTGGAGGATGTAACAGTCTGGCCATATCATGAATCTCGTAGGATGTTAAACTAAGGCAGTGGTCATTCCCACATAGAATGTTAAACTATGGTTCCCAAGGTACGGGAAGTGGGGTGTGGGGCTCATTGGTATGTGATGAGGGAATGAGAGGTGGAAGTTGGAATCATCTCAAAGACCTTTTGAAATGTTCATGTAGAGAATAGAGAAAAAGCATGTGTAGTTTGAAAAAATGCCCCTAGGCAATTTAGAAATCACCTCATTTCTTCTCCCAACTTGAGACCCAGAGTGGAAAAGAGAATTCTTCCAATGGGAATGGATAATTAATAGAGACTCCTCCACTTCCAGCACTTGAAGATTACATGATATAGAAGCTTGGCGTCCTCCCAGCTCTCTCCACAATCATCCCACATCACATAACACTCATTTTTCCAAAGAGAGGTGAAAGACTGCACCCTTAATGTCCATTTTAGCTAAATACATCCCCTCTGGCCTGGTGTGTAAGACATACCTAGATTAATGATCAAAGGCTGCTAACAACGCAACCAATCGCTGCCACCTCTCCTCTACCACCCTCTCTCTCTGCTGGCTTGTTGCTAGTGTAAGACTTTTCACAGGACAACACCTTTGCAACCTTTTGACTTGGCATCTTAGCCTGAGTGGCTAAGTGGGTAGAAGTGTATGAGGTGGCATGTAAGAACATGAAGTTATTAAGAAAGCCAAAATGAAGTATCAAGGTGTGTTCATGCCATTGTAGGACAATTCTGATTTGTATTTGTTTTCTCATGCCATTTTATATCCCATGATGGAGGCAGTCATGTGTGTGGGGGAAGTATTCCAGTTAGTTGACCAATTGCCTGTGAATTGATATATTGGCATCACCTTAATTCTGCTCTGTGGCTTGATCTCTCTGTGATTTACATTGTAACATCAGTAATCTAGACATTTCAGAGTTGCTCTGTGTAGACATTCAAAAATTATGTAAATAAATGTTTTCAAAATGCTTTGGAAAAAATAATTTTAAAATCACCAAAAGGCTTTGTTTTTCATTGTCAGATGCTTTAGATGACAAGCACAATGACAGAGACTCAATGTTCCTAAATTTTTTTTTAATATGCAAACTCCTTGATGTGAAGATTAAGAGTTTCTTGGCACACAACAGTCTGTGTAGCTTTAAATGCCTTAATTTTTTAAACACAAATTTAATATTCAGACACCTAGTGTTACTTAAATGCACCCAGGTTTTTGTGGTTTAATAATAACATCTGTTTTGGTTTTTCAGCCACAGAAGTGCGTTTAATCTGTTCTTCCTTTAGTTGAACTTTTCACATCTGCTTCGGCTTGGTTCCCATAAGCTAAAGACCAGATCTTTCCCAAAAGTAAGAAGTCTACCTGTACCACTGTTGTTCCAGCTCAAAAGGTCTGTTTTTAATACCAGCTGAATATTTCAAAAGAATAACAAAAAATAAACTCCTTACCCACAATGCATTTCTTGCATTCTATGGCTTACATCTTATCAAGTGGTCATTTCATAAATGCAACGCTGGCTGGAAATTTTACAGTAAAACAGTGAACTGTCAGATCACACATACCTAGGTGGTTCCCCCACCCCCAACCTTCTTAATGATGAAAAGATTATATATTTTTATTAAGTTAATTATTTGTGAGAAAGTTACACCAAGGATGGACAGTGGCTTCAAAACCCTGTGGTTTGTTTTGGACGAGTACCTAATGCTTATCTGCAGACCATGGGTCCTGCAAATAGGCCGGAAAAGGCTGCAAGGATAACATTACTTCACATATTTTCCAAATTGTTTGCTGCCTCCAGATTTCAGCTGTACTTCTGTCCTGTTTATAACCAATCTGGGGAAACTTACCTACAATCAGGGTCTTTAGAACCAAATCCTTGGGAGCATCTTTGAAAAACGGCCAAGGGACTGAGAATAAAAATGTGCCTTCACTTATAAATTTTGTTGAGAAAGTTATTGAATAAATGAGTGCCTGGGTTAGATACGTGTTAATTATTTTTCTCAAGTGGAAGGATTAACTCTCTTTATCAGCATTTACACAAGATCGAAACAAGCTAAATATCCAGTCTTTATTTGGACAAGATTTAATTGATATCAAGTTAGTCTAATTATTTTATTTTAGAAATTTATTTTGAACATGTGAGATGCACATAATTATTTATTTTTCCTGACACATGATTATGCAATTATATTTGGTCCTGTTTCCAGGACAGAGTAACACAGAACACTGAAATTAGTAGGTGTTCAACCCATGTTTGGTGGATGCGGCCTAATGAGGCAATATAATGGAGAGAGCCTCGTACAGTACCTTTGTCTATCCGCTATTTGAATAATTTCCCAATTCTTAACTAACGTAAAAAGGGGCTGTCAGTGGGGATGATTCAACTTAATTCAAAAAATATTTATTGCTTCCATGAATAACCACAATAAGCAAGACGAGGATGAGGAGGCGCTTTACAAGGTTAAAGCAGAAGATAAGCCTGCCAATTATTACAAATACTTTAAGAAGAAACTGAAGAGCACTGCAGTAGTGGAGCTAGCATTTGAGATGGGCCTTAAAAGAAAAAAAAAAAATCAAAATTTTGAGAGTTGTGAACAAGACATGGGCAGGAAATGTAAAGCAAGAAGGGAAGTGATCTGGTAAGAGAGCAAAAGATTTCAGGTCCAGAGAACAGTATGAAGACAAGTAGGGAATGACTAGCAATCTAGTTTGTCTGGAGCACAAGCTTACAGAGAGAGGACCAGACAAGTATAGACGAAGAAGTCGCTCGGTGGCGAGCACACTTGAAACACTACGCCAAGGAACCTGTGTGTAATTCAGTAGGAAATGACAACCTGGACCTTCAGATCAGGTTTACTTAATGCAGTATTCAAACATTTACCGCAGATTCTCAGTCATTTTGCCAGCATAGACAGAACCAGAGAATTAGCATTCTTTTCCAAACTTGGTCAAATATATTCGGTGTAGTTCTTAAATTCATTTTTCTGTTTAAAAGAGGATTCATGGGTTGGGGGGTGGCTGCAGGATATGGGAGGACGGTCTCAAGTCTCCTGATCCTTAAATGAGCTCTTGGGCTGCACCTAAAGCAGAGAAGGCTCTTCTAAAGTTCCTGAAGCAAAACCCACATTCCCTGGCAGAGGGAAGGAGATTCTAAAAAATATGAGTTTTTCTACGCACGCTTGGAACTTCTTGCACCCAAAATACTCGAAATTAAGTGCTTATCATGATGTGTTAGACTATTGGCAATTGTAAGAAGTACGTTCCAGTATCATTAGTCAAATGATAGTAAATAAGATTTTTTTTTTAAAGACAGGAAGCAAAGAAAATTCAGTTTCGTTACTTTGTTGACAGAACCATGAAAGCAACTATTAAATACTAGTTGAGAAAAACTCCATGATGAAATATATCTGTGGTTTAAAACAGGAGTGATGGCATGTTGAAAAGTGTAGAATTTTGCTTGTTTTTTTCCATCATGGTGTCACAGATAATATAAATTTGGGTCATATCCTCAGTAATTCATTTATTTGCCTTTTAATGAGAATGACGATGTGAATGGAGTCTTGACTATAAAGGTAAAAAAGATCGATAAATCCCCAGCACCCCAACTAAACTGATGTTCTTATACCCATTTTCTCCGCCCTCAGCTTGGCCCACTTTCGGCATTCTCTCTCATCTACTGAGTAACACAGAGAACCACTCATGATCCACCCTCTCTTCCTCTCACAGATCCAACTCAACACAATGCCTTACGACATTACATGTGAACTATTTTTCACTTCCAATTTTATCACCAGTTCTGCCACCTTAATCCAAGCCACCATCATGCCATGCGTAGACGACTACAATATTATACTATCTAATCTACTCGCCCTTCTCCCATTCATTCCCTATGTAGCGGGAAGATGGTTATGAACTTGGCAGTACCTCTGACCCCAGTCTCTATTCCTTCCCATTACTGCTGGATTCTATTCATTGTAGTACCTCTAACATCTAGCTATGAGTGGAATTAAATTCAGTTTAATCAAAGATGTGGTCTCAAATGGGACTCAAGTGGGAAAAAAGACTGATAAACGATGGGATATATGGAAAAACTGTTAATTTAGCTCTTACCCCCAGAGGTAATTAACTTTCACATGAAAAATAAAACATTCCCTCCTGTAAGGCAACATTGTCTTTGCTTCTTCATGGGGTTCCCATGGCTACTCGTTGGACTGGTATTTCGGAGTTGGTGGACTTGATTCAGAACATGAGAAATCAAATTCTTTAGAAGTCAAAAGCAAATCTGAAAAACTTAAAAAAAAAAAAGAATTCCGCAAATATTTTTATATTCTTTCTTAAAAATCTTCCCCATTTCATTGATCACAGTATTTCCAGAAGAACAATGTGATTACCCCAGCTTTGGGGGAGGGCTGCTATTAACGAGACTACCCAGACTCAGTTCTAAACTTACTTCAGAATTCCACAGTGTGTTTTCCCTTCTCATAAAGGATTAAAACCACATCATGATAGAACAATCTGTAAGAATCATAATGCTTTTAACAAGTAAGAAATGGATTAAAAAGCACTTTATGTCTTGTTAAAGAAATCCCCTGTTCCTCAGAAGCACTTTTTAGCATTTTAGAAGTGGCATTTGATCTGACTGACATATTGACCAGTAATTTGAACAGAAGATGGATCATTTCCACTTAGATCACAAAGGGAATATAAATTTGTGACTGTAAATTCAAGAGGAACAACTTCCAGAGAAATTCTGTAGAATTTCTTACTCTAAAAATAGCATTCAAAGTTGTTTGAGATCCTTCCTCAGACTCTTTAATAAATTAGTGTCCAAAACTATACACAGTACTAACCTATTATTTTTATTTGGATTTGCAAATAAACCAAAATAGAATTGGTCTTAAAGTGAAAGATGACTTAAAATACCCACCCTGTACTCCTATCAATAGAAAATATACTAAAATAGTCAAAACATTACTCAGGGAAGGTGACTTAAAATACCCATTCTCTACTCCTATCAATAGAAAATACTATATTAAAACAGCCAAAACATTACTGGCTGTTGTTTGTTGCTGCTTAGTTTGTGTTTTTGTGTTTCCGTTTTTGCTATTTTTAACTACTCACACATCAACACTCATTGGTTTTTGGTACCTTATTCTCATTGATTAACAGCTCCCCAAGTTGTAGACGGACAGTTATCCCATCTTTTTCTAAAATTCGTGATATAAAAAGCCAAACACGTCTGACTGTACCACAATAAACCTACCACCATTTCACCATGACGTGAGAAAATGAACTGTCAGCCAAACATCTATGGAACACACTCAACTATGCCCTGACAACTACATGATTAAAGTCTCTCAGTATCTAGATTACCACCAATATTCATTACTGAATTATATTATTTGGTTTTGTTTTCATTGTTTAAAAAACAAGAAACAAATTAATTGTTAAGTATGTAAGAGAAAATATATATCCATATATGCATTTTGAAAGGATTTTTTGGTAATTTGTATTCTACCCAAGAAATATTGCTATTCAGATCATGGATATTGTATGAATACTTTGAAGGATCCAACATTATTTTCTGGAAATGTAACCACACAAAAAGTAACTTCTTTATGACAGGGATTTATCACCTAAACATATAAGTTCATGCATTTCCAGTGTATTGATCTTTATTTTGCAAATGTTTCAGCAGCATTTACTATCACTGAAGTAGTGGCAACATGTTCTACTTAAGATCAAACAATCCCGCAAAATCTGGTAAGATTTAACAGAAATTTAAAACAATACTTTCCAGGGAAAACGCTAACCATCTGCAACTGTTATTATTAACACTATTCTTTTCTCTTTTTTCTTCCTATATTATTTATACTTCCTGTTGCTCTCAAAGCTTTCTATCTATCATTAGCAATTAATTCTAAACAAATGGTTGAAGAGGATGTTTGCATTTGTGATTTTTCTGCTAAGTCAAACAAATACACTATCTTGTTTTAGTCACATGGATTTCCTGTCCACACACAGGTCCACCTGAGCTCTGCATTGCAGAACATGGAAATGATTGCTTTCAGAAAGGAGAGAGATCATCTTAAATAATACTTATTTAATACTATTTAATACTTATCATAGTTGGATGAATTTTCTTAAAAAGGAAAAAGAGTTAAATATGTTAATAAGGGTTACTCTAAATTAGTAGTTTAGGTTAGTGTTATTTAAAGTAGAAAGCACATATTTTGATACATTTGCACATAAAGAGAAATTAAAACCATCAGAACATAACCTGTTGTTTTGTATTATTTTGTCCTAAGCACATAAGCTCAGCCACACTGAAGGAAGCGGTCATAAACCAAATTGTGTCCCCATTTCTTAGTCCTTGTCATAACCATTAAGACAGATCATCCAGTGCCACCCACTTACATCTCTGCCAGGGTGAGTGCACAGTTCCTTATTCAGTTCTGCAGTAGAGTTGCCCTTTGATGTTGTTCAGCCACCATTTCCTTTCCATTCACTTTTATCTCTGTCCTGGCACTCATTCCCTCAGCATCCTCCTCTCCAGATGGTCTCCATCTCCCCTTCAGAAGTGCCCAAAATACTCCAGCTTCCTCCTCTTGATCTTTCCCCATGTTATCCCTCAAGATTTTAATACCAACTATTCTCTGTTTTATTCTTTTATACACAAATTGTTTTCATGGGGAGGAAAGGGACATAAGAAAAGATCACAAAATCCTCAGCAAACATTGTTGCATTATTATTCATACTTCTCTACTATTTTCTAGGATGTTTATCAGGTGCATTGCTTAGCCCTATATATATATCAAGTAATTACTATTTATCAGGAACAGTGTTGGGTATAAATAAAACATGGTTACTGAGAGAAGATAAATGAGGTCTGGACAAGGTGAGAGGTATGTGGGAACAGGCACAGGAAACTCAAGGAGATAACACTCAACTGTGCTTATGGGGAGTATCACAAAAAGGTTCACCTAATTGGGTCTTGTAGTATAAATAGGAGTTTACCAGGTTGATCATGGGTAAAGAGCATTCCAGGTAAAATAAACAGTGTAGGAATAGAGGTAGAAAATAGCATGCCATGTTTGGACAATTATAAGTAGTATGTATGCCTGTAGGGTAGCCTCTAAGGATAGGTGGGGAATGTCCAACAGATGAATTTGCAGAAGTAGGCACAGAAAAGAAAGGGTCTTTCATGTCCTGGTATTTGGACTTGTCCATAGGGCAACTGCAAACATTGAAAGGTTTTAAATAGATAAAATATGATAAAATACATGATCATATCTACAATTTTAAATAATTTCTATGGCTGCATTGTGGTAGGTGAATGGAAGGGGGAAGAAAATTGAACAAAGAAAGGTAATAAAACACCAGCATACTAGCTCCAGTGTGAAGTGATGAAAGTCTAAACCAAAGGGAAATCAATGAGTTTAGAAGGGGGCGGGGACAGATGTTAAGAGTTAGAGTAGATTAGGACCTAGTGACTAGGTTAGAAGGGGAACATGGAGAAAAGAACCTGAAGGTTACAGATATCTGACTCGGGGTGTTAGGGAAGAGAAACCACTGGTTCTATTTGAATATGTTGAGACCAGTGCCAGTGATGTGTCCAAGCAGAGCTGACTAAAAGGCAGGTAGAGTTTAGGATCAATGACTTGATTACAGGTACTACTACTATAGAAGCTAGCTAATGGTTATGGAACTCAAATATATGAATTAGGAGCCTGAGGAAAAATGTTAAGAGAAGAAGAGGTCAACCCAACTGCCAGAAAACACCCAAATCTTATGTTTACTGCAAGTTGGGAAGCCTGCAAAGAACATTGAGAATGACTGGGAACTGAGTACAAGGTAAGGTGTAATTGACAAGGACAAATGCCACTGAGAAGTTTTTTGTTTTAAAAAAACATTGTTTTTTGGTAATCGATTGGTAATTAGAAAAATAAAGAAGGTAAATAGTAAAGCAATATAAAATACTACTCTTGGATGTGAAGGGAAAGAGTGACAGTAGATGATGATTACCTTGAGTCAATTTTTTTTTTAAGATGGGAATATTAATAAAAGAGATAGCAGGCTCCAAATGGAATCATTTGTGCTAAGCCCACATCACCAAACCAAGACTTAATGCCTCCCCTAACTGCAATTTCAGCCTTCCCCAGGAAAGTAATCTTAACCAGTCAGTGGAATTTCCTGGTCAGCATTAGTGAGGTAATCTACCATATAGCCCCCTTCATCCCCCTCAGGAAGGTGACTGTGCCTGAAATAACCCTTTGTCTTGTCCTTCTCATTTTTTGCCTTTAAAAACCATTCTCTTTCTGTAGCACTTTGAAGCTCCTTTCTATTTGCTAGATGGGATGCTGTGTGATTCATGAATCATTGAATAAGGCCAATTTGGTCTTTAAATTTACTCAGTTGAATTTTGCTTTTTAACAGGAGAAACTTAACATATCATGAATGGAAGGAATCATCAAAATATAATGGAGGACAAGGACATAATTACTGTGACAGAAGAAAAAGCCCAGAACTGCGGGGACATTGTTAGAAGAACTGCATTCACATCCACCCTTCCATGAATGCTAAAGTCAATAATATTTTAGCTCTAAATTTACTGAATAATAACTTTCAGGTTATAGTCCACTTGCACACACAAACATGATGAACAAAATTCTATTAACATATTATTAAAAGACCCACCATGGTGTTTGAATTACTTACTTTCTGAAACAAAGTGATGCGGCGTTTTAGAAAAGAAAGACATATTAGAAGTTCTGCAGTTACTGCCCTCATTCCATTAGATGACGAAGCTGAAGCCCAGCAAAGGTTCCCTGGCACACAAAAGTCAATCGGAACACCAGGGGCAGAATTAGAGCCAGTTTGTGCTGCAAGAGGTTTACTATCATGTCTTGTTGACTGATCCTTTCAAAGTCTAAGCTTTAAGTATAAAATTAATCCACGAAGAAGACTTTTTTTTGTGATTCACATTTATCACAAGAACCTTGATTACAAACCCTGTTTTCTGCTGGTAGGTGTCACTTTATCCTCTTTCAATAGACACTACACTTCTCAGAATGTCAAGTTGTAACTAGATTGAGCTATATTATTTATTGAGTATTAAATATGTATTGCCTGTCAGAAACTGTAACATAAGATGTTGTGACAATTTTCTTATTTCCCTGAGAAATATAGAAATATATTTGGAATGGCATTCACTAAAAATAGTGCAAGACACAAGTTTGGTTTTGCTGCAGTTCTCTTGTTTTAGTTGTTTTCGTTTTTACAGGGTTTGGAGCAGGAGTGTTAAAAAAAAAATCTTCAGTTTAACTTTCCTTTCTAAATAAGAAGAAACAAAGCTTTAGTTTTCAGCCTCAATTCACTTCAAATCTTTTACCCTAGTCCCACTGACACTGTCACTTCAAAATCACAGCACAATGCGGTCTGCTGTTTTCCAATGTCAGTAAAACAAAAGCTTTATTGAATAAGTATGTGTGAAAATGCTGCAAACAAAAACATCTCCACAGGCAGCACCTGACTGGCTCACAGCAACGCTCTCCATTGTCATATCAGAGCTCAGCAAGCAACTTCCTAGCGTATCAGGTTTATGCTTCTTTCAAAGTTGTCTGTCTTTCTTAAAAGAAGGAATCAAACAAAGAAAATTAGGGTAGATATTTTCCTAGCCAAACCTGGGATTAAACCATTCTTCTCAATTTTAAGAAGACGGTAACCCAGACTACAAAGAAATAGATTTGCTTGATACCTCTCCTTTCATTCTACACACTTCTAAAATAATTTTTTGAAGGTGATTTCCTCCCTTTGTAAAAAAACAAAAACAAAAAAACTCCAGATGCCATTGCTGTAGTTTTACTGTTAACTAAGGAATAAACACAGTTGCAACTTTTTACTACATATTTTATGAAGATGCAGTCTCAACCTAATAGTGAACTACAGACTTCTCTCCTTTGCTCCTCGCCCTCGTATCTCAGCACACGTGGCCATATCCTGAGCTAAAAAATTAGTGCAGTAACACAAAACTCAGCATTACTTCGGAACCCAAGTCAGAGCCAGCACAACTGTGCTAAGGTCTCTATAATTTCCTATTTTCTCTCATTTTTCCTCTGCTTCTAGGGCATTTACTCTCGTAAGTGTTCAGGGCAGCAGAATCTGGAATCTCACTAATGACAATTAGGTTTGTTTTCCTCAACCTTGGCAGCTGTGCCAGCAGCCAAGCCACTGTCTGTACCCAGAGCTGCCTCTAACTGCCCATGTGATGAGGCTGCCAGCAAAACCGTCCGTTGAGTTAGCTCCGCATGAGCCCAGCTTGGATTTCTGTCTTTCAGGGATCTGTGTCTTGTTATTTTGCTATAACTTCATATTCTAACTTACTTGAAAAGTACCTTCAAAGATCATCTGTGATGGAAACAATCTGATATAAATGAATACATTTTTCTCCAATGAGTTATCTTAACAAGAATTCTAAATTGCAAAAGCTAACTTTGTAAAGGCTATGCTAAAAGTGCTTCATGCATGGTTATTTCCAACTCATTAAACGACTTTAGAAAAATACACAAACGCCTTCAAAGCAATGGCTTAAAAGAATCCAACCAGGCTTTTGAGGTAAAAGCAAGAGTGGACTATTATAAAAAGTGGGAAAAGCTAAGTGCTGTTAACTGTGATCAGGTGGTTTAATCTACAACAAAAGATAACATTTCTAAAAATACAGACTTGGCTATAAATCTTTGTAGAGTTCATGGGATGACACTCATGTTTGTTCATTAATTCAGCCAGTCATTGACTCTTTCGATAATTATTCATTCAGCATTGACAATGAGCTGGGCACTGAATGTAGGGTCTGGGAAAATAACAAAGACCCTGCCTTCCTGGAGTTTACATTCTAGTAGGGAATACAAACAATAAAAAGTGTATGTATAAAACAGAGAGGCAGTGTTAAATACAATAAACAAAAATAAAGTCAGGTAATGGGACTTGAGAGACAGGGGCTACTATTTTAGATAGATGATCAGGGAAGGCCTTTTGATAGAGATGACCTTTGAGTAGAAACCTGTTTAAAGAGAAAGTGTGAGTCATGCAACTCTCAGGATTGTGAGCCTTACAGGAAGAGGAACAGTGTTACACAGCCCCTGAGTAGGAAATGGGCTTGGAATGTTTGTGAAATAGCAAAGATATAGGAATGGAAAGGAGCGAGGAGAAAATCAGTCTGAAGCAAGAGAAAGGGTCTTGAAGGCCATAGGAAGGACATTGGATTTTATGCTAAGTAGGTTGAAAAGCCCTTGAAGGATTGTGAGCAGAGGAAGGATATGGTCTAATAGTACAAACACATACACAAGCTTTCCAAACATTTCTGTTCCCACTGCACAGAGATTTGTTGGCAACCCATGCTCTCTACGGGCTACCACTTAGGCGTTCACTGATGCCAATTTTTGCCCCCTAATCTGGCAAGTGTCCGTTTCCTCCAACAGAGAGAGCAGAACAAAAAGGAAGGTCAAGGGAAAGATCATCACAAGAATTCACATTTTATAGTATCTTCTCACACATGCTCTCATTTAGGTCCCTTATAAACTCAGTTATATAAGGGAACTGGGTTCATTCTTATTTTATAGATAAGAAAATGGAGAGTCAAATTTCCCTGAACAGTGACACATCAATGGAGAGTAGAAGAGCTAAAACTAGAACTTAGATCTTTTGCTGCCAAGCACAAGGCTCATTTCTATATACAAAGCTATCTTTTTAAAAGAAAATTAAATTTGGTTATTCTTCCATCTCCTTTCACATCTCACTCACCAAAAGCTAAAATAAATTTAAGAGACTAGAAAGTCCCATTTAGAAAAAATAAATGCATTGTCTAATGAGATGAGAGTAGATAAAATACATTGCTCTCCTTAGGACCAGAGTTACGCCATTTTTAATATGTCTGATAGGACATTGCAAAATCCTGTGAAAATACAACTCAGTACAACTACTTGACTGATAGGTTGATGACTGATTAAGAGAGAAAAAAATAAATTAGAATGTGTATGTCAAAGAAAATACAGTATTCATCATCCCTATAATCTCCTTTATACTTCACAGAGACAAAAAGTAACATGCATTTTAAAATTTTTTCACATATATTTTAACCTTAGGTAGTTGTCATATTATTTATGGACAGGCTCATGTAACACTACATGGGAATAAAATACTTTCTTGTGAGAAAAGTATGTATTAAAGATTTGCATTGAGAACCACTTTTAAGACTAGATACTTGTCATTTCAGTTCAGTATGTATTGAGCACCAATTAAGTGCTTGATATACCTTGTTAGATACTGGGAGTACAAAGATGAATTAGGTTGTCATACAATATTTTTGGTAGACCGTGTTATTTTGTAACATTAACAGTGTGAGGGAGGAATAGAGAAAATAACATTTTTGACATAAGTCAATGACTTGGCACACCATTCCCCTTTCTCTGCCCTTCTCAACTCCCATCCATGAAACCGTCACCTAAAGTCCACTTAGGCCCTTTTTGTATTCTGTTCCTGCAACTTCTCCATTCACCCCATTCTATCTCCATTTGACCCCTACCTCCCTGGGGGAAAAAAAGCACACTGATGAGAAGAATCTTCTGAGGCAGACGGTTGTCTTTTCATTCTCCATTTGGCAGAAAGGAAAACAATTCCTCAAAATAGCCTTTGGCCAGAGGAGAGGAACCGCTCAGAGTTAACCATTCTGAAAATTTCTCTTAGAAAAATCAAACATGGCAGGAGGATATGGAGGCCCCACTGGACCAGGTACAGCAGAGGCCACAGCAAAAAAATCAGCCACAGAAGAGGAAACTCGAGTCCAAGGAAGCAATCACACTAGTAGAAGCCAAATAATTCAGACCAGGGGTATTCCAAATGAAATCTCTATTATGGTATTTTAAAACTTCTGAAATTGGTGACATCAGCAAAATGGTAGACCAGGCAGCTCCAGGCTATTATTCCCGTACAGAAACACTAAATGAAAAACTTGAACTTGACTAAAATAACTTTGACATTCTGTCAGTCAAAGTTCTACAGCAACCAAAGAAGCATCCAATCAAGAAAAAGCCATATACAAATAAGGACCTACTGCATAGCACAGGGAACTATATTCAATTTTGTTTGTAATAACATATAGTGGAAAAGAAAATATATATATATATGTATGTAATGTATAACTAAATTGCTTTGCTGTACACTTGAAGCTAACATTGTCAATCAACTACACTTCAATAAAAAATAAAATTAAAAAAAATTAGAAAAAAGCCATATACAAAATAGTGGGAAATTCATAGTGTTTTAACTCACCCTTGCTCCACCCAGTTTGGGGGAAGCATCATTCTGTCCAGTCTCCAGCTCCGTTCAGTGACCTGGAGAGAACAGAGTGGACCAAATTTGCAACTTTCTAACTGGTCTCCAGGCTTCCTGAGGGAGTGGTCTATGTGCTGCCCAAACTGGAGCACAGAAAGACAGAAGTGGCATAGATAAGGCTAGAAAAAGCTTCAGGAATCAACAGGCATTACTTGCGAAAACCATAAGGGGACTACAGACCTGCAGACACTTCAGGGCAAGAGGCTAAGTGCAGAGCAAACAAAAATTCTGGATCTTGAAAATATACAGGCACGTCTTATTTTATTGTGCTCCATGTTATTGCACTTAGCAGAGATTACATTTTTTACAAACTGAAGGTTTGTGGCAAATCTGCATTAAGCAAGTCTCTCAGCACCATTTTTTTCCTGCAGCATTTGCTCCCTTTGTATCTTTTTGTCACATTTTGGTAATTTTCACAAAATTAGAAGTAGAGCTTGAAGATGTGATTGAGTTTCTGCAATTTCATGATAAAACTTGAATGAATGGAGAGTTCTTTCTTATGAATGAAGAAAGAATTGGTTTCTTGAGATGAAGTCTACTCCTCACAAAGATGCTATGAAGATTGTTGAAATGACAACAAAGGATTTGGAGTATTACCTTAACTTAGCTGATAAATCAGAGACAGAGTTTGAGAGTATTGACTCCAATTTTGAGAGAAGTCCTACTGTGGGCAAAATTCTGTCAAACAGCATTGCATGCTACAGAGAAATCATTTGTAAAAGGAAAAGTCAATCTATGCTGCAGACTTCATTGTTGCCACAGACACCCCAACCTTCAGCAACCACAACCTTGATCAATCAGCAGTCATTGACATTAAAGCAAGACACTGCACCCACCCGCAAGTATGACTTGCTGAAGGCTCAGTTAGCAGCTTTTAGTAAGGAAGCATTTTTAATTAAAGTATGCACATTATATTTTAGACATAATGCTATTGCACATTAAATAGACTACAGTGTGAATATAAATTTTATAAGCACTGGGAAACCAGAGAACCTGTGTGACTTGCTTTATTGCAGTATTCACTTTATTTCTGTGGTTTGAAACCAAAGCCACATCTTCCAGGTATGCCTGTAATAACCAAATTGAAAGATATACAAAAGGAGTTCAACATTAACTCAAAGAAGCAGAAGAAAAAAGCAGTGAACATGTCGACAAGTTATTTGAAATCACTGAATCTTAGGAGAAAAAGGAATTAGTAAAAGTGAACAGAGCCTAAAGGACTTATGGAACCTATCAAACAGAACGATACACTCATTATGACCAATATAAACTTTCCCAAATTCGACCAAAGACATGGATAACAAATATAAGAAGCTTAATAAACTTCAAGTGAGATAAATTCATAAGGACCACATAAAGACACAGTCTAATCAAACTTTCAAAAGATGAAAACAAAGAAAGAATTCCTGAAAGCAGCAAGAAGAAAGTGACTCATTATGTACAAGGGATCCTCAATAAGACTGTCGCATTTCTCAGCAGAAAATTTACAGGCCAGAAGGCAGTGGGATGATGCATTTAAAATACTTACAGGAAAAAAAAACCAAAAAACCTGTCAACAGAGAATTCCATATCTAGCAAAATTTTCCTTCAAAAAATGAGAGAAAAATTAAGGCACTGCCAGATAAAACCTGAGAGAGTTCATTACTACTAGATTTGCCCTGTAGAAAACACTAAAGGGAGTCATTCAAACTGAAATGATGCTAGACAGTAATTCAAATCCATTTGAAAATATCAAGTTCTTTGATAAAGATAAATATATGGACAAATACAAGAGTTTTCAAAACCAACACCAATGAAAATTTATCAATTTATGATAAAATCACTTGCTGAATGAACATCCTCCCTACCCAGAAAGTTATATACAGCATAAAAATCACAAAAGGTGCTCTCACTTAAAATTATTCTTCTAAAATATCATTATATTCTATGGGAGTTAGAAAATGAGGGTTGACAAAGAAAAGTTGCTACTGCAGAAATAATTTTTACTCAAGTACAGAGACTTTCTGAGCAAATGGAACTCAAACATGAGCCAGTATTGATATTGATAAAGTAACCCTGCATTGAATTTTCCATCTACACGCAATGAAAACAAAGGAAATAAAGATTAAACTGGGGATGTTCTCTTTGAAACAAGACTACATATGGCTCTTAAGGAAAGGATTGGATGAAGGTTCAGAGAAAGGTTTACAATGCTCTCCTAAAGTTGTCAAACAAAAATGATTTTATTTAAAGATGGAATAATTAAAGGAATATATTTGGCTTTATATTTATCTCCTTGATATTTCTCCAACTAATGTAGGTTTAGGAATAATTCATCCATGGGAAAAAAAAATGTTAAAAAACACACTTGCAAATCAAGAACTGACCTACTTTATACTACACGATTGATTATCTTTAAAAGATGAAATTTTTTAAAAATTTTATTTAATGAGTCTTTTATATAGTTTGTCATTTAAAAATAATCCTTTATCACTTTAATTTGCTATATTGAAGTAAAAATGTATATTTAGTTTTATAGATTTGAGCTTTACTTAATGCTTTATAATGTTTATATTTAAGATATGTTAAATATTTATTTTTATTGTTATTTAAAATTTTGAATAATCAGCATTTTATTTGATAAAATACTAATGTGCAAAATAAACCTTGATATCCTTTTACTCTAAAATGATGACTGCCATAGCCTAGAAAAAGTGAAAGAGACAGACGTGAGATGATTTTAATGTAACATCTGAGTGAGCTAAGAGTTTATCTGGACCATATGTTAAGACCAGAACAGGCAGGGATGCTTCATTTTATTAGTAGTCTCGATACATCACTAGTTTTCGAGGTACCAGTCCATGTCAGGACAAACCTATCAAAACGCTGCCACACATCACAAATAAATGTAATTTTTATATTCTACATAGTATTCAGTTGAGTTGTGGTAGCAGTTGATTGGTTGATATAACAGCACGTTATGTTCTTAAGTATTTAATTAACCATTCATTCGTTTTAATTTTGCAGGCTTTTTTGGTTCTCCCTCTAGTTGCTAACATTTATAGGCAGTCTTAGTTAACCCCATAGGCCCTTTCCTTAAGGCCTTTAATATCTAGTAGTTAACCCTGGGAAGGATTCTTCAGAACAGAGATGTTTGGGATGAATTTTGAAGAATGAGTCTTTGAATGGTGAGTCAAGGAAAATAGGAGTGTTATTCTAGGGGAAAGGAACAGAATGAGCAAAGGCCCTGAGTGATGCAACAGTAAGAAGTGTGCAGCTGAAGTCCAAGCTGTTTCGTGTTGATATAATGGGAAGTCTTCAGCTTAGAAGAGTGAGCGGTTAAGATAGAAAGGCAGCTAGAGAAAGGGGTGTGCAAAGCGTTGTCCACGAGGGCTTCGACTTCGTCCTGGGGGAGGCCACCCCTGAGCCTCTTTATGCAGTGGAGTGACAGGGCCAAGGGCACATTTCACGTGAATCACCTTGGCAGTGAAGTAGAGATGAACTTAGGGGAACAAATTAAAAGGCAAGGACACAAATTAAAATACTGCGGCCATATCTGAGAACAGTCTCCAAAAAGGGGTGCATGGGACGCATTTCTCCCAAGGAGAGTACGAGAAAATTCACGTGGGGAGAAAAGGGATTGGAATTGTATTTCTAATTTTTTTATTTTCTACTTCAAAAATTGTCAATTTTTGACATGCATTTTACAATTTACTGATTAATACAGCAGTTCATTCTAAATAAAATAAACTGGAGGCAAAGACACAAAAATGCTTATCAGCGGGGGTGCAGGAAAACAGAAGCTCAGAGACCCCATCGTTCTGGACAAGAGTGATAAAAGTATGTTCTAAGCTTGTGCTTCTGCTGATGGAGAAACACAAACAGATTTGTGAAAGTTTAGAAGCTAATATCATCAGGGTTTGATGGCTGTTTGGACATAATGGTTAAGAGTTATCGAGTATATTCATGTGAGCATTCCTGTGTACTAGTCAAAAAACAAAGCAAGAATTGAATTTAGGGTTACGAGGTGAGGCAGCTCCATAAAAGAGGAAGTGGATCAGTGGAAGACAGAGGCATTCTAATAGCAAATTAAAAGCAGATGGGGAAAGACTATGTGAAAATTCTTTCTGCTATAAATCAAAAAGTACTTTAAAAAATATGGAAACAAACAAACAAAAATCCCTGAACTGCAGCACAAAACATTTGGGTTAGCTAACAGCAAGAATTCTGTTGGTCATCATTGTTTAAAAACTGTGTGAACACGGAAGGTTATCATTTTTGTTTGCTATGGTTTGAAGGTTCATCCTGTGTCATGCAGAAAAGACACCAAAACATCTTCTCTGGGTTCAGTGTTTTTCTCAGCTATCAAAAAGTTGACATGGTGTGTTTAATGCCCTCTAAATCAGAATTTTCCTCACTGCAGCTTATCACTCATGGTCATCTTAGTTAATTCTTTGATAATTCAGGCTTATATACCATATGAAGCAAAAAATTATACTTAGGAAGAACATGTTTTCACTACTGCAGAATAGAGGACTAGACATTTTGTAGAAGTCACAGATCTTTGATCCAATCTTTGATCCAGTTATCAAAAACTCCCATTTCTGTTGGAATTAGGACGTATTTCCAAGCAACATCAAATGCTCTGATATCATCAGAGTGAAAACTACAGGCTGACCCTGATGTGATTAGTACATGTGGCTGCCTCTGCGAGGATTTGGGGTTAATAAGAGAAGTCACACATCTGAAATATTCTCCCCAGTGGTGTGCTCTTATATAGTCTAACATTCTTGAAATTTAGTATATTTTGGTTAGAAAACAAAAACAAGGTCCTTGTCTTTTGGAGGTCACTGTTAAACTGTACTTTACCCTGAAAGTGAAGAAAAGCCTTGAGAACTGTCCTGTCTTATCCCTTCATGGGATCAACATGGGTAACTCATTCTTATCAGCCAGTTGTAACCTTGGAAGTCATAGAAGCCCAGCCTTGAGAAGATAAGATATGGAGGGTAGGTAAGCTAAGGAAAATCTCTGCTTCCTGTATCATGAGAGTCACCAGAATAGGCCTTGGGCAAAGTACTGTGAGCTCTTCACTTGGGATACTCTAAGCCTACAAAAACTGTAAGATAAGCAAGAGTGTGTAGAGATGTGTGTCTGTATAGTAGAAACTCAGCTGAGAAAACAGCTTCCTTATATCCTGGTTGTATTTTGAAATAATAAAAGACCACTCTAATTCTTTTAAATTAATGATTAATAATGTTATTAATATTATTATTAAATTATGATTTTATAATTCTTAATTAGGTAAAACATTAATATATAAATACATAATATTATTTTAGCAGAAGAACAAATATTAAATAAGCACCAAGAAGCAGAGTCCAGTATAAAGGTTAACTTAATTTTCTTCAAAGTTTTTGATCCTGAAAAGTTATGTAAATTTATTTGTATATGGTAAGTACATGTTGTTGTTAAATATTCTTATGGGGAAACTTGCAGTATATAGCAATAGTTAGCATTAATTTTCTATGAAATTTATTAACTCCTGATGCCATATATATAGATGGCTAACTGTACCAGAAACTGTATGTTCTTACACTTTCTCATTTCATCCTCACAAAACTCACTTTACAGATGAGAAAACTGAGGCTCAAAGAGGCAAAAAGTAACATGACTGAGGTTATATAAACAGGAAGCAGCATGGCTGGGATTTGAACCTTGGTCCAAATATTCACAGATCCTCCTTGGATCCATTACGGAATTATTCACTTTGTACATATTTCCTGTCATGTATTAAAATATTTAACATCAGAGGTGAAAGCACAAATTGATATAAATTGGATACACTACTGCCTTCAAGGAGGTTATTGCTAATTGGCAGATTAATGTATACAAACATGTAGTCATATTAAATAAATATGCATCTACAAAGATGCACATTGTAAGTCTGAGTCCTGTATAAATGTACAGGTCCTTTCATGATAAAGACTGCAGGCATATTGTGTTCAGTGGAAGGGCACAGATTGTGGGACATGAGGACACAGGATGGAAAAGCTTCACATTGGGCCAGTATGGCATTCATCCTGAATGGAGCTGTATTTCCAATATGGTAGCATATTACCAACTGTGTCAGTGCTCCTGGAAAGCCAAGGCAGGATCTGACATGCAAAATTTGGGGAAGGGGATTGAACTTTTCTTGTGGATAAAAGGGAAGGGAACAGGGGTAGACAGAAAGATTTCAGATCACAAGTCTGGTCTGATGCTTGTGAAAAGATAGGGGAAAAGGGGATTGGGTTGTAAGGCCCTCAGACCACAGGAAAGTTCTGAGAAATTTTCAGCCAGGTCAGAGGGAGAAGTCCTGAGTCTCGGGGGACAGACTGAGACTGTCAACCATTTGTGGGAGCAGCCAAGAAACCGTGGCCTAGGAGTTCTCACAGAGTGGGGCACAGATGAGGGCTGCCAGTCAACTCTACTCCAGGCAGGGAGCTCTCTGGAAGGTCTAAGCTGTGCATCTCTGTGGCTGCCACCTCTAAAATCAACACACAACAGGGTCTATAGAATGATGTCTTTGGCCTCCCAGCATACTCGACAGTCCCTCTAATGAGAGGTGAACAGGCTCAGAGCATGACCCTCCCATTCATCTGAGCCTTGCCCCCTCAACCTGCTGTAATATCCAGTGTGTGTTTTAACCATGAAGAGAATCCTGTGTGTGTTTGTCCTCTGAAAAAGAATCAAAGTCTTTGCTGGGAATCAAAAGATCTTTGGTGGCAGAGTAGGATGTTATTGGCATATGAGAGGCCGTGAAGGAATAAACAAAGGAAAGCAACCACTATGGGATGCTAGTGCTCGCTAGCCAAGAGGGCGATTGAGCACTTTATTGGCTGACCCATACCTTAAAGACTCAGCTTGTTCAGCGCCAAATGAGTCCTGCTTAGTGTCTTATCAACAGATTATCAAATGCAACAGCAAACCTTTACTGATCACCCATTGATTACACAGCTTTTTTCCTAGACTTGTGAATTTAATGAGGTGTTAGAAATAGTCTTCATCTAGATACTATTAAAATTGACCACCCACACTTGTAAGGAGTTTTGTAGTTTATAATGCACATTCACATTATTTTGAATATATGAAACTTGTGAAACAAGATATATGCACATGGCACTTGTATGATAGCTAAATTTTGATGAACACTCTATGCTGGATGATGTACCCAGGATGTTAGAGTGAATGCCGTATTTAATCAGTATAGCAGCCATATAAGATGCCACTATCCCCCCCCCCCATTTTACAGTTGAGGAAACTTATAATTAATCAAATTAAGTCATTCACCCAAGGTCACACAGCTGGCAAGAGAAAGAGTAGGAAACTGAATCAAAGTTGAATAACTACAAAGCAACTGCTTAAAGCAACTCCTCCTCCACATTAAGCAATATCTAACAGTATAGGTTAGCAGATGGCACGTGGCAAGTGATTACTTCAAACTATCAAATGCACCAAGAATTCAAAGAAGCAATAGTATCAGGTCCTTTATTTCTGATATGGTCCCAGTTATATTTGTTGAATGGATGACCAAATGAAGGAAAGGATTAAATGCACACATAGCAATTGTATGTGTGTAAAATCACAGGTGGGATGAGGGAAATATTCCTCAGTCTATGGGTCAGCTTAACAGGAAGTAGAGGCATGAACTCTATGAGAATATAAATTGGAAATGAAGGGAATGGTTTGCTATTGTGAACAAACTAGGCTAGATTGTCTGGTATTCAGCTGCTATTTACTTAATTTCTAATTGTCACATACTGTTGTAGTAAATTCTTTAGTCTGTCTCTATATAATCTATATATATACTCTGTATATAGTTTCAAATATTTTATATATATTTAAAAAGATATATCTCAATATACAGGCTCTATATATGTATTTATATAGAGAGATTATATATATGTATATAGTGTATATGTGTATATATTCTCAGTTATTCCTCAAAACCCATGGCTCATAGTCTATTGTGCCATCAAACGTGTGTGGAACACTCAGACTAAGTAACTTTCCCAAGGTCAAAAGCAAATAAGCTGTCCAGCCAAAATTCAAACCAGAACCATCTTGCTCCAAAAACCAACACTGTTTCTACTGTATGGCAGCACCAAATCTCAAATGTCATTTGTGAGTTCTCAGTCATTACATAGGGTAGCAAACCAATGTCTACACTGAATCATTTAGTAAAGAATTCAGAACTCCTAAAGAGAAATTGATGCTGTGAAGTTATCCAAGGGGCTATCATTTTAAAATCTAAAACTATCCTCATAATCCTCAAAGTCCAGTAGAGGCTGTCATTTAACATAATCTGATTCTTTATATTTTAAGGTAGACAAAACATTAATGAAATCTGTAGGAAATTAATCAAAATTGTGTTTTTCTTATAATTCAATCCCTTCCAAAATAAGAAATAATGTTAAGTACCATAAAATATTTGGGAAGATGTCCCTGAATAAACCATCAGAGTTCATACCCACTAATTCTTGACAAAACTCAAGGACTGTAAAATCTTAGATATGAATTGGTCAGTTGTTCTTGTTTGCTAACCTTGGCATTGAAGTATGACTAAATATTTCATGTCATTTGGTTTAACAATATTTATTGATCACTTAATACATAAAATTTGTTGTCAAAACCCTAGGGGAAAGGGGTTCAAAGTTTAATATGGCATAGCCCCTGACCTCAAGGAACTTTGTTTTTTTACAGGACATAAGCCATATAGAAGTGAAAACAAAAGAAGGCAGAATTTGAAATGTGCCAAAAGAACAGTATACACAATGCATTCTAGGAAAATACAAATGAGAGATAGTAGTTCTTGGAAGAATTATAGAAAGTTACAGGAATTTAAACCCAGCTGCTGGTACCAAAATCTGTATTAGTTTTCTATCACTATATAACAAATAACCCCCAAATTTCACGGCTTAAACATTTATCATCTCAACAGTTTCTGTCACACATCCTGGTGCAGCTTAGCTGGATGTCCCTGCCTTGAGATCTCTCACAAAGTTGTCATCAAAGTGTCATCTGGGATGCAATTTCATCTGAAGGCTCTACTGTGGAAGGAACTGCCTCTTACTCATGTGGCAGCTGGCAGGATTCAGTTCCTTTTGAGCTGTTGGATTGAGGGCCTCCCTCAGATCCTTGCCATCAGGGCCTTTCCACTGGATGGCTCCCAAGATGGTAGCTAGCTTCCCTCAGAGTAAATGAAGAAGAGTGCAGAATGAGCAAGATCTAAATCACAGTCTCTGTGTAATCTAAACATTTCATCCATTTGCCATACTATGTTCATCAGAAATGAGTCACTAGGTCCAGCCCACACTCAGGGGGAGGGGATCACAGAGGCACGAGTATCTAGAGGCAAGACCACTGGGGCCATCCAGGAGACTGCATGCCAGAGCACATACACCTTGAAGCAGGTAGAATTTTAACTGGTAGAAATGCAAAGAGTTGAGAAATACAGGCTGCAGGAAGAGAATGAGTTTATCTGCAGAAGTGAGGTCACACAGGGGTTTGCCTGAGAAGAGCAGGTAGTTAATCCAGCGTGTGGCACATCTGAATGCACGATGAATGTTAGAAAATGTCTTCAAAGTAGGTCAGGGTTAAATAATGTGATGCTACCAAGTTAGAGCTTTATTATTTTAAATTTTGGAATTTTTTTAAAACAAAGCAATAATAAGATCAGATGTGCTTCAAGAAAATTAACCTGGATGTCCTGTGAAGGTGTACAAGATCTTGTGTGGAGGCAAAGAGTATTTTAAGGAAGCTGTTCTAAAAAACAAAGACAGAGTAACTCTTAGGACCCAAACTTGAATAGAGGCAGCGGGAGCGGAAAGTAGGGCTACTATTAAAACAGCATACCTTTGCTTTACTGTGCATTTCCTATAAATGAATTTTTTCAACTTCTGATTCCCCAAATACCTAATATTATATGGATTTTCAAAGGTTTTCCAGTTTCTATTATTCTTTCCCCTAACTCTTTCATGCCCTGCTTCAGGGCAACTGTTACCTATTGAATGTCATGCTAGCAAAAACATTTGATCTGAACCTTGCCCACTTGCCCCTGCTGCCTCAAAGAAGGAAACATATGACCTGTCTTTGATCACACTTTTTTCCTAAAATGAAAACATCCTCCAATATGTGATTCTTATAAAAGGTGAGTGTTAAAAATTCTGGGATAAACCACATTTAAGCCCATGGACTCAGTTAGAGTTAATGAAAACATATTGGGATGAGAGAAGCTATTGCAAGGGTTGGTAGATATCTAATTCTTTTGCAAACATCAGAAAACCTGTCCTGCCTCAATACAGACAAAAGCTGGAATGAATGCACAATTAGTAGCAGTTCCTCAGGATTTTGTTCAATTATCTAATAAAGGAAACGAGAACCTCGGTACATAAATTTGCTCCATTACGGAAGCAACCTTCAGTGAGTAAGCCAGTCTGCTTTATTATTCAAATCATCAACGTGATGCTTATAAAATGAAACAAAGGCAGCTCTTTAATGATAAATATTACAATACAGCTACTTTTCACATATGCCCCCCCCACACATTGTGAACCATTCGCTGAAGTATAAATAAGAGACAACCAAGTGACAATTCAGATACAAGAAAAATAGACAAAGCCCAAAGCAGAATGGATTATCCCGTTACCGCTCTGACATTATTGCCACTTTTAGGGAACAGCTGACTCTAGTCATCAGTTTCCATCATCTGTTCCATTTTCGTTTGCAGACTTTTGTGGTGGAACTTTTCACAAAAGATGCTGGATGAAAATCAGAAAGACAAAGAAGTCTAGGACAGATAGGAAAAAAAGTCTAGGAGGCAAGCCTTCAAATTATTAGGGCTCTCTCTCCCTTTAATTTCAAGAAGGGGTGCAGTTCTTGGGAGACTCGTCTTTTGACGAATCATTCGAGACAGAGACTTGGGAGTCTCAGGCATCAACAGCAAGCTCACTGGCAGGCTCGCCCCAGTCTCCCGGACTGCTGCAGGCTGAGAGCACAAGGATGACGGCCCAGGAACAGTTTAAGAGACAAGCTGTGAGGACTGAAATCAGGGTCCGGGCTTCCGGAAATTTAAAAGCTGACACCTGTCACCAGAAGTACCACCATTAGCACTACTCACTTACATTTTTGCGTTGCTCTCCTTACGTTTGGACGCATTTTTTTTCTCATGAACTCAAAGAACAAGTTGCTCACATCCCGGCAAGCTTCCTGCAGACAGATTTGCCTGATTTATACAGACACCTTTCATGGAATCCCCATCACCTCTGCAGACTCCTGGCTTCTAGCTCTGACACCCATCTGCCCCCAGCTCTCCCTGATTCATGTCCAACAAACCCCTCATATTCCAGACATCACAATACAAAGCATGGAAATCAGACCTCTATTTTCAGTAGCACCTGGTAGAAGACCTTGACTGCACACAGTATACGACTTTCCCCAAGATCCTTGAGATCTACTGTATGCCTGGCTTCAGCCCTCATACCTACAGTCTTCCATATCCCTCTTCTTTTACTTACAGAAGCCTCCCTGTAGCGTTACTCTACAGGACTCGACAAATACCACAAAAATGACTCTCACAACTCATCAAGTTGTGTAATGCAATGATAGAGTCATCCTGCTTAAATAATGTTATTTTATTGCTAAAACAGCCAAAAGAGCATTATTTAACCAACTGAATTCACAAATTATCTGGAAACCTAATACCATTCACCCACACCCACACCTAATGAATGCTGAAACCATTGGGGAGGATTTTCAAAATGTTCCATAATTTCCCCAGAGTTCAGAGTAAATCCACACCCTGGCACAATAGATGTCCATGACCCCGGCTCTGAGAAGGATACATGTGATTTAATAGTAGCTATTTTCAAGTGAAGGACAGTATGCTAGACTCCTGACTCATCCTAAAGTATATAAAGACGGTGATATATATCTTGATTCTAACCTAGTAAATGAGTTTGATCATTTAAAGAGATAAATCAAAGTACAGGGCCAAGAATCAGAGTCATGTGGAATGTCCCCTTACTTAATTCTCTGACCCACCACCATGCAGACTTTTCCAGAAAGCACATGTCACAATGTATGTAAGTCACATTTCTTCACAGCTAGCATATGATTCTCCTTCGAAATGTCGTCAGGTAATTCACTCTCTAGCAAAGTAGACGAAACAATAAAGATAGTTAGTTACACATGAAGGTTTTTCCTCAGGGGCAATCATCTTAACGAGCATTTTTCCAAAATTAACGAATCTGTAGTTCAGTTAAAACATTGTGACTCTTGCCCTGCTCTCCTCGCCCCAAAAGAAGAGTAAAGACAGAATCTCATTAGAGAAAAATGCTTAAAAGGATAACAAATATCCAAATAAATTTCTCAAATATTCTAAGCTGACATAAAGGTACTGACATACATTTGGTCCTCACTATGTACCAACATAACACTGTGATTTAACTAATTATCCTGACATTTCTAACATAATCTAATAGATTATTTCAAAAATTTTCGTAGAGAGTAGGCATTTAATGAAGCTTCCTTGAAAAGGAAGCTGGATTATTTTTAATCAAATGACAATTGGTAGTTGGGAGCTGAATATACAGTCAGTACTCAGCTGGTCATGGCGTGGATAGACGTTCTCTTTTCACAAGAAATACTCCACAGGCATTCACGAATTTCAGCTGCTTTTCAGTTCTAACTTAACATTTTAAGTTAGTTTCGCATGAAATGACATCTAAATTGGCGTGCTAACACACCCTGTGAACATCATTCATGAAGACCAGCACAGAGAGTCACTTTTAGAGTGCTCCATGTAGGAATGACCATTTTTAACTTGCTTTTTTTTTTCTTCTACTGAAATATCATATTACTTATTTCTAATAGCATTGACTAATACATCCTGAGGGCCTGGTATGTGCCATGATCTTTAGAAAGATTATGTCTAATCTTTACAAGGTGATATTATTGTCCCAGGTTTTACAGGTGAAGAAGTAGAGACTCAGGGGACGAGTGAGGCCAAGGTCAGAATTCAGTCCCAGCTGCATCAAGATCCCAGAGCTCATCCTTCTCCTCCTGTTCCCCTCTGCCTGCATGAAGAACATTTTTTTAAACTCAATCATGGCTTTAGAAAAAAAGGAAGTAGAATGGTGCCAAATATTACATTTCCCTACCCCTTATCTACAAAGAACTTCAGAGTTAGATACAGTTTTTTTCATCCTTTTTTTGCCAACTTGAGCACACATGAATTTTGTGCAGCAAACAGGTGAGAACACAAACATTTACATAAATATACACACATATCCCTAAAAATGTATTTTCAGAAGTAGTAAATAACTGAATAAACAGACAGTGTTATAGCACTGGCATTTAAAAAATAATGGGATTTTCAAGTGATTATGAAATACTCAGTAGTGTGCTAGGTATTAGGGCAATTAAAAACAGCTGCAGGCATCATAATGTGAGACTGATAACATTGACATGGACACAAAAATCAAAGGACATGACATGCAGACACATATGGAACTTTATCTCAAGCAACTACTAATTTTAAAGAAAGTGCAAATTCATAAGACCCAAGAATTTTGTTGTATTAGTAATGAATGCAGTGTGAATGCTGGATGCTGTATATTTAAACTTTGTTAAGCCAAAAGAAAAGAAAAGAAAAGAATAAAAACACCAACACATTCTTTCCAGGTATGTGGGAAAGATTTAGAGGGAGAAATGTAATTTTTAAGAGTCCCTTCAATGGTGGGAGAGACGCACTGTGGAATATCAAGGCAGGGAGGCAGGTAGAAAGTGCAGTCTGAATAAAGACGCTGGAGTTAGAGTGTGTTTAACAGACCAAGTGGGTGGTGAGGAAGTCTGCCTGTTAAGAAGTGGAGGAGGCATTTATTATAAGCAAAGGATATGTCAAAATTACCCTTTTTAAATAGATGAATTAATGTTTCAACCCATAAAAGAGCCAATTTACTGAAAATTATCGAGTCCCTTCTGGAAAGCCAGTAGTGATTACAACCGCGAGAGCTGTCGTTCTGTAGCCTGGTACGTATATGCCGTCTGTGTTTATCCTTGTCACTAGCCTACTTCCATGCGATAATACTACAGCAGCTTTCAAGATGAACATTTGACAAGCCAGCTCACCGCCGACTGACACCTCCATTTCAGCTGGTCTGACATATATAAAAAGAAACTGAATGTTTATCCGTGTGCTTTCCGGATTTGACATATGTGTTCTATAAGAGTCACAGAAGAAAACTTCAGAAAAGAAATTAAGGAAGTGCACTTGTCAGTTTATTAATCAAAGTTTTACCTGCTTCACATTACGCAGAGACAAATTAAGCTGGCTACTACGGTGCTTCGAAAGCATCTGCTCCCAAAGTCAGAGGTAATGATAAACAAACGAGTTTCCTTTGTGGTTGATTTTCATCCAGCTGCATTTAATTATAAGAGTGCCATCAAAGAAAGCTCCCCATTAGCTGCTAATTCAGAAAGACTTCAGAAGAAACTCCCAGAGCCTGCAGTGATATCTCTCCAACTTCAACAATTTCCCGAGCTCTGCCAGTGTTTGTGAAGAGCCCTGTTGGAGTCTGGTTATCAGTCATGGCTGTTGGCGACTGCCAGGGCAGTGTGAGGTGTTTTTTCCCCCAAGACTACCTTGGTAATAATATGACCAATTAAACTTGAAAATTGACAAAATGTATGACATCAATATTTCATTCCAACTTTAGAATAAGGTAACAAACTACCTCAATACAGGAAGGAAAAAAAATCTCATCTTAATGCATATTTTAAGTAAAATGCAGCCTCAGTCATGTTATGTATCCATCTACAGTCACTACAGCTAAAAATAAAAGTGACACTGGTTGTTCAAATTCAGATTGAATTGATTGTCTCCTAAACAAATATCCCAAGCCTTGCAGAAGAACACTATTTCTACCCAACGTGATAATGATCATTATCAAACTTGGCTTATTGATCAGCACTGATTCTTAGAAATTCCCATGTATATAATCTCAGTTCAAGAGTTCCTAGCTCGAGATAGGAGAGTGGAGATACCAAAGTAGCACCTCTCTTTCTCATGCTTTCTCAAGTGTGAGTGATTCCTCACCCAAGTCTGGCTTCTGCCTGGCCAGGAAGCAAACACTAAATTAAAACCTTGCATGTGCAAATAATGCATAAATATATGTGTATCTTTGCTGATCCAAACAGAGTATGCTACCTCTCATTATTTGTCATGGGGTAGTCTGGGGAGGTACAATTAAAAGTGAAAATATATAACCTGGGAATGTATCCACATTTATTTAGTACTATCCTCTTTAACAAAGTAGTAAGCCACAAATAGAGAAGGTTCATGCAGAAAATGCTGAATGCAGAGTAACTCAGATTGGGAATGGTAGGTATTTGCCAGAGCTGGATCTGGCCAACCTCTAAGAACCCATAACACCACATAGTTTCCCGACATATGCACTTACTTGATTATTAAAGGTACATGACATTGGGAGAGAATGAAGGCAATTTTTGCCCACTGAAAATTTTGATACCATTGGAGGGTTTTATTTCTGTGTTTGCTTCTTTGTTTTTTAAGAAGGAACAAAATATCTCTAAATTAAGCTAATTTTTTAAACTTCTGAACCTCTTATTATTTCCAATCCTTGAGAAGCCAGTATTGTTTATGAGAGCTCTTTGACTTATCAGAAAGGAAAATGGAAGTGAGAGAGGACCCCATTGCTTTTGTGTGCTTGGTGGAAACTTACTTCCAGTCATCCATAGGAGTAAGCATATGACATTAATTTCGTCCTTGGCACAAAGATCAAATGATGTTGCCAATGTCATTGTTCTGTTTAGAACAATATTTGTGACGACTTGAACACTGCCCTCCTCCAATTGGCTTGAGAACAAGCATTATTCTTCTGTGCTTGGTTTCATAAAGCTGAGGTATGTCCTATTTCAACAAGAATGTCCAAGAAGGAACATGGTTTTTGGTGGTCTTCAGTTGAAACTAAGGACTTTCCAAATGTTGTTTTGGGGGAAGTGCATTAATGCCCATAGTCCCTCTTCTACTTTAAAAGTCTCCAGGCTGAGAGCCTGAGCAAATGCAGGCATGAGACCATCTTTTCAGATCTGATTTCTTCACTTATCTCTTTCCCTTTCTTTCAGATAACCAAATAAGTTTTGCAGTGAAATAAACATTTTGGGTCATGGAAGTCAATGGGGTACAAATCTTATTACCTTCCACTATCAAGGGCCTTCAGAGGATGCCAGTATTTCGGTTAAATTTCTCTAAATCAAATTCAGCATCTTAATTTTAAAGAATAATTTGTACTAGAACCCATATTCTCCCCTACAGGGCAGTTCTACCCAGAGGTGTCAGTTGTTTTTCTTATAGCTCATGTGAACCGTTGAGTATGCAAATATACTCATAAGGTACATTTCCATTTCAGAACATGAATAAAACCCCTAAGATTTCACCACTACATAAATACATAACTAAATGGAAAAGAAAAGTTCACATTTTCAGGAAGTTCCAGCAGGCAAAATGAATCCTAAAGACCAAGTACACTTGCAGATCCAGGCTGTTGAGTGCTCCAACTTGTTTCCCTGACCTTTCTGTGCGTCGGGGTCTAAATCTTTAGCTCAGAAATTAAACTTGCCTTAATCGCATTCTTGCTTTTTTAATACTAACTGAGAAAACTGATTGGAAAATACATTTAACTCTGCAGATAAGGAAATGTCCACTGGAAAATATAGACTCTGAAAGTAGAAACAAATGGAAGAGGTGGTGCACACCAGAGGCCTTCTTGTATTATGTGGATCTGTAAAGGTATAAGGAGTCAGTTACAGGTGCTTCAGGGAAGCAGAAATTGCAGCGCAGTAAACCCTAGGTTCAACACTCCATTTGACCATAGCAGCTCCAGTTTTATCTTTTTATATTGCAATTCTGAACAAGAATTTGCAGGGAAGAAAAAATGTTTACTGCTGAAAAAAATTTGGACTCATCTAGTTCAATACTCTGGTTCTACAAGGGAAAAAACCTCAAAGATGTAAGTGACTTGCCTATGCTCAACATTTACCAGCAAGACTAAGATTGGAACGTGAAAAAGGTTAGTATGTCTTTCGCCTGCAAGTTCAATGCTGCCTGTTTTGCAGTAGTTCAAAGGGAAAAAAAAATGATAATTTTTATTATGTTTAACCCCACAACTAAATTTTATTTCTACCTATCATCTTATCTTTCTGTAATTGTTGGACACGGTCAAACGTTACTCTCTTATAAATTATTTTCTTGACTTCACAGCATTCTACATGTATTTCTGGTCTATATTTCTGGACCTTACAAAATCATAAGGTTGCAAGTTGCTCTCACAGAACTAGGAACAATTCATTTAACTTGTTTGGCGTGCTGCTTATCACATCAATATGCAAATGTGATTGCTTAATAAATATCACTTATTGATGTTGACTTCAACTGCAACTTCCTCTGCAGCTTCAAAATTAGGCTTAAAATTATTCTAAGTTGTGAGTTTTATTTATTTTCACAGTAATAGTCACCCAACAAATCCTTGCTAAATAGTTCCTGTGTGTAGCAAAAAATTGCTAACCCTCCTGATTTTCACATGAACATGGGAAACATAGGGACATGATTATGTAAGTGTAAATATCAATATGTTACTGGAATCCAAGAGAAAAGAGATAATTTCCAGCCAGGAAACACAGGAAGACTCAGGCAAGCATATTTGTGGAGGTGGCAGCTTTATAGCTCTCCCAGAGGAATGGGTAGAATTTCAACGCCAGAAAGAGAAAACATTTTCCAGGTGGTATTTAAGCTGGTTCACCAGTCTTAACAGCTAAGGCTACTGGGCTCCATGTAAAATGTGCCTGCAACAATGTGTCAGTAACCAAGAAATTCTAGATTTTCGATCTCTCATCTTCACCTGGAAACTGCCCTCAGATCTTGTGTTCCCGTTTCTCATCCTGTGGCTCTCAATTGAGGCTCTGGATCTCTTCCCTTTGGTTTGACACTGCATCTACACTGCCTGCCAGGCTTTCCATTTTTGTTCCACACAGACATGGTCTCTCAAATCACCTTGAATCAGGGCTCCTCTGCCTATAGGCCATTCCAGTCCCCATTCATGTCAAGCCCAGGTCCTCCAGCCCCCCTGCCTGGCAGATGGTCTTCTAATATCATGGGAGAGAGAATGATGTGAGAAACAGAGATATGTATTGATTTTTTTTGATTTCAAAAGTTTCGATTTTTCCCATTGACCACTCCATCTAACTATACTCTGTAATCTTTCCTTTTTCTGTCCTTTGAAGACAAATCCCACAAACTTCTGATTCAGTGTTTTAAATCTAGTCTAGATCAAAATATTAATTTCAAATCCAAATTAAAGTATCTCTTTCCTCTTACCTGAATGTTGGTTTGTGGCGTGGGCTCTGCAACAGAGAAAGATAGCATCGTTTGCTCCATTTACTACTTTTTTGGGGGGGGGGTGTACTTTCACTGCCTCTTTGCCTTTCTCTCAGCTGTTCCACAATTTCTGGATTTCCCTTGTGTCTTCACATTGCTGGGCTCTCCAAGGGGATAGGGGTGAGGTGAAAGTGTGAGGGGCAGCTTCCCAAATGCTGATCCTTATACTTTTTGTGGGTTCCTCAGAGCCCCCGTTGACCAGAGGTTTCCTAAGATAGACAAGCATTCTGTGGCTGGCCTTTTTCTCTCTCTTCTCTTGCTCCTGGCTGTCTGCCCAACATTTTCTTTTAGGTGTGGTTCCCATGACATGGGAGGTCTGGCACATCCTTGTCACGCAAAACACTGATGGTGCAGGTGGCCTGCTACTGCTGTCCCTGCTTGCTCTGTGTTGCCGATGCTCCAGCCATTTCTCACTCAGAAGTCTATGTTGCATAACGTTAAGCAAATCCCATGACATGCATGTAAAGCTCTCAAAGAATGTTCTTACCTTCCTTTACTGAGTGTGAGCCTCATGAACTTCTAGGCTCAGCAAGCTTTCTTTGGGAGAGAAAAATGTCAGTCTCCCCTTTTTATTGATACTCCAACGTCTATAAGCAATTTTCTTACTGTCCTTCTCGGTAGGTTTGTAAGTAGAGGGAGAGGATAAATCAGAACACTCTCCCTCAATGTCTATAGCTTCCCACTTATTCAGTACGTTCCAGTATCTAGTCATCTGTTTACATAGGCTGGCTGGGGCGTGGGGGGAACTGTGTATGTCCTTTTTCGGATAATGGGACCACTTGCTGCCACCTCTTTGTCTTAGCCTTGTCTCCTCATACAAACTTCTGAAGCAGCAGGAGACATTCCATTCCACACTGTTTACAATGATACTTATGTAGGCGGGTAGTGACAAAAAAGGCTGCAGGAAGGTGTCATCTATGGAGATGGAAGTGTATTTAAGAGGGTATGGGGTAAAAATAAAGGTTTTGGAGCAAGGGAATGCTAATGTTTGAAGTACAAAAATTGAGTCTTCCATGCTTTACTTAAATATGTAGACTCTTAAAGTTGGAAGATCATAATTTTAATAGTTTTAAAAAAATTACTTTGCTTTCTTATGAATGCAGTAGTCATGTTTGCTGCTCAACAAATATGCCCAGTCTCTTTCTTGGCAGAAGGTAAGATTGCACTTCTCTGCCACCTTGGAACAGAGGTAGCCACACAGCTTATTTGTACTATGAAATGTGAATGTCAACTGTTATAATACTTAATGATAAGAAACTCAAAAATCTTCCAGTAATAGGTACAGGCAAGGATGTCTCCTCTCATCTCTCCTTTTCAGCATTGTAATGGAAGTTCTAGCTAACGTAATAGGACATTAAAATAAAAGAAACAGTATTTAGATTGGGAAGGAAAAAATAAAATGTCTTTGTTCACAGATACTGGGCTCATGTATGTAGAAAATCCAGAACAATCAACAAAAAGACCTCCTGGAACTAATAAGTGATTATAGCAAGGTTGGAAGATACAAGGTTAGTATACAAAAGTTGATCACTCTCCTATACACAGCAATGAACAAATAGAATTTGAAATTAAAATACAATATCATTTACATTAGCACTCAAAAAATTAAATATTTAGGTATAAATTTAACAAAATATGTCCAAGATCTATAGAAGGAAATCTACAAAACTCTGATGACCAGAATAAAAAACTAAATAAATGAAGAAATACTTCATATTCATAAATAGAATTCAATATTGTTAAGATGTCAGTTCTTCCCATATTGATCTACTGATTCAATGCAATTCCAAACAAAATCTCAGCAAGTTATTTTTTGGATGTTGGTTGATAACCTCATTCTAAAGTTTTTATGGAGAGGCCAAAGACCCAGAATTACTAACACAATATTAAAGGAGAAGAACAAAGTTGGAGTCTCCCACTACACGAATTCAAGGCTTACTATAAAGCTATGGAAATCAAGACAATGTGGTATTTGTGAAAGAATAGATAAATAGGTCAATGGAACATAACACAGAGCCAAGAAATAGACTCATATACATATAATCAAACAATCCTTGAGAAAGAAACAAAGGCAATAACACGGAGCAAAGAGAGTCTGTTCAACAAATGGTGCTAGAAAATCTGAACATCCACATGCAAAAAAAATAAAAATAAAAACCTAGACACAGAACTTAATCCTTCACAAAAATTACTTCAAAATGAATCACACACCTAAATGTAAAACAAAAACTATAAAACTCCTAAAAGATAACATAGAAGAAAATCTAGATGACCTTGGGTATGGTGATGACTTTTTATATACAACAAAGGTACAACGCATGAAAGAAATAATTAATGAGTAGGAAACTAGTCTTCATTAAAATTTAAAACTTTTGCTCTGAGAAAGATAATGTTAAGAGAACAATAAAGCAAAATCACAGACTGAGAGAAAATATTTACAAAGGACACAATAAAGGACTGTTATCTGAAATAAACAAATAATACTTAAAACTTAACAGAAAGAAAACATCCACTCAGTTATAAAATTGGACAAAAACTATAGCAGAATCTTACCAAGGAAGATACACAGATAAAGACAAATATCATATAACTCAGCTTCTATGTGGAATCTAAAAAAAGAGAAAAAGATACAAATGAACTTATTTACAAAACAGAAAGAAACTCAGAGACATAGAAAACAAACTTATGGTTACCAGAGGGGAAAGGAAAGGGAGGAAAGAATTTGGAATTTGAGATTAATAGATACACTTGCTATATATAAAATAGACAACCAACAAGGACCTACTGTATAGCACAGGAAACTATATTTAATATCTTATAATAACATATAATGAAAAAGAATCTGAAAAAGAATATGTATATACATATGTATAACTTAATCACTCTGCTGTACACCTGAAACTAACACAACATTGTAAATCAGCTATACTTCAATAAAGTAAATAAAGAAGATACATAGATGGAAAACAAGAATATGAAAAACATATGTGGTAAACAAGAGATACTACATCATATGTGATCTGGAAAAGGCACATTAAAACAACAGTAAGATACAACCACACACCTATTAGAATGGCCAAAATCTGAAATACTGAGAACAACGAATGCTTTCAAGGACATGGAGCAAGAGTAATTCTCATTCATTGTTCTTGGGAATGCAAAATGATGCAGCCACTTTGGAAGACAGTTAAGCAGTTTATTTTTTTTTTTTTATAAAACTAAACAGACTCTTCCAGTCCAGCAATTGCACTCTTTGGCACTTACCCAAGAAGTTGAAAATTTATGTCCACACAAAGACATGCACACAGATGTTTGTAGAAGTGTTGTTTATAATTGTCAAAGCTTGGGAGCAACCAAGATGTTGTAGGTGTTCAGTAGGTGAATGCATAAATAAACTACAGTACGGTCAGACAATGGAATATTGCACAGCACAGGAAAAGGTGAGCTGTCAAGCCAGGAAAAGACATTGAGGAATCTTAGATGCATATTGCTAAGTGAGAGAAGCCAGTCTGAAAGGATGCACACTGTCTGCTTCCAATTATATAACATTCTGAAAAAGGAAAAACTATGTAGGCAATAAAAAGATGAGTGGTTGCCAAAGGTTAGAGGAGGAAGGATGAAGAGGTAGAGCACAGATTTTTACAGCTGTGAAAATATTCTGTGTGATACTATAATGATGGATACATGCCATTATGCATTTATCCAAACTCACAGAACATACAACACCAAGAGTGAACTGTAATGTAGGCTATGGACTTTGAGTGATTATGATGTACCAATATAAGTCGATCAGTTGTAACATATGTATCACTTTTGTGTGTAATGGGGTAGGTTATGCATGTGTAGGGCAGGGACTATATGGTAAATCTCCATACCATCCTGTCAATTTTGCTGTGATCCTAAAACTGTTTTAAAAAAATAATCTTAACGAAAAAAAAGGTAAAATAAAAAATGTAAATGGAAGTGACATATGGAAGCTTTAAGAGCCAGTGCATGGTGTGTAATATCCTCTCTGCTTTTCTGCCACAATTCCAGAGAATGGCTACTCTCTTATCCTGGTGCTATAGACTGAATATTTGTATACTTCCAAAATTCATATTTTGAAACTTAATCCCCAATGTGATGGTATTTGGAGGTGGGGCCCTAGGGTGGCGATTAGGTCATGAAGGTAGAGCCCTCATGAAAGGGATTATAAAAGCAAACTCCAAGAGCTCCCTTGCCCACGTTAGGACACAGAAAGAAGATGGCTGTCTATGAACTAGGAGGCAGGTTCTCACCAGACACTGAGTTTATTAATGCCTTGATCTTGTAACTTCCCAGACTCCAGAACTGTGAAAAACAAATGTTTGTTCTTTAAGCCACCCAGTTATGGTATTTTTGTTGTAGCAGTCCAAAGTGACTAAAACCAGAGTGAGGCCCACACAAAACAGAGACTCCACCCACTCTGTAATTCACACTCAACATTAATGAATAAAAATCTGTTACTTTAAGCTACTGGATTTTGGGGGGCTGTTTGTTACTGTAGTACATCTACCTCTCCCTTCTCATGTAATAAATATATGAATATTTTATACTGCAGAGCCAAGTAGTATACTATGGCTGAATTCTCCAAACTTCTTAAACTTCTCTACATTATCTTCAGCCCCGTGCTGCTCAAAGGAAATAGATTTCCCCTTTTATATTCCAGCAACTATTTAAAATTATGCTGTAAATTAGTCTCCATTTTCAGTTATATTTCTCTTTATTTATGGTCTTAATTTTATTTACCATAATGTCTTAATATGAATTAATACCATGTATGTGTTTGGTTTTCTTAAGAATGGTGATCTTGGATTGTGCCTAAGATATCGAAATGAAAAGACCCTAAACACATCTCCTCTCCTGAGCACATAAAAATCACAACTATCTGTAGAACATCGATGAAAAAGACTGGGACCTACCAGAAAAGGTCTTCTACAACTAAAGACATAAAAAAGGAACCACAATAAGACTGGTAGGAGGGATGGACTAGCAATATAATGAAATCCCATAATCCCTGAGTGAGTGACACACAAATGGGAGAAAAATTATATTGCAGAGTTTCTCCCACAGGAGCATTGTGAGCCCCATGTCAGGCTCCCCAGCCTGGGGGTCTGGCACCTGGAATATAAACCCCCAAAGCATTTGGCTTTGAAGTCTAGTGGGGCTTAACTGGAGGAGCCCCACAGGACTGAGGGAAATAGAGACTTCATTCTTAAAGGGTGCACACAAAATCTCACATGCAAAATAAGTAATTTGATAAGAGCCTGAACCAGGCCTATCTGCTGGTCTTGGAGAGTCTCCTGGAGAGGTGGGAAATAACTGCAGTTTACCCTGGGGACACAGACACTGGTTGTGGATATATTAGGGAACATTCAGCTGCATGAATGCTGCTGCTATGGTGGCTGATGTATTGGATCATTAGCTCCGAGACTTAGCCCCCTCAAAAGCCTGCAGAAGACAGTGCTAGGATGCCTCAGGCCAAACAACTAACTGGGCAGGGATACAACCCCACCCATTAGCAAACAGGCATCAGCCCCTCCCAACAGGAAGCCACACCAAGTCTCTAGACCAGCCTCACTCACCAGGAGGCAGACCTTAGTAGCAAGAAAACCAGGATCCTGCAATGCAGGTCAGACCTTACCCTGGGACCAGCTGGGCCTTGGCCCACCAGTAGGCCAACACAACTTTTGGGATGCCCCAAACCCCACACGCAACTGTGTCAGGAACCAACCCCCTTTCCCAATGATCTGAAACAAGCTCTGGGATCCCTAGGCCCTGCATCCAGACTCCAGGAACCAGCTCTGCCTATTGGTAGACTGGCACTAATCCCAGGATCTGGCTTCACCAGCCAGTGGATGGGTAACAGCCCCAGAATCTTTGGGACTCTGACCCCCCTCCAGTGAGCCAGCACTAGTCATGGGAGCCCTCTAGGATTCTCCAACCAGGTACATCTTGATCAGGCTCCTCTAAACAGCAGCCAGCAGCACCCATACAAGGCAGAGCTTGGCAACCAACCAGAATAGGAGACAACAAAGCCTACCAGACCACCCATATGGCCTTCCACAACATAAGGACCCACTCAGCCCTCTCAGGGGGAATTCCTAGAATATACAGCTTGGGTGACAAGAGGTGAGTGCACTGCTGGGACACATGGGATGACTCCTACAGAAGGCCACTTCTCCAAGGTCAAGAAATGTAACATATCACATACACAAAAATACAGAAAACAACTTGGACAAAATGAGGCAGCAAAGGAATACATTCCAGACCCGAAGGAAAAAGATACAACCTCAGAGGAACTAAGTGAAGTGAAGACAGGCAATCTATCTGGGAAAGAGTTCAGAAGAATGATCATAAAGATGATAGGAGAACTTGGGAGGAGAATGGATAAACACAGCAAGAAGTTAGACATTTTTAACAAAGAGTAGAAAATGTAAAAAATGACCAGAGATGAAGAACACAATAATGGAAATGAAAAATACACTGAAAGGAATCAATATTGGACTAAGTGATTCAAAAGAATGAATCATTGATCTAGAAGACAGAAAGTAGTGGAAATCACTGCTGCTGAACAGAAAAAAAGAAAAAAGAATGAAAAGAAAGGACAGTTTAAGAAACCTCTGGGACAATGTCAAATGCACTAATATTCATATTATAGGGTTCCTGGAAAGAGAAGAGACGGAGAAAGGGTCCAGGAAAACATGTGAAGAGGCAATAGCTAAAAATCTCCCTAACCTGGGAAAGGACATAGTCACCCACTCCACGAAGTGCAGAGAGTCTCATACAGAATCAACCCAAAGAATATACCAAGACACACTGTAATCAAAATGACAAAAATTAAAGATAAAGAGAGAATACGAAAAGCAGCAAGGGAAAATAACATACAAGGGAACTCCCATAAGACTATCAGCTGATTTTTCAGCAGTAACTCTGCAGGCCAGAAGGGAGTGGCATGATATGTTTAAAGTGATGAAAGGGAAAAAACCTACAAAAATACTCTACCCAGCAAGGCTCTCATTCAGATTTGATGGAGAAATCAAAAGCTTTAAAGACAAGCAAAAGCTAAAAGAATTCTATACCACCAAACCAGTTTAACAAATATTAAAGGAACTTCCCTAGGTAAAAAAGAAAAGGTCACAACTAGAAACAAGAAAATTATGGAATGAAAAATCTCACCAGTAAAAGCAAACATACAGTAAAGGTAGGAATTACCCACAAACAGAGCTAGTAAAGAGGTTAAAAGATGAAAGTAGTAAAATCATCTCTATACACAATAAGCAGTTAAAGGATACACAGAACAATTAGATGTAAAATATAATATCGAAAACAGTATAGTTGTGAGAGGAGGAGAGTACAAATGTAGGATAATTAAAATGTGTTTGAAATTGAGGTCAGCAACTTAAAACAATCATATATACACTGTTACACAAAAATCTCAAAGTAAATGCAAAAGAAAAATCTATAATAGATATATACACATGCACACACACAAAATGGAATCCAAACATAATACTAAAGATAGTCATCAAATCACAAGATAAGAGAGCAAAAGAAGAGAGAAAGACCTACAAAAATAAATTCAAAAGAATTAATAAAATGTCAGTGAGAACATACATATTATAATTATCTTAAATATAAATGGACTAAATGCTCTAAGCAAAAGACACAGACTGGCTGAATGGATACAAAAACAAGACCCATATATTTGCTGCCTATGAGAGACTCACTTCAGATCTACAAACATACACAGAGTCAAAGTGAGGGGAAGGAGAAAGGTATTCCACACAAATGAAAATCCCGAAGAAAGCCCAAGTGACAATACTTATATCAGACAAAATAGACCTTAAGACAAACACTGTTACAATAGACAGAGAAGGACACTATATAGTGATCAAAAGATAAATCCAAGAAGATGTAACAGTTGTAAATATATATACACCCAACATAGGCAAATTCTATATCGCCTTATTATTTAAGGTGATTATTAACAGACAGTAAAGAGAAATCAACAGTAACAATAATAGTAGGGGACTTCAACACTCCACTTGCATCAATACACAGACAGAAAAATCATTAAGGAAATACAGGTCTTATATAACACATTAGATCAAACGCACTTAACTGATATTTATAGAGCATTCCATCTGAAAGCAACACAATACACAGGTCTATATGATTAAAGTAACATTTTATCAAGAGAACAACCTGAGAACAATGATATTTTAGTAATCCAACCAGGAGTACCTATTTCTAAGCTCACTGAATTTCAAAGTAACACATGTTTCTTGAAAAGCTGCTATGTGTAAACTGCTGTTTCAAAATGTTTGTCATTATCTCAAGCATCACATATTCCCCTACTTATTGCCAAAATGTTTTAAGCATAGCCTTCAATACTGTGTAGTAAAAGAATCCTTCACGCCTCAGTCTATTCAGCTACAGCTGGTCTGTGAACAACATGGGGATTAGGGTTGCCCACTCCCTCCTAAGTCAGAAATCCAACTCTGGAGTCAGCCCTCAGTAGCCAAGTTTCCTCTGTATCTGCAGTTACACACCTCAGACTCAATCAATCACGGATCGTGTTGAATTGTAGCATTTACCATTGAAAAGATCTATATACAAGTGAACATGGTCAGTTCAAACTTGTGTTCTTCAAGGGTCAAATGTATTATAATTTCCCAATGTTTTGATACGCTGACCAAAACAAAGGTAGCTGTCCCAAACAAATTATTTAATGGATTCTACATCTATGCCTCCAACCGCTGCTGCCCTTCCCTTAGCCTCATCTGGGGAAACCTTCTTAATATTTCTTTTTCCTCCACTAATCCTTTCCCCTAATATACTTCAAAACCATGTTCCAAACCTATGTCTACTGGGATGTCTTGCTTAATTTACCCCAAGCCAATTCTGGTCACTGTTTTATTCTGGAATGCATTTTTGCTTATAAAATTATCTAATTTCATTGCCACAAAATATATTTTATAGGTGAAGAAACTGAAGCCTAAAGATGTACAGACCTTTGCCCAAGACCAAAGTTATTTAGGAGAAAGTCAGGGTTAAAATCTAGGTCCCCTGGCTCTCCATTTGTTTTGATCCTTCTTTAAGTTGACTTATAGAGTATCTTTTTCCTTCTCACATAGAATGTAGCAATTTTAGATGATTTTTTAAAAATAATACTAATAAGAAACTATCATTTATTATGAAATGTACATTAACATATTTGCTTCTCAATCCAATGAGATAGGTATTATAATTATCATTTTTAGTACTTTACATATTAAAATTTTGAGATAGAGGGAGCTTAAATAACTTTTCCAAGATCACAGAGTGGCTAACTTGGATTCCAGCCCAGGTACTCTAGTTCCAAGGCCTATAACTATAACCAGTATTAGAGAAATATTTTGTACCCAAATAAACTAGAGGAACTGTCCATCTGTCTAAATATCTATTTATCTATCCATCTTCAAATTAGCATAGACTTTTTCAAGTCAGTCAGCTTGGAATATTACACATTTATGGCAAGGATATTGATATTCTCTCAGAATATTTTCACACCTGAGCTTCTGGAATTAACACGAGAATATCTGTGCACTCTTGAATATTCTCAAGAAGAGCAAACTTTTCCAATGTAGACAATTTCTATTTTGAAACTAGTCAAAAGTCAGTCACAGCAGGGCTAACAAGTGAGATGGCTAATTAAATTTTACAAAATATTGTTCAGTAAAAAAGTGCACTAGGAATATAGACGAATAGGACTATTTTTAGAGGAACGATTCATACACTTCCCATACTAAAACAAGAGTTCCGGAAATAACTTGAGTGGTTAGCATCCTATAAAAACCTAAACAGACTCTAATAGTAAACATTCACTTTCTTAGCATTCACTTCACCTTCTTCCAGCAATATACCCTAGTTTCTTTAGATATATCACACTTCATGTGGTCTTCCTGATGCTCTGCCAGAATCCAACAACGGGCACGTGACCCAGCATTAAGCAAGGTGAGCACCCATTCACTGGCCATCATGATTGGTTCAGAAGTGAACACATGGCTGAAGACTGTCTAGTCACAGTGAATCTTAGTCTTTGTGCTCTTGCAACCACTCCCAACATGGAGTTGTGAGCCAGTGAGATTCTGGCTAGGAGAGCCAGCTTGCTACAACATGGAACCTGAGTATAAAATCAAAACATGGAGAGAAGCAGGGTCTAGCAAAGGGATTAAGAGAGATCACGTCCTTAGAATTTAGTTTGAGTCCCTGTATCAAACTAAGCCTGAAACCAACAGTGCCTCAGGACCAGATTCCATTTTCTGTCACTTGCAGAAAGATTTAACCAATGTATAGCTCGAAATGACTCTACAAAAAGATACCATTCACTGGCTGTGAATCACTCACCACTAGTGTCTGTAGTATTGTTGGTATGTACAGTAGGGATTTACTATTAATCTATTATAATATACTTCTGGAAAGCTTTTAGACCAAGGCATTCTGTCTTTACTCAAATCCCTGAAAATATCTGACTTGCATAAATTTAATTTCAGAGTCATATCCATGTAGCTTTGTCTTTTTTCTATGAGGGTGAGACTAAAGAGGTGGGGAAAGAGCAGGAAACTAAATTTTATTCATATAGATATTTTATATACATTTAGTAAATTAATCTTGCATACATAGATGCAATACCAATGCCTTTTAAAAATTATCTTCAAGTTTACAAGTGAGAGCTATAACTAAAATACTCAAATATCACTAGATTGTTGATTTTGAAGGTCAATTTAATCTGGAGAATCTGAGACATGGTTAAGCATTTTAATCTGATTTTACGGATATGATCTGAAAGTCACTCATGATTGAGGCTGATTCTTTGTATCTTGCAAGACAAAATTATATACAGCCAGTCATTTTAAAGTGATATAAATCCAAATTAAATTTAAGGAGATAAAATACATAATAAACTAGAATTATTATATTATGTGAAATATAATCTATAATGTCAAAATAGCCTATATCTCTCCAAGAAGTCTAGGTATATCATTTAATAGCTGCCCAAAGTATACCAAATTCACCTAAATAAACTATTGTTTCTTATTTAAACTGAACACGGCAATTTTATATTTCTTCATCACCACCTCTAGTGATAAAAATTGCACTGCACTGCTCTGTGATATTTAAGCTATATTAGATTTAATTTTCACACATCCATTTAAGTTATATTAACATAGATATTTTTTTTCCCTGAATTGGGTTTCTGTTCCTTCAAAAGAAAGTTGAAATTTGAAGACAGTGGCCTTCAAATAGAAACACAATTTGACCGAATAACAAACTGATTTATTATAAACTATTTCAAACTGTATTTATACATATATATATACACACACAACAAGGCATATATATATAATGGCAATGAGTAGTATTCTAAGCAAAAAAGAGCCAACTGATATAAGCTTTCTTCTAAGAAATTTTTTCCCTAATGTTAAATGTTATATATTATTTTCAATTATTTCAATTATTATTAATTATTCAATTACTTCAAGTCCAAAAACATACCACACGAAGTTTTGGACATTCTGAATGAGTAACTTTCCCTTTATAAAATGAAACTTTCACTTGTAGCCTCTGAATTAAAACTATCCAACAACAAATCTCCTTTCATCTTTACTAACAGCGCTACGAACTTGCATGCATGCTTCCCTGATCACAATCACTGGGGGCAGGTGACTTAAGTTAGTCCAATTAGAGTAAACGAGATTTTTGTTCAGAGTTTGGAAAAGAGAAACACTTCTATTTCTGGACTTGGACAATAAAGCTGGAATCTTATTTCCCCTATGACCACACCCACACATGCTGATCCAATGATACATTGATGTGGAACTTACCACACCCATACATGCTGATCTAATGATACACTGATGTGGAACTTCCTACTATCTGTACAGACACAAGAAAACTGGGATTTGCTACTTTACAGTGAATTTTAAAACACAGATAGCCAAACTAGATAATTAAATCTTAGTGAAATTTTTAAAAATAGGATTTTTTTCTCTAATTTCTTGGGGATATGTACATAGAGATTTAATCAAAGCAACAGAAAGAAACTCATCAGTCAAACCTGTAACAATTATAAAATTAAAAATTTCTTTCTGGAACTAAATATTTGAATAAATAATCTGTTGTTTGTAAACAATCTTGTGCCTACATTTCAAGACAGTAAAGCCGTATTCAACTATGACAATAGGTTAACAATTTGTATTGTCAATTTTCACAAGTTTTGTGACAATCGTTGACAATTAAAATAACAAATTCCAGTTCTGTTCATATTAAGTGAAATTCCCACATATCCTAGGATGGGACAGAGTTTCCAAAGATAATCATTTATTGGGTTGGCAAAGGTAGCACTAAAAAAATAAAGCCATCGATGTATCTGCTGAATTTATGTTTTGGTAACAACAAGCATGTTGGAATGTATACAATTTCAGATGCACTGCTTTCAATAACCGAGGTTTTCCCTCATTTTGTATGGAATTATCACTCAAAGCAGAACAATATTTTAGGTCTCCTCAATTTTCAAGTTATTCAACCACCTTTTTTATCACCTCCCCACTTTGCAAAACACAAAACCCATCAGCTTTTCCCCCAGACCCCTCATTTCTAGATTAATCTGTACTCTTGACAGATGTGAACTACTTGGGAGTTTGTGTTAATAGGCACCTGACATCATTTTCGTAAGTTTCTTTTGACACTACCTTTTAATTAACGGGATGGAGACTGAATAAGCCTGTCGGATGTTTCAACAAAATAAAAAGGAATATATTATAAACGCACAAAAGTACATTGATTATGTCTACAAAGATATATAATTAAAAAGTATAAATCAAGGACTGCTATTTTACACTTGACTTCAGTTATTTTGAACACTTGTGGTCTAGCAGTGCTCATTGTTAAGGATATGATTTTATGTGTTTAGAGTAAATCTGGTGTAAGCAATTTTATAGTTTAATGAAAATAATTATAGTTTGAGTAAGTAGTATGAAGTGTATCTGATGTGACTTCCCCAAAATAAGCTGTGATATAAATTATCATGATTTATTATGGTTATTCTTCTGGTTATGTTTGGAGTGGATTCTAGCAAGTAATGATGACTCTAAAATTGCAAAAAAAAAAAAAAAGGCATTTCAAGCTATTTATCCTCAGATCTCATTTTTAATTTCTTTATAAAATTGAAACAATTTCCACTGTGGTACAGTATGTGCTACTATGAAGATGGCATTATTGTGCTATCAATTTGACAACTTACTTTAATTTACACCATTTGGTAAAAGAATACATTTTTAAATCTTTTTAAATACAGCATATGCCACTGTTCCTACTGGCTATTCATTTTTTAGCCTATCAAACAGTAGTGCTATGCCCTAACGCAAACCCATGTATATCCTTACTCAAACTCTTTACAGTAGCTTCAACTGCAGTGTCCCTTTTCAGGTATGTTTTTAACTTATCAAAATTCAGAATAATAGATAATTTTACTGTTTTCAACTGAAAGTGTTTTCAGGCCATTAATTAACATCCACCTGAATCCACCCAAGTGCACCTTTGAGGAATTAAAAAAAAAAAAATGGATAGCATGAGCTTCTAGGTGATGGTGAGCAGGCTCAAATAACTCTACATGAGTAAAGAATCTGATTAGAAAAATCATGGCTCAGGTCCATACTTCTAAGCCATTAATTCTACTAATCCCATCAACTTATCCTTCCAGCAGACACTTACTGAGAACAAATCAGATGTCTGACTCTGAGCTAGACGCTGGTAAAAGTGATCAGGCATAGATAGAAGATGAACAATTAGGCTGGCAATGATACTAGAACACAGTGAGTGCAAAACAGAGCAACACACAAGGTTCTCCTGGGGCACCAGGAAGGACGTCTGATGCACTACAGGAGGATTAAATCCCAATGCCACAAGCCAAGCCTGTGCCTAGACTCAACAGTTCCAAACAAGCAAATAGTAAATTAAAAAAATATTTTCAGATAATAAAACTTGCAATATCACTCCTTCTCATTATCACTTGGAGAATATTTTGCCCCTTGAATTTCATTGTTAGAGCAAAGTCAGTTTATATTGCCTTAAGGTTATAGAAACAGTTATGGATCTTTTAGATAACTCTCCTATTTTCTTCCTAAATGTGACTCTGAAACTTAACCTGAGGGCTTAAATTGCTGCTCCTTAAGGGCTTATTCAACAATCATTTGAAATACCTTATTAAAGGAGTCAGCAGCTCTTTACCACATAAGTCTGTCTTGGTTGACTGTGATGATCCCATTCATTGGAAACACGTGAAAATTATGGGCATGGTTATACAGAGACGCCCAAACCCAACCGCTTAGAGAATTTTTTTATAAAAACCATTTTCTTAACGCTCAGAGTTTATACATAGCAGGAAAATAATTTCTTAATTTATGTTCTAAAATGAATACATATCAAGATATTTGCGTTTGGGGTTGGTTATTTTGGTCTGCCACTGATTCTTGCTAAGAGTGGCATTTGCTGGATACCGATGCTCACTCATTGTATCAGTACAGGTTTGAAGTTACATAGACCAGGCTTCTAATTTTCTTGCTATATGACTGCAACCAAGTTTTTTAACCATCTGAGGATTTGGTTTCCCAGTTTGTAAAATGGAGGCAATATTTCTTACCCAGAGGATTGTAATGAGGGTTAATTATTAACAAAATGTCTAGAATTTTTCTGTGTTATTAACAAGTTGTTCATAATATTTGATACTGCTGCAAGCGAATTACCAAAGAGGGGATAGGAAAAAGTCCTTTTCTAGATAACGCATGGCCAGGGCAGTTCTATTTAGCAAACTATATTTCAGAGGGGAAAATTACTGATTTTCTTTTATTAAGTCAGCATTTTCTGATTGCTAATACTAGCATCAGTTTTGCCACCATTAGTACCTTGATTCACTACACACAGCAAATGAAAATATCTTTAGAATTATCTGGGACGCTTTTAAGTAACTCAGATTCCTGGGTCCTATCTAAAACCCATCGAATAACAATCTTCTGAGGTGAGGCTGAGAAAGCGATGTTCAAAATCTCTTTCTAGGGGATTCTGATAGCTCAACTAAGTTTAGGAAACACTGCATTAAATGACCCAAGTCAAGGTTAAGTACAGTAATGCAAGTAATACCTTCTTGTTCAACCTACTTCTAAGATTTCAATACAAAAGGCTGACCTCTATCTAAGTGAAGAGCAATTAACTCCTATCTGTCTTTATTCATCCATATAAAAAGGTCAGTGAAAGATAACACTGGGTCAGTTAAGCACCCTTTTCACAATGCTCCTCTTAATTTGCTATTTTCATGTCAATTTGCCATCATCTAAAAACCTTACAAGCATTTTTCTAAAAAATTTTTTTAGAATGTGGGATTTAAACATACCCTTAGCTCGTGAGCGCTGGACCTTATTTACGCACTGCTACCGTTTCAGGAGTTTTTGAAATACTGAGGCTTGGGACCCACCTCCAGCCCCTCTTATTTAATTGGTCTTTCCAGGTGTTTAAAATTTCTTGGTGATGCTAGTGCGGGCCCCAGACAAAATCACTGCTCCTGTAATTGACAGCTCACCTTCAGGATGATTGATTTCACCAGTGTGCTTTTCCTCCAACCACCAGCGCGGCTTCCAGACTCTGTTGGTCCTGAGGTCCACTGAGGAACTTCACAAACACTAGAGGTTTCCAAGACCCAGTTCAGGAGATATGAACTAGAAACAAGGAAAGTGTATTATTTAAAAGTCCCCCAGATAACTTTAATATTAATGATAATAATTATAATAAGTAATATCCACTAAGCAACTATGTGCTAGGCAATATTCTAACCCCTTTGCATACAGTAATTAATTTAATCTTCAGTGAAACTGGTGAGTGAAGGATCATTGTCCCTCTTTCACAGTGATAAAACTGAGGAACAGGGAAGGTAAATAACTTGCTCCACATCACAAAAAGCAGTAGATCACAGAGGCTGGATGACAGCCTCTCAGATCGCTCTGAGGGACTGCTTTGGAAGAGGTAGGGGAGGAGCTAGGTTAGATAGGAGCTTTACAACAAAGACCAGGTAGTTGGAACAAAAAAAGATCTCTTGTTATCTAAAGAAAACTAGGCATCTCAAGTTAAAGAATTTAGAGCTTTACTATGTATGGGAGGAAGCAAACATTTGGGCTCATTGAATTCATTCCTTTGACAAGCGCCTAGCTATCTAGGGCCAGTATCCTGTCCTTTCTTATTCTGAGTCCCCTCAGAGGGCACCATTGTGAGTGGCTGCAGAGGCCAGGCTGCAGGCTTGTTTTCCCTGGGGGTGGCAGCAGCCGCTGATGACTTGATGGCTTCAGCGTTCTTTGTTTACTGATACGGCTTGCAGTGTTTTTCATTCACACCATGAAACACCTGTATCTTCTAAAAGGGTGAACTTATTTTACTGCCAATTCCTCTTCTTAGACTCTAAAATCCTTCCAACCACGAAGGCCAGGTGTTAACAGTGGAACCTGGCCATTCTCTAGATGAACTTTTTAGCTGCTCTTCTTTGCTGAATCGGTTGCCTTTGGTATGTACAGACAACGCCTCTGGCATTGAGTTAGCCAGTGTATGTGGTATAGTCCCTCAGTTCCTTTGAATATTTGTTGATGCCCAGTTTTAAAAGAACTTGTTCTCTCTCTCTTTGAATGTGTATGTTGGCATATCATGGAATAGGAGGCAGGCCTCTTGGAACAGACACTGTACTCATGTCTTTATTTTCCAATACGCAGTACAGTTGAGACAGTAGTGAAGCAGCACATAAAACACTGGTCACTTTAAACTGGTTTTGCTTCCTTAAAACAGGTTGTTGATTAATCAAATCTGGAGTTATTTTACAGGGCCAGCACTACGCATATGCAAGATGGGAACCTGTGTCTCCAGAGCAACCCCAGAACAAGAATCTTAAGTCTACAGAACTCAAAGAACAGAAACGTTACCACCAGAGCTCTTTACAAAATGAAAAAACCCTTCAATAAGAAAAATCTGGCTTCCAGGAGTCCAGCTAGCTTCATTACTGATTAGAGCCCAGCCAATCAGCTTCCAAGTTTGAAATTCTCCTAACCCCTTAAATTTCAGCCTGAACGCTGGACAGGAGAGACAGGTTTAAGCCCTGCCTCCTGTCTCATTGCCAGTGGACCTTGCAATAAAACTCTTTCTTTTCTCAAAAACCAGTGCCATAGTGTTGGCTTTTATACACCTCAGACAGCGAGCTCTTACTAACAGTAGCACTTAACAATGTTTGTTGATTGGATTAGTAAGATCACGAAGCCAGGAATCCATGTCATCCGAACTTCCCCAACCAGCCGACCTGAACATCCTTTCTGTACTACTCTGTGCTCTAATTTATCTAAGCAACATGTTTCCTCAGAACACATATTCTTCCCTAATGAAATCAGCCCTGCATGGCCCAAAATTAATGTTTATGTCAGTAGGATCATTTTGTCTGAAATTTCTGGCCATTTTCATTACAGTGATTACTAGATAGTCAATCACAATACTGTGTGTGCCACTTTTGTTTTCTCAAGGACTCTAATGCTATGTTGTCCAATGTGGTACCTATCAGCCACATAGACTGATTGAGCCCTTGACATGTTACTAGCTTGAAATGAGATACATTGTCAGTGAAAATACACATTAAATTTTGTACAGTATGAAAAAAGTAACTTATCAGTAATTTTATCATATCTTGAACTAAAAATGGATACATTTGGTAAAATATGTTATTGAAATCAATTCTACATGTTTTACTGTTTTGAAGGTAACTAGAAAACTTAAAATTACATATGAGGCTTACTTCTGTGTCCCACATATATCTGTTGGAGAACGTTTCTCTGCAATCTCAATGATCCCTCTGGCAGCTCCTGCATTTTTGACTGTGCCTCAATATGGCTGGGTGACCTTACACCTAATTTCTCTATTCTTCAGGTACTTAACATGTCCAATAATACTGTTCTCTAGGTTTGCTGTAGGAATGAAATGCTAGGATGCTTTCAAATTCCTAACACAGAACAGGTTTCTTAATGATCTTTTCATACCTCCTCACTCTCATCCATCCATCCCCAGATGCAATCCCACTTGAAAGCAAAGGATAATGCAGCCATTCTTCTTCATGGGAAAAGGAACAACTCACCTTCAATGAAGATGCATTAGAAAACATTAATCCTCACCTTCTCCTGCCCACTTTAGAGGGACTATTTACAAACTTCCTCAATGTTTAAAACTGGATATGAGCCAATTTACTCAAATTTCTACTAAATAACCACTGATCAGGTGACCCAATCAAAAATGATGGAACCAAGTGTGTTGAGGAAGCACAGATTAAAATGAAATCAATCCACCAATTAGTTAAGTACCTGTTACATCTTTAGGCTGTGGAATTTAAAAGAAATAAATGAAAAACAAATTATCACTCTAAAATTATTAACTTCAAATTCCAAATCAACTTTCACCATTGTGTAGTGTTTCATGTTAAGTTTGCAAAAGCAAAGATGTCATTACTTTTAATCAAGTGACAGGACTAATTTTAGGATAAAATACAGTTAGGCACCTGACAAAAATAATTTAAATTTATTTGTAATCTTACTATTATGAAGACTTTCTCTTCACCAGAAGTTTTCTCATCTGTATTACTCAAAGTAAAATTTCATACTTTTGATAAGTGTTGTCACTTATAACGTTTAATAATAAATCTGGAATGAGGATGTGTGAAATTCTGCATTTTTACAGGGGTTTTTTTGCATCAACAAGAAAATTAAATTACCATAAGCACACATACACACTAAAGGTTTATTTAGAAAACACCTCAAAAATAAAACCCGTATGTCTATAATCTTTAAAATGGGCCTGGGTAAAAATATCCATTAGAAGTAAAGTTTGTCATTGGTTCCCAGCTTATATCATGGGAAGTGGGGTATAGTGGTGCAGGGTAGGGGGACTGGTGCTAAAACATAGTTACATTGGGGCTTTTCTCATATTTTTATTAAGCATTTTTAAGCCAAGACAGTTATTCGTGAGGAAACAAGCAAGTAAGTGATTACCCTCTTCCCACCCTCCCCCACAAAACAGGTATCAAACCTATTCTAGGTTTGTTAGCTTCATATGCAATTTTAAGTTTTCTAGTTACATTCAAAAGAGTAAAACACGTAGAATTGATTTCAATAACATATTTTACCAAATGTATCCATTTTTAGTTCAAGATATGATAAAATTACTCATAAGTTACTTTTTTCGTACTGTACAAAATTTAATGTGTATTTTCACTGACAATGTATCTCATTTCAGTACTTGGTGCACAATGTGTTCACATGCTGGAGACATAAATTAATTGAATGGCATAGCTTTATAATGAAATAATGCAAAGACTATTTAGCATACTCAGTTATTTCTATATCTATCGAAGATGGTCTCCATGTGTTATTCAGTTGCAGGCAATTATTACGGGAGCAATAATTCATGTACCCAAACTGTCTATTTAATTCAGAAAGGCAGCAATTTGGACTTTGTTAAAAAAAAAAACAACTACCTATGAACTTTTTAGGAGTTGCAGTTTGATTAATACTTAATGGAAATGTGGTTTACAGATGGCCAAAGAGCAAAGAACAATCCCCACATAAAGACTCAAGTACAAAAGTGAATACTTAAAACATCAAATCTGCTTAAAATACCAACAATGCTACCAGATTACTGAGCAAAAGAGGAAACAGTCAGCAAGGATTTGTCTTTTCATTTTCTCTAAGTACAGGTAAAATAACCTGACTTGCTTACTCAACAACTTTTAAATTGTCAATTTATTTTCTAATATGTATGTGATGAAATTTTGAGAGCTATAAAATACTTCTCTGGTAATTGAAAGATTGAGACAGGTCTCATACACTATAGGGAACATATACTTGCTAATTTCACAGCTTTAATAGTGTTTAAATAGAAATAACTAAAACAGCATTCTAAATCCACAAGGCTGAAAAGAAAAAAATTGAGAGCACAAGAGTACATGGGAAAGTTCAAAGATATGGGATAATAAAAGAACACATCAAAACTTTTCTCTACCTTAAAACATGTCATTAATACTATTGAAAGTTCATCAGTCACCTCTATATTGCCTGATATCAATAATGAAATCCCCCAATACTCCAAAGACTCTTCTAGCAGTACTTTCAACCCATCAGAAACTACCAAGAAATGGGATGTTTCTGAAAAGGCTGTCTTCATGTGATTTCCAACTCTGTTTCATTACCAACTAGACCTGAATGCTTAACAGATCTAATCCAAACTGCCAAGAACTCTGAGTTCTACCCATCTGTCATGAGGTTATTAGTTCAGGACAATATTAAGACAAAGAACAAGAGACAAAATCAGTTGGAAAAATATTTTTTCAACTTTCTATCCATTTTCTATATTGTCTATTGAACATCAAGTTATGTGCTTCCAAACTGACTTGAAGTTGAATCCCAAGTTTCAAATCAACCAACTTCCCTCAGGAATTAGTTACCACACACACACAAATTTTTCTGAGTTACTTTATCTTATTCATTCATCTCTCTTCTCTTTTCCCTCTTGTTCTATCTTGTCTGCTCCCCTCCCTCCCCTTCCCTTTTTTCTCCTATCCAGTGCCTTTGGTGAAAGAATGCCGAAAAACAAGCATAAGGGAACTTGCAGGAGTATAAGATCGCTTCCAATTTAGGCTGTTTCAGTGCAAGAAAAGACAGGGAATTTATATACAGTTAAAACAAAGTTTCATACGAAGTATGCCATTTGTATTTGCAGGACTGGATTACAATGTTCTTTTATCTCACCTTGCGTCACTGAAATATAGGACACTGGCAATAAAACTAAAAGTAAATATGCACATATCCTTATCCATGTAAGGAAGCAATAAATCTCCCTCCCTGATAGCAGCCGCACTACAGCTATCATGTGAGCAGTGTGGCTGCCACAACAGTATCAAATTTACAGTTAAAAAGCAGTCAAATCTTCAGTGTTACAGTGGAGGCAGATATATATGTACCATAAATAAGCATCCTCTAATGAAGAAATGAGCCATGTTTATTTTTTTCCATTGAACAGCATATATCTCACCTACTGCAATCTGTCATAATAGAACTCATTATACTTGAATGTCTGAAATACAAAATTCTGACTTATACTAATTAGGCTGGCTTTCATTGAGACATATGAGAACTTGAAAACCCCTGGCCTGGGAGGCAAATCTTACCTCTTTCTTTTAAAAAAAAAAAAAAAAAAAAAAAAAGTTGCTTTTTTTCCCCCCATTTCTTGCTTCAAAATATATGCATAATTGGTATTTGGAAGGATTTGGGGTTCTTTTCCTTCCATATAGTTTAAACTTGTGGGTTTGACTGGCAGAGGTAAAAGGTACATGCAGTTTGAGGAAATTCAATTTGGCAAATGTTTAGACCTAAAATGACTAGCTCGAGATGAGGCTCATTCAGAGCCATGTGATCTCAATCTAAAGATGGCGTCACGAGGATCCCCTGGTCTCTCGCTCAGTGCCTTGCGGGATGTGGTTTTGAGCTGGACACTAAGCTGCCAATACAAAAGTTTAGCTCTCTGCACACATTTGAAGAGGCCAGCTTCTTCTGAGGGAGAAAAACAGGTTGCAGATAAATAAAACAACAACCAAAAAAAACTTTGAAAGGCATTTTTATATAGATTTTTGAAAAGACAAAGTTGTTCCTATTCCACTAGTTGGTCAGTTGATACCAAAGAGAATGTTTAAATGATATGAGAGAAATGAGAAAAAACGTGATACTCTACAACTCATCCTTTGGAGTGCATCAGATCTCTCCATTAATGAGCAAAGACAGTTTATCTTAACCAGTCTTGAAGTTCCAATAAACGAGCCCACCACACCTTCGGAAGCCTTGTGTTTTACACTTCTTTTGTGTGCCTGCCACATTATGCTCAGTCAGCTGGCATGCGGGAATACCAAAGTGACCTATTTTAATTACCTCCCTCATCGTCTGCCATCACTGGTACATTTGGCATCAGAGAAGCCACTTGAAGTAAAGTGCCCCTCACACTATGGAGTTTGAAGCTTTTGCCACCTGAAATACAGACAAACCAGTGCCATCACTGCTACAAATCAAGCAGTCAATGTAGAATCTATAAGCACCAGGAGAGCCTATAAATGAAGTCCCATTTCTAGGCTTTCTCAACTTGACAACTGAACTGTGTCACTGTAAGGAAATCATGCAGAACCCAAAAATGACATTGGTGTATTTTATATTCCACGGCTTTTGGCAGAGTCTGTTCAAAGGTAGCAACTAGAAGCACTTACTGTGTAATAAGAATAAACTTGGTGAATTGGACTAATTACAAGTACAAGTTTGGTACCTGTCCAAAGAGTCCAAGGTGTATCTTAGAACATTTGGTACAGGCCATTTTTTAAAAATAGGTATTAAGTTCTCACTAAATCTGAAGCCCCAGATATAACCATCAGGAATTTATATAGACATAAATAATGTTCAGCATTTCCTCAAGGCCTACAAGGCATAGAAAAAGATATTTCCATATGCAAGCATAATAAGAGATTGAGTGTTTTAAGTACAACACGTTTCCAGTTCTCAGAGAACTGATTAATTAAAGAACACCAGGGCATTTTACTAGAGTACTAAACTCACATTCTCACTTGACTGCCATAGTCACCACAAAAAGGGAGTGCTATATATTCCCCATTTTGCAGATGGAAAACCAAGGCTCATTTCTGCCACTAGGACTGAGGAAGGACTGAAGGTGAGTGGATTTTCATTACTCAGAGCTGGTGAAGTGATTATAGTCTTAGAGATCAGCATGAGTGAAGGTCCACAGTCATGAGAACACTTGGCATATCTGAGCAGAAATGTATGATGTTGTGTTCTGAGGGACAGCAGATATATGCACAGCAGCTGCAGGGACATTGCATAAAGGCAGCAGAGGGAAAATGAGAGCAAAGGCTACAAAGCAAAGCCCCAGGCTGCAAATTTACCTGTTGATTAATCCAATTATACGTGGAGTCATGGTCTAAATGGAAAGTAAGTACAGTTGTGGGGGTGGAGGGAAGCATTCAGTTCAGGTACCACGACATGCCACAGACTGAGTTGTTTAAACAGCAAACATTTATTTCTCACAGTCTGGAAGCTAGAAGTCCAAGATCAGAATGCCAGCAACAGTCAGGTTCTGGTGAGAGCCCTCTTCCTGATTTGTAAATGATTTGCCTTCTCACTGTGTCCTCACATGGTGAAGAGAGGTCATCTCTCTCGTATCTCTTCTTATAAGGCCACTAATCCCATTCATGAGGGCTCCACCCTCATGACCTAATTACCTCCCAAAGGTCCCCCTCCTAATGTTAACACATTGGGGATTAGGGCTTTGACATATGAATTCTGGGAGTACACAAACATTCAGTCTATTGCAGGGCAGAAGTAACAATAAGGTATTAGGACCTATAACTCATTAAATTACAAAATATATCTCTCCCTCTTGTCTTGTTCCTGAGATTTGTTCCTATTTCTGCATATAAATTACTAGGTACAACTGCATTTTCTATGAAATGAACCATTTTGAAAGAGAAATGCTAATATAAGCATTAATGTATGCATATATTATATGTATATTTTTTCTGTTATCTTAACTCTGGGTTAGGAGAATGGCCCTTCTAAACCAGAGCACACTATCCCACAAAGAATAAACACAAAAATGAACGGCTATGAATGTCTCTGTGCTATTCTAGGATAATAGGCATCCTTGAAGGAGTGTTCATTTTTCCAGGCCCCAGAGGCAGCATGGACTGCCAGGGGACAATAATATTCCTACTCAACCCCAGGGTACCTAGGAGAATCTGACTCACTGTGCAAAATTATTGTTGAGAGCTTTAGATAAAAAGAAGTCATAAACAACAAATCTACAGAGGAGAGAGCTCTCTGCAGCCCCCAAAGCAAGAAAGACTCTGGGTCCTGGAGGAGCTTTGCTCTCTGTTTTTTGAAAGTGTAAGAGTCAATGTGATCACAGTCTTGAAATAAGTCTGATCTCCCATGGACTGACATGCTTATCCATAAAGCATCCAGGGAGTCTCAGAGAGCCTGGACGTAAACACGAATGAGGTACACTAGGGAAATCTCTGTGTTGTGAGGACCGGGAGTGGGAAGCCATTTCTAACCTCTAGTAAATCATCTAATTCGAATTTTTAAAAATTCAGGCCCATTGTCAGAAAGCCTGATATGATAAATCTCTTCATTCCCCAACTTACTTTTATGAGAAATGCCGTGGCGTGGCAGCAAATACATCTAATAACTATTGCCAGATAATGACAAATCTCGGGTACCTTTTGTCACATTACAGTATATGTTCCTAGTTTTGTATTTACAAGCAAATTGTTACCTCCAAATACAAAATGCTGCCATTTAGAGAAATACAGAAATTACTCACTTCCCTGGAATTCTGCATGACAAATTAGTACTATGCTTTAACTCTAATAAATGTAGCTGTAACAGAGTTTTCATAAACATTCTTGAGATGTTCTTCTGGAGTAGCTTTATTTTGGCACCCTACTTTTCCTGCTTAAACAAATGAAAAGGTTGGCTGATATTGTCAAAATACAGCACTTCTGGTGAACCAAGAGCCATTTATTAACATAATGTATTGATGTGGTGTCATAAAATACAAAATCACATTTCTACAGGAAAAAACCTATTACCCTAAGCCAAGATTATTTTATTTTAAAAGAAAAATTATTGCAGTTGTGGATTCAGAAAGTAATGGGATGCGGTTCAGACCTTGGCCTTTTAGAGGATAACTGGGGGGCTTTTAATGCACAGGATGTGCTATGTAAAAGAGATATTTGTATAATTAACAAGTCTTCTTATCTTCATAGAAATGTATTATCTGGGAGTCGATTCTGGATATCTTATGACTCAAAGTAACTAACTTAAGAACACAGATATGATCTTGTCTAGTTGAAAAAGGCTTTAATACATAGGCAAGTGTGACCACACACACACACACACACACACACCCCTCCTGGCGGGTCAGGACTCTCCAGAGCTGACCATTTTCCTGACACTGTCTTAATCTTGTCCTTTGTCACAGCACTGCACTTTTTGCTCTAAAGGTTTCAGCACTAAAAAGTGGGGAGGTGAAGCCATAGTTCAATTCAATTTATTTTTATATTGCTTCTCATACAAAGTCTCTCAAAACACTTTACAGTAAGAGATAAAATAATCATATAACACTTGCCCATATTCGAAACAGCAGCACTCACCCAGACAGCGAGGGGTAAAGCCACGCACAGTCATGGGTCAAAGTCCCTGGTGCAGCACCCCTCGTTTAGAAGCCATATAAATGAACATTTCAGCAGAGTGACGTGGCCATAGACCATTACTTGCCAAGCCCCCAGTTCTCAAGGGAGAAGTAAGAGGCTTCATTTTTCTATTCAAATAAAGCATTATCTCTCCTCAACCTGCGGTGATCTCAACTGGCGACCACTTTCCTCTCACATGCAAAACTAAAGAGCCAAAGCACAGGGACATGTTTTCTTTCTATTGTTACCAATTACTTTAATCACACATGATTTATGGCTTCCTGGAAAGCAGTTATTCTGGGGCACCTCTTTTAGTTGTCTGTGTTCCATATTTTGGCCCCAAGAGGTAAAAGAGAAAGGCTGGTGGAAAGGACTAAAATGAGTGGGCTTAGTTTAGTCAACCTACAGCAAAGAAAGAAAGAAAGAAAGAAAGAAAGAAAGAAAGAAAGAAAGAAAGAAAGAAAGAAAGAAAGAAAGAAAGAAAGGAAGGAAGGAAGGAAGGAAGGAAGGAAGGAAGGAAGGAAGGAAGGAAGGAAGGAAGGAAGGAAGAAAGAAAGAAAGAAAGAAAGAAAGAAAGAAAGAAAGAAGAAAGAAGAAAGAAAGAAAGAAATGCTTACGCCTGAAACTGGAAAGCTCAGAATGAATCAGTGGCACTCTGGGGCAGGAAGAAGGAATGAGGGAGGATGATGGAGAAAGAAATTTTGCTAGATAAGGCAGCCCAAATTAAATAATAATTTCCATTGAAAAACAACCACCACCAATGTCTGGAAAGCAATAGTGAGGAAGCCAATCCTGGCAAAAGAAAATAAGGTCAAACTGATATATCAAGTTTGTGTAGCACTTTTAATTTACAGAAGGGTTATTCTGGACTTGATGTAAGAAAATTGGAGGTGTTACTATTCTCTGAGAGTGATCGAGTTACGCAGCATGAGAAGAAAGTACAATCAGCAGCTGAAAGCTACCACGTTTGCAAAGATGTCCTTTTACAAAGCAAATAATGGTTTGAAATTACCAAGCCCCAGTGAAGGTAATTCTCAAAATAGAAGCCTCCACCCTGACCCTGACTACACCCCATCATGTAGTTTTTCAAGTATTGAGACAAAATATTCTGTGTCAAAAACGTGTTTTTTCCCCCAAAAGTACAAAAATTCAACGAAGCTCTAGCTCCAAGAGAATTCACAGTATTCATATCAGTAAATAATTCAAAATTTATTTGTTTAGGAAGCATGTTTCTAGTAGGATATAAACCTTTTCTATCTTTAATACAGTCACATCTTTATAATACATAATAGCAAAACAGAATATATTGTAACTCATTCCTTGACCTTTTAATATTTCTGTCACTGATTGTCAGAGTTGAGAACTACTCTCTATCCTGAGGTGATGGATTATTTAATTAACCGTTGACCTTTTCCCAACATTTGTTGACAATGAGCACAGTCCTATGAAAGCTGCCTGCTTTGGATATTGGTCAATTCTCTGTTGTTTATCAATAGGAGAATGCCATTTTTTGAAACTTAGATCAAATAACCAGAATTGCTTTTTGCCATTTATTTGTCCAAACCTATTTTCAAACGAATTCATGTCTGTTTCCTTTTAACTATCTATTAGAAAAGAACAATAGGTTTACTATATCTTTTTAAAATAAATTCCATGTCAACAAACTCATGTCTGATGGAATTTAATTGAACTGATCTACAGAAAAATCACGTTTTCTCATTACGGATTTTTTGAAAAAAGTTGCAGCAACTTATCTCTTATGATATACACCTCTCCAGGTCCCCAGTTGAATCCAACTTTTTCTAGGGAATATGATCCTCCAGGAGAGTAAGGTAGACCCTTCAAATAGTTGTTTGTAAATTCCATTCATTAGTAAAGAAAATGATCCTGCATTTTTCCAAGGGCTATATTATTCATAGAAAGTTTAAAAAGTTGTGGAAGATTCTGGCTAATTAAACAGTAAGATTAGAATCTTTCATTTGAATGATTGACTTGTTTCAATACTTGTAGTAAACAGCACCTTCAGATACCCCTTCCAACAGTCCCACACATACCCAGTATCTTTCTAGAATCCTTTTCATCTTGGATGACAGGGTGAGGGAGACTGAGTGTCGCAAGCCCAAGCTTAAGGTTCCATAGAGAATGTTTCATTTTTGCAGACCCCTCAGATCCCAGCATCAAGTAATGTGATACTTCAGAAGGGGGAAATTTTTCAGAGAATCCAGATTGGCCTCTTCCTCTGTTGGCATTATCACTATATGTTCAGCGCTCAAAGAATTCCTTGAATTCTCAAAGTTTGATTGAGGGCATGTCATAGTGTAAAGCAGTTTGGAGACAGACAGTCCTGAGCTCAGGAGTTTAGGTTTTTGTGGGTTTTTTTCCCTTTCTGAGTGATACTATGCGCCTCACTTTTTTTTTGGTGCCTCCATTTCCTCATCTACAAGACGGGAATAAAAATACCCACCTCTCCTACTTACTGTGAAATTGAATGAGATAATATATGCGAAGCTCCTGGAAAATAGTGGAAGTCCAATAAAACAATGCTGTTCTAATGTAATACTGAATTTTCTAGTTTATCATGTGGTCATGGCCATTATCTCCACAGAGTGGAAGACAATATATTAGAGGTGCTTCGGCAACAACTGAAGTCCATTTCCATCTCCCTGGAGTCTACAGTGTTTAAAGACTTGACATTATGGAAGTATATTGTCTTCATTAATTTCTGTTAATTTTTAATGCTAGTGTTGGCAGTATGGTATAATGTATACAAAAGCCAGTGTGTGTGTGTGTGTGTGTGTGTGTATGCTTCCATACACAAGCACACTTTGTACACACACAACTATTGCAGGGTGAAAGAGCTTTGACCCTAAGAAAGCAGATTTTCATTAAAGGCTAACCCTGGGACATAATACAAAGCATTCATTTTAATAGGGGCCATTTTTTGCTTGACAAGAAAAGAAAAATAATTTTTAAAATGGAAACCGTTTTGAAATTAGCGAAAAAGAGTATATTATTCTGTTGATCATATTTTATGAAAATGTGGCTGAAATTAAAGGATAGGGCTTTACAGTTATGCCCAGTGAAACTGCACATGCACGCTATGTTTGTACTGTTTTCTTGTGTATCTGTTAATCGTGTTATTTCCTCTGGCATCTATCAATTTCCCTTCGAAGCCCAAGAGCTTATCTCCCACTAGAACAGAACCACACGGGCATATCATCATGTATCTAGATGGTTAAGTTGTATGTTTGATACGTGGGTGACGTTAATGTAATATTATGATGGATATCTATTAGCACGTACATCACCGAAACATAGACTCTCTAACGTCTTTGACAGTGGCTGCCCTTTCCATGTCAGTGTCAATCCACGCCAGAATCACAAGAATGAATAAATGAGACAGGAGAGGCTGTACCAATTATAGATGAAGGGATACTGTCTACTCCCACCATTTGATGTGATTTATTTGTCGGTCCTTCTGCATTTGTAGGCAGCAGATTGTAGCTGTTTATGAAGTGACAAATGGTACTCAATGACATTGAATGACTTCTCTAATCAATTTAACTTGTCTAAAAAGTGGTCGTGAATCGTAGTACTCATCGAACGTCAGTGGATACAGAAAACTTCCAGTCTTTGTACTGAAAACATATATTCCAAATATATACCCAAAAGAGTGAAAGGGATAAATAATAAAATTAGTTTATTTTAATAACTATCTTTCAAAGGAACTAAAAAAAAAAAGCATCTTTTATAAGTGTTTTACTCAAGGATTTTTTTTCAGAGAAGTAGTGTTTTTTATTGATTTAAAAAAATACTTTTTTTTTCTTGGTCAATTTAATTTGGGGGAAGGAGGAGCACATAGTTATCTACATAAATGCACAATTCCCTGGTGGAAAAGTATAACAATCTAACTAGGGTTGCCAGCGAAATAATTGAGACAGCTAGTATATAAAAAGCCTTTGGGCTTAGGATTCCAGATATTGACTGAAGTTTTCAATTATTATTTAGCCTTTTAAAACAAAACTATTTTAGTCTAAGTGATTTTATTGACGAATTTATTGGATTAATTATAATTTTTAAAAGGTATCCATTATACAAGCGTTTGGGCAGAAGTCGTTTCCCTTACACGCTGCAGAAACGTATATGCTTTTAAACTTGCACATATTTAAAAACAAGACTTCTGCCTCACACGACTCGTGTAATGGAATAAAGTCACAGGCTGGGCTAACCTTACACAAGTGTATTTAGGTATTTATTTCCACTTATTAGCTGAAGATAGTCTTTTACATACTTGATTCAACCACTACTGCTATAAGCCAAGAATGATTTTTTTTCCTATCTCTGTATTATTCAAATTTATTAAACAATATTTCACGTTTGTTTGACACCACGTCAAACTCAGGACCCCTAAAGCACGGCTGCAGCTTTGGAGCTGTTATGCTTTCTCGGACTTTAATCATTTTTGGCAAGGCTCCATTTCCTGTCAGAAAGTGAAACAGCTTTGGAATGTCATTTTCAAGAAAGAAAACAGAGAGAATCCGAGAGGAAGTTCTCCTCCACTCCAGATCCCCTAAGATACTCAAACACGCTCACAGGAGGGCTGGAATACATCAAACATTAGCAGAGGGAAAAGGACACAATTTTCCCACATTAAAATACATGGATAAAGTTGAACTTCTGCTAAAAATAGTTCCCATGACTAATCCTATTAAGTTTAAAAAATTGGGCAGCATCTTCCTTGAAGCAGAATTATTTTCTGCCATCACACTGTGCTGCTGTCCGCACCCCCCTAAAGCCAGCAGCCCCTCATCTTTCCCTTTGTAAAGACATTAGGAGAAAAGGGAGAGAGAAAAAGATTGGCCAGTGCCCTTTATTTGGGTCTCAGATATCAAAGAAAACCAAAAATAAGATAAACAAATCAAAATTATCTCAAAATGCCAACAATTCTGAAGAGCAACACACTGTCCTAATACATCTGCAGCGTTTTCCCACTCACTCAGTGTCCCCAGGGAGCAACGAGATTGCAGACAGCAAATTCAGATGACTCTGAGCCATGCCACTTTGAGGCATAGATGATGTTGGATGCAAAAAGCTGAGCAGCAATGGAAAAAGTCTATACCGTTTTGGAACTAGAAGCCCCTGATTTTTGCTTCATGTGACAACCATGTGACCTGGACAGGGATGAAGAGGGGATGAAAATGAAACACTGGAAATGCCCAACAAAGCTGAAAGATCCAGAACCAAATACGTATGGTGCCACCTAAGAGAGGGGAAGCCATCAGAGCTCCCCCGTCTTCAGCTCACACTGATAGTCAGTGTTACTTTGGTCTTTCAGAGGGGGAGATATGGGAATATAAAGTAGTCGCTGCAGAAGGAGTCATTAGGTATCATGCTATTGGCATATGTTAGCTAAGTGATTAGCAATGGTGAGGTTCAGCTGCAATGAAACCCAAACCCAGCTGATGCCATTAACACGCTGGATCTAATGAACCCCATAGACCACATTAAATCAGAGGAAGCCAAACGACAATTGGAGAATAGCTTTTAATGAAATCATCAATTCAAAAAAGGAGGAGGGGACAGATGTCATTTGAGAAACCTTTGTGAAACCACTGGACAATCACTTACTTAAGCACTTGTTTTAAAGGACAGGCAGGTAACCCATCCCTAATTATGAGGAGATACTTTAGAAATTATTTGTGCTTTTCATCACTCTAGATCTGCATTAGCATGTAGAAAATGAATTACCTAACTAAGTTAGAGTTTTCCACACTGTCGCCATAGTGTGCAAATGCCTATTGCTACGTAAGTCATAAGGAGAATATCCTTTGTTATGGGTTCTAAGTCAGATTGTGCATGTTTAAGCTAGTCTACAATTCACAGCCGTGTAAGCATTGGATCTTATCCTGTATAGATTTGAAAACTATGACCTAGACCTTCATCAACAAACAGTTATGGTTGGAGAGGATTTCTTCACCTTCACTCTAAGTTTTTTAGTTTGTCTCACATGTATAAAAGGTTCTCACTTAACAGTTACCAAAGCAACTGGAGGGAAAATGTTCAAGTTGCCAAAGGAAAGTCACTCTCAGGGTAACAGGCAGTGTGGTATGTAGTAAGGCATGTGGATGCAAGAGCCACAGGCCTGGGTTTAACTCAGCTCTGCTCCTCACTAATTCAAAAACGGTGATTTCTGCAGCAGGGCCAGGCCAGCAGAAAAAGAAAGGCTATAAAGAGTTAAGACAAACAAAGAATGACTAAAAGCAGCAAAAAAGCATTTTTTTTTAAATTTCCTTTTGTGCATGAGTCCTATAATTCCCACAATGCTGAAATTAATACTGTTAGTCAGTTGGTCAGTTAGTGAGTTTTGGCTGTTGCCTTCTATGGATATACATGGTTTGTCCTCTGCCTGAACCATCAGACAACAAATCTGAATCACTGTCCCCTGGGACCAGCAGGATCCAGAAGGCTATGAATTCAAATTTTCAGAAACTATGTACAAGCTTGTATGTCAACAAACAGAAACAATTAGCCAGGATAAACCATTGCTTGTTAAAGCAGAAACATCCCACATCTAGAAAGGTTGCAATTTTATAAGCCATTTACAAAAGCATCAGGGCAACATGACCCAAGCTCAGAGAACTCCAGGTTTCTATTTAAGGAGCCAAATTACAATAGATATTTTAATTTTTAAATTTAAGCTATTGTCGTTTTGCAACAGAGGGTATAGGCCCGATCTTAGCGCATGTGGGTGGATATGAAAATATAAGCCCATTTCCCTAGCCTTATGGGTTTGAGTTATGATTCAGACCCCTGTGTTCTAATTCTACTTGGCCGCTAACTGACTACATGTAACTACATACTAAATCTCTCTCTGCTTCAGTGTTCTTTCATGGAAAATGGGGACAATAATCATGGCCACCTCATGGGGCTATTGCAAGAATGAAATGAAAAAATGCACATTAAACATTTAAAATACTGCCTGGTACACACAAAACAACCCACAATAAACATCAGCTATTGTAATTTGTTGTGCTAGATATTATTGTAGATGTTTATCATGTCATGTGAAACTCTCTTAATTCCACATTCCTGGGAACCAGTTTCCCTTCCTTTGTGCCTATGTGCACATCAGCTAAATTCTGGTACAAATTCCAGCATAAACAATTCTTCTCAGATCCTCCCCAATTATTCCTCATCAGTGATGGCCCTACATCTTAGGAATCCAGATAAATCATCATCTCTTGGTCCTCTCTGCTGCCTGCTCTGTCCCGCTTCTCTTCTCTATTGGACTGATTTCTTTGGTCATTGACTATGAGTCTTAGTGCTCCAAAATTCAACAGTCATGCCTTGAAACCTAGGAGAACTTTTTCTACAGCATAAACGTTTCTGGATTCATTGGCCAGCTGAGTCCAAGCTGGTTGATTCCAAGCTGGTTGCTTTTGTGTTGACTTCTCTGCAAACCCTGCACTGCAGCCTAAACCTACATTTCTGAAGAATGCCTGTAGGGAGATAGTCACCAAAGATCGACTCTGATGAACAGCTTGCTGCAGCTCTAATGGTGAGACATATAAAATACATCATACATTAAATTTAATGTTGCCTCATTAGTCTTAATTAGATTCCTACATTACACCAGGATTATGGTTTCTCCGTGTTTATGATTTCTCCTAAAATGAGTCTAGCCCAGATAATACTTCAGTGTACTTTCTAAACCTTTGAATAAAAATGTCCAGTAATGGATTAATATTAATAATAAATATTCTTGATCTTATAAAAACAATGCCAAAAGAAAGGCAAGCTAAATTAGTGTACTTCTAAGGAGTTTCATGTCATGCATAAAGGCTATAAAAGAAGTCCTGTAACTTAGGAATAAACTTAAAAACTGCAAACATTTGCTCACTAAGAAAAGTAATTGGTCTATTATTTCCTTTATTCCCCTTTCTATCATTATGCATAATATGTAATATGTTTCTTTCAATAAAAGAGTAGTTGTTTCCTGCCTCTTCTCCCTCATTTCATAGTTCAGCTTCTCCTTTTATTGGCATTTACTGTGGAGGCATATAACTTTCGGTATCATCAAATAGCTATTAAAGAATTAAGGGACTTGAGAAACCATATAGTGCACCTATTTTTTAACTATAAAGAAATTGTGGCCCAGAAGTTTTAGAGACTCGTGGAGGCATCCAGGTAATGGTGGATCCTTGACCAGAAGCCAGGCTTCCTGGTTCATGATTCATCATGTGTGTGGTTAACTGCCTAGTGTGTCTGAGAATATACTCTGCTGCCAGGGTCCAAAGGCGCCTGCAACACAGGCCTCCAACTCCTGACCCTGAGCTCACGTGTTCATGCAACTGCCATACCCGAACAGACTCTGAAATAACCTGTTGCTGGGCTGCATTTTTACCGGCAGTCACACACTCATAAAAAGAAAGCCCGAAGAAAATACACTGTAAATCAGGTCTGCTAAGAAGAAATCGTCAGTTCCCTGTCACTGGATAATGAAAGGGCTGGTGGTTTGGAAGCCTTAAGAGCCTACATCTCATTTATATGTATATGCTCGTAATTTAAGGTCCATAACAGACATTTAACAATGGATTAAGGAATTGAGTCCTGCTGTAGACTCAGAACTAACCAGTTTCGACTCCCGTTAGAAATGGGCATAATTACTTCTTATCTTGTTCTCCTCATCTCTCTGGGCTCCCCACTGCCCTCTAGCAATTGCTGAAATCTGGCCCATGCTGTGGCAGAGCAAAGTCTCATCTGGGAGGAAAACATCCAGATTCAGGGGCCAAAGGAGGAAATGAGAGAGTGACGAGAAGAATTCAGAACCAAACACTATTCTTGTGCAACTGGGAAACACTAGTTTGGCATGGAAAACACTTCGAATTTGCTACCCCCTTGAAGCTGTGAGCGTGAAGAACAGCTCACCATGGGGAGAGCTGGAAGGCTTGGTAAGAGCCAGTGAACACTGAGAGGTCAAAGAACATTTGAGGCCAAATAGATTTTGGACAATATGTATATATTAATCTCTGCAATCTACATATTTGGAAATGAAGACCTATTTGTCACACTAGCAAATTTTCACCCAGGAATTATACAGGATTATCATGAATCATTTTCCATCATTTTATGCTAACTAGCTGTTAATTTAATGATTCCTCATAACAATCCCCTGGATAAGTACACATTCTTAATCTTGGAGTTCCTAAAAAAAATGTAAAACCCCCTTCAAATCAATCCTAACATTTGAAAGTTAAAGAAACAAATTAAATTCTGGTGAATAAAACTTTTGACCCTACAGTAGACTATTTAGGTAAAATGATATCTGAATATTTTCTAAAATATAGAAAGAAATTTAAAGAAGGCAAAGAGATATGTGATCTAACTGCTTATGACTTAAAATTACATAATTTATGATACAATTACAGCAATTTTATTGTGCACATTTTAGAAGAATATAAACTTTAAAAATTTAAGCATTAAATACTCAAAAAATGATATCTCATGAACTTTTAACAAATTTATATTGGGCGATCCAATGCTATAGTCATGTAATGAAATGGACAGTAGCTTTGCTATTAAAATCTTGGTTTAGTAGCAAACTAGCACACCACACACGAAATGTCAAAACATTCTATACACCTCAGAGTTAGAGGTGTCTGACTCTCTGTGATTTATGGAAACATTATTTATAATGTATTTTCTGTTCATTTCTGTCCGGGGCTGCACCTTTTATAAACCTACTGATTAATATCAAACAGTGAACAAATCTGACAAGCAGGATTACCAATCTAACAAAACTGTTTATAGTGTGAATGAAAAAAGCACACCATTTCCAGTCAATGTACTTAATAATAAAATCCTGTTTTACTTAAGTGGTGAAGGGATTACTTAACTGTCAAAGTTCCTTTAACTGTTAAGAGTTGCCACATTAAAGATACACTATTCAAAAGCACCAGCAGAATGTTTCATGCCAGTTTATTCATCATTGTCATATTTTCATATTTAAATATAACAAAATTGATGTGTATAAAAATACAATAAATTCAAGTATTTGAAATTAAATTAGCTCCCCTGAAGGTATTTTATGGTAAAGATAAACAAAGCTTTAATTATTTTCTTGTACAGATTTAATCTCAACTTTTGTAACTATTATACAAATTTTGTCAAGCAGTATAATATCAATATATATCATAGATTGTACTTGAAAATTTTTCTTTAGAAAAATTCCTTTCATATCATAAGCTTCATAACCTCTGTAAAACATTTTGGAAAACTCTTTCTTTAATTCTGGCAAACATGCTAATCTACTTCTTTGGTTATGTAGATAGAATTATAGAACTACAGTTTATAGAGAGAAAGTAAATTTTAACTCCATAATCATTAAAGACTATTGAAACATCAGCAACAAACAATTCATATTACTAAAATCAATTATTGGAAACAAATTCATTTGATGGAAGAGTTTAATAAAACTAGTCTAAAACTATTTAAGACTATAAAATTCCCAAAACAAGCAGAAAAAAAAATTACCCAAAGGGTTATTCCCATGATGATTCCAAATTGTGTTTTTGTTAGTAGAAGGCAGGAAATAATTAAACTTAATTTTAAGATGACAATTTCCTTTAAGTTATTTTTAATAGTTTAAATATTACATCTATGGAAAGAATAGCTTTACAGAGTCCAAAACATTGACTTTTATTTCACATCTACATGTTCATCTTGAGTCTACGTTCTTGGAAATCACAAAAGTTTAAAGACTTATACAGTAATAAACAAAAAAGAATATGAGGAAATAAAATTGCAGGAACTAATTAATTTTCCCCAGAAGTAAATAAAATAATGTTGGCAAAAAGTAACATCACAAAAAATGGTGAAGAGAGAAGATCCACAGATCAGTTCCCCTCTGGAAGCAACCATTAAGCTGGCAAAAACTTACAGAATTAACTGTTTTGAAACTCCGGATACTAATACAAAATCTTACAACAACCAGAGAAGTGATTGATGAACAAAGAAGCTGCTAAGTGTCAGCATTTAAGGAAATTCCAATCATGTCACTGCTGACTGAGACAATAGAACAGAAACTTCACTGATCACACATGACAAAGGATACTGTCTTTGCAAGCGTAGTTTGGAAACATTACTAAACAAATGGACAACTGCAGTCCTCAAGTCACAACAGCAAACTCTGGGGGGGGGGGGTAAAATCTGATTTCCAGAGTTGCCACGTTATAATATGCAAAATGCCCAGTGTTGAAGCAAACATTATGCAGCATGCAAAGAAATAGGAAAGTATGACTTATTCACAGGACGAAAAGAATTTGGCAGAAACTATACCTGTTAAACATACCACACAAAGAGCTTAAATCCACGGTCTTCAATATGCTCAAACTGTTAAAGAAACTCATGGTCAAACAACTAAAGAGAAAATGATGGCTCAGCAAATAGAGAATATTAACAAAGAGATGGACATAAAGAGAATTCAAACAGAAATTCTGGGGCTATAAAATATAATAGTTGAAATGCAAAATTCACCAGAGGAGTTCAACACAGATTTAAGCAGGCAGAAGAATCAGTAAACTTGAAGATATACCAATTGAAATTATCTAGTCTGATGAACAAAAAAAGTAAAGAATGAAGGACAAGGGTCAAATCCTAAAATACCAGTGGAGGTACCATCAAACACATCAATATATACAATACAGAAATCCTAGGAAAAGAAGAGAGAGAGAAAAGGACAGAAAGAATATTTAAAGATACAATGACAAAAGAACACTACCAGTTTGGTGAAAGAAATCAATCTACACATCCAAGAAGCTCTACTAACTTTAACTAGTAGAAACACAAAGAGATCCACGCAGACTCACTAAATTCAAACTACTGAAAGACAAAGAAAGACTCTTGAAAGCACCAAGGCAGATACGTGACTTGCCTTGTATAATGGATCTTCAATAATTTTAACAGCCAATTTCTCATCAGAAACCACAGAGGCCAAAAGGCAGGAGAATGACATATTAATGTGATTAAAGGTAAAAAAAACTCTGTCAACCAAGAATTCTATGTCTGGCAAAACTATTCTTGAAAAATGAAGAGAAATCAAGACATTTCCAGATAAACAGAAGCTGAGGGGAACAGAAGCTAAAAGAAATGTCAAAAACATCTTTCAGGCTGATATTAAAAGACTTTAGATAGCAATTTGAAGCAATTTGAAAACAGCAAATAAAAAAAAATCAGTAAAGGTAATTTCATAGCAAAATATAAAAGCCAGCATTATTTTATTTTGATTTGCACCTCCTCTTTTTGTTATATGATGTAAAAGATAAATGCATTAAATGATAATTATAAATCTAAGTTAATGGGCATATAATATAAAAATTGTATAATTTATTACAATAGCAACATAAAATGGTGGGAGATAGAACTGTAAAGGAGCAGAATTTTTCTATACAATTGATGCTAAATTGGCATCAAGTCAAAATAAATTGTACATTTATAAGGTTAATGGTATTCTCAAGAATAGCCACTAAGAAAAGAAAAAGAAATATAGAAAAGGAAGTGGGGAGGGAACACTAGGGAACACTAGGGAAAAACCAACTGAACAGAGGAAAAAGGCAGAATACAGGTACTGAGAAGCAAAAAACATATCAGGCATTTAAAAAACAAATTAAAGAATAGCAGAAGCAAGTCCTTCCCTATAAGTGGTCACTTTAAATGTAAATGGAATTAACTCACCAATTAAAAGATAGGAATTGACATAATGAATTATTTTTTTTATAAAGCATGATCTATCTTCTATTTACAAGAGACTCACTTTAAACCCAAAGACACAAATATGTTGAAAGTGAAAGGGTAGAAAAATACATTGCATACAAATAGTAACCAAAAAAGGGCAGTAATGCCTAATACCAGTATCAGACGAGTAGACTTTAAGTCAAAGATTGTTACAAGAGACAAAGAAGCACTTTACATATTCACAAAAGTGCCAGTGTATCAAGAAGATAAAATACCTATGGACATTGCTACAATACAGCAGAATAGATGAGACCTGCATTTCTCTATTTAAAATACAACATTAGCTACCATTTCCCTGATGGTAGCCTCTACATTGCCAACTTAAACCACTAAAATATTTTCTATTTGTGTAGATCTCCAAGAGGAAGACCATTTATAGAAGCAGCATTTCTCTGTTTTGTTTCATTCTGTTTCTCTAGTCTCAAGTTTCAAATTACTCCATAAGCAGAGGCGTCACCTGGCTTCACATAATCCTCTAGCCTAGAGTATTACCTGCTGGGTGGGTAATCTACCCTAAAGAGCAAATCGACTTTGACAATCCGGGTTTTCCTTAATTCATGGTTTTGTGATTATTTTAAAATTACTCTAATTGGGAAATAGACCACAATATTGTCACATTTGCTAATTGTGACTTTGTATTATTATGTTGCATTGATAATCATAGAACTAACTTACATACACATTTCTAATATTATTAGTCCAGTAAGTCATTTTATGTTTATAAGTAGAATACTCACAATTGTATTAATCTGTTTAATGTAAAAGAATATGAAAACGAATATATATACGTATATGCATGACTGGGACATTGTGTGCTGTATGCCAGAAATTGACACATTATGACTGTACTTCAATTAAAAAAAATTTTTGTGTGTGTCTGAAACAAATATAAACAAATATAATCAAGTTGTTGATGAAATATTCCATCTCAGCTGAGTTGTTAATTGAAAGTATCACTGAGTAAAAACTACTTTCAGTGAGGTTCACCACATGAAGTTTGAAGTTTGCTTCATTGTTCATTGTCATTTTGTAATAGATTCATGGAAATTGTATCACAATTTCCTCAAACTTCTTTTACAAGTTACTTTACAGGTTTTTTTTTTTATTATTATTATTTCTTTCTTTAAGCATACTCATTAAAAGCCTTTGTAGATGACTAAATGAAGAATAAAATCTAACTCCCTCAAAAAAACACATTCCTTTAGAAAATACTATACATTTAAAAGGGAAGCCTAAGTTTTTCAGTTCTAATCCCCAAAAGTCTGGGCCCCTTTCTCCATTTCAGTGGAATATATACTTAGCACTTATAATTTTCCAGGTTCAGGGGTTGCAGATGACATATTTTGATTAGTTCATATGTTTATCTTGAACAATGCCAATGTTATAACCGTGAGTACCTCAGTAATATATAGACTGCATGAAAATCATATCACAGTGAGTTAGGATTGGAGTGAGAAGAGAAGCTGGGAAGAAGACACCTGACATGCATTATTGTTGTAATCGCCCCAGCTCAATCAAAATATCAACTACCTTTCCAGAACCAAGCGGCTGCTGGATCCAGCAGGCATGTGACTTCTGCAGGTAAAAGAGATCTCTGTACCTCCAGGACAAAAAAGTGATTATAGCAGGCTGGTTGCCCAGAAAAAAAGAGAAGCCAAGAGTTACTAAACTGAGTTCTCCTTACCACTGAGACTGCAAATGCAAACTTCTGAGAAAAGGAGGGATGAAAAGGCTTCCATTTGCTGCCTTAAAGGAGAACAGCATTCACCAGCAGAACTCCACAAGCTTGCAGACGCAGAGCACAAAGCTTTCCATCATGTAGGGGATTGCCACTGGGTAAGGCTGCCAAAAATTAAGCTGGCACCACAGGGAATGGAGAACAATAAGCTGACACACAAAAAGTACAATGCTCCTCAAGGACTGTCAGCAAGAGGGAAAGAAGCAGCAGAACACCCAGAGTAGGCAGTGCCTAGTAAAACAGAACTACAGATGGAGATTGATGAATTTACTCACCACAAAACAAACTGCAAGTGTACGTAAAACGATTCCATTACAACATTAGGAAAGAACAACTCAAATAGAAAATATGGCTATTGAATTTTAAAATGCAATATATAAATTCATGGTGAATATGTTGCTGATGAGACCTGAATAATTGTCCTGAAAGATTAAGTAAAGGAAATATCTCAAAATACAGAATAAGAAATACAAAAACCTAGAAATCGTAAAGAAAAAGCTAACAAACTTAGAGGACTTCTCCAAGAGATATAGCATACCAGCAATGATTTATAATACAAGTTCCACATGAATTTAAAGATTTAAGAGTAAAATATGAAACAATAAAAATCATAGAAAACATTTAGAAAATCATGTATTTTACCTAGTGTTAGGCCAAAAGACTAAAAGGAGGGAAGAAAGAAAACATTTGACTATACAAACTTACGTTATATAGCAAAAGATAACATGAATAAAATTAATATATACATGTTAGAGCTGGAAAGAACATCTACAAGGAATGTAAAAGGCTGTAGGTAAATAACCAGAAGGTAGCGTGATAAACTGGTAAGAAAAACGTAAGAACCCTATGTGTAGTTGTTACCTATCACTGCACGACAAATTGTCCCCCAGATTTAACAGCTTAAAATAACAAACCTTCAATTCCTCACAGTTTCTGTGGGTCAAGGATTGAGGAGTGCCTTTGCTAGGTTCTTTCACTCTGTATCTCTCATAGAGTTGCAGTAAAGCTGTTGGCAACTATGGACTCATGAAGTCTCAATTAGGGAGAGGAGAGCTGCTTTCAAGTTTACCCAAGTGGTGTTTTGCAGGCTTCATTCCCTCACCACATGGGCCTCTCCATAGGGCTGTCTCAGGACATTGCAGCTGACTTCCCAGAGGGTAAATGACACAAAGAGAACAAGAGAGAGCACTCCATAAGAAAATCTGCAGCCTTTTTTTAACCTTATCTCAGAAGACATCCCATTGCTTCTTCTATAATATTCTATTTGTTAGAAGCTAATTATTAAATCCAAGGCACAGTTAAAGTGAAAAGTTAACAAGGATATGAATGTCTCGAAGGATTATTGAGGACAACATATAATATACTCCTACCCCTACTATGGAGACACAGGTAAAGGATTAGTAGGCAATTTACACAAGAATGAATCCAAATGGAAATATATATATATATTTTCATACTGCTAACGAAGGAAATGCCTATTAAACTGTTTAGTAATGAGATAACACCTTGCACTGACCAGAATAGCAAACTCTTAAAATAGTAAATGTAATTCCTACTAGAAATTTTAATTTTTATGATGAAAATTAAAATATACATATATATTTCAAACACGAATTCCACTTCTAATCTACCCTGTGGAAATAAAATCAACAGTACTTAGAAGTATGAGTGAATAGACATCATTTGTCACATCTGAAACTGAAGTTGGCTGGGAATGGGATGAATGACTATTAGCAGGAATGATGACTAAATAAATTGTGGTTCCTCTTTACTGTGGAATAATATGTAACCTTTCAAAATTACTAATTAGAGCTATATCAGTTGTCTTGGGAGGATTTTGATAAAAATGTCAGGCAAAGAAGAAAAACAAAAAGCAAACAAACAAACAACAAACAAAGCATAAATACAGAACAGAAATAGACTCATAGACATAGAATATAGACTTGTGGTTGCTGATGGGGTTAGGGGTGGGAAGAGATAGACTGGGATTTCAAAATTGTAGAATAGATAAAAAAGATTATACTGTATGGCACAGGGAAATATATACAAGATCTTTTGGTAGCTCACAGAGAAAGGAATGTGACAATGAATATATATATGTTCATGTATAACTGAAAAATTGTGCTCTACACTGGAATTTGACACAACATTGTAAAATGATTATAAATCAATAAAAAATGTTAAAAAAATGTCAGGCAAAGAAATAAACATAATGTGATTTCATTGTTATAAAATAAAAATAATAGCTATTTATTGATCAATTAAATAATTATATATTTTATACACATATATAATTTTATAAGAAGAGAAAAATATATGGAGGAAAAGAGAAATACATGGAGAGATAAATACCAGGTTGTTCACAAGCAAAAAGAAATACTGTTAGATAGACAGACAGAGATACAGATATTAAATATATATATACATGTATATGTCAACAGAAATTTTAAAGTTGCCTGTGGTTATATTTATGTAAAAATAGGGAGAGAGGCATAGATGATAAATAGATGGAGAGATAAATACATATGTAGATAGATAGATCTGTGCATCTGTGTATACATCTATGCATATATTTGAGTGTGTGCATGTGCATATATATATATAAATAGATAAAAGGGTAGACAAAATAAATCAAGAATGTATCACTCTTACAAGTTCTCTAAAAAAAAAGTTGCTGCATCTACCACAGTCATTAAGATGGCTCTTCATTTTGAGTAACCATCTTAAGCAGGAGAGTTCAAACTATAAATCACATGCAGATACGCCATCAGAGCTAGTTCTTACTGAATGGGAGAATCATCCTCAAGTAATACGGCTGAGAGACCTGCGGCACAGATCCGAGCACACTTCCCTTCTACCAGACAACTGCTTCCCACAATTTCATGCATTCATTTATGCTAAATCACTCCGATGTGCTTTGGCTTATGTATAAGCTGATAGCCTTTGTCATTTTATGTCTCTATGATTTTTAGAGTAAACCACACTGGGTACACAGGAAAATTGTTAGAGCCGGAAAATGTACTACTTTGTTAGGCAAACAAGCAAAGATAACACAAAAGGAAGGTTTTTCAAATCTGTGGTTATTGCTTTGTCTCCTGGAAAGTTAAGTGTTTTTAAGTTACAGGTAAGAGGAACCAAGTTTATCTGCACTACAGAGCATAGATCTTCACATTCTAACCACAAACAAAAAAGAGCTAAAGTCTTGTGTTTCCATAGAGAGTATCAATTAGTGAATGAATTTTGAGGCACTTAAGGTATAATTTCAAAAGTTTATTTACAAAGCATGTGGGGGTTTTAAAAATAAATAAAGTGAAAAAATATTTCTAAATAGCAATCTAACCTCAGAAAACTTTCCCTGACCACAGTCAAATTCAGATCATCTTCGCTATCTTTGGAGAGAGGTTTTTAAAACCACCAATTCTCACAATGCTGTGAAACACCAAGAAACAAATAATATTTTAGTATCCAACTTGCCATTAAAAAAGAAGAGTTCTGTTTTCACATATTTCAAACTCCCATTGACTCAGATAAAAAGGGCCTTTTTACTGGTGCTATTGTGGAAGCAATCCCTCAGCCTCAATTCATTCTCAGTCTGCTCTTAATGCTTTTACATCACGCTACCTTCTTTCAGTATGGCCTGCTCACAAAAGAAACAGAGCATGGTAACCAATTGCTGAATCTTTCTCAAAGACAAAACATCCTCTCTGCACAGCTTCCCTTACACGTGACGCTACATCATACTGCCTCCATTAATGACAGGCCACACCTAACACTTTCCCATAGACCGCAATTTCGCTCTAATTACTGTTCCTTCACACTGCTGATGAATGGAACAGCTAAAGTTTATATGCGTACTAGACACCACTTCCTACACATTCATTCATGAGAAAGGTTTTCAGAGTTGTTAAGGACGAGTAAAATGAATAAGTATTGACTATGCAAAAAGACTCCATTATGTAGGTCACTAATAAAAGAAAAGTTCTAAGAGATAAATGAAACCTAAAGAAAAACATTTCCCAAGTGAATGGGAAGATAAGTAGTTCATAAAGACCTTGGAAACTCAATGAAATATAAATGATTAGGATATTTAGAAGCAAAGGCTGAGTCATTCATGGAGTGGGAAAAACTGTAAATTTTAAATTTGAAAAAAAATATGGTTAGCACAAGTATTAAGGGAAAAAATGATTATGGTAAATCAAAATGGAAGATGAATTTTTAAATGTTTATTTATGAAATTGTCTAAATTCTGAAATATTACTATAGGAATCTAAGACTAAAAATTATAAAATATACAGAGAAAATTTCCTTATTCAGAAAAAAATATGAGTAATGTTAATTCTTAGGTTGGAAGAAATCCTGGGAGGTGCTGAAAACTGAGACTTGAAAATGATAAAGGTATTAAAGACGTCATACAGCTAACAAATGATAGAACAAAGATTCAAGCCCAGCTCTGCATTTCACGCTCTTAAATACTCTACCATGTGGCTTTGACTTTTGGGTCCTGCTAACTAATTATCTTGCAAAATAGTAAGAAGATGAGATGGCTATTAATTTGGATTATGAATAAAAGAGGAATAACAGTTTATGAGAGCTTTAGGTTTTAAGCCTGGATGAGTGGGAGAAGTATAGTACCATTTAGGGATAATAAGGAAAGAGAGGTGATTTGGCTAAAATAACCAACTGCCTTTCCCCCTCACTTTGTTTAGCTCCTCTGCTTCCTCAAATGCTAGCAATCATTCCTTTGTTCTCCAGGCAAGAGACTAGCAGTTATTTCTCTGGGAAATGTAGCAACTCAAGAAAAGGAAACTCAAAGATTCTGACATCAAATGTTCCCCAGTGAAATGCCCCAGCCAGGTAAACTTACAGAAGGAAACACAGTCAACAAACCCCATTCACATGCTCAAAGTCTCCTAGAACTATTTAGTGTCCCATTCTTAAACATTAGCAGATAATTAAGAACATCTTTGCATCTAAAGAAATAAGCAAACAAGAGAAAGACTGAAATAACCAAAGAGGAGGGAGCCAGAATCATTTGAGGGAACATTTTATGCAAGAAGAAACCCCCTCCCCCCAAAAAGCTTGAATTAATATGTATTGCATTTATGAAACAAGAGTAAGTAGCTATTAAAAAGGAACTCTCAGAGAAAAAATACTCTTAAAAATTAAAAATATGAAACTCAAAATTAAAACTCAAAGTGTAGAAGACAATGTTAAGGAAACCTCTCAGAAAATAAAAAAAGGAAAGAAAATAAGGGAGAAAAATAAGAAAACTAGAGGGTCAGCCTAGGTGATCCACTATAGGAGTTTCAAGAAATAAAAAAGAAAACAAAGGAGAAGAAATCATACAAAAAATAAATCAAGAAAATATTCATCAGTGAAATACATGAGATTTTAGGTTGAAAGAACATACTAAATGCTCATGATAAAAGATGTCACTAAAGATACAACATGTAAATCACCATGAAATATCAGAATATGGATAGCAAAAGGAAACTCTTACAAGCTTCTAGAAAGGAAAAACAAAGACGCAATTTCAATGACTTTGGATCAATAGCAATACTGAGAAACAAAAGAAAGCAGAATGAAACTGTCAGAATTCTAAAATAAAGGGACTTTTCCAACCTAGAATTTTATACCAAAATATTGCTCACATAAAGACATTTTCATACATGAATACTCTCAAACACCATTCTCTCTCATGTATATTTTCTTAGAAAACTCTTAGAGGATACGCTTCAACAAAAGAGGCAGTATATTGGCAGAGAAAAACATGGGATTGAAAACAGAATCAATACAATGAGATGGGCAAAGGGTAACTCTGATTAGAAGAGAAAAAGGCCACTGAGAGAGAGAGATGACCGTAATAACATTCCTGATCTTCTCAACATACTAGGAGGAGATTTCATCAACTGGAGGTGAGTATGGAGTAGAAATGGTGATAAGCACTTCTTAGTTTAAAAAAAAAAAAACTAAGCAGAAGAAAAAAGAGGGGAGAAAGTTATCATATATGTCATATATATATAAAATAAAGTTCAGATTTAGATAGCATTTACATAACCACAGTAATTCAAACACTACACATTGATATGACTTAAAACATTATAAAATCTGAGAATAGTAGGATAGGAAGAACCAAGATTTTCATGTAGGAGGAGAGGAATGATAGGAAAGAAAGAGAGCTAAATCCCATTTATCAGGGATACACACGAGGAGCAAGTACTTAGAGCTGAACATTTGGGAAATAAATAAACAAATGTACACAAATTAGAATACAGAGATAAGAGAGCTAAAATTCATCGGCTCTAGGAGAAGAAAGTGGGAAGGAAAGTGGATAAGAACACTGTTAGCAAATGTGAACTGTTTGATGCTTTAAGCTGTCTACACCTGTCTACGACTAATAGAAATAAAAACTGGAGGGCAAGAGACCTAGAAAGGGAGAGTCTGTCTCAGGAAGAGTGATGTTCACTTGGATGTTCAAGGAAGAGAAGCCAAGATTTGAGGAATGGAAGAAAGAAGGCCATTCTAGCAAAGGGGCACCAATCCAAATGCCAAAACACTGAAGTAAGGACTTTACTGATACGGAGTCTTCCAGCTTGTTGCTGCTGTTGTTGTTGTTCGGTGATCCTTATTGTTCTCAGTTTCAGTCTGACCCAAATAAGTTCATCTTCCAAATCACTTAACAACCTAACTTTACCACCAGAAGTCACCTCAATGTGCCATCATGTGCTAAAATGGGAACTGAGAATAGATTCTCATGCACCCATTTGAAAACTCTATTTTTACACTCCTCATTGAATTTCCTCCACTGAAACTGCATGAAACGGATAATCAATTGCTTGGGCTAAACTGATAGAACAAATAAATGAAATAAAAGCCCAGTTTGTTACCATTTCAATTTATGTAAGCCTGAAACCAAAATCTTGAGGGGACAGAAGAGCTCCAATATCTTAAAAACTAGACTTGGTATAGGAGAGTACATAATTTTTATTTTAAAACATTCTAAGAAATTGAGAGTAACAACATTATTTCCAAAGAGCAATTAGAAAGGTATAACAAAATGTTATTTATTTGAGGAAAGAAAATGCTTCTTCTTAATATTATACTCAAAATAGTTTTATAAACTCTTGCTGGATTCTGAAAACAATCCACTGTGATAGAGGATGCAAGACAGACATTCCTCTGCCCACTTAGAAATGGGCTCCCACCCTTGTCTGAGACCTTTGGCTGGTTCTTGGAGGCAGAAGAAGAACCAGTGGTCTGACTTCCAGGTCAGAGCTGATTCTCTGGTTTAAAAAAATGACCATTTTTCCAAATCTCCAACCAAGATGCTTTTTTGGGCTCTAAAATATGCTATAAATTCAAAAAACAGGAATATAAAATGTGCAGGGAGTGCACCTATTTTATTTCATGAAAAGCTATTATAATATTAATAGAGTAATATAAATATTTAATAAAATCAGCATAAAGTAGAAATTAATAAGTAACTGTGTCATACACAGTAGTTCCATTCTGAGTAGTATCATAGAATTACCAAGAAGGCAGAAAACATAGATTGAGTGGATCCAGTATTTCACGTCATGTATTTAGTAAAGTCATGAGAGTTTAAACATGTCCAAAACTAAATATTCTCCAGTTTTATAACGACCGACTCTCAAAATGACTTATTTATATTTTCTGGATAATAAACCCTTGTATTCAGAACTGCATTACTTTAAAGAAACTTAGAATTATGTGTAAAGTTGGAAAACTACCCAAAAAAAGAGTCACGTGAGTCACTGACTTAAGCATATTTGTGTCTTTTAGGGAAACTATAGTTCATCCTAACCTTTTTTAACTTAGAATGGTGTAAGATTCTTTATTTTAGCATATGATTTTGAAGTTTGTAAAATGAAAGCGTAAGACAAATAGATTGGTATGATTAAGCATTTTGAAAGTAATAGCATTGATCTTTTCAGCAATAATAGCCTACATTTCAACTTATGCTATCATCTTGTGCTTTCCAGAAGCAACTCAAGCTCTAAATACTCGGAATATGAAGACTATTGAAGAACTCAACTGCAATGTAAACAGAAAATGTTTTAAAAAGTGTATTTTTACTGTGTTCAAGGGACATGAGAAATAGTAATTAATATTACTTTCCCATAGTTAGAATTACCCCTATACACACACACACACACACACACACACACACACACACACACGTCTATGCCTTTTTGATAAGTCTTTACTATGATTATTGCACAAAAGAAATTGTCAGAAATAAAACAGTAATATCAATGAGAGAGAAATGCACAGAAAATTACTGATTATATTTGATATGGTTTGAAAACTGGCACTGAGTGAGTATCTGCTTGGGGAAAGAACGTCCTTGGGAACAATCATAAACAGAAAACTCTATAGGCTGGGTTTACAAAGAAATAAATACATACATAGTCTATAAAGGTGATGTCTTGAGCACTGTGCTGGCAATTTTCCAGGAGCCCTGGGAACATGCCTAATTTCCATCTAAATTTGCACACATCTTTATTGCAATCTCACACCCTGTGAAGATTTACTCACTCTCATGTCCTTTCGCACAAGGGGAGAAATGAGATGTTTCTCTCTCTCTCAACCTCTCTCTCTCTCTCCCTCCCTCAACAGTCAAACAATCAAATCAGTGATGTTCTTGCAAGTTCCATCAGGCATCTATCTTGTATTCTTTGAGATCTCTCTTCAGCATCACTGATATTTAAAGAATGAAAAAACTTCAGTCACTGCTTTAGTTATGAATTTTACTCCTAAATAATTTCCACATTGGAAATTGAGTTGTACAAATGAGTCACAGAATGAGGCTACATTCCGTTGTGATACTCTGTAACTCATCCCACCTGTGCATGTAAAACAGGTATTGTCAAATAATTTTGTAATAAGGTTGCTAAAGTTGACATCCCTTCAAATGGACCACTTTCTGCCTGCCCATTTGAAAACTTACTCCTCTCAATTATTCTCATCTGCCCCCTTTCTACTGTCTCCTTCCTCTTGGAGTAAGAACATACTCAAATCCTAGAAACACACACCTTCAGTTATAACCCCTGTTGAGTCACTGCCCTCTACTCACATTACTACCAAGCTTTTAAAAAAATAGTTTAGGGTTTCTTTTAATTCTTTTACTCCTCTCATCCTCTTGTAATCTGTCTCTGCCCCATAAAATATGGAAATTACTTACTTAAAATATCACCGAAAACCTGAGTCATCAAATCCAAGCGCCTCTTTTAACTCTTGTTAATGATGACGATGAGGAGGAGGAGGAGAATGGTACTGAGAGCTGACTTTGTTGATCATGAACTATGTGCCTGGCACTGCGCTAAGCGTTTTACATGTGAGTGTTAGCACAGTCTTCCTCACAACAATCTTTCCTTTAACAAGTTTTTTTAACAGCTGCTTGAAGAAATTTCAGCTTCAAGAAATGCCTTGATTTTCCCTAGGTTGTCCAGTTCATAAGCATTTGGCCACTTCCCAGCATTTTGTATATTTGCTGTTGTCATTAATAACCCATCATTTCTTCCCTGATGTGCTCTCATCTCTTGCCCTCATTCTGGCTCTAGGAGGGGCTGCCTTCTTCCCCTTAAGTCCCTCTTTGTGCAGTCTTCTTATGCAGTCTCGCCCTCTCCAACACATTATCCCCTCACCATTTCAATCATCTCCTAAGAATGAATTCCAGGTTTAGGTTTCTGGCCAAGACGTCCCTCCTAACATGGGACATGTGTGGCAATGGTGCCCTTCTCTCTTCCTGCCCACAGAGCTCTTGTTTTCTCAAACTGTCTCATCTAGCTCATCTTGCAAATCCACAGAATCTCCTTTTACACTATTTTTAAAATCAGTCTCCCCCGCTTTTCCCTTCCAGTTGTTCAAGTGAAGAATCACATTACTTCTGTCTGATCAACTGAAATTCCCTTATGATAAGGGAAAAACTATAAACCAAAAATTTTGAATCAGAAAGTCCTAAATTTGAACCACAGGATGGACATTTACTGTGTGCTCTTGAAAATTACCTTTCTATGTCTCAGTTTTCCTCTTGGTAAAATGGAAATTAAAGTGTTTTTGAGGATTAAATAAAATCACAGCAGCACTATTTACAACAGCCAAGACATGGAAGCAACATAAGTGTCCATCTACAGATGACTGGATAAAGAAGATGTGGTATATAAAACAATGGAATACTATTCAGCAATTTAAAAAAATTAAATTAATGCCATTTGCTACAACATGGATGGACCAGGAGATCATCATGCTAAGTGAAGTAAGCCAGAAAGAGAAAGAAACATACCACGTGATATCATCTATATGTGGAATCTAAAAAAAGGTCACAAACGAACTCATTTACAAAACAGAAAGAGACTCACAGATATAGAAAACAAAGTTATGGTTACCAGGCAGGAAAGGGGGAAGTGGCGGGATAAATTGGGAGTTCGAAATTTGCAGATACTAACTACTGTATATAAAATAGATAACCAGTAAGGTCCCATTGTATAACACAGGGAACTATATTCAATATCTTGTAATAGCCTATAATGAAAAAGAATATGAAAAGGAATGTGTGTGTGTGTGTATATATATATATTTATATATATATATATAAAACTGAACCACTATGCTGTGCACCAGAAATTAACACAACATTGTAAACCAACTATAGTTCAACTAAAAAAAAAAAAAACAAGAGATATAACTTAATAACATAAAAATTCAGAAAAAGGCCTTTATTATATTATTCACCTGAATTTTTCATCGCAGATTTTTGCCCAACCCACTTGTCATCAAGTCATCCAAAAACTTCGCATAGTTTGTTTCATTTCTCCATTCTACAGACCACTCGCTTAAGTCCTTGCAGTTCATCTGACATGATTTCCCTGATATACCTCCCTGCCTTTTCTTAAATAGTTCTGTTTCCTCAATCCATTTTGATCCAAACATTCACAATCAAAATTCAGTCCTCCTCTTTAAGATAAATAAATTTTCAAAGAACCAGAACTATTATTTCCTGGGATCGTTCAGGTAAGATTAACTTCTTTCTCTTCTGTGTCCATATGTGAGCCTAAAGCTCTATTTGTGGAAATCTGCCCTTTGTTGGTATTATTTAGTTATATGTCTATCTCTCCACAGACAAGAGGACAGACATTGTTGGCCCTCCTTCTGTCTTCTCGCTTGACCTATCCAGTGGTTTGCACAGAGTAAGTGCTCGATACATACGTCAATTTAAATAAATCAAACATTTTCAGACTTAATATTCTCTATACATAATGGCACAGAGGAAATTTCAACTCTCTTAATATCAGAATATCCTCCCAAGAAGAGCTGGTCTTTGTCAAAGGAATACTTTGCTACACTCATTGGGATGAGGTACTTTGTAGTCACAATTTATGGTAAACTAATCATTTTACCCAAAATGAACATCCACTTAGTTATTAACTCCACAATTAAAGGTACCCTTGCTTTGTATCAGATTCTGTTCTAGATTCTGGAGATAGAGCTGTGTGCCAAACATAAAAATCTTGGCCTTCATGCATCCTGACCTATAGTTGGCAATTGTTTCCTTTAAGTTGGTAAAATAAGCCAGCCAAACCTGAATCCTCATTCCCAGTTACCAGGCTGGACCTAAGTGTATCAACATAAAGTAGATTAAAAGTTCTTCAGGGTCATTTGAAGGGCTTCTATTCATTTTGAAAATGTATGAGAAAGGTTTACAAAAACATTTGCTCTCTTCGGGTGGCCCAGAGACAGCAGACTTCTGGCATAAGAGTGGTGAAGGACAGAAGGAACTCAGGGAATCTTTGGACATGGAGAGCCTGACCCATTACTGAAGACTCAGAGTTAAAGAAATTTGGCAGCAGAGAACAAGGTGGCTGGGACCAAAGGCTATAGACAGAAAGTGATGTCCGTAACTACAAGGGAGACGTCTCCAGGAACGAAGAAGTTTGAGTTATTGGTTCTAGCTCTAGGAGATGGCCTCAGACATCACAGGAAGGACTGATTCTGACAATGTCGAGAGAAGACTGAAAGCTCTGTGTGTTCTGGCCCCCAAAGTGTGGAGCTTTGCCTTAGGAAACAATGACTGAGTCTATACGAGTGTGTAGCAGACAAACATAGCTCTGGAACCTCAGCACAGGCACCACTGTGAGCTGTGCAGAGGCCTTGACAAATGGGACCTAATCAAACAGCAGACTTTTCAGTTTTCTCAGCAACAAATTTTGGGAAGCAAGATATATAAACCACATCACTTTCCTATCAGCCAAGACCCTAAGGTTCTTGAGCAATTCACGAGGGAGGAGGCGACCTCTCCCTACAGTAGACTTCCCCATAAGCACGTGTGGAGGTGGAGTGATGCACTAAAAACAGAAAACTATTACCAGACTTGTACTCTGGGATATTGAAATAGTACATTCAGGTTGAATTAAGTTAATATCTAATTGTATTTGACTTCTTTTTTTTTTTTACATTCCTTATACTTGCCCTTTACATTCAGGATGAGAAAAGTGTAAACAAGAGCAACAGCAAAAGAGATGCTTAAACTCTAAATTTCCAAGGGAACATCTGATTTCAAATGGAAGAAGGTTTATAACAACTCTTCTTCCTGACCCTATAAATATAAGCTAAGACCAAAAAAAAAAAGCAAAAACAAAACAAAACAAAATATGTGCTTCTTCCAGGCTCTGCTCAACTTTCTGCTGCATTTTACAACTATTCCCCACTGTGCTATCCTCAGAGGTGATAAAGGAGAGCTATTTATCATGGGACTTTTCCCAACCTCTGTCTTTTTGTTCCTTTGGGCCCATATCCTTGAAGGCTGTGATTGTGTCTTAACTGAAATAAATCTTACATGGAATAGCCAAGTTCTATAAGGGGATGTAAATAGAACCACACCACTTTTAGACAGAGTGGATAAAATAAGTTTTGCTTCTGAGGATCTGTAAGTGTCAGAGAGGTAAGACCATCTAAGATAGCAAACTCTTTAACCCAGCCCTCATGACCCTGTAGGATCAGGTCTCACCCACCTGCACCCATCTCGCTCTCCCTGCCCAGCATAGCTCTGACTTTAGGTGCTCTGGTCTCCTTTCAAGCTTTTATACACATCATGCTGCTTTACGCCACCAAACTGTCTCTACTTTATCCCCTCTGCAAGAAAACTTCTCCTTTTCATTAGTTATCTCATCTTTCAAATCTCAAACCAATCGTCACTTCTCAGAAACAGATCCGACCCCCTGTTTCACGTTTTTATGGTGGGAGAACCTCCTGTCACAGTTTCTACTTTGCATTGTGATTATACTTTAATGCCTGCACCTCCCTCAAGATTGAAAGTTCCAAGAGAGCTGCTAACATGCCAATTTGCTTGCTTTTTGTTGTATTTCTATGCCTAGGGCAAGGTGGATATTTAATTAATATTTACTCAGTGACTGAATGAATGGAGGAGGTGAAGATCTTCATAACCTGTAATAATTGTGTCAACTATAACAAAATCTAATGTAAAGTGAATAAAAGCATATTCCAACATTTATATCCATAAAACCAACCACAAAAGTACTGAGCAAGAAACATATATATATATATTTTTTTTCAATGTTCTACTTAATTACATTTTCCCTGTAAATCAGCAGTATGACTTTGCTGCCTCAGAATCACTAGGAATACAGTGCCCAGTCATAGAAGAGGTTCTCCCTCCAGACTCCAAATTGATCAGACTGCATCAAGAAAACTGTGGGATACTATTTTTAGAGGAATGCAAATAAATGGGAGCATATTCAGGATAAAGAAATTGCCATGAGGAGAGTTGGGAAGCCATTACCGTGACGGAAAAGAGCTATTTTGTATTTGTCTATTCATTCATTCACTCATTTAATTCATTTGATGAATATGATTGAGGATATCACAACTGGCAAACATCTGGGCAGTTGGATGCATCAGCAAGCAAAATGGACAATGATCCCTGCCTCGTGTAGTTCACATTCTTTAAGGAATGAATGACAATAAATTTATAATAAACAAGTAAATTATCTAGTATATTGTGATAAGGTGATAAGCACTATGGGGGGAAATGCTAAGAGCAACTAAAGGGGCCCTGGAATGTTAGAGTCGAAATAGGATGAGGTAACAGGTTGAAACATTAATACTGTGATGAAGATAGGCCTTATTGAGAGGTGATATTTGATTAAAGAATGGAAAGAAGGAAGGGAGTCAACCAAATGGATATCGGTGGGGGGGATGTTTTAGGCAGAGGAGACGCTGCAGTGAATGCCCTACTTCAAGATGGAGATGGCTTTTGCATGTTGGAGGGGCAATAATGCAGCCAGTGTGGCTGAGGCAGAGTGAGCTGGGGACAGAGTGCAGGAGAAGCTACCTGAGAAGTTGCAGGAGGCCAGGTCATGGAAGGCCTTGTAGGACACTGCATGGGTAATGGTGTGTACTCTAAGATGAGTCGCCAAATGAGACTGGAAAAAAATCTAATCTGTTAGAATGAACCACATTGTGGAAATCATAAACTGACAAAATTTAATGTATTTCATTATTATTACGAAGAATTAACATCATGAAAAATAGAATGGGCTATCTCATTATGGAAAAAATTATTTTTTAATTCATATCTTGAATGTACACATTTTAGTTCATGTCCATTCTACTGATGGAAAATGGAGGCAGAAGAAAAGAAATACAAGTGAAATGAGATTTCAAGACTTATAAATCCTATGTCCTTTTCCATTTTATCATGTTCAAATGCAGGTATTCTCTCTGGCCTACCAGAACTTAGTGAAAACTCACCAAATAAAAGAATTTTAGTAAAGTTAGCATGTTTTATATAATATATAATGATGTTTTTAAAATATCATGTTAAAATATGTGATCATCATATGCTTTTAACACATAAGCATATATTCTATATATGTATATATAGAATATAAATATATTATATAAGTATTGAACACTGTAAAGTAGTAGTAGTATGTAATACAATATTTTAAATATTACATCACAAACACTGTAAATGCGTATCTCTCAAAACTGAGCACGATTTACTTCTCACCATTTTTATCATCCTGTAACATTACCTGTTACATAATGAAAGCAAAGATTTCCAGCGCATTCATTACTTCCTCATTCAGGAGATTTTAAAAAGTGAGATCTTTAAAATTTACCTTTTAAAATTTTGCTAAACTATGTTTAAGTGCTAAATAATTTTTATTTTAATTTTTCAGTTAAAAATAACTAGAGGTATTTAAGCTGACAAAAATGCACCTATTCTACCTTTTGAAATATAAAGCTACTCTGTTTAAGTAGTGTATCCATCCTGCAAATTCTTTATGAGGGAAAAAATATGCAAAGAAACACACACACACTTTCCTAAAAGTGTTCCCATAACTCCTCAGAAGCCACCAAACAGCAGACCTAAATTATTAGACTAACTCATCCAGCTCACTAGTCAATTTCAGTAGAGAATGGAGGTGTTCAGAGTGAAGTAAGTGGACAGATTGAAGAATGAGGTGGGGGGTAATGTTTTCTGGAAGTAGCTCTTAGAAATCCTGTTCACAGCCTGGAACTGCATAAATTTTCTCTGCATATGTTATTGCTACCTTGGGGGCCATGATAGCATATGCATTTTGGGTTTAAAAAAATAGATATATGTACATGAGTATGTGTGTTTAACGCATAAATATTATGATGACTTTCCTTTCATGGGACTCTCTAGTCCCTTCAGACCGTGCTATGTACTGCAGTAAATAAACAGTAATGCATTGAGAATGCATGTATTTTTTGAGAAAACACAAGGTAGGGGTGAAAAAGGGCTGAATATTATTGCCCAATTTCGAATATTTCAGAGGTAAAAAATTACATAAACTCAAGAAGACAATACAGACATTTGGTGGAAACACTGACTCCAGCAGAAGTATCAATATGAGTATATAAGCTGGAACACAGAATCTTGAAAAAGCAAGAAAATCACACTTACGTATTAGTGTAACAGCTAGAACTTTAAAAGCAAACGACCATATTGTTAAAATGCATTATGTAATATGATTAGAAAAATATAATCGCCGGTCAGGTGATGTTAATAAACCAGTAAGTTTTGCTTCTTGAACACCTGTAGGTTATTATTATGCAAAGAATGTTTTCATTTAAATAGAAATTTAGCCCCTGATGTATTCTGTTTTTCAGAGGAGATACGTGTTCAATGTACTTAGTCTTACTACTCTTTGCATACGTGATAGAACAGGATGATAAAAGCAAATGATTGTAATATATTTGGTTTCCCAGTAAGTTCCCTCAAACACAAACTGACAAATCTAATATGAATACCCAGAACTCCTTCGGTTACTTCTAAGCTTCAGTACTCTGGAATACATAAAATAAATATATGATCAATGAAATGAAATATGACAAAATGTTTCATATTGATATTTTCTTCTTTCAAAAAAATGTCTTTTTGGTTAGTGCCCCAAGTCATTTTTTTCCATACATTTTCTTTTTCACAATGTATAGATTTCCTAGTTCTGATCTCAAGTTCAGGGAGCCTGGGGAGAAGTGGGAGGTTTCTTCAAACCAGGGCTGTTCCTCAGCCTTTCACATGAGAAAATTGTTAGGAGCATTAAAGTATTTCTGACCATGCTGCATTCCTTTGTTCAGAGTGAGTTTTGGGAACACATCCTTTTCTCATTATATTTCCATAAAATATATTTGATCTATTCTATTCTTAGAATACCTCTGATGTGGTCTGTGAGTGGAGCACAGTATAAAAATATTTCTTTTTTATATGAGACAAAATGTTTCCATTTCTTAGACACATAAAAAAAATCCAACTATATAGCACTCTAAGAAAGTAAAACTTGTTCGATACATTTTCGTAGCGCTCAAAACAGACCACAAAGGCCCCCTCTTCCTCTGTTGTAGTTCAGAACCTCACCCAAGGCATGGAGCTCTTTGCAGAACAAAAGGAAATCAGGAAGAAAAGGGGAGGCCAGGAGGACTGGGAAAGATCCTGGATAATTCAACTAAGAAAGCAAGTTTATATTTAGAAGAAACGAAAGAAGTTAATCCTCTTCCTCTAGGTCTAAATGAGTTCGACCGATTTTGTACTGGGAACTAAAACGTCGTCAAAATTTTTAACAGTTTAATGTGAATAGTTAATGTTTCCTACTAGTGGTGAATAGCTGAAATGTTTGCTTGAGTAATTCAATTTAGAAACCACTAGAAGCCAAACAAGGCTTTCTTGCAGTTTTCTACCACATGCCCCAGGTACACAGCACATTGGCAACCTGGCCTAAATGGGGTCGTTGATCATTCTAGCAGCAAGCAATTTTTTGAGAACAATTTTTTCAGAATACTTGTCTTTGGTATTCCCAACTACTTGCATCCAGTTCACCAGGGTCCAGCTGAAACTAAAAGTTAATCCTGAAGGATCACAACCCACAAACTCAGTCTAAAACCAAAGGCATAGAAGAAATCTACCACTAACCCTCTTTGGTTTTTCACATAATCACATATTTATAATTTTTATTGTGAATATAAGCCCTGTGAGGGCAAGAATTTGGTCTCTCTTACCACAGTGTCTAGCACTTCTAGAACAGTGCATGGATACATAGTACTTACTCAATAAATATTTGCCAAAAATATGAATAAATGAATGAGTTGGCAAAATAGACCTTATCTCTATTTCCTTTATTGCTAGCAAGGAAATGTACTAAGTGATAATAATTGGCCCAGTTAAGCTGAGAACTTGCTGGTTGCCCAAGAAGACCTTATCCTTCCCAGATGAGATAGTTGACTACATATTTGGGAAACAATTGCTCCTTGCAAAAATACTATCACAGTTACAGACATGTCTGAATTCTTTTTATAAGAGATAAGTGCAATGTTCCAAAAATTCTAAATATTTCTGTACTGAAGTGAAATACTGGATAGCACTTCATTCTTAAGACTTCATGCAGCCCCTGGTGTTAAATCTCTATAGATTCAACATTATTGGTATTACTGCTATTGATATTGGACCAAAATAAGCAGACATTCATACAATCAGTTTTGCTGTAATCAGTAATATGCAAAAATCATGCAATAAAACAACAGGACTCAGCGGGAAAATGATGTTGGGTTATAACACTCAAAAACCTAGTCAGTGACTCATTAAAAAAAGAGAAACCTAATAAAAATGGTAGCATAGTTTTACAAATGATAAGTGGTTAAGAAATACATAAATACTACAGTAAATGTCACTTTATCTTGAAAAAGACCTGAAGTTTGCTTATGCTGGAGACCTCAGAAGGGTTTAGCTCACGTCTTATTGTGAAGCGATGAAAGGAAAGAGACATGAAGTTAGACAGAAAATTGTAATAGTTGGTGTGGAAGGGTGTGGCCCATAGCACATGAGGGGAACAAGGTAGCTGGTAAATGTTTGAGGTATGTGTGTCTCTGCATTTTCTGTATCCTTAAGCAGCTCAATTCTACTGCATGCAGTCTTCAGTGTTCTATCACCTTGTATTTCTCGTAGACAAAATTGTGCATAATAAGCAAGTACAAAATTTGCATCATGCAAATTTTTTCCTAATATATTAATCATTTTGGAACAAATGCATGTTTCCAAAATGAGTGTTACAGCAGAAAGCCCTCTATCATCTTCCAACAGAATGAAAGAAACTACAACATAAATCTCAGCCCAATAAACACAGGATCATCCTAGCACAATCTGCGTTTGGCTCTGACGCCCTAAATAAAATTTGTTTACCTACATTTTAAACTTCTTAAGAGCAACAGATAGTCAATAGCATATCCAGGAGCTTTTTCTCCAACCACTTTTAATATAGCAAGATTCAATAAATATTGTTTGGTGAAAAAGCCAGAAAAACCATTGCAATATACCACTCCAGTTATGTAGTCTTTTACTGCTAAGGTAGTGGGCATAAAATGTAGGAATTACAGTGTAAGACAAAGACAATGTAAGGTCATTGTGGTTTTAAATGCAGTTTGACTCTTGAGACCTCAAAACGGATATGCTCATGTATGCATCTAATAAATTACGCCACAGCTGCCCATCTAATAAAAAAATAAGTGATGTTAAATTCCTATGATTCTACATAATATTGAAACTTAATAAATCATAATTTTGAGATTCTCTTGAAAGTTGATTGATTTAGCCCAATATTTTTGCTTCTCTGCTCGCTACAGTTAAATAGCTAGACAGATTTTGATATACAGTTTCGCTGGTTATTGTGCCTGTTTAAGGACAGCTCTGCAGCGGTGGATTGCCCAAGAATTAACTGTTTATTGAATACCACTATTGTGTGAATCACTGTTCACAGTCATACCCAATATATCGTTTCAGAACTTACTCCTCCTTTTACATTACCTATTTTGGTTAATTATTTAGTAATTAACAAATCAAATCTCACTTGCTGTACTGATATTTGTTGGCTATATTTATAGTTGTTGCTTTAAACAACAAATTTATTTTTTCTTTCCTCCACAAGTTCTGCCCAGGTCAGCTGGGGTCACTCTTCTACTTTGTCATTATCCTCACTCCAAGACTGAGTGAGGGTAATAGAGCTACCGCTAAGTGGAATATTGCTGGTCACAATGACAAGGGAAAATCATGCCTTTTAAAGTTTTTGCCCAGGAATAACGTTTGTTACTCTGCTCACATTTCATTGGTGAAAGCATGTCACACCTAGTTCCAAGTTGGTAGAGAATTTGCTCTTCTGCCGTGGGCTGAGAAGCTGGGAATGCCAAAACATTTTTGAATAGTCATAGTAGCATTCATCAACTTAACATTCTCTAAAGTCCTTTGTCTTTATTCAATTCTATGGTTATAAAAAATGGCACTTTGCATTTAATATATGAGATTTTTAAAATTTGTCAGATTAGTTTGGAAATTTTTCTAATATGAAATATATTTTATAGAAATGGACCATATCTTATTCTTCGAAGATCCATTATTAATCACAGTAAAAATGACAAAAAAGGAGATTAAAACTTGACATAAAGGATTTTAATGGTTAAAAGTGAAGAAAGGATTTTTTGCTTTGGTGTCAAATGCGATTCAGATAACAAAAAAACATTTGACCTAAATTATTTCTGTGTTAGTAGGAATTGTGCAGAGTAAAAGAAAATAAATATGTTTAGAAACTTGTAAATGTTAGGAAAGTTTTATAATCATCAAACAGCTAAGGTCTGATGTTGGCAGAAAAACACAGTATGATCTCCATTAATGTGCCCTCGTTCTAAATGTACAAGCTCACATGTCAGCCATGGACATGCCATGCCTGGTTACATTTGTCTTCTTCAGTTACCACTCAGTTACTAACATAACCAGGCTCAGTGCCTCCTCCTCAGCATGGCTTGGCTGTCCCATGTAAAAGTGATCTGGTTTGTTTAAGCGGAATATTTCCTTACTGTTCTCTTTGTTATTATATTCCATAGCAGAGAGCTTTGAGTTGATAAACCAGCATTTCACCACTGGTCACATGTCAAAATAGGTCACAGAACCTTCAAGGGAACATCAAATCAAAAGATCGATTATATCACCATAGTTTGCACCACACATTTTGGAGTATGACCACTTTGCCTTTTGGTTTATTGCCAATATATTCTGTCTCTGTTAGGCTCATATTCTTGGAGTATTGATCTTCTCATCCAACTTGATTAAAAACGTCTTTAGCCTAGAGACCAAGAGGTGCACTTCCTTTGCATCGACCACAATACCTAATGTAGTTCTGAGCACATAGCAAATCCCCTGAAACCTTTTTTTTTTTTCTTGGTGACATCTAATTTAAAACACAGGGAAGAGACAGAACTTACATGTCTTCATTTCTTCATTTAAAAAAATATTTTTTACCGCATAGCCTGGACTGTATAAAGTTTTGATAAACAGCTGAAAACAAGCTGCAAACCCTAGAGCAGTAGTTCTCAATTAGGGTCAATTTTGCCTCCTAGGGGACATTTGGCAACGTCTGGACATAGTTTTGGTTGTCACAGCTGAGGCTGGGGTGCTGCTGGTATCTGGAGAATAGAGGCAAAGAATGCTGCTAAACATCTTACAATGCAAAGGACCCCCCACAACCAAGACTTATCCAGACCCAAATGTCAATCCAGCCCAAGTTGAGACCCTGCCCCATAGTATAATGGGTAATATATGCTGTAATATTTTTCAGAGAATGAAAAACAATTTTAATACAAACTTGCTAATAATGATGTCTTCTATTCTCAAAGGCAATGATTTTAATATGTGTATTTCATTAAACAATATAACACTGATAATGATGACTTTAGATGCAAACACAGGACAAAAACTATATACAGGAATTATTGAGAAGAATTGCTACCGAGACTTTTATGGGTACAGATATAGACAGTTGTTTCCATTATCTTTTTAGAATAAAAGTAGCATCTTCCTCATTAACAGAAATAAAGAAGATAATAGTAGGTAAGGTTATCTTTAGAAAAGCTATATTTATACTGCAATTGCATTTCTGAAACCCCGGTAACTACCGGGGCTACTCCACAGCTTGAGATCTAGTTAAGGTTGGCTAAGGCTCAAATTCTCTTTACACAAGGGTCTTGAGTGAAAAAAAAAGAATGTCCAATAATTTCACATGTAACATAATAATAATATTTCAAATAAATAAGCAATATCCAGTTCATGTACAGGGATTTTTTTTAACCAAATAAAGATGAATCACAATACAGCAGAACTATTTGAATTTTGCAGCCTAAACTTCTTGCTAGGACTCCAAAGTTCAGTTTCCAAAAGCTGATCTCAGTAATTTAATGCAAACTCACATCTGTTTAACAGTTAAGTCTTTGCTATTAGAGGGCAAGCCTAGAGACGGCGAACCTCCTAGACACGACCTAGTTGTACCAAACCTTATGCAGCAAGTACCAAAAAGCAACGCACCTTTATTTCTATTACTGCAGGACATCAATGAAATGGTAATTCTCTATGCCCATCAGACATTCAAAGAATTGCAGAAGTTAAAAAGTTTAAAGTATATCCATCACACCTCTTTCCTACATGAAAGCTGCTAAGTCTAAGAAACCTACTGATCTTTGTGTGTTCATGTCTGTTTCACACACACACACACACACACACACACACACACACACACACTCCTCCCACTTTTCTTTTGGTCTGTGTGTATAATACAGATACAAGGAACATCCTTCTCTCTGTGTCTCTTTTTCTTTTCTACCTTACCTAGAGTAGAATTTGCCAACGAATTAGAATTTGTTAATCTGTTGGTAAGTTTTCGTTTCTTGTTTCAGAGCTATATGTCCCTTTCACTTGGACTGACCATTCTTAAAAACTAAGTAGATGTTTTCCTCGTTTTAGTAATTGAATTATCTTATGTTTCGTTTTAAATTTTTATATATTCCTTTACTCAATCATTTAACATATGATTAATACATACCAACTGTATTCCTGGTGTGTGGTGGAATTGGAAATATGACAATTAATGACAAATAGATTTTTCCATACCCTTACTATGCATGATAGTCTTTGGAGAAGCTAGACAAGTAAGCTGGTGATGATATTTCGGTGTGACAAGCTGTCTGCCAGCAGAAGTGGGGTTCCATGAGAACATGTAGAAGAGGAAACCAAGTTAGTCCTAAAAGGGGTTGAGATGTGAGGAAAACATGCCAGAGGTTTTTAAATCTAGACTAAAATATGAGGAAATAACCTAAATGTCCTTTCTAGGCAATGGAAGAATGTTTATTCCGAGTCGTGGAAACAGCATCCAAATGTGACAGGATCAGATGTTTACTTTCAAAATATCACTGACTTTTCCATCCAATACTACAGTGGAGGCAGGACTGGAAGCAGGGAGACCAGCCAAGGGACTGCTGCAATTGTCCCTTCAAGAGGTGAAGTTGGCTTACAATAGAAGAGAGACAGAAGAGATGAGAGATTATTGTTATGTGGAGATGAGGATGGAGAGCATGGCCAATGCCACAGTCCCTGACTTGGTCAACTAGGAAATGAGGGTGCCATCCCTTGAGCTAGAGAGCACAGGAGGGGCAGGAGCACAGAAGGCTGAGCGGCAGGAGCTGGAGAAAGAATGGGATGAGTTCAGTTTAAAGCACATTCTGAGTTACCCAGCAGACATCCTCATGGGGGGGCCCAGAGGGAAGGTGGCTGTATGAGTCTGAAACACAGCAAAGAAGTAAGTACAGTACATGAACTTTGGAGATGAGACTTTTTTCCTTAATGGATGAATACACTGTGCATATATTAAGCTAATTCTTTCCACTACAGACCCAGAAGTAAAGCATCTCTAGCCAAGTCTTTGATATGTTTCATTAAAGGCTTTGAACATTTTTGTCTTATCACCTTGTACTCCTTATTAGTATCTTTGTCAAAAGATTGAACCTAAATAATTGTATTAATCTCTTAGATTTGTATATTCCTTCACACTTTATTGAGGTTCTTTCCCATACAGCTCTGGACAAAGTCTCAAGTCTGTGAGCTGGCATTAGAGAAGCAGCCTAGGGCCAGGAAACCAGGACAGAACCACAGACCAGGAGTTCTAATGAGGTTGCTGCAAGTATTTATTCTGGGGTCACAGCCAGTGTTCAGAACCAGAAGTCACAGAGTTAACCAAGCCAAGGCCCAAGATCCACGCCAAGAGTCAAAGCCAAGGCCACTGGCAGAGCCAAGAAGCAGTCACAGGATTAGCACATCAGAACAAGCCCCAGAACTGCTGCTGAACCCATGGTCCTCCCTCAGGCCCTGTGTCCTTTGGAGGCATTCTCCCTCCATGGACTGGCACTCTCAGAAGAAAATGACCCAAGAGGTGGGAATGGGGCAACTGAGGATTTCCCCTGCCTTTACTGGAACTTTGCTTTGGAGAACACACCCAGAATCTGCCTAGAGCATCTTAACTGCATTCTGCATTTTCTTTTAAGATAGGTGAGGTGTTTTTTTTTTTAAATCAACTTTGAGTGTTATTTATAAATTTATTAAAACTCCTAAATGCAAACCATCATTTTTTACATTAAATTAAAATCAACAGGAAAAAAAAAGTAACAAATCCAAATTCAATTGGATTTCTTTCAAAGAATCTTAAAAACAACATCCCAAATTCTATTTTGAATACTTTCCTATGACATCCTATGATAGGTCTTCCTTCATTCACCCTATTTTACTGAACTTCAGTCATAATACCGATATTATTTCCTTTTCTCTTTTTCACTTCTGATGTAGCCAAAAGGCCCTAAGATAAAAAACAAACAAACAAAACAAACCTTAAACTTTTACTAAATTCATATTCTTAGAAATAAATTTAGAAAATACATTTGTCTTTTTAAACATAATTTTGAATCGATAACACATTCACATAGCTCAGCAATTTTAAAAGTACATTTAAAAAGCATATAGTGAAGGGTGGGAGGGTATAAATTGGGAGTTAGAGATTTGCAGATACTAACTGATATATATAGAATAGATAAACAACAAGTTCATGCTGTGTAGCACAGGGAACAATATTCAATATCTTGTAACTAATGGTGAAAAAGAATATGAAAACAAATATATGTATGTTCATGTATGACTGAAACATTGTGCTGTACACCAGAAGTTGACACATTATAAACTGACTGTATGTCAATAAAAATATATATACAAAAAAAAAGCATATAGTGAAGCTTACATTCCCAGATCACCAGTCCCTCCTCCATTTAGCTACACACCACTACCTACAAAGGTAACCATTGTCCCTATTCAACATAGTCTTGAAAGTCCTAGCCACAGCAATCAGTCAAGAGAGAGAAATAAAAGGGATCCAAATTGGAAAAGAAGAGATAAAAGTGTCACTATATGCCAATGACATGATACTATATATAGAAAACCCTATAAGGTCCACACAAAAACTACTAGAAATAATCGAAGAATTCAGCAAGATAGCAAGTTACAGGATTAACGTTCAAAAATCAGTTGCATTTCTTTACACTAATGATGAATCAACAGGAAAAGAAAGTAAAGAAACAATCCCCTTTAAAATAGCACCCAAAGTAATAAAATACCTAGAAATAAATCTATCCAAGGAGGTGAAAGACTTATATATGGAAAACTATAAAACACTGATTAAGGAAATTAAAGAAGACTTTAAAAAAATGGAAAGATATCCCATGCTCTTGGATTGGAAGAATCAATATTGTTAGAATGGTCACACTGCCCAAGGCAATCTACAGATTTAATGCAATCCCTATCAAATTACCCAGGACATATTTCACAGAACTAGAACAAATCATAATAAAATTTATATGGAACCACCTAGAATTGCCAAAACATTACTGAAGAAAAAGAGAGACTGGAGGAATAACTCTCCCAGACTTCAGACAATACTATAGAGCTACAGTCATCAAGACAGCATGGTACTGGTACAAAAACAGACATATGGACCAATGGAACAGAATAGAGAGCCCAGAAATGAACCCACAAACTTTTGGTCAACTGATCTTCGACAAAGGAGGCAAGAATATTCAATGGAATATAGACAGTCTCTTCAGCAAATGGTGTTGAGAAAACTAGACAGCACCATGTAAATCAGTGAAGCTAGAACACTCCCTTACACCATATACAAAAATCAACTCAAAATGATCAAAGACTTAAACATAAGACAAGATACAACAAACCTCCTAGAAGAAAATATAGGCAAAACATTATCTGACATACATCTCAAAAATGTTCTCCTAGGGCAGTGTACCCAAGCAATAGAAATAAAAGCAAGAATAAACAAATGGGACCTAATGAAACTTACAAGCTTCTGCACAGCAAAGGAAACCATAAGTAAAACAAAACAACAACCTACGGAATGGGAGAAAATTTTTGCAAACGATGAAACTGACAAAGGCTTGATCTCCAGAATATATAAGCAGCTCATAGGACTTAATAAGAAACAAACAAACAACCCAATCCAAAACTGGGCAAAAGACCTAAACAAGCAATTCTCCAAGGAAGACATACAAATGATCAATAGGCACATGAAAAAATGCTCAGTATCACTAATTATCAGAGAAATGCAAATCAAAACTACAATGAGGTATCACCTCACACCAGTCAGAATGGCCATCATTCAAAAGTCCACAAATAACAAATGCTGGAGAGGCTGTGGAGAAAGGGGAACCCTCCTACACTGCTGATGGGAATGCAGTTTGATGCAGCCACTGTGGAAAACAGTGTGGAGATTCCTCAAAAGACTAGGAATAGATTTATCCATATGACCCAGTAATCCCGCTCCTGGGCATATATCCAGAGGGAATCCTACTTCAAAAAGACACCTGCACCCCAATGTTCATAGCAACACTATTTACAACAGCCAAGACATGGAAACAGCCTAAATGTCCATCAACAGATGACTGGATAAAGAAGAAGTGGTATATTTATACAATGGAATCCTATTCAGCCACAAAAACCGACAACATAATGCCATTTGCAGCAACATGGATGCTCCTGGAGAATGTCATTCTAAGTGAAGTAAGCCAGAAAGAGAAAGAAAAATACCATATGAGATCACTCATATGTGGAATCTAAAAAAAAAAAAAAAAAAAAGAAAGAAAGAACATAAATACAAAACAGAAACAGACTCATAAACATAGAATACAAACTTGTGGTTGCCAAGGGGGCAGGGGGTGGAAAGGGACAGACTGGGAGTTCAAAATTTGTAGATACTAACAGGCATATGTAGAATAGATAAACAAGTTTATACTGTATAGCACAGGGAAATATATATAAGATCTTGTTGTAGTTCACAGTGAAAAAAAATGTGACAATGAATATATGTATGTTCACGTATAACTGAAAACTTGTGCTTTACACTGGAATTTGACACAACATTGTAAAATGACTATAACTCAATAAAAAAAAGTTAAAAAAAAGTAACCGTTGTCATTAATTTCTTGTTATCCCTTTAGAGTTTTGTAAAAACCCAAACATGTATTGGTTCTCATTTCTCCCCTAAGTAAAGCATAGCACCCCATGCACATGGCTCTGAGCCTTGCTTTTTCCCTACATAAGTATGTGCAGAGATTTTTTACTTCTTTTTTGAGCTGCAAAATATTCTAGTCTATAGATGCCCCTTAGTTTTTTTAACCAGTCTTTTAATTGAGACAATTTACATGGACACTTAGGTTGTTCCTTTAGTATTACAATGTAGCAATGAATAATCTGTTTATATATCCTTTTGCATATACGCAAGTATATCTGTAGGAAGAATTGCCAGAACTGAATTTGATGAATCAGGAGGTATTTGCATTAATGGTTTTAATAGATACAACTAAATAACCTTTCACGGTGTCATACTAATATCTGCTTCCCCACAGCCTCACCAGCAGGCACTTTTAACAAACATTTAGGCTTTTGCCAACCTCTGAGTGAAAAACTATGGTTCTCAATATAGTTTAATTTTTCTCATACTGTGGGCATTATCGAGCATCTTGTCATGTATTTAAGAGCCAAATGTGTGTTTTCTTTTCACAAGCTTTGTCTATATTTCTTTCATGTTGTTGGTAGTTTTTAAACATTGATATCTAGAATGTCTTTATGACACTAGCCCCTTTTCTACAATGTGACTTGTGGGTACTTTTCCCAGAGTTGTGTTTATCTTTTGACTTTTATATATTGTTTTTGGCCATGCATGATGTTTAAATTTTTTATGTGTCAATTTGTTAATCTGTATTTGGCTCCTAAGTATCAATAAAATAAAGACACATGAGTACCTCAATATGATAAAAAATATCTCTCTCTTCCCACAAACTAGCATCATACTTATTTGGAATACATCAGATGTAGGAAAAAAACGAGGATGGTTAATATCAACACTATGATTAATGTTGTATGAAAGGGACTGACCAACAGAAATGAGAATTTTAAAAAGAGAATAAAAACTGAGGCAAAAACATACCTAGGCATAACCAAAAATAACTGCAGGGCTCATATAAGGAACTCCTATAGGTGCTACTGTAGGACAAAAAAGAATTCTTGAGCGAATGAAAAGATATACCATTACCTTGGACTAGAAGATCCAACATCATAAAGACATCAATTTGCCATAAATTAACTCACACATTTTATGTACAATCCTCCCTAAAATAACCAACTAGGCTTTTTGTTTGTTTTGTTTTTCTTGTTTTACTTTAAAAACTAGGCAAGATAATTATAAAATCCAAGTAGAAAAAGAAATACATAAGAATATCCAGGAAAACCCTGATTCAGCAGAGCAATAAAGGTAAATTAGCTCCACAATATATTAAAACATATTCTAAATTCTCAATTATTAAATGAGTGTATTATATCACATGAATACCAAAAGACTAGTAAGAAATTATAATAAATACAAAAAGAGATTCAATATATACAGAAATTTAGTTTATGATAAAGATGGCATCTCAGATCAATGGGTAAGGTGAACTGTTCCATGAATGCTGCCAGGACACCTGGATAATCACCTCAAACAAAATGTTGGATCCATATTTTGTATGTTCCAAGCACGAAGTAAACTCAAAATGAATTAATATTCAAAGAAAAGACAGAAAGAGAGAAGCAAGGAAGAAAGGAGAGAGAAGCAAGGAAGAAAGGAAAGAGAAGAGAGAAAGAAAGGGAGGAAAGGAGGAAGGAAAGAAAGCAAGGAAGGGAGGGAGGGAAGAGGAGTAACTCACTAAAACTGCGCTGGAGGTGAACCTTGAAATGGAGCAAACTTCCAACCATAAGGCAACTCTACATCTTAGTATTTCTTAAATGTTCTGTATAATTCTAAAACCTTGAGAATTTTTTTTCTTGGATAATAAAATAACAGCCTGTGTGAAACCTTAAGCAGAGATTTTTGAGAAAAAAATGGATAATCTTTTCTTTCAAGCAAAAAGATGTATATGAAAGTATCAGAGGACTATAAACACAGAGAGGGAATGGGATTTTCAAGGGCCTCTGGTTGAAATAATTTTTTTTTTGAAATTCTGAGCAATCTTTCAAGTTAAGTATGTTAAGCCCTTGTATACTTTAAAAAGAACATGGATTATAGTGATTTATAGTCAGAAGATACAGGTTTGAGTTTCTATTCTCTTCCTTACCAATCATCTGACCTTAGGGAAATTTTTTAATTTTTCTGAAATTTAGTTTTCTAATTAACAAATGAAATTAATGGGATAATTCCTGTCAAAGTTACCAAGTTATACTTTTGATACAATAACCTAATCTGAAAATACTTCATAGTCTATGAAAATGATTTCATAATCTATAAAACCTATATAAATGTTCCTTGTTACTTAGTATGTCATATACTTAAGCACAACAATTCTATATTTATTTTAATATAAGAAATTCAGATTAGTTAATCATATGAAGATACTCTATACAGTATCCTAGCAGAGTAGAAGTTAGAACAAGTTTATTACTGTCTATGAAGTGCCACTCTTGACTTGAACTTTATTATTTAAAATTAAACTGGACAAATACATAGAAAAATCATTATTCTAAATGACACGTTGTCATGTGCCAGAGGTCGATGGATAGAAGCAGCGGCTACATGGGGTACTGAAGCACAAGCAGATCCCTGATGCCCATCACTGAAGCTGGTCCACACAGAGGACACACGGGACACCTGAGCCACAGAGGAAGCAAAGAAGGCAGCCATGTCTCTTCTGATTCTGATCTACCTGTGTCCGAGAGTTTGTGAAGGGTCATGCAATTGGCAAACAGAAAATGATGGCCTCTCTTCCCCTCTGGGTTACACAGAGGATGCAACTTTCAGATACAATGTGTGACGCGTCCTGACAAGGAAAAAAAGCATTTTCAAATAAGGATGCTGGGAAGATGGGAGTGGCTTTGGTTTTACTGTGGAACCTTAATTCTAAATCAGGAGGCAGGGCCAATTCAATCCAGGAAGCCCTACATAACAATACCCAGGCAGACTCTTAATTTCTGAAAAACAAAATGACTTGCTGAGAATGATTAATCTCACATCAGAGGTGAAAAAACTATATAGTCTACATACTTCCATGCTTTAAAGAAGAGATAGTATCTTCTGATCCCATGGTCTGTTCTCAAGAACAAAATTAATTAAAAATAAAAAGCAAACACTTCCCCTTCTCTGCCCCCACCAAAAAAAAAAAGTAAAATAGAAAGAAGAAAAATCTCTTTTGATTAAGAAAAAATTTTTGACCAAACTAATCTAAATCCTTTCACTATGTTGCTCAGTGTACATACCACAGAGTTTGCTCTTTTCTTTAAAGGTCCAAATTACTAATTTTAGAAAATTCTCCCGGTGTTTATTTATTTGACCAAAAGATGGCTTTTATCAATTACATTATTTGAGTATTCATCAGCAAAATTCTACATAGGACTGAGTTTCCCTGAATGTGTTTCGTAGATTGTCCCTGCCTTTTTCCACCTAGAACAATTAGTATAGCTCCAAACTGAGGGTTGTACTTCTTGGTCCCACCTACTGCCAGGGGCATTCTTGCATCACATTTCAGAGCTGATGGTGTCCATCTCTTCCCAGCCCTGAAACCAGTGACATCATGGTGATAGCCTGAAATTGGCCAAGGCATGGATATTTACACCACAGAAATTGGCAAAAAACTAAAAGCCAATTCCCCACACTCAAGGAAGTCAGTCAATAGTCATCTTCCAGCACACCTGACTATCTACTAGGATCTCTCCTGGGGACCTCTGTTCTCTGATGAAAGAGGCACCTTCATCACATTTTCTTGCAATACAAACTGAAAATGAGTCTCCACTCATACCAAAACCTAGAAACCGTGTTGAGCCAGGTGTAAAACCATGTGACACCTCCCAGAAGCAGGACCTTGAGCTGTTAAGCATATAATCACTTTATGGCACTATTGGGAACTATTCTTGAAAAGCATTCATATTTCTTGCTGGCACAAATTGATTCCAGTCTTTTGTGTAGTGAGTGTTGTTCTTGTTGTTGTTGTTGTTGTTTGTTTGTTTTTTTAACTTCTCCCAATGCACTAAGACCACTAGGGTTCGGTGGCAGCTCACTGAGGCGGAAGTCAATTGGCTCAATGAGTACAGCCAGATGTAAGAAGGTATCATAGTGTGACTGTTTTCCATGCCCCATTATTCACAGCAAACCAAAAATTCAAATGATAAGTTGCAAGACTTAGAGTGTGGAAGTTGGGGAGGTGGAGGGGAGAGACAGCCGCTGTGCAACTATCAAGTCATGAATTAAGAACTATTGCTTTGGGGCAGCAGTGTAGGTGGAATGTTGGTACAAAGAAGATGCTTTTTCCCGTAACTTACCACATTTCCCTGCTTTCAGCGAATATGGTTTTTAGCAAATATGCTAGTGGGATGGCCCAAAACAGTTTTCCTCCCAGCTTGCCAGACAATTTGAAAACTTCTTTCAACAGATGTCCTATAGCATTTGTTGTGGGCTGAACTGCATCCCCTCTAAAACTCTTATGCTGAAGTCTTAACCACCAGTAGCACATTAAATTGTGATTATTTGAAAAGAGGACATTTAAAGAGATAAGTAAGTTAAAATGGGGTTGTTAGTGTGTGCCCTATTCCAACATGACTGATGCCCTTGTAAGAAAGAGGATTTAGGATGCAGACAACAATACACGGAGGCACCATGTGAAAGACAACAGAAGAAGACAGCCTTTTACAAGCCTAGGAGGCCAGCCTCAGAATAACAAGCTCGCCGACATCGTGACCTTGGACTTGCAGCCTCCAGATCTGTGAGAAAACACATGTTGTTGTTCAAGCCACCCGGTCTGTGGTACTTTGTCATAGTAACCCCAGCAATCTAACACAGCATTCATTACTAAAAATGGAATTTTGTACCGCCCCCAAATTCATATGTTCAAGCTCTAATCACTAATGCAACTATATTCGGAGATGGGGCCTTTACAGAGGCAATTAAGTTTGCATCATAAGGATAAAGCTCTAATCTGATAGAGCTGGTGCTGTAAGAAGAGAAATAGACACCAGCAGTTTCTCTCTCTCCACACCTGCACAGAAGAAAAGCCACGTGAGGGCGCAGCAAGGAGGAGCTGTCGACAAGCCAAGAAGAGAGGCCTCACCAGCATCTTGCCAGCACTTTGATCTTGGACTTCCAGCCTCCAGAAATGTAAGAATATGAATTTCTGTTTTTTAAGCCACCCAGTATGTGGTATTTTGTTATGGCAGCCCGAGCAGACTAACACATCTTATATAAGAATCACAATATCGTGTATCTTTGGATTGGCATCTCCCTTTGTATTTTTCACTGCTGCGTTACTAAACGAATGCAGTTACCTGTGAGGCTAAATTCAAAATGGGATCTGAGAAGAAAATGATACTGAGAAGAAAATGAAGTTTTGTTTTCCCAAAACTTCAAGTGTACTTCAAATAAGAAATGAGTTAAGAAAAAAATTTAATGTAATACTTTACTACCCTATGGTTTTTGGCTTCTGAAGACTTCATTCCTAAAATTAGAAACAAATTAGAGACACATTTAGTTACTGGTAGACAGTGTCCCTAAAAGAGGCTACCTGTTCTGCTCGTGGGGCATAATTCTTCACTTAAGTCACCCAGCAACACAGTTCTCTAAGGGGAACATGAACACTTCCTGACACTAGGTTATCCTGGGGTCTACCCAGGTCAGGGTCGTCCACAGGCACGCTGAGTCCCTGTGGTGCCCCTTCAGACTCTGCACTGGGGAAGAGCCCCCGCCAACTCAGTGCCTCGCGCTGCAGAGGACGTTGGAAATTGATCTATACTGCATATTTCTTCTGAGCCTTTCCCTACCTACCCTCCAACCTGTTCAACCCTGCTGTGTACTTGGGGAAGTGACCATTATGGATGACATTCCCACATTACAGCTTCTGTTGGTTTTAGCGGTAGAGTATATCCAAGGACAGAGGAGAGTGGGGCTAAGGGATTTATTCTCCTGGCTCCCCTCTCCACCCGCCAGATCACTGAGGACTGATTGTGTTGCTCTAGTGCAGATCACAGTTCCCGTCAGCAGCCTTCTCCATTTAAATACCCTCTCTGAGGTCCTGTAGCCTCTCCTTCCACAAGCCCCTTTAGGCCACTGCTGTATAGGCTCCCTCTTCTTTCTGGTGACTGGGTTCTGTCCAATCCTTGCTCATTTCCCTAAACACTGCCCACAGCTTTGTAAACAACCCTGAATTAATCAGTTTGAGTGCCTTCTTTTTTCTGCCAGGACTCTGACATGTACAAGAGCCAGTGAGAGTCAAAGTATAGCTGAGCCATCACACACACACACACACACCCCAACTCTTATGTATGCTCCCATCCCAGATTACTATGCTCTAATACATTCCCACCTCAAAGTCTTTGTGCTTAGTGTTTTCTCTTCTGAAGACCTCTTTCCATTTTTCTTTGCATGATTGGCTCCATCTCATAATTTCAGTTTCCTTTGCAGAAAGTCCCTTTCTGCATAAAAGAGCCCCCTCTCTTGTAATCATTCTACTTTATTTTCTTCTAACATTTATCTACCTTTATACAGTTTGTATCACCCACTTCTATTGTACCAGCTCGGCTCCAAGAGATTAGGGATCGTGGCTGTGTTACCACATCTCTCGTGCACATGACTGTGCCTGGGATACAGCAGGCTCTCGATGATTATATACATCCCCTTATTAGTCACTCTCTACTCCCTTCTTCTCTTCACCCACACAAATACACCGCACACACACACCTTTAAGATTATTCACAAGCCGGTTTTAATAGCTAATCTCTACAGGCTACTTCGGATGCTATTTTAATTGAATTACATATATAAGAGTTGTTGAGGAATAGGGCCACTGGGCATACCATCAGATTGCCCTAAACCTAAGTTTTTCAAGCTCCCTAGAAATATGCTTTGACTAAGGCAATGAGGCAATATATTATTACTAACGTGGAGTGTTTTACTCCTAGGGAGGGACTTGGGCACTGGGGAGAAGTAGTCTCAATCATTGATTCATTTGGCCAATTTCTATTTATTTAAATAAAAGTGGTACATCAATAGAAAGTTTAAGGATAATGATGGAACACTTAATATTAAATGAAAGAAAAACCAAGGAGATGTGGATGAGATCTGAAAGACTTTGAAGTCCACATGAGGAGGGATTTGGTCTTTTGCCTTCCACCTAGAATACATAATAAAGATGACTTTGGCTCCAATGGGGCACATGGGGACTGCAGAAGGTTTGAACATTTTAAGGATTTAGAGTATGTCTACAGTTGTCTCTGCCTTAATTACATAAGGGGAAAGCTTTTATTTTAACTCTGGCCAAGGAAACCCTAGTCATGAAACTGTTTTTATTTGACGAAATGTTTACTCTCACAGGAAAGAGGCAGGGCTGTGCACATTTGATGAGCCAACACTGAAGTGGTTATACATGAGCAGAGGGAGAGATCCAAGGAATGGGCATGGAAAAGTTGCCAAAATTATCATGACATCAAGGTCATAGATCAAATCTGTGACCTTCTTGCAAATCTTGGGAAATTCATGTTTACAAAATACATGGCACAATCATGAAACTTCTAAAGGCATTCTCCAGTCATATATTCCAAACTGCTACATTGTATATCACAATGAATAAAATGTTAATGTTTCAAAGACTTTGAAAGCAAACATGCTTATATATGCAGATTTCAGTTTTAGAGAAACCCTTGTCCTGAATCAACTGTGCGTACCTTTTCTCTGCACAAATGTAGCCAAACTGCCAGACAGCTGAAAGATAAAGACAAACACTGAGAACAAAGCACAGCACTAGAGCTAAGAGAGATTTGATTCATGTTCTGAGGGTCCATGCCACTTCTGGCTGCTATGGGATGTTTACTGTTCGTGAAGGACAGAGAGAGTGAACATTGATTATGAGCTCACTGCAAAGTCTCTCACACCCAATAAACTGTGTTGCATTTAAAAGGTCTGGTTGGGGATGGCTGAGACCATCCTATCTGTATGACTCCTCTGGAAGTTCTGAGATAATCCTGCATGGTCACAAATATTATTACTCGGTCAATAAAAACCTCATTTTGCAAGGCTAGATTGATGAAGATAAATAATACATCACAATTAATGACTGGCAAAGGTCTGGAACTTAACAGCCTTGAGATCTAGTCTCAGTCTATCTCTGTTTTATTGTGAAATCCAGGATGCTTAAGCTGTTTCCCTCAGTTCTCTAGTTCAATTTCATTTACTACTATGCACAAACCTTTTTGCTATAAGATGGGAGATACCATGATAAATAAGGAATTCACCAGGCAATAGAGACTCTAGCCCAGTTACAGTGGTATAAATGAATACCTCCTGAATGAGAAACATTAGGATTAACATGTAGGGAATCACCAAGTTTTAAAGCTGAGTGAAAACAAAGGGTTTGTATATCCAAACCCCCTGTGTTAAGCTCATGGAAAACAGTACAAACTAAATATTCTTTTTTTTTTACTCTTGATTTTTATTTATTGATTGTTCACATATGTTTGACCCTTCAGTGAGGCCATAGCTTTCACCCTTACACAAATGTATTTCTAACGAGGACCAGCTTGGATTTCCATCAGGTATAAGCCATACCATTTCTGGGGGAAATAAAATTAGATTAAAACTGCATAGCAAATAACACACCTATGAAACCTTGTCAATTGCTATTGTGGCATGGCATTTAGAATTTCATTCTCCTTTGACTTATACTTGCTACTATATTGTGCATTCTTAGAAGACAAAAATCTAAGATTTATATTTATGTGTTAAAAGTGCTTAGCACTGAAAATAGTGCTGGATACTCAAAATCCTTTTCCACAGTGTTGGGTTTTCATGTGAATCTACATTCACCAATACCATCTCTAAATAAGCTGAAAACAAGAAAAAGTGTTAAAGTAAGTCAAAAGAAGTTTAATAAACATGGAAGGGGAAATTGATTAAAATTTAAGAAATGGGAAGGTAAGGATCCTGAACTATGTCTGTATACACATCACTGAGTCCCTAGCTCCTGGAAGATTGGCCCCCTTTAAATATTTATTCAGTGAGTTAATGCATTAATTGTTAGTCTCTCTCTAGAACAATATATTGAGTGCAAAGCACCTCAGATATGAGGTAGTTAAGCCATGTCCCATGAGAGGAATCACATGATCTATCTGACTCAGAATAAGGATATGAAGTCGTCCAACTGTTACTCACACAGAGAGGGAGTGATGAGGGGAAAGAATAACATTCATGGAAGACTTACTGTGTGTTAAGTGCTGTACTAAGTCCTTCTTACAAAAGGTCTTATTTAATTCTTAAGCATTCTATAAATTAGATACTATTATTCATTCTATATATTTTTAGGAAAAAAACTCAGTAATAAGTGTAATAAGCAGACTCATTCAAAAGAAATAGGGAAAAGTGAAACACAGTGTTGTTAGGTCAGAAATATAATACATTAGAAATTAAATTATCCTCCAAATTGTTGACATAATTAATTTAACACTTTTACTAAAAAGAACTATAGCAAAACGCTTACTTAAAAATGTATGGGTTTGTTTGCACACACATGCACATTTGCACTGGATGATAAAACTAAAGTACCCCATGGAAAAATGTAATGAACAAATCCAGAAAACTGTTTTACTGAAAACCTCCTATAAATGATCTCAGTTCTGTTTTGGAAGAAACTGCTCTCTAAGGAGAAATGAACTAAGTTTTAGTTTCAACATTCACTGTCTTTTTGTGCTATTCATGAATAAATTGGGCTAATTGTTGGATGTGAGAAGTGATGGTTTTATGGTACATATTACTGACCCCAAATCATTGGTTGTTAAATTCGTCATCTTTAACCAATGAGTTATGATATGATTCTCAACTTGGAGTCCCCTAAGTTCTTTGCAATCCTCATGTGTCTCTGCAACAGGTAACCCCAGTTATCAAGTTCACCAACCTGAGACACTGAAAGAGTTTCAAATATCACATAACATTTCAATATTTAATATGTATTTTAAGCGTACCAGTTTCTGCGTTTAAGAGTGACTAGCACATCATGCATTACAATGTCATACTAGTTCTAAGGAACAACGGCTTTCAATTTAAAGAATAAAACACCCTCCAGCTGAAGAAAATTCTCACATTACAATATGTTTAAAAGAATCTATTCCAGTTGTGGTTGGTTGTCTATGAGAAATCTTTTTCATGGGGGAAAAATTGAACATTCCCATGTGAAAGTCTTTCTCGCGAGAGAAAAAAAAAACTGTACGTTGCATTTTATACAAACTAGGTGAATTTGAAATGATGGATCATTTCAAAAATATTCATTATACTATTTACTTACATAAATGTGGTTGTATAAAAAGTAAAAAAGGAATGCATTCACAATTGGTTTAAGTAATTTTCTCTTGGCAAACCACCATATAAAACAGGGGCGTCATGGCGCCACAGAATGCTGAATTGTGGTGGGGCATCACCAGGACACATGGCATTAATCTTTGTCTCCTTGCAGGAGACACCCTTGCTTGCATTAGCAGGCTGCCTCTTAAATGCAAGATGGTGTAATGTAACTCAGGTTTAAATAACACAATAAATAAGATCTATTTCTCTTTAGTCTTTCTCACCAATAGCTTCCAAGCCTTTTTTGTTAAAGTGCTTCATTGTTTACACATTTTACTCTAAATAACAACTTCTTGGGGTGGGAGGGAGGGTTTTTCCAAAAAAAGTCTGGTCAAGGAAGAAGCTCAAGAGGGTAGTATCTTTTTTTCTTAATTTAACATTTAAGCAATTAAGACTGGAAAAAAAAAAAGTCAGCATATGTATGTGAGCGTAGCATAATGACTTACCCCACTTTCTTACTTGTCTCTTAGCAAACTGACAGTCCCAATATTTTGGAAATCTCACTGTTTTATATCACTTCGTGTTCCCCATGACAAGGAGAACATTTAGCTGTCTTTAATGTCTTCTAATTAAATACTCAAAGCATTCTTAAAGTCTTTTTTCCAAATATAGATGTATTTTAAAATAACAGACTTTTCCAAATGCATTTTTCTATTGAACTGAGAAGCTTTCAGAAACTGTCCCCACTGAATATAATGACTATTTAAGGAAACAAGCTATTTATGTGGAAATATTAAGAGGGATGATTTTGATAACCCACACTTGAGGCCAAAATAAGGATCATTGGGACTTTTACTGAAGAAGTTAATGGAGGCCAGGCCATTGGCAAATGACCTTGAAATCCCTCGATGTAGCCTCAAATTGGCTTCAGCACAAGCTTATTATTATTGCAGACAGCTAGTTTATACCATGAAAAGCACGTGGTATCTCTCTCTGAAACCATAGCTGTCACTCAGGCACCCCCATACACAAACATAAGAATCAAGTGATAACACTTTTACATGTTTTTCATAAATACCACAAATTTATTCATCAGTATTTTATGTTACCTAAAAAATAGAATAAGCAGATAAATTCTAATTATATATGCATACAGCAGCTTTATGTATAAGAATTAGCATATAAAGGTATTTAAATGAAATGTTTTATCTTACAATACTTGAATCAAATTTTGGATTGTATTTTCCTCTCTGATTTGTAATGTCCCAGAGACACATATCAACCATCTCTTATTGTAGATTTCTCAACATGTAATAACTATATTCCTAACATTTTTGAAAATTGATATATTTCAGAACTTGCACACACACACACACACACACACACACACACATACACACATGCTCTACCCAGTCAGAAAGGAATTGTTTGCTCAGTTTGCAGATATGAAATCATTAGGGACTGAGTTTTACTTTGGGAAATTTGAGTACCATGTATCGCTAACGTAAAATAAAGAAATAAAGCCTGGGAAGTTAGAAGATTATTTTTTTTGGAAATGCATGTTTAGAACTTAAAAGAAAAAAAAGAAAAAAATCTCCTAATGGTAAAGCATTAACAAATACTTTTTCATATGAATAAAATCTGTAATCAGTTAGATAAGAGCAATGTGCCTTTTTTTGGCATTTAATCAAACAATGAAATCATATACACATTTCCTGACACAAAAGACAAATGATGTAATAATCTGAAGGAGTTTCTCTATCTCCTTGGAACTTTACATACTTGACTTGTTTTCCATATTTTGTGACTTTAAATGGTGGGAAAATTATATTAAAATGCTTGTAGCAGTTCCTCTAAACTAGCATCCTTTTTGTTTTATTGTATTTAATATAAAAGCAGCAATTATTTGATTTCAAAGTTATGAAAATATGTACCTTATGAGAAAACAAGCAATTTAAGCTTTAATTGGTGTCATTTTTCACGGAACTGGCAAGATTCTTGCATCCCTGGCACGTTGTTTTTCTATAAAACTGCAGAGCTGCCTTCAATGAATGTTTTACGAACACGAAAGTTGTTATATGAAGGTATATGCATAGATGCCTGAAAATATAAGATTTCTGGTGGGAGTTATTTACAAAAGATGTATTTCATTTGTTACTGTGCATGTAACAACTCCTATTATTCTAAATGTTTCTCTCTCCTCAATAAGACTGTTCTTAGCTCATGTCTATGAAATGCTGGAGCCTGTGTCTAAAGTAGAATAAAAGCAAATGCTTTGATGAGGCAAAAACATAACACTCGTGAGAAAAGTAACAGAAAATGATAATTTTAACTGAAAAGAAACCATACTGTAATATATTGAAAGGCTAATTCTAGTTTTAATCAGAAGAACGACAATATAAAGTAATCACTGGGAGGCTTGTCTTATGTAAATTCCATATATGAACCACAAAACTTTTCCATTTTCTGAAATGTTGATTTACCATAAATATTTTGACTTCTTCTGTCCAGATTACACATTTCTCACATTTTTCAAAATTATGTTTTACTCTGAAAGACAGTAGTTCTATGTATTTATTGAGAGATTTCACAACCTTAGCATCTCTAAGGACTTGAGTGGTTTCTACACCGGAAGAAGTGTATGTTTGTTTGTTGCTGTTTTAATGCAAATTCCCAGAGTTACGGCCAAGATTTCTTATTCAAAAGACCAAAATAAAGATAAAGAATCCATATTTTTTTAAAAAAAATTTCTTGATGGTTCCTGTGATCAGCCAGATTTTTAGGAAAACTACAGATCGGTGGACTTTATGCAGGAAGTCCTTGTTGGGTAACTGGAGATTAGGACAGACAACTATTCTTTAAATTCTGTTTACGTATTTGCCTTTTGTTTTATGTTGGCAATATTTATTGATAACAATGACTAACATATACAGAGCATTCCCACATGCCAGGCTCTGTGCTAACCCCCATGTATGCTGGCATCCCAGCAGTCCTACAGAACAGAGATAATCATTCTCTCCTCTTTAGACATGAAGAGATTATTTGTTAGGGAGTCATTTACTATAGTCACGCAGCAAGTAATGAACAAGTAAGACTGGAATCCAGGTCTCTGTGACTCTAAAGGTCAATTTCTAACCACTGTTTTATTCTAGGATTCAGACATAAGCAGGACCATACGTGTTTTGAAAGTCTTTTTCTGTTCACTGCCCAAGATGAGGATCAAATCTCACTAGGACTGATATGACCCGAACTATTGATATCCTCTCATTACGATCATGATTGGTTTGATTTGATTTTGATTCAAAATGAACCACTCACTAGTGACTGAATTGCATCAGAACAAGTTTTCCCTTGTTGCCATTTTCTATGAATATCAATATTCAAATGTTTCATAGTAGCTCAATGGAAATAAAAGTATAGAAGAGGTTCAATCCTTGTATAATTGCCACCTATTAACTCACTAAGCCATGGCTGCATTGAAATTACCAAAATACACCATACTGTCAAGAAGTTAAAAAGATTTTTTTCTGGGACCAACAAATATATTTCCAAATGGATATTAATGCACTGTGCATCGTTGAGAGATGACCTTTGATCCTGCGAGTTTCCCATGATCCTTCCTGTTTGGGGTATTGGTCCCTCCATGATTTCTCCCAGCACTCTGGGCTCACCCCTATCAGAACACGAGCCTGTGAACCCCTAAGGTCAGGGCTTCTGAGGTTTGTCTTTTTAACTCCAAATAAAGGCATGTTGTTATGGGACTAATCCAGGCCATGGTCAACAATTTTCTTTCTATAAATGACCAGATAATAAATATTTTAGGCCTTTTAGGACTACACAATATCTGTGACAACTACTCAGTTCTGCTACTGTAACACAAGAACGGTGGTGGACAATGCATAAGTAGGTGGGTGTGGCTATGTTCCAGTAAAGCTTGATTCATGGACACTGACATTTGAGTTTCAGACAATTTTTATGTGATACAAAACAGTATTCTTGTTTTGAGTTTTTTCAGCCACTTTAAGATGTAAAAACTATTTTATTTTTTTTTGGCTTATGGACCATACAAATACATTCAAGGGGCAAAATTTGGCCAGTGAGCTATAGTTTGCTGATCCCTGCTTTAGGCAATAAATACACAATTCTTGACTGGTTGAAGAGCTAGATAATTGTGAGAAATTAGTCTCTGCTCAGGCTGATCACATGATGAGACTATGCATATAATAAATGAGAGTCTGAGTGATGACTTCCAGTTTTTGCTTTAGAAATAATCATAAAGGACAGGAGAAGTCTGAGGTAATAATTAGTAGGCAAAGCCAAAATGACACAGGGCCACATAATTAATATCAAACTAAAGACTTCTGGAAAAATCCAGGTTACCTGTAGACTGACTCAACAAAAAACTTTTGCAGTACATCCTTATCCACAGGCAAGAACTTGGGTAGACTTAGTTGCTTCTCTAATCTCTTGCTCAGCATCCTGTTTGATCTGCCTGTGGGAATCAGGGAACATCTATTCTCACATCCCCACATCCCACTCTCGCTCTGTGATCCCCACCCAGGCTCATATTAATTAACTATTTGAGCACAGCAGCTATCTTGATCTTAAAACTCAGTTTATTCATTGAGTAGACATGGAGTTTTTCATAGATAAATTGCCTTGTGTTCCCTGGCATTCTGTGTATTCAGTTTGTCTGGAGAAAACCTCTGGCAGGACACTAGAATGACACTCTCAGGACTGTGTCAATGCCAAAAATGAGGGTGACACCTGTCCTTGCCTGCCTCCTGAAATCCCTAAACTCATAAGAACAATACATGTCTTAGTCCCATGAATCCCTGCTAAGAATATTAAGCAATAAGACTTTACATTAATATATTCCATCATTTTCTAGTATGGGTTTCTTAAAAGGCACTACGTCCTTCACTCTTCTGACATTGCTGAGATGTCTGAAATCCTAGGACACAGACAATCACGTCCCTGCCCTCTCCCTGTTAGCCAGGCCAGGTCAATCCCACATTTCACATGCCATCACTTCTCTTCAACCCACATCACTCAAAAACAAGAGACTCCATGAAGACGTACTTGATTTATTAATCAGGAAAAATGATGTGCCTTAGTTTAGAAGTTGTTCTTTGAACTTAATGAACTGGTATCTGTTTACAAATACAACATTTAATCTCTGGCCTGAAACACTTGACTCCAAAAAGAAATAGTGGATGGTGTTATGATATAGAGGAATTCAGTAGAAGATTCAACACAAGTGCTCGCAGCAGTCACCATAATGTGTGACCATAGATTTATTTGTTGACGTACTTATTCATTGCCATGCTTCTAGACTATGCGCCCCCTAGGAGTGAGGACTCTGTCTGTTTCTACAATAGTGTAAAACAGAGCCCGGTATACAGCAGGTACTTAATTAAAATGTATTGAACAAGTAAATGATTAAAGTGATCAAAAGTTAGCTGACAAATGATCATAGCTGATTACTTATATCAGGAAGTAAAAAGACACTTCTAATCTTACGTATACCTCAGTGCCACAGTCAAACAGGTAAATGTCTGCTTTAACCCAAGTTTAACCCAAATGTCTGCTTCTGCTCCACTAGTCCCTCACGTGATTGTGACCTTCTGCTTCACCCATGTCATATTCTGCTTTTCTTACTGTAGCCCGTATTACCTCACTGGTTTCTTCTTCTTCTTCTTTTTTTTTTTTTTAATTTTTTTCCCCTCTGCCTTCAGGTACTTCCATTGCTCCTCTAGGCCCAAATCATATCTCCTACTCCCTGAAGGAACACTTCCATGGCTTATGCCACTGGTGAGGACATTACTAGTCATCTTAACCGCCATTTCTCAGCACTAATAAAGAGGATGACATCTATATCGATATACTTATGTCCATCTCTCTATATCACTCAGTAATGCTGAAATAATGCTCTCACGTCGTGGTATGTGCCGATTAGATCCATCTGCTTATGAATGTGGTCACAGAGTCCAAGTCTACTGTAATGTGATACCAGATGAGGAATACTGAGAAGTGGTGACAGGATTCCAAGGAGCTTATGAGTGCCTGCACTAAGACAGCAGCCACACAGGTGTAAGGATATGAATACAAGATTGACTGTAAAGGGAAAATGCGATTATTTGCCACCCAAATGATTATGTTACGCAAAGGCAAATTAGTTAGGGATGCTTGTAGTCAATTATTAGAAATCCAAACTTGGCTACCTCGTACAAAAAGAAAATTGATCATAAAGGTGCTAGGCTGTCTTATGAAACCAAAGCCTAGGAATGTGGCTCAGTCTCTTAAGGGAAAAATGCAACCAAGGACTCTCAGTGAGGGATGAGTCTGTCTTTCTCATCTCTCTTCTCTGCATATGAGTTCAATTCTCTATTTTTCTGCTTTCCTCAGCTTCTTAGGCCATGTGGCTTATTTTTATGACAATAGAGAACCTGGTCCAATCATTATAGGTTCCAAATCCAAACATTTAGAAAGAGATTTCTCAGTCCAAGTGCTTATCCCTGCACTAAGCTGCAGCCATGTAGAAGAGGGTGAGCAAGTGGAGGAGAATTTCTGGAAAAGGTGCCAGGAGGGGGGCTACTTGACAAGCAATGTATGAAGTGCATACTGCAAAAGGATACGGACGAGGTAAACATGCCTCCAGCACCCTTGCCTTCGGTGTGACAGAACTCCCCCTGTGAATGCACAAGACAAGGAAGTAGGAAGAATGCCAAGGGGCAGAGGAAGAGCTCTCTCTGACCCACGTCCAGGGTGAAGCGCAGTTCTGACACTGTTAGTTCACCCCAAGATATCAAAAGTTGCTGGATGAATTAGAATTTGAGGTCTCATCTCCTCCTGTTCTATTCTAAGTGAAGCTCAGAAAGGATGGGAAATGAATATTTACTAGGACTAAACAAATAACATTAGGTAAACCTAGGGAACTTTTGAAGAGGAATTTAATATATATTAAGCTCAAATTGGACAATCGATAGATCTCATTTATTGGTTCCACTTTTATAGGGCGTATTCAGGCACAGTGCTAATGACCATGGGTGCCAAATTAAATAATATGAGGCTCTCTTCCCTAAAGAAACTCATATCCAAATAAATATCTATGAAATAGTGCTAACTGCTATAAGAGAGTGCGTATAGTCAGAATTATGGGTTCATGATAGAAGGTGTAATAATTCATCTGCACCATCAAGGAAGACTTCAGAGAGGAAGCAGTATTTCACTTGAGACTTCAAAAATGAGTAGGAGTTCACCACATGGAGAAAGTGGAGGAAAGAGGTTCCGTGCAAAGGGTGCAGCAGAAATCATATTGGACAATACCATGCTTTCTAGTTCTGCTCACTCTGGGAGCAGACACTTGATAAGGAATAATTAAATCTGGCTCACTTAAGGCTTGCTATCAATTCACTTTATGAAGACACAAAGTAGTAGATGAAAATAACCAGAACAAATTCATGGAAGTAGAAAAATACAGTTGTCCAAATCATAATTCTCTGCAGCAATCTATGTGATAGTCTGAATGTTTGGGCACGAGGGCTAAATGACTTATCCCTGCTCCAGGCTGCACATCTCTGCTTCCACCTGTTCAGCTGCTGCCGATCCTCCTGTGGGAGCGTCCCACCATCCTCGACCCTCACTAATACGCACTGCTCTTGTGTATCATTTGTTGTTATTTGTAGAACATCCTTACTCTTTGTGATGCTCACATTTCACTAAATACCATTTCTCTCATGGTATATTTAAGGAGGGCAGGTCTCCTCTAAGACATTCTGTATATGATTTGGCCCTAAGGACAGCGTCCTTCCTTTTGGACAGCTGTGGCTTCTCAGCTCTGAGGCTGTGTATTGTATCTATTTGCTCAGGCCAACATTCTGCACTCCACCTAGAGAAGGCAGACTCTTCCTTCTGGGTGGGTATTTTGTGCTTTAAATGACAATGAGTTCCCAAACTGAAGACAAAAATCCCATTAGGCAGAAAAAGGACTACCACCTCATTTCTGGGCACATGCTATTAAAAGTCCTACCTGCCTGCTACATTTCAGCAGGGTAATTTGCCATTTCCCTCTGATGGCCACGTGTTTCTACCTAAAGGTATAGGAAAGTGATGCTTACACATGTCTTGTGGAAAAGTATATAATTATAATAATATTCCCCATGTGATGTGAATGTCAGAGGAAGGGGAATATTCTAGGAGAAGCAACAGAGTAAAAGGATATAGAAATGGTGATTTTCAACTATAGAAAAAAAAGAGGGTGGTATGAGACTTCAGACTGTCTTTACCAAACATACAATCAGAGTTGACAAGAGCTAAAATTAGATAAAAACAAACAAACTATGTAAAGGTATGATTTTGTGTGTGTCTGAGTCCACAAAGAAAATACATTTTTAAAATTTCAGAGATTTTTTAAATAATTTCTCTTTCAGAAGGGAGCATTCTCATTTCTCATAAGATTATCAATCAAATAGGAGGAATAAGTTTTAATTTTTACATTAACACTGTGAAAGAATTCAGTGAGAAAGAAACAGCTAACTGAAAAGCACTGCACTGAGATTTGAAAGTCTATGAAAAGATTTGGGCTGAATTCTGTTTCCTCTTATTTTTTATAGTCATTCCTTTTCTATAATCACTGCCATGAATCTAAGTGCATCAAAAAGTGAAATGCTGAATATTTTCAAAGCACTAAAAATTCCTCAAAATAGCTCCAGTGGTTCAAAATATTCACGATGATCAAAATAGCCACCTATAAATACTGTGGATCTATCACATGATAAATAAACATTATCAAATATTTGTACATTCACATATGTATATATATGGAGTGGAAAGGAGAGAAACAGAGAGGGAATATTTCTGCTAATGCTTGCAACTAGTTGGCAAATATATATCCACAATATGACTACATCACATGGGACTTATGGGAATATTTCTGACTGTATTGTATACATACACATAAACATAGAAATTGGAATGTTCACATGTACACATGCACACATATTTTAAATAACATTTTAAATGCAGTTTGAAAATACATATGCATATACATACTCACACACATTCTGAAATGCCATCATTCAACATAATTCATGATGTGTATTGAAATGTATCAAAGCAGAAACACATTCCAGAAAGAAATACTCACTGGTGCAATTAAATCATAAAGGAGTTTAATTTGTTCGCTTAGTAGCTAAATGTTTTTTTCAACATTTTGGCCAGCAGTTTCTTTAATGAGAATGTACCTGGAATGAATTAAATTTGGTTATTATTTAAGCTCATGAGTTAAAGTGTTTCTTCAGGGAGTGCACTTATGCTTTGATGCATTTCAATGAATATTGTTCTTGAAAATGCCTGTTTCAACTACTTGAAATGTGAAACCTGAAAATTCTCATAATAGTCTGGTTGATGAAAGTAATCATGAGTATCTGTGGGATACACAGACACGATGTGCCGCTCACTTTACGTAACAGCTTTACTGAGATAAAATTCACATATACCGTTTACCCATTAAAGTGTACAATTTAATGTGTTTTAGTATAGTCACAGAGTTGTGCAACCAGAACCACAATTAATTTTAGGACATTTTCACCAACCCAAAAAGAAGCCTTTATATCCATCAGAGCTCGCTCCCCGTTTCCTCCCACCTTGTCTTCCCCATAGGCAACTAATCTACTTTCTGTCTCTATGATTTTCCTATTCTGGACATTTCATATGAACAGAGCCATAGAATATGAGGTCTTTGGGGACAGGCTTCTTCCACTTGGAATACTGTTTTTAAGGTTTATCCATGGGGTGGCATGTATTGTACTCTGTTTCTCTTTATTGCTGACTAGTATTCTACTCTATGGAATACTAGATAAATTTTATTTATCCATTCATCAGTGGATGGACATTTGGGTTGCTGTCACTTTTGGGCTATCATGAATGATGCTGTTATGAACATTTGAATATAAGTTTTTGTGTGGACATATGCTTTTATTTCTTTTGGGATACACCCAGGGGTGATATATAACCAATTGCCGGTCATCGGTAGCTCAGTGTTTAACCTTTTGATAAACTACCGAACTGTTTTTCACGGTGGCTGCCGCATTTTACATTCTTACCAACAGTGTACAAGGACTCCAACTTCTCTGTGGGTAACTCACTCTGATGTCCACGGTCACTTTTCCTAATTCATCAAATCAATGTGTTTCCTAAATCCTGGGTTCTGTGCTCTCCTGTGTCCTGCTGACAGATGAGCAGGAGCACAGCCCACAACAGGTAAGACAGGAGCCCTGATGCACTTCACCCATTGACGTACTCTTTCACGCATTGCCAAAGTGCACTGAAGACCCAGAAATACCAGCTCTCCTTCAAGCAGGCCATTAAAGCTGTCCCAAGAACACTGCATACGTGGAGTTTTGTCAACTGTAAAATGAGGGAGACTGGTCCAGAGTGAAGGAGGCCACTTCCACTCTTGTTTGTGAAACTGATTGCTTTCATTTGAAACCTATTTGGTGGCACTTCCAGCTCCAGGAGCAAGCTAAGTGTGTAAGGAGGAGGCACAGACACTGTTTTAGATCAACTTAATGTTTTCAAAAACACAAACCTTGAAACTATTTAAACAACAGCCACTTGAGGAAATCATCAGTCCGGTCAGGGAAAAAATGCTGTAGTTTACTCAGATTCTTGAATAAGTTCCCTCCAACACTGTCATAAGAGACTTCAGTCTTTCACTGGTAGAGTTATTTTAGGTGCACTATTCTTCTTTCCTAAAAGTATCTTTTTAAAATTTAAAATGATTTAAAATTTGAATGAATTGTAGTTTACTGAACTATGTGAATATTCCAACTTGTTTTGCTACAGCCAAAACAGCCTTGAATAGGGCATAATAAGGGAAACACTAATAAAGGCCAATAAATTCAGTTAACTGAATTGTCCACTTTTTTTGTGTTTTTAGCATACTATCCACAAAAAACCTCAGTGAATAATTAGCATATATGCCAACCCTCACTATGGTGAAATACACTATTTTATAGTGAGGTTTAGGTGGTTAATGGCACAAGAACAACAATAATAATAATGACAATAACAGTAACATCCCTACACGCAATGTGTGTGCCGGGAAATATGCTAATTGTTTTACACATAATGTAGCTTAATCTTCTTCCTGGGAAGTTAAGCTACTTGCTCATTTTTTGTTATCCAGTAAGTGATGCTGGGCCAAGACCAGAACCGTTTGTCTGATTCCAGTGTCACCTCCAAAAAAGAGACAGTTCTTTGTATTTTCTACAGCTGCAATTCTCAGGATATTTACTCCCACTGAAAAGCCTGTTTATTTCAGTAGGTCACTGGGAACAAAACACTGTCTGTGAATTAACAAAACTGTATATTCCTTACACATGCTAACTAATTTTTTAAAATATATAGAGACTATTTCATGTTTGATAAAACACAAATTCACTTCTGCTAAATTATACCAGCCCTACTATTACTATGTAATATTTCAATCAACCAGTAATGAAAATGCAACTATCAATGCTAGGATCTAGAAAATTGTATTTATTTGAAAAGGAGTGTCATATCTAAAAATTCTAGTACCTATAAGAGTCAAAGAATTTTCATAACCTCAATGAATGAAATGTACCTCTAAGCACAGAGAAAGTAGTTAACATATGCCCATTAGCTATAAAATGTTATGAAATGACTATAAACTACAGCATGTGCTTGAAAATCATCTACTTAGTTGTTTCCACTTTGTAAATATGGAATCTAAAATACTAAAAGACTAATTTTCTTGGTGTTAATAGAAATAAGAAATCATTATTATAACAAATAACTGTACCTTGGTTATTCACTCAGAGTCCAGCTCCTGGAACACACTAGAAACTTAACCAATACCTTAAAATACATGTTCAATTTGTAATCTGCATTCTGTGTTACCCTCAAGAGACCTTTTTATTTATTTTGCTAAAACTCAAATGTTTTTCTGGTTTGTTAAATTTGGAACAGCAGTCTTAGCATCGTCCTTAATTAAAATTCAATAAATCCCCTCAGTTTAAAAGTTATCATGGTCAAAGCTGTGGGTGAGCTACAGAATCCAGAGATAAAGGCAGTTAAAATGGATTTAGCCACCTGTGAGGTGTAATAATCCTGCTGAAATGCATGGCCCAGAGTGTTTTCATTGCCATTATAAAATGAAACACATACATAAAAGTAAGGGAAGCATTCACATATGACCATTAATAAATGATTATCACATAATTAGCAGTAAATAAGGAACCACTTATTAATCCAGTGTTACCTAACCTTCAAAAACAATTCAAAATCATGTCAAAAAATCCATAAATTTATGAATCATACACATATAAAAGTGCTACTCATCACCTAGATTGCATATTCTCGATATTAGAAGTGGAAGCTCTAGAGAGATTATTGGTTCCAGAGAAGAGCTAGATCTTAATCAGTCAAAGGCTTGTCATTCAGCCCATTAGATTTATAGAGGCCTTAGATATTCTACATTTTATTTTGAGAATCATAGTCTACATAATTATTATTACATAAATTTAACCCGTTGATATTTACTCAGCAATACAGTTTTGTGCCAGATGTACTCATATTCTAAAAGATTACTTTTAGCCTTGAGTAATATTCACTGATTGGCAAATGTTTATTGAGTATATATGGTGTGCTGCTATAAAGTGAATGGTGTTTTGAAGGACACTAGCCTGAAGTCCAATATCCAAAGCCCTATATTTCTTCGCCCAGCTGGCTCTGGGTATTCAAAACCTAAATTCTTTATTGGAATTTGGTCTTCTCATATGAAAATAAATTTAATTCCACTTGTCTCATAAGGTTATTTGGGAAAAATTAAGCTAAATGGGAAATTTAAATGAAAATATTTTGTAAACTGTGAAATAAATCACAAAATTGGCCAAATCAGTAGTTTGGCATCTATTTACATGAAAGATAGCATTGCCTAATTTTTTAAAACATTTTTTAAACATCCATTTTGGCAAGCAGAAACCCAAATATATTTTTAACAAGACAAAATTGTTACTATTTATGAGAATTATTAACAGAATTTATAGTCTCAATTAATATAAGTCGAGTGGCTTTGAATCAGCTAATTTAAGCCAAAATTCATCAGTCCAGATTTGAGTACCTACTGGTGTTTTGATTACCTACTGGTGTAAATATCGTCTATGACCACAATGGTACGGATGTCTTCTAACCTTTTTCAATTTTCTTTTGTATACATGATATCAAAATCATCAGTTGTTTCTTTTATTATACACAACTAATAATAACAAATTAATTTCATCCTCTAGCAATTAATGATGTAATTTTTATATCAATATAAATAAAGATTCTACACTCTAGATTAATAAACAGAGTTGTGAAATCTCCAGGTCTCTCATCATTTTCTTGTTTTCTATGAAAAAATGAACTTTTCTGTAGAATTATTGAGAGACAACTAATAAACAAGCTAGTTCAATCTTGGGAACAGTTAAAACATAGACCTTCCAAGTGACATTTCTAGATAACGGCTTTCTGAAAACGAAGTTTAGATGCCCAAGAACTATGGGCAAATGGCAGTATGTATAAAGAAACAACAAGCGATTAGGATCATCTGGAAAACTGCTCTGAATGTATTTAAGATACATAGGTGTTAGACTCCTAAGCATATTTAGTAGTTCATTTATTATCTGAGGGGTTATATGTATCAAGGATTGAGTTGTAGGAATATAAAGGTAAATCTTACCCAGACCATGCATTTAAAGAAAAGCTCTGAATAATGGAGCCAGGAAAGACACATCAGACACAGATGCAGACAAAAACACAGATTCCAATGTAGCTGTATGTGAGAACTAGATTATAAGATAGAAATTGGTGTAGCACAAAATATCAAATATAAACATTTCAGAAGTGATGACTTAAGTGGAAGGATTGGGGAAAACATCTTAGGATACGAGGTCTTGGAAGAGCATGGTGATACTGAACATACAAGGGGGAAGACAGGTTTCTTAGCCTAGAAACAGCGAAAGCAAAGACACCGAGTGGGAAACTACGAGATGAGTTCAGATAATAGCAAGGCCACTTGGCTAGAGTAAGAGAGCCTTAAGTAATCATTTGAAGATAGGTTTGTAAATAAGGTAGAGCCATATTATGAGAGGGCATTGAGTATCAAGTTAAGGATATTTGGTTAATACCTGGTAAAGTTTTTGAAACTTAGCAGACGTTTTATGCCAGTATAGTACCTGCCATTGTACTACATTCATAGGAATATTAAGTTGGCGAACATCCGTAAAAGGAATTAAAATGAGGAAAAGCCAAAGAAGGAAAGAATAGGGATTATTGTAGCAGTAAGATGCATGTAACTAGCAAGTGGAAAGTTAAGGAGGCCTGTACTTCGCTACAAGAATGAGAGAGAGAAAGAATGTTGTAAAGACATTTGAGAGAGACGATTGGCAAGCAGTAGTAACCATTTGGATTTAGAGTTAGAAGTTCTTTTTTTTCCTCTTTGGCAAGTATTATCTGGCATTTATCCTGTAAATTTCCATATCTGCTACAGCTATTGGGGTAGAAGTAGAAGGGAGAAGGAAGGGAGGATGGTGAATTACCTGTTTTTCTCCATTTTCGGAACAGTATTTGACTGGGTGAACAATCCTAGACTATCAAGTGCTGACCCTCCATTTACTTTTTCGTCCACAGACTATGACCTATATTCTCCTCCCTCCCCCACCTTGATTTAACAATGTCTCTGCTTATGCACTGGTGTTCTAGAAGCCCCAGGAAATAGAGGTGGGGTTCCCACAAGCTGATGTTGAAACACAGCAGTTCTCAAGGGCGCCAGTAAGGATTTAAATGACAAAATTTTTGAAGTGCATTATATCAAGACATGCTGAATAATGAGCTGGAGACAATGAAAGGCTAAACAAACACAAGAAATCAAATCAATGAGATGAAAATATAAATACGCAACCCTGCAAGAGTCAATACATTTGGACACATTTCAAAAGAACTTCATTCCATCAGTGCCCCTGTGCCCTAAACGCATCCTATCTGCCAGGTTTTCTCCAATTCACGTTTTAAAACTTTTGGTTCTTTCTTTCTCTTGATGCTTGGTCTAATTCCTTATGTGTTTGAACTTTCTACTACTTATTTCCTGCTCTGGATTTATTAATTCCTTAGCATGGGGTTGAGAAATCATTTCCACATTTACACTTTTCCTCTTTCCCTATCACATTCCCTTTGGAATGACTCATTCCAGATAGGACTACCAACACCTGGGCACCAACCCCATCAGTGGCTTTACCCACTGATGTAAGGGATCAAGGTGCCAAATGCACAATCAGTGTCTTCTCACAACAAACAGTTTAGATGTCTTCCAGTCTCTTGTATTCTTTCAGGTCTTAATGTCGGAGGATTTTCTTTCCTTTCTTCCTTGGGAAATATTTCAAGTTTATGGTATTTAAAGCCAGCCGTGGATTCAGAAAAACCTAGTAAAGTCTGAGAGACATACGGGCAGTCGAGCGTAATAGGGAAAATTAGTCATCCAAATTGAAAGATAAAAACTAGATCTAAAAAAATAAGGGCATGGGGAGTGAGGAGGGGGAGCAAAGGTAGGGGTGGGTGTGGTAGACAGGAGAGGATAGCATTCTAGCAAACCTTTCCCAACAGTGCATCTTGTTTGGATCATGCGATGTGAACAGAATTTGGGGGTCAGTTTTTGTTCTTCTCTCCCATTTTTAGAATCGGTTTGCCCAACATTATGACACACATGTTCCCAGTTACCATAATAGACTACATATGTAACGTTAACTACATCATTTCAGAGCTCCATTTGCAGATTCTACATTTTATTCGTCTCATACTCCCCCACCCCCACCCCAAAGGAGACAGGCTGTTAATCCCCTCCTCTGTGGGAAGCGCATGCTATGGCTGGCAAAATGTGAAAAAAAAACTCTTTGTATTCCAGTTGCCATGTTAGCTGTGATACACACACATATACATTTCATCTCCAGTCTTGTTCTTCATTAATTCATTTAGGATTTCATAAAGCAGCATTTCAGCATCGTCTTAGGGAAGCTCAGAGCACGATTTTTCTAGATGTGCAATGTACACACTTTCCAGTGAAGCTTGCAGCTGACACGAGTAGGGGCATCTAAATTCGTACTCTTTAGGCTGAATCTTAAACTTTTGATAAGCCCTGCCTGGAAGCCCAGGCTCTGGACTTGCCACAGAGAATGTGTCTCACAGCACTGAGGGTGACAATAAAAAGAGGTTGGCTTTTCCCACCTCGCTATGTATTTGATGTGAAATCTAAGTGTTAACAAGGGGAAGGTTCTAAATTACATAGAGGAAGGCACTCAGTCATAGAAAACACAACATTTTAATTCTCCATCAATACTTTCCAGCCATGTTAAACTTAAGTATATCTGACTTGGTGAGAGTAGAGAGTTAGTAAAAATGACTGCTTGTTTCTGTGTAAAAATTGGGGTTAAAAAGACACATATCAAGAAAAGGGAATTTAAAAGCAAAATGATTACTAAAAGTTTTGACTCTCACATTAAAATATTGGCCAAAACTTTATATTTTGGCACTTTAGAGATTTAATTCATAAAATAAGCTTTATTGTTAGTTCTGTTAGAGCTTTGTTCCAGGAAAAATTGCTTCATATGTGACTTCTAAGAAAATATATGTAAAGATGGGAAGAGTGTTGAGAAAATTTATTCAAAATAGATTTGTTTCTCCAACTACAGGAAAAAAATATATATATATATATTACTGAGCACTTCAGTGAGATCAATGCTTTCATATAACAATGATTTTTTTCAGATATGTGAAGTGCAGTTTTCTAAGAAAAACTTTTTCATGAGACAATATCTTTGTTTTTTCTCTAAAAATTTATAAAAGGACTATCAATTATTTCCATTCTCCTTTAATCATTTCCTGCAAGTTCACCTTTGGAAATTTTTTTATTGGACAAAAATGACAGTTTTCTTTTCAAGTAAAATTTTATAATTTATAAGTTAAAAAGTACCCTATTAATATGACATCTCAATTTGATGTAAATGAGAAATCTACCATTTTTGTACCTACTTTTGCTAATTTCTTAGAGGAGTCAACAATAAAATCATTATATTAAACAGTATGATTTCTGAGGCCTAGACAATCAAAAATTATTTTTTCTCTTATTCTAAAGTTGCAAATGTCACAATAGACTCATAAAGAATACTTTTCTTTTAAAAATGACATTAGACAATATATAAAAACACTGAGGACAGCCTTAAAAAAAACTCAAACATGAACAAAATTAACTAGTAACTTTCCAAAGGAAAGTAAAAAATAGAAAACATGATTGTAAAAATATCAAATTAAAAACAGTAGCAACAGTACTAAAAAAAATTGAAGTTTTATTGCATAATTTTTATTTCAGTATTTGTTTCATTTTCATACAAATAAGAAAAGTGATATAATTATATGCACAGATTATATAGGTCAAATTTCTGAATTTATAGTATCTGATCCATTCAATGTGCATCAAGAAACTCCTGTATTAAAGATCATAATATACTTTTCCTTTCGAAATGCTACTTAGAGATTGACAGAATCCCATACTGTCCTGGACAGACCTTAGGTCTACTACTCTCATCTATCACTCTGCATTTCATATCAAATTGATTTTGATACATCACATTTGAATAAAACAGTGGTAGAACATGCCTACTCATTTACACTTCAATACTAATTGTTACACTTTTTATGCACTAAATAAATGTACATAATTGGTAAAATGCATGGGAATTAAGTCAAATCAGCCAAATAAGCATTGTTAAAGAAAGAGTATTTCCCTATCTTATGCATAGCTATACAGGAAGATGTATAGTAAGATATATATTATACATTATAGAAAAGTGATTTCTATCTTTATGTAACATTATTTAAGCAAATATTCTCCCTAATCTAGTAAAGCAGAATAAACTTTCATGGAGTTAGAGTTCAGAAAATAGGATTGGTCTTTATTCTAAAACTGAAACAAATTAGTTTCTATGAAGAGACCATTTAGTAAGTAGATCAGAACTTCTGAAATATGTAGAGTTCAGACAGCCCCAACTTAGTCAGTGAGATTTCTCCCTTCAGTGTCTGTGACCTCTAACAACTGGAAAACTATGCAAAAGGGTGAAGAAGGCCAAGACTGAGGTTAATCAACTGACTTTCAATAGAATCTCCTTTAAAAAGAGCTATGCCATGGTAGACATTTTACCCTTTTGTTAGTCAAAATCATGTGTCTCCAAAGAATAATGTTAAAAAAAATAGGAGCGGGTGGTGGGTAGGAAGTCAGTTGGCTACCAATTTTTCCAAAACTATCAAATCACAGCAGAAAGTCATGTTTTATGACTTAAACAGTTTGGTTGCTATTAGCATAAAAATGGTTTTAAATAGAAATTTGAAAATCCCTTGGAAACATACTACATACTATATTATTTATCCCACAGTGATCTTGTTTTTTAGGTAGATATAGCATTTGAGCCAAATAACTATAGAAGAGAAATAATCACGAGCTAATCTTCCTCGAAGGAGAGTGCTTTGTGTGTGCACACAGGTGTTGAATACCTAAATGTAGGGGCAAATACTAATGCCTCACTTAGCTTGAGGCCAAAGGACATCAATCCACAAGAATATTTTTGTTCTTAAGAAGTAAATGAAACTGGTCCCTGACCTTACCTTAGCCATGAACCAATACACGCTAGTTTTCAATCTTAGACAAATCTTCTGGATCATTCAGAGCCTACTCACTTTCCCACAATCTAGAGCAGTGTTTCTAAACATTGCCACTATTGACATTTTGATCCAGGTAATTCTTTGTTCTAAAAGTCTGTCCTGTACATTGTAAGTGGTTTAGTAACCTGACCTCTACTAGATGCCAGTAGCATCCCCCTTTAAATTGTAACAATCACAAATGTCACCCGTACATCACCAAATGTCCCCTGGGGGTAAAATTGGCCCCACTGAGACCTGCTGTTTGAGAGGGAGTCGAATAATCTTCGTTAAAGACAGACTCAACTGAAGAAAGTCAGAGGAGTAACAGCTGACAGCTTGACAGGGAGAGAAAAGACTGAGAAAGGAGACAAAATGATCACAACTCTTTGCACAGCAACCTGGGGTCACTTCGTGCAGGGACTTCAATCATTACACTAAGTATGACCAACACTACAATACATATGAATAGCAACTATTTTGTGCTGCTTTAGCATACAGATGCCCTACAGTGAAAGCATCCCTAAGTTAGTGCTGAGTAACATAAATTATGTTCCCTGCAGTGACCCTGAATCATTAAGAAGTGGTTAGTTTCCTCAGTGTACCCCACCAAAGAAAATAGAGAAGATACAACACCTGAGGGAGATTTTCATCGAAAATTTTCATCTAAATTGAGGCTAATTAGTGTTTATTGGTGGAAAAAATGTTTTTGTGTTGATATAGCTTAGACTTTCCAAGATGATGTTGCTTTGGAATATTTTCCTTTTTTGCAGCTGTTCTTTAATGGTAGTTCAGAAAAGAGACATTACCCCGAAAGGGAAAACCTTATCCCTTGGTAAAATCCTACTCTGTTATGATGTGTGCCTAGTTTGTCTCACAGGTCTTACCAAAGATGAATGCTGCCAGCTCCTGCCTGGTCAGGGATGCCCATGAGAATGCTAGAGAGGTGTGTGTGTGGCCAAGACCTGGCTAGTTTCTAAAGCCCAGGTCAAAGAAGTCGGTATTAGTCTGGGTTCTCCAGGGAAACAGTACCAATAGGATGGATAGATAGATAGATAGATAGATAGATAGATAGATAGATAGATAGATATGGAAAGAGATTTATTATAAGGAATTGACTCACATGATGATGGAGGCTGAGAAATCTTAAGATCCTAGAGACACAGGAGAACTGATGTCTAAGTCCAAGTCCAAAGGCAAGAGGGGATCCATGTCCTAGCTCTAAGGCAGTCAGGCAGAAAGAGAGTGAATTTTCTCTTACCCAGACTTTTGATTTGTTCAGGCCTTTGCCACCTTGGTTGAGGCTCAGCCACTTGGGGGAAGGCAATCTGCTTCACTCAGTTTACAAATTCAAATGTGAATCTCATGCAGAAACTTCTTCACAGACACACCCTGAATAACGTTTAATTAGATCCCCTGCAGCCCAGTGAGGTTGAAACATAAAATTAACCATCACAAAACTTGACGTGGAGAGAGCCTGCAAAATGAGGCCAGGGTACAAAGCAGGAAAAAGAAAAGCAGAGAGAGACAAAGGAGCTGACTACCCCAAGCAAAACAATGTGGAAAGAGTCAGAACGGGGGAGGTCAGAGACCAGATGGGTAGGTATAGACCACAGTCTTATTTTGCAAGAAATTTTAGAAATTAGAGTAAACAATTTAATAAATGAGCAAGTCCAATTCAAAAGTTTGAGTGGCAGTCTGAAACAGGATAATGGGAGTAAGAAAAGAGCTAGGATATGTGTCAACCTTTTCATCGTGATGTTCTATAGACCTCCCTCCTCCCCGTAGCCGTGAGGAGCGGGTTGGGATAAGGGGATTCCAGAGAGAGCTGCAAATGGGATTGAAGGAAGTCATTGATTATGTTCTCTGTTCACTTGCGTTTTAGGTATTAAAATAAATCAGTAAACATTCATACAGATGTCAGTTTGGAACCCAGCTCAATCACTTAGGAGCTATACAATTTGGGGCTCTTTAGTTAACTCCTCTGATCCTTCGTTTTCACATTTGAAATACACGGACTAAGTGAAATCCTGATGAAATGAACAATCACATTCAACCACACTACTGGTGACTGGCTGCCAGTCTTTACCCAGTCTCTGTTCTCAAATGAAGGTGGGCCAGACAGGACTGGGACTTCATCAGTGACTGTGGTCATTTGGGACTATTTCAGGTCAGTGTATCATCACTTGTTCACAGTGCATGTCTCACTTCCTTAAGTTTTGTGCTTTTTGTGTCAGAACAGACCCCCTTAAAAGTATCATTTACCATTGGCTTTGCAATAATGTAAGCCTATAATTTCTGTGATTAAATTTTCCGAATACCCTCTTGGTGTCATGGTGATGTTTTACAGTATTTACCTCATAGGGCAAAGCAAAGCAGGTCTAGGTTCTGTGGGGCCTTAGGTTTACATAAGTTTGGAGGTTTTGCTTAAGGGGAAAAAATATACAAAATGATTAATATAATATTAGGTATGAAAGAAAATGTTTATTTAGAATGTGAAAGAGAATTATTGATTTTTTGATAAGAAATTTAAAAGCAGGGCTTTCGAAGAAGCCCTGGGAAGTGAATAGCCCTGAAAACTTAAACTTCATTAGCTTCACAGCACATCTGCATCTGGGGACTGGGTGAGGATTAAACAGGATCGTGGCATGGAAATACTTAATGCCTGATAATAAGAACTTATCTTCAGTGAATGTTAGTGTTACTATTTTCATTGTCAAAGTGATCCATAAGAGTGATTATCCAGTGTGTACCAAGTCGTGTGGCACTTGAGGACATGAGAGATTTGGAGGAAGGTTACAGAGGTGGATCAAAGACTTCTTACGTCCTCTTCTTTTCCTCTTTCTGAGAACCCTGACCCCTGCAGCCCAGCACCCAGTAGGAAAAGATGTCACAAGCAAAAGCATCGAGTAAGGACAGGGACCCCAGCTCTGCTGGCCTGATGAGCAGAGTTAGCCCAGGGAAGTCAGATGTTCAAGCTATATTGTCCTCTGGCATTATAAAAACCAAAAACTGAAGATAGAAACATTTTGTAGGGGTAATAGACACAAATATAATTATAATACAGTGTAATCAGTAATATATAGATCTATATAAACAAACAGTTATGAAAGTACCAACAAAAGAAAAGTAGGCAAATTAATTTTGCCCAGAAACAGTAGTGAAGGCTCATAAAGGAAGACACATTTGAGTAAATTTCTAAACAGGAGGAATGATGTGTAAAGGAAGATGTGTAGGAAGAGGTGTGGGCAAAAGGAGACAGGTAGGTAGTACCCTGGACTTAGGTAGGATGACAGGAGACAAAAGTGCACAGGTAGTTTGGAGGGGAGTTGCTTGCCATGGTAAGGTATCTGGCCGAAGGGAAATGGAGAGCTAATTAAGAACTGATATTTTTTAATGGCCTTTATAATAACAGCCTTGGGAAGTTGTGCAAGGGTCACTCCTAGAGAGGTAAAGGGTCCTCTCAGGGAAAGTGTCCTTGTGTAAGGCTGCACAGCTCCCGGGTAGTGTCATTCACATAGACTACAGTAAGAACAACAGTCCCTGGAGTTTTATACCGCATGCGACGGACAATAACCCAGATGAGGGATCACGAAGAACTGAACTAAGCAGATGTAAAGAAAATGAAGACCAGACACCAGCACCAAGAAATATTTCTGAGAGGCAATTAGCAAGTTTGAGAAACCATACAAGTCTTCAGTTTCTCAGATAGCTGTTGATGCTTTAAAGAAACTTGGGGCAAACTGGAAAAATACAGGCCAGTGCAATTTTAAAAGCATTTCAGGAAAGAATCATTTCTTCTTTGGACTTCATGTTTACTAAACCATTGTTAATGCAAAATAAATGTTCAGAAAGAAACAGTGCAGCAAATGAGAAGCTGGGAAGTCAGGATGTTCCACACTGAATGCTCAGGATACTTAGGAGCACTTCCCTACCCAGGCAGTTCTTGTTGGGAAAAATAAAAAGAAGGCAAAATAAACAGACAAACATCATTTGTTTCCATTTACAGAGAGTTCAGGAAAATTGCATTTGTCCTATTTTTCTCACCAGTTTCATTTACTACGGACTTATGGAATTTATGTTCACATTACCTTTAGGGCCCGAAGAAACCCACAAGTGTAACAGAGTGTCAGAAACAGGGCAGGAAAGCATCCAGGGTATGTAAGTACTAACTATGCACAAAACCCATCCTGCCCATTCAGTTAAAACCAGCGTCTGTGCCTCTTCTCAATCTATTTCTAACCTCCACTTGCCCGGAGTAAACTTTAACTGTTAACCAAGCCCCAAGCAATGATATGTCATTGACATCAGATTTTCCTGTGTCATTTATTTCCAAAAGAAATTCTCTTGTCTTCAGCTACATCACCTAGACTCAAAATTAGACTCGTCTGTTTATTTGAGATCCCCAGCAAGTCTGTGGTTCTTGGCCGGCCATTTCTTTCTTACCTGGTCTTTATCAACCATCAGAAAAGAGAGGCAACTACTTGACAATATTTGTCATTTTACCTTCTTGTCTTACAGCCTTTATTTTCCTAACATCATGATGGCTCTCTGATATTTAAGACCTAATAGATTTTGCTGTTTATATTGTAATCTCCTGGGAGCTTTCCAGAAATGCAGAATCTCAGGCTCCAACCCAGACCTACTGAATCAGAATCTATGTTTTCACAAGAACTGAGATGAGTCTTGCGTAAGGTAGAGTTTGAGAAACGCTGTTCTAATCTGCTCCATGGGAAATGAAGGTGCCAGGCTGATTAGCTGCTTTAGCAAAACCACCTTAAACACACGCACATTACTAACGAACCAAATGGGGCACATGAGTTTTTCAAGCAAAAATAATTTGGCTAATAGATGGTTCAAATAAAAGGATGGGAAGATGAGACAGTCAGGAAAGGAAAAAGACCACCAAGAACATGGGAAAATACAGGCTCCAATTAGAAGCACTGAAGTTTCCAAGTTTTGAGGCTGATTCCAATAATTCAACTCTTAAAGACTGCCCACAAAATACGGAGAACTTGGTTCTTTCTCCTTATTTGCATGGGGGAACACCTTCCAATGAGGGCAATATTCACTTCATATCATATTTTAAGAAGATGATAGCCAGTCTCAGGTGGTCAGAGTCAGTTAGCCTTCAGCCTCGTGCCTTGCACCTCACAAGGCGTGCAGAGCCCTTGGAAATGGGCTGCCCGTTGTGCTGTGCCCCTTAATTATTGTATTAACACACTGAAGCTTCCTTTGAATTAGCTCTTCTCTTTGAGTGTGTTTATTCTATGGAAAAGCCCTTCAGTGATTTGCAATGAAGATAATTTTTCTTGTCAGCTTACTTCAAAAATCCAATAAGTATAAATCCAATGCAATTTGAGTTTTGCCAACATTTTGCTTCCATTTCATTCTGTTTGTTTCCTTCACACCTTTTTTTCCCCCCTTTAAACTCCAAGAGCAAATCTTCATTTTCTGAATGCAAAGCAGGCGGCAACCTTTCCCAGAATACACAGTGTTGCTCTGCTGCTCTGGCTCCTGTGATGCTGGGCACCTCTGCCCATGGTGGGCAGAATCTGGCCTGCCGAGTGTGATGACACCAGAGCACGCTGTGAACTTTGGGCCACTTGGCAGAGAATTGCCCGTTGACTAATTGAAAACTGATGGACGTTCATATCCATAAGTATAAAGCAAGTGAATAAAAGCATTTTTGGAGCAATGCATGTACAAAACTGCCATCCCTAAATTCACAGTCATCTTTATACCTGTTTCCTAAATCTAAACCTGTGGAGTGCTGGCAAGAATACCTTAGTTAACAACAACCAAAAGAACGGAATATTCTGTGGCATTCCAAGTCAACATTCACTTCTCTGGTGAGAGCCCTTACAAGTATTAAGTCCTGTTTCTAATTATTTTAGCCACACCCCCACAGCGTGTTCTCCTCTTTAAAATTTTAGCATATGGTAAGGACCAAAGTTAAAGAATAAATATTGATTTTATTTGAGTTGCACGCATGCCCTCACAGATCTTAATTATTTAAGATTCAGGGGAAGAACTGCTCCCTCCACAGGCTGTAAGTTTAGCCAGAGCAAAAATCAAATTTTATTCATTATTGTAGCCCCCTCCCACTAGCACGTGGACTAGAGATTGGTACCTAGCTGTGCTCAAAGAAGCTGCTGAATCGCAAAGTTACTTTCAAACTTGCATCAGGACGCCCAAATTTCTCTTCAGCTATATATGACAGGAGAACAACAAGAAAAAAAAAACATAGCAAAATCAAAGACTTCTATTCCACTACCAAATGCAGCCTGCTGAACAGACAACATATTCGAATTTATTAATCTACTCCTGTGTTCCAAAATAAACCTTCCTAATTGTTCTTTCCTAACACTGTAAAATGTTTCCAGAAAATCTTCTCTGTAAAGTGTCTTCTAAATGAACTACAATCTTTTTAAGATGATTTATTTGTGGACTTTTTTCAATATTTAATCTCATTTTCCTTTTCTCAGTGTTACAGACCCACCCCAGTGCCTCACCTACGTGGGGACTATACTTCAGATGCACAGTGTCATTTTTATGACTAAGGGCTACTGTCAAGTTAAACAAAATGACTTTGGTAATACAAGATCTCAGGGGAGAAAGCAGAAGACAAATGAGCAGTAGTTACAGAACCACAACGTAACCTCATTTTAATCACAAGTGTTCACCCCTCACTGTGCATAGCTGATAGGTTGGTGAGCAGACTCAGAATAGATCAGTTCCAACCAAGTTCAAATCTAGTCGTGGCAGTTAAAGAGATGGTGACGAAGTTTGGTGGTTACAAACACTGGCTTTGAACTCAGACAAGCCTGTGGTCCCTGGGTTATCTTGTGTGGCACTTCAGAACAAAACACAAAGGGAGAGATTAACAGGACCCTGAGGGAGGGCTTTTTCATGAAAGGCAATGAACGAGGTAGCCAGCACCAGGGAATATCAGCCATGGGATTTATCCTCAACCTTGATCTTCAATTTTCAGGTTTCAAGTCCCTGTTAATTTTTTTTTCCTTTTTCAATGCAATTGCAAAATAATTGAGTGCTACTTTGTGCTAGGCATTAAGGTCTCTCTGAGCCCTGCTGGGGAGGCACGTACATTTTAATAAAACTACCGCAAAGCAATGCCAAACTTGAAGAGAAGGCATGGATAAACTGTAAAACACATGAAGATGTGGTAAATTTGACTTTGAAGGAAGGTTACACTCAAGGTGGGCATTTAAGCAGAGAAGGGGTTTGCCAAGCAGACAAGGAGGGAAAAGGATTCAAAGTGGAAGAACTAAAAGCAGAGCCTGAGAAAGGTTGATAAGTTCTATAGTTGTTAAATATCCTGGAATACTCAGAGCAGAGAGGGAATGGAGACAAGACCAAAAATAGAGGAGGCGAGGTGAAGGCTCTGGCAGGAAATGTAAAGGAATTTTTACTTTTTTAAAGGTGATGACAACTGTTTAAGTAAAAATTTGATAAGCCTGTATCTATGTTTTAGAGATCCTTTTTTTTTTTTCTCCCAAGACCATTAAATTTTATTACAGTGTCAAGCCCTGCCTTTCCTCTGCAATGGCCTTAATATTGGATCTCTCTCTCTTTTTTTTTTTTTTTTTTTGTATGGCTAATACTAGCACCAGTTCAGGTGTGCACCATCTCTGGATATCCAGCACAACTGCTAACAGATCACATGACCCCCCCCGCCCCACCGTCTCTCTTCCTTGAATCCAGTCTTTGCACAGGTGCCAAGCAAAGCTCAAACTTCAATGATTCCCCAGGCCTTCAATTGCAATTTTTTTGACAGTCATAACAGCTCTACTGATAAATTTATCCAAATAAGCAAACAAACATATATATGTGGAAAGAGGTTCCAATCCCGGGCTACCCCTGAGGGATCCTAAGTGGGAAAGGAGCCTGCCCGCGGTTAAGGACAGAAGCTCTGAGTCTTACCAGTGGAAATCTGGAATTCTTAACGGGCCTTAGAAAATAAAGACTTCTCACAAAATACTGTAACTCTTCCCCAAAAAGGCCTCAGCTATCTTCTTCAGACCTATTTTCCTTTTCTTCATCCATCTGGACCCTGTGCTGTAACCAAACACACCCCTACTTTCTCAGCTTCCCCCCTTTTTACACACTGCCCCCAACATAAGGAATGCTTGCATCTTGTACTCTTACTCTGCCTGGAAAGTCCCTCCCCGTCCTTCAGGGCTTCCTACCACCCACCTATGGATGGTTTTCTTTATCCACCCACTGAGATGTAACCCTTCCCCACACCCACAATGGGAATACTCAGAGAATTCTGCCCTTCAATTACCTTACTTACTATACTTGTGTTATAGTCAATGGTAAATAACTTGATGGTCGGGGCTATTTTTCCTTCATTGCCATACCCTTTGGAAATCTACAAATGATTTATTTGACAAATAATAACAATTTATCAAATTCAATTGTACCCTCTGTTCAGGCCTTGTATTCGATATCTATTGATGTTTAACAAATCACTTCAAACACTCAGAGGCTCAAAACTACAAACATTTATTGTCTCAGGCAATTTCTGAGAACCTGAAGTATGGAAGCAACATAACGGGTGTTTATGTCTGACCCTCTCATGAGGATCCTTAGCAGGCCTGGAGTCATCTAAGGTATGATCAGAGCAGGAGGGCGTGCTTCACAATTCACCCACATGGCGGCTGACAGAGGCCTGAGTTTCTCACTGGCTGTTAGTGGGAGGCCTCAGTTACTTGCCACATGGGCCTCTCTGTAGGAATGCTCATGACATAGAAAATTACTACCACCAGAGTGATTTATCCAAAAAAAAAAAAAAAAAAAAAAAGAATGAGAAAAAGACCAAAGCATAAACTTCAATGCCTTTTATAACTTACTCTCAAAAGTTATATACCACCACTTCCGTGGGATTCGTCACCAGACCGCTTCTGGAACAATGTGAGAGGGAATTGCACAAAGCATGACTGTCAGGAGGGGCACTCACCGGGGGGCCGTATTGGAAACTGCCCATCACAGGCACCTCCATATTGTACAGTACAATATGGTCTATTCAATCGTTAACTCAAAGGAAGACTGTTGCTATCTTGATATTCTTTATGTTTGAGCAGTACATTTTTTTCTTACAATGACTTTTAAAAATAATTTTAATGGAAATGACGACTTGGATTGTTTCATTAATTAACAAGCAAAAATAAATCTCAGTGGATGACTGACAAATTGTCCAACAGTCTTCTTGATGAGTAAGGTGTAATACTTTTTTTTATATCTCACCAAAGAAACAGAGTTTTAAAGTTAAATTCAAAGTCCTTAACCTGGACTAGTGCTGTCCAGTAAAACTTTCTGCATCAGTAGAAGTGTTCTGTATTTGTGCTATCCAAAAGATTGCCACTAGCCTCACAGAATTGTCGGGCACTTGAAATACGACTAGTGTAACTGAGGAACTAAATTCTAAATTTAATTTAATTTAATTAATTCAAATTTAAATACAAATGACAGCGTGTGGCTGGCAGCTAACACGTTGAGCTGTGCAGGCCTGGGCTAACGTTGATTCTTTTACTTCGTTTTGATATAGTACAGATTTTAAAATGATGTCTTAGGACAAATAATCAAGCTCTAGGGACAAATTACTTGGATTCCAATCTAGTTTTTTCATTTACAAGTGACTTGACCTTGGGAATTGTGCTTTGTCTCTTTGCCTCCATTTCCCCAATTGGCAAAATAAAAGTACTTACTCCTACAGGGTTGTGGGGTGGATTAGAGCCTGAGACACAGTAATTGTGATAAATGTTAGCTGTAATTGTGGTTACAGTCTCTAATACCATGTTACTGTTTGTGAACACATACTCCTCAGTATCAGGTATCACTTAGTCTAATGTGAATAGTGCATAAAATGAATCTTTATAACCCCGTAACAAAGAATAATGTAGCCAGCATAACTACTGTATTTCCTACATAGAAACTTCAGAAGAAGATTTTTTTCTTTGAAAACAGACCAGCCATTAGTTGAAATATCTTTGTCTTCCGTTAGTTTTACATCAAAGTTTTATGGGGGTTTTTGCAATATTTCAGTCATAACTTTGATGATGATCATCATGAGAAAGACCAGGAAAGTAGCCTTAACTAAATTTGTAAAGTTTGCAAGTATTCATTTGACGTTATTGTTACTTGAAAGATGAGAAAAATGTGGCCTGTTCTCAAGGACAGTAAATGTTTCAAATCTACCTGCGAGTGTATTTTATTTGTACAGGCTGCCATAAACCTTATTAGTTTCCTCTGGGGGAATAAGTATAGTGTTGCTGCTGGCATTAAAAGTAAAGCAGACTTTTCATTTAATATAAACTGAGATAAATTCAGATTAAGCACTACTGCAGAAAGAAAAATGATTACAATATTTATTAATTACAAAAACAGCACATAAGAGTATGACTTTTTTTAATAAATCAATAAAAAAAGTTAAAAAAAGACTATGACTTTTTTATATTTCTATCATACACACACACACACACACACATGATTTTAAATAGGGATTCATTCAAGCACCAGAGAGTACAGTTGAGTTATACATCTTCCTTTCACAATTTATTATTGATCCACTCTCATTATAGTTTATTTTCTTCCTCAGGGGAAGCTAAGAACTTCTTTATCAATTTGGTCAAAGTTTTTATGACTACCCTTTCTCTGACTTATATGTAACATAATATATTCAAACACATCCATCCCTAGTATCTCACCCATCTCTGTTCTAACTATCACTCCTCCTCGTGCTATGATTCAATTTAAAGAATCTTTCCCAAGATCAATCTAAATAAATAACAAGTTAGATTTCAGGCAAACAAATGAATTTGCATTGTTTTATATTCATCATAAATATTTCACTTAATTACTAAGGTACCTTATTTAGAAACACAAAACAACATTATAAATTAATTAGCACTGTCCCTGCTGATTTTTTAGAAGTTCTGTGGAATGTACAAGCCAAAAGTAAAAACAGCCTGCAGAGTCCAACCAGAGCACACATTACATCCAAATGCTGAAGTCCACAAAGAACCATGTCATAGTATAATTTGTGAGACAGGTTTTGAAACACTAAGATTTTTGTCTTTTATCAAGTATTACCTTAATTATTTTTAAATTCAAGGTCAAAAAAAAAACTCTCTTCCCTTTTTTTTCCTTTGCTTTATATGATCCAAACAGACAAAAACCCTTATTATCTTGAAAGTGATTAAAGGAACTACTTTTCTCTCACTGTAGGGTAATAAAATCATATTACTAAAATGTAATAATATATTTTCAAAGATGAAGAAGGTTGTCAGTGTGAAATAAATGTACTCTCGATACACAAATGCTACAGCATCAGCACCTAATATCAAAAATTTAACTTCATTTAATATTATCCAAAAGCAAAGGTAACACATTTTTACTTAGCTAACTATAACTCTCTAAAAAGCCTTTTTTCTTTAAATTATTACATCCAAATACTTGATAATTTATAATGTTTCTGAGCAGAAGTAACATAGTCTCAAAGCAAATAGTGAAAGTTCATAATTTCTGAGCATGAACCTTAAACAGCAAGGTGTCCATATTTTATTAATATACAGCCAAAACGTTTTGTGAAAAAATGAATTTAAATGTAATTTCTACAGAATAAGTGATACAAATATCAGGCCAGTTTCCCAAACTTAATGCTTACGCCCATTAAAAATTTTAAATGCTTATTATATAAGCATTATATAGGGTTTCCTCAAATGATGTTAATAATGTATAATATCATTATAAGATACTTGAATTTTCATTGTTAAACATTCAAGTATCTGCTAATTCTTTATTAAAATTTCTGCTAAAGCATGTTGTTTTTCTTCTTGGTGAACTAACAACAGCCTGAAGGAATTAGTGCTGGGAAGAAAAAGTCAAGAAAACAAAAATATTTTCTTTGACCAAGTAAAAAGCACCAAAAATGGTTTGGTTTAAATGATGCACTAATTCGTAAACTAAGGCTGATTCTGCCTGATTTAAACAGCTGGGATATTTTTCTGAGGAGCTGGGGAATCAATTAAATCCCTCTAATGCAAGCATCATATCTTCAGAATGCCTTTTTTGGTGATATTAGTGAATGTTTTATAGAAGGACTGTGGTAAAACAGAATGTTAGTTACATGCAAAAAATAAGCACACATGTTTTGTATAACATGTGTACGTGCATTAGAAGTGAGTTGCATGTATAATATTCCAACAGAACTAAGAAGCAAATTATAATCTCTGTTCTGAACTGAAGACTGAAAATAATAGCACGACATGGGCATAGGAACCCCTGGTCACATTCCTTGATTGACACATTTCAACCTCCTTAAACAAGAAAGGGTCAGTTGGTAGATTTCTCAACTGCAACTTCATGGTAGTTTACCCGGTTGACCGTTGGCTAGCCATCATGCTGATTGTTTTCAAACCATCCTTCTCAGGCATACATAGAATGAGAAAATCAAATAAATGGCTAATTCATTTAATTAACACATTCCCAGAGTTTTTAAAGAAGTCACGATGCTCTGCTTTCAGAAACATCCAAAATACATTCTCAGCATCCATATTGCCTAAGCTCTTATCCTGTCATGTCGTATCTTTGGGCATGTAGCTTCTGTCCTTTCAATGGTCTGTGTTGGGCTGCTCCATAAAACCTAAGTAATTTTGCCCTGACCTTTCTTAATTTGAGGTTGCTATTCCCCTCCAGTGGTTTGTAATACAGAATAGCTTGCCATAATATAAAAAAAAAAAGGTTAAATCATATGAGAGTGTGTGTGTGTATGAGAAGACTGAATAAGAAGCTAGATATATATTTATACTAATGATAGAGATAATAGGTATTTTATACTATCATTGCCATAAAAATGTAAATTGTTAGTAGTAAAATTTTATACCACTCTTTAATTTCAGTGTTTCCCATGTTTACTGAACTATAATCTAACCTAAATAACTGAAAAGGATGTTAAGTAATGATTGACAGACAAGATAAGTAATAATCTTATTGAAATAAATGGTAACTAGCCAATGATTGAACTATCATATTGACTATAAAGATAGATTATAGATAATATTCCCTTGAAAAGAGTAAAACACACACAGATACACATATATATTGCCTCCTGAAAGTTTGAGTAGTGCAATATAATATGGAATATTATGTTACTCTATATTATATTAGAATATTACAATTTGGAATAGATAAGCAGTATAACTATTGTAATTGAAGAGGAATATTTATCCCTATTTGCAGATTCTATGATTGAACCTGCAAACCCAGATAAATCAATTTTAAATTATAATTAGTAAAAGCTAAGCTGAGAAGTCAAATACAAATAAATTTATAAAAGTTCATAGTGTTTCTATATTACTTAATTCCCACTCAGAGATAAAAATGATTTTATTTCTAATTACTGCAAAAATGTAAAATGTTTAAGAAAAAACTTGACATCAAAAACATGAGGCCTATATAAAGAAAACATTCAAGGTTTGCTAAGGCATATAGAAGCTTGGAATAAATTAAAATATAGCCCCCTTCCCTGGATATTATAATAGCCAGAATATCCTGTTTTTAGAATAAAATCCCAGTGGATTTGTTTTGTACTTTAAAAAGAAGAAAAAGATTCTAAAATGCATCTGAAATGATAGATGGGTGAAAATGGAATGGAAATTTGAAAAATGCAGGCATATGATGGGCCACTTTTCCTACTAGTTATTAAGAGGTGTTAAATAGGAACAATAACTAAAGTATGGAACTATCCCCCAAATCAGCAGTTAGAAAATGAAATACAATAGATAGCTCAGTAGTAGCAAATCATAACTCATAGGTAAAAGCATAAGATACAAGAAAGGTGACCTAATCTGTCAGTGGGAAAAATATTATTTAATAATTAACTCACCATTTGAAATTTTAAAACAAAATTACATACTTATCCCATTAACAAAATTGACCACAAGATATTAAAAAGAAATTCTCACATCAAGTATCTTACATCAAATAACACAATTAAAAGGCAAACAATAGGCTGTGGAAATATTTTATAAACATCAATTATAGTAGTAGTATGTGAATCCTTCATGCAAATCAGTAAGTAAAATCTAAAACCTAATTACATGAACAATCAAATGACAGAAGGAGTACAAAACCTAATAAAAAACGTGAAACAAAAAATGTACAGCCTTTCCTATAACAAAAGAAAAACAAACTGTAAGATACTCTGTCAAAATTAGAAAGAAATAAGAGTAATGTGTTAATCCATGTTTGTGAGGGAGTAGTCAAACCAGTAGACTGTTGTTTGGAGAATAAATTAGTACACGTGCAGTTTTATTTGTTCATTCATCTATCCAGTCAACAAATATTTTGTGAGCATTTACATTTTTGTAAGGAATTGTTTTGAGTAGTTTGAAAGTTGGTATCAAAAAATTTTTAATGTTTACTTTTTCTATTCTAGGGATTACTTTCAGCAAGTCTATCCTAAAGAAATAAACATTGATGAGCAAAAATGTTCATGTGAAAGTTACTGATCATAACTAGCAAATGATTTAGACACACCTAAAAGTCCAACAATAAGAATGATAAAATGATTGTTGGTATCACCATATAGTTGCCTATATATTCTTTAAGCAAAATCAATTTTTTAAACAATACTAAGAGCCTCAAGGGTAACTAACAAGAGCAAAAGTTGCACATAGTACAATCACAATTTTGTGATACATACAAGACAAGATAACGATGTTATTACTGGATGGAAAACTACATGTTGTTTTTTTCTCTTTTATACTTTTCTGTATCACTTATAATGAGCATGTGTTACTTTTAATGTCAAAAGAAATACCGCTAATTTTTAAGTTCTATAAAATAATAGGAAAAGAAGATATTATTTTCACCTAAATATATGAGAAGTCCTCAAAGGCAGCTTTCAGACATTGCTCTATCATTATCTCTTGAATTTTTAATCTTTCCTTGGCCCTAAAATGAACTCAGAACTCTCCTATTCAAAAATTACCTTCTCCTGTTTCTTTGAGCTAACCTCTATTTTCCTCACCTTTTATCACTGCCAAATTTCTTGAAAAAGCAGTCAATATTTCTTTTTTCACTTTTTAGCCATCCATACACCCTTTTCAAAATGTCTTCCACTCCAATACATTTACAGAACCAGCTCTACCTCAGATCACTGGTAAGTCCATTCCAAATTCAATTTTCTCCATCTTTGTTATACTCCTTGCGCTGTCTACATTGTTTGATTTTGGTCATATTTTGATAGTTTCCTAATCAATACTTCACTGGCTCTTCTTCCTCCTCTAACTCTTGAAATTGATGATTTTACCAACATTCTATCCTGAACTTTCTTCTCTTCACTTTCTATACTCTCTTTATTGAAAATGTTATCCACTTTCATATATTCAGTTATGCATATCATTCACAAATCGATTTCTGATGCTCTCTTGACTCATATCCCTCTTTTTTTCACCTGCAGTCTGGAAGCTGCCACCTGGATATTCTTCTAGTATCTCAAACTCAACACATCTAAAATCAAAATGTTCATCCTGCCCTTGTAATTTCTCTCACCACATGACATCTCTATTTTTATTCATTCTCCCACAATTTTATGCACATCAAGCTCAAAATCTTAGGCTGTATTTTGTCTTATTCCTGTTCATCCAGTTGGTTTTCCAAGGCTTATCAAAATTTAGATGATAGATAGATAGATAGATATCATTCTTTTAAACTCTGACATAACTACCCTTACCTAAGTATGACTTGGCCTGTTTCCATAGGGGTAATACTCTGGTCATTAGTCTAATTTCTTCCACATTCTAATGCTACCCAAACTGTGGCCAGATTTATCTTCCTACAACACCACTATGATTTTATTACCATCTACTCAAATGGCTTCCAACTGTCACTCAAGTTAAATGCGATTTATCTTGGCATTCAAGATCTTCTTCAATCCAGTCCTAGCCTCTTTTTTCATGGCTCCTGTACAGATTCCCTATGCTCTAAGATGGACCACTTTCCATAGATGAGTTGCCCTTTCTGAAACTGATAACACCCTTCCTAAAGGCCTTGCATAAATATCACCATGACAGTGCAGCCCTCCTAGGCTGTCCCTACTAGCTCTTTGTTTTAATCACTCTATGGCAAATATTTTCTTCCATGTGTTATTTTCATGAAAATACCTTCCGCTCAAACTATATTGCAAGGTCCTTGAGGACAAAGATTGTATCAGTTTAGCTTAGAACACACCACGGCTCCTGGTGCAGTATCCTGCACACAGCAAATACTCAAATACTGAGGAACAAATCAATAAATTTATAGGCAGCGAACTGTGGAACACTTCTTGGTCATTACTGTATTCATGTATTTCTGTTGGTAATACGGTTTGTTGATCTCCTCTGTGAGACTATAAAAGCCTTAGCAATAGGAATCACACCTATCCTTTAATAATATATGATCCATTATTTAAGAAAGTCTTAGGAACCTGTATTTATCAGTTTTACCAGGTGTTATATCTCTTACCCCTTGCTCTTTTGGGGGTCAGGAGGAGTTTATAAAATGAAAAAGAAAAAGATATTTCTTCATTATGACCTGTCAGTGATTAATCCACAATTAAATGTTGATTACTAGGGCGACCATTTGGGTTAAAGCTGCTTCTCAATCCAGTTAAAGCTTTACAGAAATATGTAGGTGTATACATAAGTTCTTAAACATAGGCACAATTAGAGCTCCCAATGGTATATGAGTCAGGTAACTCTTTTATTTGGCAGATTTTTGAAGGAAAAAAAGCATCAAATGACCAGTCATTTCCCTAAGCGCCTCTCTTATTTTAATAGCTATTACTCTCATTCCATGCTCATCTCCCCTGAGATCCTGTGTTGGATTCTTTTCCTGAATAAGTCTTTCAAAAATTAAAGATAAATACAAGTCTCAGAATACCAACAACATTTCTCTCTGAGACATTTCTTACATGTTAAATCAAAACGGGGTGACATTAGAACCCGGTATTGCTCAGATCAGGTGAAGCCTTCCCTGGGTAAATCTATTACACAAGACCGTTCCCTCAGCCCTGAGCCAAAAGAAACAAGAGTAAAAGCACAATAATATGGTAATATCATTCCAAGATCCCAAACGTATCTGTAAAACCTCAGCTGGAAGTTGATTTAACCCCTCTGGTATTGTCACGTGACCCCCGAGGTGGTACCTTCCCTTCTATAAGTGAGTGGCGCGATTACCGTTACCCGTGGAAGCCAGAGTTCCCCAGTGACTTGGAAGAGTCTTGAGAAGGGATAAAGTTTCATAGCTTATTGCAATTCTTCCAGCACTGAAATCTCCTGGAGCTGAAACTCATTCAGAAATGATGAGGCATTTGAAGCTGCCTGAAATAAGGGCTCTCTACTAAAGTGACTGGCTAGTCCATATCCCACCTGAGAAAATGATGAAAAATCACATTTAGGGGAAAAAAATCCATTCCCACAATGGAGCAGAGACAGTGGCTATTAGGCTGACTTTGATTCAGGCTTGTTGAACTCTTTAGATTCCTCATGGCCCATCTGCACTGGAGGTTTTAAATGCCGCACTGATCTTTTAATTTCTCCCATCTGATTCCTGTGGTAACTCCTGTACTCTGGATAATTAGGGAACTGAACAATCAAATTGCCACCCTTCCAGAACCAGGACAAATGCACTGCTGCAGGTTTACCCGGCCTTACGGGGGGCCTCCCCTCCACAGCACAGTCTTGCCTGCTGTGGTGTCTCTTTCTGGGCAGTTTCCCACGTTAAGGAGTGGAAGAGGGAAAAACTCAACACGTGGGGATTTAACTGAGACTAACCCAGAGTTTGGCCGTTATCCCACAAGAAGCAAAGCAGGATCGACATCTCCCCTCCTTTGCATTCACAAAATACTTGTTGCCACGTCTGAAAGGATTTTCAAGTGCAATGGTGGTCATTGGCTCATGAGCCTCCTTCTCCCTGGCTTCATCGGTTACATACCATGCATGTTTTAAAATAAGCATCACTGGAGCAGGCTGGTGATAATAGCAGTTTTGTGCAGCACACTTAACAGCTACAGGACAAGCTACGTAAACTGGAGGAGGCTCTACGCAGAGGCCCTACGCAGAGGCCCTGTCTTGAGGGGGAGGCTCTGCAGAGCCAGAGAGAGTTGTAGCTACAATGAAAAAGAAAAGAAGGACATTCACAAAAGATAAGAATGAACTGACTCACTCAGAAATGGTAAATGAAAAATAATGAAACATCTCAAGCATGGTGTAGTGAAAGTTTAAAGTCAGCTGAGGTGGAGTAGGATGGCAGAAAACTAAGCAAACGACTTAGCCTCTAAGAATGCATCTGATTGCTTATGTAGCGAGTAGCCTGGCTCCAAACAGAGGTGCTTTTATATTAGTTTGCCCGCTGGAGGTAAGAAGGACAGTAACAGGAAATGGATGTTTAAGGCAACTTGTAAGCCCACATAGGAAGCAGCTATTCCATTGTGGCAGTCCTGCTGCCTTCTGCTGGTGACCCTCCCTGGGACCTGTCATCGTGAAAACAAGCAACAAGCTGCCTCCAAGAAAAGAGAAGCATTTTAAAAGAAACAGAACGATCTGGCAAGTTTTTTTTTTTTTTTTTTTTTTTTTAAGAACACAAATGCAAAGGACAAAGTTAATGGGTTAGAGAGGCACCGTCAACTTTTTCAGAACCGTGAAGTGAGGAGCAGGGGGAGAGCAGGAGAAAGAAAGGGAGGAAGAGCTCTAGAGAAAGAGAGCCTACTAAAGAAGCCAGCCCCCTGTACAGACAGCCTGACGCCAGATGGCTTCTTCTAATAAATATTCAACCTTAACTCTGTTCCCATGTAACTTTGTTGTAAAGCTGCCAGCACACCCACACAGATCTGGGCCAGCAAAATGATTACAGTAGTACAAACAAAATAGTGCAATAGAGGAAACAGACAGACAGGGTCCTGTCCACAGACAGGCAGGGCTGGAAGATGTGAGCTGATGGACCTTTAGACTTAATACTTCGGAAGTCTTAATAATAAGTAGCACTGGAGGGGAGGGGACCTCAAAAGAGGAGAAGAAACATTTAACTCTTATCTTTGCTCTGCTTCAGGTTTCAGCACTGAAACATGTACAACTTTTTCTTTAGAGATTACATAGGAGATACTGTATCTCAAATATTATTTTCCAAATAACCTCTATGTTTAACTGGGTTTAGAGTAATAACAACCTTACTAAAATCCACCCCTCCCATTCATAATTGCATCAGTATATAATAACACTTTGTATTTTAAAAGTTACCATTTGGATAGAAATAGGTGATTCACTATATCTTTTTTTTCTGAAAAAAACACAGAAGTAATCTGAGTGTCTTCTTCTTCCTCTCAACCCCACTCTGAGCTATTTGGTATTTAAATTCTATTTAAATATATAGACACCTTTTGATTCTGGGAGGAGTAGTCAGTATGCATTTCAGTGTTTCTTTGGTAGAGAATTTGAAAATGTGGGTGTCAGAATAAAATGCTATATTAATAAACTAATATATGAAGATTTTGAACCAAATAATGCCAAAACTCAGCTTGAAGAAACAGTGATATAGTGAAATATTATTTTAGAAATACACAGTGTGGAGGACATTAAAATGTGATGTTAGAAACAAATACTAGAGAACTATATCAGGCCTTCTCAGTTTTAGTTTTCCAATGATAAACATAAACTTCTTAGATAGAAATGGACTAAACCAACTTAGCAGTAAAACATAGCAATTTGGAGCAAATCGTCTGAAATGGTTGATATAAAAATGAGTTTCTAACTGTATTTTATTTTCTGTTTCTCAATCTGATATCAAAAATTGCCCAGGAAAAAAAAAAAATCTCTGAAAGAGTGCATCATAAGCTAAGGTTTCTCTTACCTCAAAATCAAGAATATATTTTGTGGGGTTATCTGTGAGCACTGATAAGACCGCGGGAATGGAGATGTAAGAAAAACCAGCAAAACAAAAAAATTAAACACTTACAAAGAGCTAGATAAGTTTTGTTAAGTGCATACTGTTGTTTTGACAGTTTGAGAATCTGCACAGATTTTACATTTTATTACACTGACATCAAAAGCTGTATTGATAGGAAAGGACCACATTTCTAACAAAGAGAGGCAGATAAAAATTAGCATTTATCTTCTGGTGATATAGAGCTTTCTAAGGGTAAGTCATAGTATTTTCCTCATTCTGCAGAGAACTGTCCCAGGGAACTGAGAACGAATTGGAAGGTTAAGGCTTCCCAATTAAGTTCATGATGGAGGCAAATCCTTGAAAAGATGTGTATAAATTGCACACATGAAATACAAACAATGCAAACATATCTGTATACAAAATATGCAGTTGTGTATTCAAAAGAGGTAATGGCATGCAATAATGGGAAATTATTTGAACAGCTGTTTGCACATCAATCTGCATATTTTTGCACATGCAATTATCCATTTGCATCGGCATATTTTGCATGTTGCATGCACACGTTAGACACCTGTTATTAAAAACCAGGTCCATGATATGCTGCTGATTCCCTTAAATATAATTCCATTTTCAAGAGATTTGTCATAGAGTCCAAAGGGTGGAACATTTTTAGGAAAGTGGGCAATACACACAGGATGATATTAGTGGAAATATGTGCATTTCTCCCTCACCTATGCATTGGCAGTAGATTTCAGGGTTCAAAGAGGGATCTATGTTAGTAGATAATGAAAAAGCAAAACAACACGGCAGAGATGAATCATGACACAATCCAGCTCTTTCCTTCTGGTAGAAAAATGATCAACCTCCGAGAAATAAATTGAGACGTCACGCTCATCAACTCTGCCAAGTTGCACCATGTTTATCCAGCACACAGTACATGGTCAATATATATTTGCTGATTTCTTGGTTAATAAAGAGATGTAGAATTGAATTAAAATGTCACATTCAGCTAATGGCTACTGGGGTTAGATGAAACATCAGACTTTATCCTGATTGCTTTCACAAGCCTATCTCATTTAATCCATACGGAAATAGCCTTTGAGCAAATATTGAAAGACTGAGCTAAAAAGACGAGGCATTGCCACTAACTAGGACTGTGATCTTGGACTGGTTTCTCTGGTAGTTGATTTTGTAAAATGGAAGACTGGGTTGAGTGGGCAAATATGCTGTACATATGGTGCTACTATCCCCTTCTTTAACCACGGTGGAAAGAAAAAACTCAATTCCGGCACTTTTTCCCACTGAGCCTGGACTTAGCCATAAATTCTTTCTTAACACAGCACTCCAGGCAACCACCACCAACTGATCAAATTTGGCACACAAGATGAATCTATTTTCTACCCCTGGACTATATTTTCTCTAAGACTCTTTCCACAAACCAAATCAAGAACTCTTACAGAACACTTAAATCCTATGTTTTTAAGAAACTATCCTAATTATTTGGTTGTTTTCTAAATTACAACGTATCAAATATACTCTGAAATTAGTTGGCCATTGGTTAAGAGTTGAGAAGCTCTTACCCTACGTAGAATATCACTGTAATATAGTATTTTAAGTGGATTTAACCCATAAAATATGCGATAGCAAAATAATGTTCAATACATTTCCCTCTTTTGGATTATCCATAAAAGTACTTTCTTCCAGGCAGTTATGCAAAGCGGATCAGGAAAGCAGCACGAAGCAATACTTTGCACAGCACAGCCCTTCAGCATGGAAGAAAGACAGCAGCCGTGTCCCAGCTTCTGCCAGACAGAGCGTTGGTGGTGTGATAGAAAGCACAGAAACCTGTAGGCACATTAAAAGGACATATTCAGACTCTTCAAGTGATATGGAAAGATGGGAAACAAATGGAGCTCTGAGAGAGGATGGGCTTTTGAGAAAAATCCCTGGGAAATCCTTCAGTGTGATAAGCATTGCCAACAGCTGAGATGAATCCATCAAAAGTGTATACTGAGTGTTTGCTTTGTGTCCAGCGCTGTGCTATGTTCTTAGAGAAGTACAATAAAAGACTGTGTAACACGTTGCCTGCTTTTGGAGAAACTGCATTCTAGTTGAAAGAAATAAAACTTACAGATAACATTACAAAACTGCTCGCAAGCCAAGGATACTCTTCTTTTTCCAGCTACATCTGCAACCACACGGACAACATTTCAATCAACCACATCACTTTGAATGGCAAGGCTCTAACACGGAATGTCCAGAGCACCTTTTACGAGGTAGCAAAATGACTCCTGTTGTGGTTTTGCCACTTGGGTTACTTTCCTAGCTATTTATGGTTTCTTGACTCTTCTTTTTGTAATGGTGCCTGTACATCACACGTATCTCTTGCTTCTAGAGTGTCCTCCAAATTCCCCCTAAAGAATCACCGTTCTCCCACGCTCACTCTGTGGGTTGGGTGGGGCTTCACATCTGGCCCCAAGGGTGGGCACGTGACCCAAGACGGACGACAGCAGGGAGCCCTAGCATTTGCCAGGGCCGTGATGAAAGAGAAACTCAGGGCATGACTGGACAAGCTGGCGGCCACAGGTAGAAACTGGCTAACAATAAAGTCCCAAAAAGGAAAGCAGAACTTTCTTTTTCAGAGCTAGAAGTAGCCCAATTACTAGTGGCATAATATGCACACTGAGATAGAGCAATGCTCGATTCTAGCTATATTCCTGGATTTTTCAGTCACCCAAACTAACAAATTCTTCCTTCCCACCCACCACTCAGCTTAAACCAGTTGAAGGTGAATGTCGACTACAAGCAGTCTAATCAACCTGGCAAATTCAGTCCACATCACCAGCATACTTTGAGGTAGTCATTTGGTCCTACTTAACAAAACACATGCAAAAAGAACTTAAATTACTTTCCCTACGTTGCACAATAAAGGTCAACAAAAATACAGAAAGTAAAGGCCTAGATTTTAAGAATAAATGCATGGAAGCACTGCATTCTTATAAACTATTTTCTATAGTTATTTTCTTACCTCCGTGGGGGCTAAGAACCAGGTCCCCTTCGCTTCACCCCAGTCCCCCCAATACACCCTCTGGGAAACAGTAGAAAGCAAGATGACCTCCACAATTGCCCTTCCCTGTCGTCTTCCCTGGAATTAGGGCTTTTTCCAAGTTGCTAACAGAGAGCCTTTATGAAAACAAGAGTATAAAGTTATTGGGAAGAATGATCAGAATTCCAAGAAGTATATTGCTAGGTCTATGTGTAGGACTGTTGGTGTTACCTCTCACCTTGGAAACCCTTCTCCCCCTGCTTATTTTCTCTGAGTCCAACGAGCTCTCACTGAGTCCCTCAAAGGGAGATGTCCAAGTAGCACCAAGTTCACCTGAGAACTCAGGGCACTGTTCAGGAACAGCAGCCAACAATCACTCTTAATGTCATCCCAGTATACCAACAGAATGCTAAGATGTTTTAGCCTGACTCCAGGAAGCAGTTATGCAATGAATTATCTAGCTGGTGAAAATAGGTAATAAAGAAGCAACCGAGATCAGGAGGAGTTAAGTTTCTCACGCCTAATATCAGAGTTGGTTCGTGATAGCTGCATGACTGAAGCACCGAGTCCCTAGCTCATTGCCCAACCTAGGAAGGCACCTGCTGTTTTAATGAAAGTTAGCTGTGGAAGTGTCTCCATCACACCATCCCTACTACTGATATCACTTTTAAACTAAACATTTGTTCTTCCCAGTCTACTTTCTGCTTTGAAATTGCATCTATTTTTGCGCGGTGTGTTTACTTTTTCACCTTTCTGTAAGAATTGCATTTTATTAGCTAGAGTTCAAATATAGCTAAATGAGGAAAACTCAATAAAGGGGCTTAAAAAATTTTCATCCAATAAATTTGCTGTGAAATGCCAAGTCTGTGGCTGTGCCTGCAGTCATTTTCGTTACAAGACACATAGTAGGAAACAGTTTTGGGGTTTTCAGCCATTAGTTAACAAATTGAATAAGATAGATGTGTTCATTCGTATGAAGTAATGTAATTTTTCTTGGGAAAGTTTAATATTACACAAATCCATTAGCATATTTACAAATTAATCTTCCCTTAGGATAAAACGATTGAAGATTTACGGAAGGAAGGGCTTTATTACTTTTAAAACTGCATTTTTTTAAGAAAATAAAAGAAAAGGAAGGAAAATTACATTGAACTAGAAATGCATTTTTATGACTAACAGTTCTGTAACACCAAAATTTATGAAAGGAGAGAGGAATAAAGCAGAACATAGAAAGGTTTTTTTCAAGGAGCTCACAGAAATTGCAACTCCTATATCACAAATTACAAACTCCTCTAAATTTAAACCTGTTGATCTGAATGCAAGTTGAATGGCATTAAATTCATTAGACATTTAAAGCTATTCCTATGAATTTCGCCTGGATAATTTATTTATTTATTTTTTGTCTAAACTCTCTAGCTACTTGTTCTAATTTTTGACAAGGTGAAATTGTAAACCTTCACAACACCAATGACAACAACAAAATCCTGTGTTCATTTAATTTCTTTCTCAAAATTTCAATGACTTCTTAATGTTGAACAAGTAACTTACAAGATAATTAACAATCTACCATCATAAAATAGACTTCCCTACAGAGAAAAACTTGGAGTGTAGGGTAAAGAAATCTCAATGTATACACAAATTCCTGACATGTTATAGAAAGAAAGAAAAGTGAATTGATATTCCCCCAGAGAGTCTCCTTTATGTTCATCCCGAGCATTTACTTTGTGAATGTTATCTTTCTTCGAGGAAGGATTGAATGGACTTTCCTCACAAACAAAAATTGTAGCATAATATTAACAACAATCTTATGAATAAATGCAAACTATAATGATTGAGTTTAATTAGTTGAGTTATTTGAATTACTTGAGTAAAATTACAAGTGCAGACTCAGGAATCAGAGGGACTGGAATTCCATTCTGGGCTCCATCGTTCACTAAGTGATTGTCTTTGATATTTAATATTTTTAAGCTTAATTTTCTCATCTATAAAAATTCAAATGATCACAGTATTTACCAGATAAGGTTACTGTAAGTATCAAATAAAATAATGCATTGAAAGCATTTAGTACTGTCCTGGAATATAGCAGGTGATCAAAAAATAAATAGTAGCCATTTATTTTTATTATTATTACTATATGACTTCCAACCTGAAGAATTGTATATAAGGATATACAAAGAAATGTTGCAACAGTCCTTGGAAGAATATGTTGTCAAGTTCTTTCACTACATGTTCTTTCCCTTGGGCCCACTTTTCTTCCATGTCCCTCTTTAAAGGGCACCTCAGCTGGGCACAACCCCCCATAAGGATGTGATCACTAAGAACAGTAAGCCGCCTGGTTGTTAGCTCCAATCTTTTTCACCTCAAAGCTCTAATATTATATGAAAAGTCATGGCAATTAGACTATGGGATTCATTAGAGGATGTACCACTTGTCAGACGGTACACAAACAGTATTCCTCAAAGGGCTCACACATATTTTTCCCCTTTTGGATCAATTTCCTGGGCCAATGATTCAGTAATAGCTTTGGATAGGAAAGCAATGCATGAGGCAATCCTGCTGAGCCAAGCCTGGGAAAGAAAGAAGACTCTGCCTTCACAATCCTTCAGTGATGGTCCTGAAATTAACCAGAAGTCCAAAAAGCGGTGCTTTCTCTTTGGAGTTGCCCAGACAAGTTTTATCACAGTGACAGAATGGAAGCCCTTCCTGATCCTCTGTATATGGAAAAGAACTAAATTCACCAAATTTCACCAGAAATACTTGAAGATCAATCAGTCTGCAGGGACTCCCAGAGAGCCTTTTTACTCATATTGAAATGCTGAATTCCTAAGACAGTGATAATGGCGTCAAACTATCATGAAACACAGATAAAAGCATAGAACATGATACAGGTTTGATTGCATTTCTGCCTTCAATGCATCACTTCGTATTAATAGGCAAGGTAGAAAGGTACAGTTAGTTGTTGGTTCTCCTCATTCAAGGGAGAAATTGAGAGCTGAAAATGCTAAATAGCTTTTCACGTTTCACCAAGTAAATGGCGGTGGAGCTGAGGAAAAACAAGGCTGGCCTTCCACATCAATGCATTCTTCAAACTTCCTCTCATGAAGTGGGCTGCAGTCCATCGCACTTAACCTACACTTTCCACACCTCCAGAAGGAGATATCCACAGATATACCTATTTACTTTGGCTTGAACTCAAAGGAATAAGCTTGCAAAGCTGGTCCTTTCTATGTGCATTAACTTTAATTTCTCCTTTCCACACATACACTGCAAGAACATCAGGTAGATCCATTTACTTCCACCCCCTCATCCCACTGCTCCTCCTAAAGTGACATATTAATTACGGGTGGTTTGAAATTTTCTCTTACCCATGTAGGCTCAGACTTCAACACCTAAATGAATTATAGACACACAGTGCAAGCCTGTTTGTTTCAGGTTTCTTAAAAGGAGAAAATAAATGCAGTGTATTAATCATCAAAGTGAAGCCCCTGATTGAAAAATAAATTATTTAAATGAGTAACACTCTGTTTTTTTTTTAATACACTACTTTCTAGAAATTTTTTTCAACATGCAAGGTGAAAAGAATGAAAGAAACATCACTACCAAGATGCTACAGGGTGTATTATCAAATAAAGCTGTGCGTAGGCTACACGATCGTGGTCAATCCAAACTGTCGGGTCTTTGTGTCACTGGTTTTGCAGTTAACAATCAACTTTTACTGGCTGGTGATCCAAATTAGCTATATGAAGCTCTGAAAAATCCAGAATGACTACTACAGATTCAAATACATTTTATTCCTTTCACACACAAGGAATGAAGTCACCCACTAATGTAGGTTTATTTTTTTTTTAAATCTTAACTTTTAAAGTGCATGGAGTAGGGAAGACATGTAGAATAACTATGATATATGTTTATCCAGTTGATACTCCCTCTGATTTAACTTCTTAGAGAGCAGATGCCTCATGTTCCCCATTTATTTAAAACCATGTTACAGATACACCACATATACACCTAAAAGTTAAGGGGATAAATCTACCAATAATATCAAACACAAGGAGAGAAAGACGTAAAACTTCACGAGGGGAAAACCCACCTTGAATACAATGTAAGTCGTCTGAGTAGCCATTGAAACCACAACTTAGCGCATTTGTGACTCAGTTTAAAAAAATAAAAAAGGAATATCCAGTGAGCACAATTTATTAAACTCAGCAGGTACAGGGAAAGCATTTAATGATATTTATATTAGTCAGGGGAGGCTAATTGCTTCAAAAAAAAATCCCTGAAAATTGTGTAATGGTACAAATTCAAGAAAATAATTTTGTTATTGAAATAATGGTGCTGGGTGGAAAAACATTGATGGGGCCTCCTCTATTCAGTCACTTGACAGCCTAGAGTGATCGAGGCTTGGCCATGTCCAACACACAGCTTCTAAGGTCACCATGAGGACTGCCTCCCTTCTAGATAGCAGGTAAGGGAGAAAAGAATGGAAAAGGGTTTGCAGTGATTTTTAATGGGCTGGGCCTGCGTAGGATGCACATTTTCTTCTACCCACATTCTGTTGGTTACACCTTATCATGTAAGCACAGTTAAACATAAGAGGCTGGAACATGTAACTGTGATCACAAAAAAGAGAAAGCTACTGATTTTTTTTTTTTTTTTTTTTTGAGCAGCTAGCATTTTCTGGCACTGTCTGCCCTTCTGGTCACCATAGTCATATTCACTCTTCTTCTTACACATAGAACATGTTCAACAATATCTTGGAAAGAGACAACCCACTTAATGTATCCAGCTCAAAGTCCAGGAGTCACTGCATTATTGTATTTCTCTTTAGTCAAACTTGAAGTGGCCTCTTGCGGTTCTATGAGCTATGAACTAAGAAGACACATCCTTCCTCCCCCTGAAATATACCACCACATTAATGGTAGAGCAGAAGTGAGGTAACTCCAGTAAAGACTCCAATTGTGCAGAGAGGAAAACGGTAGACACGTAATACTGACAGATCCATAGCAGCGATGCAACCCTGCTGGGCAGGCTTGGTGAAGTCACACTTCATGAGAGATCAGCAAGTTTCAAGACCCTGATTTAACTCTCTAGGAAAAGCTACTGTGTCCATTGTTCCCCACGACTCTGGCTTCACCCTCTGAGGTGTTTTCCCTTGTGCATTATCCTACATGGCTCTATCTGAATTGAGCACTGAAAAACGTACTCACTTTCAGAGGTCAAAACCATCATTGCCCACCTCCTGCTCACCTAAGTTTGGGAAACTGTGGGTTGTTTTACAATCACAGAGTTTTGCAAGGCTGGAATTACTGTTTCATTAGCAATACAGTTCCCTAAAAATCTTAAGTCGGCTTCTGATCAAGTTGTTTCCAGTCAGTTCCATGAGTCAATAATAATCTCCTAAGTTCTTCAGATTTAAGACCTGGGCCTCTTTTTTGGTTTTGTTTATTTCTAATTTTTATTCATTGTTTATTAACTCATATTGCCTCCTATCTCTCATGTTTTTCTCTCAGTCTAATGGCAACAATTTTGGGTCAGCTAAACAACAGGTTTGAGTGGGAAGGTAACCCACTTAACTCTTTTGAGATATAATTCACATACCATTCTATTCACCCATTTAAAGTATGTAATTCAGTGGTTTTTAATATATTTACAGATACATGCAACCTCATCACAGTCAATTTTAGAACATTTCCATCACCTCACAAAGAAATCTCATCCCTTTAGCTACCATATACCAACTACCCCATCCCTCCATCTCTACACAAATTACTACTTTCTGTGTTTATAGTTTTGCCTATTTTGCACATTCATAAAAATGGAATTATATAATATGTGGTCTCTTGTGATTGGCTTCTTTCACTTAATATAATATTTTCAAGGCTATTTTGAAGTAGATATCAGTACTTCATTCATTCTTTTATCTGGGTGAATAATAGTCCATTGCATAGGTGTATCACATGTGTTTATTCATCCATCCATTGTTGAATATTCAAGATGTTTCCACCTTTTGGCTATTATAAATAATGCTACTATAAATATTCATGTACAGCTTTTTCTGTGGACACATCTTTTCATCTCTCATGAAGTGGAATTACTGGGTCATATGGCAACTTTTTATTTAACTATTTGAGGAACTTACAGACTGTTTTCCAAAGTAGCTGTACCAATCTGCATTTCTACCAGCAGTGTATAAGGATTCCAATTTCTGCACATCCTCTCCAATAACTATTATTATCTGTCTTTTTGATTATAGTCATCCTAGTGAGTGTGAAGTGGTATCTTATTGTGATTTTGATTTGTGTGTCCCTGATGACTAATGATATCAAACATTTTTCATATGTTTGTTGGCCATTTGCATGTTTTCTTTGGAGAAATGTCCATTCAGCTCCTTTGACAATTTTTCAATTGGGTCTTTTTATTACTGAGTTGTAAGAGTCTTTTCTACATTCTAGATACCAATTCCTTATCATATATATGATTTGCAAATATTTTTTCCTATTCTGTAGTTTGTCTTCACTTTCTTGAAAGTTAATTTTGATGAAGTCTAATTTATCTATTTGTTTTATTGTTGCTCATGCTTTTGGTGTCATTTAAATTCTTTATTTTTTTTTCACTTTTTTTTTTTGGTTATTTCCTTAATGGTTACTCTAGGACTTTCTGTATATCTCTTAAGTTGTCAGAAACAGCTACAGATTTATACTAACTTAATTCTCATGAGATATGGAAATGTTACTTCTCTATAGCTATATTATCTTTTCCACCTTTTTGGGGTATTATTTTATACATATATTACATCTGTAAATGTTACAAACCCAACAGTATATTTTATTTTATAATTTCATATATTTTAAAAAAGATAAACAGAGAAAGGCAAGCAAGTATATAATTAAGAGCTTTTTGCTGTGTTAACCTTCATTTTTATCATTTCTAGTTTCTGCGAATTTAAGCTACCATCTGGAATCATTTCTTTAGCCCAATACGGCTTTGCTCCCACCCACCTTCTTGTGCTGTTATTGACAAATATACTACATTTCTTTATGTTGTAGACCCAACAACACATTAATGCATATGGCTTTATACAATTGATTTTTAAGTCAGTTAAGAGAATAAATGAGAATAAACATGAATTTGGACTATCCATTAAGATTACATAATTACCTTTACCAGTGCTCTTTTTTGGTTTTGTTTGTTTAGATTTGACTTTAGATTTATTTTGCTTAGATTTAAACTTCTGTCTGGGATAACCTGGGCTTTAAGTCTGAAGAAATCTATTTACTATTTCCTGCAAGTTAGGTCTGCTATATACTCTCAGTTTTTGTGATCTGGGAATGTATTTATTTTACTTTTATTTTTGAAAGATAGATTTGCTAGATATAGGATTCCAGGCTCAACTTTTTTTCCTTCAAGCACTTGATTTTAAGAAAGGATGGCATATGTTATCCCACTACTTTCTGGCCTCCATTGTTCCAGATGCGAAGTCAGGTGTAAATCTTGCTGAGGTTTCCTTGTAAATGGTAAGTCATTTTTCTCTTTCAGTTTTCAGAATTTTTACTGTGATGTGTCTATTTATAGATTTCTTTATGTTTATCAATTTTGGATTCATAAGAGTTTCCTCGATGTGTAAGTTAATGTTTGTAAATAAATTTTGGAAATTTTCAGCCAGTATTTCTTCATTTATTCTGCACTCTCTCTCTCCCCTCTCCTTTTGACAGTCCCAGTTGGTATATGTTGCTGTGCTAATGCTGTTCTCCATTTCTCTGAGGCACTGTTGATTTTCCTTCATTCTTTTTCTCTGTTCTTTGAATTGTATAACCTCTATTAATATAAAGTTTGTGAGTTCTATTTTCTGACTGTTTCAATCTACCATGGAGTTTTTCTAGTAATTTTTAAAATTTTAGTTATTAAATATTTTGACTCCAGAATTTCCATTTGGTTCTTTTTTGATATAATTTCTATCTCTTTTTGGTGTTATGTACTTGATGCATCATTGTCATCAAACCATCTTTTAATTTTTAATCATGGTTTCTTTGAACATATTTATAATGGATATTTTTAAATCTTTGATGGTTAAATCCAACATCTTTTTTTTCACAATAGTTTCTGTTGCCTGTTTGTTTCTGGCATACAGGTTATACTTTCTTGATTGCCTGCATGCCTCACAATTTTTTGTTGGAAACTAGACATTTTAGATCATATATTATAACAAATGTAAGCACTTGGCCCTCCTCCTCCAGGTCTTGTTATTTTTATTTATTTACTTGGGTGATTAGTGACTGGTTGGATTATTTTAGTGAATTCTATCTGTCCCCACACCCCAAAGAGTGAACTTTCTGTTGTGGCTCCAAGCTTCAGTATGCCCCCGAGATGCCCAGGAACACAGTGGTTTTGGCAGAGCTCTCTTTGACTATCCTTTTCCCTGACTACCCTGTTAAGTTTCACTAATTGCTGGCTGATAGTTCTATTGTTTCCAGCAATGCTCTGGGGGCATAAATTGCTTCACACTCTCTGTTCCCTACTCCATCCCATGGTGTTATGGGCTGAATTGTGGCCCCCCCCCCCCATTCGTATGTTGAAGCCCTAACCTCTAAAAACTTAGAATGTGACTGCATCTGGAGATAGGGTCTGTATAGAGGTAATTAAGGTAAAAATGAGGCCATATGGGAGGTCCTAGTCCAGTATGGCTGGTGCCTTTAGAAGAAGAGAATAGAGCAGAGACAACATGAAGACCTAGGCACAGCCACATGAACACACAGCAAGAAGGCGGCCAGCAAACCAAGGAGAGAGACCTGGGGGAAACTAGCGCTGCCATCGTCTTGATCTCAGACTTCCAGCCTTCAGGACTGAGGGAAAGCACATTTCTGGTGTTTGAGCCCCCCCAGTCTGCAGTATTTTGTGGCGGCAGCCGTAGCCATCTAACACACATGGCAAAAGGGGCAGCACATAATTAAGTTTAGGAGAAGTAACAGGGCATACCTGGAACCTTCCAATAGTAAACAGCAGCCAGTGAGCAAAGTGTGTGTTCATTCATCCAGAAGATAGCTATTAAGTAAGTACTGCCGACCAGGTGCTGTGTTAGACACTGCTAATTCAGTAGTAAAACATTCAGATAAGGTCCCTGACTGCAAGAAACTTAAAGCCTAATGGAGAGAAAAAAAATGGAGATTGTCTGTGTATACAAGACACCCTAGAATCTGATGAAAAGCTCTGTAGCCTGGCTTCTTCCTAGGGAAATCTAGGAAGATGATAGCCATGCTGACTAACATTGGGTAGTGGGGACCTGGGGGGAAATGTACTACGGGTCAAAGCAGCCAGTCAGAAGTATTTCCTGATTTGCTGACCAGATTCTTTTGATCCTATGGTGTTGAGGGGCAGCTTACCCATGGATGGTAATTTATTTTGAATGGATGGAATAGGGCTTGGATGTGAGCCACAGAGACAATTACTGGCTAAGGGTTTCTCTAGTTTTCTTATGAGGAGTGGTTTAGAGCTATCACCAAAACCATACTGGTTAGCTGAAGTATATAAATCAGTCAATCAATCAATCAAGCAAGCAAGCAAGCTAGCAAGCTAGCAAAACATGCAAACTCTAAATAATATACAGTCAAAACTGACACAATTCAATAATTGTATGTAAAGAGAGATGTTTGAATGAGGTTGGATCTTGTTTGAGCAAACTAGCTCTTGCATCATCGTGGATAAAACTTTTTAGGATCTGAAGTGTATTCTTCTAGAGAGTATGTATGTGTGTATTATTTCTTCTCTATTTTGCCTCTTTTCTCATCCTTATCTCTATAGTGTTGAACTCAGAGCAATGAGCAGATAGAATAGAAATAGAATAGAAAAAAGAAGTCACAAAGAATAATCTGGAGGCAGTGAAATAAAAAGAATCCATCCTCTTAAAGCATCAGGAGTAATTTCACATTTTTACATGCAGGAATATAGTAACATATATTTAGTAATACATGGTTATGTCCTTTTTCTCTATAAAAAGGAAAGCAGTACAAGATAGTGAAAAATCAGTCTCTGCACCTTCCAGAGTGGTACTGAAAATAGTAGGGAACATATAGTTCAGATAACACATCAAAACGGGCATGTTATCTTTATTGTATTGAGCCAGATTCTCCATGTACCCAGTCGCCAGTTTGGTTAACCACTCTAGGAAGAACTATTCCTTCCTTTTCACAACTTCATGGAGTAGCTTCAAATACTCACAGAATTCAGTTTACTGAGTCATAATCTCAAAAGTTTGTGTTTGGTGCACTATGTCCTCAAATTCTATTCTCTAATATATAATTATGAAGTCAATAAAGTGCAGACTATAACGGCAACATGTCCCTTTATCTTATCGTTGTCATCCTTTCCCTCCAACTAGTCCATGAATTATAAGAATTTTGATTTGGGATAAAATGGTAACTTTCTCAGTGGACCTCCTGCTTTTATTCAAATTCCAAATTTCCCCCAAACATCTTTCCTAAACCTTCTCCTTTATTTTTATTTATTTATTTATTTTTTTGGCCCTTGAAACAGGGTTAGGGTGTATTAGATCTAATCCATTACTATCCATCATATTGGTCGGTTATTTCTTTTATTCTACTGTAGCTACAGTGCTAAACTCTTTAAGGATTGCCCAGAAATAATGCACAAGGGTGATTGTTACAGTCAGCTATAAAACCATACAATACCAAGCAATATCCTCATTTTTTCTCTATAGTTTTCATGTTTTACATACATTTATTCTCCTTTCATTAAACTGCTAAAAAAAAAGCTTTTGTCTTTAACTCATTTGGCTGTATGTAAAATATCCATAGCTGTGGTGCATAATGAAACCACCCTCTGTTTAGAGATCCCTGTGACATCTACATGCAGTGGTGTTCATTTAGGACAGAACATTCACATAATTTGAACACAGTGTTAGCAATATAATAAGCAGAGAACAATCTTCTGGGTAATACCGAAGTTTACTTAAACAGATTGATAACGTGCTTACCAAAAAATAGCAGGCTCAGTTTTCACAGTTTGTTCCCTTCTGAATGACTTACCCATCAAGCAAGATAGTACAATTACGGAATTTCATTGTAAATGCCTGGACCCCCTGATGGGCTCTGATAGGAGCCCAATAAGAACAATGGCATTTCTCTTTGTATTATATAGTTTTTGTGGCTGCCATTATATATATATATATATCTCATTAATAGAGAAAAGTGTTTTTGAAAAAAGACACCCATGATTATTTTCTCCATCCTTAATTTTTCCCTCTTCTCAGCAGATCTCTTTGCAGATCCTTCACTCATCAGTGCTCATCCATAAGCTTGGCCGATGGAAACGTCTTAATCAGAAGTAACTGTGCCACAAAACCCAACAAGATTTCTGTAGCAACAGCCATGACCTTTCACTTTTCCTTTTTTGGTTCCAAAAGTGCCTTAGTGGTCATTCAAATCATGAAAGTGTTGAGTGGGAATAGTCATAAGTCAGCATTTTAAAGTCTGCTGCCAGCATGAACTCTGTGTATTTAAAAGAGGAGGGGGAGATTTTAGGCCACACTCAATAGGACTTCATAGTCGTTAAAGTCAGCTTTCTGGGGATGTGATAATGCTAAAACATGATGGTCTTTTTAAAAAATCTAGCTGTCCAAATATAAAGAATGTACAGAATATACACATACACCCATGAAATATTGGAAATAAATGTGAGGTGAAACACTTTCAGAGTAAAATGTCCTAAGACAAAAGCTATTTGAATTTAAAGGATGTTTAAATACAGAATTTTATTTGAAAATATTTGTGTTTTTTCTATATATAAAATTAGATCTTAATGCTTTTGCTTCTCTATTTATTAAAATTGGAAATAATAAGAAAATGCAGAGAGATAGATCAGATTCACTTGTAACTTGCACAATCATGTGAAACTCAATCATGCATTTCTCTGATGAATGCAAAATATGTAAGGACATGTGTTCTATGAAGGTCCAATGTTTGTAGTACAAAGCTTGAGATATATTAATTTGAGATGAAACATGCCTGCGTTTCCATGCAAATAACTTTGGAAATAATTTTTTTAAGTATATTTGACCAAATGAACAGTTTAGTGATCGGGCATTTCCAAAAAATCGGTTACTTAAATGAAGTCTGCTTTTTTCGAGGGCATATTTTATAGCATGCCTTAGCCAGTAGAAATAAAAATCTAGATTCTGGTGTCTACCACATCCCCAGACACGTACATAGTTGAATATGGCAAAAATTCTCTAAAACAGAGCTGGCCAGACATTTAGTAGAAAAGGCAGCCGTCTATATGACATGCGTTGAGAAATACTGAAAAGCATTTCTGCCAAAAATATCTGTTCCACTCCCCCATGTTCTTATTACCATTTCTCCTGTCGCATTTAGAATTCTAATCACTAGTCGTTATTTTTGCGCATCATTAAAAATCTTTACCAGAAAGCAAGGATATTATCTAAGAGATTAATAAGTCATTAACAATTTACCTTGAATGAAATCAATCAGACCATACAGATAGTCTTCTCGAAGGCCCTGAGGGAGTTTAGTACCAAACAGGTAATTCTGATGAAGGTAAGGGTTTTAAAAAGACAAATGTTGGGACATTTTAGAAGAGCCCCTGCAACACTGGGTGGTTTGTCAGGGGAGACAGAATTGCGGTGTGTCATAATGCAGGGGTTAGAGGAGGTGTGGAAGCAAGGACACCTATGGCATCATTTCCCTCCAAACCAACTTGCAGAGAGCCTGAGTGTGACCTACAGCTTTAGAAACACAGTCATTGTACGTGACTCATACTCTCAGTCGAAACAGTACAAGGTTTGGCGACAGCACTCAATGCCGTATGCCTAATAACAATTTTGACTGAGGTACAGATTTCTCAGCGCTAGCGGGTGCCTGCTCTTAGCCTGAACCAACGGGTAGAGACACAGCAAACACGTTACATTTTACAGTGAGCCTCAAGTTAAGCAGAAGACTTGCCTGCAACACCATCAGTCATATCATTCATAAAAATCATACAGTCAATTATTGAATTATTAAAGTTGCATCCAGATAGTTCTGAGGCAAGTGATCAATGTCAGTGACGATGTGTGTGAGTGGTGTGGGGAGGACATAAGACTTAATGGAGGATTTGACTGAAGTGACTAATTCAGGCATGTGATCTGACAACCCTGGCAGGTAATTCTGTTCTAACTCATAGATACACCCTCACTCTCAGCCGAGTGTCCAGCATCCCAAGGTCTTGCAGATTATGGCCTATAATCACATACATCACTCTTACATTCAATAAAGAAGACTTCAAAATAACAGCATTTTACTGAAAATTACACTAGAGGAAATTCTCTGAAGTAAATTAGCGATAAAAGAATAAAGCTGTTAAATGAATATATTTTTCATGCTTCGGGGCTATGTGTTTAACAGTTTTCTAACTGTTCATTCATTTATAAAAAATACTTCAGTTATTATCTCCTAGAGTTGAAATTAGATACTTAATTGACTGGAGGGAATGAAAGTCACTCACTTTTAGATACGGCAACTATTTTAAAATATTTCTGTAAAATGCTTCATAGAACACCATCAGCCCAAATTCTTGGCAAACATTCCTGTGTGTATATATAGTTGTTTTTATAAATGTCATGCTGTAAGAGCTAACTCCTTCAGAAACATGTTTATCTTAATTAGGAAAGTCAACAGACTTCTAATAGGAAGAAATGGGTATTTTTCTCTGTGGTATCAAAGGCCTCAAAGGCCCAGTTCTTCTGCCAAACCAATCTTCCTTCCTGCCTGCCTTTCAAACCCAGGTGACTGCAGACAGCTGAGCAGGCATTCTCCCCAAAGCCTCTGTCGACCTGGCTCCCGTCTTTGCTCTGTCGCCCCATCTCTCTCTCTTTCTGTGTCACTCTTCCTGTGTGGGTTTTCTTTCTTTCTTTTTTTTTTTTTCTTTTTTGTATTTTTGCCTCAGGAAACCTAGGGATATTCATGGCACTGAGGCAAATAATGTGGAATTAAAAACTAAATTCTTGAGGCCTTATCCTAGCAACAAGACCATCACCATCTGTTCAGAAGACAAGCCAGCTATTATCCACTGCATTCTTTATACAAACTCCATCACCTGTGAGGGAAAAACACTGGCCCTTCCTGGGTTCTCTCTTTGTCACAGGAGAAAGAGGTCTGTTTCCCTCTGATGCAGTAAAACCTAAAGAAAGCAAACATGACTGGAAGCACTTTCAGCAAATTTAAAGAGATCCATCCAAAAGCCCTAAATGATCAATCCAAAATATCTGATAATTGTCATCCGTGCATACGAAAGCCTGACAAAAATACATTGTTGATATCTTCCAATAGCCACTGTACGATTTAAATTAGACAAGAATAAATGGAGGGCGTGTATCTGTATTTTTGGTTGTAAAGTGATTGTCATATTCTCTTCTTTGTTTTTAATTTTGAAATTTTATTCATTTCACTTTTCAAAAACCACATCAAAATTTATACTTTGAAAGTGGCATTAAAATGGTATTTCAGGGACTTCAGGGTGAGAATCAATCTATGTAGACATCTAGTTTAATCCAGGATGAAGATTTTTCCCTGGGAAATGTTAAAAACAGTAAAGACAGTAGCCCAATTATACTTTATGCAGTAAAATTTATACTATTAGTAATGCACAAGGTCTGTTTCCTCTCCCAAAACAGTTCAGTACAAAGGAAGAGAATGAATACCTGTAGGTAAAAATATTTGAAAACCCCAACCAGAGCCTGAAGTCCAAATAAAGGAAAACATAATATAGTTCTGGATTATTTTCCTTCTAGAAAGAAATAAACATGGAGATGTGTGCCAGTAAACTAAGAAAGAATAGATTTATTGAATGTCTACCTTGTACCAATCCTTATGTAATGTGCTACTGAGTATTTTTTTTTTAATTTGACATGGTTTTTGTGAAAAATACATCAACAAATAGGAAGTGCCCCTTGAATCCAAGGAAATAGTAGCTCTGTCATGATAACTAATATTTGGTTGGTGTTTATTATTTTAAAATCCATTTTTTCTACACTCTCATTTGATCCTGATAAAGAGCTCGTGAGCCCCTCTGAGCAGTTATCTCCATCACCTACTGAGAGATGAGATTCAGAGAGGTGTGCTGGTTTTCCCATGGATCCCCAAGCAAAGAATCTAAAATCTGCTTTGACCAAACTTGAAATTTAACTCTAGTTTTTTTAAAAGGCATTATTTATATTTGTACCATCAGAAAGAGAACACAAATGAATGTGAAGACTCAGGCTAAAGCAACCAGAGCTCTTCATGCTCTCGAGCAGATGACCGATAGACGTGTCGGCTTATCTTCAAAAATACCGCTTGTGTTTTGCACAGGCTCCATTTGTTCCCAAAGTTGTCTATAAAATATGAACTGAAGTTACCCATGCAACTGTTAATTATCTTCCTTTTTAGATTGCACCTTGTATTCCTATCATCTGCATATTGGGCACTAAAAATTTCCTACACGTTTCCCACACAGCTTTTGCTAAAATTTTCCTAGTCACAGCCACAGCTGAAAATCCTTGCCAATAAGGTAGGGATTCTGAGAAGCAGCTGAATCATTCTCTTTATCCCATCTGTGAATAGGCTTGATCTGAAGGGAATAAAATCCCAGTGTTTGGCTAGTTTCAACGGATGGAAGAAATACATCTGTCTGGTTACACCACATCAGAATAGGACAAAAACACACATAAAAATGGTAAGTAGATAAGATGTAGGCTAGTGAGATCATAGAAGGATATTCTGAGCCCAAAAATAGGTATTCAGATGGTGAAAGGAAACTTCTTATATGCCAGAAAAATTACCTCTAGCCAATTAGAGCCACTTATATAATTTTATTATTATATTCTATAATAATATTATAAAAATGAAACATTTACCAAGATTCAGTTCAAAGATATGTGCAGGACCATAGATTCTACAGCTATGTAAAGTGAGATAATAACTGAGTTGCATATCTTTAGCAAAGCTGTCAACTCTGTTCCAAGTCTAAAAGAAAATAATTTTTCAGATGATTATTTTCCCCAGCAAGATGCAACTAATACAAATACAAAAACAATTATGTGGAAATCATTATTCCCAACCCTCGTTTTCAGATTAACTTAAAACAGGTGTTAGTGATGCTAACAGCAATGTTTTGATCCCCATGTGGCCTGGTGACCTCACTTTCTCTGTTCCTTGAATGTAGAACATAGCCTTTCCTTCTTAGTCCCTTATAAACACATGCTGGTGGTCACAAAGGAGAACCAAAGGGGGAAAAAAAAAAACAGGATGGGCCAGCAAACTAAGGAAATTGCATTTGTATTCCTCAACTGTAAAACTGAACACAGGTTATAAATATCTTTTCAGTAACAAGATTCTTTTCAGCTAGAGTGACCAACAATTCAGATTTGCCTAGGACTTGAGGGGTTTCTGTGGTGAGGAACTTTGAGTGCTGAAACTGGGAGAATCCCAGGCAAACTGGAGTGAGTTGGTGACCCTACTTAGCTGAGAGATAAGTTGGCTTGCAGTTTAATTTGGCAGCACTCCTCACAGTCTTCAGCATTCCTTTATAAAACATTTTTGTAAAACAAGACTGAGAAGATCCAGGTTTCTATTTTGAGAATCAAGAGCCCCAAAATGCACCTCAGTAACAGAAACCTGGGGTTTCAAACTTCTTAATTTATGCAAGCAACTCTTTGTGACTTTTGCCAACACCGAGACCACCGCTTGCCTCACCTCACGGACTCATCTTGTGCTGCCATCAGGAGTGGTTTGCCTTCCTTGTCTCCTGCCTTCTGCTGAGTTATCCATCCATCCTATTATGCCTCTATTCCCTTTGCTAAGCATGAGAGCCTGACAGTCTGTTAATAATGTGAAACAGCCAAAAAACTGTCCCCAGCCCACCATTTTTTAATAGCATGGAAATGCTTCCCTACCGTTTAGAGGAAGAAATAAGATTCAATACATCACTTTGCAGACTGTCAGGGCACAAACTCTTCACCCTGTAAGTTGATTTGTAAGGAGTGATGAAGAAAAGTATCAAGAATTTATCCCGTCTTTAGTTACTTTCAGGTAACTAAATGGTCAATAAAAAAAAAGAAAGTTTCGTTTAGAAAAATCCAAGCAAGTAAATATAGAAAGAATGATGAGATTCGAAAAATCATCACCTTGCAGCCCTGAAAGAAATGGATACAGACAATGATCATCGATGAAGGTAAAATCATTATTGAAAAGTTGTCAGGGGAACTTTAAAAACTTGACATGACTGTTCAGGTTGAGAATTATTTAAAAGGAGGCATCTGGTCACTACCTGCCTCACAGAAACACATGTGAAATGTTCTAGCCAGAAAAAAATAAAACAACAATCTGAAACTAGTTGTAGCAGGTGCCTCTGGTGCTCACATCTCTTCCCTCTGCCCACCTCTGATCTCAGCTGCAGCTCTGGGGAATAGTTCCAACTCACTGTGTGCAAGCATCAGCTCCCAGGGAAACCTTCAAACAAGGGGCAAGGGAAACGAGCAGTAATTTTAAGAGGTGCTGTCTAAGTTTCGCAGAGGTCCCCACTGAATAGAGCCTCGCTGCCCAGAGCAGGCACCTCGATAACACAACCTTAAATGGTCTTGTCCTTCTTTCCTGGCTCAATGTCCCTTCTCCCTCTGTCCTGTCTTGTGGAGACACTTCCCAAATAAACTACTGGCACTGACACTGGGGTCTCTCTTGCAAGCTCTGCTTTCAGAAAAGCTTTGGATAAGTCGTTAATGAAATTACCTAGTCACAGGAAATATAGGAGATAGAGGATTGAGTTCACTGTTGGCTGAAGGGATGTCCAGTATTCCCAGGACAAATGACTGGTATCTCCAACAAATGGACTGCATGGAAAGAAAGGAAGGAGGGGAGCAAGGAAAGGAGGGAGGGAAAGAGGGAGGAAGAAACCTTTTACAGAATAAGAAAGACCTAAAACGTAGCAACCAAGTACAGCATGTAAACCTTGTTGAATCCTAATTTGAGTAAGCCAACAGCAATAAAAAAAAAATTTATCTTGAAAATAAATGAAATTTGAATGTAGTGTTAGGCGATGTTAAGAAATATTTCTTAATTTTGTTAGATTGATTAGCAAAGTAAAAGAAGTTATGTAAAAAAAAAAGCCTTATCAGATGAAATATATACTAAAGTATTCATGGGTGAAATCATTATATTTTATCTGGAATGATTTAAAAATACTCCAGCTAAATCAAAACATTCAGTGACAAATAGATGGAATGAGATCGTTAAAATGTTGATAATTGTTGAAGGTGGTAATGAAAATGAGGAAATTATTATCATTACTATTCTCTCCACTTTTGTTTATGTTTAAAATTGTATATAATGAAAAATTAGGAAAGAAAGATTTAATGGCTTGAAAAACCCTGAATTCAGATGCATAAAATTACATCAACTCCAATTTACTCCTAATTTCGTTGACTCAATCAACTAATCTAATATGTCATTTTCAGTCTGATCCCAGTTGTGAGGGGTGGGGGGTGAAGGCAGTGCAGGGACCACCAGAAGGAATTCATGAATGCAAGCATTTGTCACCTTCTTTGTTACCAGGAGCAAATTCCAGTATAAATTATCTTGTCATTAGTTAGCACACTCTGGAGGCCTCCTGTTGTAGGCTAAATGTTTTTGTTTCCCTAAAATCTGTATGTTGAAATCCTAACCCCCCCCAGCAATGATAGCTGGAGATGAGGGCCTTTGGGAAAAAGTTAGGTGTAGACAAAGTCATGTCAGTGGAGCCCCATGATGGGGTTAGCGTTCATATACAAGAAAGGGAGACCAGAACCCCCCCTCTGCCGTGTGAAGAAGACGCAGCAAGGAAATGGCAGAGTCTGCCAGCCAGGAAGGGCCTCCTCCCCTCCCTCCAGGAACAGAATCTGCTGGTATCTTGATCCTGGACTTCCCCGGCTCCAGAACTGGGAGGAAAAAGTGTCTGCAGTTTAAGGCACCCAGTCTACAGTGTTCTATTAACATGTAAGGCCCAATTTCTGTATACTCAAGAAACAAAAACCTGCGTAAGTACTAGCCTAAGCTAGATATTATTAAGGAGCTCTAAAGAGGAAAGTCAACAACACCTCATCTTTATATTTGCATTTTGGAAGTGTTTTAAAACACATTATTTCTGTTGATTCTTAAAGAACCCCCAAGAGTTATACAATATACAGCAAAGTTCAATGGTGGTGAATATGAATTATCTGACATCACCTACTTTACATTATTCTTCTCTTATATGAAGGCCTAGTTACATACTTGGAAATGTCAGAGCAGACAGGGAGCTTCTTGAGGGAAGGGATTTTTTTTTTAACACGTTCTTGTTTGTATCCCTAACACCTAAAAGAACATTTGACATGTTATAGACACTTGATAAATATTAATGCTTAAATTCCTTTAAATCTTTCACTGAAGTAGTAATTGGGTCATCTGTCTACTTCTGTCATCATCACTGGCATTACATTAATTGCAACTAGCATTGCTGTTTCTCCTGGACTTACTAACCAGTCTCCTTACATCCACTGTTGGCAGTACCAATTATAATGTGGACAGAGTACTTAAAAATGCAAATGTGATCACATGACAACACTCACCCAGGCACACACCCACCCACCTAAAACCATTCAATGGCATTTCATGACTCTAGTGCTGTTATTATTTTCCACATTTACTGTGTGACTATTTGATTTATCTATGTCTTTCCTGATAGAGTTTAAACCCCATTCTTAGAGCAGGAACTGCATTTATTTTTGTCCTTATCTCTATCTCTAGGGCTCTATATAGTGCCTAGAATGTAGAATGTGGTCAAAAATATTGGTGAAAAGAATTCATCCAGTAGTCAAATTTAAACTTGCTTTGACTTACTCTAGTATGCGATTTTCATTATCTGAACTAAACAGGTAAAATAAAATTGTGGAGGAATATTATTATCAAATTAATAGAATTGTTTCTGCTTGCTTAACTAGTTGCTACAACACCTACAACTTACTATTAATAGAAAAGCAGCAACCACATCTCCTTGACACAGAATGACCCTGCTTGTCAATTCAAAGGAGGCACTGGAAGGAATCCATTATTCTATCTTTACCTATAATGGTTACATAAAAACTGAAAGTATACTTGGCAGCTTTCAGGAACACAAGCAATTCAATATGTACAACAGTCAGTAAGTGGAAGCAGTAAAAGTTCTCATTCTACTAAAAATTTAAAAGAGTCCTTTGATTTTTAACTCTTTGACAAAACCCACTCTTCAGGAAAAAAAAGTGTGCATGTAGAAAACCCAAACTTACTATAGGTAAATTACAGAGTATGTTATTTGAAAATAAAAGAACTTTGAAGAGTACTCATAACCTGCTTGTGTTTATTGTTGAGTCCCAGGTCATTTCAAAAGGCATGGTTTCCCGGGTCATTTTATGCTTGTCTTGGGAGGAATGCATCTTTTCCTCCTTTCAGTGACACTATGTTTCATGTTATCATCATCCACGTGCTTGTGTGTTTCCCTCACTGGATTATAATGTCTGAGGTAAAGATCTGGCTCTACCCATACACTCTGGAACACAGTACATGCTGACATTCAATAATCCTTTATTGAATGCTGTGATCTAATTTACAAAAATTCAGTTTATACTGATGACTTCTGGGACAACATTCATTGTGTCAGGTAGAAGATGACACCAATGTATATGAGCCAAAGATGGCAGGAAAAAATAGTCATATAAGGACTGGCCCACTTAGGCTAAATGATGAGTAAGGCTGAGTTTGTCTTTGGAATTCCTTTCCCATGCTGTTAGTTCTGAACTCCATGTTGGTACCCCTTCAGCTCATCACCTCATCCTTGTTCTATGGGATCACGATTTGATGAGTTTCACCTGTATGCATTGATGTATTGAATGTAAAGCATCTGATTATTTTTTTTAACATTTTAAAGTAAAATTTTATTTATAGGGAGTATTAAATTGCAGTGATTTGAAATATTATGCTAGAATAAATTCTTGGAAAAGTTTTTATTGAATACATTTTTGAAAAGTTTCATTATCTGCAGAAAGATGCCTGCTTAAAGTTCATGGAATGTTACAACATGAAAATTCTTCAGATAATTTCTGGTTTAATACACATAAGACTCTAAAAGATTAAGTTATTGTATTAATTTGCTGATAACAGATATTTATTGTGTGCTTCCTTTACTAGGCAAGACACTATGAACACAAAGGTGAATAAGAACGAGAATCTGCTCACAATGAGTTCCCAGTACAGCAAGGCACAAAAGCTCAGAGCTGAGAATCATGGCCCATGTCTTCCACATGTAGAGAAGATATTTATAAAATGTCAGCATTTAGAGAAAATGTGACTTCTCAATGATCATCATGATGAGCATATTAGTATTCATGGGGTCCTCATGTCTCTCCATAGGTACCATTGTTCTGGAACATATTCCATGAAAGGAAATAACCCCCTGAAGGGAGCACATTTTAAATCTAAATAGTACCCTTTCTTTTTGAAATTTTAATTTTTGGAACTTAATATAAAGTCTACTGTTACCAGAACGGCCACATCCACCAAACATCATCTTAAAGTAGCTATAGAATCCCGAAAGGATAATGAGTTCTTACAGAGTTTCCCTAGTTATGGAGAGGAAATTATTAGTAACTTAAGACAGAAATAAAGAAATCATCTAATTAATGTATTCAGAGATGAATCTTAATGTCCAATTATTCTCTTGATTTGACACAACCTAGTAACAACATAACATAGTCAGCAACATTGTATTAGTGTTGGAAGAATTAGAGGGAGGGTAGCCAAGCTGGAGGAGGGAGAGATTTTTTTTAATTCTTTTTTCTTTTTCTCACATAGGATGAGTGAATCTCCAGCTTAGGTTTATCATATTAAAAAAAGAAAAACAAGTAACCCCACAGAATTAACCTAAAAACCATATTGTGCTGAGTATCAGAATAATATTATAATTAAAGCTTATAAAATATAAACAAAGGCCTGTCTGTTCAATTCCTTAAATATTAACAAGTGATTCTTCTATCATTCAACATAGTCTCTTAGTTCAGATCTATTGATTGACTTAACCAATGTCTATTTAAAATGTATAATTTCCATATTTTGTAATTGGTCCAATATTAAATGATATTCACACAGAGTAAGAAGTTAAAGTGCCAATATTATTATGTCCATATTCATGTTTCCATTTCTTGAAGAGATGAAAATTAAGGAAGATTTTAAAAATATTTTAGTAATTTTTATTAAGTAATACACAGTGGTAATAAAATATTGAGTATATAAGTGTATTACAGTATAAATCTGTACCAGTCTCTAACTTCCAGTCTCCCAGTTCTTCTCCACAAAACAAGAAAAAAGAAAAAAATCTGTCTCTAATTGTTTTAAGTTATTTCAAAATTAAAAGGTCTTATCTTTTAAATATTAATAATTTATAAAATGCAAGTCATAAGTGATAACTGGTTATATTTTAAGATCATTTAACCACATCTCACTTTCCCTCATAAAACATTATAAAATTAAATAAATGTGTTAAGAGAATAAACTTCAGTACTGTTTTAAACTTTTTACAAAGGTAAGCAGGTTATTTTTACATTCAGCAAAGTCTCATTGTTCTAGGATATAGTCTCAAACTGCTTTGTTCGATGATCCTCCTTCATAGTACCTTTTTTTTTTTGAACACTTCTAAATGATACTTTCTTTCACACTACTGAAGTTTTAAGTAGATTTCTATCCACTTCACCCCATCAGTCAGTTCAAGGCTGTTGTTTTTTGTAGTGTGCAGTTCTAATTTGTCTACCTGCAGTCACAGGTGTGTTTGAATTGACTGATATGTAAGTAAATGTCTGAATAGTCTGTGATTCTGTAAAGAAATTGCATTGCAATATATATATACAAGAGCCCATTCAAGGCACTGGGTTAGATACCGTGAATTACAATCTCATTTCAAACTAAGTATAAGAAATGGAATCTGACTTCAAGAAACATAGAGTCTAATTGAAGAGATACCATACATGCTGATGACACACATATGGCATTGTTATTAGTATTCACTGAACAACCAAAAATGCAAAAATTTAAAAGAGAGAAAATGACCACTATGGGCAAATTGTCAAGAAGTGTTTTTTGGGTTTTTTTTAATTTTTTTGTTTTTTTTTTGTTTGTTTGTTTTTTTAGGAAAACAGTGTCTAGACTGGCCTCAAAATATGTGTAAGGTTAGAACATATATTTTTTAAAAGATAGAATAATGTGCCCAGAGGCATGAGGCTAGAGATCTGAAAGGCTTCTAGAAGGCTGTGTAAAGGACAGTGAGCAAGCAGTGTGTCTGAAGTACAAAATTAATACATTGGAGGTAATGAGAAATCAGGTTAGAAAAGCAATTTGGGAAAGCCAATGTTAAAGAGCTTAGCCATTATGATGTCAGCGAGGTACAGTTAGGGATGAGTTTTTAGGAGAAATTACATGATAAGAAATGATGTTTTATGAAGGTTAGCCTGGGGGGTTCATTTTCTTCTGTTCATTCATACTTCCATTTATTCAACAAATGTTGATTCGGGCTCTGAAATATCTAGGCATTGTACTATAAACAGAAGCAAAGAAAGTAAGGTGTTCCCCATCCTCAAGGTGCTTTTTATTCTAGAGGCAGAAATAAAAGAGTACGTGCCATTTATTGTGATTTGTGGAACAGTGCAGCACCGTCCTGGAAGGAAGACTTCCAGATAATAAGTGTGATCAGGGGAGAAAATCCTGGCAGAGCAGCTCTGGAACTGCAACTTGAGACTCAGCTGCCTGTCCTTCTGACAATTCTGGGAGTATTACAGGTTTCTCAGAGGTTTCAAGGAAGGAAGCTCTGTTGCCTGTGACAGAGACCTCACCAAGATACCCTGAAGAAAGCAGTGGCTTTCTCTGTTCTCCTCTCTTCTTCCTGCTTCCTTATATAACCACCCAAATAAACTCCCTGAGACCAAGTCCTTTCCTCAGGCTCTGCTTTTAGTAGAACCTGAATAGAGATAAAAAATCTCTCATTCAGGGTGAGTGTAGAGACATGGATAGCAGTGATGAGAGGGCTCACGGTGGATGGAAAAGGATAGCTGTTTTTCAAACTAGAGAGAGCTTTGCATGCTACGCCAAACATCGAATTTTATCCAAAAGGTTATAGGGAATCATTGAATGGGTTGAAATAAGATAGTAACACCATCAAGATCATTTTGTTTTAAAAGACCTCCCGGCAGCAGTGTGAGAAGTATGAATTGCAACATCCTAGACAGAAAACTGAGGGCTGATCTGGAGGCATACTGTGACCCAAGCAAGGTATTTTGAGTGTTAATTAAGGAATTAGCTGTAGGGATGAAGATGAGAAGTGAAAACAATCTGCTTTTAGTGCTTGGTTGAATGTGTGGAGCTGAGAGAGGAGGGAGTTTCTGACTTGGGACAATGCGCAGCAACATTCTTTATCCAGGGATAGAATACAGGAGCAGCAGGTTGTGGGGAGCGGGTGGGATGAGTTTATTTTTCAGCACGTTAATACAAGGGCTTGGGGTAAAATTCACATGGAGAGATAGGTAGGCAGTTTTTTATTTGTTGGTTGGGGTTTGGATTGCAGATATGGACATATGTTGAACTGGCTTGTGTTAGGCCCTGAATAGGTTCTTCCAAATATTACTTCACTTTAACTTCATAGAGAGCCTAAAACATGAAGATTATTTTCATAACTTTGCATTTGAGGAAATAGATTCAGAGATGTCATTTAATTTGTTTAGGATCACACAGCAAGTGAAGAGTGGTGATAGAATTTGAACCCAGGTCTGACAGCCTGAATAATGTTTTTATACCATACCACTCAGCCTCCAGCACACTGCCAACACCAGCATCTCCATCTTGAACTGGCTGATGATTGTACAGTTACAGTTTTCAACTAGAGCAGATGTTAAAGGTAACAGGACCCACAGGGCTCACACATGAACCATGAACAGTTTAACATCATACGAAACCATGGAGCTAATCTATTCCACTACCTGCAGTGCTACTCACCCTTCATATTGGTGTCACATTGCTTTCAGTGGTTCTGCCTGATATGTACGGTGTCCCTATGTGAAATATTATCTTTGTGAGCTTATAAAGCATGTCACCTGTTATAATTAAAAGCAGGGAAGGAATAAAGTGCTCCTCTTAAGTAATACACTCAAGATCAACAGGATGAAGGGAGGTAAAAGATAAGTGTTTAACGGCACAAAGTGGTAGTTGTTATTGTCACTGAATGCTTCACAGAAAAGACGCACTCCGAGGAGAAAAAGGGATCCTGTGCATGTTCAAGGAAAGGCAGTTCCAGGTATAGAGTGATGACTTGAGAGAAAAGACACACAGCTCCGAGTGGGCAAAGATTCAAGGCCATGGTTGTACAGAAAAGCTAATTGTACTAAGGGTCAAGGCTTAATAAGCAATAGGAGAGAAAAAATAAATATAGTGAGAAAAATTGATTATATGTTACCTATATGTGGTATGTACCTACATGTGTGTTTACATATATTCTTATTGGGGAGAGCTTATATTACTAAACACAGTCTTCTAAAGATAAAATAAGAAAATATTCAGATTGGAAGAGATGTGGGAGAGCAACCTACATCACAAGCCTTTCGTCAACCCTCATTCTGCAAAAGAAGAAGTAAACTGGAAAGGCTAAGTGTTTTTTTTCAAGACTTAAATCCACAAATGAGCTGGACATTTATTGAACATTTACTTGTCTAACATTATGGTATACTGAGGATTTTATTATAAATATGATAGTGACCCTTTCTTCAATCATCTTATAATACACAATTCTATCTTCAAAGATAGTCTTCAAATATTCATGAAACAATAGGGTCGCTAAAGAGATGTAGCAAGATCCATGGAATTTGTAAGATTTGCATTAAGTTTTGTTGTTAGGGTTTTTAATCAATCACGTGAAGTTAGTCCATGGCTTATACTTCCTGGCCATAAACCAAAAGGATAAATATGTATGGAACCTATAAAGTTCTATGGAATAATAACTCTCTTACATGGCAGTATCCTCTTATTTTGTAATCATTTTGGGTATATAACAAGATACTATTAGTTGAAAAGGTTTTAATTTCTTCAAACAACTGGTGGTTCTCAAGCTTTAGGGAACACCAGAAGCACCTGGAGTGCTTGTTAAAACACAGATTGCTGGGCTGTACCCCAGTGTTCGTGATTCAGGAGGTCTGGGAAGGGCCTAGAAAGGCTACACACCTCACAAGTTCCCGGTTTTGCCGATGCTATTTGTGCAGAGGCCCTGATTGGAGAACCACCACATGAATTAAACCATGAACAACTTGTGGGCAGAACCTGTGTTTCACTCACTTCTGTATGCTTAGTGTCTACCATATAGTAGACTGCCAACAAATGTTCATAGGAATGAGTGAATGACTAAATGACTATATAAATGATGTAGCTAAAAATGTTAGCTAATTTGGACTATTAACTGCCCAGCTCGAGAGTCTTCCTGTTCCTCCCACTTACAAGGAAATTAATAAATCCAGAAAATATTAAGTAATTGCTGTCCCCTTTGCTGAAAATGGAAAAGCTGAACTCTGTGTTGTCATGGATACAGTATTCTATTTTCAGTACTAGTCCTGTCCTGCTTGTTAATGACTGTTACAGTAACCAATAGGAAAATAACACTTCACTCACCACATTTCATTAAATTTAACACCTCATATTAAGCTTAATGGGACAATAAGAACAAAGTTCTGCTTGCCAATTGTTTACAGAATTCTACCATTGCCCTATAGTTAGTGACTTACACAGCATAAATCTTTATGAACAGCTCCCCGAATAAAAAGGAGATAGGAAAATAAAAGCTTTCTATTTGACTTAATAATAATGACCTCTGGGCTGGACATTTCCTGACATTTAACCAATAGCTGAATTAAAAGATTCTACCGTCTTTAATTCAGGGTCTCTGCTTCCACCACAGATTATTACCTTGCAGGAAATGCCCTTACTTTCGAACATTATAAATTTTATAGAAAAAAAGCAAAATAATATGAATCCTGAGCACTCGGACCTTCACATCCTCGCATTGTAATGGTAAAGGCAAAATATGGGTGGAGAATAGGCAAAATCACTTTATTTGAATAAAATCCTTCCTAGTTTGATCTTGATGCCAATCACAATGAAACAACTTCCATCATTGCAACCTGGAGTCGTGTTACTTTATTTCCAAGGAAAATTCCACTGTGAGGGTAAAGAGCTTTATAATGGATCAGGAGGGGACAGATTATAAACAAACAGTTCAAGCTCCAGAAGAAAAAAAAAGGCTAATTAAATACATTTAATGATGCCCACATCTGAGCAAAAGATCAAGGAAATATTGGAAAATATAACATCATTTAGAAGTCAAGGGAAATAAATGGGGAAGGAGAAAAGGACAGATAACTCAGAGGGACTGAATAAATCTCAGATAGGATATAAAAGACTGGAAACAGATGTTTATATTAAACTGCCAATGGAGTGATGAAACCATACAGATTGCGGTACCAATTTAACTGGAAAAAGCTATGGTGAGCAGACAGAGATTTGAGTTGGAGCTCTATTTTCCACCAGTCAGCTAAGGAGGTGACTGCTGCTGCTACTGCTAATGATGAATACCATATGCTAGCAAGAGACAAGCCAGTGTGCTCTGCTGTGTGTGCTGGTTTGGGAAGATATGTGTAATTTTCTTTATCTGATACAAAATTAGTGCAACTTCAAATAACTGCACACAGAATGCCTGAAGAGGAGCCCATATTGCCTCTCAATGAAAAAGTCAAGAGTGAGTCATTTAAAAAATGTTTCATTTCGATTCAGTAACTCAGATAAAGTAGGTTTACCTGATTTAGCCATGATAGTCCCCTAGTTTACTGTGATACTTTTACAATGGAGAGGAAGCCTGCAACAGAATCACCACATAGTCAAGTAGTCAACATGGTATTAAAAAAACAACAAACTTGCTGCTTACAGTATTCTTTAAATGAGCTTATAGGTGTCTCCGTATACATAACAGTTTACTTCCTGTAGCAGCAAGGAAAGCATCCAAACCTTGTGCTCTAGTCATAAATTTCATTTCATATTGAAAAAATATCAACTCCCTAGTTTACAAAAAGCAATCTTCAAAAAAATACTGGAATTGGCAATTTGGGGTTTGTTTGTTGTTTTCTTTAAGGGAACATTGTGGTCCAGATGCAAGGTTAAAATAAACAAACGGTGATGGTAGAAGGGAAAAAAAAGAATAACTAAGAGAAATGGTATATAAGTGATCTTGTTCTCTCTTTTGAAAGCAGCTATAATTGCCTTAATTCTGAGGCAAACACGTAGTTAATCTGATCAATTCAACAGGGGAAAAGAAAAGCAAAAGGAAGAAAAGAAAACCTTGGTTATTTCCTTTCATGTTTGACATGACTGCCAATCTGAATTTTTCGTGCCTCCATCATTATATTAATGTTGTATAGACGTGGTCTAAATGTTCTTTTTTTTTCCTCCAGAACTCATTAAAATATGGAGAGGAGAAAGGGAGAGCCACAGAATAACTTTAAAAATATTTTGGTAGTCCTCATTAAAAAGAGTTTAAGTACTTGGATTTTATTTTATTACATGGTAATAAAATTCAGCCAGAGGAGAGATGTTCAATCTGGAACTCAAAGGCCAAATATAAGTGCCGCTAAGTCATAACCACTGAGCCTTTGACCGAGTAGACTTGGAGCTGAGGAAGGCTGTTGCCCCAGAAAAACCATCTGTGCTATTTAAGCTACTACTTTAATAAAAAAAAAAAAAGATTTCTGCCTTACCAGCTGAAATTCCTTTTACACTCATTATTATGGAAAGGAAAAAAAAATGACAGAATGTGAATCTCTTAACAAATATTATCAGATAAACAAATAAATATTATAATATGCTTACTAATCTAATTCTGTTCTGAAAAGTGAAATTTTAAAAAAAGACAACGTAACAAGAAAACTGAGGGAAAGAGGAAAAAACCTGAGGAAAAGTAACTACTAGTAGGGACATTATGCTGCCTTTCAAGCTACTGTCATTTCATTCCCTCCTCTAGGCCGGGGACTTACTTTCCCTGCTAAAATGGTATTTGGATCTCTAATATCAAGGGCAAACATGCATTACTTGATGGCATTCCACACTTGTCTGGGAAGATTTACACCACCTGACTCTCTCTCCTGCTCCTGGTCTAATGCTGTCCTGCATCACAGGCCTAATGGTGCAGCTCCTCCAGGAGACTGCCTGGCCAATCCCAGCGCCCCGGTGAGCAAGTGGGAGCTCACCTACAGATCATTCCAGAGTCATGAATCCCACTGAAATTCCCAGCAAAGCTTTGTACTCCTTGCTCAGAAGAGCAACTGCTCTCTCTGGAAACCTTGCAGATGCTTCCTGAACTAACAAGGGGCCTGGGGCTTGCCTGAGGAAGGCGGACAGACACCAAACTCTGCTCCGTCCCCCACTATCCTGCTTGAGGTCCAAGAATCAATAATGAACCAGCAAGCATGGAAAGAAATTAGAATTGTAGAAGTGCCAAAGGTGTCCCTTGGAGCAGTGTGAATATTGTGTCGTCATGTAAAAGAGCCCTTGAAAGACAAAGGAGCTAAGTCCAATTATTTTACCGGTTCCATGTTCATCTGAATCACTGTCTAACTTCAGACTTGCAGTGATATCATAGTGCCTGCAGTAATTAATTCACCTCTTACTTCCAAAAACACATTGGAAAATTAATTCCCAATACTAAAATGAATTTGGCAAGCAGAACACTTTACAATTTTGCCGGTTACCTGCCAATCGTTTTGAAATGTTATCTTGGGTAAAATGTAGTCTTGTATCTTCCCTACAGATGCAGTCTGTCTGATTCGGGGGCTATATTTCTCATTACATTAAAGAAAACATACCCCTTTTTGATGTTTTTATAAAGGAATACAAATTATCTTTCATAAACATTTATACAGATGCAAAAATATACTTTAACTACAAAAACAACAATACTAATTTTCAACTACAAATAAGCAAGGATAAACATTATACTTATAGGAAAACCAATTAAAATTAAACCTCACAAATAAGTTGGAGATAAACTTTAGTGTTATTGCATTTTTTTTTATTGTGCTTTATCATGGGAGGGACCTATGTAATAATTTAATCTCAGTTTAAGGACAGCCCAGACTGCAGTGAATTGCTCTAACCAGTGAATAAACCCCTGGATTTGTATATTAGAATCTAAGGATGACCATTTAGACACCAACAAAATCTCAGTCTATAATTTGCAGGTCTGTCAGACAACTAAGGAAACCAATTGAGACGTAAAAACAGTCACAAAGATTTCACTTTAAGCTTTTTTTTTTTTTAACTGATGAGCAAGGCTTCAGAATGCACAAACTCAGAGAGACCCCAGATTCTCTTTGATGGGATCTCATTTGGGCTACTTCATTCCCAAGAAGAGACTATTTATGTGAATATTGCAGGAGAGGGGAAAAAAAGCTGGACACAGCTGGCTCCTCTTTCCTTTGGCAAAGAACAGCAATGGCCTTACCATCCTTCTGTTTATGGCAACACAAACTACTTTATTTGAAAAGTCACTCATTTCTATGATTGCAGTGGACATGTTTTCATCAACAGAGCAGTTCAGGAGGAAAAAATTATTTTATTAGCTAATTTTCCTTTCATGAATTAGGGATTTTTCTCTGCACAGAGAGAAACTTCAAACCCCTCCAGAAATGGATGCATGCCCATAGACTGACTACCACAGATCAAGTTTCCAGTGGGCTAATAACCTGCTCCAGTGAAAACATATTTTTAATTTGCTTTTAGGGTTATTTATTTTTTTATTATTATGCTAAGGGTTTATAATTTAATGTCAAACATAATTTTGCACGAATTATGTGACTGTACTATGATGCAGTAGATAAGCTCAGTGTGCCTGGCTGGCATGGTCTCAAACGATGTTTTTGAGAAAATGGATCACCATTTGGCAGGTTGCCATTCCATAAACTGCTTGGTAGAACTTAAAAAGGAAAAAGTTGCAAAGAATTTTCGTGTTTTGCAAAAAAAAAAAATATTCCTAGTAATAGTAGAAGCAGGAAAAAAAATTACTCTCATCGTTTTCTACTAGATGGAACATAAATTGTATGAAGCTAATTAAGAATTTAAAAGGTTTCCAATTAAAAATTGCAAAGTCATATTTATTGTAAATTGTCAACCAGCCAAGTGGAATCATATTTTTAAATGAGAATATTTATTTAAAAATATAGTAGTCATCATAGTGTCTCCAAGCTTTATGATCAGACTGGTAAACATTCAGGAGCATCGACAGTGTGCCAAGCACTATGTAGGGAATGAGAGATACACAAATAAAAGCTGTATTGCCATAGTCTCAAGAAGTTCACTGTCTAGTGAAGGAGACGAGCAGAGATGCCCTGCCAATATAATGCAGTAAGTGCTATAATGCAGTTATGTGGAGGGATCTCTGGAGCATGGATAAGGAGCATCTGGCCAACATTTGGGGATGGGGTAAAAGGTCAGGAAAAGTCTATAAGAGAAGACTGAGGAGCAAATTTAGTGCTCCAAGTTGGAAGACAAAGAATCAAGAGAACTGATGTTAAATAAATGATTATCTGTTTATATATCTGTCCACAAATTTAAATAAATATAAATAGAACATTTGTATGTCATCAAGCCATGTTCACATGCTTTAGCTGATCTGATCCTCACTCTGACCCTGTAAGTTTAAAGATGGAGGGTATGAGTATCCTCACTCTACTGGTAAGGAAAACAAAGGCCAGAACAGTTACATGACCAGCCCCGGGTCACGCAGGTAAGAATGACAGGAGCAAACCACAAGGCTCCTGACTTCCAGCCCAGCTGTCCTTCTGGTGTACACCACTCTGCCATCATCCTGTTCATTTATCATATCATCACTAACAAAACCACAACTAAACCTTTAGGCATAGGCTATGCAATTAAAGAATAATGTGAAATGCCATTTGGGGCCTTTCCAATTAGAACAAAAACTTCATCAAATTAACATAATTAATAAGAATCCCATATATATTTTAAATGTCATCCTTTTATCAACCACAAATTCTAAATCAAATCATACAGGACATGAAATCAAAATTGATCTGTGTCTCCACACTATCAAGCACAAACATTCTGACAGCTAAGTGAGTAAAAAGTTTGAGGAGTTAAAGCATTCCACTGTGCAACCGGCCTCCTGGACATAGTAGCCATGTGAGTTACCTAAACGATTGTAGGAAAATTGCTGTGATGTTGGTTGGGCTGCTGGGTCACTGATCTGATTTTGCCGTTATGGTAAGTGAAATAATCGAATTGTGAAACTCTCATGAATTCTTTTTTTTTGTTTGTAAATTCATTTGTCCTTGTAGCAATCTTTCGTAGTGGACAGTTCTACTCTTGAGTTTCCACTCTTGCTTCATAATATTTATTTTTGACAGTATAATAGGTGTGAATCCTGGACTAGACAGAGCATTGACCTGACCTGGAATGACGTGATTAGTTGGGGTTCTTTTATTATTGAAGAGTTTTATATCAGATATAGGATGGTCCAAATCAATCTTCAATCCTACAGGAAGACATTCAGAGTGACAAAACATTTGCTTTTAAAATGTGTGGGGAAAAAAAAAGAATTTTCTCTCTATGCAGAACCACAGAGTGAGCTCCTACAATAATGACTTTTTCCTATTGGTTGTCCACTCAGATTACTTAGGTAATCTATTGCAACTCCTCTTAATATTTTCTAGTTACCTCTATCCTTGTCACGCAAAAAACCAGACTCCTCCAAAGGCTGAGCATATTAGTCAGGTTAGCTTAGTCTATGCTGCAATAACAAACGTGCCCCAGAATCTCACCATAATTCAGCAGAGTTTTAGTGATTGTTCGTGCTAAATCCTTTATGGGCCTGGTAATTTCCAACTGACATCTCAGGGATTCAGGATACTTCTATCTTGTGTCAACATTCCACATCCAGGTTACTACATCAGAGGAGAGAGCTGAAGAACCACACACCATGTCACAAATGCTTCTTACCTTTTTACTTTCCCTCCCAGCTCACTGACTGGGAGGAGTCAGATGAGATTACTTGACTAATAGAAGGGGAAAGGAATGTGGGAAAACACGTGAATATTCTGTGAATAGTACATCTCCCTGTCATACTGGGTGTGGTTCTAGTGGCACATAAACTTCTAACATCCTCAGAAACTCCAACAAAGCCCCTGGTTCAAATATACCAGATTATAGATTATGCATCTAGAGCCAGAATGAGTATTAAATGCTAAATAATAAAGGAAATAATAATGTTTAAATAGTGATGAAAAATATACAATTGCTTAAAATCAATTAGGTAGAAATGAAACGAATTTTTCAGATATTTTTTATATATTCCTTCACTAAATCTTTATAGAAATCCTGTCTTCTAAGAAAGGAAGGCTCAGAAAGACTCTAAAATTTGCCTGAAGTGATGATGCTACAAGCACTGGATTCTAGGATCTGAACCCAGTTTGATCTTAATCTAATATCCCTGCTCTTGCTACTTTATCGTGCTGACTCCCCGGGTGTAACTGATCAGGAGAATGATTCATATCTGTCTTCAATCCAACTAAATCTACAAACAAACAAACCAAAAAAATCCCCATAAGTAGAAGGTAACTCTAACCCAAGAAGGAGTTAAAGTTCGACACTTGTAACAAAAAGAATGTAGCACATTGATCAAGAACAGGCTCTGGCATCAGACTGGCCTGGGATGGTTCCTGATTTGCTTAACCTTTCCACACCTCAATTTCCTTTTTCTGTAAAATGGGCACAAGTCCTACCCTGTTAGATTATTATGAAGATTATATCAAAGGAATTTGTATTTGAGGTGTTGGTCACAATGTGTGACAATGCCTTTTTCTGGAAGAGGAAAGGTCTTGAAGGGCCTCAAGTCATAATATTTAATGCTATGAATAATAATACCCTAGCCACTGTGAGACTGCTTACAACAGTTTCTTGTGTGATTTATGGGGCTTTTATGTGAATTTCTTGGTTGTGAAGTGGGAGACATATTATTAAAGAATGTGCAATATGCCATCTGAAACCTCCATGGCACTGAAAACTCATTCTAAATAACACAATTAATCTGAACTAATGCAAACATACCTTGCAAAGTACGAAAACACACAAAAATTATTAACATAATTTCAATAGGACTAGAACAATTTATCTCATTTTCCACTATCTTAAGAAAATTTCCCATTCTATTGTCACAATTGCTGATAACCTTGTAAATCATTAAGATGGGAAGAATAACTTATGCCCCAATAAATGACTAAAAATATAGCTTCAGGATATTAATTCAACCCAAATCATCTGCGATTTCAGCGGTTTAGTTTTACATAACACTATTCAGCACCTAAATCACAGTTCTTCTACCCTCACAGTGTAAAGAGCCAGGTAGAACTGATTTATTTTCCACTTGTTCAACTCTGTCTTTTTGATACCATGTTAACATGGAAGAAGATGATACAAACGAAGCCGAAACTGGTTGCATAACCTCTCATAAAACCCTAGTGCATCCACCCTGAGTATAGACCTTTTATTTTCAGCAGTTGACTACTTCAGCATTTTTTTTCCATTACTATTCAACTCTAGGAATAAGAAGTTCGTGCTCATTCATTTTAGGCACTAAAGGGACAGCAATGGAAAGTGAAATTCACTATTTCTCCTAGGAAGATAGAGCCTGGGCAGTGATGCCATGGCAATTTTCACAGTGAGCTGGGGTATTGAGTTACCTCCAGGTATACTGACGGGAACATGCTTGGTGGTACCGTCAAGACATTTAGCATTCCCTAAACACTGAGTAACCAAGAATGACTTAAAATATAAGCTTGCAATGAGAAAAATAAGTCAGGAATAACTCGGATAGTAGCGTCAAGGCTGTAAAGAAGACCCTTTCATTACTAAGCATTAACCCTTTTTTTTATAGAGTCAAACACTTTTTTTCTGAAGACTAGATATGACCCCAAGTGTCTTAAATAAGACTAGTATCCATACAATTTGTCATTTGGAAATAGTATTCATTATAAGAAATTTTCGCAGGAAGCACATTTAAGTAGATGTTTCATACAGTCCTCAAGTAAATAGGAATTGTAAAGAGAAACAGTGTGCTACAGGACCAGGGTCAAGAGTCCTGGATTCCAGTACCAGCTCTAGCCATTTTATCAAAGTTGTTTATTCCTCCGCACCTCAGCTATACCATCTACAGATAGTAAGTTTTCACAAGATGATCCTGTGTATCCCAAGGGAAAACTGAACTGAACTCTCCACTTACATTCAATGCCATTCTTAGACAGGTATGTCTTTCAACCAAGAACAAAATGTTTCCTAAAACATAGTAAACTCTGACCATATATAGCGTATTAAAAAATCTAAAAGAGACCTATATCTTGGGTAAAACGGAATTACACAATATGAATGAATGGATTATTATCTAACATCACATAGAGAAAGCCACTTTGGGCCTAATATGTCTAATCATGCATGGTAAATTCAACCAATCACTTTAAATAGAGGTATTTAAATCTGTGTTTGGGTGGGGTGGCGGGGAACTTTGTGTGGCCCACAGGGAACCAGAATAATTTGAGACCTAACAACAACTCTAATTGTATTGGGTATTTCTTGAATCCTTACTAAATGTCAGGTGGTGTGTTAAGAAATTTGTAGGCATTATAACATATAATCCTCTCAACAACCTTAGTTAGTAGATAATGTTAATCATATTTTACAAGGAAAAAATAACTCTATAGACTTTTTTCCCTTAGGTTGCATTATTGGTATATGTCAGAGATAGCACTTGAACACATTTCTGTCCAACTCCAAAGCCTATATTCTTAACTACTGCTTTATATATAACCTTCCTGTTGGAACCATCCTCTGAATCTTCTAGTAGAGTCTAGAAAGACTATTTTGGAAGCATATGGTAGGGAGGAATATGTATAATTCTGTTGCTTAGGCAAAGGTTTCTTTAATAGCCATCCACCTTAAACCAGTATTCTATTTCATATTTTGAAACTAAGAGTTTCATTATTTAATAAAAAGGGGCTAATTCATTAAAAGATACTGAAAGTAAGATGAATAAAAGTGATACATCTCTCTTACAGATTTAACATAGCTATTCCAAGCTTAGACAGATTTGCATATAGTTCAAGTTTCAGATTACTGTCATAATCTTCAACTGCCTTGAAAGGAGGTAGATTTAAAACAAGAATTCTGACAGATGTTTCTGCCTTGTTAAATTTTGCCAATAGGTAAACACATATCTACATTCATCACCAAAGTAAAACTTTTTGGAGCAAAAAGCTTCTGTCTCCTAAATTTCTTTTTCACAGTATGCCCCTTTACCAATTCTACTATATAACCCACAAATCTAATCAAGAATGTTTGAGCCAGCAAGAGAACTGTGCAAATAAATTTTTATCCCAGTTTTCTCTCACAAATATAGACACTATTTCTTTGCTATATGGTCAGATAATTCTTTTCCTTTAAAAAAAAAGTTTTGAATTCTAGAAATGTTCACAAGCTAATTATACCCAAGCTTTCAATTAGCTCAACTAGGATTTCATCATCACAGGAAACACAACTGTACCTCTTGTGGCTCATAATGGTAATGGTAGGCTTCTGCATCGTTGCTTTGACAATCTGCCACTGATTCTTGTGGTCTTCATCTTGGTCTCCAAACTCTTAAAAACAGCTGGAAATCTTGATGGAGAATTACATTCTCACTTGCTGGTCCTTGAGCTTCTTAACAACCTAAACTATTGTCATAATGATGCGGCCATGCCCTTGGGCTTCAATCAGATATATCCACCACAGTCCATGGTTGGAACTTCTTAGTATGGTCCTGAAATATTTATCCAATCTGGAAACCTCTGAGAAGAAATGTGTCATTTAAATATATTTGCCTTCATCTAGCAACAGATATTTATAAACAATGGGAGTTAGGAAAGTTAGCACCAGCAACCAACACAATAATAGGCATTTGATTTTTTTAAAATGAGTATTTTCTTGAACCCACACCTTGAGAATTGCCTAACTTAGTGAGAATACATGACATTATTATAGTTAGAGCATTAAAAAATAAAATTGCATTAAAGAATACAATATGAGCAAACACAAGTGAGGGAAATAGTAAAAAAAAAAAAAAAAAAAAAGAAAAGAAAAGTAAAAAGGAGATAATTTGAGAAGCTGTGAAAAAAACTGGAAAAACAAAAAAATCCCCAATTTAGATAAACAGCAATGAAAACAAGAAGAAAGGAATGAAAAAAGAAAACTATCATATATGGTAAAGATTGTAGATTATTATTGCACTCTGTTGAGTTGAATTACAGCATTATAATACCAGGATAAAATGTGAGTGGGCCACAGCTATATGATTCAGTGAGAAAAAAAAAAAAAAGGCCAAAATCATTATGTGAGTTTCAAAATATGGGGTATAACTTGTAGGTTGCGGGTCATTTTTGGCTGAGTGAGGTTGTCTAACCCTATCAAAGATGGAAATAGCAAAGGTTATAAAGCACACATTTTCAAAAAATAAAATACAAATGTCATTGCTATTTTGGGAATTCACTGTTAGACTATTGTTGCTTTTATAAATCAGTGTTGACCTCTGAATCTTTTTTATATATGTCCAGAAGCAAATCCGTATAGTATTTGTTGATTTTGCTAAAATGCTGTTGGTGGTAAAGAAAGGTAATGATATTAATGACCAAAGATTATACTCTTCATAAAAATGTTGAATTAACAAAGGTATTGTTACATTTCCTGCAAAACAGCAGATATTCTCTTGACATCTGATTCACAGATGATTTTCATCTCAATTCCATGTAAGAATCTTTAGTCACAGAGTCCCAGTAGTGCTAATGAGAACTGAACAACTATACTAGGCTCATCAAGTCAAGAGCTTACTCCCTTTAATGCAGCTCTAAATAGAGTCAAGCCATTATCATTTCTAGTACATTGACAAACCTGTGATTATCGGTATTGCAGACCACACGATTATTATTGTATGATTAAAAAATAAACTGTTCACATATTTTTACGTTGTCATTAGAACTGAACTAATAAAAACTTACATCAATGAGAAGTAGAAATTATTTATTTAATATTTGATGTGTTAAAAATCAGCAAAAACAAATCATTCTTTTTTTTAGATGCCTTTTTAGTAATACCGGGTGTGAAACCATTGAGTTTCACACATTATCTTTCCATTTTAGGCACCTAATAGCATTTATTGCTCTAGCAAAACACATTATTGAATCTTTCCTCTTCCAGAAGTAGAGATGCTAGTAAGAAATGGTAATGTATCAAGAATAATAAAAATGAGAGGGAGGGGGCTACGTTATCATAGAGCATAGCCTGAATCCTTTAAGAAAAAATGCGAATATATGGGTGAATGGGGAAAGTACAGTAAAATTTAGGAAGGAAAACAGCTTATAGAGAACACTGTGAAGACAAGACTTCTGATCATTTTCTACAGCCATTAAACGACGAGATGGTACTGTCTACCAAAGTTATTCTAGCACAAGAACACAAAACTTGCTTCTCCTCTAAGATGAGGAAGATGAGGAAGATGGTGATTTTTTGCACTAGCTTTTGTAGCCTCTAATCACAGTATCAAAATGTACTCAGAGCATTTATCCCTTAAAATTAGAACAGCAGTGACTAATCAAAATGGATTTTTTTTCTATGCAATTTATGGGTCTGTCTGTTTGCCTTTTGTTTGAAAATAAGCCAAAAAGAAAAAGCCTTTCTCTATCTTGGTCTTGACTGCCCAGAGTTAATGCCCTCTACAAATGGAAAGCCAAAAGTGGCCAAAGATGGCAAAGTAGTCTGCCTCACAAGCAGTATTATCACACACAAAAATTATGTTAATGTCTCAGGCCTACTTCTTTTCCATAGGGTATGCATAAGAAAGGCATGGATAACATCAGATTATTTCCCCCCTTTTTTTTTTTCTCAAGACAATGACACTTACCTACCCCACCTCTAATGTCCTTGGTCCCATCCCTCTCTCATCTGACCTTGTTTTAACATCTTCAATGACCTCTTCACTACCAGGTCCTCCAGTCTGTCTAAAAACATCTTCACATGGACATTATCTTAAAAAGAAAAAATAACTTTTCATTTCACTTTTTATTAAACTTTCATTCTATTTTTTGAAAGGGTAAACTGTGTTCTCAAAGCAGAAGCAGTATTACATTGAACTAATCTAGATGTGTTTTTTGCTCCTTCCAGACAGCAAGCTGCTTGAGAGAAAGGCCTAGGTCCTGCCAGTCTTTGTGTCTCCAGCAGCTAGAACAGTTCCTCATCACAGCCGGTACATGAACTCAGTTGAACCTGTTACCCACTTATTTCTTATCCTTTCAAAATATGGCTTCTGCTCCCACAACTCTGCTGAAGGTCAACAAATCAAACAGCCCTTTCTCTTCTGCTACAGGCTTCAACCTGTTGGCAGCACTGAACAGTGCACAAGCATGGACTTTGGAGTTGAACAGACCTGAGCTCAAACTGCAGCTCAGTTGCTTGCCAGCTGCGTAACCTTGGCCATGCTACCTTACCTCTCTGAACATCAATTTATTCCTTTGTAAAACTGATGTAAGAATGTGTCTCTCTTAGGATGCCTGGGGAGATTAAAAAAATCTTGTGTACCTTCAGATCTGATATACCACTAGTACTCGGTGTGTGTTGGTTCTTTATCCCCTTCCATTATCCCCTTCATTTTCTGTTTTCCACAATGCTACAGCCTAGGACAGGCCTCCTTTCCCATTGCTATACTCTTTGTCACTTCTTACACTCCCCCATGACTGTTCTCCTATTAATGTGGACTCTGAAGATCTATCTTTATTCCTTATTGTTTCATTCCTTATTTCCTACTCCTTAATAACCCTGTGCAAACTTTGAACTATAACCTTTACCTCTGAACTGCCCTTTCCTCTGCTTAGTTAACATCATATCTCTCTCCAGCCTCCCTGTCTCATGATCTCCCCCAGCAGGCAAGCCGTCTGCTGGAAGCTCATAGGCTCAAACACCACATTTCCCATTCAAAATAGACCACTGTCTCTACTCTCCCAATATACGTGTCCCCTTGTGTTTCCCATTTTGGTAATGAGACCACCACTTAAAGAGTCAAACAAGCCAGAAATCTGGGTACTTTCCCTGACCCCCCCCCCACCTCCTACAGAACAACTTGGATAAGTCATCCCTAACTGAACAACTTTAAGTAGCCTCAATGCCTACAGTGACGTCTCTTGTTTTCTTTCTTCCCGTTTGTGACTGATAGAGCCAGGTGATCCACAACTTCTCTTTCACCAATTCTGATCATCATTTTTGCTACTGCCTGGGTGCTATTATCCACAGTGCCTCATTCAGAACCCTCCATAGCCTGCTCCTTATTTGTCATTCCAGCCTCATTTTCTACAACTTCCGCAGATTCATCTCATACTTTAACCAAACTGAGCTAGTCTCAGCACTTCATTAATGACTCCAAATATTCCTGCCTTCCTCTTCTTATCCCATGCCCTCTTGAATTTCCACCCTCCAGTTCCTATGTTTACACATCGTAGAAATCCCACCAGGCTGGATATCAATGTCCTCTCTCCACGAAGACTTCCTTAGGTTTCACAGTTCAGAGTGTCTTTCCCTCTTGTAAGTAGTAAGACAGTTCAGCGCTTTCTCTCTCGGAGTACTTACTGTTGTCTAGCAAATAATGGTTATTCTTGTATATTCATCTTCTAGCCAGCTAACTTGCACATCCTTCCCTCTACCCAAAGCTTTTCTGGCGATTCCCTATCACCTGCCTCCTTGATAACTAGGAGAAGAACTTTAAGTGGCTTAAAAATATCCAGACACCAAGTATATTAAAGAAGCAATTTTAAATATATATGCAAAATTAATTCAGTGAACTTTACAGGAGACAGCTGAGCATCTCCTACAAAGAAAGTTGCTCTTGCAGAGTCAAAGCTTTGCAAGGTAAAATTCCAGGATCTCAGCTGTATTCTCAGTGGCAAAGATTGCTGGAAATCTGACCACCAAATAAGTGGAGAGTTACCGTATAACCAAAGGCTTCTTGCCAAAGATTTATAATTAGCAATAGAATCAACTGGCATTACTAAACTATATTTCATTTTCTTTAATCTCCTTTTCCTCCCTTTTGTTTTCCTCCGCCCTGTCTGTGACTGATAGAGCCAGATGATCAATAATCTCTCTTTCACCAACTCTGATCATCATCTTTGCTCCTGCCTAGATGCTATTATTCACTTTAATACATTAATCCTTTGGTTGAAATTCTTAAACCACGGTTCTTTATTGAAGGGCCATCTTGGCATCCATGTGCTGATAGCAGCTTGTCTGGTTCAAAAAAAAAAAAATAAATCTGAATGAAGTCTCTCTCTCCCCCAAAAGATCTTAACTGACGAGAGAAAGAGTAAGATACAGAAATATTTCAGCTCATTGACACCATCGAAGATATGGAAAGAAAATGAATCTTTTTACATCAATTACAGAAGAGGAACGTTTTACCTTGTGATTACAATGCAATGTCAACATGTCATTTAATGACAAAGTGCTGAGATATAGTATGGCATTTTATTGAGTCTTACTCTCGTTATCATCACAATGGGAAATAGAACACACACGGTACTGGTTAGCCGACCAAACCTTTGTATGATTGCTGTAACCTTTGGTGGAGCCCAGTGATTTTTGTTCCTTTTCAGAAAGACATTACAGTGACAGTGTGGCAGGCCATTTTTTCCACCACACACACTAAAAGTAGTGTGCGTGCAGCGGAACCCTGCCAAAGCACGTTGCATTCATACAAAGATCCATACAGATCTTAATCATAAAATAATCCATTCTGTACTCTGTTTTTATGACATTTATATGAATCTGGCCACAGCCTCATCAAGCAGTTCACAGAGGAAAATTGTTCTATTTATGTGGTCGAGACAGGGTGGACTTGATTTTCAAGCAAAGAGAAAAAGAAATACCCAATTTTTTGTAGTTGCAAATCTGGAACTCAATAGAACTATTTTACACCGTTTTGTAAGTATACTTGTAACAGAGGATCAGAAGAGAAGATATCCTCTTTCTCTGTCCCCCGTTAGTAGTAAAGTCATATACTGATATTTCTGAAACAGAGAGACTGAGTGAAGACACCTGGAAATAGTTTTCTCCTTTTCTATTTAATGGCAAAAGACAAAGAAATGGATGTGTGGGTAAAAGTAGAAAGAAAACTTTCCAATGTGCATTTGCTTTAATTTATTCTTGCCCCTGCATGGTAAGAACTAATAATTTTTAAATTAATTTCCTTAACTTTTGCTTCCTTAACTTGTATTCCTTCAAGCATGTCAGTGTTCACACACTCGAAAAATAGGGATGACTTCTGACAATTTGCAAAAACTCATCTGCCCTTTCTTTCAGGTGTGGGATGATGATGAAAATGATGTACTTGCTAGTGGAGTTGTTTTGTGGACTTTATTAAGACATACAGAAATAAAGACGACTTTCATTTCCTATGACATCTCTTGGAAAGCGCATTTTTCTGGGTAAACTGTGTGAATAAGTGATCCATGTGTAAGTAAAAGTATCTCGTCAGTACGCTGACTTAACAGCGCTTCGCCCTTTCCTGACACCATGCACTCAGTTACAGGAGTTCTGGCTTCACTGCTGTGCCCCCAGTTAATGACCTTGTACCATCACAAGTGGCTCTTAAATGCTGCACCCACTCCCTCCAGGTCAGAATCTAGACTCTGACAATTGAAATCTTCTATTTATGAAACAGCTCTGAGTTCAAGTTTTCCGACTTCTTTAAAGACACCATTACTTATTAGAGTGTGGAATAATTACAGAAAAGTCCAGGACTGTGTATAAAATCAGACACCACATGACCCCAGGACCCCAACTGTGGATATTCTTGTATAATTTTATCAGAAAATAAACCTTTTCCTCTTTCCCTTTCAAATAATACAGAACACTCTTCCTTTCTTTTAGAACAAAGAGGGGAAAAAAAAGGAAGTGCCAATAAGTGTAAGACTGTTGTAAGAAACTGAATTAATGTGAATAATTATGTAATGGTTGCTCCTAATTAAATAAGGATAATGTTCAGGTTGTTGTCTCCCCTCCCCCCCCAGAAACCACTGGTATTTAGGAATATGCTATACACTGCGTTCTTTCTCTAGCCACCCCTCCCCCAAATAAATGACAGCATAAATAGACACATAGACGCCATATGAATCATTAGTGTGTGAGATAGTTACCCTGGGGCTGCTGTAACTCACATATATTCTCTTCTTTCTATTTCAAATCTTTAAAATATTTTCTTTTCAAATACTTATAAAAGCACGTATGGTTGAAATAAAAATAAAGCACATACAGATGATATTTTCAAACACAGCACTCTCACACACTGGAAAGGAAATAGGCATGTTCTGTTTCTCTGGGTCCAATATATGTTCAGGGGGAAAGTAAGAGTTTAAATGTAGGGAAGATCAAGAAGAGATTGCAGAACTGCTTTAAAATGTCACCACTGTCGTCATGAAAAGAACTGGCATCGTTCCTGCAGTCCACCTACCTAATGTTCAAGTTTACTGAAGAAAGTGCATCCATTGTTAAAAGTGTGTGTGCCTCACATGCAATCACTATGTGAAGATAAGAAATTGAGATAAACTTGAACTGTTTTGAAATGTTTGCTAAAAAAGAAATCTCCTTATAAAAAATATATTGATGCTTCTCCTGAGAACACTGATTTATCAATATCAATGTCATTTATGTTTCAGCCAACCCTAAATGAGTGAAAATGATTTTCAAGGAAAAGAGTGCCATAAAATTCTTTAGCTGAAAACCCAACACCCAAAAATCTCACGTCTAGGGATAAGGGACCTCTTAAGAAGCATGTGTGACCCCTCCCTTCCTGAGTCTTCTAAACTTTTAGGACTTTGTGAGCCCTGGGAAGACAAATTTGACAATGTTGCCGAGTTCAGCATGAAGCAAGGAGGTTGATCACATACCTATTTTGTTATGTTTCATTTGTTTGTTTATCTTGCAGAACAATAAGAAAGTTCTACAGGACCTCTTGAGGACAATGAGAAAGCTCATTAATGTTCTTCCTGGCCTGGCAGATATAGGTCTCTCTAAACTGCACTTTCCTCAACAACAATGGGATTTAAAAGAGTAACATACTGTCCTTATGAAGGATTATACATCAATTATATCTCGGCCACCACATGAAATTGGCTGTAATGAAGACAAGAGAGGGCTAAGTAGGTTTGATGCTAAAAGAAGAGCCCCAAGACTGCATTTACAAGACAGGTCCATGCACTGAACACATCTTCAAAATGTATGAGAAAGCATTTTTTTCTGGAATAAGAGAGAAATTTCACAGTGGAGCCACATTATAATGTACATTGAAGTAATGGGATCACAGCTTTATGTGAGTTGGCCAATAAGATAAATAAATAAATGAAGAAAGAGCTATTTATGTTTCAAGGCAGTTCTGCCAGCTATTTCCGCAGGATGAGCATGAAATAAGAGACGTGAAGCCACTCTTCCTTTAGCCAATCCCAGTTCTCATGTGCCTTTCTTATACTGAACAGTTTCCAGCACTGAGGATGACTCAGATAACCACTGCTTTCTACCAGATGGACACTAAATACACGTCAACTATCTTATTTACGTTCAAGCAAAAAACAAAACAAAACTATCTATTCCCGTACTGGAGAAAAACCTTGCTGTTTTGGACTTACTGAGGAAATAGAATCTATTGGTCTCCAATATGGTAGCTTCCTAAGAAAGGATTTTTAAGGCAATTTTGTCTAACACAATTCTCTTATATCCCGACTTTAGAAACTAGTTCATAGCTACGTAAGACAAGACTCTTTATATATCTTTTTCTTTTTTTTACCCAAACGTTTAACATTGCCAATAGAACTGATCCCTGGTACCCATTAAAGAAACCATTTGGCAAAACAGAAGATTTATTGAATATTTACAGTATGCTAAGCCAGATGCTATGGGCAATAAGAGAAAACATAGTATACAATATCAATTCTCAGGTAATTAAAAGATCAGGCTTGAAAATTGCATAGACCAGACCAAGGTTTTTTAGTATATAACAACCACAAATCTTTATATTCCATGAATTAAATTCTAGATAAATTGAAGAGAAGATGTTATGAGTGTGATATGAAATAATCCTTGAAAACTTTTATTGGTAGTGCTTAAGATGAGTATTGAAAGAGTAAGTATGAATTAGATAGAGTGAAAAAAGTTTGATTTTCTAAGCTTACTACTACATGGTTAAATGACCAATGAGCTCAAAATAGATAATCCTAGTTTAGAACCATTTTTCTAGCACTCAAAAAATGATGAAGGAAAAAAAGGCTGGGTAACAGACTCAAATAAAACAACTTTGTTGCCCATAATGTTCTGGGATTCAAACAGGAAATTTTGAAAATGACATTAGAATGTTCTCTGGTTTCCAGAGAAATCATTCATTTGACATATTGCATATATCACCAATGGCTCTTGAATTTTTCACCAGTGAATTGGAGACTAGCGCAGGCCACACACAGGGAAGGGAATTTTTGATCAGAGTTTAAAGACAGCAATTCACCATGGAAGTATTGGAGCAGATCAAGGTCACACATTTGCATATACTATGAAAATCTCTTGAAAAGTCAAAAGATCCTAACAGAGTCTCGAAATACAATCGCTAATTTCTATCACGTCTGAAGGAAGCTCAAAAATGAATACAGCACACATACAGAACAACAGCATGATGAGACTTTTTCATTTTGACCAACGGTTTAAATCAACAAACAAATATGACCAAGTCAATGATCTACATGAGAATAAGTATGGTCCTGGCACAACTGGCAACATTTTAATCTTTTTTTTAACAAACACACATTCGTCATTCATATGCAAAGACTTGGCCTCAGTTTAACACAGCTATGTATGTAGGTTAGTCCAAGCTCTGTGAACTGTGGACATGTGGAACCTGGAAGACGGTCAAGTTCACTAATCACCCTCAAAGCTACAGCAGACGACACTCTGCAAGCACTGGCTGCAGAAACTCTGGCTGTTGTGAAGTATCTGGAAAGCGATAGGCTGTTAGTGATGTTGTGGCAAGGAGACATGAAGGTACCTTGTTTTGATCAAAACTACCATGATACCTAAGAAGCAAAGTGACAGACTTGCAAACAAAAGACTGTATAAAAAGCAGCAAAACACAAGTCTATGGAAGCACAGAGTCGTGACTATGCAAGGATTGATTGCAGGAGCCTCCATCTCTCTTTCTGGGGTTAATGCCCATAAAGATAGCAACACCATCATCAGTGTCATCCTCCAAACAAAGGACCACAATATAGAGAGAACAATGTTAATTATTGTCAAAATCACTTGTGCACTCAGCGATCTCAACAGGGACAATCAGTTTAAGTGGCAGTGGCAACTTCTCGACAAGAAACACGCTTGCTGCAATCCAAACTGGATTTAAAAGAGAGGTGAGCCACCGCTTTAGTTGTTTAATCTGGTTATATTTGAGCTAAAGTAGTTCACATTTTTAGAACGAACGAATCAAAGGCGTAATTGTTTTTGTCATCTGCACAGCAATTTTACTCCTGAATGCATTGTTTTAGGCAGGAATTAATAAAAATTGCATGCGCTTCAGGTGCTGGGTAGATCACCCTTTTCCACGCAGCCCAGCCTGGAGCTGTGAATGCTCCTTTTCTTATTATCAGTTAATAATTCTCTCTCATTGAGGCAAATTAGGAACTTGACTGTGTTAGAGAGTCCAGAACACTGCTAGAGGCAAAGGGGGCTAAATGGCAGAAATTCCTCTCTGAGCAAGATGCATGAAGCACGACATTGTGTCCACCACAAAAGCCGCTCTGTATTTTTGATCCTTTCTAATTTAATTAGCCCAAGAGGTAGCGCATTAATTTGCCAAGAATTCTTCTGATGCGAAAGCTGCCCTTATTGCAGTGAAGGGAAAAAATAACCTGCGTGCTACAGTGGCATGCTAGTAATGAAAGGGGGTTATTTTTGTGTTACAAATGGCATTGCAGGGTTACAAGAGACCTTTAAACCTTTTTATCTCTGGTTAGGTCATATGTAACACAGTGCAACACAAAGCGCTAATTAACCAATTCTGGTCCAGACATCTTTTAGAACACTTAAGAGAGTTACACAGTTAGAACCCAGGTCAAACGCGTTGCTTTGTTTGCTTTTAAAAACTGAAAACATCTTCTGGTGTCTATTTTAAAAAACAGAACAAAAAAAAAAAATCATCAATCGGCAGTTCGGTTCTGCTACAGACTCGGCAGTCTTAGATATTTATTCTCGTCTTTGTTTTCTTTCTGTTTAATGATATTCTTTATGTGGGCAAGCTGGAGCCTTGAAGTCCCTTAGAAGGTCTCTTGGCTCTTTATGCTGTTTTTGTTTGGTAAATTGTCTCCATGTTAATCTTCTTCATCAAATACTTGGAGTCAGTTTTGAAAAACTTTGATCAGATCTACCACCACCGCGCTTCTTCATCGCCATGTGCTTCTGATATGTGCTCATGCCCTGGAATGGGTCATTTACTCATTAAAGAACAAGAAACATGCATCCTACCATGATAAGTCCTCCCCAATTCTTTGAACTGTTAATTAAGCCTATGTAATCACATCGTCTGTTTTCAGAACTATTTCTTTTCTAGAAATTACAGGATCCCGTTCAGAGACTTTCAACACCCCGGTGGCTCTCCCTCACCACTTTCTAACCCTGCTGCCTGAACGTAGCTGGGTAAAAACACCCACTCCTAGAAACCAACAAGGAAACCTGAGAAGTCATTACATTTTACATTGAATTCTCCCATCCTTTTAATGAAAATGATGGAAGACAATAGCTTTAAAATGAGGTATTGATATTTCCCTCTTTCCCTGCTTCTGGCTAGAGATCAGTGAATGAAGGAGTGGTGGCACTTAAGAGTGTTCTGGATATGCATTATGGATACCCGGCGGCACCACAGGTAGCCTGTTTACGGCAGAGCGCAAGATTTAGTAGCCAAACTGAGAAGAAGAAATTAGCTTTCTCAAGAGGTAGGGCTGGATGGATCCAGCCTCAGGGCAGTGGCCTGGGGCCAGAGGGCAGAGGGCATAGAGCAAAGAAGAGAGAAGAGCATATGGAAAGAAGAGAGGGATCTTTTTAAAAAGCAACTCTGTGGAAAAGAGAAGTAGAAAAAAATGAGAAAAGGAAAAACAGTAATTGGGTGTTAATTGCAAGGGAAGGATAAGGGTTGGAGGGAGAATTGAATTAGGAATCTCTTAATCCAGCAACATTTTCTCATGGACAACAGCACAAAATAATCTAGTCTCCTAAAACAGAGCTTATCTTTTCAAAACATATTTATTTTTCAAAGGTAACATGCTCCCAGATATTTTTGTTCCAAACTAGAAATACTATTCAGATTGACTTATAATGTACAATTTAAAAGACAAAAACCAAAAAGCTTCTTCAGTTAATTTTTGTTCTGAACTAAAAGTCTTTCTTTTATATTTTTGGTTGATTCCATTTAAAACTCAGCAGCTAAATGGTGAAACAGTTTCTTATGTGAATTAAAAAGTTCATATATAATGTTATTAATACCACATATGAACAAGATAACCCAGCCGAGAATGTGCTTTTATAGATATATGTTAAACCGTCCAGGTTGTCCAAAAGATTTGAAAGGGTAAAAAGATTTTTTAATACACAGTAAATACTTCTGAAATACTGAATTAAAATGAAAAACAGATGACACATTTATTCAGCTTTTGGCTTCTGTAACATCAAACAGCACATTTTCTTCAAATGGTTTCATCAGTGGACCAGTAACCTCTTAAATTGATTGACTCAAACATATCACTTAGTTGATGATTGGAGGTTTTTAAAATAGTCCCTAGTTGTTTTCATCTGTCAACGTGTTACATATCTCTCACAGTAGATTAAAAGGTAGCATTTATTCCATACTTTCTCAGTTTTAAGTTTTCAAATAAAATAAAGATACAAGGTATAAAATATTTGATATTCATAAAGGAAATATCTTGAAATTTGTAGTTAATTGATTTTAAGTGTTTCTTTCTTTTAAGATTGATAAAGTCAATCCAAACTGTTCACAGAAAAAAAAAAAACCTTACTTTTACCAGGATCATATGAAAGTATACAAAATTATTTAAAGTCATAGACGAAAAGAAAATCATAAGCATATCCAAATTTGAGAGGGGGAAAAGGCAAAATTATTATTTTGAGGTAATATTTAATAAATGATAAGAAATTACTTTCAGTGACTTGATCAAATTAAAAAAAATGGGTTTCTCCCCAGTGAATGTCAGATACTTTTACAATCTCAGAGAATACACAGCAGAGCAGAAATAACTTACTTATGTCTGATTTCAAGACAAAGCCAGAACCCTCAGTTCTCAGTCCATCCTCCTGAAATACCATGAAGCCCACCCCAGGGTGAGTCTGAGACTGCACACATCCCTTGATACTCTCCACATCCCTGGAAAACCTGTTGCTATTTAAACATTCTTAGCTGGGGCAAGTTGAAGAGGAACTAAAAATATAAAATCCTTCCTGGAGGAAAATAAAGACCAAAAGCAAGAGACAGATTTCTCCTCAAACATACCAAGGATGAAAAGGGGCATTGGATCCCCTACACTTTGACCATTTCTTGGGGGCCTGGGGTAAATGCCCAGGCAGGTCACAGTCCAAGCAGATGATACACTGAAGCCTAGAAACTGAGAAGAATTTAATAAAAGGACAGTTTGTAAAAACGTGAGCAGGGAAACAACTCAGGGATGGGGTGCAGCAGGGCCAGTGACAGTGGAGAGCTGGTACACCCTGAGGCCTGAAGATGAAGGAGCAAGGAATGGATACCAGAGCCCGGAGAGACGGGAGGGCAAAGGACCACTCACTGGAGAGGAGCTGTGGCTTTGCTAGGGCCACAGCCAACCACAGCCACGCACCAGAGAGGGATCTGGGGGGACAAATACTCTGACCCCACGCTCCTCCCACCCACTGCTCCACCATTGTCGACGGTCTTTGACAGAGACCCAACCAGAAGGCAGAGGGTCGTTCTTGCAATCAGCCTCCCTGGAAGAGGGTGACCTGGAAGGGCAGTCGTCAGATAGCCAGCACAAATGATTTTTGAGTATTTAATTGTGCAGAAGAAACGTTTCTTAACATTAATACAAAATGTTAATGAACTTATGGAAGGAAAACATGATGTCTTTTTCAGAAAGAACATTTGACAGTACTCTGAGATAAAAAATACACATGTACATACCCACACCTGCCCACACACATATACTGAGTTATTGTCAAAAGATAAATAGAAGTCAAGTTATAAAACTAAGAGGCTTTTTAAAACATAAAAGTATGACAAGAAAACATAAGAATGTGTAAAATTACAGATAACTTTAAAACTCTGTTTGTCTGTTATTAAGAAATATAATCTAGCCAGTTAATTCGGTGGGGAAAAGCCCATTTTTTAATTGTATCAAGTCACTGAAAGTAGTTTATCACTTATTAAATATTGCCTCAAAATAATATAACATACGAAGAGGAGCAAAAGAAGGAGGAGCGGAAAAAAGTAAAACAGGAAAAGACAGATGACCGAGGGAAAAATTAACTGAAGCATGAGTCCTTTCATTTGCCTTTTCCACCCTACAGCGCAGCCCCGGAATGTTTGCTAATTCCTAGAAGCAGGAGTCCAACAATTGCCCGAAATTTCACTGCTTTTTAGGTCCCTGCAAACATAAAGCTTTTTTCTCTTACAAACCAGTAGTTCCCACCCTACTTTCCAAACAATCTTAGGAAGAAAACATTTAGAAATACAGAAGTACAATTCCCCAGTCACTGGAGAATGAAGGACCCTAAAAAGCTATTTCCACAACCAATGAAGTGATTTCAGATCTAGATTTCTATTCTCCACCCATTATCCATCCCTTCCTGGCCTCCCACGTGAAGGAATGGGGCCCCTTTGCAGACATAAGGGATTCTAGTTGTGGATCTTGATGTTCTTGAGCCCAGGGGCCAGGCTCTGCTGCGTGGTCTCCGTTCTCCCTTTCCTGACCTGCCCAGCATGCCTCCTACCTATGCACAGCTGAGAACGTCAAAACTATTTACGCTCTGTCCTATTGTGTTGAATACCACCTTAAATGCATCCTTCTTTTTCTTTCTTTCTTCCTTCTCCCTTTTTAACATGCATTCATTTCACCAACATTTATACAGCACCAATATATTACTCATGAGGCTGAGGATGCAAAATAATAAATCCAGATCCCTGATCCTAAGCAGCACACAGTACAGTGAAAGAGAAAGACATGTCCTTTCCCACACCCCTTAACACAACATAGCACATACGACACACATAAAGAACACTTATAGACACATAAAGAACACTTATAGGCACATAAAGAACACTTATAGCACACATACATACACTGCATGCATAAATGTAAACATGTACACACGTAGTCTGGTTCTGAAATACCCCCCACCCCTTGGGAAAAGACCCTCTCCCACTTACTACACACTCTCCTGGCATCATTCCTGTGTCTCCTGGTCTTTTATTGGATTTCAACAAGTTTTTAAAGAATTGAACATATATGCAAGGATACTCAGAATGGTAGACATAGGCTCCTTTCTGGATGAGGAGTAGGAGTTGGGAATCAGCTCTTGGAGAGATGGAAGGAAGTAAGTAAATGGATGGTATATGCAGAGGATATTCTAAAGATGTGGAAGAAACTACGTACCAAGATTCCCTTCAAAAACATCTGTTTTCCTCAATTTTTCCCCCGGAAATGCACTCTTTAACAAACAGATCTTAAATTTAATCTTTGGAAATAAATTTTATAAGGACAAATAATATGTAAGAAAACTCTTTCTTTGTGTAGTCACCTTTTTCTGAAACACCTGCCTTAGGACAGAACACATATTTCTCGAAGCTACTAGAATCACCTAGGGAGCTTTAAAAGCCATCAGGTCCAGGCCCAAACCTGGTAGACCCAGGCATCATATGGTTTAAAACTCCCCAGTTGATACTACTGTGCAGCCATGGTTGTAAGTAATAGATATATATTTAGACATATGATTATCAGTTGCATGTCTATCATCCTTAGTAAAAGGAAACTATTCTAAGTATTTTTTTTTATTTTTGATAATCGTTAAGAATTTATTATAATAATATATGATGTACCTTTAAAATCCGTTAAAAATAAAGGTGGGTATTAAATTTTAAAGGAGAACCTATTGTGAATAAAATAGTTGAAGTACAGAAGATTTTTTTTAATGCTTTATAAAATTAGCCCCCTAGAAAAATAGCAGTCTTGGTAAGCAGATGGAGTTTGGGTCAGAATAATAATACAAAATTTTTATTCAGGCTTACTCCCTCCCACTCACATCCTCTTTTTCCTCTTCTATGTCATATGTGGAGTCTATCATACAGAATTTAGATAGTTTAACAATTTGTAGTACAAGTTAGTTTGGGTAATGCTGACTTACAGAAACTCAAACGTCTTTCATCTAATTATTCAGTAATTTTACAAATATGTCTATTTGAGAGTCCATTTTAGTAAGTGGTACAGCTCATGGTTCCCAAGCACACTCACACAGCTTGAGAAGCCAGATCCGGTCTGGGCTTGTGCTCTGTGCACAACAGCTGCCGAAATTATGGGAGGGTTCATCTTCAGAGGTACGCTTGCAAGGTATGGAAACCCAGACTGGCTCTGGCATATAAACCACCAAAAACGTTCTTGTTAACTGGGCAACATGTTTCCTAAAGGTGCAGAATCCACTTTGTTTCTATCACTTGTCAGAGTTAAGCATAAATAATGTACAAACAAACAAACTGTGCCAGTATAAAATGTAATATTTGTTTATGAGACACTTCCAGAATCTGACAGTGGCCCTCTGTTAACAATATTTAGGCCATAACTATATTGGCCAAATTTTACAAAAAATTTGTAAGCTTGGGTAATGTTAAATAGCTTTTAAACTACCCCTGTACCTGGTTTCTAATCTCAGATAAAACCAATCCAAAGTTACCAATTTTAATGATCATAACGTCACAGTAAAAGCTAAGCCAGAAGAATAAAGCTAACAACATGTTATACAGCAGGTTAACATTCTCCTAATCCAGAGCTCCTAGACTTTGAAATTTTTTGAACCAGTGAAAATACCCGAAAATGTTAGAAAGTAACCAGTTACCATTATATTTTTAAATTTTGTCAAGAAAAAAAAATTAAATGAAAGGAATAAAACTACATTCACTATCATCATTATATCATTAACACCAAAAAGTAGGAAGTACAGAATCTCTCAACAAAAGATAATTCTTGAGAAAGGTTTCACTTAATGAAAATGTTTTTTCTCTTGATTATATAGTTTCACTGTAATCCAGTGAAACTGTCATCACAGGTCAGCCTGGGTCCATTGGCCAGTATTTGAGATTCACTGTTCTGAGAGTATTCATTTAGCCTCCCGCCTAGTTTCCAGGAAAACCCCACTTTGGTTCCCTTGGATACCTGTGCAGAGCTTCCCATCCGGCCTGGTTAAACGGCCACAGCATATTCGTGACAAATCTAAAGACAGTACTTCTCCACCCTACTCAGAGATGACAGCTCTCCCAGAGCATAAAGTTGGCATCGGCAGGAGAGTCGCTTCCCTCAAAGATTGCCGTCTATGCCAGGGTTAATGCCAGGGTTCCTCATGTTATTATTTTGTTTTTCTTTGGTTTTAAACAAAAGTTCAGGCAGCTACCTTTAACCCAGTACCGAATCCCTGTGATTCAGAATAATAATCCATGGCCAGTCAGTCTTGTAAACTATTTTCCATGTTGTATGGGAATTAAATGATACATTGTGTGTGATTTATATATTTATATAAAATTACAATTTTATGTGTTAGCCAAAGTGTCTGGTGTTTTGTATTTAGCCAAAGCGTGGAAGATTTCCTTATCTTATGAGAGCATTTATTATGACATTCAGAGCAATGGGGATAAAAGTCGTCTTGTTCATCTTCTACAATCCATAATCCTGGAAGGCCCTGATCTGCCATGCCTGAGATAAATTCACTACTACATGATAAACACATACTACCAAAACTAGACAGCATGTCCACAGAACTACCGGACAGTCCCGTTTTCTGCCTTTGCAATGACAGTCAGATTGTTGACTCTAAGGCAGGCACATTCTTCATTTCCAAAGTCTAAAAACCACTCATCTGATTCAAGACAAAATTTTGAAAACATCCTGCAAATGAACGTACTCAAAAGATTTAAACAATAGATTTTAAGCTAATTGTAAATGGTCTAACTTTTAACTTATTTCAATTTTTTCTTAACGGTACTTTGATCCCCAGTAAAGAACAAAAGTAGCTTTATTGCTTCTGTTCATAAATGTTTCTTTCCTGATTGAACTCTTTCCACGCTTTCCGATGACGATTTCAAACCCGCAGATGCCTCTCGGGGAATGACAGTGCAAATACCCACATGAATTTCCCCCAATTTTCTAATGCCCTGCATCCATCCCTAGTGATCTCAGACTCTAACTTCCATGAAATCATTTAGAAAGAATAAAAGGTCCTCTGAATGTTTTATGCTGAAAGAAAATCTTGCTGGTTATTTTTCCCTCCTCCAATGTTAGAGGCACAACTCACAATAAGAAGCCAAGTGCTCAAAAAGAAAGCTCCGATAAGGTCTCTGTACAGGTAACGGAACAACAAAACAAGCAGAGTGTCAATCAAACAACATTTGCATTTAAAATGGGCTGGTTAGCTGAAACAAGAAAATTGTAAATAGATGAAAATTAAATTAGGCAATTTTAAAATTTCTCATCCAATATTTAAATCAAAAGCTTTGTAGTAAGGTACTTTATCTGGAAAAGGAGCAGCCCAGCTTTACAGATTTATAGCAAACAAGGACCTTCTCTTCTGTCCAGGCTAAGCAGGAAGGAGGCAAATGAACATCAGTGAGCCCCAGCCAAACGGAACCTAAGAGGCAGCCCTTCAACAACAGTCCTGATTTTTAACCCCCTTTTACTCTCTGTCTAATCCTCAGTTTTTATTTCCAACATTCCTTACTTCTGTGATTGGCTGAAACACACTGTTAAACAGCTAGCCTACAAGTGATTATTTTAATGTGATCCACACAGTATTCTTGAGCATAGTGTTCTCAATATTTGAAACCCAGATTTAATTTTGAGAAGTTTAATATAATATCTTTGTACCACGTACCAGAGAAGACATATATAACCACCTTAAAAGAGAAATGGCTCCAAGTTCTGCAATACTTGATTGCACTTGAGTTGACTGTTTGACTGTTTTAACAGACATTTTTTAAATGCGTGCATTTAAAAATGAGCTGGTCACCCATCAAAACATTAAAAAAAAAAAAGTCACAGAGGAACATATTGGTAGTGCTATCCTGCTCTGTCTACAAGAGGCAAATACTTAGCCAAAAACTTTGAAAATTCCATCCCTATTGTGGAAGTGGATACACCAATGTAAATCTATTTATTATTTGATTCTTTTTTCTTCCTCTTCCTCTTTTCTCTCTCCCTTTCCTTCTTCTTCTAGGCCACCAACCACACTTGTGTTAATAAATTAGATGCCCAGGTAGGACAGCCCAAGGTGGCTAAGTGTGCTTATTAAGTCTAGTCTGTGAGTTATATTTTTCACTCTAACTGAGGAAGATGGCGTTCTGACTTCACATCAGTCATCCTGAACCATGGATTTGCTCTTGGTGCACAACTGAAGTCAGGCTTCTGAGCCTGGGAGGCTGAGGACCAGCCTGGACTGTGTTCAGGTCCACAAGGGCTCACCCGTTGTTGAGACATCTTGGGAAAAGGCATCGTTAATCATGAACATTGTTTTCCTCATTTCAAAACTTATGCTGACATAGCTTTTAACACAACTTTACAAAGACAGAGAAGTTTCTCTAAAATTTAAAGATCTCAACTCTCTCTTCCTGTCAAAGCACATGGACAGACATGTGTTTGTTTTTGTTTTTGTTGGATCAACATTACATTTTAACATACATGTTTAGCATGGTGTTCACAATGGAGTTGGCCCTTAAGAAACTGTCACTTTTCTACAGAGGAGGCTGTTAGTTTTTAACAATGGCGAAATGATACCTCATTCTAACAGCCTCAGTATTTGTCTGAAAGAAAATGAACCTTTGGGACCATATCAAACTTGCATGTGTCCAGACAGTTTCTATCTTAATTTGGAACACTGGTTCCTGAATGCGGAAAAAAATATATATCAACAACATAGGCCAGAAACAGGTAAGTGAAAATTCCTATCTTAGGTTTGTGGGCTCAGGTAATAAAAATGTCATTTACAGAGTAACCTCAGTTATCAGGAGCTAAACCACTCATACAGGAAAAAAGGTTTTAACTAACAAAGAGAACTTTGCAGAAACATGTCCTTCTTCATACTCAAAGTCAGAAAGGACTGTAAAAACTTCTCTTGCTAAAGCATTCATGGGTGTTGACAGGCAACAGGAACTTTGCAGAGGCCCCTAGCAGAGGGTGTCACCCCCTAACCTTTTCAATAATACGTAACTTTTATGGTAGTAACAAGAACATAATGTCCAGCATAATAGGCATATGATAGAAATCCCTGTATTTGAAAGACTCATCTTGGTACAACTGAAGCCAAAAGCCTGAGCATTCTCAGTGGCTACCACAGCTTTGATTCGGGCTGTGACTAGGTAGAAGTTGATGGCTATAGATGGCATGGCTCTGGTCTGTGATGACGGGACAAGACTTGGAAGCAGACAAGGCACACACCAAGATGATGAGTAAAGAAAAGGACCTGGTCTAGACCCGAATCCTGCTCTGTTCACTCCTAAGAGTGCCACCAGTATTCCAGACAAGAAGAATCAGCTTTACCACAAGGTATTTACTATAGCTATAACTGTATGTAAGTTAACTAGATATACCTGAATATATATATATAAATATTCTTAACTGTTAGTTCATTGGACATAAGATAGTTTGAGATGAGCTTTATTTGGTTAAAAGCAAACAAGTAAACACACAAATTTAAGATGGTGAAGAGTGCTATGTAATAAAAGAACAGAGTACTGTCAAAGAGAACAGTGGAGAAAAGGGGGAACTTACTTTAGACTGAGTGGTCAGGAAAGACCTGGGAAGTGACAGTTAAGCAGAGCTCTGTAACGGGCTTAGAGGAAGAGCAGGAAAAATAGAATTTTCTAGGCAAGAGAGGTGTAAGAAAGTCCCAAGGCCATGAAAACTCAACATGGTCAAGGAGCAAAGTGTAGGCCATCAGGACAACCAGGGAGACTGAAGTGCAGGCATCAGTGGAGACAGGCCAAAATGCAGCGGGAGAGTCTGGTCAGGCATCAGGGCACAGGGGCCTTAGGGGCCGGCGCACGGGGCTTAGATACATCCTCTGCATGATAGGAAACCACCGAAGAAATTTAAGTAGGAGACTAACATAATTTAATCACCATGGCAGCTCTGTGGGAAATGGATTTATGAGTTCACAATAAACAGGAAGACTGATTAGGAATTGATCACAGTGAAGATAAACTTCACAGAAAAAAGAAAAGGTAATGCATTAGCATCAGGTACAGACAGGTGACAGAGACATATACATAGGTTCCAAATTTCTGTTGAAGATGGAATTGACAGGAGTTGGTTACTCATTAGCTGTAGGGGTGAGAAAAGGAGCAGCCGAAGGAATGACTTCCACGTATTAAACTTGAGCCAGGACAGGTGAAGGAACACCATCCTGGTCTTCAGTGAGACAGGCCCAAGCACACTGGTACTCTGGGAAAGTCAGTCAAAAAGCATCACCTTCAGTAAAGAACACACAGAGGAACTGTTTTTCGTAAGGTGTGCAAAGCCTGAAATACTCAATAAATTTGAAGAACAGATTGGGGTAGTATTAGTATTACCTCGTTCTTTGAGGAACATCCTTCGTGTTGTACCAGAGTAACATGAATGTGGGGGGTTTAGACTGTTAAGTAAGTAACTGATTTCTTTCTCCCTGGGTTGAAACCAATTGACAAATATCAGACACACACACACACACCCGCCACAGATCAACAATGCCTACTAGAGAACTAAACTTCAGATCCGTGGCCAAAAGGCTGGCTAACACTGTCTACAACCCACATGCTATCCCCTATCCTAGCCTTAGGGCCACTCAACAGAAGAACAGTGTCGGTTTTAAAAGGAGTCAGGCCTTTGCAGGATCACTGCCTTGCACCAGCTCAAGGCAGAGGGAGAGGTCAGGGCAGAAAATCCCCAGTGTTTACCATCTATTCTTCACCAGGCAGTTGGGAATCAAGTATCAAAAGAGCCCAGAATTGTCACTCTCAAATAAGGTCATTTGCTCCTGCTCCAGTAGTTTGGAATACGGCAGACTCTAGCCTACCAGAAACCATACCGAACAAAAAACCCAGGTTCAAAATGCTCACAAATCCCCTCCTGGTCCTACACACTCACTTGCTGTGTTCTGAGGAGTTATCTAATCCCTGCAGGGGATCAAGCATGGCCATGGAAAAGAAGTGTTTCAGGACTGTAGGAGATGTGAGTTTTATTCTTCTTAGAGTTCCCCAGTGTCACTTCCCACTGTGTGTACCCCGAAAAGTGTGAGACTCTAGCATCTCAGTACCCTTCCCTAGTCAGTTAAACTTTCAGGGATTACTTCTTCACCTACAAAATGACAGGTTGTTCTTGGAGAGCTTCAATTTTTTTTTTTTTCCTAAACAGTGGAATCCTATCTGCCGGTATCATTGGAGATGGAAGGCCAATATGTTAAAATGACTAGAGCTGAGTTATCCTGGGAAGGCCTGGTGTCCCAAGGCTCCTCAGAGAGTATCTTAGGACTCCAAGCTGCACAGTCTCTTCCTTCCAATGTTCTCTGGCCCTGGGGCTGCTACACTCTCACTTCTCAGTGTGAGACACTTAACGAGTATCTACGAGTCCAAAGAACAGATCAGTGGTTCTTCCCTTTGATCTTGTATTGAAAGAAGCACACTCCTTTTTCACTGTCTGATGAAAAATAGTCAAAAAGCAGACAGGTGAGGGGATGGGGACACTCCCCCCAAAAGATAAAAAGATGAGAGTTACCAAGGATATATTTAATTGATAGTAACAACTCTAACAGAGCCAAATTTTATTTTATTTCATTTATCAACTCCATAGATGGTTTTTGTACAAGTTTGTGTTAATTTTTTTTTTAATATCACTTACTCTTACTTGCTTGTTTTGAATTCTGCAGTTTGTGAAATCCACTTAAATCTAAAGTCTTTTGCTCTTCCACAGGAGCAATTAAAAAAGAAAAGAAAAAACTTTTGGAGAGATATGTAAACAGCACGCACTTCAGAGTCCTGAGGCTCCTAGCTTCAGGAATTCTCATTTTCTTTAAATATTGGTTTAGTCCTGTATTGAATTAGGCTGTAATATCCCATTATATGATAAAGCATCATTTAACAGAAAGTTATACTCTTTTATGTTATGTTTGCATTTCATTTCCATGCTACCTTTTAGAAAACAAGTGGTAAGTGGAAGCAGAACAGGTATTTGTGATTACTCATGAGTCATTTGCTTTCACATAATTTAATAGCCACAGATCTTTAATATTTATAGCACATGTTGAAAGAATTTAACATATGTAGTGATCTTCACCAAGTAACTCCATACTCTACTTGAATACAAAGATGTAAATTTTGTCACCATTTATGCAACCTGTTAAAAATCTTGCTATTAATTCATGTGAATGAGTTTTTCCTCTAAAATTTTAATTAAAACACAAATGCTTTGCACAATTCAATCTGCAGTGTCCCACACATGCATTTTTTTTTAAATACTGACTGATCAGTCAGATAAGAGGGGATTTCTTTGTGAGATGCTTTCTCATACCTGAAAATTTCCACAAAACAGTTATTTTTGTGTGAAAGCCCTTTCAAAACTGAATCATACTGCAAGGCCTACAATGGCAATTCTCTTCACATCTCTGTGTGTTTCTAAATGTGCTGTAATAAAAAAAGGGGAGTATAAATCTACTAAGATGAATGGGTAATAATAATCCAGACAACTAGAATTTGAGAGAAAACCATGTTGTAAGTAAAGTCAACATTAATAAAGAAGTAGTGGAAGTAAAGAAATGCATTATCACAATCAAAATCATGCATAACTTAGGGTTTTTGCAAGAGTTGCTATTCAACGCAGAATACTTTGACTATCAATTACAATGATAGCAAGTAATTCTTTTTCGATCCCTAAGTCTAAATTATTTCAAAGCTTTCTAGCATAATACAGCTAATTCAGAATGTTGTCATGTATTTTGAAACTTTACATTCTCAAATAAGTTTTAAAATTTTATTAAAAGTATTTAATTGGCTAACTTTTTTTCTTTAGAACAATAACAAAAATAGTAGAAGTAATGCAATATAATAATATAACTGTGTTCTCTAGAATCGTTTAAACACACACACAAACATCCTTTGTGCTTTTGAAACATTCTTCACAGGCAAATTTTCAGCTGTGTCATTCTTGTTATTATAAATAATTATAAAACTTCATATTCTTTTATGTTCCTGTTTCCTTAATAGTACTAAGAATTCATCAATAACTGTGGTCTATTAGAAAGCAAAAATATAGATTTTTCTAGATACATTTTTAAAACAGAAGTGTGCATTTTCCTAAAGGAATGAAATAGAAATGTTTGATTAACTGACACTCAGAAATCATTCCTGAGCAATCTGTTAGAATTTCTTTCCCCTTACAATGTTTTCTGTTCTATGCTATCAAGAACTATGAATCATAATTTCTGGCAGCTAAAACCAATGGGGGTGATAGGCTTTATTAGCATCCTAAAAATATACATGTCCTAATGCTCTCTTAAAATATGTCTTCACAGAGATGTTTCAGATTTTCTCAGCCAAATAAAATGACTTTAACTAAGCCCCTGGCATGAAGATTTGCTTATTTTAGTTTGCTTAACAATGTAACCACAGCACAAAAAAAAATTACTACTCAATGGCAAATAAGTTATTCTGTCACATTCTGACCTATTGTTTGTTAACATCACATGATAAACCATTGAAACACTTATGATCACTAATTACTTCGATCATTCACTTATGAAAACAAAAAATTAAAGCTATATTAGAATTAGTTCTTTTTAGGATATGAGAATATTCCCTCTTTCTGTTTTAAAGAAGTCTGGTCAAAATGATTTTGGCCCAAACTAACTAGGACTAATTGAGAACAATTAACAATTTAACTCAAGGCAGCATAATGTAGCTAAATCAATAGGTGATAAATTTCTGGGAAAAAGTCAGAAGTCCTACTAACATATTTCTTGTATTCAGCATTCCACAAGAAAATTTGACTTTATTTGTCTTTTCTCTCTGAAAGTTTACTACAGGATTCTGGGAAGAATTTCCTGAGAGAGACAATATCTGGTAACTTATTTAGTTTACTCTCAATAAAAAATGAGTAGGCTGCAGAGGTCAGATATAAGTCAAAAGAGGACATCTTGTTATTCTGATGTTACACCTTTGAGGCAAAGACCTAATACCTTTTCAGAAAATAAAAAGCAACAAAATGAATACTTCTGTCTGCTGGAGACAGTAAGAGGACAAGGGTCATGTAATTGCATCTCTTGTATGCATTGTTTCACTCATTTTCTCTTTTTTTAGTAGAAACCAACAAATTGATTAAAAAAAAACACTGCCTACTAATTTATTTCATATAAGTAGTATATTTATATATTTCCAAACATACAGTATACTTTAAGCAAGATAAAATGGAAATGTTTGATGAATTCAGTGGAAAAATCTAATGAATTTTTTTTAAGTTGCAAAGAACACAAAGAATTCTGAAAGTAATTCTAACAGTGATATGAAGAAAAATGAAAAACTAAAAAGAATGAGAAATTTTGAAAAGAATCTCTAGACTTGGAATTTAGACAATAGAGAATTAACAAGTGGGAGACGGGAACAAAATACTGAGTGACAATAAAAGACTTGCTATTATTTTATGCCAGGATCATGACTAGAAACCAAGTTTTTATTTTTTCCATTAGAACAGCATAATCCAAAAATGTTTCTTGGAACGTGAATTCTACTGTGAGATTATAAATTATTGCAAAAAAAAAAAGATTTTTATAATCAAAAAGTTGAGATACACTGGAATAAGCAATGTTAATGCACTTCTTAATTACAAGACTTTTCAGTCTTTAACATGTTAATGAATTTTATTACTCTCCAAAAGAAACACATAGTATGTTTCTCAAACTTATTTCACAGAGGAAATTAGATTTAGATCTAGATCTATATATAGCACCTCTAGGGAATGATGGCCTATGATTGTCCCAGATTGGGACTTCCCAAGAATTTTGCTTTTTCATAATATAAATTTCAGAAATCATACTAATGAGGAGAAATAACTTTTCCTTCCTTCATTTAAACTTTCCTCATCATCATCTGCATGCACACTTTCTACATATTATAACTATTCTATTATAGTATCTCTTAGTCAACTTCATAAATAAAAACATTAAAAGTGCCATGCATACTACGCTACATTAGACATTATTCATTACGAAAGCACCAAGCAGAGTGACTTGGGAATACATGGCTACCTGTTTTGCTAGGAAATTCAGGACATAGAAACCAAAGAAACTTGATTCAAGACAGTACATAGAGCATGTGAGTTAATTACCTGTTTATCCAAGACCCCATTTTTTTAAAAAAGTAATATACATGTTTAATGTGTTCTGAAACATCACCAATTGTGAGATGCTGTGATTTAACAGATGTCAAAAAGTGGGGGAAATGTACTTCTAAATATTGACAAAATACAATGTATATATATACCAGCAAAAACAAAACAGAATAGACAGCAAGCCACATGGACAAACACCACATCCTAGAACATGCACAAAAGGAACTGTAGTCTAGAAGGAAATCAATCTGCAAGGCAGAATTTCAAGAAGTCTGAACTCAGAAACTGTAGGTGGGGTGGAGGGGAGGGAGGAGAAGATAGCGGACCAGAAGGAAGGGGGCACTGATGAATGATCCTTTCCCAAAAAGTTGCTCATAGAACTTTCAGCAGTGGGCATTTTCATCCCCCAGCCAAAACAGGCAAATGGAGAAAAACAGTTCTTCTCAAAGGAGAATGATTAATCTCTGCGGGGAGAATGAGAGCAATTATTCTGGGTGTGTTAGAGCACTATTTAATAGCCTAGCAGAGGCTTGATTTTTTTTTTTTTTAAGAAAAGGAATAAAATGATATAAAAAAGGAACAGGTAAATAATTAGAGTTCTTCAAAATAATTTTTTAAAACTTTTTCAAATAAAAAATTCATAGAAGTTTTAGCAGAAAAATTAGAGGTATGTAAAACAAACAAAAAAGATGTCCTCTCATATTAATATAAGACAGAAAAGCATTTAAATATAAAGGATTAGTCCAGGAATTCCAACATCTGATTAACGCAGATCAGAGGAAGAACAGAAGAAAAGGAAGAAAGGAAGTTATCAAAGAAATAATGGAAAATAAAATCTTAGAGCTATTAAGACTAATAGAAAGTGCCCAGCAGCATGAATAAAAAGGCAATGCCACCTGGACTCCCTAGTATGAAAAGTTGGAACAACAAGAATAAAGATTCCATCCTGAATACATTCACAGAGTCGCTTACAAAGAAATAAGGGTCAGGTTAGTATCAGACTTCCTTACTGGCATCACAAAATGCTAAAAGAAAATGGAGGGGTATTTTTAAACTAATATTTATAACCAAGCAAAAATGGTCAATTTATCACAGGGAAAAATAAAGACATTTTCCCAACATTCTAATGTTCAGAAAATGTATAGGCCCTGTTTAGAGTGTACATTTAGCAAAAAGAAAAAAAAAGAAACCCTGAAAGATTCAGGAAAGAGTGGATTTAATTCAGAAGAGCACTGATGTGTACTCCCAGGCCAAACTGGAGAAGGAAGATCAATGACTAAAAAAAAGTGGATGCTCAGAGGGAAGTGAAGGTGAGAGGATGTACGCAGGGAACCAGTACTATCACTGATGAGGGGAAAACCTGAAGACTTAGTAAAGTTAATCGGTGGAAGGTATGAAAGAGAAAACCTGGTTAATTTATCCCTGGAAACATTCTCCTTTGAATAGCAGAGAGATAACTGTTGAATCTGTAAATGTGAGGAAGCAAAAGTGATCCTAACAAGCACTATGTGTCTCTACAGTGAATAATTAAGCTACAATAACAATCTGAAATGTGTTCATTGTGTCTTAATTTTTAGAATCAACGTATGTACAAATCACAGAAGACTTAACTTCTCCTGTTATGAAGGTTAACAGAATAGAAAGTGTATCTTACAAAGCACAAAAACACAAAAAGGTACCATCCATGATGCTGAATTGGAACTGGAGTATCAGTATTAAGTCTGAGTTTTAAATATATATGTAAAAATATGTATACATGTATTTATAATTATATGTTATATAATTGTTTTATTTATAATGTAAATGCATATCTTTGTATCTCTATATAAGTATACATTTACACACATACACATATTTATATTAAAATAAGTGTATATGGATATACGTATGAATATATATATATATAGGATACATACATACATTTCTTAGTTGTGACCATTGAGAGGACCTAGAAACAATAACACATCAGGAGCAATGAGCAGACTTAGGACCATGAACTTGATTCTCAAATATCATTCTGCAAGAATACAAGGCTAATTCCAGGCTGTATCAGGAAAAAGTGCAAGATGAGCCTGAAACATTTCAGCATGGAAGAATATAGGATGTAATCAAAGAACGATGAGACTATATCAAAAGGACAGTTCAAGAGGCTTCCATTAGCTAAATTTGAGCACCAAAATAATGATATTAGTGGATTATAACTCACTAAGCTAAATAAGAATCTATAAATCCACACTAATATAAATAAATAAATAAATAAATGTCTTTTAAACGAGAGTACAGCTGACACAGAATCAGAGGTAGCAGAGGGTGAGGGGCTGTAAAGGAAAAGGACAGTGTCACACTTACAAAATAAAGGCCAGTGATACTGTCTATTAATGATGCAACAAGATAGTAAGGTTTAATACGTTGTTTGAAACTACAGAAATGAGCCAAGGCAGAGTTGAGAATATAATGATACTAGGAATGCTATGGTCTGAATGTTTATGACTCCCCCAGATTCATATTTGAAATCCTAATCATCAAAGATGATGGTATCAGGAGATGGTACTTGGGAGGTTCTTAGGTCATGAAGTTGGAGGTCTTATAAAAGAGACCCCATGGAACTCCCTAGCTGCCCCCCCTACCATGTGAGGATACAACAAGAAGGTGCCATCTATGAACTAGAAACTCACTAGACACTGAATCTGCTGGCACCTTGATCTTGGACTTCCCAGCCTCCAGAACTGTGAGAAGTAAACTTCTATTGTCTATAAACTAACCCTGTCTGTGGTAGTTCATTACAACATCCCAAATGCACTAAGACAAGGAGGGAGAGGAGAAGGATGAGATATAAATTGTCTAAAACCTTAGGGTTATTTTCAGAAAGTTAATAGTGAAAAAACAGACATATAACCAAATTATTTAGAAATATATAAATAATATTCCTAAGATTTTAAAACTGGAATAATGCAAAGGTTTTGCCTTTAAAAATCATAACTAAGGGTGAAAAGTGATAGGTTTTAGAATTACTGCATTTTATTACAAGCCTGACTATAATTTTTGAGCCTCTACATTGATTCCTCTGATAAAAGCTTTAAGAAATTTGGGTATATATATGTATCTCCAAACTCCTGCTTCCTTCACAAGGTCACTGGTGTTTAGCATCTCTGAAAGATTTTCCTGGATCTTATTTCAAACATATCTGGAACTTTTTCAGCTATTTTTTTTTCAAATATTTTTTGCTGTACTATATTCTTTCTCTTCACTTTCTGGGACTCTATAACATGACTATTAGACCTATTGTTATTATCCTGAGGGTCTATTTATTTTTCTTTTCTTTTCTCTATTCCTTAGATTTCATAATTTCTATTGATTTATTCTCAAGTTCACTATTTCCTCTTTCATCTCCAAGCAACTACTGAGCCCATACAATAAAGGTTTTTATTTGTTAGTTTGCTTATTTTGGGTTTTTCTGGTTTGTTTGCTTATTTTTTGCAGAGTTTGTGTTACCATATTTTTAGTTCTAAAGTTTCCATTTGGTAATTCTTTTTGTCTTTTACTTTTTGCTTACACTTTCTTTATGTTTGCTTCAGGGGTATTCACTCTTACTTCTTTGAATAATTTTATAACAGCTGCTTTATTATCTTTGTCAGATAATTCCAAAATCTGAATCTCAGCACTGGCATCTGTTCTTTGTCTTTTTCATGTGAACTGGGTTTTCCTGGGTTCTTGTTTGCCAATTAATTATCCATTATTTTCAAGACACTTTAAATATTACCTTATATGACTTGTTTAAATCCATGGAAAATGTTGATATTTTGCTTTAGCAAGCAATCAACCCAGCTGGGTTCAGACCCTACATTCTGACTAGCCTTCTGTGGTTTGTGGTTTCAAAGTATGTTCCAGTTTTCCATGCCTCTGCAGTGCTGTTCACACCTGTCTTCTGTGTTTGCCACCCAGTGGCCAGTCTAGGACCTGGGCAATTGCCCGTCAATTAGTTCCACTGTCAAAGTATGTGGTAAATTGCTTACAATTAGATCCATGCATGTGCAGCTCAAGGGAGTCCAGAATTTCATAAATAAGTTTATGGGGTTGCTCTCCCAGTCCTTCTCTCTGATACTTTCTGATCCCCAGCGACTCCTTTTTTAGTTTGACAGAAATTTGGGGCTTTAGTTAACCACCTGAACACAAACTTCTTGTGACTGTACCTGCACTCAGGGTCAAGCAGCTGGAGGATAGAGAAAGAAAACAAAGTATTAAATGTTCACATTTCTCAAAGTCTGAAATACCTGTGGGCCCCTACAGCCACCACTGTTGCTACCAAAAGATCCCCTTCTTTTTCCTGAAACCAGATCTACAGGGCTTCACCCCAGTCTGATGCTTACTCCCATATCTTTGACTATTTAAATCCAGACTAGGGTATATTGGAGGGAAAAAAAAATCACTGTCAGGTCAGTGATATTTCAAATTACAAATTACAAATGTCCTCAAACTGCTGCTCTATCCACTCTGTCCAGGTTCTGTAGCAGCCTTTATTGTGAGTGACTGCTTGACATGTGATTACTCCGTCTTACCCAGAACTGGAACTCCTGAATGGTTGTTGTTCTTGTTTTCAGTTGAAGTATAGTTGATTTACAGCTGTGTTAGTTTCTGGCATACATCAAAGTGATTCAGCTTTATATTTATATAAATACATGTATATAAGAATATGTATATTTTTTCCATTTATATTCTTTTCCATTATAGTTTATTATAAGATATAGAATATAGTTCCCTGTGGTATACAGTAGGACCTTGTTGTTTATCTGTTTTATAAATAGGAGTTTGTATCTGCTAATCCCCAATTTTTTTTTAAGTTAAGCTTATAAAAATTGTTACTTTACAATTAGCTTATATCAATGACCTGTCTGTGGAGGGAGAGGGAGAGAGAAAGGAAGGAAGGAAGGAAGGAAGGAAGGGAAAGAGGAAGGGAGGGAGGGAGAGTAGATCAAGAAGGAAAGACGAAGAGAAGAAAGATAGAAAGATAGACATTAATCTCAAATACCTGATTGGAGGGAAATGAAGACAACTTCTTTAGGATATGACAAATCATTTCCTTTGAGAACAAGACCATTGTGACAAAGCCAGATTTCCTCAACGTATGTGGAGAAGTTACATTCTTCATCATATAGCTTTTGTCATCAAGGGGAGTAGAAATGCCACTTTGTGTTTTAGAAACTTAAAAAGGCAAAAACTTAATTTAATACTGATCCTGGAAACTTTAGGGGTTAGGGTAGGGAAAGCTTTTCTTCAAAAAACTTTTAAGAAATAAATTCCCAGGTGTTATTAAATTGAAAGATGAAGCATAATCTAACTTTGAGAAAGGGGATAGCATGTACAATTTTAAAATGTATCCTTAGATTTTTTTTTCCAATAAAATGAAATAGGCTGAGAGCAGAAGTTTTAACTTTTAAAAAAGTTTTAACTCAAACATGAATAAAAACATATCAAATATCTATTATTTATATCTCATGATATAATTTTATACAAAGTAAATAAGGTTAGAAATCTCTAATCATTATGAATTATTTTAATCTTAAAAACATATTTAAATGTTAAACCTACTATAGCACTATTCATGTCTATGAGACTATTCTGAATAAATGACACGTATGTAAATTTAAAACTTATTTTCTATGTACATTTTTCCTGTTCTATTGTGTTTATTTTAAAGTGATGAAATCAGAACAAAATCCACAGTACTCCAGAGCTAGACAATAAATAAAGATAAAAATTTTTATAATGTACATCAACTTTAGATATTGTGGAGAGGGGAACTTTTAAGGGATAGCGTTAATGTAGGAACCCAGAAATATGTAAACCTTGTCTTGGCCCAACCAACTCTTACCCACACAAAGTCCCCATGGAGATACATGTAACAATAAAAATGGCAGAGCAAGGCCAATTAACCTCCATTATGATTGACTTAATTAGCATTCACTGTTAACTTGGACTTTGGTTCCAATGCCTAAGCAGAACTTGAACTCTAGTTGGCTGGGCTGGACCAATGTAAAGCTTCTTCCTCCTGGTTAGAAGCAGAACAGAGGCATGAACTAAAGCACACTGAATGGCCTACAATTTATCCTAAGCACACATTAAATCAGATTTTACCGCTGACTGACATACGGACTGGTTTTGAGGCCATCTTTTCTGAAGGGGAAGGTAAGAGTATTTATCCCCTACATTGAGCCACCTGCCCCAGCACTCCCAGGCCAGGACAAAAGCCTGAGGTCTATCTGTCTTGTGGAAAGAGGAGAACGTTTCTGAAGAAAGAAAGTAAAAGCAGCTGCAAAGGCAAGAGTGAGAGGTGAAATAAGAGACACGACCAGGGATGGGTTAGGTCTGACTCTACAGCCCCCTCCTTAGAATCAGCATCAGATTTTTGAACCTGACGAATCCTTCAGGAGATGTAAGGATTGGTATAACAGCAATAAAGAGACGATCTTCTCCTAGAAGGACACACTGCTCTCCAGGAAATTTCTTACCTTTTTAAAACAGATCTCATCTTTCAGAGATGTGTCCATATAGCAATTCACAGATCCCTAGCCTTACGTATAATGGAATACCCAAACTTCATCTTTAAAAATAGAGATCTTGTTGCTTTAAATTACATATGTGCCCATGTACTGGTCTACAGAAAAATAAATTGGTGGCTAACTTTTCTGTCAACTTTCACAGCCAAGAACGATCTTTCACCTATTTTTCTCTGTAACTTTGCATTTTCCCATGTGTACGTTTCCTATGGCTGCTGTAACAAATCACCACCAACGTAGTGGTTCCAAACTGGTGAGCTGGGTTAGGTCTAGGAATTGGATATGACTGCCTTGAATGCTCACTTTGGTGACCTGAGTCAAATTCTTGCCCACCAGGCTTTGTCCATGAAGGAGAAGCAACACATATCCAGCAGACTGCACATCCCTTTTATCCCTAGGGACTGCATGATGGAGGAATCATCGCCACAAGTCTCTGTGGGTCAGACACTCTGATAACTGCTTCCTCTGTGCAGCTTATCAAGATATTGCACTTGCCTCTTCTGGCTAAGCACAGACATGTGGCCTCTGCTGCTCTGGGGTCCCATTAGTCCATTAAAATCTGGAAGTCTAGTGTCAGTGCAGCCTCTCCTACTATGACCTCCACTCTGCGGAGGACAGCCACTGCAGGGGATGGAGCTGTTCCCTCACCAATACATTTCTGAACACTCCGGTGAGGGAGAGTTCTTCTTGGGAGCACGGTGAGTGGGCAGCTGAGCAGACTGTGCAGAATATTCTCATCCCAACATTCACAGCTCCCTAAGCCTTTGGACTCCTTCCACTTCCAGGGAAACTCCTACATTTCTTCTTCATTGACTCTAGGCCACCGATGAGTCTAGTCTTCAATTCACCAAATCTACATCCTTCTAAGGTGGCTGAGCCAACACAATAAATCCCCAAACCCAGGTAAAGGCAACTATATAAACAAATTTGTCCCAATATAATCTTATATTTTCCTCCTTGGCTTAATACCCTTAGAAGGTATTTTTACATATGCCACACAGACTCCTACTAATAAAACTTGACAAGGTCCTGAAACTGTTTCCTCCACAACCGGGCACTGTTCCTCTTTTTCTAGGCTCTCCTGTGTACCCTCGTTCTCCCACTGAATGACTGTGTGGCCTCAGGCAAGCCATTCCATGTATATGAGCCTCATCAAATAAAGGTAACAATACCTACTTCACAAGGTTGGTGCATGGAATAAATAAAGCTACAGTCACAGAGCCTAAGACATAAGAAGTGCACAGAACATTGGAGCTTGTTCCCTCCTTTAAGTTTCAACCTTGAACCAAATCCTGATATAAGCAAAATAACAATGATAATAATAATAAAAACCAACAGAGAATTCAACCACTCTAAGTTACCAAGATTCCTTCCTATTTAGGGCTAAGGAAATCTTAAATATGAAAAAGCTATTTCAGTTTATTTTAGCCTATCTCCCACATATCATGCACTTTCAAAATATTATTTGTGGAATTAAATCCTAATACAAAATTTGAATCTATGTACCGTCCTTAGAGTTTATTCTCCTTCAAGCATCTATGTCTGAAGAAAAAAATCTGTAGGATTCCCAGATTTACCAGTAAAAGACAAACGCACCATAAATTGGTATTTTAATTACTCATGAGTGGGACTGATGCTGAGTCTTGAGTATACTTAACAGGTTTTGTTTTTCATGAAAGCCTTCATTTCCGTTGACATTGGCAGTCAGATTACGAATCTTAGCTCCAGTGCGGTAATTATGTCAAACTCAGCCTGGGAGGGTAAAAGTGTTCAGTGGAGAGCAGTTGCCCTTGCTCAGAAGGAACAAGCACAAAAAAGATACATGGTTACTTACCAAATTTATCCTACTTGCAGAATGACAAAGATTTTGTAGAGTCATAGGAATAAAGCTGCTGTTGGAAATCTAATTTTCATCTTGTACAGAAGTACAAAGAAGGATAGTAACAGTGGACAATAGGAAATTCATTTATTCACTAATATATTTTACTCTCCTATTGCCTAGGAGGAAAGTGTAAACACACCATCTCCCCACATGTTTTAATTTATACTAATACTTTCACCAATTATGTTGTTGGGGAACGCCTTTTTAAAAGCTGATGAATTTAGGACTAGCTTGCTATATACTTGTGATGTCAATGCTAATTGCTTTACGACTCTACAATTTGGAGAAATAGCCATATGCAAGAATCGCCAAGGCTATGACTGGCCATTCTTTTGGTAAGCAACTCTCTTAATAGCAAAAAGGTGCAATGTATAAACACAGAGCATCTATTGGAAATTCGTTCATTCTAAATTCTTCTCTAAAGTGTAAAACTCAGATACAAAATAACCATTCCACAGTGTGCTTCAAAAATGTACCAGATGTATTTCCCCATTCTTGCAGGAACCTGTGGATTAGCCTTCCCACATGAGCTATCCCTATGCAGGAAGATCATTTCCTTCTACTTTTCCCACGAACTCTGTTGCAATTTGCAAGACATTATGGGAAATTTGCCACAATATGTGGGACACTTCCATCTCTCACTGGAATTTTGCAGGCATGCACCACCCTGGTTTGAAGCAAGGATCAAGATATTTATTTCATATGGTGAGATCTAATGTAATGCTTCATGAGGGGACCAGTAGGCTGCCTCTCTTTTCCAAAGTCATTAGAGCTGACAGCACAGCCCATTCATTTAGTCAAACTGCAGAATAGAAAGGCATAACCATTAGCTACAGATATCCCTGCTGATTTAACAGTGCTAGAAATGGCAATATCATATCTCTGTGCTGCCAGGGAGGGAAGGAGCTAGAGAACCCATCCAATAATGGGTTCTCCTCTTATGAGAAGCTTAAATGCTTCCATTCTGTTTGCTTTGAGCACCACAGAAATTTTGAGCAGCTACAAATCCTTGTCATTGTTGCATTTTATTCCCCTGGTAGGCCTGGTAGACCCTGACATAGGGAAATAATTACTTTTAAACTTGAAACCTGAATGTTTTATGTAACCTAGGCTTCCATTTAGTCAAGGGAAAAAAAATACATTTTCAAGTAAAATTTCTCTTGAAAAGTAATGATTTAATTTAAGGCAGAAAATATTTTATGAACCTCAAAATATAAAAAAAAAACTCAATTTTATAAAATCCCAAATTTGAAAAAAATAATTTAGAGAAGTTTTAAGAAACATTTATTATTCACTTTGGATGTTTCTTTGTTTTTTCTTTTTCTTTTTTTTTTTTCAAAATATACTATAAAAAAAATACATCAAAGGGTAAGAAAAGCCCACTGGGTGTGTCTAAAAGTAAGTGCCCAATAATAACTGATTTGACCAATTCCAAGTGATCATCTTGGGCTTATGCCTGTGGCTTCTGTGCTAGTATTAGGAGTCACCAGGACATAAATTTGTGACCCTATTTTTAAAATTACCAGATAGATTCATAAATGGAATAGTTAATTATACTGAGATATAGTTGATCTAATTATGAATTGGGATTGGCTATTAATAGGAAAAAAATTTAAAATTCAGACTGCACATGTTAAGTTCAGTGGCAATCCTAGCAACATATGTATTATGAGAGACAATTTTTAAAAATAAAACAAAATAAAGCCTTGATAAATTATCACAGTAGCCTTTACTGTGGAAATTTTCTAAAAGAGAAAAAGAAAAAAAACAAATCCTAATCAAATTTCACTTCTGAGATTTTAAAAAAAAATCTCTGTCGTAAAGAAACAAAACCATAAACACCTTGAAAATCGCCCCAAATTTCTCTAAATAGTTGTATAAAATAGTTATTTTTCTTATCTCCCCCTCAACCATTAGCCCAGCCCTCCCTGTTTTGTAGCTCCCCTCCCCCAACACACACACACACACACACACACACACACACACACACACACGGTGGGAGCAGCTTCCACCGAAGTTACCAAGGATAAAGATCTAATTAACATAAATAAAATTGATAAATCTAATTGACATATGTTTAGTCTTCATCTTATTTGACCTCTAAAGAAACAAGAGCCACTCTTTACCAGTCTCTTGAAACATTCACTTCCCTTGGCTTCCATAACATATCATTCTGGTTTCCCTTCTACGCTGACTTTTCCTCTCTGCAGTCTCATTCTCTTCTGCCTGGATATTACTGTTTGGGTTGTTACCCTGTCTTTTCACTGCACACTCTCTTCCTGCACAACCTCTTTGAAACTCACGCAATATTTATGGGGATATGTCACAAACTTAACTCATCAGTCTAAAACTCCCATGTCAAATAATAAACTGCCTTGACATATTCACTGTGCTCTCTTACAGAACCACATACTTAAGTTGTTCAGAACCAATCTCACAGTAGTTCTATATTCTAAATTCTGTTTTCACCCAATGTTTCCTAATAGCACCAACAACGATCCAGTTGTGCAAACCAAAAGACTGGGAGTCATTTTTAACAGCTTTCTTCACTAAGTCTTCCCAGTATAATCAATCCATCAGAAATTCCAATAAAATTTCCTTCTGATTTTTCATTGAAGCCATCCATTTCTATTCATTTCTCATGCCACTACCTTCATTCAAGCTACCACTGTATCTTATCTAAACCATCAAAATAGTCTCATTAACTGATTTTTCTACTTCTAATCTTTCCCAAAACTAAAGCCCCACTAAAGCCAGAGTAACGGAAGTAAATAAATAAACAAATAAATTTCATTCAGTGAATAAGACGCCTCAATAGTTATCAAGTGCTCTCAAATAAACACCAAGGTTCCTAGTGGCTTCTTCTCTACACATTTCATTATAACATCGCCTACACTCTCCTTCCCATACTGTCTTCCAGCACACCTACCTTTTTTCAGTTCCTATAACGTACCATGTTCCCTCGTGCCTCATCTGGTATCTCCTCTGCTGAACACTCTTTTCCTCCTGGCTCAGTCAATTCTTCCTGCAGATCTCAGTTTCAAAGTCACTTCCTTAGAGAAACCTTCCATGACCTCCCTGACTAGGCCAAATCCCCCATAATATGCTCTTATAATAACATCTCTGTACCTGTACTTTGTGGCACTTCTTACAGTTATAATATGGAAATTATCTGCATGATGATCAGATACATATATATAATATATATGTATATATCTCTGGCCAGTGAAGGGTCTGGTATTTCCTGCTCCAGCATATTGTAGGTGCTAAATCAGTGTTCGTAGAACAAATTAATGAACTATTAATTCTGAAAACTCCTATTAAATGAAGACAGATACTCCCTAAAAATACTGATCAGCCAAAGAACAGCTACTTAAGTGACCACAGAACCGGACATTCACAAACAGTGAGGCTAATGTTGATAATGAGTAAAATGAAGAGGGTGACAATAATGCTGGTGGTAATAGCGATGTTAGCTAACACTAAATGAGCTTTATTTGGCATATGGACACAGTGCCAGTGTAATCCTCATCACAACCTTAAAAGTAAATATTCCTGTCTCCTTTTTAAGAGGACACTGAAATTCAGAAAGACAAAGACAATTTATCCATTTACTATCATTAAAATTTGATGACCCTCTCAAGTATGTTTCTGCTATTTTTATCTGTGAGGTAAAAAAAAAAAAAGGATTTCTACCTCCCTCTTCAATCCGATAATACTGAATTTTATATATTTAGTGCCCTGGGAGGAGGACTTCTGACCTTTAAAAATTAGCTTATTCACAAACATTCCCAATAATTTAAGTGTATTGTTGTTTATCATCAGTAAGTGGAACTCTGTTCTTTGATACTGCAGAAGTATTTTTTTAGAATGTAATGTGTCCAGAAAGCTAGCAATTGAATTGACTTCTAACTTTTTTTCTTACTATTCTCTCTAAAAATCTGACCAACTTCTTAAGTTAAAGAGAGGGGAGGGGGTTTAACTTTTTACAACATTAAAATAGAAACTCAATTCCTAGCATAGTAAGTAGGACTATACAAACTTTGATAATAGATCTTCTGCAAAGAAAGAATGTATTATTCACTAGACTCTATTTTAATGTCGCTAATAAATGTTTTCATATTTGTTATTCCAAAATAAACTTTAAGTGTGTAACTGAAAAACGTACTGTGATAATATGGAATATACCAAAGAAATTAGCAAACAATAACAACAAGTAATTATTCTTTTCTTGTATACTCTCCTTCATAGACCTCTTATCACTTTCAATGGCATAACTACTATACAGTGAAGCTGAATAAGAACAAATAAACTGAAGCCATGACTTCTCAATATAAAATAAACTCTAATGGTCACTAAACTCTCTAAGCATCAGAAAAAAATTTCTCCAGCATAGACCAACAGTCCATGATAATATTGAGTAATTTTTCTAAAACAAGTACAGTTTACCCCTATCTTCTCAGCCTTTGTTATATATAAATTATCTTATATGAACCTCCTGTCATCTAATTTTTTAGAATATATAATTTACCATATAAACTATTGGAATAAACCTGTGAAAATGACAGCTGATCCTGTTTTAAGAAACGTGTCACTCTGTCTCACAAGAAGTCATGCAATACTGAGACCTATTGATGGTTTTACAACTGTTTTCCAGCATATTTTTACATTGCATGCATTTTCACTTCCAGCCATGAATCCAGTACTTAACAAGACAGAAAATTAATAATTCAGCTGAACATGTTTAACCAGGTAATGCAATCACATGCTAACTCCAAGATGATTGAGCTTTATTTCATTTTCTAGATAGAGATTTTAAGTTATCTGATACTATGACCAAGGCAACTGGGATCGTAATGCTCCCAAAGCACAATAGGTATATACCTCAAAAGTGCTTTTCTTCTGTGTTTGCACTAAACAGGAGAGAAGGAGGAGTTTACAGAGGGGGATGCCACGCTGGCACTTCATCCGTAACCTGTTCCATTGTATCTTGTTATTACAGCACATATGGCTCGTACCATACTGACTTGAGATCCCTCCAACACGTAGGAATAAGCAGAAAAAGCGAGGAATTAGCGTTAGCCTTCACTTTGAGTTTCCCAGCTTTGGAGATTTTCTCTAAGAGTATTATTTTAAAGTTGTTAATTTCCTTTTATAACAGTTTTTTTTTTTTTAATGGAAGGAGTTCTTCATAGAAGTGTAAGGAGATGGCATGATAGACTGTAAAAGATGATGCATACTTATCTGTGGAATTTTTGAAATGCAGGTTAGGCAAATACTCATCAAAGACAGTGAAACACTACTGATTATTATTAATCCAACTGACTGTTTTATTTGGGGTTATTAGAATAAGCCTTTAAAGTACAAATTGAATATTGTAAGTAATAGTATTTACCTAGTAGATTATAATGATTCCCCAAAGCTGTTATAGTCTGTGTATAAATGTTTAGAACCAATCTTAAATTCCATAGTCTGAGGCACAAAAAAACCTTTACACACAGCTCTTCCTCAGAACAGACAGAAATCAAACTGCAATTTAAAAATCAGATATACCTTTAGCGACTGACCAGATTTAGCACCAATAAACAATCTCTCATTTCCCATAATGTCACATCACTAGGCAAAATGGCTTGGGACTTTTTCTTCTCTGGAAAAGTTTTAAATAGCAGGTTCCCCTACAGGGCACTAATTAGCTGTGAGTTGTCTTCTGCATAGTTTAGAGCTTAAATAACAAGTTTTAACCAAGTTTGACAAGTTCCTCAACCTTAAAATACAAAAATCACTACAGGTATAATTTCAGACCCTTCAATATATTTGCATGATGTCAAAAGAAAAATGTATTTTCAGTCATTTATTTAGAAGATGAAAGAAATCAGATTATTTTATTTACCTAGAATAATTTATTTACCTAAACTTATCTAGCATGCACATGAACGATTTAACTTTTGCTCCTTTAATGTATTAGAATAATGTAAATTTATAATTTTAAAATAAACATATTTCATAGCAAAAAAAAAACCCTCTCCTTTTTGTATTTCCCGCAATGACTATGTAATAGATATGGAATAACAATTTAAATATAAAAATATTTTCAAGTCCTAAGTCTAGAGTGATAACTTTAAGTCATTTTTTTATTCATTCTTGTGTTTCTGGTATATTCCGTATATTTGCCCAACTATGCAAAAGGTTCTAAGAAAAATCAATGGGAGAAGAAAAGCACTCAACAGTAAGGAATATGTTAGGAGCAACGTTTACTCCAGTTACAAATGATTCTATAAAATTTGAGTGGGAGAGTAAAATAGCAGTGGCTTACTTAAGGCTATTCCTAATCTGAAAACATTTCTAATTGCAATACTTCATGCATCTCCACGTGGAAATAACACAGAGGAATGAAGAAGAAATTCAAAGCTGGTTCAGAAGTGCTAGTTTTGACTATAACCCAAACCTTTGCTTACAAGCAAGATTTAACAAAAATTAAGTTCCTAAATAACAGGAGAAGCACATTTTAAAAGCATATCTGGAGCCTTACTTTTGAAAGGGTACACTATTATATCAGTCTTTACAAACAATAGTTGACTCAATAAATATATTGAAATCAAGTACATATGGATAAAATTTCCTTGACATCATTTAAAAATAATTAAGGGAGGGAAGTACTAGGGATAGAAAGCATTTAGGATTTTATTGAAAACAAGCCATTTGTAAAATAACTGGAGATGTTTAATGAGCTTAAAATGTGGGCGTGCTGGCACATCGTTTTGGACTAATAAACTTTTTATTACTAGAGCCTGATGGATATACATTCTGCAGATCTAGCGTCACCACTATCCTCTTTCAAGAAAGAACGTTGGTGCCAGCCATGGATCATACCCATCATGTCCTTAAGTACAGGAAATCCAGGGAATAGAAGAGATGGCAGGAGAAAGATCATAGCAAAAACATTGTAATATAATGATACCATTTTTCTCACAAGTTGATTTGGTTTTAGAAATAACCAGTATGAGAGAAATGACTTGAACTTTGGGTTTATAATCAAAGTAGAATTCTTTCTCTAATGGTCTTGGTGATTTTAAATTCACCTGTCCTGCTAGAACAACCTCTAATCATTGGAAAATAGTTTAAGGAATTTAAAAAACAGTACTACATAAACAAAAGATCACAGACTTTCCCTACTTCTGTGTCAATCATATTCTACAAAATACTAGTTATTATGGGCACTGTTTTCTTAAGAAAAGGGTTCAAGGAGTTTACTAAACAAAAATTGATTTTAAAAAAACACTGAAAATATTACCCATTACCAATGACTCATAATAAACAATTCTAATATTGATTAGAATGTACTTGGATATCACATCTTTCATCCCACAAAAAACATTTTGTAGGTCAGAAGATACAATAGTAATTGCTCCTTTTAATAATTTGACATTTTATCTAATTTAATACAATTAAAATCTTTTGAAACAACTAACTGTCTGTTCCCAAAACAAATTCCAAAAGCATTTGGAGTTCATAAAGGAAAGGGTTACTGTAAATGGGAGAAGGCAAATGTACTAAAGAGATGAGACTTAAATTAGGACTGGAGAGATGGATAAAATTGAGAAAAGGAAAAAATGAAAAAGACAGTAGACACAGAAGGAAGAGTGAAGAACAAGAATCAGAGCACAAGACTGAGCTTTGGAGGACAGAGAGATTCACCTGACCAGAGTGAGGAGTGCTTCTGAAGAAACTGAAATACAGGGGTGAGTAAAATGTAAGAAGACTATATAAGGTATTTAAAGCTAAGCCAACAAAAGGCAGGAGGACATAATGCAGTAGGAGAGAAATGATAGGTTTTGAGTTCAGAAATGTCATGACGGAATGGATGCTTTAGAATCCTAGGTATAGAGGTACAATGTGTAGAATGGATTGAAGAGACCCCTGAAGAAGGAAAATGAACTAGGATCTTATTGCAGAAGTATACGCATAGGTGATTAGGAGCTAGGATGGTGTGCTGGCAATCACCAAAACCAACGGAGCAAGAAAGGTCACCAAAGCATCAAAGGCCAACGTAGTCAGCTAAAGAGAGATAAACACACACGTGGTGAAATGAGAAAAGCATGGGCTGTGGACTGTGTTTGAATATTCAAGTTCATTATTGATTCACTCTGTGACAATATTCAAGTTATATAATCCGTTCAAAATTTTCATTTCCTCATCTGTAAATTGGACTTAAATACTTAACATGCAGAATTGTAAGAAATGAGACAGTGAATATAAAACACCTGGCAAGAAGTAAATAAATAGTAGCTATTATTATTAAGAGACCCAAGAATAAGAAAATGTGGAATTTTTGTCATTTCCCACCATGACCAGATAAATCTTTAATGATCCTCTCCCTGACCCCAATAGATATAACTCCAGTAGAAAGAACTGAATCACGGGGTCTCATTTGATGAATGAATGTTTTAATCATCACTTGAAAAAATATAAGTTATCTTCCGATGTTCTGTTCTGCTTCTTGCCATTACTCTTTTTCAAACCAATGGCTGCAAAGCAAGTGAGAACTTGGCAGGATGAACCAAACAGATGCGATTTCAGGGACATCTGGACCCTGACAAATGAAGTAAACTAAATTTTTATTATTGACTAGTTTTTGCTTCGAGAACTCCAGGTATTCTTGCTGAGTGTTTTGTACATTTTTATAAAGATAAAGATAATAAATTCTGCTGCTTTTTTTGCTATAGCTAAATACCTTATTTTCATGTAAGTAATCTCAGGACCATATAAAGGTACTAACCTACTAGAAAAGCCAAGTTCAACCTCATTTTTGCTGCTGGAGAGCCCTTGTCTCCCATTTTGTGGGGGAACAATCCTTCAACAGTTCAGAGTACAGATGTTAACTTTCACCTGAAATGGACATAGATACACCTCCTCATCTGTCAGTGTTCTAGATACCGATACCATTGTTTCTCAAAAATTTAAATAGAAGGTATGACTTTCCTATGTGCCATAGCACCTAAGCCTGGATTTCAGACTCATAAAATTTGTTTATGTACTGTAAAAGGTTTCCTTCATCCACCCTTAACCAGTAAAAGTAAATTTCTCATCTTAAATAATTTGAAGTCTTAGACTTCAAACACCATTCTCTTAGAAAGAGAGCATTTTAATTAAGCTTTATTCAGTGCTTCTATCACAAAGAGATGTCAAAAATGTGTCTTATGAAACTGGCAGTTCATTCCCCTCCTGATTTCAAGAAATAGAGGAAAGAGAAGAGTTGATACTCTATAAGACAATGCCTTAAACTATTACTTACTTTCATGTAGTTTTTAATATTTTTAATTGTATTTTTTAACATTAGGCTTTCAGATACATACTTTCTATTGAAGTGTAGTCAGTGTTTACAATGTTGTGTCAATATCTGGAGTACAGTATAATGTTTCAGTCATACATATACATACATATATTTGTTTTCATATTCTTTTTCATTATGTTACTATAAGATATTGAATATAGTTTCCTGTGCTATACAGTATCTGTTTTATATATAGTAGTTAGTATCTGCAAATCTTGAACTCCCAATTTATTCCTTCCCATCCCTTTCCCCACCTGGTAACCATAATTTTGTTTTTTATGTCTGTGAATCTGTTTTTGTTTTTGTAAATAAGTTCATTTGTGTCTTTTTTTTCAGATTCCACATATGAGTGATATCATATGTTTTTCTTTTTCTTTCTCTTTCTGGCTTACTTCACTTACTAAGTCGATCTCCATGTCCATACATGTTGCTACAAATGGTATTATTTTATTCTTGTTTTATGGCTGAGTAATATACTTTATCCAGTCATCTTTTGATGGACATTTAGGTTGTTTCCATGTCTTGGCTACTGTAAATAGTGCTAGGTGCATACTCTTATTATGAGTTACAGTTATGTAACCATCAACAGAATCAAAATGTGGAATGTTTCCCAACCCTAAGCATCCACTGCTCTGTTATCTATCCCAGTAGTTTTTCCTTTTCTAAATATCATGTAAATGGAATAAAAAAAATATGTTTGCTTTTGTATCTGGCTCTTTTCACTTGACATAATGCTTGTGAGATTCATCTATGTTGTTGCAAGGGTAAGTGCTTTGCTGTGTAATATTTCATTGAACAGTTTGTTTATACTTTTGGCAGTTGATGGAGATTTAGGTTGTTTACAGTTTTGGGGAGTATGAATAAAGCTCCTAAATGTTCACATAAAGCTTTGTGTAGACATATGTTTTTATTTCTCTTGGATAAATGCCTTAAGTGAGATTTTTGGAGTCAAATAATGAGTAGAAGTTTAGTTTTATAAGAAGATTTAAAAACTGTTTTCCAAAGTAGCTGTACAATTTTGCATTCCCACCAGCAACACATGGCTGTTCCAGTTGCTCCAGATCCTTGTCAGCACTTAGTACTGTCTTTTGTTGTTTCTAATGTTCAGGCTTTTTAATAGGTATGTAATGGTATCTCACTGCAGTTCTATTTTGCATCTCCTGATTGGCTGACGATGTTTAAAATCAGTTCATATGTTTATTTGCCATCTGTAGCTCTTCTTTTGTAAACTGTTCAAGTCATTTGCCTGTTTTTATTTGGTTATTTGTTTTCTTCTTATTAAGTTGTAAGACTTCTTTATACAATAGTTCTGAACACAATTCCATTACCAAGTACGTGTTTTGCAATTGTCTTTTTCTCAGTTGGGAACTCATCTTTTTGTTTTCCTTAATATGATTTTTTGAACAAAATAAGTTTTTTTTGATGAAATCTAAATTATCAATTGTTTTCTTTCATGATTTTTGTTTTTTTGTATATTAAGAAAGATTTTCATCATCCAAGGTCACAGAGATTGTTTTCATATGTTTTCTTCCAGAAATTTTATAGTTTTAGGTTGTGTCTTTAGATCTAATATATATTTCTAGTTAATTGTTATAAATGGCATGAGGAATAGATTGACATTAATTTCTAGCACTTTATTAAGGGTGCTAGAAATACCATATATTGAAAAGACTATCTTTCCTCCATTGAATTACTGTGACGTCTATGTCTCTGTTTCTGGAGTCTTTATCCTGCTCCAATGATCTATATATCTGACCTTTCACCAAAACTATACTAGTTAGTTTCCGTAGAATTATAGATAGATTTTAAATAATGAAGTGTGAGTTATCTACTTTGTCTTATTCAAAGCTATTTTTACTATTCTAGGTCCTTTGCTTCTTCATATACATTTTAGTATCAACCTGTTAAACCCTACACAAACTCCTGCTAGGGGTTTTGTTGGGATTGCCGTGTCATTAGATTGAGTCAATAGATTGAATTGTGGAGAACTGACATCTTAACAATATTAAATCTTCTATCTATGAACATGGTAGAGCACCACACTTATTTGGGTCTTTGATTTTTCTCAACTGTGTTAGTTCTCTGTGCAAATAATGAAAATGTCTTTAGTTTTATCCATAAATGATTCAGGTTTGTCAATGTTATTTAAAATGGTACTGTATAGATATATTTTTTTAATTTCAATTTCCAACTTTTCCCTGCTAGTTTCATAAGCAGGCAGATGCAGCAGATTTTTCTATCTTGAGAGCTTGCTAGACTCATGTATTTGTTTTTGTAATTTTCTTGTAGGTTATTTGAAGCTTTCTATGTGGGCACCATGTCTTCTGATGGGAATAGTTTTATTTCTTACTGTTTAATTTATATACCTTTTATTTTTTATAGCATTGTTGCACTGGCTAGGAACTCCAGTATCATTTTGAATGGGAGTGGTAAGAATGACTTTCTTTCCTTGTTCCTTAGAACTTAGGGATAAATAATTTAGCATTTTATCATTAAGTATCATATTAACTGTGGTTTTTTTATAAATGCCTTTAAGAGATGGAGGACTTTTTCTTCTGCTCCCAAATTCTGGAGAATTTTGTCATGAATGAATGTTAAATACAGTCAAATATTTTTGTATACATGAGATGATTGTACAGTTTCTGTCTTTTAATATGTCTTTCAATATGGTAAATTACATTGACTGACTTTCGAATGTTGAAACAAACTTGCTTCCCACCAGGTCACAACATATTATCTTTTATATAAGGATGAACTTAATTTCCAAGTTTTATTAAGGACTTGTGTGTCTATGTTCAATAAAGAATGTGCTCTGCAGCTTCGCTTTCCTGGGTTTTTTTTTTTTCCCAATTATTAGTATCAGGATAATGCTAGCCTCATAAAATTAACTGGGGATTTTTATGCTTCTTATAGTTTCTTAAAACTTTGGAAAATAATTAGTATTACTTCTTCCTAAAATGTTTAATGTTAAATTCCTGATGGTCCAAACCATCAGGAATTGGAATTTTTGTTTTTAGACTGTTTTAACAATGAATTTAATTTCCTTAATAGGTACAGACATACCAAAGCTATCTATTTCTTCTTGAGTAAACTTTGACAGTGTATGTCTTTGAGATAATTTGCCCATTTCATCTAAGTTATCAATTGGCATAAAGTTATTTATAATAGTTACTTACTGTCCTCCTAAGGTCTGAATTTTCTGTAGTGATGTCCTCTCATCCCAAATATTGATAATTTGTGTCCTTTTTAATTTCTTGATCAGTTTGCCTAGAGCTTTATAACATTTTTTGACCTTTTCGGAAAATCAGCTTTTGGGTTTATTTGCTTTGTCATTTGTTTTTCTTATCTTCATTATTTTCTTCCTTCTGCTTAGTTTGGGTTTGATTTGCTCTTTTTTTTACTAGTTTCCTAAGGTGAAGTTTACATTATTGTTTTGAAATTGTTCTTGGTTTCTAATTCAAGAATTTAATGCTATAAATTTCCCTCTGTGTGATGCTTTGGCTCTGTCCCATAAATCTTGATATGTTCTGTTTTCATTTTCATTCAATTCAAAATATTTTCTAATTCCCCTTATGACTTCCTCTTTGACATCTGAGTTATTTAGAAGAATATTGTTTAATTTTCAAGTATTGGGGAATTTTCTATATACCATTCTCTTAGTGATTTATAGTTTAATTCCACTGTGGTCCTGGAACACACTTTGTGTAATTTCAATTCTTTTAAATGAATTAAGGTTTGTTTTACAGCCCAGAATATGGACTATACATGCACTTATAAAACCTGAATACTCTGCTGTTGTTGGATGTAGTGTTCAAAAATGTCTATTAGGCCAAGTTGATTTATAGTGTTGTTCATGTCTTCATCTTCTTACTAAATTCCTATTTGCTTTTTCCATGAATTTGTGAGAGAAGAGTGTTAACATCTTCAAGTGAATTGAGAATTGTTCTGTTTCTCCTTTCAAGTCTATCATTTTTTGCTTCACATATTTGGAAGCTCTATCATTAGGTGAATACACATTAAAAATTATGATTTTTTTTTGTTGAATTGAACCCTTCATCATTATATAATGTCTATTTTTGTCCCTGGTAATATACCTTGCTTCCAAAATATATTTTGTCAGATTTTAATATAGCCACTATAGCTTTCATTTGATTAAGATTTACATGGTGTATCTTCTCTAATCCTTTAACTTTTAAATTATCTGTGCCTTTATATTTAAAGTGTTTTCTTATAAATAACATGTAATTGGGTCTTGCTGTTTTTATCAATTTGTCTTTCAAATGTAGTGTTTAGTTGTTTTGCTATTAGAAGGATTACTGATCTGGTTGGTTTAAAATTACCATCTTGTCAGATGTATTCTGTTTGTCCAAATTGTTCTTTACTTTCTCTCTCTCCCTGCTTTCTTTGGATTAGCCAATTATTTCTTATCATTTTATTTCATCTCCACTATAGGATTATTAGTCACAACTCTTTTGGGGGGGCTGGCCACAGGATTTACAATACACATTTTTAACTTTTTGCAATCTATCTTTGAGTAATGTTCTACCATTTCACATTTAGTATAAAAATCTTACAACAATATACTTCCAATTTCTTCCTCCCATCCTTTGTGTTATTTTTATCAAACATCTATTTTTACACATTTTATGTCCCTATCGTACATTTTTACTGTTTTTCTTTAGGTACTCTGTTATCGTCTAAAATGATTAAATATTCTTAAAAATTTAAATTTAACTTAGTTTTTATCACTACCTCTGCTCTTTATTGTGTGTGTGTGTGTGTGTGTAGATACAAGTTTCTATCTGGTATTATACTCCTAGAGACCTTCTTTATTTCTTATAGTGATGTTGGCAAAAAATTCTCTGAGCTTTATCTTTAAAGATAAGTTCACTTTAGTTCACTTTTATTTCAAAACATATCTTCTGAGTATAGAATGCTGGGTTGACTAAGTTTTTTTTTTTTTTTCCTTAAAGTACTTTAATGATGTTAATCCATTGGCTTTTGGCTTGCATAGTTTTTGACAAATATAATGGTGCAACCCTTATTTTTCATTCTCTGTATGTAATATTTCTTTTTCCTCTAGCTTCTTTAAAGATTCTCTCTTTGTCTTTGGTTTTCACTATTTTCACTATGGCATGTCTAGCTGTGATTTGGCTTGTTGTATTTTGGTATTTGTCTTGTCTTTCTTTGAGCTTTTGGACTTGTAGTTTGATCTCTTACTTCCTTGGGGAGAGGGGGATTCTCAGTCATTATCTCTTCAAATATATCTTCTGCCCCATTTTCTGTCTTCCTCATGGAGATATGATTATACATGCATTAGACTGATTGATGCTGTGCAGATTTTGAATGTTCAGTTATATTTATTACTCATTGTTTTTTTCTCTTTGTCTTTCAGTTTGGATAATTTCTGTTATCCCCTCTTCAACTTTATTGTATCTTTCTTCACCTGTGTCCAGTCTAATGATGAATACATCAAATCAGCTCTTCATCTCTGATATCATGTTTTCCTTTCAGCATTCCCACTGACCTTTTCTTACAGTTTCCATATGTTTCTAAGTTCCCCGACTATTCACGCATATTGTCCAGACTTTCTATCAGTTTTCTAACATATTAATAATGATTATTTTAAAATCCCTTTCTGATAGTTTGCATATCTGTGTCATATCTAATTCTGGTCCTGCTGATTGCTTTATCTCTTGCCAAAGAGTTGAAAATTCTTGCTATTTTTATATATGTCCTGTGACTTTTTATCATTAAATATCAGTCAATATGTAGGAGAATAATAGAGACTGGAGGAAATAGTATTTATGCCTGGAAATGAACATCCATCTTCTGCTATGAAGTGATTGGATGGCACTGTGAGCCAATCTAGCCAGGAATTGAGCTAAGTTCTGGTTTTATTGTTGCCAGCTAACCTTAACTTGACTACACCTCTGTTTTCATGTTCCTCTAGCAATAGACTGATGTCAATTTAAGTTCAGAGTGGGGCCTAAGTACTAGATGGTTCTTCTTAGTGTTCTTGCTTTCCCATCAGCTTTTAGCATAGCATAAAAGCCTACACCACACTGTGGTCTCCCTCCATGCCCTGTCTCTCCTTTACTAGTAGAATGCTGTTGCTTGTTATTCAGCATCAGGTTCATGGAGAAGGCAGGGGAGTTCTCTCTTGTCCTGGTCCAGCCTTAGTCTTAGGCTCTCTAGGCCTGGGCCTTCTTAGCATTCCTAACTTCCCACCTATGGCACCAAAACTCTGCCTTGTATTTGCAGTTGTGCTTGGATGGAGGTTTTCCTCTCTCCACTAGAAGTTGTAGGTGTCTACTTGTTATAAATGTAAGATTCTAGGCCCAAGCTGGATTCCAGCAGCCCTCCTAGGGGTAGAGAATTTTGCTTCTATCTTTTCCAGCAATAAATTTCTGCTTGGTTCCTAAGAGATCGTTTCCTGTTCCTTCTCCAGAAACAGACAAGTTTTGTTTCTACTTTTCCGCCAGAAGCAATACTTATACCTAGAAGAGAGGATTTGCTGCCCCTTCCTGGCCAGGCTTTTCCTTTATAGGAAAAAAGGGTGCGTGAAAGCAGATTCGTGCTGGCTACCCTCCCCTCAGTGGCCAATCACCTCCATCACACACAAACCATTGAGAGGAACTCCATTCGTCTTCCCTTCCCGCAATTATTTTCATGAGGAACCCGCAAAGTTCCATGCAGAAATGCCTCTGAAGGAATGTAAACTCCTTTTGTGTCTGGGGCCTCATATTCCCACATGAGTTCTTCCCAATATGATGGTTTTCCTGAATTTGGCAAGGATATAGTCTTCTGTTATTTAACCAAACACTTATTTGTTGATATAAAGAAAGTTTTCAGATAAAAGTAAGAGCCATAATCAGTTAACTTAAATAAGGGAAAGTATCCTGGATAATCTGAGTGGGCTGATTTAGTCCATTAGAAGGCTTATTGTCACCAATAACAGGATTTTCTTCTTTTTATGGCCATTTCATATTTTTGCATTTTCTTTATCCCTTCTTCATCAACACTTAGTTTGTTTCCATATCTTGGCTATTGTGAATAATACAGCAATAAACATGGGACTGCAGAGATCTCTTTGAGATAGTGATTATATTTCCCTGAAACATATACCAAGAAACAGGAATCCTGGATCACATGGTAATCCTATTTTTAATTTTTTGAGGAATCTCCATTACTGTTTTCCATAATGTCTATACCAATTTACATTCCCACTAACAGTGTACAATGATTTCTTTTTCTCCACATCCCAAGACATTTGTTATTTCCTGTCTATTTGACAATAGACCTTCTGTCAGGCATGAGGAGATGTCTCTCTGTGGTTTTGATTAGCATTTCCCTGATGATTAGTGACGTTGAGCACCTTTTCACAAAACTGTTGACCATTTGTGTCTTTTTTAGAAAAATGTCTTTTCAGGTCCTTTGCACTGCCACTTGTGACAACATGGATGAACCTGGAGGACATTATACTAAGTAAAATAGGCCAAATACTGTATGATCTCACTTATAAAGGGAATCTAAATAAAAAGTCAAAGTCACAGAAGCAGAGAACAGAATGGGGTTGCCAGGGGCTGGAGTGGGAGAAATGAGATGTTGGTCAAAGGTTATAAACTTTCAGTTATAAGATGAATAACTTCTGGGGGCATAATGTACAGAGTGGTGACTATAGTTAAATATACTGTATTGTACACTTGATAGTTAAAATTTGCTAAAAGTAAATCTTAAGTGTTCTCACTACAAAAAAAAGGTAACTATGTGAGGTGGTGAATTAACTTGATTGTGGTTATCATTTCATAATGTATAGGTATAGAAAATCATCATACTATACACAATATTTATTTGTGAATTATATCTCAGTAAATTTTGGAAGAAAACAAAAATTTCCCCCTGTGGACAGCAGCTTAAACCTGCGACTGTGAGTTTCACACTGACCATAACCTTTCCTTTGTGGAGCCTGAATTATGGATTTCAAACTTTCTGAGCCAGCTCCCACAATCACCTAGCATAATTCCTTGGATGTATATATAGATATATAGATATATAGATGGATGGATGGATGGCTAGATAGATAGATGGATGGCTAGATAGAGAGATAGATAGGTAATGTCATACTTGTTTTGCTTCTTTGGTTGAGCCTTAACTGATTCAGTCCCTGACTTCAATAATCTTATGTTCTAGTGAGGACACAGAAAATGAGTAAATATATCAAGAGGAGATAAATAATATGAAGAGAACTTAAGTAAGTTAAAGGCATAAACAAGACAGAAACTGCCATCTTAAATAGGAGGTCAAGGAAGAATTCTTGATAATATGATCTATGGGTGGAACCTTGAATGAAGTGAGGAAACAATGTCCTACTTTTATTTGAGAGAAAAACATTTCTAAAATAGCAAGTGCAAAGCTCATGAGGTGATGGAACACTTAAAGTGTTTGTGGAAGAGAAGACAGATGGAAGGACTGAAGTTCAGGCAGTGAGGGGAGAAATAAAGGAGCTAAGTTCAGTCAGGCTCCCGGGGCAGATCTTGTAAAGGTGGAAGGTCACAGAGTCTTTGGGTCTTATTCTAAATGAGATGTGAAACTCTGCAGGGTTGTGGGTAGCACATGTTGGAAGTACCTGGATGCCAGGTGGAAAACAGAACACACAGTGGAAGAGTGGAAATAGAGCCGTTGGGAAATTATTACAATATTCCAGGAAATGGGTGATGGCAGTTTGGTCCAGAGTGATAGAAATGGAGGGGTAAGAAGTGATCAGATTCTCGGTGTATTCTGAGGATAGCAATCACAGATTTACTGAGGGGTTTGGATGAGGATTGTGAGAAAAAGCAAAGAGATGAGAATGACAGTACACTTTTGAGCCTGAGCCTCACTCTGTTAAGAGACTTCCTTTGGCTCCTCAAGTCTAGATTGCGTGATACCTATGGCCCTGCTCTTTAGACAGCAAAGTGGTTGTCATGCTACCCCATGTGTGCCTGTTTACTTTCTATAATCCACTCAAATTGCAGGCCTCTCCAGACTGTGGGTTGTTTATGTCTTATTCATTGCTATATGCCTAGGACCTGCTACAGTGCCCTGTAGACACAATGAAACGAGAACTTGGGGGTGTGGAATCTAGACATGGGTAGATTTTAAAGCTGTCCAATCCCACCTCAGGTGATTTTGAGGTAGTGACATGATTGGGAACCACTAGAGGTCCTCTTTCGTTATTCACATGCCTATTTTCATTTCAAATTATACCTCCCTTGTACACACCTTTATATAATATAATTTGTCTGCTTTTGAACTTTAGGTAAGTGGAATCATTCTGTGTATGTTCTTTTATGTCTTGTTTTTTCATCAGCACTGTATGATTCATCTATGGTGTCCTGCAGTTCATTCATTTGTATTGTTATATGGTATTCCACTGTATGGATATACCTAAAGTTACATATTCCCTTGTTGATAGTAATTTTTTAATCTTTTTATTGAGTTAAAATGCACATAAAAATTTCCTATTATAAAAATACTGAAAAATATCTATTAAATGAATGACTGGGGTTGTTTAATGTTTGCAGTTCAAAATTAGGAAATTTTATCTTATAACTATATTAATTTCAACCTATTTATTATACTTGATAATATATTAAATAGACTTTTTGCCAAATTTCATTTTTACAAGTTTGCTAACCATTTATAATTTATTTTCACTATTTTTTACCCTTTCCTCCATACCTTTTACTTATGGAGGATTTAATTTTTTCATAAATTTTGGTAAAATGTTTTTATATTACGTATATTATACCACCTGTGATATTTATAGAAATATTCCTTGTTGTTTGTATTTTCAATTTTCATACTTTTGATACACAGAGGAGGCTTTTTAGTTTCATTTGTCTGAGGTAAAATTTATTGATCATTTCCCTTAGACTTTTTTTTAAAAATTCTGTTACACCTAAGAGCAAACACATATAATTTATATCATTCCTCAAATTTTTATGGTTAAATTTCTTAAATTATCCCTTTTTTCTCCTGGGATTTATTTTGTATATAGTAGAAAAGGATTTAATAAACTTATCTTTCTCTAAAAATGCAAAATAATTGAGAACTCCTGTGCGTTTTTACCTGAGAGACCCCCTTCCAAATCTCTCAAGGCCAAGAGTTGTATATTCTGTGTGTTATTTTTTAAATGATAACTCATGTCCTTATTATTTCCAAAATAGTATCAGCTTTACCTGTAGGCAATACTAAAATATGAAATAACAGCATTCTTTATTTTAAAAGGTGTGTCAATACATAAAAGAAAGTTTACTTAAACTGGTTTACTGAGCTAACATTCCTGTAAGACTTAAAGTACAAATAGTAATTTAGTTTTTCCAATTAACCTTTCCAGTTCCTAAGGACTCCCAAACTGATACAGCTAAAAGCAAGAACTTTATTTTGGTATAATCATGCTTTGGAATGAGACAATTTCTAGGCATTCACAATGTGCTCAGCAAAGGCTAGCATGATATAATTGTGCTCATTCTACCTGTGACCTAAATAAGGCTTAATTCAATTCTTTAATAGCGTAACATTAGTCCTCTGATACATTCTTAATTTAGCATGGCCACAAATAATTGAACAAACTTTCTTAGCTTGTCAAAAGTAAGCACCAAAGAGCAATGTAATAGTGGAGACTAAAAATATGTGAACATAAGAAACATTTTTAAATTTTAAAAACGAATAATAAATTTGAGGGCAAAAGTTGACTACTATACCAAATGTAGGACATTACACAGTTCAGGGCCATAAATCCCTAGGGTTACAGAAATCCCAAATACAACATATTTTCTATTATTAGAATTTTCTATTCCTAATCCTATTAAATTTCTGCTGTAATAAAAATATGGAGATTCATAAAGCTAGTTTATCAGATCAGAAAGTTTTCATGTTCTGGGATATCTCAAACACCAACTCTAGGTTTTGGTTAAAAAAATAAAATTCATAATCAACTTATCCTAATTTTTATCAAAATGAAAACATTTACTGAGGAAGGGAAGTGACTGAGAAATATGCTGGAATTTCACCTTTGTCACTTTCATTTAAATCAAGTAAAAGAGCATCCATGTGGCTTTCAAAGGTACAAATAAAACATGTTAAGAATTTTTGCTGACTTCTTAATGACTGGATTTCTTCTTACATATTATTAACTTTTGAACCATAAATCTACCTTACATCTTAGAATCTTGGCATCAGGGCATTCAACAAGAGTTTCAATGTTCCCACTTAGAGAATATCCTTTGGTAAAAGATCTGAGGAATGTTTAATGACCATCAAGTGACCAAGTAAATCATCTGAGGATTCCATCTTGTGCACTTCATAATTATGTGCCTTTGCATTTGGTTCAATATCCAAATATCCAAATAAAAAAAAAAGGGTTTAAAAATGAATGCATATATTTCATCCCAGAGATTAGACAATATGAATATTTAAGATAAGCAATCTTTAATAAAAGCACTTTATTTAAATATTTAAATAAAAAAACAGATTTGACCATGTATTAGAAGTAGTAATTTATGCAATAGTTCAAAAAGTCCCATGTTTTTAAAGCAAAAACAGTATAATTTGTAAGGACAGACTACAGGTTCAAGGTGTTGTCACCATGGCGCATCAGGTGTTTTTACTGAATACATTTCTTTTTATACATTAGCTAGAAAAGAACAGTTATTTTCTTTGCCAAATTTGGGCGTTTGGCTTTACAATAATGATCATATTCAGGTCATCAGTGGGGCTTATCGCACTGAAAGGAAAATTGTGTTATGGTGAATTTTAAGAGGTTTATTTAAATGCTTTTTCTGGTGGCCTAATGATACATTTTGAATCTAAAAAATAAGTCATTTCAACAATGAGTTAAAAAATGTACACAAGTGTCCAGAATTTCAGTCACCTCTACACCATCTGAATGTAGCAATTATCTTAACCCACTGTGAACTGCTAAGTCCAGATTCGTCTATCACTCTCAATTTGAAATCTTTACAATAAGTTAGAGGGACTCTAATAATTTTAAATCATAGTGCACTGCACATGCTCAAATATAATCACTTCTAAATTTGAGGGCATATAAAAATTTGAAGAGCTTCAATTACTTCAAACCACTATGTGCAGACTGGAGAGAGAACTGAATTGTTGTGGTGCCTCACATTCTTTTAAGCACTCCTGTCTGGAGAGTCCAGCAGAATTCCAGCACTGAGGCACAAAACACAATGGCCACGTTTGACATCACAACACCGAGCCCAACTGGAAATGTATACCGAGAAGCCAAGGAACTAACTTTTTTTTTTTTTTCAATTACGCATTTTGCAAGGTGGGGGTCTTTTAAAACCCAAATTAGTACCCCATTCCAATTAGGAAACAGTAAAGTGAGAAGTGTGGTGATTATTAGAACAGGCGAGGGAAAGAAAGATCCAAACGGTATTTACAAAGAATGGTTTCCCTTAAACTCAAGGCAGTGCAATTGATAAAAGAGACACAAAACTAAGGAGATGCAAAAGGCTCTGAAAGCACAACAGACAAATTCACATACTCCTACAACTGAATTTTAATCACGGTGGCATTTCCCTAGCCGTGTTTTTCCTTGCCTCAATTTGCCCGGCAAAGCTAACTTTCTGGTTCCCTCTGGGAAGAATGATTGTACGGCATTATGTTTTACCAACACTCTTGCGCCACTTCTGTATTCTCTTTGTTTGACTGTGGGAGAGGGTGAGCACTTTGACATTTTACTCAGCTCAGAGTTCACTTTCAACATCCAAATCCTTAAAGAACCCCCAAATTATATTAGCACAATCGAGCTGAAGAAAGACGGTCTTTCTTCAACATTTTCCATCTTTTCGTCTAAGTAAAAAAGTTATGGTCTCCCTTGTTGCCTTTGGGTGTTCACATATTTTGGGGTTAGCACTGCCTGGGGAGCAGGATACTCTTCCTAATTCTGCGTCAGTGAAAACATAATATCCTACAGTTAGTGTTGGGGTAGGGGCGGGTAAGGAAAAAATGAAAGAAAGAGCCTGAGGGCACTGGAATAATTAAGCAAATGCAGTGACAGCTGTGGCAGGTCCTGGGTCGAACTGGCTCCAGTGAGCTAAATTAATGACGTCAACAGCCCAGTATCTCCATTAACATTTGATCATTAATTATTACTCTCTGACAGTAAGGGCCTAAACCTTCTTAGAAGTGGCCTGTTGTCAATCTACCTTACCTGCCCTGAGCACGGGCTGCTCTCCCACCTCAGTGCAGTTGTGGGCTGGTTTCTGTTTCTTGTTTTTTCGAACCTTAACTATTACTTCATTTACTTGGGTAGATGGTGATGACCATTAAACTGTAAAGACTGCTTAGAATTTCTAGATTATGTCTTTTTAATCTAGGACAGGGAAGCAAACTATGTGGACTTGCCACATTGATTTTTTTTTTTTTTTTTTTTTTTTTGTCAAGTTAAGAAGAGCCAGGAGACACAATCTACCTGAAGAACTGTAGAAGGCAGCAAAGAAGAAAATCATTCGCCATTGTTCCTTTACCTAGCCCTGTGGGGACAAGAATGCCTCAGATTTCCTTGGAATCCCATTCTGGGGACTGTGATCATTTGGATAATTGTCTTTTTAGTCCTTAAATTACTTAAAATGCTAACCAAAAATACAGAGAAGTCCAATTTTATGCATATATCATCAAATAAGTATGTCATCAAATCCTGGTAATCTTTCAAAGTCACATTCTGTTTTCCAATAAAAATTACTTGAATTTCATCTTTTAAAAATTAAAGATTCACAGGGGGAGGTTATAGCTCAGTGACAGAGTGTGTGCCTAGTATGCACAAGGTCCTGGGTTCAATCCCCAGTACCTCCATTAAAATAAGTAAGTAAATAAATAAACCTAATTACCTCCCCCTCAAACAACAACAACAACAAAAAAACCAAACAGAAAAAATTAAAGATTCACCTTATATCTGTATCTAAATGTCTCTGGTGAACTTTTAAAATTTGTCAAACCCTTGACAATATAATATGCACACAGGCACACAGACACACCCACACAGACACTCCCACACAGACACTACAGATAATCTATAAAACTGCAGAAGAAAGATTAAAGACCCTCCCCCCAAAATCAAATGGCCTGTTAATGTTCAACAGTGCCTCAGTTTCTCTCCAACAAAAATCTGTCTTTCCCACGTGACAGTGCGTCTCCATTACTGGTGAGAGGAAAAAAAATTGGGAAGTGCAAACAGAAGTTTGTGTGTTAAGTATTCTCCCCACTGGCAGCAGACCTTACAGTATTAGAGCGGTAATTAAACTTTACCAAAGAAGACTTCATAGAAGTCCAACACATTAATTTGCTGAATATTCTCGTTCTGATAGAGACATAATCCAGAGTTCACTTCCTAGTCATAAACACAGACACAATGTAACTTTATTAAGAATAGAGTGCCTGCTCCTGCTAATGCCCTGAATAGACTGAGAAAAGCCAGGGCTTTTAGGACTGGTAGTATATTCCCCAGCGTACAGAGGGAACCTGTGTGTTCCTTGTCTTCACCAAGGAAACAATGGTAGAATCAGACTTGACCAAAAGCTTCCATCAGTTCGTTTTCTGTAGGTCACTGATATTGGCTCCAATGTAGTAGGCAGTTGTAAGTTTTTCTAAGACAATCGTGAAAAATCACCATCCTAACCCTCAAAAGAGCCTTCCTTCCTCTTAGGGACAGAACTCTGTTTTCCTATTAACAAGAGTTTGTAGCTCCAGAAGGATCCTCCTGGGTCCTTTGATCAATTCATGGGATTCACCAGGCCTCTTTCTTGGAATCCATTACTTGGAAATCACCTTGGATGCAGAGCAGGTATAAGGAAGCCTTTGATTAATACAAGTTCCTGACTATCCAGTGCAATACAGTTACAAAAATTAAAGAAAATGTAACTCAAGATCTACGGACTTTAGTTTCCTCATCTTAGAAGTACTAGGAAAAAATAAGCAGCATGGTTCATTGAGGGTTGAAAGCTGGGATTTTTGTTGAGACATGTTTGTTTGCATATCTAAAGCCAGAGTGGGGAAGGAGGGAGCTAGATGGAAGAACAAAGTAACCAAAATGAGTTCTATCTAGTTAAAAAAAAAATTTAACTGAGTATCTTAGATGTACAAGGCAATTTTATGATGAAGGGGAAAAAACTTTCCTATCTATGTACCATTTTTTTTAGCCTCACGGGAATTATTATCATCAAATGGCATCAGTCTTTCCCATCAATTGACCAGTTAGCTCTGTTCTCTAAGACTTTCTCTCACTCCACATACACTGTATTAATTCCTAGGTTTAGCTCAATTTTACCTCATTTCAGTAACATGCTGACTGCTCCTGTAGTCACCCCAACCAGTGGCCCAGACACACCCACCATAAATTTTTCTGGTCTCATAAACTCAGATGGCTTAACATTTTTACAACTTTCTTATGACTTCACTCAAGTCTTCTCTTTTAATATCACCCTAAATAGAATTGAATCTATATATTTTTTAAATCTCTTGTTTCCCTCAATCTTTACTTCCAAAACAACAGCACTGTTGGCTTGGATTCTTAAAACTTCTATCGAACTTCCTCTAGCTGATTATAGATATTACCTATTCCCACTGCATACTAATTTTCTCCATCCAGTATCACTTGTTTAGTTTTTCCATCATGTTCCTGACTCATCAGGCACTTTGAGTCACCCACGTTCACTTCAGGATTTCTAGCTATAAATACTGGCCTCCAATAATTCACCCACCATATATAATCAATCTATATTTGAAAACAGAAAAAGTGGTAAAAATAGAAAAACAGTAAAAAGAAAATGAACACAAAGCATTAATGTGCCTTCTTCATGCTGCTTATTACAAAAGAAGCCACATTTTCCATGGGTGAGCCTTAAAGAAAAAAATCACTATGTTAAACACTCTCCTATTACAGTTCCTTATTAAATATTTTCCTGAATTTTCTTCATCTTATGTCACATTCACAACAACTCTTTAAAGAATTAAAATCTTGCATTTTGATTACCTCTTTTTCACATTTAGCAAAAGATTACAGAGCAGATATTGTTTGACATTGAATTTCTGTTAACATGTCCTCCACTGGAGCATAGTTGTACACATTGTTTCAGAGCTAACATAATGGGGAATATTTTCAAAGAGGGCTGTGTTTCCAGCCAGATGGTTTATCTGCCGAAACAATTCTCCCAGTAGAGAAATAGTCGCTGCACAGTTGCAGTAGTGTTCATAAGCCTAGTGCCGTAGATTCATTTGGCACCCACATTTTGGAGTCAAACAAAAGTGTGGTTTGTGTGAATCTCAGACCCAGACGTTCATAAGTGAAAAGGAGTTTTCTGCAATTGCATATTGTGCTTTATTGTTAAGGAGGTAGTGTGTTTATATCAGAAACACCACATGCAAATATGATGATTTTTAAATATATATTAATAGTTTCACCCATATAATGCAAGGGACAATACTAGAATACTGCTTCAGAGATCATCATGGTCTTGGTCCAAAAAGAGCCAAGTTGCCACACTTGTGTTGAAAGCAAATGCATTACCAAAATTCAGGGCCACTGTATCTTTTACAATTTGAAAAAGACTAGACATGTATCATATTTTTGGCTCTCGGCAAAGATCACCGGTCACCTAATGAACATTCAGGAATTACTCAAAGTGTTCTATAGGTGTTGCCATGCATGGCTCTTCTGACCTTCTCAGAGTTCTTGTTGTAAAATCTCATGATTTTCAAGGGCCCATTAAAGGAAGCCTTGGTGGCTCATGGTGTTCTCTTCCCTACCCAACAATGATCTTCAGAGGTATTGCTACGCATGCTGAGAATCACATCAGCCTTTGTCATAGGAACAGTCACATCCCTGTATACTAATGCTGCCCACACTTTAAAAATATAACAGAAGAGTTAGAGGATTCCGAGAGGGGGTTACCATGCTCTGAAACGTCTCAAGCATGTAACGGGATGGGAAAATCCCTGAGATTCCAGAGATTAAAAAAATAGCACATGGGAGGTTCTAAATAAAGAAATTCTTGGGTATGTTGGGGAAGTTGGCACCAGCCTTGCAGCTCTTTCCCTCAGAGACTATTTTTGCTCAAGTTAGCAAGTGAACAAGTGAGTAAGTGCGTGTGCATGCCTGTGTTGTTTTGTTTACTCAATGAATGTTAATGGCATTTTATTTTCATGGAGAATAAGATACCTTTTAAAATACATAATCTTCCCCTGAATTGTTTTTATCTCCAAAATATCTCCTATCTTAATTTTTTAAAACAAACTATGTTATCCACTTCAAGACTTCAGGATGAGAGAAGAGATTTTTTTAAACAAAATAGTGAAAATAAGATTAGAACTATGATTTCCACAAAGTGAGTTAACACTATCTTCACACACAAAACACACACACACAATTGATGTCCTATAATAACTCTCAAGCAGAAGGAGAAAAAAAATAAAGGTAAATACTAGAAATTTAACTGCTCTGAAATTAACAGGTTAGCTGGAAAACCCAGAATACAGTAAATATTCACATATTAGCTTTTAGGGCCCTCAAGTCTGATAAAATCCAGGTCAGAAAATTTCACTTTGAATTATGTGTATAATAAATCCAAACAAATGTTAGAGACACATGCCAAGATGAAAATCTTCACATGATTGTCTCTAAAACATACTGTTAAATGAATACCTGTGGGCAAATCAAAATGAAAAATATAAACACCTGCTAATTACCTGCATCATTTTGGAGGTTACCCAAGGAATGCTGACAATTTATTTCTTCCTTAGGCTTATATATGCTGCATCTTGATCTATTTGAGTGAAGATTTGCTGGCATGACATTTAATGCATGCAGAATTGTGGAATTTTTTATAAAAGTGACTGCTTTGGGGGATATCCCATTTTTCTTCTTTTTCTTTTTCATTTTATGAATATTGTCATTTATTAGCAGACAACTTATAAGAAATTGTGGCCCAAGGAACACAGATCTCATTGCATATATAACAGAACTTTTTGTAAATATTTATTAAAAGATCTAATATTATATATTTTAAAACAAAGAAAAATCCTATCAGGTCAGATATTTGATGCTCCAAGTGTTTATGTGTAATTAATGCCACAAATCTTTAACTACTCCCATGTCCCAAATACCAGGAAAATTGCCAATTGCTTCCACACATCGCTGGAGTGGTTTCCTTTTTTGCTCTCGATGTTTTGTATCACTTTGAATGACTTTACCAAGCAGAATTCAAAGTATATATTTTTCTTACTTTTTGGTAGATAGTGTCATCAAAATTATGTACATGAAATCCAGGAGAGAGGGGAAAAAAAATCTCTGATGGACAAGTTGAATCCAATTCAAATATTTGCAGCATCAGCAGCAAACTGGATATCTCCAGAAAGTGAACAAATTGAATTATTCATGAGACCAAAGTTAAGTCAATATATCTCTATATTAACCAGATCCTTTCTAATAGCTTGCATGATACAAAATATGAAGTACAATTAAGACTGATAAATATCACATGTAAACAGAGAAGAAAGTCTGGTAATTTGTAAATCAGTTTATTTGTAATATAATTGTCCTGACACACTAACTTTCATATTTTCAAAATTGACATATTTAAATTAAAAAAAATTCTGCATGGATGTTGTGAAGCTTTGAAGAATATTCAGAGAATCAGGAAACAGAAGAAAGGAATAGAAAGGATTTCTCTTAGAGAAGCTATAAGGGTCTGATATAACCTTTTTCTTCTCTCCGTTTTGTTGTCTTTTAACTACACTGATTTTCAAAGAACATCTAACACTGCTCACATGAGGATAGTGCAGTTGCATGATCCCTTACTTTAGTATATTTTGTTCTCAAAACTAGGACTCCATTCTTACATAAATTTAAAAAGTCAACTTCCAAGTAAGATAAGGATGAAAAAAATAGAGACCTACTCAATTCCTCAACACTGGAGTGGTTTTTGGAATGCACTAGTTGTCTGCTCTGCTGCTTCCCCTACCCCCATCACCATCGCCAATAAACGAGTAAACCACCACACTTTCTGCCCAGTATCACATCTATGATATCCTTCCTACATCATAATTCTAGAACCAAACTGGTTTCCAAAAGGGATTTCTCCAGGCTGTTCCAGTCAGCCAGGATCTTTCTGGTCAGGATCCTGAGATTCTCATTCAGCCCTGCGCTCTCCAAGCATACAAAAATATAGCCACAGAGACCTGAGCCATGCTTCTCCATGTGGGCTGAAGTTTCCAGGTGGCCTGTGTGTGTTATGATTGTGCCTGGCCTCAAAATAAAAGCAAATTGAGAATCCCTTACCTCCCTCAAGCCAGTGCCAACTTTTAAATAAAATGTCTAGTGGTGATTTATTGCCAGTGAAAACTGCCAGACTGGCAGCCCCATTCACCTACTAAGCAGACAATTCAGTAAAAGCAATGTCAACGTTGCCCAGTTTCCCCAAGTATGTTCTAGAAGGCATTCCAAATTTCATGTTGATTCTGTCACTAGGTTTCTTATTTGTGTGCATTAGAAAACAAAATATCTAGTTGACCTTAATGACTGCAAAAAGTGGTCATTCTTCCCTTCAGAACTTCCCGAGATCATCCAAGCTCATTTTCCATAGATCACACACTCTTCCATTTAGGTAAGAATTGTTGACCATTAATCACCTGTCCTGAATATCAAACAGGGCTGCAGAACTGAAAGAGTTTCTTTCCTGCTTCTAATATCATCTAAAGGGCATGTTTCCTACCACTTCCCCAGGGACCCAACACCTGCCTTTGGCGATTCTCAAGAGACCTCCGTCCCTTATTCCTCTCCAACTTATAAATAACAGCACCTGTTGGCCAAGATACAAGTTTTTAAATGTTGGTTTAGGGTTTTTTGGCTCTGTCCATCCCAATTATCCCCTATCAAGCTGATCTCTGTTCTTACCAGAACAAAGTGCATGAGATTTTTGCATTGCTCTGGTCAAAAGCACTCCTTCCTATTCAGGAGCAGCAGTTCAAAGAAGACCACTACATATAATGTTTTTTAAAAGAAAAGGGGAAAAAAAAAAACAGAATCATCAATTCCTATTTCTTTAAGATTACAGACAGGCTGCTCTGACGAATGAAACCTCTTCCAGTCTTACTTAAGCTGCCCGGAATGACTAGTGATCAAGCCAATGGGAAGAAATCTTTCATGTCTCTTCTTGATGCCTCTGTGACATTGTACACAAAATGCAGGGCTGTCTATATTTCATCAACCATTTTCTTCATGCATTATTTAATAAAATGTTTAGAGCATGCCTAATTACAAACATTTATTATAGAATCCAACCCTAGAAATGTGTGAGAATATGCTAAATGGTTTCCTACCTAAAGTTTTAATGAGAGTATAATACCTCCGGCCCATATGCTTCAAGAACGTTATCCTTAATTATGTAACATGGGTATTTTACTGATATCTGTTAACTGCTCGAGCAGCTGTGGTTTTCTGCTTTTTTGCACAGCTCGGGAGGAGCAGTGAGTTTAGTTTCCCCTTTTTGGGGGGTTGCAAAATCCATACCCCAAACAGGTGTGTGCAATCACGAACCGCAGTGATGAACCCAAACTGCTGCCTTTCTAAAAATTCCACCAGCCGGTGACACACGCTGGTCAAGGTTGCACAACCTTGTTTTCCACCGGTTATTTTGATGATTCATTCCCCATGGGGAGGTGAATTTCAGCTATTGTTACTTCGCTCCTGTTTCTGATAACCAGAGGAATGACTTCCTCATTTTGATGATTTCTCTCTCTCTTTCCCTCTCTTGTTCATGCTCTTGCAGCCTCCGTTTCTTTTTTAAAACTGAATTTAGATCCTTTGGAAGGTGCTGCCTAAAATGGCTATTCTCTTCTCATGGACAAGGACTAGGAGAGGTGAGGACAATTCACACATTAAGTAGCGCTCTTCCAGTTGTCACTTCACTGCAGTGAATCTACCTGGATGATATATGACTATAAAGCAATCATTCATTAAAAATATTACTCTGCTCATTGCAGCAAATAAGTATTGTCCACTTTGAAGCAAATGACCTTGGAAAACTGTACACTGATTCTATTGTTTGCTTAAGAAATGATTGTGGAATTGCCATCAAAACTTCTCTCCTATTGTTTTGAAATCCAAATGTGGCAAATTGTCCTCTTTAAAAGGTGGGTTTGGTTTCTGCAAACATCCAAAGTTTATCCAGAGTCTACCGATAAATTGATCAAGTCTTTTTTTAATGTAAATTTTTTATTATTAAATAATAGAATTAACTCTATGAGGAATAAAAAAAAATCTAAAAATAATTTAAAAAAAAAGAGGTACAAAACATTTTGAACAGTGGAATATACCACTGAATTAAATGTAGTCTATCCAATAGGACTTCCTTGTAAATCTTTAATTCTTGCTAAAATTATACAATATTATTTGGCCCTAACATCTTGTTTTTTCTAGATGCATTAGAAAATAGAAAAATGTAATAAGAACACTCTGTAGAAATTTTATTCCTAATTAGTGACATCTGCATAAACATGAAAGCACATCAACCCATTTCACATTGCTCTAAAGGTGTGGGTTTTCTTGTACCAGAAAGTGATGAGTCATAATTGTAAGAACACAGATCACGAAATGTGATAATCCAAATATTAAACCCTAATTTTCCACTTACTGTCTGTCACCTGGAGCAAGTGACTAGACCTCACTGAACCTCAGTTTTCTCATCTGTTAAATATGGGGGGAAAAATGTATGCCTTACATGCATATTGTGAGAATGAAATGGATGAAAAATCTCAAGGAGAGTGCCTGGCACAGAATAGATGTCTAGGCTACAGTGGCTTGTGCGATAGTTGTTATTATTACACACCAATGTTCTCTCCTGGGGCTTGAGCTCCTGAAGAACAAGTATCATGTCTCTGCCGTGTTTGTTACTCAGCATTCAGCATAGTGTCTGGCACACAGCAGGGCTTAATAATTGTTTATTGAATTAGGCTGAATACATCCTCTGAATACATCTAATATTAAAAACTAGAAATAAAAAGTAGATAATTTTAAATTAAATTTATTGTAAAGAACAATCTGGGGGAAACATGACCCAGTTTAGTTTATAATATATCCCAGGTTCATTGGTAATCAGGAAAAAAGAATATTACACATTTTTAAATTCCCGATTTCTTGATCTAGCCCCTTCTTGCCCTGTTTGGTGTTGTCAGAAGCTCATTTGTCATCAGTGCGAAATGATTTCATTAGAAGTAATCACAAACAAACCTTAAGTAGGTGATTCTAGCCAAGCTAGGTAGTTTGAGTGGAAAGTATAGCAGAAATCATAGACAAGCTGCCAGATGAGGAGACGGTGGGAGGAGGATTTTGGATAGGAAGAACTTTAACCCACTACTTCTATAATTCTTGGTAGTGGCAGGGGTGTGGGCTCCATAAGGGTGGTGGAGCACTGAAGCAAAGTCACACTTCCCTAAACACGCAGTAGGGTGAAGTCGCCTCTTAACCTGCTCCAGGCACATACCCAATGCATGGGCCTCATAAACCAGCCATGCAAAATGATTTCCATATAGACTGGGCCCTTAGAAAACAATTGTTACATAGGTAAATGAACAAATATCACTTAACCATCATTTTACTTCTCCTCATTTTTTCCTTCTTTGCTCTATCCTTTGTCTTTGGAAATAAAAAGACTCTGAGAAGAAAATAATTCAAAGATGAGTCTACCTTAGGCTCAGGAGACAATGGTACAAGACTTGATGTGTGTGTGTGAATTCAAAGCAACTGCTACACTTGCATGAATTTAAAGGTAGAAAGCTGGATGGTCTCTTTCAAGTAATACCTCGCTACAGAAGCTGAGAGGATTGTAACCATCCTCTGGCAACCAACAGCCAAGTTTACTCAAGGTCACTGGATTGCTGGTCTACACCAAAAATAGAAAAGGAATGAATGATGGTGCTCACAGAGCCCTTTCAAAGGGATGAACAAATAAAGAACAACACACACAGGTATCTTTCATAAGAACACTTCTTAAACTGCTCACTTTTGAATATTACTAGTCTTGCTTCTTCTCGAGCACCTGGTTATGAAGACTGTGAACACACTCAATTTGCACATAGGTACCCTTACTGAAAAACTTTGCTTTGTCATGGCACTTGGAAAAGAAATTAGATAATTGTGTTTAGGAGAATTTAAAACAAGGAACAGAAACTTTGAACTTTTTTTTTTTTTTTAATCTTAGGTTGGAGTCCCATGACCCAAGATTTTGCAAGTCCTGAAGGAAATTCAGCTCAGGCAACAAAGAGTCTTATGATACATTACCCTGCAACCCCTTCGTAGTTACATGCCTGGTTCATAAGGGGAAATAAGAACACCAGTAAAAAGGAATCCCAGAATTAATTAGCAAAGGAGGAATACACAGCCCAACTCACCTGACAATTCATCATCCCCTGTTCTCTAATCTCATAGCTTGGGACTATCCTTCTGTAATAATGCTTCGCATTATTTATGTATATCTGCCCTCCAGGCTATGAGTTGCTTCAGGCCAAGGATCAAATCTTATACTTCCCTGTAGCCCCAAATTCTGGCACAGAAATGGGCACAGATGAGGTGCTTGGTAAGTATTTGATAAATAAATAGAATAGCATATAAATCATGGTCTTTATAAAGATTATATCTATGAATAATATCGCATTTAGTAATTGGGTAACAAACACTACATGGTAAGCAAATATAATTAAATCTCTTAACATAGGAGCAGGCAGCCAGGTTCCCTTCCCTTTCCCCTGCCTATTGTGAGGTTGGCCTCATCTTCAATCTCCCCACTTTTTCTCAGCCTGATACTGCTTGAATGCCACTCATTCATCAATGGATTGCCATGATTGGAGCCTTAATGGTCAGAAGTGAGGAAGCAATGCAGTGATAAACCCCTACAAGATCCCTCTGCCTATCCTTAAACCCTACTGCTCAAATAGCACTACAGAGCTCCTAATAACCAAACCCCTCCAAGATAAAAACACCAGTCCTCCCAGTGTCCACCCATCTCAGTTACGGGCATTTCATCCTGCTGCTACTCAAACCAAAACCTTGGTGCATCACTGACTTCTCTGGGCCCTTCATACTCCAAATCGAATCAATCAGGAAATCCTACTGCTTATACCTTCAAACCATGTCCATAATCCAACCACTCCTCATGACCTCTGCTGCTACCAGCTTGGCCCAAGCCACCATTATCTCTTGCGTAGACAGTTGAAATAGGTCTTAATAGGCCTCCTTTCCCAGACACAGTCCAGTCCTAGCAGAGCGAGTAGTGACCCTCTTCAGTTATAAGCCACGTTCTGCCATTCTTTCAATATGAACCCGCCTATGGCTTTTTATATTACTCGGAGGAAAAGGCAAAGTCCTGACTGTGACCTACAAGGCCCTATGCTGTCTACCTCCACCCCACCCCCCGTGCCCATTACCTCCCTGAACTCTCTGATTACTCACCCATCTCTCTGCTCCAGGCATACCGGCCACAGCACTGTCCTAGAGTGAACTAGACACTGTCCTGCCATCGCACTAAATGTGCTCCTTTGTCCAGAACTACCTCCCAGATGTCCAGGTGATGTGCCCCTCATTTTCCTCTTGTCTAAATTGGATCTTTTCTGTGAGGCCTTCCCTAGACATCCTGTCTGAAACCTCACCATCCCTCCCTGACACCTTATATTTGTCCTACTTTAGTGTATTTTTATCTTTAGCACTTCTCACTACCTAACAAACAGTATGTTTTCTTTGTTTGTCCTAGTCATTGTCTGCAGCTCCACTACAATGCAAGTTCCATCGTGGCAGGAATTTTTACCTTTATTTTTTAATGATAATAGCTAGAAACTAAAGAACATAGGCTATTTCCTGGTATGTACCAGTCATTCAGTAAGTATGAATGAATGAAGACACCTCCAGGCATTGGCTTCAGGATTCACAGTCTCATCATTTATGTTTGATCCTTCTTAGTAAGGTATCAAAATTGTACATTTTCAAAGAAACAGTGTTTTGAAACCTTTCCTTTTCAGATAAATCCCTTAACAAAATGGAATATTACTTTATTGAACTATGAAGTCATATGCTGGCTTCTGAGCTCATCAGAATTTTTAAACTTAGGTCATGAGAAGGATTAAGTAAGATAATATATGTTTTAAAGTATTTTAAAGAGGTAATAAAGATTCCAAATTACTTTGATTTTCAAATAAATGAAACCTATAACTAAAGGAACCTAGAGAACTGACTAAAAATCCATTAGAAAAATCTAAGAAAGAAGTAAAGTGGCTGCTTAAATTAATTTTAAAAGTAAATAACATTTCTTTATAGAAAAAAAAAACCCATTAAAGAAAATCATGGGGGGAAATCCTATTGATTAGGATGTTAATGATAGCAGCAAAACAGAGGAAATACTATGAAAAAAAGAGCCATTAAGAATTGTGTAAAACCTACATGAATAAATGTTAAAATGCCATTAAGAAAAGTAAAGTAATTTAAATAATGGAAAAGACATGTCTTCATGAAATTACTCCAAAAAAAAATATTTACTTACTACCTATCAAAATGCAGGACACTATTCTAGGTACTAGGGAAACAACAGTGAATAGGAAAGATGAGATTCCTGTCTTCATGATGTTTCAAAGGCACCAAGAGTTCAGTCTATCCAAAACCAAACTTATAATGTACTCCCCCCAAACTCAGTCCTATCCCAGGGATTTCCATAGCTAAGGACACCACCACCAAGTCTGCAACCCAGGGAGCTGGCTTCATTTTTGGCACTGCTCTTTAACCTACCATCCAAATCAAAGCTATTGACAAGTCCTTTTGACTTTCTCTATTAAACATTTCTTGAATGTGTCTCCTCTCCATCTCCACTACTCACCCCTGAGCCTCAACCACCATTGTCTCTCGCTGGTCAGTGATGACAAGTACCAGCACTATCTGACTTGTCTTCAACCAGATCCCCTAAGGATGGCAAATGTGATCTTTCCCAAAAGAAAAGTTTTTAGTGACTCCTCATCATTCAGGTATTAAACATCAGTTTCTCATAGAGGACATTCATGACTATTCATAGGTTCTTATAGTATTATGTACTGCTCTAGCTGGTCCTTTGCCTCAGTTGATATTTGGTTGTATTTAATTATTTTGGGTCTCCTGCAAACAGTACACTCTGAGAATGGGGACAGTACCTCTTTTTGGTTCTCATTGTATTTCAATGCTTAGCATAGGATCTGGCATATTGTAGTTGCTCAGTAATAATTGCTGTATACAGCACTGCCCAGAGACCTGCCTAAATGGGCCTTTGCCAAGGTCCTATTCCCTAGAGCCTTTCTCCATCCCACACACTCAGGGAACTAAAGACCATGCAGATACCTCATTTACATGGCTGTCAGCACACAGGCACAGCCCAGTGCAACCCACTACCTTGAATAGCACTCTCATATTTAATATCCTTTAAAAACCAGGGAAATGCTTCTTCTGATTCTTTGCTCTAAGTCCCAACAAAAATGTAACTATGAATAGCTGAGAACTAGGTTACTGCTGACATTGGGAAAGAACGTTGCTTCAAATGAGTAGCAAATGTACAATTAATCATCTGGTTAAACCCTTCCTCTAAGACAATGGACGCAAGAGATTCTTGCAAAACAAGTATCATTTCCCAGAAGTGTCCAGAATCCTTCTTGCTTCTCTTCAAGTTCTAATGCATAGCTCTGGAGGTCCTCACAAACCAACATAGTATTCCCATGTCAGGATGACAAAGTTTAAACCTGCTCAGGGTTGATGCAATTGTGGGAAACAGGCACTCTTCACTATTACTGGGACTTTAATATGTTGCTAAATTTTCAGAAAATAATTTTGAAATATACATCAAAATTTAAAGTCTCACACCCTGGAGAGGCAATATATTCCAGGGTTATGAGCTCAAGTTCTGGATCCAGGAAGAACTGAGTCATGTTGTGGTTCCAGAACTTCCTTGCTATGTGATTCTGGGCAAGTTTCTTAACTTCACTGTGCCTCAGTTTACTCCTCTATGAAATGATTATAATAGTACCTGCCTCATCCCTCCCAAAGTTGTGAGGGTTAAAAGGGACATTACCTGTAAAGTGCTTAGTGCAGAGGCGAGCCCATAGAATAATACCTGACTAACGTCAAATGTTATCATCTTTCTTCTCCTCCCTTAATTCCACTCCCTTGTTATCAGCATTAGACCAACACTCTCTATATATGATTTTATCTTTCCAAATAGAAAATCCTGCCGTTAGATGTCATAAAAAATAATGATATAGATCCATATGTGCTCAAAGGAAAGGATGCTTATAATAGATTATTTGAATAAAAAATGTTCTGCAAAAAGTATCAATGATCTATGGAATAATCCTATTTTACTATCACCTATAGTATGATTTATAAATAAATAAATAAAGTATATATAAATAAAATTTAAAATTTCCAAAATGATGAATAAAAATGTTACAAATGGCTATATTTGGGATATCTTGATTAGAGGAAGGATTTTATTAATCATTTTATATTCCTTCATATTGTTTGAGTTTTCTAACATGAGTATTTGTCACTTTTATAATAAAAACTTTTAATTTATTTTAAATTTTTTTTTCAGTTTTATTCTTTGAAGTTATTCGTGTTTACCAGTTCCAGGCCTTGTCCTTTTTTGGCATATGGAAAACTTCCCATTCTCCCTTGCAGTCTGTTTGAAGCCTTGTGACTACTTCTGGCCAATGAGCTGTGAGTGAATGTGACATATCACTTCTGCAACAAGGTACTCAAGAGTTTGCCATCCCCAGGCTCTATCTTTCTGTGCCCCAGCAACCCTGGAAGACGTATGATGGTGCTGTTGTGATTGTCAGTTAAAACATCACAAGCCCTTAACACAATTTGAGAAATGCTGTTTTTTTTTTTTCCTTTACACTCTCCATTCCTGAAGAGCTTTCCTCTTACTTTTGTATCCTAAGGGGATAGTGAAGTGTATTGTACCATGGAAAAGTTCTAATAAATATTTATTAATGGTATTATCCATTTTTTCCCTCCCTCACTTACAGACATGGACCTGCAAGTTGTAGTGCACATTGCTGAAATGTTGAGTATTATACCTGCCATCTTTGAAAACAGATAAGAAATTAAAGAAAAATAACTAACCACAGAACATTTTTAGAATTCAGGTGCATTTATAGTTTCATAGTTTACTAAACTGCCAAACACCATATGTAGCACGCATTCAGTAAGCAAGTTTCAAATATCTATTTGTACCAGGACTTTGGAAGACAGAGATAACAGACTCAGAGCCAGATCTCACCAAGTCCACAGCCTCATTGGAAGGGAACACCTGGGAACAAGTAACCAGAAGATAAACACTGACAGTACTATGGACTGGGTCTCATGGATGAATGGAGAAATGAGAGCCTATTTATTCCTGGTGATCCAGGAAACCTTCAAGAGGAGATGCTGTCTGAGGGAAATGTGAGTCAATTTAGCTATAAATTTAGTTTTGGAGGTCAAACATGTCCCAAATAAAAGTGTTTAAAGTAAACTCATGATAACTTCCCCGCTTCGTTTATTGAATAGAACAGAGTGAATATATTTGAGCTATGTTTTTACATATTTGTTCATAAAGATATAGTTCTATTTAATTTGGCTCTACCTTTAGTTAAATATAAGTATTTGTGCTGTGGTTTGAAATATTTCATGACTCCTCGTTGGGGATTGGTAAATAGTGGTTTAGTATTTTAAACACATGAAATTCAGTCTAAAATCAGATTTATGGCAGTCTAGTCATTCAGCTGAAAGCCATGGCTACAGCTCACAAAGCCAGAGGTGTGATCAGATTGCACACAGAGGAGCGGATGGTGGGGTGATGTCTAGTCAGCATCTTGCACTCTTATCATGTTTCACCTGTTAAGGTGTAGGTAGAAAACCTGCAGGTTAAGATCACACAGCAAAATAAGATATAAATTACATGAAACCTGATATTTGACATCCATTTTATCTCCAGTTAGGTCTTGAATAAAACCCTCATGAACTGAACTCAGACTTACTTCCCCCTGTATCAACACCATAAATCTGTAATTTATCTTTTGTATAAAACTCCAAAACTCAAAAGGTAAAAACTGAAATTTCTTAAGTGTACGTAAGTTTAATGTTATGCAGTCAATAGCTAACTAGTCCTGTGTCCACTCTGTTAGACTATTTATTCTGGGGTAGTTAGTTCCTTATCCCATAAAGATAGATATTACTACCAAGTGTGATCATCTATGTCAACATTTTCCAGCCTCAAGGCAAGAACAGCAAGTCAATATTTTTCTGCTCTCCCACATTCCTATCTGGTCACAATGATGTCACAACTCAGTTCTTTATTCTTTCCCTACATTATCCCTTTCTCAGACTCTTAGAATCTTCTGCAGAAAATGTGAATGTTTGCTTGCTGTATATTTAATCTGGATTGTGATTTATATGTCTCAAAACAGTACCTGATTTTTATTCTCCCCTCTCAGAAAATGTTTAAATCTTTCTTCAGATCTTAAAAATATTTATAGTCTTTAATCCAGTAATTCTACTTCTTGGAAGCCATTCTAAAAAAAAAAAATGGATACAGGATGCTCAGCAAAGCGTTAACTTCAAGTGCAATACATTGGAAACAAACTAAATATCTAACAAGATGGGGTTGCAAAAATATTATGCAGCCATTAAAAATTAAGTTGCTGAAGACTGATAAATGATAAAGGAAATAGTTACTGTATATTGTAAAATAGCAAAAATCAATTACAAAATGCTACATACTGCATGATTCCAAGTTAATAAATACATGCACAAAGAAGACTAAAAGGGTGTGTAACCGCATGTCAACAGTTGTCATTTCTAGGGAATGAGCATGCAAATGCTTTTCATTTTCTTATTCACTTGTTTCTAAATTTCCTCAAAAGACACATAATTTAAAATACAAAATATATGCACATACACAGAGTTTTACATCATTCTCTAGAGTTTAGTTAAGTCTACCATTAAGCACAATTATTTAAGAAGAGTGAAACAACATCCAATAATACTCAATCACTATTTAATACTAAAAAAAAAAAAAAAACTACCTTGAAAGACTCAAGGACTCATTCAGGTCAGAGAATAAGAATTTCTCAAAACCCTGACGTTAACACTAAAATGTGTCTATCCCACAAGGCAGTCAAATGCTGACTCTTCAACTACAAAGGCCATGTCAGTTCCTGTTGGTCCAGATCCTCTTTGGGCTTGCTGTTCTAGTCAAATTTAACTTGTCTTTAAAAAAAAAAAAAAAAAAAAAAAAAACACTAAATATGAACTCTAATCCATCCAGTACCCATTTGGCTAGGCTGGGCTAGGACAGGTGATGACATGGAGCCTCAGCAAGACAGTTGACTCCTAACATTAGAAAAGAGGAGTGTGATTGCACTTAGAACAAAGGGGCCACTTCTAGTTATTCTGTTCACTGGTTCCCAAACTTTTAAATTTTAAGAATTGGCCCATTGTAAGCAAAAATTAAGGGACCTACATAGCTAAAAACTTTATTTTTCTACCTTATATTCTTACTGTCATTTTATAAAAGCAAGCACAATTTTACATGAAAAGGGACATGATCTCAAAATAAAATACGAGCTTTTCAGGAAAAAAAATTTGTCAGCCTTACACTAAAACATGTGTGACACCATCCACTGAAAATATTAACACCAAATGGAGGTGACCCTCCACTGGTATTTGGGAATTCCTGAACCAGCTTAGCACCTAGTGACGCCTCCGAGAGGCACTTCCTCCAAGGCTAAAGTGGTTTCACTGCTGAGCTGAAGAGCTGATTAGAGAAGGAGGCAAGGTTCAAAGATTTATTCGTTCTCCTTGAACTGACACTGGGATGAACAATCCAGCAACCATTTATTTGATAATCCACTTTAAAACTTTCCTGAAGGGTAAAAGGAGCACCAGAGATCTACTTCTTCTAAGAACACTACTGAGCATCATTGCGGATTAGGGGTTTTTAGAATATTACGTTAGAACCCGACTCGTGGTAAGCTCCGAGTCCTAGGTGGGCACCAGCATTCCCTTAGTCTTGCTGTAATCCTCCAGCCTAGATTAGAGCCAAAACCAAAATATACCTACTGTCCTGGGACACATGAAAAATCACGGGACATGGCAGCAAGTTTACCCTGAAGATTGATACAGGTACATTTTATCTCCACGTGGCACAGAGTAATAAATAACCATAAAAGATCAAAACAGCAATTTTAAATCTCATTTCTATAGCAGCACAATCTGCTTAAATGGGACAGAGGGAATCTGCTTTCCCAAAACCACTCAAACCATCCAAGAATATGTTCTAGTCAAGTCCTGGTTCACTTACCACAGCATATGCATGATAAAAATACAAACGAATCACTCACGTTTGTTTGTTTCAGAATCATTATATAGTAGTTTACAGTCAAGGAAAGTTTTACCAAGAACCAAGGGGCAACAATAAAGATAAAGCAAGAAGAGATTCCCTGCAGACGGCTGGTTTCAGCTGATAGGTTTTAGGTAATACTTAGACAAAGGTCAACATTCATAACCACGTTTTTCTTCATAGTTTCTTAATCCAAATTCAAAGGTAGTGGTTTCTTTTATGAATATTTCATCAGATGAGAATAAATGCAACATTTTATTTGGATTACACCACTCAGAGAAAGGGGGAAATAGAGGCCAATAAATCTTAAAGAGTTAATTATTTATACAGAGAAAATTTACTTTGTACGTTGTGACTTGTTTTATTGGTATACTGCAGTTCGATTTAGATTAAGAAGCAGAAAGATTATGGTTTCCCAACAGAGAAGCACCATAAATAAATACAGCAGAGAATTTTTTTTTGTATTTGTGCCAAACCATCTACGAATATTCAGAATAAAAGGAAAAATACATCCCCAGAATTCCTCAAGTTTAAACTGTTGAAATAGCATTTAGCTACAATTAGCACCAAAAATTTAGTAGTGGGGCTAATCAGGTCAGGCCCTTGTCTATAGGTGATGCCAGCCCTGGCATCTTTGCTGGAATGTTTACTGGCTCTCTGGTTCAGTTTAGTTTACCTACAAAACCATTTCAAATACGTGATCATTTTGTGGACAAGAATGTTATCATAGAATATGACACTGGTTACCAGGAGGGTCCTGTTGTAATCTGAACTATAGGTCTTTAATTATCATTACCAATACTGAAGTTAAAATCTCTGCTAAGATAGTAGAAAACAAAATAATAATATGAGGAAACTTCACAGGAAAGTTTTGTTCTCTGGCACAAAGTAATATTCAATAAACATTCATTGAATTGAATGGATAGATGGGTGGATGGATGATTATAGAGAGAAGTATGAAGGCTAGCACTACAGATGCCAACCACACAGCCCTCAGAGAGGCCCCAACAGATACAACTCTGTGACAGTTTGTCTTGACCCCAAGAAAAGTTACAAAATTATGTCAGACAGTTAAAAACAATGCCAGTTATAAGAATGTTGCTTATTTGGATGTTTGCTAAGATGGAAATACATTTTAGTTTAAAATCAAATTGGACCTCCAAGCCCGCCACAGAATTTAATCTATCTTTAGATTTTCCCTGAAGTACATTCTACTATGAACAGACTTAGGAAAGGTTTTCCCCACTATTTGCAAACCTCACTTTATCTCTTAACTTCTTCCAGAATTGTAAAAATAATAGCTACCATTCATTGATCCCTAGATACATACCAGCCACTGTGCAGTAGACTTCAGATGCATAGTCTCATTTGATGCTAATAAAAATCCTATACATATATTTAATCATTCAATGTGGATTAAGTACCTTTTATGTTCCAGACATACATATAACATCTTTTATGTTCTAAGAACTTAGAAATTGTTCAGTGACATAAACAGACAAATATCCCTGCCATAATAGAGCTTACATTTCAGCCAGGTGGGTAGATGTGTGAACAATAAACCTGTTTACTATTGTTATAATCATCTTTACTTTGAAGATGAAGTAACTAAAGTTCAGAGAATTAAATAACTCTCCAAAGAAGATATGTATAGTAAAAGACAGATTTGAAGATTCAAATCCAGGACTCTAGCTCCAAAACCTGTATTTAACATCATTAGGTCATCCTACCTCTACTCTTGGAACTGAGCTAGAAAGGTGCCAAGTACTTGGATTCCAGATTAGACTGTCCAAGCTATGGTGTAACTTAACTGGCTACATGTTAGACACTGTCTGATGCCAGTCATCCTCACAAATGCTTAACAAAGCCAAACATCTCTGTCCCTCCATCTGTTATCTATAACTTCAACTAAGATCAAAGGCAGCCTGGCAAGCTCCCTGTAGTACTTGTAGTTCCAGTCCAACCCATTCCAGGCATAAGATAGGGTTATACATCCTCCTCCCCATTGGTTATACGGAAACACATGGCTAGTTCTAGTTCTGCCCAATGTGTTATGAATGTAGGTGAATGTGACACTCACAGGATGTAATATTTAATTCCCAATTCACTGCCTCTCAGAACCCTCTTTTTATTCTTGTATTAAACCTAGAAATGTTCAAGATGGAGGTGGCTCCACCAGTGTGGGTTCCTGTGTAATTACAATGAGCAGAACCCCTCTGCTGATCTGTGACAGGATAAAGTGGTGAGTGAGAATAAAACTTTGTTATTTAAGCCACTAGAACCTTAAAGATTTTTGTTATACAGCACAACCTAGCTGATCCTTCTTTTATTGGGACACAGGCAATTCCTAAGTATTTTTCCCTTAATTACAATGATGTGGCAATAAAGGTAGATTGAATAAAAGTGAGGAGCCCATAGTCTAGGAAGTAACCATATGATGTCTGGCAGAGATGATAACAGAGTGAAAATATATAGAGAATTTTGAGGAAAAGAAAAAAAAAACATCATGAGAAAAATATATCTTAAAAACACTAGTAAGCATGGGAAAATGTATGCAATCAAAAAATGGAGAGATTCTTGTCTCTGCTCAGGCCAGGAGTTATCACCAAGCACATTCTCAAGATTAAAAGGAAAAATAATAAAGTTGAATATTTAATCTTTAATACAGTTTTTAAATTTTTTCTCATTAGCTGAGCCCTTTCCCAATTAAAAATAAACTCTGGGAAGGCAAGATATAAGTGTCAGCTATGTGCCTGAATGTCAAAAATCTTTAAATAAAATTGAAAATTTGACACTCAAATCTGATATGACTACTTTAACACACAAAAACAGAGAGAAAAGCCGTCAAGAACCAAGGCAGCACCTGCACTTACATCTTCCAAGTGAAAAGTGAAAAAGGAACAAATGTGGTCTCATTACTTTCCATCAAGGGCCAAGATTCTTACCACAACAATGCCTATCACACCAGATTATCAAACACAGAATCACATTGTAACACCCGAAAAATATAGAATATATATACACAAAAGAGAGCCAAGGGACTTCCACACAGGTATGCCTCACCTCACGTGACTCAAGTATTACATCACTAAAACAGGGGAAATCGAATAATATGGACAAAAGAAACTTGTCCTGTTAAGGTTTCCTTAATTATTATAATTTATTTTAATTTACTTTTTCTTGCAATTATTAATTCTCATATTTAAAAAAATAAGTTGCATTTATAACTTGTTAAATTTTAGCCTTTTGATATAAGAAGCCAGTTTCTGGCAGGACTGCATTAGTACCTATTTCATGACACTGGATTCAAACACTTCTCATTACTCTAAATAGAAAAGAGGAAGATTATATAATAGGCCTCAATTTATAAAAACCTAGGTTCACAGCCATAGATGAAAATAATTGAAAGTACCAGGAAGCTGGTATTTCCAAACCCATGAGAAAACTGTTCCGTGTATATCAATAAGTTATAGGTGTCATCAAAATCCTTTACCTGTCATTCCAACATAATGCAGCCAAAGCATGCTCACGGTGAATGTCCCCATAGAACAGACAGCATCAATATTAATTGGCCTAAAGAGAGAGACGGCTAATTTTTGGAATTAGAAAAACTTAAAATTCAGCCAAATTTGTTCTCTTTGTCACAAGCCATTTGAATGGATGTTTTTCTGTCCAAGTTCCTTAGAGAAATGTTCCAAAGTAGATAGGACCCTTCATACAGGTCATGCCTCCTCATGCACACTTTTCCAATTAGCAAGAAGCAAGACTTAGTGGAACTGTATCAACCAAAGAATGCTCAAAGATATACCTCATAGACTTTAAGTGCCCATAAAGCGGACTATTCCATAAAAGTAATCCATGTATTTGGAATTGCTAAATATGGCTTCTGGACGCATAGTGTCGTACTTAGGTCATACTTAGCAGATGGTTCTTGGCTAAGTTCTTGTGTCATGCTCTGCACACAGTTCTTGGCTAAAATAAAGATTAATCAAATATTTCTCTCCACGGAACTTAGTTTAGTTCATGTGGACAGGATATTAATGTGATGAAGGTTGTGTAGTCTCTAACCACATGGCCCAGTTAGAGACATTCGTTAAAGTGCAGCCACGGAACATACTCCTGATCTTGGACAGTTCTCTGCATTGTTCCTGTGAGTCTCAGCACCAGCAGAGTGACTGACTCATCATATACAATTAGTATGTATTTGTTAAATGAATGAATCAGGTTTCTTAGAATTGTATGTCATGCATTTTAGAGGAAGCAAGGGAGAAAGAAGATAAAGGGGTATGCTTATTGTACACCTTTGAACACTTTATATCTTATCTCACCTGACACAACCCTGAGCATATTATGTCCATTATACAGATGAGGAAACCAAGGCTCTGAGAGTTTAAGGACTTGTGCAGAGTTTTCAAGTTACTAAATGACAGATGCTACTTCCATCTCAGGTCTGTCTCGTCTAAAGCCTATGCTCTTCCCAACATACCACATGGTTTAATCTTACCTATCCCTACACACCAACACCTATTTTCCATTCTCCAAGCCCTTGGCTGCTGTCCACCAACAGTGAGTCTCATTGCAACCACCCCATTTATACTACACACACTTTCACATCAGGTTTTTTTCCCCCTAATTAGATATCCTTCTTCCTCCCAACTACGCAAACATTACTCTCCCTTCAAAAGCCATTTTCTACATGAAGTCTCACTTCCCCACCAGCCCATTCCTCTCTCAGTGTGAATTGCACAATTTGGCTTCTGTGAGTGTAAGTTAGTTCAGGGTATATCCTTTCTTGAACTGTTTTCTAAGTAGACTATTATTTCAATCCCAATTACGCTGTACCTTGCTGTATTTTAGTTTTCCTTCAACTCCCCATCTTTCTTCTCCTCAGTGTTGGTGTGTCATAAATATAGTGCAAATGCTTCACTACTATTGAAAATGCTAAGTCTGTGTCGTGGTAATTATGTTTTCATTTTCTTTAATTGTATCATTTGACTCTTTTAAAATAGATTAAGAATTGATGTCATATACAAAAACTGCACTGGACTGGGGGTCCAGAGACCTCAGCTGACACCCTATACCGAAGAATCTAATTGCGCCATATTAGAAAAGTACTATAACTTCAGGACATTTCAGTTTCTTCATCTGTGAAAGAACCAGTTTAAACTAGATGTTACCTAAACAGAATGCTTACCCATATATTATTTTAAATTGTGTTTCTAAAAAGAAAAATTATAGTTGTGACCGTGACTTTTGCAGCCAGGCTTACTCAGGATTTTCTCCACTGGGACACAATTCTCCCTCCCGTGTCTTCTACCTCATTGATAAGGTCCAGCACTTGCAGTGTGAAAAATGCAGACATTAACAGAAGCTCTTTTCAAATTATAGCCAGTTTCCCAAAGCAAACCCCCACCAATCCACCCATATATATCTAACACATGTGTTCCAGTAAATATGGCTTGTTAGCAAAAATCACAGTGTTGCCTATTCTAAAACTCAAACTTCCACCTCTGCATAATGCTTCAGGAGTAAAATAGCATGTTCACATGTAACACTTGAGTCAAAGTCAGTTCTGTCTTGCCAACCACCCTGTCTTTCCTTATGTTGTAGCTTTTACTTAAGCCAGCCACATGCATTGGAATGGGAGACGGATTCAAAAATGTTGAATGGAGGTTTCATGAAGTTTGCTATTAATCCAGGAAATACCTATACGTAATGTAAGGCCGTTTGTCACAGGCGAACCATAAAATTAAAGCAGCACAAATAATAACTGTGAGAGGTATTAAAAACAATCACAATAGCACACAGCATTCATTACAAACCATTTTACCCTTCATACTTTTGCTTTCTTTAATTCATTGCTTCACTTACCCATCCATTCATGCATCCAACATGAAGTTACTGAGCATCTACCAGAAATCAGTCGAGGATCCAGCTGCTCAGTTTCGATTTTGTCATATTAGATGAAATACAAAAATTATTTCATTTCTAGAATATGCTATATAAATAAAAAATAAGCAACTTAAAATTTAATGATGGAGGGAAAGCAGAAAACCCTTATATTTAACTTAAAGAAAAAAGTCCCCCCAAAGTCAGAAGAAAAGAAGGGATACTACTAAGACTAGAGAAGATGTTAACTTCATCTGCACAGGAAGAGGGAACCATGGCTGATAAACTGGATAAAGCTACATCCTCAGGAATGATTGGAAAACATTCCATATCACCTTCACTTGTATGGTTGTTAAATTAGTTATATCTTATTCTTTACAGGCAAAAAGTAAATTTTCCACTACAGTAGAGCCATTTTTCCATTCAATATTTACTTTATGTCAAATAGCAACCAAGTCTACCCCACTAGATTTTGGTTTGGCTGTATTATCTCCTATGCTCTATTTGATATAGACATATCTGGGTACAGATACACCTTATAACTGATAAATTATTCAATCATTAATAGATACTCCACTGAGAAATCAGTACCTTTCTTGATAGGCTCAAACAACCTGACATTTTGCCTTCAGCAAGTCAAACAGTGCTGGAGACCTTGGTAACACTAGGTTAAAAATACATACATTATCACATGAAAATTAAAGTCTTAGGTAAGTGAATGTTTTCTTCCTTGCCTTTGCCATATTATTTAGCTTTCTGGTCATTCACATTTTCAAATACTTTAGGTAAACAGTCTTCTTAATCAGTTAAAGGAAAAGTTAGCAAAAGTTCTAAAGCCTGTAACAAAATGCCTCAGAAAATTAGTGCCCAGAAGAATTGACTTGCATGGTACACTGGGGCTCTAAACATTTCTAGAAGAAAAAGAAGCAAAAGAGTATCTTGTGAATATGCTGATTTATTTCACTCATTTCACTTGTGGGAAGTTGTTGGTTTTATCATTCTCTGCTTGAATTTAAAGCTAATGACAGCTCAGTTTCCTTGAATATCTTCTACATGTCAAGCATTTTATAGAGCACTTCACATAATTTAGCTAATTTCCTCTTTAAAAGCACTCTACAGTGAACATAATATTATCATCTCATTTTGTAGAAGAGGGAAAGGCTCAGAGGGGTTAAGTGACTTTCACTGGGTCACCCAGCTATTATGTGCTGGAACTAAGATTTGAATAGTATGTTCAGTTCCCAAATCTGTATTCTAAGGATCTCTCTTCTGAACTATTCACCTAGCTAGTTGCCTCACTTGGTTGGTGCACAACAGTAGAGAAACCAGGGCTGTATTTTAGATCCCCGTTTGGTCAGTTTGCTTGATAACAAAGGAGAACTCTTCTCCAGATGTGCTACCAGTGTTTTCCACTGGACATTCAGGAAGCCAGGTGAAAATGTCTGAATGGCCCAATATAAAATTTTATCACCAATGACCAAACACTTCAAGTTGAATTCGAGACCAATGATGTTTATTGTTCACAAAGAAGAGGAATAAATATATTGGTAAAAAATAGTGTGTATTCATATGAAGGCTGTTTGCTGGGACATAGTAATTTTCATATAATTTTTAAAGTGTAGTTTGATGAGAAATGTAACTACTAACTTGCTGGAATCCAAGAAACAGCAAGTTAATAATCATATGACTAGGCCCCTTCCCTAGGACTCTAATTATGCAAAATAAATAGAATTTTGACTTCCACCAAGTGATTTTTTTTAAAGGAGGCACCATCCTAACAAATTATGTAAATAATTCAAAACTTCCCCTTGGGCATCCCTCCCTGCTCTTTCTAAGTCACCCAACAATTTGCAAAAATAACCAAGGGAAATGTTATGGGTGGGCTTTTGAAGATATTTTTAGCTAAAGTGGTAGAGGTTTAAAATACAAGCATGGGAGTGTCTGCCATTTAGAGAAATCACCTGCTCACACAGTTCCGCGGAGAAGTGGAATGTTTTAATGTGTGTCATTCAGTACAACATGTGGACTGCATTAAGTCAGGTTAGAGCAGGTCGTGCCACGTGACACAGCTGAGCCACATATAATCGCAAGCAATACAACTTGCCCAATGCAACATAAATTTAAACAGGAGTAGGTTTTTTTTCTCCGCAAAAAGAGGTAACAGCTGCTGTAGATAACAAAATGCTCAAACTACCCCACACTGAGCGGGGTTTGTGCTTTGACATGATCTGAATTATATGTAGGTAGTTCAGTACATCTATATTTAGGAGCATCTCTAAATATGAACGATGGGTGTTTGGGTGCATAGAATACATTCTCTAAATGGCATAAACGACATGTTTTTTTAATATTGCATTTTTTAATTTTCTCACTGGTGAATAAGTAGCATTTTAAAATATAGTCTTAAAAACTAGACAGCAGGGACAATTTCTGGCTTAGACAAGCTGGCTTCTGAGCCACTAGGCCAAATATTTAGTATTCTTATTTAGACTAAAGATAAAATACTCTGCAAGTGCAGATATTAAGAAGGCTCAGGGAAAAAAGAAAGCAGTCTTGAATTATGATAAAACAAGAAATGAGAGAAAGTGGAGGGATGTGTTGCTGAATATCACAACAGTTAATTTCCAAGAAAAGTCAGCGCATATGGTATCACTGACAAATATTATAGGTCCTGAGAACACTAGGAGATTTGTTCTCTGTCTACTTCCTCCTTGGATAGGCTGTAACACTGTAATTTTTTGAATTACCTTGACTTTAGATACCACTTTCTGACATTCTGATTTAGCTTCTCACTTAAGCCTCATAAGAACACCTTGAGTAGAAGAAGAACAAATCTTTCCAGATAAACCCACCCAATACTGGTCACCCCTCCCATGACAGTACACCACTACCCAAGAAATTTCCACACGTCTCTATACAACTGTAATTAACCATGTGCTCATTTATAAATCCACTTGAAGTACAAAAGTCTTAAAAACATGTGGAGGTTTTTGCAACATTTCTTTTGGATAATCAATAAACGTGAATCAGTTTCACTGAACCAACCTTCGGACAGTATAAAACGAGTGACGTATCTCATTGAAGAGGTGAAATTTCAGCTTCAGAAACAATTTTGGGGCTAGAACAAGTGTAATATAGCTCTATGCTGTAGAATACAATCAACGAGTGTCTTAGAAATATCTTCTATTGACTTCTCAGTATGCACTAAGCACATTGCCTTACCTAACTCATTTCATCCACATGCAAAAATGATAACAGCAGCAGCAAAAGCATATATATGTATACGTTAGGAAATATGTCCAAATTCACATAGCCAGTCCGTGGAAGAACAAGAATTCAAACCCAGATCCTGCCAGTAACACAGCCACACCTCCCAGCTAAACACCCAGCTTTTCCATGCCCTCTCCTAACCTCATCCACAATGAGAATTTTCTCTCCATGTTCAGGCTAAATATGTTTTCCTTGGAACTCACATTTAGTCTTCATGTTCTTAAAAGTGAGCATATCATATTTCAACAAATAAACAGAAAACAGATTCTTATGGCCAAGAACTTTGTAAATAATTTATTTTTATCCTTCACGTGACTACCTCTGTGTTGGGCACAAAGTAGGCATTTCATGTTTGCTGCATTTAAATGCATTCTCATCCACGTGAACTTAGCTGTCAGCCCCGTCTTCCCTCCTCAGCTCTGACAATATCAGAGGGGCAGCTGGGGTTCTGGAAATAGGACTAGGCTTACAAAAGACCTGAGTTTCAGATCCAACTTTGCCTCACATTGGTTGTGTGACGCTGAAAGATTCATCCATGGTCTTCTTCCCTTGAACTTTGCTTTTCTCATCTATAAAACTGGGATACATAAAATCTATTTTATACAGGTAAAATAAATTTTTCTTTGGATCTTTTTGTACTCTACACAAAAAGGCAGGAAAATTTAACTTACAAACTTTTGATCTGTGAGGGATATCAGCAAACTTTTCTGGATTTAGTTATCATTCATCCATTCATCAGGAGCCTGTTTTGTGTAGGCACTCTTCTGAAGGATGGAGGGTTGTACAATGGTGAGCAAAAGCAGACTCAGTCAGCTCTCATGGTATTCATGATCTTATGGAAGGCCAGATGTTATATCTGAATATCATTTTATTTTAACACTTCCATTATTAAAATATATTTACAATTTCAATTTTTATTAAGGGAACTTTCATGAGTCAATTTAACATCCATCAGATCTGTGATCCTAATAATTGAAATTTCTTATAAAGTAACAAGAGTAAAAATTAGACATGACACCAGAAGTACAGTTGCCCACACATTTCTGAAATATTACTAGTCATGAGCAGAGCACTTGGGAATTCCAGGGACGGTCATAGAACCACAGAAATGTTTTCACCCTGAAAGTGTTGTGCTCAAAGTTTCCCCAGTACAGGTGCCATACTGCAACTCAGATCCCACTTTAACAAAATAAATGATCAGACTAACGTAGACAACACAGCTTTGGTCATCTCCATTGCGTTGTCTGAGGGAATATGAAAATAAAGAGAAACATTTCAACACTTTCATGAATGGTATTTTATATTACAGTAAATTTTCTGGCAGATTGAATTCCCAATAGAAAAACTTCTGCGTCATTATTTGCAGAATGTATCATACTAACTATGACGGTTATACCAATATGTTTCATAAACTTGACCTTATTTTTAAAAATGTGTTCATGTTAAAATCTCCATTCTGCAGGATTACACTTTTATTTACCTCTGTTTCTCACCAAAAGATGCGATGCATTTAATGTGATTAATTTCATAACAACAATTTAAAAGGAAATGTAAAAACATCGATTTTTTCTGAAAAAGGGCATTATTGGCAATGGATTTCAACAAATCCCCCGGTTGGCTAGAGAGATATCATGCTGGGTAGCAGAGTAGGTAAACCTTCCAGGGCAAACTTTCAAGGACCCGTCATTCATGGCCATGCTCCCTGTCCTCTCTTGTCTTCTTTTAAAATGCCAGGCATGTATGGATGAGACTCATGTTTCTTCTGCCAGTGCCTGCTCAAGCAGACAGTTTACTAATTTGTAGCTCGGCAAACCTTTCACTGCACTGAGCACCTTGAGGTTAGCACATCTCTAATCATTATTTGATAACAGAAATCTGCAAGCATCACATCCCTAGTAACAAGAACATTGTATCTTAGCAACCAGCCTTGATATTCAAACAATTTCATTAAAGCGTAGCACCTCTTAGCAGGTGGGTGAGTGCAAGTGTTGATAAACATTTATAACATGATCAGCCATTGTGTTTGCCAACACTATAATCAGCATGACAAATTTATGAATTTGTTTACAAGCTCCTAGATAGCCAATCTATGTAGGTAAACTACATTTTGGACTGTTTGGGAGATCCAAACATCAGATCCTTATTTGAAATGGAGAGTTTCTTCAGAAACCTATCAATTTAAGAGACTGCCAAGCTGTTTTCAGTACAGAGACATCATTAATATTTCCATTGTGGTTTAATCTTCAAATAGTAGTGCTGAATTTAAATGCTTCAGGAGCAAAATCTGAGTAGAATTTCAGCAACATTGAGATGCATAAGGATCATGTTATGAAGGAAGTGCATCTTGAATTTTTTCTTCTCCATGAGGACAGAGCTAGCTGATATGACTTTTGTGCCCAATGATCTATTTTGTGAATGGGTAAGAGAAATAAATGAGATGAACCTCCTGTTTATTAAGAAAAGAGGTTTTTTCAGTTAATAATTTACTGCAAATTTTAAAATGTATTATAATGTATTAATGTATTAATGTAATATAACTTTATCAATGTAGACATCCATTTAAGGAATTACTGATATGTCATCATCACTAACTGGGCCCAACATGAACAGCCTTTTCTTATATATTTGCTTCAAGTTAATACCTACCTATGGTATCTGGATTTACATGAAATTTAATATTCCATTTTAGAGAGATTTTTGGACCTTTTTCCTGGTGAATGATCAGGAAACTATATGTGAATATTTTTAAATCTCCTCCAACCCCATGCTCTTCAAAATTGAAAAGTTTTCTAATCTGGAAAGTCCTACCAAAACACATCTCCTTCGTAGTTATACAACACAGCTCCACAGGAATATTACTATAAGATCTCAAACCTGTGATTGTTCAAGTGTTACCAAGTATAAAAGTTCACTAAGGCACGCACTGCCAAACAGGTAGAAGAAAAACAAGGACTTTTATACTTTCTGAAGTTTGAACCTTGAACCTAACAGCACACGGTTACCACAGGGCCCCTGGGCTCCTCATCCCTGAACAAGCTATTAATCTACCTGAAATAGGTGAACTTCAGTGAAGCATTATCAAATAGGTAACAAGCTCCCTTTCAAATTAAAACCAGCCATGATGAAAAACAAGTTTGTTGACCTAGCTTGTTCACCATGAACCATGACACGTCAGTTAATAACTACCACCTGGGTAACTCCAACTTCAGAACTAGCATTACAACGTTGGAAAGATTCAGAGACAGAAATATAGATAGAGTACAGCTTGGAAGACCAAATGCTCTATATTCAAATATTGCTGCTGAAAAATCTTCAGGAAGAAAGAAAACACTAAACATGTCTAAAGTTGTAGTCAGAAAAGATCATGATCTGGGATTACTCCAAAGCACAGACAACAACAATTCCTTGAATTTCTGTGTATGATACCATGGGGGCAGGGGGGAAGTGCAGTGAGGGACAGCGTGGGGGAGGTCAGAAGTGGAGAATGAGACAGTATTTGGCATCAATGTTAGGTTAATTGTTATACTTACTAATGTAACAATTATTTACATTTTGTGCTAGTCTTTAAACCTCTATATAAACAAGCACTTTCAACTTGCCAATTATTTATCAGTTCCTATCCTAACTTTTACTAAAATTAATGATAATTTTAAACTTTCTGTTTTCTGTGTGAATGTGGGGGCAAGAACCAGTGTGCGACTGCATGCGTATGTGAATATGTGTGAGTGCCTCTGTATATGCGTGTGAGTGCGGGCATGAGTGAGTGTGAGTGTGAACGCAAGTATATTCATTTATTCTGCTTAATGACTTCATCAGATAATTCTACATCTTATTTTTATGAGAGAACTAGCAAATTCATTGGCTCGGTGTTGGATGGACTACTTCATACATTGTAGATTGTGGTCATTAAAATGCTAGGTTTCTAAAAATATAGAATAGAACATAACTAGCGCAAGTGTTCCAGAAGTTCTAGAAGTAAGAAAGCTTTTCTGTGTAGTATTTTGCATTCAGAACAATGTTGTACATTATGGATTATCTTCCAGTTAAACAAAAATTGTAGATAACTGCACATTCCCAAGAACACCAGCTTGTGAAGACCCTTTTGCACTGCCCGTGCTTGACAGATAAAGAAAGGTACACTGCACACCTTGGAGACCCCCCTCTGAGGGGCAGCGACCACTGGAGTTGGGCACCACTGTCAAGGGAAAACCTCAAATTTTGTGTAACCAACATCAGGTGGTATACACTTTGTATACGGAAGTCATCTGATATGACTTCAAATACACTTTCCACTCTGGTTATTCAGAAATAAAGTTTCTGCCAAAATATTTTAAACTGAAAAACAGCCCATTTCATTGATCGTGTTAAAATTCGGAAAGACTCTGAGAAAGGCGACAGGTAAGAATGAATTCAGACACCAGCATGAACCAGTGCTTCTGTGGGCCTGCAAAAGGTACACCTTTCATAATAAGCCACTGAGTCGCTTGCCGTTTTAGCAAACTGTAAGAACCGAAAATTCCACAGAGTTCACAGTGCTTGGTGTTTGTGTGGCTCTTTTCACCTGAAGGTAGCAAGGTGCAGATAAATATTAACTCACAGATTCCGTCAGTTTTGCAGCACTTGGAGTTTATAAACTCAGACTTTTAGTCAAAATTACTCCTTACTTGCATTTTACTTCATTTCCCAGGACAAGAGTAAGTTTTACTTTTCCACACAAAGTTTGAATGTAAATCAAAAACTATAATACCCATGAAACTCAAATATCTATCCTCTTTCTCACTCAGAATTCATTCTCTTTTTCAGATTGGAAACAAAAATCAAATTAAAATCAAGTTAATGTTTCATTTATCTGGCATAATCAAGAAAAAAGAAGCTGTATTTCTTTAAGAAATAAATCTCTGTTATGAAATTTTAAAATAATGTTCATGAAATCTTTTTCAGTTGTGTCATAAACGCTCTGGTTTGCTAAGACAGAGTAAATGAAGAGCAAGTTCAGCCTTCCTTGGTTACTCCTGGCCACCATGATAACCATTTATGATTGAACTATATTGTAATGCAGCTCTGATGCATAAAGCGCTATTTGCCCCCAGAGAAATAGTTCAGATTACAATTTTTTTCCATTTTTGTATCTGATTTTGTGGATTCTTTTTTGTTTTTCAATCCTCTCCTTTTCCATTAGCTGCCATGCTACTCTTAGAGTAACTCTGCCCTCTTCTACCTTGTTGCTTCCAGATAATGCTCGTTAGGACACAAGATACCTGAACTAGAAAACTCAACTGGCCATGAATGAGGGTCTATGGCTCTTGCCAATGGATGAGGTACATGCGTGTACTACACTCATGATATATGCACATTATGGTACTTCTTTATTCATGGCGAACTTCTGAACACATTTGATCCATATCCCTGAATAGATGAGCTGTTACATAGCGCAGAAGATACAGGAGAAAAATCTACATCTCTACCATGCTCATTGGAACTACTTAACTGGTAGGAGGGATGGGTCAGAGAATAACAGATTTAAAGTAAATTTAAGATTACTCAAGAGATGAAGTGATAGATTTGCTGGGGTTTTCCCCCCCTTTTTTTCTGCAACATTAGCTTCTGTTTCTAGAAGGTGATCATTCCAAAATCTTAATTCCAAACTGGATTTTCTTTATATTCATTGATCATTGGAGACCCAGGATCAGACCAATAACCATTATTGTTTGACAAGGATATCCCTGATATCTAAGGACACATGTTACACAGCAGGAAAAATGGGTGAAAATCCTAGAGAAAGAGAGAAAAGGCTCATGCACAACGTTCACAATCATGTACCTGAAATGAAGGTACAGGCAACATTGGTCAGTAAGTTCAACCTCATAACAGGGTGAATCACGGTGCAACCAATGTTTCTGCAGCGATCTGCTGCTCATCGTGGCAAGCATTGAACCTCACTAAACACCTTGCCTGCAATGAATCCTTAGGAGATTTCTCAGGGATGTACCAGATAGGCTTCATCACAAAAACATTTTTAGTCTAAACAAGAAAAGTTTTTTGAATTTGCAAAACAAAATTTTACTTCCCCAGAGCACCTATTTCTCACAAATGGCTTAATGGTTTCCAAAGTGTAAGTGAGAACCACCTGGAGGGTTGGTGGGATTCTGGATTAGATTTTAGATTGTGGATTACATGTCACAGTTATTCCTATGACATATCATAGATTCCTTCAGACCTCAAGAGAGTTTACGGGCAAGAAATACATATAAAATGATATTGTACAACGCCTTTCTTGGAGGCTTCTAGATATTAGCAAAAGACAGTCACGGCCAGTCAGGACGAAGACCACATAGACTCTTCAGCCACAGTTGTAACTAAATGACGAAGTAAATCACTGCCTGAATCTTCGCTACTCCAAGTGCGCTGTGTGGACCAGCAGCACAGACATCGTGTCAGTGTTTTTCAGAAATGCAGAATCTCAGGCCCCTCCCAGACCTACTGAGTCAGTATCTGCATTTTAATAAGATCTCCAGTTGGCTGTTATGAACATTAAAATTTGAGAAGCACTGAGCTAACAAATAAATACATACAGAATATAGAAAATAGAATGTCTTTCTATATTTCATGTACTGTCCTAGGAGCTTATATACCTTTACTCAATTAACCCATACAATAAACTCACATAGTAGGTATAAGCACCACGGTTTTATAGATATAGGCAAAAACCTAGTTTCACTAATGTATGAGAGATGTTTAAAATAGCATTTATGGGTAGAAATTGATTTCCTCTCTCACACTCCACTAGTGGTTATACAACATTTCTTTAGGAAAGCTCTGTGGATAGCCATAGTTACCTTGGTCTATGACATTCCTTTCTTTATAAACTTCCATTCTTGGTGAAGAAGCAATTGACAGAGAAACCAAGCCAGATACTCATCCCAAAATTGTGGAGAGGGACACTTTTGAGAAAATTGCAAACTCCATAAAGGGCAGATGAATTTTCCATCTCAGTGTTCCTTTCCTCCCAAGGTGTACCTTACCTTGAAATTTAGGACCACCATAAGGGAAAGCTATTCTTTTAAAAAAAATTCTTTGCAATACTAAGCGTATTGAATAACTAGAAGGTGGAATTTCTTGTCTGTTATTCCTGGTAGTGGTCCAAGATTAAAATAATTTCAGGAATAAAATCAAAACAAACCTTGTGACTCCAGTGTGAGAAAGAAAGAGAGAGAGAAGGGAGGGAGGGAGGAAGAGAAAGGGAAAGAGGGAGGGGCAGAGAGAAGGAAGGAAGGTAGGAAGAAAGGAAGGAGAAAGGAAGGAAGGAGGGAGGGAGGGAGGGAGGAATGGAAAGAGGGAGAGGGAGGGAGGAAAAAGGGAAATTCCAAATCAGATTGGCTTTAAAACACTACTTTAAATTTTTTTTCGAAGTATCACATTTAGTAGTGAATGAACAGAAGAAAAAAAGTGCTTTATTCATTATTATTTCTGTGTTCATCTTAAGCACAGCATATTGCATATCCTGCGATAGGAAAGAATTCTAATGAAATTACAATGTTTAGTCCTTTGGACACAGACCTACCTCATAGTATTTTTCTTTTCTTTTCTTTGACATAAGCCATCTGCTAGAATTTATTCAGTTAAAACAATGACAAAAATCTGTTTTTTTGAGGATTTGAACCCTTTCATTTATTCCACTACATAATAAGCACTGATAGAAAATATACTTTATTACCTGAAATATGAATACTAAAAGTGTCTTCACTATTAGAAATGGCATTATAGATACAGTGAGAAGCCTAATTTTTTAAACTATTTACCTCTATTATATCCTTTTAGAACTCCTGGGAAGATTGTCAGATTATTTTGATTCATAAGTGACAAAAGGTACAAACACTCAGCAATTTCCTCAGTAATCTTTAAGTTACTATTTATAAACATTTTATCTGTTGTTAAAAAGCAGCAATGAGGTATATATGTAGAAAGAATAAACACCAAATATATTACATTTTCATTTTATAGTAATCTTTAAATTAAGAGAATGTTCTTCGTATCATAATAATTCCTAGATTTGAAGCAAAACTCCATTTTTATTTTGATTTTGTGCCCATTTTAACTTTCAGATTAAACTCTAAGCTTCAACCATGATGAATGCCGACATCTTTGTATCAATGAACTTCTGAGATTTTATGCAAAGCCCAAAAGTGTCACCCAGGGTATCGTTGAATTAGGCAAGGCTGGTTTTCCTCTGTGTTTACTAAGATCAGGCACATAGTCTCTGATCTTAGAAGTACACGCCTGACTAAGCAGTCATGCCCAGTTTTCACAATTTATCGTTCCTTTTAATGGCTTTCCTTTAATCCCAATGAAATACTTTGTCTCTTAATTTCACATGAATATCCTTTACCTGGGAAAGTGGAAGAAAAATGATAACATTTGTTTAAAATTAATTTCTTACTTTTCCCTCAGTGCAAGTGCACCTAAAGAAGCAAAATTTATTGAATTAAGTTTAACAATATAATAAATTCTTCCTTTCCAACAATACTGTGGTTTAATTCACTAGCGCACTTTAAGCTTTTGCCTTTAGCATCTGATGGGTCATTACTCTGTATGTAATCCAGCAGCTGGACTCCTCAGAGTCTAAATTCCATCAGCAAGCACCAAATCAGTAGTTTCTGAAATATGACTGGTAGGTCAAGTGTCCTGAAAAAGAGTGCCTTGGGCATCCCAGATGGAGAATAGGGCATGACAAGCAACAAACCAGGACAGAATTTGATGCTTGCTCTCGCTAAAGACTTCATTCATTCTAATTCACTAAACAACTGTTCTCCAAATGATTTGACTCCTACTTTTGATGTTCCTAGCCAATAGGTCATGCAATGAAATTGGTTGCGATGTGCCAATAGGCTTAACATACAATATTCGAGTTTAACGTATTCTAATCATGTTTTGTCCCAAGAATCTTTACCTAATATCATAAAAGAGTCCCATGGAATCACTATCAGTCACCCTGGACCAAAGCAGGCTAATTATTGCACACCATCCCCACAGATGAAACATGCTCTCTGCTGGGTCTAACAGTCCCTTTGCATTGAGAGTAGCTCCTAGAAAGATGCCATTAATGTTTTGTCTGAGTTTCACATAAGATCTAGAAAAACCATTTTCTACCCGATCTTTAATGGCTTAAATAACCAACCTATCCAATCTACTGTAGTTCCTGCTATAGTGCTACATTTGTTTATTCATTCAAACAGTTCTAGAGAGAGGGTATAGCTCAGTGGTAGAGTGCATGCTTAGCATGCATGAGGTCCTGGGTTCAGCCCCCAGTACCCACCTTAAAAAATAAAAATTAAATAAATAAATCAACCTAATTATCTCCTTCCACCAAAAAAAAAAAAAAAAAAAAAAAAGAATCTCAAAAAAAAAAAAAAAAAAAAACACAGTGCTAGAACTGGAAATAGAAAGTTTGCTGTCCCTATCATTAAGAGTTAAGGTCACTTTAGATAAGTGATGTAACAGTGTACTTTGGCCTGCATCATTATCATCATCTTGTATTTTTAAAGAATGTAACATAAAACTCACAAGACTAGACACTAGATGTAACTGTGTCCTAGCATTATACATGGAGAAACAGAAAAGAAATCCACCACCACCTCACTCTTCTCTAAAATGAGATTTTCAATGTTCGGTAAAAAGCACACTGTCTCACTTCACGGCAGTGCCATCTTCCTAGAGGAACTCAGAAGGAAGCCTAGACCTAATAGTCGAGTTCAGTCACTTTATTTAGAAACTAAAAGCCAGCATCTAAAATTGCTGGTTGTCCATGGTCCCTTTTTGCAGACAGAGAAGCAGGAAAGGCTACAGCAGCATGAAAGATATAGAGGACCTGGATTCTGGAAAGGAAGGTAACCACTGAGGGGATGAGAAGGGAAGAGAGAGAGAAATAGGGAGCCTGAAAGAGAAGCGGGAGAGCAGAGGAAGCAAGAAAGGAAGAGCAAAAGGAGAAGAGAAATTGAAGAGTGGGTGGGAGGAAGAACAAGTGAGAAGAGCATTAAACCAGAGCACATGTGCTCACGCCCATGCAATTAACATACTGCACATCACCCAGTGCTCCCTTATGGAGACAAGAAGGGGTGGATCAAGTTGCCTCCTATATGAGAAAGTAAAGGGGACCCACTGTGGTAGGCAGCCTCTACCATGGCTCCTGCCTCCTGAGATTCGGGTCCTTGTGTAATTCTCTCCCACTGCAAGTGGGCTGGACCTAGTGACTCACTTCTAACCAACAAAACACAGTAAAAGTGATGGGATGTCACTTCCAAGATGAAGTTACAAAAAAGCTCTGGCTTCCACCGTGCTTGTCCTTTCTTGCTGTCTCTCCCCTGATCACTTTGAGGGAATTCAGCTGCCGTATTTTGAGCTGCCCAGTGGAAAGGACCATGTGATAAGGAGCAGAGGGCGGCCTGCAGCCAACAGCTGGCGAGGAAATCAAGCTCTCAGTCCCATAGCTCCCCAGGAACCGACTCCTGCCAACAACGACCTAAGTGAGTTTAGGAGCAAATCCTCCCTCAACCGAGCCCTTAGATGAGATCACAGCCCTGGCCAACACCTTGCCTGTAGTTCTGAGAAGTCTTTGAGACAGAAGTACTTAAGCAACCCTCAGATTCCTGACCCACAGAAATTGTGAGTAATACATTTGTTGCTTTTAGGCTGCTATTTTTCAAAGTACTTTGTTACACATCAATAGATAGCTAAAATACATTTAATATGAATTTGACCACTTTGTCCAAGATTAACTCTAGATTAGTAGGTGCATCACTAAGGCAGCCCTAACAGATTTAATAACAGGATTATGAAGATCCAACCTGTGATAAACATAAGAATGTGTTTAAATTAACCAGCAAATCTTATTTCATATTTCACACAGACACCTGGGTTTGAACACAAACTATGGGCCACGTACTTACTAACTGTGAGATAACAGCCAAGTCATTTAACCTCTTTGAGACACAGTCTTCACATGTGGAAAATGGAGCTAATAATTATCCCTGCCCGTCATGCCTGTCATGAGGTTGACTTAAAGTCGCGTAATAGAAAGTACTTCGGAAATTATGAAGCTAGTCATACTGTAAGGACTTAGAAGACTGCTGCAGCCCCATTTGTGGGACTTCTCTAGGCTAATAACATCCTAAATATTTCCTCTTTTTTGCAAGGTAAAAGATAGTATCTCTATACTTCTAAAGTTTTGCCGTAACTGAAAATATCTTAAGTTTTCATTCTGCTTTTCCAAATCTAAGGTTTTAGTCAATCAACATCCACCTTCAAACTGGTCATAGCTCATCTATTGGAGATTTGGCTAAATCATTCCAAGATTTTTCTTTTTTAAAAGGTGCTTGTCTTAGGTGAGTTTCCCCAGAAGCAGAGACTGGGATAGAAATTCTTGGTAAAGTGATTTCCTGGGGGAGGAGTGTTTGAAGGAGAAGGAGAGGGAAGAAAGAAAGGAAGAACACAGGCAAGGATGTGGGCTCAGCTGGAGACTAGTGTCAATCCACCCAGAGAAGCTCTGGAGCACAAGTCACACAACAGCAGTAGGTCCACAGTGAGGCCAAGAGGCTGGTCTTTGCAAGCTTCCCTGCTTCCTGACAGTCTCTGGCCAGAGGGCAAGTCTCCAGTGGAGGCGGCTGAAAGTTTACCAGCCACACTCCAAGCAGCTGGGGAGCCCATGAACCAGTCTCTTCAGGGGATCCAGGCAAGGTACCCACAGCATCCACTGCAGCATGTATATAGCAGCTTTCTCGTGGTATTTTAGCATCGTTTCTGCAAGCAGAGTCTTGACATGCTAAACAGTTCCAGCATCGGATCGCTTTTATACCAGCTGTGTTAAATGAGACAGCAGAAGGAGAGGTCGTGTGGAAAAATAAAGATTTGTCTCTAATAGAGCTGTAAAACTTAACTCCGATCAGATCACAAAAGAAAGGGGGTCACTGGGAGACTTTTTTTCCTCCTGAAATAGAACCATTAAGAAATATAAATGAGAGGTAATTAAGCAAGGCTGAGGAGAGGAGGGCACCTGGAAGGACTGGTTTCTCAGCACGCCTGAGTGGGAGAAGGGCCAGGAAAGATGAATGAGAGAAGGGGGAGAATGTGAAGAAACTGTGAACTCAAGTCCCTGAGAGAAGCAAAAGCAAAGAAATCCAAGCCAGTGCCCAAGAGCGGAGGGAAAGGAGGGATGGGAAGGGCAGGAGGGATGATTGCAAAGAAGAGAGTATATCTAAACAGTTTAGAACCATAGGCGTGTCCCAACTACCTCTCCTGACAAAGTGCAACTCTGGTTTTCCTGTCAAGCTTTTCTCTGTTTCTCGAATCTGACGTGCCCCACTTTTTTCCTTGTAAACTGTTTACTTTTGAAAAGCTCAATCATGAAACAGAAGATGGTAAAACTTCTGTTTATCCAAAGGTTATTACTCACACTTCAGCTGAAGCTTCCTGAAATATTATTGCTTTTGGTTGCATTTTTTGGGGGGTGTTTGTCAGAAAACGTGTTTTGACATCAGTTGCCTTGAAGAAATTCTGAAACTTCAGGATGCCTGGGAGGCTTCACAGAGGAACTCAAACAGGAAAGTGAAATCCAGGGCTTACACACCACCCAGGACTCCCAGCCTCCTCTCTCCTAGCATGGATGGATGGTCATTGCCAACCTTCATTTCTGTTTCTGACATTAATTAATTTCGGCTTTTTTAGTATATCGGAAAAAAGATTGGAGATTCTCCTGAATAAAACACTATGGGGCAATACTATTTTCAACCAGAATTCAGTCTCTTTCCATCATTCTCAAACATAGGTTACCACTTTTTTAAACTATTTCAGTGAGGGAATGTTTACATATGATAAAACTAAAATGTAAACGTGGGTTTAAGGTGATTGCCCAGCTTGCTTTATATAACAAAATATCTGCTGGTTTTCAAACTTATATTGAAACAGTATGTTAGTTCTGACAGTATATAAAGATACTGGCTTTCCTAGACACATAAGCAAAGTCTTTTTTATGAGCTCATAAAGGCTAGACTTAGGAATATTTAAGTAGTGGGTAATTCATAGAACAATATCTTTAGTCATTCAGCTAACATAGAGGGCAACCACAATTTATTCTTCTTAGATCTCTTCCTCTCATTTTTTATACTCTTAGGAAGTAAAAGGTATTTAGAAAAGACCTAAATACATTTTTTTTTACTATTATTGAACTATCAAAGATGTGCTCTCTTGTGGGACTCCCTTCACTTCCTCGCTCTGTGTATGTTAACCCACTTCAGAGACTGATGGTCAAATGAACCCAAAATGCCAACTTACTATTTGCATTATAAATGGAGGCACAAAAGGATATTTTAAAACTTTTGGTTGATCTGGCATATCAAAGATTTCTTTCTAAGCTACTTCAGTGACTGCATTGAAGTAAACTGAAAGCAATGGCTTAAAAGTGTCACACACACACACAAAAAAAAAAGTCATAAAAAAAAAAAGCTTATTTCCATGGAAATCTTCAGTTTACTCTCCAAACCCCTACTTCTGAATGACTTCCCTTTCTTAAGCTCTTCTCTAATCGAAGGCAGGACTCAACAAGGAAGAGATCTGGAGATTTCTGAATTCAAGTGTTAAGCTGGTTCTCACTGGAGTGCAATCCATTTTCCTTGCCTTGTCAGATTTGCACTCAAACCTCCAGCAAATAGCCCAAGTCCCATTTTTTTTTTTATTCTATTGAGTTAATTACCAATACTGCAGCTTTGTCTCTAACTATGAATTTTGCAACGTCTGCCATTTTCTTCTGCTTTACAAAGTACCCAACAAAATTACAAGTCATTAGAGCATCTACCTGAGGGTCAATATAAATGAGGCCAATGAAATTTAAACAAGAAGTTGCTGTGTCCTAACAAACGCTACAGCTTTCTTAACTTCCCCTTTGACCTTCATAGACCTGTGGTTTTAATTTCTGTTTTCAGAATGGAGGCCAGGGCCTTCCTAAGAGCCATAGGAGAGCAGACGTGGGCTGTAGACCAGTGGCATTTCAACTGTGCTAAATAACCACTGAACGTGGTAGAGTCTTCCAAGGACCCCCACAAACCGAGCCAATCCAGAGCCCCTGGGAAGAGGCAAAGGTTGCCGTGCAGTATTGGCAGTGCCTGTGGAAGGAACTGGACTTCTCCTTTTCAGCATTATCGTGGGGGAGCTGAGATGTAAGGGAGGCGAACTCTTCACAAGTTCAGAGGATTGAGAAATGTGAAATGCTCACAGAATATGAAATCTTATTATCAGAATATGAGAGAGAAGGCAAAGTCCTTTGGTCACCAAATTCTTAGAAGTAAAATACCCACTATTACTGAATTTATCTGTACAATAAGGTATCTCTAAAGTGAAAAGTTATGCTAGTACTTGGCCATTGCTAAGTATTATTTTAACTATGTCCTCTTTAGAGAATATGGCCAATCTGCCTCTCATTTTACAGTCCAAGAGCATTTAGACTAAATTTGTATAATATCTGACATGTCCACCTACAATATCAAGCTCTCACAAAAGTATTTCAAATTTTGCTTTTTTCCACACTTTATCAGACTTTACACTGATAGGAAAATAATTCATATGGAAATAGGTATCAGTCTCCCTGCTCTGGTTTTTGTTTAAAGTGGCAAAGCTTCCTGGACATAAAAAGTTAAGGACGTAGAGCTCTGTTTATAATTCCACCTACTATTTCAGTGCTACCCTTTGGAGAGTCATCCAAACTGGCTCCCCAATCCTCTGAACATCCACTCCTCCACACACCCCAGCTACCACCAAAGACAGAACAAAACAAAAAAAAACAACAGGAAAAATAACAAGTCTCCCCACAGATTCGGTACAGTAATGTTAAGACTACATTTTGGATAATGCTGATGAAGGGAGATTGCCGGCATTGCCATTTAACAATGTGGAGCTTATTAGACCAGAGATACATCTGTCTCCAATTAAATCAAAGAATATACTGTGCAATCTATTGAGTTCACAAGACGCATTTCTTTAGTCTGGTTAGATACTTGATTTGGGTTTAAAAACTACTGCCTATTCTTGAACTGGAATGCAACATTTGCCTCCTACCTAGGTAAGCCTTGAATATCTAGAGTTATCTGTCAAATTTCAGTATTGTTTTTAACAAATCAGACCTTTGAAAGGACATCCATGTGTACCACACCTAGCTCAATTCAAGCCACAATATGAGCTTCAACTGTGAATTCAGAGTGCATTTATTCTTTGTCTATGAATCAATTTGCCAACCTTCCCAAAGTGCAAGTTCATAAAAATCATGGAAATTTATATTTTCTTGGGACTGCATAAAGCTTAAAATTATATTTGGCAATGGCTCAGTCCAGAGGAAACTTTTAGTGATATTCTACTATTGCCACCTATTCCTGTGCCCGTATTAGAAACACCTCAGTATCTTGCCCTTTGTGCCACCACCTCACACCTGCTTCCTCCAGAATTGTGAGGCTCAAGACCATGTTATGATGACCTCTGCCATTTTCAGCAAGACTTCTTTCCAACGTGTCCACTACGTCTTCCTGAAAACACACCTCCTTAGAGTGTCTGTCTAAACTTCTCCGGGGAAGTATGCTTGACAGGAATAAGGAAACAAACAAAAATGTATAATAAGGCAAATGAGGCCAGAATAACCCTGTTGTTCTATTTGAACAACTCAGTTGTAGTCTCAACCCTAGCTGGCATTTCTGTGAACTGTCCATCTCACTGAGGTTGTAAACCATGTTGAACACCAGACTTCCTGCTGGTCCTTAAGACATAATTATTATGGGGAATAATAATGAGACCTTATCAACACTATTAAGATGTATTTGGTTAAGCAGTTCAATTGACTCTGGAGATGAAAGGAAAAAATGAATAAAAGTCTCTGACACTTTTAAAAGCAAATAACAAGAAGCACAAAGGTAAACCTTTGACTTGTCCGGGAAATGAGGTTTCCTAGGAATTATCTCTGTATTGCTAGGATATGAAAATAAAAAATGTGAAAAGTTACCTCAAACAGGCATTTTATTTTATCTCTTCATTGTCATAAGACTGAGACATAACACAAAAACATATATTTTAAAAGAATTTACAATCTTTATTTTTCCTTTGGAGAAGAATTTTTCCAACTTCCAAATCAGTATAATTTGCAAGTTTAGTTAGTATAATTTTTAAGATTCCGCATAAACCAGAAGTCAAAATATCAATTATATATCTTTATATTTAAACAACCTTGTTTAGCAAATACAGAACTATTGGAAAATAACTGAAATTTTACGTTTAAAAAATGATAAAAATTTTTTGCATAGAAAATGATCCATTCCTGCTCATCCTTCCACCCTGGAAAGAAACACATGTTATAGATGAAGACATTTAATTGGACAAACACAGACGAGTGCTAAATCCTCTAAAATACAACAAGATCAGTCAGATTCTTAATGAGAAACATTTTATTGTTCATTTCTAACGCTGTCTGAAATAATCCTGGATTTCATTTAATCTCTGCCATGGTACTAAAAATTTCAGAAAGCAATAAAATCTAGGACAGTCCATGTTTCAAGAACTGCTGCCTAATAAAAATGACAACCCCTCCCCCATGTCAGGTTCAGATACACCGGAGCGGGTCTTCCTGTTATTCTGATGCACGCCTTTCTTCCCATATTAACAATAAAAGTTTAGTGTGCTATCTGACTGCAGAAGTTCCTTCCTGAGCACAAGTGTGTCTTATCTGTTAAGAAATTCTGACACCAGGTAGATAGTTGTTTATGTCGAAAAGCATCTCTCTTAGGCAGATAACTGAGTGTTTTCAGAACTTAGATAAAGGAGCAAGTTGTCTGTGCAAATATACAAAACACTGTGAAGATAAGATTTTTTTTTTTTTTGTGGAAAGACTATTATGCATTTCTACATACCACCCTTTCATATGTCCATGTTCTAAAGCTCTCCAAGAACTGCCGACCCCCTCTAATCTCTACATGGTTTGCTTCTGCTCAGTTTCCACAATCTAGTTAAGACTAAAAGACAGATCCCTATTCTTTAAACACTTATTGCTTTCTCCCACCTTTCATAGAGGGACCATGCTAAGAAGAAAGAACACAAACTAAGTAGTTTACCTTTCCTCTCTCCCTGCACCTCAGCCAGGGTTAAAAGTCAGTTTATACTGCTTATCCACCCAAAACGAGCTTGCTGTCTGTGCCAACTCGCCACCACTCAGTGCCAGGTTCTGAAAAGAGGTCAGTTGGATAAACTAACTTAGGTTCATGTGTCAACACATGACTGATGTCTATGCTTCCAGGTAACTATGTATCTTTCACAAATTGAAATGTGTAAGTTGCCAGATCAGACCTCAATCATCCATTTGTTATTTCTTAAGCACTAAGTATGTTCTGGGCACTCTGCTGAGTAAGAGAGTTCTTACCTCTGGGTTCAGTATGTCAGCAAACATAAAGTGTGGTAAATGCAGTCATAGGGATGTGCACAGGATGCACTGGGCAAACACAGAAGAAAAGTCAAGGTCACACAGCTTTATGGAAGGGAACAGGAGTAAGTGCAATTGTAAACACCAAATAATACAAGAACCTTAAGGTCTGCACTGTGCTAATAGGCTAACATTTGATGTACTCATGTGGTGAATGCTCAGGAGCCATCGCAAACAAAATACCATACTCAAGCACTATTAGTTCTCTCTACTGAATCTGTTTCTCACCTGTCCTCTTTTCTCCAAACCCACTGCCCCAGTCCAGGCCCTCATCATCTCCTGGGACTATGACACCACTATCCCTAGATACTTCCCACTGGTCTCCTGGCCTCCATGCTATTAGCTTACTGAGCTTGCTAAAATGCAAACCCTTAGACCACCTGGTGGGTTGGAGTAAGAGCCTAAGAAAGACACTTTGCAGAAGTGCCTCCTGACCTGGTGCAGAAATAGGAAGGGAGAAAGATAGTGGGAAGGGCATTCCAGAGAAGGACCAGCCTGAGCAAAATTATGGAATAGGGACAAAGTGTGGTGTGAGCACGAAAAATCTCAAGTTCTAGCATTTGCATAAGGATAGACTCTGATTTGAATGATCTCAAGCCAATGGAAGAGATATTTTTAGTCAAGTGAGTATCGTGAGGACATTTAGTCAGCCTTCCTAAAGCAGCAACTTCCTTTTTTTGAGAATGAGGCCGCTCCTAACTTCAGAATTTCTCTTTTACCCTCAAAGACGCCTCCAAAGTACATTCTTCACCTCCTTGAGAATCCATCATCCCTGGAGACATTTTTCTATCTATTTATCAGATTTAATTGGTTCATAGAATTATTGGTTATTCTGATATTATTCTCAATTATTACCTCATCTCCCCAAGAACACTTTAGGGGTGGGAGACTTTAGTCTTTCTTTCTCTTCCCCCTTTCAGAACATTTTAGAGCTCTATAAATGCTATTAATTTATCATCTGACCTAGCATTTCATAAACAGAAGCAGACAAATATTTTTCTCACACTTCTTTCTCAGGCAATACTTTCAGAGATATCAGCAAAGAAGTTCACAGCAGGAGCTGAAGCGTCCAAGGTCATTAGCTATGAGATAGTAATATAGCTGGCTACCACTTGAGAATGCCTACCATGGATCAGGTGTCTTGCACCCACTGCCTCTTTAATCCTCACAATACCTTCAGAGCATCAGTGTTATTACCCCTATTTCATGGGTGAGAAAACTGAAGCTTAGAGAGATCAATTTGCCCACATCTTTCACCATTCAATAAACAATATTTATAGGCACACTCAATTTGCAAGGCATTGTACATATAAAGGGGATATGATGCTTAGTTAAAACAGAATGTGGTCCCTGCCCACGTGAGACTTACAGTCTTTTAAGAAACCTGGCACTAAACAAACATCCACACAAATGAGTGTGAAATTGTGCATTTGGTAGGTTTTAAATTTGTCAGGAAAGTTTTTGCAGAAGAGAGCCAAAAGTGACTAGCATTTAACTATGGGAAGAAAGGAAGAAAGGTTCTTTCTGGTGTAATAAGGCAGAGTCAGGATTTAAATCTACATCTATATGACTTAAAAGTTTATGAATCAATTTTTTTTAATTTGTAGGTTCAAAGAAACACAATTTAAAAGCACACATACAGCTCTTATTGGTTATCTTTGAAGAATGCTAGAAAGTAAGCTGAAATCTAGTAAATAAATGGTTAAATTCATTATTTATCCTGAGCTTGATATACGAATAATTATAAACATGTAATTCCTCAGAGTAATCAAATAGGGGAAGTTTCTCTTAATAGAAATATTTTAGCTACTAGGTTTAAAGAAGTATATTAATAGAACTAATATATTGCCACCTGTACTAAATTAAAAGATCCAAGCAATGATCAATAATGGCTACTAATGTCACAAAAAGGAAGGTGATGAGACATTGTTTGAATCCTAAACATACTGCACATCTATGAAGTAAAGTTGCCAAAAAAACAGATGTGAATCTAATAGTGCCTTTAAGTATCAATTTACAGGAAATAGAAACTGAGAAACAAGTCAAAATATAACACAGAAATTTAATCATTAAAATCAGGAAATTCACAGGAAAAATGACCCAGTGTCTTTGCCAAATAGATGTTAAAGGGGAAAAAAAAGAAAGAATGGGGGAACCTATAGATTAAAAGACATTTAAGAGACACATTCACCAACAGCTGTCTATGGACCTTGTTAGGATCCAGATTCAAATAAATTGTTTTTTTTAAAAAAATGAGACAACTGGAGAAATCTGAACCCTGACTTGATACTGAATAATATTTAGGAACTTTCGTTAAATTTTTAGGTTTGTTAATAATATTTCAACTGCCTTTTTAAATAGAAGAGTCCTTAGCCTTTAGAGACATATTTGGAAATATTTATGGATGAAATTATGTAAGGATTTGCTTCAAAACAACCTTCTTAAAACAAGATTAAGTGAAAATACAGGTGAAACAAGACTGGCCATGAATTCACTGTTGAACTGTGATGGGAACATGGAGATTCATTACACTCTTCACTCTATTTTTTACATAAGTTTAAAACATATAAATTTCAATAATTAATTTGATATAACTTAAGAATATAATAATAAGTTTTCGAAGTATTTTCTCCTTCCCTTGCTCCTCTCTGCCTCCTTCTACGAGGGCCCCTTGCCCCTTTTTTAAGTCCAGAGTTCTCTTTCAAATGCTCAGTAGAAAAACAACCATCCAAAGGTTTCCATCAGAGAAACGGGGCACCGAGCGAAGGGGCTACTTTTACTTTAATTATCATCCACTCTGTTTCTGGAGAAGGTAGTTCTTAACCAAAATGTAGTTCGGCCAACTCTGTAATATGCTCGGAGAAGACATATTTTTCAGTCCTGACCTCAGGCAGCCTAAAAAGTGCACACCCTTCAAAACTATTTAGATTACACCCTGTCACACCTCTTCCTCATTTTTCAACTTCGCTTTTTACCATCCTGCATTTTGACATCATGGACATTTACAACTATCAACAAGGACACAAACTTTCTCCATGGTTACTGTAAATTTGCTTAGTGTTTATGTAGAAAAGTCCCGTCAATGGCATGCAAGCTCAAATGGGGTCTTAGAGATCTTGGGGTCCAACCCCTCATTTCTAGGGGGCAGTAAGTTAGGCTCTGAAAGGTAAGGGGACCTGCCCAAAACACACGCTGAAGGGAAGTGCCAGGTCTGAGCACTCTAAAATGACAAACACAGCTTTCCTCTCCAATTCTGTATCTCCAAGAACAGAGGATCCCTCAGAACAATGATTTTATGATTCATTTTAGCCAGTGTGTCCCCAAAATAGACAATCCTCAGCAACCTTGTTGACTCCCTTAAAGCCACCTCTTCTTCCTGGCCTGGAGTGATGGCACTGAGAACAGACAGTGGCATGTCCCCACTAGGGCAGAAGAGCTCAGAGGCTTGAAGGTGCTGTTAAGCCCCGAATAGACTGTGCTATGAGCAGTGCAGTGTGGACCATGATTTCCCTGGCCTGGAAGATGCCATGTGTGCTTTGAGCCTACAATGTCAGATGCTTCTTTTGACTTTCCTTTAGTCCTTGTATAGACTCCTTGATTTTATTTCTAGTTTCAAAAATCCTTGTGTTAAAAAAAAAATTACCAGGGCACATTTGAAACCCTCTCTTCCCCTCATTTGACACTAAACAGATACAAAGATGGATAAAATTAACATCCTTAATCAGTGCTCCGGCATCGGCCATCCCAGAGCTGAAGCAATTGCCAAAGTGACAGCTGAAAATAATGCTAAAATTTCTTCTGTGCTAATTTCCTGCAAACGTATAAAAATGCTCCAATCCCATCCTATAAGTTTTATAGATTTCCAAGAAAACTATACCCAAGAATAATAAGTGAATTGCCCAAGGTCTCAGATGTGGTGACGATACTGCCAAGAGCTAGGCCTCTTTCTAACTGACCCCAAACCCACTCCTTCCACGCAGCAGGAGAGAAAGAAAAGTGCCATCTGGGTGTCTTTTAGAGCTCAGAGGAGGAGTGATCTCCCCAGGAAGGGACCATCAGGACCTCGGGGCCATCTGTTCCTTCATTCCCCTTCACGATCCTTCTGTGAAAAGGCCAAAAATAAGTCCTGTGCTTTGTAGAGAGGGCTGTAAAATGGCTGTGGGAGAACAGCCTCAGAGTAAACCTGATATTGGGTGTGTGTAAGTGTTCATGACTCTGCTGTTTGGTGTACATGAGTCACCAAGACCCGGTGAGGCTCCAACATAAACCATGTCCTCAGGCCTCACCCTCAGTCCCTGCCACAAGCTTATTCACACATGATGTGCTAGCCTGGCACCCAAAACTCCCAAATCATCCTGTGAGTCAGAGTTCATTACGTGGAACACTTCAGACTTGCTATCCTAATGTTTGGCCATTATTTTCTTAATTGAATCCATGAAAAGAACATAGGGAAGGAGGGGCCCAGCTGTTACTTACGCAGTAGAGGATGTGAAGCAGGACCAAAGGCACCAAGGAGAAAAATTTCCAAGTTTAGCTTTCCTGATGGGAGGTCAAAGGCTCTGGAGTCAGAATTCTGAGTTCCAAGCCCAGCTCTGCCCCTTAGCGTATGGGTGGTCTTGGGTTTGTTACCACTGCCTCATTCCCTCATCAGTAAAATGGACGTAAAATAGCATTTGCCTTATAGTGCTTATTACTCTCATTAAAACAGTAACACTGAGAACGTGAATATCAGTAAGTACTATTTCTATTTTGCGTTCAGAATACCCTCGCTTAAAACCATCCGCGTCACTGACATATAAGCCATAAAGTTTAACCCATTAACTCACTGCAACAAGATGATGGTGAAACTGAACTCAAATAGCTTTGTTAGTTACAGGCTTGTTTAATATTTGATATCTGGAGTTAGAGAACAAAATAAGTTGAAAACTAGTAACCAATATAAACCTCAGTGATATCTTCAGAGAGTTTAAAATTATATCTTTAATCACTGATCTTTCTGTGTGATTCTATCTTGGAACTATGTCTAGATACCTTTTCTTTAACTTTTAGGTTCATGAGCTTATTTATCTTCTTGCTAAAGTTCAAAATCTAATTTCCAACACAGGTTACTTACTGTAATAAACTCTACAAGCTTTAAAATGACAGGTTGAAAGATACAATTTTTTAGAGTTATGAATTAATAGCCATATATGTCAAAGACTTTGAAAGTGCCAACTTTTTCATATTTATAGATATATTATTGAAATGATAAAAAATGAACTGCAGAAAAAGGAAAGAACTGAGAACCACATATAATGAATCAAATATACTTAACAAGACATGTAGAGACACTTTGGTGTGCATCTCTTTTATTACGTTACATTAATCAAATACTGCTAAAGACATCCATCTGAGCAAAGTGTCACAATGATATTCTATAAACACATTCTTTTGAAAAGAGTCCGTCCTGACAGCCATATCAACTATATTGTCTTAAGTGATTGTCAGACCCACATTTCTCAGAAATTAAGACAATTTATGTCCATGCCTCTCAGGGTACCCTCTCCCTCCGCCTGCTTCCTCCCACCCAGCCCCCACCAAAGCTAGCTTTTTAAAAGAAAACAATTTAATTGGAGAAAATGCACAAATCCTGATAAAGACTCATAAAAACCTAAGTGTAAATGATTTAAATTTTTCTTTTGAAAGCATGATATCAATTCTCCTAGTTCTTAAGTTTTCACAAACTAATAGAAAACTCTACTTAGAAAAATAATTTATTTGATCTCAAGGAGTTTTTTCCCTAGTGTAACACAGACCTGATGGCTGTACACAGTTATGAGCTATCTTTTCATTTTCATGCTGATAAACCACCTAAGTATCGTAATTTTTATACGTAATTGTTCATAATGTGTGTTTGGATTTCCCTGGTTAAAGTCTATTAGAGTCCTACTTTATGGAAAACTAAATCTATCACTTAAGTTCTATTTAATACTAAGATGAACACACATAAGCACAAAAGATGAGGAAGATGAGTAATATCTCAGTATCTGCAGCCATCAGACTATGCAAAAATCAGGGTATATTAAGTTTTTTCCATTGTAGTCAAATGTTTCAGAAAAAATAACAATGGTGTGTTAAAAAACACATCTTCTCTTCTCTTTAAATAGCCCGTGTAATTCCATTTATACATTCTGATATACCTCTCTATACCTGTGGTTTGGTTTTGTCAGTTCTAAATTAAACTAGCTCATCAAACAATTTAGGTGCTGAATTATTTTTTACCTTGAAAAAAAAAGCTTCAAAGAACTTCAAAGATATTAAGTTTATCTTAATTATTGTGCAATTGCACAATCAGAATCTAAAAACTGGAATCTAACAGCTGAATGTGAGACTGATTTTAATATTTTTCTTTTTAAGAGAGACCATATACAAAATTGATGACAGGATGAGGATAAAGGCGACTCCAAACTGTTTAGTCAACTATATTGAAAATAAGTTGGAAAAGGACAAATTAGGCCACTTACATTTTTGCTTTCATGTAGATTCACTTTTCTTTTTCAGTCTGAGAATAAAGTTTTTAATACTTATATTACCCCTCTGCCCCCCAAATACCCAACCTAACAAATAAGCAAGTAATTTTTCAGTTTGACACCATATGGCTAGAAATCTCTCTTCTAAAAGTACAGTAAGGGCATATAGAAAGGAAATCCAAAATACAGACATGATGATTTTTCAGACTGTATTGAGGTCACCTCCAAAATCTGGTCCCTGGACTACAAGACATCTATGCAAGTTCCTTCTCTTCTAGCCCTGGGCACATTCAGAGTGGCCAGCCCCATTATTGCTGTTACTCCCACACAAACCTAATAAGCTTTCTCTATGTATGAATAATCTCTATTAACCTTGATTTGCTAGATGATTCTTACACAAATGTAAATGAACAACCTGGCATTAAAAGAAAAAAAATGACTCTCATCATTCTGTCTAGTAGGCCAAGTCCGAAATCAAAGCAAGCTCTCCCTTCAGATTCATTTTACTCTAATTAACTTTTCAACTTTTTAAAAACTTTTACAGTTGCATATGTGTTCCAGAATGCCAGAGCATGATTTTATTTGATACTGTTTAAACTGGAAAGGAACTTTATCAAGAATGTTTATTAATTTTCTTTAAATATTCTGGAAAAGCATAGGATTTGGATTCCAATAAATACAAAGGGTATTTATGATTTGGATTTTAACCAGTGTAAACTATGTATCTGGCTACTGAGTCCCACGACCACAATCTATGTATCTATGTTACATGAAAGATTAATAAAAGGACAAATTTAATCATGTTTCTCTAATCCTGACCACGGTTCTACCAGGTAAGCACATTACTCTTATTTTGCCAGCCAGGAAATGGAGGCTGAATTGACAGAGGTGCTTACTGAAGGTCGAGGTGCTAGTGGGCAGTCAGAGCCCAGGTCAGATGAAATCTAGGCCTTCCCAGCTCCCCAGCTGTGTTCTTCAGAGCCCTTTGGGATGGCTGGCCTGGGAGAAGTCAGTGGATTCTCCTTAGTAATGCCTGGTTAGAGCCAGTCAATCAGAGCTCAGAGAGGCTCTTCTCTAAAAGTCAGTTGGAAAGAGCCCTATAGGCTTGGCCCAAGGACGCCCTCAACGTGTAGGGAAAGCTCAAAACCAGGCAGACAGCATGTGGAGCCATTTCCAAAGGGGTTCCTCTCCAAGCATTTGGGCACAATGATCACGAGAAAATTGTAAAAGCCAAGTAACACTTGTTGCATGTTTGAGTCTGCCTTCGTTTTTGTTTTTTGTTTTTTCCCTTTTTACTAATCTAACAAGATGACAGAAGGAAAAGGTACCAAGAAGAATTAATTTGAAACAGAAATCATCAACTAGCTGCCTGTGGCCTGAAATCCAGCCGCTGGTTTTGTTTGACTCACACAAAGGTTTAAAATTGTTTTAATTAGTTTCAATGCTGTAAAAGTGGGATTTTTTTTCCATAAAATTCCAGATTTCTGGCTCCTCTTGAGAATTTAGGAAATCTGGCCATCCCGTACCTGTATTCTAGCAATTGGCTGGAGCTAAATGGCTGTTGTTCAAGTTTGAAGAGGCCACACACTGCCCAGCTGGCCATCATTTCTCCCCTCCCTGCCCTCCTCTCAGCATGTTCAGTCACAGCCTCATCATCCCTCCCCGGGGCCCCGTATTAGGCCCTGCATGCATTTGTGTGCATTGAGCACTGGTCTGAAGCACTTGCGGGATGCTTAGAGAAGTGGTCGAGTCTCGATTTTGCACAGGCTCCTTGCTCAGCTATTCTTGCTTCGACACCAACAGCTCTCAGTGAGGTTGGGGAAAGCTCGTGAAAGAGAAAGAAGTGGGTTGAAACAGGGGAAGTAAAAATCTGGCTCTGAGTAATTCATGCTTCTTTTCAAACAAGCTGAGCTGCCCTTGCTCTCCCCATCCCAGTTTCCTAGTGCAGAGGCTGAAGCTAAGAAGGCTGGCTTGATTCCAAAACAGCAACGAATTTCTCAACAGGCACCGTCTCTCCCAGCAGGAGCGGCAGGCAGGTAAAGTAACCTGCCAATTCTCAGTGCCTTTCTAGAGCCACGCAGGGAGGACCTGAGGGTACAGTACGCATCAGTTGGGGAGAAATTCTATTGAGGTTCTCTGGTTGTGTCCCTCCCCTTTCTCTCTGTTTGCATCCTTGTAGCTCCCCCACCACCACATGACTTTCCCACTCACCCAGGGTTTGGAACAAACATTCAGAAACAATTGGCAGGTGATTTCAAGTCATTACCTGCCTGTCACGCTAATTACAAGCCACTACCTTCCAGCAGCACACAGTTTTGTACAGTACGTGAGACACAAGGAGGGTCTACTTAGCAAGAAGGATGATTTTTCGCAGACTAAGGAATGCCAGTGTTGGCAGCCCTGGGCCTCCCAGTGTTACGTAACGTTCAGCTGGCACTCATTCTGGAAGGATCATCCTTGAAGACATACACACATGGATCTTGTGTAGACAAGGCCAGAGGGATAGCCATAGTGTTCTGTCATTCATCACTATTTGCCTCAAACTTTGCATTGTTATGTATGAAACCCCCCACAAACCCCATTCTGCAGTTTTTTCCTACTGTAATGATTCTTTGAAAACACACAAAATACAGAGTGAATACAACTCTATCACTTTAAAAGTTCACTTTATAATAAATATGTTTCTAGATTGCCATCTATTACTACCTATCAATAAGATAAAGTCTCATTACAGTCTTAATTTCCACTTGCAGAGTGGGAATCGCTAATGTCTGTAAATTATGCACATCTCTGTTAAATGAAGGTCCATCTCAAATCGTCATTTCTAATCCATACTGTATATAATTTGTGACACAATGGATAATTAAAAATTATAATGCTTTCCAGTTACTTTTTAACTTATAAAGAGCCCAGTTCTGCTGCTTTCATTTTTAATTTTAATTTTATTTTACTGTTCTCCAATCTCAGACTAAGAAACACAGGGATTTACCAGCTTTTAATTGACATAGGTAAAACCCCATTATTTTCCTTTTCTGTATCTTGGCAATGAAAACAAGACTTACCAGGTATGTCACACATTGTATTTTGCCTGAACTTTGAGGATAATTTACAGGATTTTCCAAAATGACACTTCCTTTTTATTCAGCAGCTTGAACATAAAGACAGAACACTCTTCTGACTGCAAATACAGCAATTATACCAAGTTATGCTTTGACACTGTTACCACAGGCAAGTGGCCAAAGAGCATCGGCAGTCAAAATATCTAAGCAAGTTAACAAGCTCCCTTCACTCTCTACAGAGCGGGAGAAGAAAGGGAATCCAACCCCTGAGAGATGTTAAAATGAAGGAGAAAAAAGGCTGTTGTGTTTGTTAAAGAAAATGGTGTCAGTGTCTTGGGCTGATCAAGGTGTAGAATCTGAGGCCCTGACAGATGCCTGGGCCTACATTTGACAGGAAGCCTTTTCCCAGGTCAGATCTGCTTGATGATCTCAACTAATGACTGACTCAGGCCTGCAAGCCTTTGCATTGGAACTACACCTTGCTTTCATGGTGTGGTCATACTGGTCTGCCCTCCCTCTCACCTCCCGTCTCCCCCATCCCTCACAAGATTGTGTTTTTCCTCCTCCTTTTTCAGCTCCATTTTATAAAATATCACCACATTTACCACACAAAAGACATTGAAACTAATTAAGTAAACTCCAAAGAACTATTACAAATCATTTTGCTTTAGCCAGAGAGGTATCAGAGTTAATTAGGTGATCAGTGTTGATGGGGTACCAAAACAAAAGCTATCTCTTGTTTGAAATGGTTCAGGCCCTGTAGAGATCCAGTCTTCCCACTATGACACAAATAATAATTGAGCATTTCTTAAAAAAAAAAAAAAAAAGACAGGCATGAAAAGAGTTTTCTCTTAGAGACAAAGCTTTCAACTAAGGTTTGTTTTCTCTTTTTGCCAGGTGATTTAAAAACAAAAACTATACCATCTACAAAGAAATAGCTATAACCTACATTGATATCATCATGACACAGAATATAAAATGGTTCTAACAAGCATAACTTTTGCAAGTGATTAATCAAAATCTATTTAGGCAGTCATCTTCAATGATGATCAACAGACTTACTTAATAGTACAATGAAAATAGTTCATTTCTCACCACGTTACCCATAGGATAACAGTTTTTCTTCAGCATATAAAACAAAAGGTCCACATTTAAAGTTAATATAGCAGTTAAAAGATCTGAATTTTAGAGTAATAAATTTCTTGTCCATAAGGAAAGTAGAAGAAAAATTGTAGATTTTTACTTGGTCTCACTTCAAACACAGCTTTGTGGACTAAAGTAAACCCTGTTTCTATCATTCACTAGAAAAAAAAAGTGTTATTTTGATATGTTGGCAATAAATAATATAGGATGGGGTAATTATTTTTGAATAAATCTTCATCATGAATTAGGTGCCAATCTCTGACATACAGATACACTGGATCTTAAAAGAAGGTGGTATTCTTTTCAAAGAAAAATAATTTACTTCTATCAAATTAGTTATTGGATTAGAAGTTGAAAATGCGACGCCTTTTTTTATTTTTATATCACAGACTTAAGACAGCTAGGCTTCTTATGATAGTAGAAAATCGTGTCATTATCATCTTAACTCTTCCTCTTGCACACATACACACATATACAGAGATTATAAAGGAAACAAATACATATTGGTTTCCACGTGATAAACAGTGAGTCTCTTTTGATTCTAACTGGTATTTATGGTTTGAAGCAGCTCTGAATAATGGTTTTATTATACGCTGTTGTTAAGCAATTTTCCTGAAATTTTTATCCCAACAAATGCACATAACTTTGTATGACAGAAAAGCCTTAAAGCAAGTCTGAAAGAGTCATGCAAGTTACCAAAAAGGCCAATGCAATATTTCCCGAGTTTAAGTACACCTCGAAACCCCTTTCTTTAGCTCTTAAAATGTTGAAAGGAAAATAATTTTCTACGTTGGCATTTAAATGGTATCGTTCTGTGTGAAAAGAGTTACTGAGACATTTGTTGGAAGTCAACAAAAATAATTTGGACATATTTTGAACTTATTTTATCTGACTCCTCGACATTTAATTTGGTGTGAAAAACAGCAACGGTAGAAAACAGATGTTAAGGGGCCAAGTATACAGCAGAGGTCAAAACAAACATAAAACACCGCTTCCATTTCTAAAAGAGGGGGGAAAAAAATGATTCCTCCAGCAACAGGTTCTATGTTAAACCTGCTTTTTTATTGTTCTGCTTGGGATATCTGTGGACTGCACAATGCAATGCTGTCCGCCGTGGAGCAATACCTCTCAGCACTGGTAATTTAAGACTTTCTTCTCTGTAATACACTGAACCATCATAACCTGTCTCTTCCCATTTAGTTTAACCTACAACCACCACATACTGATTTGGCTGTGTGTGGCTTTTTCTATTGCCATTTATTACTCTGCTCGACTCCTGAAATTCTGTTTGCAATTTAAGGCCACAAATTAGAAGCGTAAGTCATCTGTTTCCTATAATCCCCCTGTCAGGGCTGGGATCGCGTTTGGAGCTCAGCACCGAGTCCGGGCTTGGGCCCTTACAGGCTTTCTGATTGGCTGGCCTCTCTAAAAGCTGCAGCAGAATAAATAAAATGCTCTGGAAAATAGAGCTTTAAAAAAAAAAAAAGATGAAAGAAAAGAAACTAGGTTTCAAATATTTTCTTCTCTCTTATATAATTATCAAATCAATTGTTACAATGGTAGAGGTTTTGTTTTTTTTTTCCCCCCCAATAAACAGCAGAGCTGAGTATTACTCTTTAAGGACAAAATGCTAAGTGTTTAAGATTCCATGTGGGAGAAAAGTATAATCCTGTTTCAATCAGCTATGTGTTTTTGCTACATGTGGAATATCTTTTAGAAGTCCCGCTATGTTTCTTACAAAATACACTTTTTTATTTGCAGATGTAGTAATTAGCTGGGTATTTTTAATAGCGTCATAGATGTTGAGCTAAGCCAAAAATGTATGAAGCCCTAATTCACTCATTCTAACAGTCTTTCCCTCTTAAAATATTTTGGCAAATTTCATTTTTTTACCCCTAGATTTTATAGAGATGTTTCAAGAAACCAAATACAAAATCAATTTCTTTTTAAAAGACATCCATCTTTTGAGTAACATAAGAACTTCAAAAATTTGAAGATATGGCTGTTTCTTCTTTTTTTCCTCAGTTCATTTTAATAGATTTCATACTATCCATGCTGTGGCTTTAGACACTTTCAGCATTTCATAGGTTCAAATATTTCCATTTTCTTTCCATTATACTTCAAGCGCACAACATATCATATTACATATTAAAGACAGCAAGATACATAATATAAGTGGAGAGAAATACAGAATAGCCACATCTAAAACATATCTGAGTTCTCAGTGTAATTGTGAACTGCCATTGGGCTTTAAAATAATCATTATTTAAAAGGAATGAAATCCAACAGACTGATTTATGTTGATTAATATACTTATACTAGCTATACCTGGGCCGAAAGGTTGAAAATAAATGGATCAACAGAGAAATGACCCCAAAGCAGAGTTTATATCTCAAAAGAAAAAGTTCCATGGGGAAAATTAAGTACGTGATGCATGCTAAATTTTAGCTAAAAATAAAAATTAAGTTAAAAAGTAAAAACAGTGATTTTTAGAAAAAAAGGGATTTCAAGAATAGCAAAAGAATTTAAAGAAAATCAAAAGAATCAAAATACTAAATCATTTTATAGGTATATGATTATTTACAATACCGCTTCTGGGAATGTTTCATGCTTCTGTAACTTAAATTTGGTTTCCATTTTTTTTTTTACATCATTTTTTGCAGGCTGTTAGTCTATAGTATGGACTCTGTGATCTCTGGTTATTTGAAAGAAACAAAGGAGGAAAACTCACCAAGACATTGAGGTTTCAAAAAAAAAATCACACAAACAAACAGCTACTGTATGTGCGCACTCTGATTATTTTCTAGATTTTTTTTTGACTATACTTTCTGTGTTGCAGATTTATTTAATAAACAAATGCATCTTCTGGGCCCATAATACACAAATGCATGCTACTGTTAATTCATTTACAGAATGCGCCGTGATGGCCCCTGAGCAAAAGAGCAATCTTGTTATAATGAATGTGTACTATTCTTAATAAGCACACTGTAGCAACGACCCGCACTGCACACAAAAGCACACCCAAACCATTTGGTTTGTTCCCAGAGCTCGGACACCAGCACCACTATTAAATAGCTGTGTGCTGGGAGAGCAATCCAGTATTGGCATGCAAATGAGCGCACGAAGAGGCCAGATGCTGCTCTTTAGAAAGGAAAAGTGCCTCAGCTCAAATTTGGGGGGAGAGAGAACATGTGAATGTTACAGGCACAGGGCAGCTTCGAGACTGTGCTCCATTATATTCCCGACAGCGGTGGAGCTGTTGGTGGGATGAACCTAGGAAAGAGGAATAGAACTTTTTGCAAACACGTGAGCATTCAAGTGCTCCATATTTCTGCTGAAGACTGCCCACCACGTTTTGGGGTTTGTTTTTCGTTTCGTTTTGTTTAAACTTGTTTGTTTGGGTTTCTTACTTCTTCCTTTCAGGTCCAAAACGATGCCTCTTGTATTGAGAAACTTCACCTCTGCTTTTTAAGTTGAAGGTGTCATAATTCATTGGCATTCAATGATTCTCCAAAGCTTTATCATTTCAAATAAAATATTAGGTTATTGAAAAGGTGGATTTTTTTTTCTCTCTAAACCAGCTCATCATGCATGCTATTCATCTGTGTTCCACGAGCTTTCATTAACTGCAGTGGGCTCATGACCCATTAGTTCCTACGTTTATCTTATCACAACATTTGACTGCCTTGAGGAGAGCGTAGGAGGGGAAGCCAGCACACAAGAGACCGAAACTGGTCTTGCAAAAACTTTGGTAGACGGTGTTCCAACCAAAATTAGGGCATTGTTTTTCTTCTTGGGTCATTTTTTCTTTTCTTTTCTTCTCAATGTTTAGGGAGTCATTGATTTATCTGATTCTTGAAGATAGTTGGAGATGATAAGGACTAAAGTCATGGATATGTGTTTTGAGAAAAGGACTAATGAAAAAGAGGCAGAAACACCCATACTTAGTAAAATATACAGAGGAGATAACAGGATTCCTGTGACATAGCTAATTAAAATATATAAGTGTAATATGTCCCCTTTTAAATAATGGCATTCAGGGACAAGACCTTCCCCTACCCTCATTATTTATCAAGTAATAATAGAATTTACCATATATCTTATTCCTATAAACATTAATTGAAAACTTACTATAGGCTGGATACTACACAAAGCTCTGAGAAGACCTGTACGGCACAGGAAATAAAATGGCTCATGGTAGTGGCCAAATCTACAAATTAAACCTCCCAGTCACAGGTCAGTAATTATAAACCCCACAACAAACACATCTTCTAGGCAGAAATACTGATTTTAGTCAAAACAGAAATCGCTATAGGTAGATCAGGTGGGACTGTGACAATTTTTTTTTCTTATTTAATCATAACAATGTCTCTCAATTCTGAGCAGCCTTTTCCCGTCAGTGAATTGGTCCATGAAACTGATCCATACACTTAGTCAATATTCACTGAGCACCATATTAGTTTCCTAGATCTACCTACATAACAAAGTATCACAAACTGACTCCCTGAAAAGAAACTTACTCGCTCACAGTTCTGTAGGCTAGAAATCCAAAATCACCGTGTGGGCAGGGCCACGCTGCCCTGAAACCTCTCAAGGAAGACGCTTCCTGCCTCCTGCAGCTTCTGACAGCCACAGGCGTTCCTTGGCATGGGGCTGCGCAACAACAGTCTCCGTGGCTGTCTCCACGTGGCCGCCTCCCCCCGTGTCTGTGCACGTGTCTCTTCTCTTTTCAGACACCAGTCCTACTGGACTAGGGCCACTCTAATTCAGTATGACTTTGTTTATCCCGACTACATCTGTAAAGACCCTGTTTCCAAATGAAGTGACTCTTATAGGCGTGGAGAGTCAGGACCTCAACCTATTCTGGGGGGACACAGTTCACCCATGACAAGCTCTAAGTCCCAGGCCATTGCACTTGGGGATTTTATCACTTAATCATGGAAAACCCTGTGAGCTATGTTGTGGAATTCACTATAAGAATGTTTTTGAAAATATTCTTACTTCATTATAGATAGTCCTCCCTATGAGAAGTCAGGAGAAAGTGTTCTAAGGACTAAGCATGAGGAATTGTCGAGTTTTCTCCTATTGTCTGTTTGACATTTTAGATGTTATTAGTCTCTTAACGGGTCTTAGTTCTCTTTTTGAATTGACTGCTAGCAAGTTCAGAATTAAATTTGGACTCCCCACAAAGAAGTATATAATACCCTCTGTTTTATATAGTGAAACTTACCCCGTTCTTATTTTTCTACCTTTTATTTATTTTTTGTCATTTCCATGTTTTTTATCTTGTCAATGCATTATTGGAACTGGCATTAAATGACTAATTCTAGAGCAAAGCAAACTACAAGTAAATGATTATTTAAGTTAACTGGGATAAACTCAAATTAATTTGATTTCCCTTAAAACAAAAAAAGTGGTTTAGTGAAATACACTGTGAAAAAGAATACATTCCAAATACTAATTTGTTTGTTCTCAACAAGTGGGAATAATCAAACATAATAGCATAACACAGGACATTTATAACTAGGTTGAATCCTCGTGAAATATTAAAGCTTGAGGGACATCTTTGAAGCAGTAAAGTTTCTGAAAACTTCTGTATGCCTTATAGTAAACAAAAAAGAGAAAACCAAGGAATTGACATGACCACTTGCTTCAGAGATCTGAAAGCTATCGTACAGCAGAAGGAACAGATGTTGTATTCCCAGAGTCAAGATTAGTATCAATTGGTATAGAATACTTCAAGACAAGTGAGAACCAATAACCCAACATGATCAGCACTGAGAAAAGATGTCCCATTCTCAACTCTTCATTATTAGAAATGTTCAAGCAATGGCATATCATGAGTCAGCGATCTGAAAAAGTGAATCTCAGCATTCGGAAAGAAGTCGGCTCAAAGAGAACCACATTTCTTTCCATCCAACTCCTAAATGCTAAGAGCAGTGATTCTATAGGTGGTTTATTTTTAATTAAAGAATATTGCCATTATTTTATTATGATTGGACCCATTTAAACAGTTCCAAAATTTATGATAATTTTCACATTTAGAGAAGAGTTGTACATAGTAATGGGTCTATCTAGGTGCCTGCTGTACACCAAAATTTCCTTTCTACAATCTAATTGAATAACAGCCACAAAACCTTGAATTTAGATAAGCAGGCCATATTTCATCTTACTAGTTTAAAAAAATAAGCAACTGAAACTTAGCAAGAGAAAATTATTTGTCCAATGACAGGCAGCAAGTCTACAGCATAACCAGAGTTACAAGTTACAGTCCTGAGTTTGTATTTGGAGATGTAGACATACTAGTTTCAAAAGAATCAGAGAACTACAACAGCCATTTACCCAACCGCTCAATTCAAGCCACATGCGACTTCTTCTTATGCAATCTCTAGACACCTAGTTTTTTTAATCCAGTCACTAAAAGGCATGTGGTAACCTTGTGGCTCTTTGGGTGATGACGGTGAATATGGTTCCAGAATGTCCTAACTTTCAGACCACATCCATATACTTTGGCCATTATCATGACTAAACTCTCCTCCCACTCACACACCCCTGAGCCAAAACTCCATACAGCAAGATAGCAGAATTTTCCCAGTCATCTCCCTATAAACATGCCTCCTGGGCTGGGCTATCTTGGGTTCGTAGGTTTTCTTTCAAATGCATGTATACTCAGTTTAGTAGACGAGATCGTTATTCCTTACTCTCTCTCCCTGATAGATGATAGCCTATTGTAACAAGAACGGAGCAGTCCCTCCATGTTATTTCTGGCGTTACCAACGACTCCCTCTGTAACTTTACCCAAGTCACTCACCCTTCCCACGGACAGGGTCCTTCAGTGGCAAACTGGAGGCTGTTAGTTTCACCAGTTCATATTCAGGAAACACGGAAGTCTGCTCTTGATGTTCCTACAGACATTATCATTGTTATTGTTGTTATTTATGACTAATACAGCGGCAGAACTTGAAGATTTAAGATCTCCTCATGGATTTTACTGTGGCTTCCAGGACCTGAGATTTAATTTTAAAAGAATTAAATTTTCAGTCTGCTTTACAGGGGTGACTGCGAGAACGTATGCTGACAGACTGTTGTCTTCAGAGGCGAAATCCAGACACACTAAGACAATGCCACGGCCTGAACAGGGGGTGACCCTTTCCCATTCATCTTAATGGAGTGTTAAACTGGAAGCCTAATTAGGTCCACTTAAATGCCAACATTATTATACTTTTCTCTGCTTATCTTCATACCAGAAACAATCAACTAATGCACTCATTTAATCTGAGTGCGTGCAACGATCACATCCAGACACCCTGTCATTTTGATAGCCTGCTTTGCAGTCATAAAAGTACAAGTTTCAAACTTGCACTTTGGTTGTTTTTAATTATCCACATAATTAGATTACTTTCTATATCCTTGAAATTTTCAAGGTGAGACTATATATACACCTATATATGATGTTTGTAAGGCATTTGGGGCCTGATCACTATTCCCATAATTAGAAACTGGGATCAAACTTGCTCCCAGGATAACAGACAAAGAAGATGTGTTAAATGAAAGATTCCATCCCTGCCCCCTTAAAAGAAAGCTCGCAGCTTTGTAGTTTATCCTTGAGTTATGTGCCCAAGCTTCCTAGATTTCCTTTCTGATTCACCATTGATGCCTGGACTCGATTTTAATGTTTAATTCCTACAATAAACCTTAAAAAAAAACAGAATTAAAAAATATATAAATGCACACTTGCCTATTTTATGCCTAAGAGGATCCAGATCTAGGCCTTCAATTCAAAGTCCTTGGCTACCTTGTAAAATATCTTGTAAAAGTGTATTTATTTACTCATGGCTGTAAGGGGGTTAGTCTGTTTTACTTTAATGGTCTCTGTGCCAAGATGGCATACGAGAAAATTTGGGGGGAGTTCATCATCCATGCTTGTGGATAAAGACATTGGGGTGTCTTTGAGATGTGACAAATTTTTTACTCCTCTGCATACATACTTTTCCACCTTAGGCCATACTTCATGTACTCCAGGCATCTGAATGTCCAGGAACATAAGGCTGGGAGGAACATTTTCCAAAGATGTCTGTAATAGACATTGCTGGTGCCCACCTTGGTTTTCCAGCCTTTCCTAGACACACAGGCTATGTTTCTTAGCCCCCTTCTGCATTCGGGTGGAACTATGACTAATTCTGGCTGATAGATTGGGATATGGAAGCTTCTCTGGGGAGAAAGTACTCAAGAGCCAGGGAATTATCCCCAATTCTCTCTTTCTCTGCTTGGACAAACCCTGAAGCCCTACGCCAAGAAAAGTGCCATGAGATGGAAGCGGTGTGTAATGACTGGTTTCCATATAGGGAACCCTTGGAGAGAGATCTGGACCAGCAGAAGGTTTGAATGACTGAAAATAATACTACGTTGGTTAACTATTAGGATTTTGGTGGTGTTTTTGCTCCAACATTACTGAGACTATCTGGTCTGAAACAATGTTTCAGAATTTATTTCCAAGCCAAATCCCACTAGGTGGACAGCCATATGTAATTGTCATCACTGCCTTCTTCCAGCTTCTAATACAAGAGAGTTAACAAATGAAGATGGGTAAGTCACTCTAGACAGTCCACCAAGCTCTGATTTCACTCCTCACCTTTGATTCCTTTGTGTTTTATACTTTGATCTTAAAAAAAGTGAATTGTTATAGTTTTCCATCAAGGCTTCTCTTTTCCATCAAGAGACTTGGAAGATAATAGTCATTCACAATGCTCAGGACAATTTCCATAGACAGAGAATTAACATTCAAAGCCATGACAGAGTCAAAGAAGGCTGGGGGAAATTCCCTTAGGTAAACCCCTAAAATTCAGGTTTGTATTATCCAATCAAGCAGGGGGCAAATGTCCGCTAGCTAGCTACAGAAATAGGGTACTATCCGGAGAGCTGTCAAAGAGGACTGGAAAAATAACAGTTATAAATAATCTTTAAAAGGGGGCTTATGTCATAAAAAATTAAATTACATCTGAATTGAGCTAAGCAGTATTTTTATTGAATCTTTTAGATGGTACGTGCAAACATCTAAACTTTTAAAACAGTTGCTCTGATGACTCTGAAAGACAAAGAACTTATTTCTGCTTCAACAGGAATGTGGTTATTGTGTTTACATTAAATCAGGTCACATGGTCCTAAATGGTTTCTGACTTCAGAAGGAGTCTGTTTCCTCCTTACAGACTCTGTAATACAAATTCCCTAGTTGATCCATAGATACTAATGAGCTCCAGCAGGGACTTAAGAAGGGAAAGGCACCTTAGTAAAGAAAGGAGTGAAAGTATGAGGTGGAGATATAGGGGGAAACTATGCTGGTGGAGGAATGAGCAGCCCACATGGTTAGGGAGCCCCACAAGTTAGCTAACAGTAAGGATCTGCCTAGCTGGCACAGAAGATTGCAAGCCAGGAAGACCATGTGCATAGTGAAAAGCATACTCACATTGGAGTAATTTGGATTTGGAAAAGCAGTTTTCCAACCTGCTAGCTCTGTGACCTTAGGAAAATCAGTCTTCCCATCAGCAAAAAGGGGATAAAAATACCTACCTCACAGGTTAGTATGTGGATTAAAATTCGAATAAGAAAATGCATGTAATATTCTTAGTACACAGACCATATATAGTAAGTTTTCAGTTAACACTAACTCATTAGATTTGCCTAATATGTGAATTTAACTGATGTTAAGGAAGCCATATGTACACAGCCAATAATAATAGTATTACAGGTGAATCTCTTCAATGTTTGTGTTTCCCTGAGTGAGAAGAGAGACATAAGTCTGACATTTCTTCAGCTCATCTCAGTTTCTAAATGGCTCTCATGATATGAGCATTTCCCAGGCACATGTGAGTGATATAGTGGAGTTTTTTAGGGTAATTTTCACTATTTGGAATTTTACCCCTAAACAATACATAAGCTGCAGCTCTACTGTATTAATACAGTAAGGAATCTTTGTATTCCAACTTGTGAAAGGCCACTCACAGTTTTGCTAAGCATAATTTTTATTACTTCTCTTTTCCCCTATGAAATGTAACAGGGTGTTGTAAAAGAACATAGCACCGGGGTCAGGAGACCTGGGTTCAAATTTTAGTCTCACCATTGACTGGTTACACAAAAACAAGTCCAGGACCTCTTTGAATTTCCATTTCTCCATCAGTAAAACTGAGATAACTTCAAAGGAACATAGTGAGGATTAAATAAAATAGTACCTGCAATGTCCTAACAGAATGTAGGCAAAAATATTAACTCTTTCCCAGCCCATAAATCCTAATAATTCTAATATAAAGTTAACAGAGCACTGCATTATTTGTGTGCATCTGTCTCTCACTAGATTATGAGTTTCTTAAAGGCAATGACTAGGATCTTTTATACTTTCTCCTCTACCTACCTGGAAGGACACATTAGGAATTTGGCTGTGGCAAGAGAAACCAGGAGGGATCATTGGTTTCTGAGCACCAATGAAATAAAACTGTATTACTTCCCTGAAGCTTAAAAAAGTCATCTATAAGCACTGTCTCTACTTCCTCATCTCAAATTCTCTCCTCTGTGTACTCCAAAAGGCATCCATTTTCACCATTTTAATACTGCTTTGGTCAAAGTTACCGCTGACATCCATGTGGCCAAATCCAATGCCCTTTTCTCTATTCTCTTACACAACCTCTCAGCACCGTTCAGTGCAATAGGCTGCTTTCTTTTTCTTGAAACATGGTCTTCTCCTGGCTTCCATGACACCATGCTCTCATGGCTTTCCTCTGTCCAGTCTCCTTTGCTAACTCTTCCTCTTAAGAGAAGGTCTAAACTTTAGAGTGCCCAGCTCACTCCTGGCCATCTCCTCTATCTCTACCTTCTCACTAGTGAGCTCATCTATCCATTCACTGGATAGTCAGCACCATGCAAATACTAACATATCCTACATCTTTATCTCCAGCCCTGACCATTCCAAAGAAATCCAGACACATAGCCAACTGTTACCTGAGGTCTCCACTCGTATGTCATATAAATGTTGCAAAATTCACACACATAAAAGAGAAATTTTGATTCCCTTCCCTCACCCCAACTGACTCCTGCCTCAGGGTTCTCCATCTCAATAAGTAGCACTATTTTCCCTGGAGAGCAAGACAATAATCTAGCACAAGGCTTCTCAAGCTTTAATGTGTATATGAGTCACCTGAGGGTTCTTCTAATTCAGTATGTCTGAGTTATAGCATATGATTCTGCATTTATAACAAGTTCCAAATGATGTGATGCTACTGGTCCTCAAATCACACTATTAAATAGCAAGGATCTTGGAGGTAGTTCTTGTTTTCATAATGCACATTCCTACACACATATTCAAAAAGTCAGCACACTTAACTGACCACATTTCTTCAGAATATGACTACTTACCAACTCACAACACCTGGTCAGTGTCATCATCCTCTTTCCCCTATACTGCGGTCATGGTTTCCCAACTAGTCCCCTGCTTCTATTTTGTCCTCTGTCCTGTAGGATGTTCTGTCCACTGCATCCTTGTACCAGTCACACTAGATTACTACTAGACAATGGCTTCTTCCATCACACCTACAATTAAATCACATCAATGATTCTCAAATGGCCCCTGCTTATCTTTCAACCTCATTTGGCATCACTCACTCTCTGGTCCACGATGCTCAGCCACACTGATCTTCCATTCCTTAAACTTGCCAAGCTCACTCCTACCGCAAGGCTTTTGCACTAGCTGCTCCTTTACTTGGAAGGCTCTTAGTCCTTGATCTTTCACACAGCTAGCTTTTTCTTGTCATTCAAATCACAGCTTAAATGTCATCTCAGAATGACCTTCCTGACCATTCAATCCAAAATAGCCACTCTATAACCTGTCACTTGATATCAAATCACTGTTTATTTCTCCGCATTTCACTTATTGCTATGTGGTATTTTTCTGGATTCTTTATTTGCTCATGATCTCTCTCTCTTCTACCCTCCCTCCTCCCTCAATCTCTCTCTCTCCCCCTCTCTACCTCCCCACCTTCCTCCCATCCACACTAAGAGGTTAGCCCCACAAAAGCAGAAACCGTCTATCTTGTTCCCAGTTGAAATCCCTGCATCAGAGTAACTTCTTTCTACTCCTAGCATGTAGTAGGTACCCAACAACTGCTTTGATATGTGAATAGATGAATACACAATTGAAAGAAAAGTTCTGGAGTGTGTTGCAGAATGAGAGGGAATATGCAGCTGCTGGGCATTAGGGCCTTCCACTCTGACTTTAAAAACTAATAATAATAATAATAATAGTAATAATAATAATAATAATAATAATAATACGCATGCATGGAAATAGGGTGGTTCCAATGCATCACCAAGTGTGTTCTCCCCAGCCCACAGTATCTTCATTACCTGGGAACTTGTTAAAAATGCAACTTCTCAGGCTCTGCCCTGACCTTCTGAGCATAAAATCTTGGAATCTGCGTTTTAAAGATTCTCCAGATGACACTGATGCATGCTAGAACTTGAGAACCACAAGTCTAACATTCACATATATCATCATGAGTGTCCGTTGCTCAGGAAAGTTGGTGATTGCAAGAATACTTAGTCTTGGCATTAAATATATATTTTTTAATGACTCAGACCTGCCCAAGTTGGGTAGTAGGAAGCAGATATTCTAGAATGCTTTTCATTGATCCACGTTTATCCAAGAAACAGGATTCAACCTAATCCTTTACTCAGCTTTCTTTCACCTTCTACATCATTCTCCTTTGTTGCCTTCAATTTAGCTGATACCACTCCAGTGAGACCACTGGTTCTCAGGAAAGAACTGATTCCTGAGTTACACTAACCATGCCAAATAGCTCTCCTACAAACATACACACATGCGCACACACACGGCACCTATTCGGTTGCTAAAAGAAATTCCACATGTGCAGTCATATCTGAACTATGATATGTATTTCACCAAATTGTTCAATGAACCAAATCTCAGTAACCTCAACATGTATTCAATTCAGACAGATTTGATATTCTTAGCTACACAACCACTGCATCTACCTGCTTTCAGTTTTGATCCTAGAAATATTTCTGTGTCAACCATCATTAGTTTCAAGATGAGAACTTAGGTAAGTTAGTGGTGAGTGAGTTAGTGGTGAGTGAATTAGTTCCCAACATTGGTGGCTAAAATCTATGGAATCACTGCAGATCCATGTCTTATTTTCAAATTTATAACAAAAGCAGATACTGTAGGTTGCTTTGTAGGTCGCAGTTTCCATGAATCGCTCTAGTCATAAGTAGAGACAAATTTTTTCTACTTACCCACCCCAAGTATATTTGTTGATTCCTAGTAAAATTTCCCAATTGTCAGAAAGAGAAAACATTAGGATTATGATGTGACGTTATTAGAGCCATAAATTAAGGGTGATATTATCACAGAAGGTTGAGAAGAAGAAAGTATAGAGGACATTCCAGGAAATTTGAATAAACTGCTTGGTCACCACTTGGTTATATTTGGGGATTGTGCAACTAAGAAAAAATGAGTTAGTGAAAAATGAGAATAATGTTGGAAAGTTGTTGCTTAGGTTGTCCTAACATATTCTAGAATATCATTCATTCTTACTGAGATTTTGTTTTTTTATTGATCATATTATGCTCCCTATGCTGCAAAAAAACTGAAACTCAAGGAAATACGAATCTTGTTCCTCAATGTCAATACTATGAAGAGTAAATTCTACTTTAAGTTAAATACTGCCACAATTGTAATACCAATTTACAATTACATCAGACTTGATTACCAAAGCACCTTCGTATGTATACAGTGCATTAAACATTATGATCTATGAGGAGAACTGAACAAAGACTATTCTCCCCATTTGAAATATCAACATCCAAGAGTCAGAGATGTGAAGTGGCTTAATCAAGACCACAAAGCTAATTTGCAAGAAGTTGAAGTGAATTCCAGGTCTAGCCCTTTTTCTATTACACAATACACGGTTGACTACAATTCCCAGACATCCTAGAAGGCAGTAGAAGAAATCTTTCTTCAATAATGTAATGTTGCTTTACTCTGTCCTGATTATGTACTTTTTTTAGCCATAATGACAAATGCTATTTTAAAAACTGTTCACTAACTGATATGAGAAATCACCTTCTGAAGATCCAGTCCTATCCCACACTTTGCAGTGTTTCTTATCATGCTAATGTAAAATGTTGGGGGTGGCAACAGCAGGGAGGAGAGAAAAGACATTTATTACATGAAGAAACAGCACATATTGATTTTTCTTTCCATTGCAGAGACAGGTAATACAATTTCATTGCCTATTCAATATGAAAATAGTACTTAATGGAGTTATGGTTTATGATTTGGCCACTGTGTCAGACTTCCTTTCCAACAACCTCCTCTTCATCTCAGATTCTACCCCAGGACTCTAGGCCACCAGATAGCTAGATCTCCCCATTTAGGACCAAGTGCAATCTGTCCTGCAGAACAGGAGATGGAGCATATGAAAGAAAGCAATGAGCAAGGGGCCACTCTTTATAAGGTATTCACCTACAGTGACAGTAGCTGAAGAATACTGGAGATACACGCCCACAGGGGCTTTCCCTCAATAGCACAAAAGAAAAGGCCACTCTGCACCCAGAAGATGTGGCTAACAGTCCAAAGGTCATGGCAATTTGAGGATTTATTACTTGTGGCAGAGTTTCTTCCAGGCAAGATGTAGTCTCAAAAAGAAGGTGTTAGGTTTATTGTTCACTGCTTGAGTTATTTCCTTAAAACCAGTTGTGAACGCTGCTGCAGACAATGCTCCATAGGTCTCTCATTTTCTGCATTTCTTGTAAGCAGAAGCACTGACATCTTTTGTTTCAGCCTGTCTGTGCAAGGATATCTGTACAATGAACAACATGGGAGATAGAGAGAGTATCTCTCTCTCGAGTAGTGGGACAGCAAGCTGGTTGCCCAGTATGAAACTTTCAGGTCCCCTCTGTGCTCAGAATCCCTCAGAATTCCCCCAAAGAATTCTGTCCTGTGTTACAAATGAACTGCACAAGCGGCTGTCACCTGGCTCTCTCAGGTCACTCAGTAAAGAATGAGGGCTTTGCAGGGACCAAATATACTGATGCTTATGCTGCTCACTGAGTTGTGAATAATGAAATCCCCTGTCTCTGACCTAAGTCTCTCTTGCTGACCTGGCCTTGAAATGACCAGTAAAAACAACAGTATAGAAGACTTGTAGCCATTCACATTCAGTTTTTCTAGGTGAGTTTGCTAAATTCAGATTTGTGGTGTTAGTCACACTTCCCTGCTACAGAGATGAGTACTGAGTTTTATTGTGGATCATTCCTGTTGCTAGCTCAATGAGCTGGTCTTCAATATTACTGAGCTAACGAGTGAAAAAACGAATTAAAAATATCTTTTCCAAAACTTTAGTTCAATGCTGAAACAATGCTAGAAAGTTATTTAATAATCTACATGTTTGTACAATTAGGTGAAAATGAATTTCATACATTAATTATTCTGACAGATCTCAACCTCCTATAAAGCCCCACCACCACCACCACCACCACACAAACACACACGTATTTTTGGGCATTCCCAAGGGATCTCTCTCACGTACTCCGTCCCTTATCCCTTCAACCTCTACCACGCTCAGCCATGTTCTGTCACTGATTTAAGATTCTTGTGGCTCTGACCATTTGGCTCCACCAGCTCTCTTGATGCAGAACAATTCCCAACTCGTAGTGATCTTTATCCCATGAGACACAGACAAGCCCCACCAATAGCCACAGTCCAAGTGCTAGGGGCCAAGTTCCCTGAGGAGATCTTGTAGCATGGTGGCCACTGCTTCTTCTCACCCTGGACCCCAAGCAGTATACTCCTTTCTCCTCTGAGGTCCATGGAGGTGGGGAGATGGGCCCTCTCCTATTGTGATATACTTCATGCTGACTCAATGTAGCTTGGGCAGCAAAGTTCTTTCTAGACATGTCCAGAACCAGATTTAAATATGAACCACCCCACAGGATCTTTCTTACTGTCCTCAATGTCAGTGGCTCATGGATCAAGCTCAAAATGCATAGAACTTTCTTCACCATTTTCACAAAAACTTCCATGAAGCTAATCTCCCAGTGGACCAGACACGCCTGAGCATGCAGGGGTAGACACACTGGAAAATGCGTGCCCCAGTATCTGCATGGTTCATGTCTCCACCCCCTTCAAGTTTGGCTCAGAAGTCCTCTTGTCAGGGAGGCCTTTCCTAAGTACCCATTAAAAAATACTAACCTCCACTGCCATCCCAGCGTACCCCTTCCCTGCCTTTTTCATTCTGTTGCACTAATTACTTCCAAATGTATTATAAAATGGATTTCTTATGTTATTATTGTCTTCCCCACGAAAATATAAGTTCCAAAAGGGTAAGGGTTTTCATCTCTTTGACTCACTGATGTGCTTAGAATGGGGCCCAGCACCCAGTTGGTCCTCAATAAATATTTAAAGAATGAATGACTGACTCTTAGACTCAAGCCACATGTGTGATGTGCTCCTCTCACATAAATTCCATTGGCCACATGTGCGTTAAACTTGACATCCAGTAAACATACTTTGGCTGAAAAGATAATTGTGAATAATGATGCAAAGAAGATATACCCCACATGAAGGACAAAGTAGTTGGATAAATACAATGATCCAGTATCTCCTTCTGGTTGTCCTTCACCTTTGAAATGAGGTACAGAAAATACAAATAGCTTTAGCCTGGCTTCTCTAGTCTTTGTAATGATTAGCCATTTTTAAACCCACATAGTTCTTATATCCAATAATATAATTTTTTAAAATCTCTTTCTCTTTCTGTTGCCCACTTAAAATTCCTTCAGAAATGAATTATAACTCCTGAAACTTTAATGTGATTCAAGACATGCAGTTAATGTCTTAAGGAGGTAGGACAGATTATGTATGTATGTTAACTGTGGGGGAAATTAGTGAGAATCTGCCCATTTATTATGTAGGAGTAACAAGTCAAAATGAAAAAGAAAATCTTGATTTGGGGTTTACAAATCTATGAGGCAACACTGACAGGCAGGTAAATAGCTACAAATTTTCAGGAAAGAAATTAGAATATACAAAATTCCTTTAAAATATCCATATATTTGAATGCATTTGTTATATTTTTAAGTATGTATATAGAAGAATGTTCATGGAAATATAATTTATAATGAATAAAAATAGCAAACAACCTAAATATTCAACCATAGGGGAATATTCAAATAAGTTACTGTATAGTAACTTATTATTCTGTATAGTAGAATATTATTTAGTCACTTAAAATTGTGATTTCGAAGACCATCAAAAGAAACTGTTCTCACAACACAACACTGAAAACTAAAAGCTGCATATATTGTAAGGCTTACTTTTCAAACAATAAATACATAATATAGTCACAGGAAAAAGTTGGGATGAAATTTCCAAGTATGTTAATGGTGATTGCTTCTGTTTCAGTACATTTAGGCGGCTGTAACAAAACACCATAGACTGGGTGGTTTAAAAATGGTGGAAATTTATTTTCCACAGTTCTGGAGGCTGGAAGTCTCAGATCAGGGTGCCAGGATGGGAGGCTGAGGGACTGCTTCCAAGTCACAAACTTCTCGTTGAATCCTCACAGGGCAGAAGGGCCTAGGGAGCTCTTTGGGGTCTCATTTATGAAAGCACCAATCCCATTCATGTGCCCTCCACCCTCACAACCTAATCACCTCCCAAAGGCCCACCTTCTAATTCCCCTCACATTGAGCCTTAAAATGTTAACAAATAAAATTGGGGGGAACACAAATATTCAGATCATAGCAACTTCTGAGTGTGGAATTAGAAGTGATTTTACCAGTAGCTCCTAACATATCAAAATATTGCATTGGCACTGGCCATCGTGTTGAAGATAGATAGGCAAAACATTCTGGTGACAAAAGATTTTGTGAGATACATTTAGATGATGATGCAAAATAAACTGAATGTAGTCATAGTAAGAGCTGGCATTTAATGAAGTCTGACTTGAACTGGGTACTGGGCTGAACACTTTAATCCCTCTGTGAAGCAGGTATCATTATATGTTAGAGATGAGGAAACTGCAGTTTTTAAAAGATGAAATAACTATTTCAGTATCACATGGCACATTAGGGGCAGTATGAGATTTGATTCAGAATTTTCTACCTCTTCTGCTTTTAAACACTATGCTCTTTTTAAAACAGTTGAATATGAACCACCATGAGTGAGCTTGCAATTTACTTTTGGTTGAGACAAAGGATTATTTTCAAATAGTTTAGAATTCCTGATGGTAATTACTACTCAGATGATTACCACCTTTTAATTCTTGGTCAGATTTTCACTACCTCTCTCCAGGATAAGGGTTTCAGTTTCTTATTGCTGATAAAATATATACTTTGGCTTTGACACAGACCAAAAATGGAGATATTTACAGTGTTAATCAATTGTAATTAAACCTTAATTATAATATAAAGCTTTCTTTCCCTAAGGGGAAAAAAATCCTTTCAGAAAAGATACTTTTTAAACTAAAACTAGCACAAAATATGAAGTCAGAAGACTAGAATTGATTTCCTGATAAAGGAAGACAGTTTTAGAACCATGGCAAAAACTGGCCTTCAAAAAACATGACAGTTTCATAGACGCTGCCTCTGAATGAAATGTTGGGGACTCTCTTGGCACTTGTCCCAGACATCCAGGTAGAAGAGGGTACACTGATTACTTTAACTAAAATAATCTGCTTTTGCACAAACCCACCTCAGGCCCAACCAAATGCGAAGCTTATCAAACTGCCAGGTGAACTAAGAGAGAAACTTAGCTGAGGAGAGAAAGTAAGCAATCTGCACAAGAACTACCTTATAACCTAAGGTATTCACAGTTTCATTTTACCTGGAAGAAAATTCTAAATTAAAAAAAAAAAAAAAGAGTTCCTAGAGAGGATGCTAAAACATGCAAAGTAGACAGAGGGAGAGCTGTACAAACTATATTTACTATGAAACAAAGCAAACGAAATTAAGAGTTTTAGCTCAATTTTTAGAAAAGAATAATTTCTAGAAAAAATTCACTTAAAAATGAGGTATAGAATTGTATACCTAAATTTTGAAGACAATGCTGCCACTTTAGATGGTAAACATTTTAATAATCCCACAGTTTAAAACTATCTTAAAAGGAAAAGACCAAAGAGTTATCAAAATGTTTATACCAGTCTGTTTTAAGGAATCCATATGTTTAGAACTTGGTGTGTTGAATGTATGTTGTTGTATTCCTCAGATACACTCTAAAAAAGAAAAAAAAAACTTCTCACGACTTTTAATCTACTATTTTGTTAACAGATAACATCCCCAAGTTAAAATATATATATATTCTTACAATAACGTCCCTTCCCCTGAGGCACCCCTTGGAAGGTAGCATCAGAAACGTAATCAGATAACTAGGGCTATTTCAGCTGACTGCCAAAATATCGCTCATGACTATTAAAGTATGCTGGAAAAACACCATTGCATCAATGGCAGAAAGGGCATGATTGTTCTTATTTCTGGAATTCTTCTGATGTGAGTCAATTCACTGGGTGGGATTTCACTGGAAAATGGCTTTAGGAACATGTTAAATGAAGGAAGAACAGAACCAAGCCTTCAAATACAGACATAATGGAAAACCATAGAGTCAGACTTCACCCAGCAGGCAACAACAGAGATCAAATTCAAAGCGAAATCTGTAGCTACGAAAACACTAATTATCTGCACAATTTTGATTTTTATTAATTTAACACTGTTTCCTCTTAACAGTTCAAATAAAAACAATTCATCCCCCATATACACAAATAAAATTATGTGATTATTGCCTTTCATTTCAGACCTAGCAACATCAGATTAAGGAAAGAGAAATAATATGAGGTTATTTGAAATATTGTTTTCGTATTTGCTCCAAAATCCAAAAGGTACATAGGAATTTGGATAACTTAGAGGTGCAGAAATAAAGCATAACAAAAAAGTACTTCCTGATATATTTTTAAAACTCCTGAGACTCATAGAACATTAAACCCAGACAGAAAACGCCACCATCGTGCAGGCCTTCTCTCCCTGTAACTCCCTCCAGCTGAGATGACGTGATCCAGTTTATGATTACAGAGTACCACCTATTAAGCAGCTCTTCTGTGGACCTTTTATTATTTCACATGTTTGTTTAGTCTTCCCAACTAAGTTGAGCTAAGGAGTTGCCTTTGATCTGTCTTATTATCCCCCCAAAGGGTATAGTATAGAGCCTTATCCACAGTGAGCACTCCGTATTTATTTGTTATTTCCAGATAAGTTCAAATAATTTTTTTTAATTAAGAAGATGAGCTCTCTATGCCTAGATAGACATATTCCCTGTTGAGGGTTAGGGCGAGGAAGGTATTTATCACATCTAGTAAGTATGCTAACAGTTAACATGGTACCATCTTGTTTAGTAGTTTTCAAACCTTTTTTTTTTTTCATAAAAGGAAATCTCGTTCAGATACCCAGTGAACAACATTGAAACTCTTCTGGTTGAAGTAAGTGGAGAGGATTGGGTGGAACAGCAGGTGGGGAGAGGTGGAGGCACAGAGGAACTGCAATGCAACCAGTTGGCCCCTAACTCACCATTCGACAAAGGCCACTGAGAACTTCTCATCACTCTAGAGCACTGCTTGAAAGCCACTCGTTTAGTCTGTTGTGTAATTTATTTTAATGAAAAGGAAATTTCTGCTTCCCCCTCTTGCAATTCAGCCACTGAAATTAAATCCTGTGTTTTCAAAGTCTATTATAAATATATGTTGAATAAATGAATTGATCAACTGAATGAATACTTATCACTAAACTGAGTAAAATTCTTACTATAATTACCATATTTTCTCTAGTTGACTTGAATGGGATATGAGAGACAGTCTAAATATAACTGGAATTAGAGAAACGAACAAGTGAAAAGTATTAACTAAGACTGAATGCCAACATCTGAAATATTTCTAAGTTATTTTACAAAATAAAAATTTGAACACACAGCATTCTTTCCTATCTATGGTAATGAAATGGATTCCAGGACACATGTATGTTTCTGCTGCCCTGAATTCATGCCTCCCTCTTTTGGTAACAGCAGCTCAGTTTTTTTTTTCCTCCTTTTGGGAGCTTCCCCTTCCCTATGCACCAAGTCTGGCAACCTGCCCTTCAAAATGTTCCACTCACTCCGTACCCACCCACCTCATGCCCAGCCATGGTGCAGGTGCATTACCCAAGCTAGACCCTCTGACCCTGAGGTATGCAGCTTTCCTGGGATGTAGGAGCAGCTGGAGCCTCTGTGCCTACCCTGCGGACAGTGAGCAGACTCTCCACCAGGTGCTGCTACTTGAATCCCTGCAGCCATGCTGGCCCAGAGCTTTTTGAGCCCTGATTCTTCAGCCGCTTCTTTTCTTCTGCAGACTACATCATATCTTTCCAATAACATCCTTACTTTATTTACTTATGTATTTAGTTTTCTTTATTTCTTTTTAAATTAACCAAAGTCCATTTCAGAAACCCCAAAACATTTAGGAATACAGGGGCCCCAAGCACTGATAACAGGGAGAAATTCACTGGAAGAAGCTTAGATCAAACAAGTCATGTTCACAGGCCACATTGAGATAGATAACAAAGTCTCAGCTTGGCTTATGAGGATTCATCTCAATATTATTAAGTTTTTTTTTAAATAACGCTTATAGTATCCTACAACCCAGTCATGTGCAAACTAAAGACCATCGAACTGAGAACAGGAGAACAACTCACTATGTAGTTTATGGAACATTGATAAAATTTTTTTATATCTCCATTCTTTATCTATGAAAAGATTAAGTTAAAGTAGATCTATAATGTGTCCTCTAATTGTGACGTCCTATGAATTTTTAAGTTTACAGATATAAAGTAACAGATACCAACTATTGATTTTTTTTTTTTTTTTTAGTCTGAAGTAGGTGCTCTGAAAAAGTCCCTGCTGTCTTACTTGAAGGCAGTATTTAAATTTAACACCAGACTCACCCAGGATCAGCTTATGCTGTGGTGTGACTTTCCTCTGGAGCTTTGTAGAATCTCTTTTTGTGATGGAAATCAGTGCCACTTTCTCTGTACTCACATTTTCCCTTTCCGTTCTCTTTCTATGGTTGGAAAAAAAATGAGTTATAATTAGAATCAAGAAAATATTGTAAGGATAAATACAATGTATCTTGTTTTATAAAAGGTCATTCTTTCAAGCTATCAAAGCCCTATACAACAAATATCTAATTGACGGTCACAGCCTCCTCTGTAGGGATAAAACACTATGCCTGGTTTACAGATGAAGAAACCAAAGAGGGATTCAACAGAATTTCAGTTGGCCATCTCAAATCTGGAACTAGAAATTCAGAGCACATCCATTTTAGAACATTGTGTGTTGGAGTGCCAAATTAGCTCAGTTTGTTGTAGATGATTTTAATGTTGACCTAGAAATATGTGTAATACATTTATAATGAAAACAAAGTGAAAGACATTCAAATAGCTAACAGTCAATCCTAAAACAAATAGCTATTACAGTGGTTTTCAGAATAAGTTCTTTGGTGACTAGTTGATGACTTCTGTGAAACTCCCATGTAAGTGTGGCAAGTCTAATTTACTGTACAATTACAGAAAACTAGATTGGAGTCTTCACTGAAGACCAAGTTATACATATTAATAGTAAACTGATACTGATAAGTGATGATCGTAACAAAAACTGCATGTCACTCATGAAGCCAGAAACATACTGCCCACCTCCACCACTTTTCTCCAAAAGCATGTCCTTAGATAGACTAGCCCAGGATGAGAAAGGAAGCTTACATTCCTCACCCATCAGATAATGCTTGTTTAGCATTCTATCATCCACTCTTCCATTTATTAAAAAAAAAAATTACTCTGTGTGCCAGTCACTGTGCTATACACTCCATCAAATTATTCATCCATGAATCTCTAGAAATCTTTCTTTCAACTTCGAGATCTGCAGGAGCCCAGGAGAATGGCAGTCAGTAAAGGAATTGGATGCCTTTTCCTGACTTGTTTAACAGTATGCCTTCATGTATTTCTCCTTAAATTATTTGGTGGAATGATTTAATTTCCTTAGGGGGATAGTCATCAGTGACTGTTGACAGACTCCTACGGAAAGTTCCTGTGTCATATAGGAGCGAAAAGGCCAAGGAACTTGGTAAAGTCCCAGTTTAAGATTTTTCCAACTGCCATTAGACTTCCAAGATATAACTTATGAGACAAGGTACATGTGGCCTCCCATCAACAGGGAGACACTTTTCCCAGCCTTGAACACAAGAGATAAATATCAGCTACAACTTCAGGTGTGTAGAGGGAAGGAAAAGGAACATTTTTCAGCACCTGCCCTTCATCGGGCACTAAACTAGACTCTTCCAATCTCATTATCTTACTTAATCTTCAGCTATCCCCTGTTCAGTTAGACTTTTCCTAGCTGGCCTACCGGAACTATTGAAAGCCCTCAGGCCTTAGAAATTCATCATATCATGCCATTACTGGATCACAGAGAATTTTACAAATATTTTTTATTATCATGCTTGTCAAAAATGTGTAGCAGTCAGGTATATCTGCAAATTAAATAAACATATTTAATATGCTAATACTTATCAGGCCAGTTTGTATGAGATAAAAATGAGGAGCTGAGAAGGAGAAGTTTGAAGACAGGCTCCTCTAAAGGTATCACACACCCTGATTTCAAACTATACTACAAAGCTGCAGTAATCAAAATATTATGGTACTGGCACAAAAAGAGATACATAGATCAATGGAAGAGAATAGAGAGCCACAAATAAACTCATATACTGTCAATTAACTTATGACAAAGAGACAAGAATATACAATGTGGAAAGACAGTCTTTTAAATAAATAGTGTTAGGAAAACAGAACAGCTTACATGCAAAAGAATCAAACTAGACCACTATCTTACACCATATACAAAAATTAACTCAAAATAGATTGAAGACTTGATTTCAAGAACTGAATCCATAAAATTCCTAGAAGAAAACATAGGTAGTAAACTCCCTGACATAGATCTTGGTGATGTGTTTTTTGGATTTGACTCCAAAAGAAAAGTCAACTACAGCAAAAAATAAACAAATGGAACTCTGCACAGCTAAGACAACCATCAATAAAACGAAAAGGCAACCTACTGAATGGGAGAAAATATTTCCAAATCATATACTCAATAAGGGATTAATATCCAAAATGTATGAAGAACTCATACAACTCAATAGCAAGCAAGTAAGCAAACAAACAAAAAACCCAACCCAATTAAAAAAAAAAATAGGCAGAGCATCTGATTAGACATTTTTCCAAGGAAGACATAAAGATGGCCAACAGACACATGAAAAGGTGCTCAATATTACTAATCAGGAAAATGCAAATCAAAACCATAAAGAGATATCCCCTCACATATGTTAGAATGGCTGTTATCAAAAAGATAAGAAATAGCAAGTGTTGACAAGGTTGCAGAGAAAATGAACCCTTGTGTACTGTTGATGGAATGTAAATTGGTGAAGCCATAATGGAAAACAGTATGGAAGTTCCTCAAAAAATGAAAAATAGACTTACCATACGATCCAGAAATTCCACTTCTGTGAATTTATTTATCCAAAGAAAACAAAAACACTCATTTGAAAAAGATATATTCACTCACTGCAGCATTATTTACAATAGCCAAGATATGGAAACAACCTAAGTGTTCATCAAAGGATGAATGGATAAAGCAATTATGGTATATGCATACAATAGAATATTAGTCAGTAGTAAAAAAAAAAAAAAAAAGAATGAACTCTCGTCATTTTGACAACATGAGTGGACCTTTAGGGCATTATCCTAAGTGAAATAAATCAGACAAAGACAAATACCATATGATTTCACTTATATGTAGAATCTATAAAATAAAAAAAACAAACAAACAAAACAAAACCAGACTCAGACACAGAGAACAGACTCGTAGTTGCCAGAGGGGAGAGTAGCTAGTGATGGGACAAAATAGGTGAAAGGGATCAAGAAGTACAATCTTCCAGTTATAAAATAAGTAGCTCATTGGATTGCAACATATAGCTTGGAGAATATGGTCAATAACATTGTATGGTGACAGATGGTAACAAGACCTATTTTTGTGATCATTTCATAATGTATATAAATGTCAAATCACTATGTTGTACACCTGAAATTAATATAATATTGAATGTCACTTATGCTTTAAAAATATTGCTCTGGAGGCCTCAGATGCTTCTTAAATATTATTTACACACATGAACACAAATAAATATATTTGTATATCAAGTCTCTGAAAAAAAAGTTTAGCTACAGTATTTTAAAAAACAAAGACAGATGTATTTAGACATTTTTTTCAAAGCTAGATTATAAAATATATATACTTTTTTTAGCTTTGAAAACTCAAAACTAATGTCTTATCTTACTCTGCCTGAAACTTGCCAAATCGCATAAAGAAATGGCTATCCTTAAATATGCCCTCAATAAAACCGCCAGTTATCTTTTTTTAATTAACAGATAATGAGCTATTTTGTCTATTTATAAGGATGCATAAATTTTAAGTTGTCATTTGTTTTAAACAGATTAAACAACATATTCATATTTCAAAGATTATGAAGCTTTTCCTTGTGACTGTCTTTTTATCTTCAAAAGAAAACAATGCTAATAGTTTCCTTTTTCCTATATTCAACGACTATTTACTACCCCTTCTTGATGTGGGCTTTCAAAATACAAAGAAAGTTTGGCAAGTTTTCAATGTCCTTTTTTAAAGTCTGTTCTTAAGCGCTTGTATAAAAGCATAAAGAGCACTTCTTTGGAGAACTTGATAATGTCCCACATTCAGTATTTGTATATTGAGTACTGTCAGTTATATTTAGTTTATTCATTCATTGGAAACTGTTCCGTTAATCTGCATGCAGCTGATTTCAGGGAAGCAACGTGATCAGAAGAAGTCAAAGTTAACATAACAATTCCCCTTCTACAAAAAACAGCCCAAGACTTTATGGGTCCAAATTTCAAAGCAAGTTACTGTATTTGCAAGTTTTAAGTCACACTTGGCAGTTTCTCCAAACACAGTGGTCAGGAACTGAAAAAAATAAACATGTGTTTCCAGTATTTTCTTTTCACATGCCACACAAAAAGTAATGTTACAACTATGTTTTCACTCCCTTTAAAAAGTTCTTCTTAAGGAAGAAAGCTTTGCTGATTTGTGTTATTCTAAGGTAGATTTTACAAAATAACAAGGGGCAAGATAAATGTTACTTTCACTGTATAAATGGAAGTTTAACTTCCCCCAAAGGATTTCTTGAAAAACCTGATCTATCATTATGCAGTGATATTTTGTACTTTAAATCTCATACTTAACTTCTGAACACTTAGCACTTTCCATCTTTCAGGTGCCTTAAACAAAAGAGAAAATAAAAGAATCAAACTATATACAATTCTTAGGCAGCAAGTCTACGGCTGTTCCCATTTTGCCGAAAGAATAACTGAGGTAAGGTACATTTGTCACTTTTCTGAGGCTTAACAAAGTCTTAATAGCTGCAGAAGGATGAAAATTCACAGGTGTGTTTCTTATTCAAGACAGAGGAAACAATCAATCATAAAGTGGGGTTTCAGCAGGCCACAGAGGCCCCCAGTCCCAGAAATATCTCTGCTGCTGGTAGGCCAGGTGGCCTAAGCATACACTCCAACCTTTCCACCCCATCTGAAAGTGTTGCCTTGGAAATTCTGACCTATTAAAATGTAAATATCATAGTTTGTAGGAATAACAATCCATCAACTCATTAGGAGGAATTTATTTCCTAACAAAGATCTGGGATGACAGCGAATAGGACCCAGGGTAGAAAGTGATTTGGGTGGAGAATTAAGAATAAAGAGGATTCAGTGTGGAATCCTTCTTAGGGAGACTGGATTCTAGTAGAGACCATGAGTTGCCGTGGGTAGAGGTATGACCCTACCACCTGGAAGAGGAGGGACAAGATGAAATCTTGATAAAATGCAACAGACTTCTCTGAGCAAGATGGGTGGTAACAAGAATGTTTCCAGGGAAAAGACAATTGCAAAGGGTTATTAAACACAAGGGAGGAAAAAATGTTCCAGCAACTGCATTCCTTGCTATTTACCCAAATGAGTGGAAAATTTACATCCACACAAAAACCTGCACAAGGATGTTTATAGCATCTTTAATCATAAATGTCAAATTTGAAAGCAACCAAGATGCCTTTCAGTAGGTTAATAGATAGTAAACTGTGGTATATCCAGATAATAGATTACTATTCAATGCCAAAAAGAAATAAGCTACTAATTCATGAAAGACATAGAGGAACCTTAAATGCGTATGACTAAGTGAAATAAGTCAACATGAAAAGGCTACATACTGCATGTGATTCCAAGTACACGGCATTCTGGAAAAGGCAAACCTATACGCAAATGGTAAAAAGGTTAGTGGTTGCCAGTGGTCAAGGGAGAAAGAAGGGTGAATAGGCAGAGCTCAGAGGATTTTTAGAGAAGTCAGACTACACTGAATGATACTATCATGGTAGATATGTCATTAAACATATGTCCAAACCCAAGGAATGTGCAACACCAAGAGTGAACCGTAATGTAAACCATGGACGTGGGATGATAATGATGTGTCAATGTAGGTTCATTTGTTGTAACAAATGTTTCACTCTGGTGTGGGCTGTTGATAGTGGAGAAAGCTGAGTGTGTGGGGACAAGGAGTATATGGGAACTCTTTGTACTTTCCACTCAACTTTGCTGTAAACCTAAAACTGCCCTAAAAAATAAATTCTATTTTTTAAAAAAGCAATTGTTTAACAACTTTGTCTAGGATGGTCTTTCTTAATCTTTATTTTGTTTTTGTTTTTGAGTTTAATCTCTGTTATTGTCACTTTTGTTAAATTATGAACTCCTTTGAGATTCCAATGACAGCCGTACTTTATTCTCTCCCCATAAAAAAATAACAGCACTTCTACACATTATCACAAACAATGTATACAATTTCAGGTGTTCACGAATTCCCTGAAATCCATCCATAAAACTAATACAAACTAATGTTATCACATGCTCATAAGTACCAGACACTTGGTTAAGCATTGTCCTACACTCTATCACATTTCATCCTGGCAACAACCTTAGGAGGTAGATACTTTCATTCCTCTTCGCTTATGAGGAAACATAAGTGCAGAAAGATTTGTTTGTTTGTTTGTTTTAACAGCTGCTGAGTGTTCAAGCTGAGTCTCCAAACCTCACCTGATCCCAAGGAGCATTTTCCTAACCATTCCCTACAAAAGAGTCTGGCTCTGGCGGATGATGGGTCCCAACTGGGCACCCCTCATCTAACAATGGGTCTGTTTGCTCACTCCTAAGCTCCTATTCCTCTGTCAATAAAATATTTTTCTAGGACCAGTATGTGGAGATTATACAGAGCTGGACCTACATTAGAATAGAACGTAATCATTTGCTGCTGATCCAGTTTCCACAAATGACCCCAATCCACCCCCCCCCCAATTCCACTACCTATCAGGCCATAGGTGATGGGTGACAGCAGGGTTTCTCTGTGTTTACCTGAGAGCAGAGAACTTGGATGCCTGCCACAGAAATAAAAAAGGCTGGGTCAGCTCAAGGTGAGTCTCGGTGTCTGATAAAGCGTATTTCATAATTAGTGCTAACACACAAACCACATATACCCGTAAACTCTGAATAAATTGAGTTAAACATGAGTAAATGAAACAAAAGACAGAAATAAAGTCCAAATCCCTTCATATGGTACAGATGGAGCCCTCATAACCCCTTTCGGCCCCTTTTCTGGCTCTAAAGTATGGGGCCTTCCTCTCAGGCCAAATCAACAGAGCTCTTCCAGAAAGACATCAAGTTCAAGGCGTGTAGAACAGAATGCGTCATCTCCCTTTCTGAGTAGCTTTCTAATCCTAATTTTAAAATCTTAATGAATGAAATCACTGCCCATCCAGAAACATGAATATCATTCTGAGAGCTTTCCCCTCTCCCTCCCATTATTTAAATTTTCATATGTCCTAGTGATTAAACCACTGAAATATTATTTTAAGTCTCCCAGTATTTGTCAGGAATGTTACAACAGCCTCCTAACTGGCATTTCTACCACCAGCCTTAACCCCATCTCCAAGCGTCTTCTCAATACTGTCAAATGAGTTATTCAGTCAAAAGCATTAATCCATTATTCCCTTACTCAAAATTCTCAATGTTCCCTCATTTCTTCCAAATTGTTTCCAGACTCTTCAGCATGTTATAACAGGTCCTAATTCCCACAAATCTCCACTCTATGCTCCACCCACACCAAGCATGGGAACCATTTTTTTTTCTCAGTGCATTTTCACAGAGAATTTACCTACCCATAACACACACTGCCCCCAAATCCTAACCTCTCTCCTCCTCCCAGCCAGGGCACCTCATCAACTCCATCACAATGTATAACTCCATGTTCTTCAAGATTCAAGAATTGCCTACAATTGGAAGGCTTTTTTGAAAGCCCAGCCTAGAAGAGGCGTCTCCACTGTTGGATGAACTAACAGACCCACCACGTGCCACTGGCACCAGCTGGAGGGGCACCGAAAACTGAGAATAAAAACTAATTTGAAATCATTTTTAAAGCAATAAAATACTTATACCAAGTAAAATCAAAACTTTTCCGGTCTTGACTGCACTGGTTTCATAGTTTAACATGATTTTTATGTTTAATTACAAAGGAGTACAACACAATTTTTCAGTGGCACACCCTGTGTATCCCTCCTTAGTGCTCCCATATGTAAGAGACCCTCTATAATTGTTGCTTTTCTTGAACGACTGGAATGTGAGTTTCTCCTGAACAGGAACTGTGGCTTTCCTTGTTTATACCCAGTGGTCATTAAGATGCCTGCCAAATACTAGGAGTTCAATAAATGCTTATGTAGAGAAGGAAAAAGGAAGGAGTAAGGGAAGATGGAAGAGAAGAAGGGAGAGAAAGAACAAAGAGGGAGGAAAGAAGGAAGTTCCTTCTAGCCCTAATATCCTCTGCTTCTAATTTTGAAACTGAATTCTCAATGCCCCTTCTACAAAGATAGCTTTGATAGCAACATACAGAAAGACAGCTTTGAACAAGGGCAACACTGAAGGAGGTGAAAATCATTCCTTGTCAAGCCCACACTACTCTAAGGTTGAGCTGATTGTTCCCTGGCTCTAATCTAAAAAGGCTTTTAATGTAAATCCACTCTCAACCTTGGGCTCCCACAGGATACGTAACTAGTCTCTGTCCACCATCTTCCCCAACCTGCCTGGTTCCTAGTACACACCTCAAGGTGCTCTCTGGGCTACCAGGGTCTCAGGTACAAACTAGAGGATTCCAGAGCTAGGCAGCTCTACATATCAACTTTCAGAAGACTCTTAACCTGAGACAATCCAGTAGATGGCCCAAAGTGTGGTTTCTGCTCACACCAAACCATGGGTAGTGGCCCAACCCCTTCTACCTTATTTGTATGACAAAAGCCTACAAATCCAATAGGTCACAGGGCCCTTTTTTTCTTCATTAAAAAAATAATAAAAGGCTAAACTGAGATAGACACTTTATGAGAGCCAAAGTACTTGAAAACTTATAATGAATTCTTATGACAGGAATTACATTATGCACAATATAAACATCTGTATTTAAGGAAGATAATGGTTTAGCTCCAGGAAATAACAGCTAAGCAATGATGAGTTAAGCAAATGTTTTACAGTTAATGGAAATAAAAATTACATATTATTACAGTTAAAAGATGCTGAGAGAATGGGACAGGAGGTAACATACCAATCGACTCTAAAGCAAGAGAGAATTAAAGGTTCTATAAAACAGACCCTCCCTTAAAGAGGGAAACTGCAAAAAGATCAAACTTCTTGAAGTTCAAAGATGCTAAAGTCTACTGTTTAAAACCCATTACATATGTAGTTACTGGCATAGCCCATCTCTTACCTTCCTCAGAGTCGATTTGCCTCTTAAAATGAGATATTTAAAGGCAGACTGTTGGCTTGGTGTCTTGGATGGCAGATCACAGGGTTCCAAAGCCCTTAAGACTCTGTAGCACTAGTTCTTACTAAGTCGTAATTAACTTCATTGGGAGTTACATGATAGCAACTTAGAGCAGAATTTGGCCGAACATTTTTAGTATTCTTGCACTTGGTAATTACTACTTCAGTGGGAATCTCAAGTAAGAAACAGGGCAGAATTTGGCCCACAAAGAGAAGCACATCAAGTAACTAGCCCAATTTATAATGCCAGTAACAGAGTGTATTAAAATCTCCCATGAAGCATCCCCATTAGCTCGTGATTTCATCATAAACGTAAATTCAACCAAAATGACTACTCAGATCCTTTACCAAGTCTCCATGAAGGGCAGTGTGTATGGGAGAATATGGCTAGGGGATGGCTCTGTATACCCAATAACCATCCTAGAAGGGCAATTATGTAAAAACTAAGTAAAAGCTAGATGCTGCTTGGCAGTTTAACCACATAATAAATTCTTGTTGATGCAAGAAATAGGAGCCATTACAGCACTAGTCTGGGCATTAAATATCTGAAGAATAAGATTTAAACCTAAGATTTGGACTTGTGTTTCAAAATGAAAACCTAATACTAGACTCAGAATGATAGTTATATATTAGAAACCTTTAAATTACACAATATGCAATTTTTCACTACCATTAATAGTGGAACGTAACATTTCCTGAAACTCAATCATGATTCTTTCTTCAAAAGTGTTTATATAGTGCATGTCCTAATTTTTATCATAAAAATGGAGACTTTTTTTTTGGCTTGCTTGTTTTAAATTACAGTATTTATTTGGAAACTAATTTTAGGGAATTATCAATTTGACATTTGAGTTTAAAGGACAATCAAGAATCACAGACTGATGCAGAATATAGAAAGACAATATTTTTAAAATAAATTATGTCTTCACCACCTATGTTTCTCCCAGTGATTCACCTGAGGCACTAAAGAAGATAACTAATTCATTTCCTGAGGACAAACTCACAATCCCTTGATGCGTGTCTTGGCCAGACTTTCAACAGGAGGTCATTAACATCACTTCCCCAACAGCCTAAACTGAATCTTCTTTGTCACGAAGGCTTCATTCTCCACCACCACCATTCTACCCCGCGGCAGCCCCCCAGCTTTTTAATGACAACAGCATTGAGAAACAAAAGAAAAATCATACCAGTATGTCCTACCAAGTAAAGCAGACTGCTCTCCCATTGGCCAGCCCACCCATCAATGCGCCATGTTTGTTAACATTCTGAAAGACATTTGTGCGGAGAACAAATTGACGGAGCCCATGTTTATATCAGAAATTTCAGAAATGGCAAGAGATTTATTCATGGATCTTAACACCCATTCAGACTGTCATAAAACACAAAGGACCAGATTCAATAAAAAACTCTCTCCAACTTCCACAACACTAAAGTCTGTGCGAGCCTTCAAAACAAAATCAATTTTTCCAGTTTTGCAGAGAGCTGTACAGACTTCAGTAGCGTGGAAGCCAGCTGGGGCATTTCCTTACTCAACCCCTAAATTAGTCTCAAAAGTAGTTTTGAGGACCACATTTGATCAGAAGAATTTGCATGCTTTTTTTTCTCTCCCTCTCTCTCCTTTTTTTTTCTTTATACATATTTCAGAGTACATCACATGGAGAACAAACAACAGAACTACAGCATATGTCTCATGCAGTTAAAAGCTTTAAAACTGGCCCGTAAAACAGCATTCTTTGGTACACAGTGAAAAATATTTTTCGATTCCATAATCCATAGTGAAGTAAGTTGGGTATAATCACTTTTAAAAGTTGCTGTGTCCATGGACAGCTGTTCTTCATACATACTGGGAATGTTTCCTTTACATTCCTAAGGACATAAGAGTTTGACAGCAAGCCAATACCTCTAGAAATGGTGAAAGCTAAACACACCCCATACTGATGCCTTTACTCTCCCAACAAACTTTCTCCCACAACTAAAATGTTAAAACTTTTACCCCACAGCCCACATTCTGAGATTAGTCCAATAACTAATGTTCTGTCCAAGTAAAATACATTTTGTCATAGCTTGAAAATTTTACCTTTCACAGAAGTATAGTATTTCTGACCAGCAGGGAACATATGTCAACATTATCTATTATTACCCAATGTCAGGACCAAAAAGGGAAGGTGGGTGGTGGATGTTAATAACGACTTAAGCGATTTCTAAAAGAGGCATTTGAGAAGTACAAAGCCAGAAGTTTCAAATGTTTTGTCTTATTTTCGCTGTGTCAGCAACCTGCTACCCCACCACCACCACACGAACAAATCTAATGCTGCCTCCGACCCAAAGCCTAGTTCTCTTTTCAATTTTAGCCAACGCTTTGCTAAGCTGGAAAGTTTGAAAAATACCCTAGAAAACTTCTCCACCAGAAATGAAAAACAAAAACATATGACCAGCAATGATGAAAGCAACTCCCACTCACTAAGAAAAAGATTTTCAATCACAGAAGCACACGGCTTTTGGATTTGAAAATTTATTTTCATTTTTCAAGCTACTTGTCTGGTGTTTAGATTTGGGGGTTCAGTTTCTTATTTGACACTGGAGGAGGTGGAGGAAATGCTTGTTGGGTTTGTAATTGTATTTAAGCAATTTCCACAAAGGTAAGCAGAAAGCATTCTCTTCACCCAACAAGGCTGCAGAGGAGACAACGCCCATCTCCATTTCAGTATGGGTTTCCCTGCAGGAGGAGATGAAACATGCCTTCCCCTTTTCCTAAAGTTGGGTCAGGATGTGGCACAAAATATATAGTGAACCAGTGGTTCACCATGCCCCCTATCCTGGGAAGCCATGACCATGAACTGCAAATATACTTGGAGGCACCCTTATTGGGAGAAATTAAGTTCTTGTTGTCTCTTTGGGCCATGTGGTTCTACCCAGTGTTCCTCAAAAAAATAAAAAAGAAATTTGAGTTTCCACTTCACCACATGCACATCTTGGGGAAGAGGTTACTGTGGGTCACAAGTAAAGACATGGGTCCTGGTTGAGACCCAGAACAGGAAGTAGTGGGTTAAGATGTCCCCTGAGCCCTGGAGATTTGTGCACTTTCCGTCAATGGCATAGTGTCTTGGGGTTCTGAGCCTATTGGAAAGTAGGTTCTCATTCATTCATCTGTTTGGGTACTGTAAAACTGAATCTTTCCCTTTGAAGGAATCATTCAGGGAAGATTATAAAATAAAAGCATCTAAATAAATCCCTTATGCTAGGAGACTCTTAGGCCTCAGAACACTGAACCCATGGCAGAGCACGTGTCACAAGACTGTGGAGGGACGTGGCAGTGCTTACTGTTCTGACTTTTAAAGGAAGTTATTTTAATTTATTCTTCCTCATCTCACTCAGCCTCTGAGGACAGAAGTCATGGAACTATAGGTTCCTTCTAGATATATTACTAAGGCAAAAAAAAAATTTTTTCATCCTTTTACTTAAGTAGTAAATGTTGCTACCCCAATAGTATTTTAATTGCAAACTAGCAAAAGTCTATGTTCATCCCACAACTGAATGGTGGATCCAAAACGAACTATAGAGAATTTTCTGCTCTTCACGGGAGGTGATGTTGCCCAGCCCACCAGGTAAAGGAGAGGTAGTCCTTCCAGTGCTGTAGGAGAGGTGGAGTTTCCTCAGTTCCTCTGGCTCATCAGTCCTTCTCACCTACTCCTCCGGGACCATGTCTGTAACATGGTGGGTGAGGTCAGGGGTTTGCTTACATTCACAGAAGAGGAAAAAGTTAACTGGCCACCCCTCACTTGGAACATGGCTTCTGTGAAGCTCCACCTGAGCTAACAAACCACAGAAGTTGTTGTATAAAAACAGTACTAACCTAGATAAACAGAGTGTCCCTAAGAAGAATCATTAAATGTTGAGATGGAAAAAAAAAAACTTTCAAAGTTCAACCTCCTTATTTTTAAAGATGAGAATTGGAGCCAAGAGACTGAGCCATTTGCTATGTCACACAGCTCAGTAAGTGCTCTGATTCTGCTGCATTTAGACATGACATCATGGGAAACCAGGTAGCAGTGTTGGAAGCTAGGGTCCTGGTCCCCTTAGGGCAGGGAGTTATGTAGCAGATTCAGAAGTGTGTGAGGGGACCTTCTGGGGGTGCTGATCACTAAATTAGGCTGCTGTTTTCATGTGCTTCTTCACCTATGGTGGGGCACTTTTCTGCAAATATGCTGTCTTTCAATTAAAAAAAAATGGAAAAACAATTAAATACAGTAAAAAAAAAAAAACACATATATCAGTTCTAGTAAAAAAAAAACTCTAGATATAAGATTCTAAGGTAAAATAAAACACCACATACAAAGAGGGTTTACTTAAGTTAGGTTATCATTTCAACCCAAACACTGGGAAATAAGAATTCCAATAAGGTGAACAGTAACATGTGTCTTCAAAATAATAATATTATTAATAAATAATTTTCATTTTTAATGTACTAATCAGGTTACATAGTATTCTCTTATCTCATTCTCTTAAAACAACCTCTTCTACAAGGAGAAAATTTATTTGTATCATCATTTTATAACTATGAAAATTAAGTTCAGAGAGAGTAATTAACTTGCCAAAAGTGACAGAGCTAGTAGGCTGGTACAGCAGGAAGGAGAAGCTGGGTGTTTGACTGCTGCATAGCTGGGCATTCTCGCCACTACAATGTATTACCAGTAATAATAATATCATGCTTTTGTGGGGACACGAGACATTCTCGTGCCACAAAATGCATGTCAAAGATTAGGCACTTTAGGGATTATAAACATGGAATGGAAACCTACCTTCAAGAAATTTGTCTGTTCATAAGGAAGTGAAACAGCTTAGTTTTTAAGATGTAAGTTCAATCACCGAAAATTAATCTTATGGGACAATTTTTTCTTCACTTGCATTTTGAGATGGCCACAGTCTAAGAAAAGCTGAAGAAGCATTTTAAGCTAAAATTGCCGAGAACTAAGTTCCTTTTTGAGGCTAGAAACATTTTTAGAGGTGGAAGTGGGGGAAGAGCTGATACTTTAATTGTTTCTCTCTGCTGGTGCATGACTCATGAATAGACTTTATGCCTTATAGAGAGGTTAATAGACACTAAAGAAAACACCACCATCAATTTTTGTGTTTTTACAATTTGGAATCTAAAACCTATGAGTGATGCATAATCTCTACCATACTCCACCTAGTCAAATTTGCATATTAAAAAAAAAGCTTTGAAGAGACAAGAAAATTAAAAGATGAAAATACGTCAGGGCCTTCTTCCTACCAATGCCATCTGAGCAGCAAACCTGGTTGAGCTTTGGAAGCTTTGCCAGTTTTAATGTTGAGCACATTAATTTGTATTATAGCTTTTTGAGTGAATAAGTTACTTGTTCTGCTTCAGAGTTATTCTGGAACCTTTTTCTGGTTAATACCATCACAATTCTTGCTTCTTATATTAGTCTATGATTAATGGATGACATTTGCCTGAATTTGGGTTGACTGTTAATACACTATATTAGACTGCAACTGACAAGGTCCCTTCTTCAATTTATTTGAGGCTTCTTGCAGAACAGTAAAACATATCATGGATCCAGATGCAAAAACTAGCCAAGAACAGACAGGGAAAAGGATTAAGCCAAATTTATATAACAAATAATCAGGACATGATAGAATTTAGTCAATTATTTTTGACCCTCTTATTATCAATTTGGAGCAGTACACAGTCAGTATGTTTGGCTGCCATAAGAGGAATAGCTGTAAAGTTTAAAAATACCAAATTGATAAGCTACAACCAAATTAGCATGTAAACTAATGTAATCTTTCTTAATGGCAACTAACATGAACTAAAAGCCTAAAATCCATATGTATTTTTGACTCAGCAATTCCACTTCTGGAAATATGTTCAAAGAGAATAATCAACAGTATGGATAAATATTTAGCTACATAGTTATTTATGCCAACAATATTTATAATTTTTAAAATATGGGAAACAACCTAGTTGTTCAATAATAGGGGATTAATTAAACAAATAATGGTGCAGCCAGGATAAAAACTATTGTGAAAGAATATTTAATGACACTGAAATATATTCAATATGTATTCTTATGTGAAAAGTGATTTTTTTAATTATAGTAAGATTTACTTTTTTTAGTGTGCATAAAACATAACATACATAGAAGAAATGTTTGGAAGACAGTTATTTTTAAGTTGTGGGATTTTGAGTGGTTTCTACTTTTCTTCATTTTATATTCACTATATTTCCTAAATTTTTATAATGGACATGAATTGCTTTGGTTAAGAGAAAAACAAAGCAGATATTTTTTAAATAAAGAAGAAACGGCTAACACCATGCTAGAGAAGCATTTGTCAATGAAGCAAAAACAAAAAGTGCTATGACCACATTATTTAAGCTCATTCCCTTTCAAAGTGAAACCCCTTTCCAACAAAAATGAAAATAAACTACAGTGGTTGTTTTTAGTTACCTTACTTTTCTGTGACCATCCTATAATTTCAAATATTTAAATTATCTGAGGATGATATTGAAGGAATCAGTTTACACACAGCAATGTTTTTCAGTGAAGTACAGCCTTGCTATTTAATCTGCTGTTATAAGTTTACATAATCTTTCAGTGTCTCAGTTTAATTACTAATAAAAAAGGGACAGACTGTGAGTCATACTCAACTCATTGAAGAATATTAGCCCAATCAAACCAAAAGGATGCTTTAATTTTATTTGGTCCTAGCTCCTGCTGTAGAACAGAATTAAAAACAAATATAGAGAAGGAGATGGAGAAAGTGAGTCACCTAATTTACATCTAACATGATGCAAACCAGTATTTCTTTAATAGGTGTTCAGAATCTGAAGTGCTAAATTATGGCAACTTAGAAGCAAATTTTAATGGAAAATCTTAGTATTTTTAATCTTACTGCAGATTTTTTTACCTTGTCAACTAAGAATCCATCTGATTTTGAAAAAGAAAAATCTTTTACTTGGAGACAAAGGTAAGCCACAGTACACCACAAACTAATTAAATATGAATCTCTTCTGGAACAATGGTACAAAGAAAAAGGCAAATTATATTTTACAACTCAGACAAAACAGTCATCCACCAAAAGAATATTGCCTTCCTTTAATTATTAGAATAAATCATTCCATGGAAAACTGTTTGGCACATAGTGCAGATAAGAAGATGATAAATATAATACAAAACAATAAAAGAAGATAGATTCTCTATTCAAGCAAACTCATCATAGTTGCAACTGAAACCCTTGAGGGACCACATACCAAGTCACCTCAGAGGCCTCAAAATGTCTATGATACTTCACATAAGACTTGGATATAACCTAGTCTGATTAAGATTGACCCAATGTAATTTTCAGTAACTGGCCTTTTGTAGTATTCCAACTAAAATAAAATATTGAAAACTTTTCTCAAAAAAAAATTTATTTGTTGTTAGGAGAAAAGATGTGGCAGATATTCCATTCACTAAGAATGGGTTGAGTACATATGGAGCTGGTCATTTTCACTTGACCAGGTAGAGCATTAAGCATCTGGAGGTAGAGCAGTAGGTTGGAGCACAGCCTGGGATGCTGCTTGAGTTTATTTTTGAGAAGCCTCCCTTTTCCAGAGACATTTGTGGCACTGAGAACCCAGGTGAATTTGTAGCTTTTCACGTCTTGGTTGTGAGCCTCATAGCAGATACACTAGCAAGAAGTTGAGCTACTTTGTTCTTTTAATTAAAAGGAAAAAAAGTAAATAAACCTAATAAGTTATTATTACTTACTATCTCACTGCCCAGTGTTCCTCATGGTCCACTGATGAAGTCTCTTTCCATAGACAGACCCGCCCAACCTATGATAAGGCTTTCTAGCAGTGCAGAGAGGACTGCTCAGTTCTCACTTTTCTCAGAAGTAGCTTTGAGAGGGTGTCTGGCTCACTCTTGTCCTACAACTTCCTGTTAAGTTCCTCCTCCAGACTCACCTTTCAGTACTACCCTTAGCTCTAGAAAACGGCGCATCACCCTTGGAAGTGTCTCATCTTGAGACACATTTCCTGTATCAGCAACTTAGCTCTTTCTAAATTTCTATTTGGGTCTCCCTCAAATAATAGCATACCTTTTTTTCTTTATGTGAATCTTGACTAGATCTCTGTCCATTAACCCACCTCCCAGTTAGGGTACCCAACACCTTTCATCACCTCCAAATTCTTCCAATAATATCTGGAAGACTGTGGAAAATTTGGGAGGAAATTCCAGTTCTCTGGAGCCACTAAGCCTAGTTTAGTGAACTTCAGCTCATTCTCCTGAAAGACTGACACTCGTGATGCAATTAAAAAACACAGATACATGAGAAATAGAAAATCTCTAATAATAACATGGTTTGCATAGAAAAATCAAGAGTGTAACATTTGACACTAGATAACATACATGTCTCAGTCTGTGCAGACACAACAGTATTATGAGAAAGGAAAGGGAATAAATATAGAGCGTATTTTGCAAGAATTTTGGCCATGAATATAAACGATGAGCAAAGAAGGGTTATTTAGGGGTAGTAGAGCTGAGAGAATTTGGGGTGGTGTTTTCATTTATGTTAATGCTGTTTTTCAGATAAGGGAAATCTGATTATCTCTATAATAATATTAGTAGCTACCATTTAGTGAATACCCTGTGACAGGGAGTTCTTCACATACGTTTTCTAATTTAATCTATACAATTGCCCTTCCTTATCCCCATTTTTTGGGTGAGGAAATCCAAGGTTCAGAGAAATTAAGTAATTTGTCTACTGTCAAACAGCTAGTAATGAGAGAGTCTTGTTCTAACTGAGGTCTACAGACTCTAAAGCTTGCACATGACCACTCAAATGAAGGCAGTGAAGAGGGAAAGGCTAGAGTGCAGGAAAGAGCCCACAATTCTTTGAATAAACAAGACTTCACGAGAGGCTAGAGAAAAATGGATTCGAAACTTAAGTATAGGAGGAAAAGCATGCCTTGGAAGGTGGAAACGTACTTACTTCTCAGAGACAAAGCGAAGAATGCTTTAAAAATTAAATGGTTCTATATCTGAAGGTGACATTACAGCTAAAATGGTATTGAATGATCATCCAGAAAGCTAAAGTCTGTACTGGCCTTTACAGCTAATTACCTGCACTAGATGGTATGCTAAAACTTTGTTGAAGAGTAGAGTTTGGTGCAATAGGTCTGTGTTGGACATTGGCCAGCCACTTAGTTACTGATCTTATAATGAGTTTCACTCACTTTTCCAGCCATCCCCACATTACAAGCCAGGAGCAAGGAGGATTGCATTCCTGACGTGTATATAGTAAGGTCTTATGCGGTAAGAACTGCAGTAACCACAGTATGGTCCAATGACAAGGGCTTTAGACTGAGACAAGAGACCTGAGCTGTAGTTGTAGATTTACTAACTAATCTTGAAAGCCTAAGAGAAATCTGTTTGTTTGTGAACCATATTTCCAGTCTGTGTAGGAGGGGATTAATTTGTTCAACAAACATTCATTGAAAGTGTAAGATGTCGCAGGCACAATTACATGTGCTACAGAGTGTACACTATACCCAATGTCTCCACTCCCCTGGAACTTACAGCCTAGTGAGGGGTAGCAGAGCCAGAAAATCACACAAAAAAAGGCAAATCAATAAACAAGGTCTCAGAAAATAATATATAGAAAATAACACAGGGAAATACGAGAGAATATGCAGCAAGGAGATAAATTTCAGGCTCTTATCATATCAAAGCAAGAGGTGATGGTGGCTCTCAGTAAAGTTTGGATATAGTCAGGAGAGCAAAAAGGTAAGATTGTACTACTAATGGATTGTATACAGGGTGGTAAAGGCAATAAGGAGTCCAGGATAGGCCCTGGAATTTTTCTTTTCAACACCTACCTACATAAGATGAGTGTTTACTGAGCTGGAGAAAAATGGTGAAGATCAGGTCTGAAGGTTGATAAATCAAGAGGTCTGTTAGTTGGTTGTTAGACATTGCCCTACATGGTCTCTGAAGTTAATTCCAGTTACAACATTCTGTGACTCTAGGCTATGATCAGAGAGATAGACCATTTTGACAAATAAGAGATGATGAGAAATAAATTATCTTTATGTCAATGCATGACTGAAGTAGAATATAAAAGTTGGCCAAGATAATCTAAGACATATAGAAACTGTATGAGCCCAGTTGGTAATATCATAAACTCAGGTGTCTAATTCACTGAGTATTAAGATCAAGACTAGGAAGACTGTTGATGTAGAGCCAAAGTTATTGGAAACCTAGTACATTGCCCTGGAGATCCATACATGATATGCAAAAGATAGCAGACATCTGGAAGACAGGAGGGCAAAACAAAGATGGCAGAAACATCTCTAAGCCACTGGTTTGTGCAAGAGATCTTGTTGCCTCTTTATTCTCAAAGAATAAATGAGTTAGGAGACTATAGGAATATGCCTGGGTGGGTTTGGTGTGAAACCTGCCATTGTACTTTGTGAGGGCTGGACTTATCACCTCAGAAGTGTGAAGACAGGTGTGAAAAACATCCCCCCTTATGACCCCCATTTCTTCTAATTATCGTTTTTAAAAAAAACTTTATTCAGATAGCAAATGGATTCCCATAATTCTTATACCCCGTGCCTATTCTTCACCTTCTTCAATAGAATTGTCCCAGACTCCTGGAATCAGGCGTGTGGTGTTACAATAAGTTCCAGGAGATACGGGGTTAACTACATTACATACTTTCATTTCACTTTGCTACAAGTTCCTATGCTTGAAAACACAGGTTTGAAGCATCTATTTCATAAGAAGATGCTTCTGAAATGTTTGACAGCATGAGGGATATTTCTGTCCCCTTCAAAGGAACCATGGTGCTGGAGTCATCACCACTGGCACAGGACAGAAGACACACTGTTACTGCTCTCACAACCAGAACCAGATACAACCAAGGACCATGCGAGATGTTGCAAATGAAAGCATTTTGTAAATTGTCATGCAATATGAAAATATAAGACGTGATTCTCATGTTCTTACTCAGTCATGAGGAAATGGTACTGGTTATCCATGAGTGGAATCCCTACAGATTTTTCATTCCTTAAGGCTGGATCACAAATGTGTAAACACAACCAAAGCGAGTTTTCAACAATCTAAGGAAGTACTAGTGCTGAGAAGAATGGTGACTTAACATAGGCAACACCAATTTGACCATAATAGTTTCACTTCAGCACAAGATATTTGACATTCAATAGCACTGGAAAAGGTAAAGGGCGGTTTCTTCACGCCTTTTTATACTTGGTAAGTGATAGGTTCCACCCAATTAGAGTTCCAATTTATTTTAAATTATAGATTTTACAAAAAAAAAAAAAAACAACAAAAACAAACAACCCTCACCTAAACCACTAACTCATGTATTTCTGTCAAACTTCAACCTCTTCTTTTAAAGTACAGAGGCTGATATACCCACTAAAACTGTCCCCTGGCATAATTTTTTCTCATAAATTTGTTTTATACCCTTCTTCCCTACCCACAAAAAAATCCTGGCTTCTTGTTTTTCCCTCTCTCCTCCTAATACCATCCACTCTGATTCTATTCTTTTTAAGTTCATATACATACAGATCTCCATTTTGACAGAAAATATACTGTTCAGTATTTTAAGCTTTCCATCCTCCATCATATTTAAAAATGCTTTCTTCTCAACTTCCTTGGGTCAGTAAAGTGAGAATATTAAAAAAAAAAAACACACATCACAACATATTTATAAAGTAAAAACAATATTTAGTATATTTGGCTTTGTTTTAACTAATGTGCTAAACATTTCTAAATGCCTGTCTTCCTTTATAAGTTGCCAACATCACATGAATTTTTTTCTAAAGTGAGCTTTTAAATGATAAGGAGCCAGTCTCCATCAAGCCTTTAGCACTGTAATTCTTTCACCCAGGAAGCTATTGTGTTGATGTTCCAACCACTGACACTGACATGTTGGGGAACCTTCTTTAAATACAACAATTCAAGGGCATTTTCAAGTCTCAATTTACAAATGCAATCAGATACATTGTGATAAGACCAATGCACACCATCTTGACTGTATCTGCTCACTAATTTGATAGTATAAAAGTGTTAAAGCTAACTTTATTTTGAATTTGTTTATTAAACATTTTCTTTACCCTGGACAAAGAGACTTACTGTAGATATTAGTAAATACTTCTTCTTTTACTGTTAGAAATTGTTTTAAGATACCATAGCTTTTGGGAGGAAATAAGCAATTCATACCCACTCCCAGTACATGTACGATGTTGTCATCTTTTCCAATTCATAACTACTGGAAGTCAAGTATAAACTGGGCTTTAAAACAAAAGACAAGCCAGATTGCAGTGGTCAAGACAGTCAGATCAGCAAGGCTTCCTAAATGCACTGTCCTCCAGATCAGAATTAAAATACAAATTCCAAAGGACACTCTAGTCATCAAATCCAAAACCTACTGAGAATAAAGGGACAAAAACAAGATCAAAAACATAAAAACTTCACAGCTTTGTTTAAGAAGTGCTATTTAAGCTATAAAGGATTTCCTGTTATCCTTGTTTTAATAATTTTATAGGATTCTTTTTGTTCTTAGGTTACTCTATATCCAAATAATCATGTATGTAAATGACTCAATACAACAGTGGATGCCACTGATAATGTAAACATTATTGTTTATCCAGAAGCATTTATGTTCATGCAAAAGTGGCATTAAAAGCTTGTGGTCAGATCAAAAAACCACAACTATAATTGTTTATTTATATAGCTCACCATTGCTCTGTAGTGTAAGTTTACATTTTTTTTAAATTTCTAAACATTGCTGAGTTAGTCTTAGAAGAGTGAAAAATTCATCTTTCGCCTAAATGATTAAAGACAAACAACACAGGTCTATGCATGCAGCAAGATGCTTTAATATGGAAATTATTTACTTTGTCCAGGCTGATAGTTTTCATTTTGATGCTGCCCTTGAAACTCCACGATAACAGGGCCATTCAGTGGAATTTCTGCATTTTTCTCTTTCGTTCAGGACAGCTGGTTTCTTTCCTCTCTAAGCAGAAAGCTAAAGTATATTTATCACTCTAACAGTGACTCAAAACAAACAGGAAGTCTTCATCAGCCGGCTCCTGGGCATAGCTGATATTAGGTACTGGCAGAAAGGAAACAGAGACTTCATTCTGTGGGAGTCCGACAGAACGTACATGCAGATGCAGGCGATAACAAAGTTAGGGATGCTCCAAATGACCACCGTGTTCTCCCGAGATTAAGTGCTTTTGCCATGCCCGCCAGTTCTCAGAGTCTGCGAAAATTCCTCAGGAGTTTTCCTTTCCATTGCAGTTTGAAAGAGTAGTCTGAACTGGATACCACGAGCCTGAGAATCATTGTGAACCTATGCGCCAAAGGAAACCTGGGAGGGAGCTATTCTGGGAGATTTGGCTTTGATCTGGTTGCTAGGAAAAAGCCCTGCTTTTGTCTGGAAGTATTCTGAATGGCTCCTTCAGTCAGAAGGAGGCCTGCAGGTCACTGTCTGAATTAAGTGAAGAGGATTTTTTTTTTTTAATGCTAAAAATGAAGTTGTTGCTGTGCGCCATAATAAAGCTGGAGAGAGAACGAACTACGGTGCTGAGTGATGGCAATGGCTCTTTGCTACAACTTAAACTCCAAGGTATACTGTGAAAATCACTGAAGCGTGCTTGCAGATCAAATGTATGCAAATATTCCTCAGTGGCACATATGTTCCTAGAGACCTTCGCCTTCACCTTCTTTTCAAATAAAACCTGTTTCAGATTCAAAGCCCACTTTGTTTTTATTAATAAAAATGTTCACTATCAAACAGTTTTTTTACCTGACAAATAAACAAAAAGGTTAAATAGTCACACCTAGCTTTTTGCAGTGAAGCTAAACTCAGAATGGATTAGACTGCAAACTACTGCTACTGATTCCAAAGTTATTAGGCAATACACTTTTGGGGGGTCCTTGAAATATTCTTTGTATTTGTTGACTAATCTCCTTGTTTATGATAATGTTTATACCTCTGTATAAGGACTTTACAGCCATTATCTAATCTTCACAGATCCTGGTAAGGTAGAAAGGGAGCAAATCTAATCTTCGCTCTACGTATGAGGAAACAGAGATGCAGGGAGGTTGAGGAACAAGTTCTCATTTCCAGGAGCACTGCAAAAATGATGGTGGGGCATAGGCTTTGTTTATCCAAGAATGGGGCTGGATTTGTCACCTAGTCATTCATGTGTTCACCAATCTCCTTTAAGACAAGCATTTCTATAATGACTGCCCTGAATCTCCATACAACCTGTTGGGAAAATATGCAGCAAACCAGCCCAAGGGAGGATCAGACCCAGACCTTGGTACTACTGGCATCTGATGCCAGTGAACTGGGCCAGACTGAAAGTCTAACCAGCTCAAAGCAGATGGGACTGATCTGAAAAGTTCCATTCTTCCCCTTCTAAATAATTCTGGAATAAAAAAAGGAGGGGTGTTATTCATGAAGCTACCTAGTTTTGTTCACTCTCAAGTTTGAAACATATTTTACACTCCAAGCAAATCCTAAATTGTGAGATACAAATAGAAAAATAAGACAGTTAAGAGATAAACCACATGAATAAAAATGTAAGTACAGTAAGAAAAAAAATGAGACAAGTGTACAGGGACAGGGACCTTCAGGAACTCAGCATCATTGCAGAGATAGAGTGGTTCTTCACCTGTGTTTGTATCTGTAGATCTAGGTGGTAAAGGGTAAAGAGAACGAAAGGTTAAAAATGAAAGGATCATCTTCAAAATAATGTTACATATTCTCTCTCTCTCTCTCTCTCTCTCTCTCGCTCTCTCGCTCTCGCTCTCTCTCAGCTTTATTGAAGTGTAACAGATAACCTCTCTTAAAGAAAGTAGGGACCCTTATTCCTCAAAAAAGTTAAAAGAAAAATATATGCAAGACTATTGGAGCATTAACCAGATACAACCTGTATTAACCAGGTGGATGGAGGATTCACCCAAGAAAAAGCTGGGGAAACACCTATTATATCAGAACACCTTCTAGAGGTTTCAGAAGCAGGAAGGCAGCCTGGCCTATCTTTTGGAATGCAAATTTCTCTGCAGAACACCAGGGAAAAAAACTCAGGAAGCCTAAACCAGACATCCATGCTAAAAGACAAAACAGAAGCATTTTCAGGGCCATGTGTCCTTTCTCAGTCTACCTGTTCACCATTGTAGTATACAAATCGTATATCTGTGAACACTACAAACATATCCTTAATCCATCTCCAAAAGCCACAAAGGTGATCCAGGTTTTAGCATCAAATTAATGGATCCTGAACACTCTCAGTCCAGGACTACTAGTATGTTGGGCTCAACTCTGAATGTGGAAAGAGACCAAACTGTTTTCCTGGATCCATGAAATGGCAATAGGCTAGCCGTACCAATTAGACCACACAATGGTTCCTCAGCCATTGCCTAGACCCCCTTCTGAGTGGGACCCAAACCCTGGGGCTTGCCCTACCCTTACATATTCATCACTGCCATGTACAAATGTTCCAGGAATCCAATAGAACTTAGCATTAATTTCTCAGAAAGTTGCCATGGCTAGAGCTAAGCAAAAGCCAAAAATGAATTAGGTAAATATAGTAAGTTCAGGCACAAATTCAGTAGGTGAATTTATTTGCAAATTACTCTCTTGGTCCTTCTCATTTAAGATTCTCTTTAGGGAGACATAGAAGAGAACTTCATCATTCTTAAAGTAGAGGAAAGCAGTATTTGATTTCAATATTTGGTGCATAGACAATCATATAAAAAATACTTAATAAAAGATTCCCTTTTTGAAGTTATTATGCATTTATTGCAGGATTATTGATTTCCGTAATGAGAATTTTATTGTTAGTATTGGGTTGATGTAAGACAATTTTTTTCCTGGAGATTTCTCTATCATTTAACTGAGTCACCTTATTTCTTCTGCCCTAATACACAACTGTTCCTGTTATTCTTTGAATTAATTTGTATAAAAGCCTTCTGCAAAAGCCATCTTTCTGGATCCACAACCTCCTCTCTGCACATTTGTTAACACATTACATTACACTAAAGTGAATCCACCCACTAGAAATTAGACAATCTATCCTGGTTTTAATATTTTCTGAAGGCTTACAAAGTGCTAATCATTAAAGCAGTGATTCCCAGCCCCAGTTTTGTGATAGTCTGGGGTATCTCCAATTACCTCATAGATCATGAAAAAGCAAAATTCCAAAAATTTTTCAGAAGAAAATTTATTATAGTTTTATTTAATTTGAAATACAAATATTTGCCATTGGAGGTAGAGAGTGTGTCACAGTGGGATTTAGTAGGCTAGAACACTGTGGAAAAAAAAAAAAAACAAGCAACAATAGCCCATTGAAACTCCTCAAAGCTCAAAATCATTATGCTTTCCTGGAGAAAAAAAGAAAGAAATGCTATTCTTATTCCTAGGAACTCAAATTCTAACACACACCTTATGAGAGGCGCAAAAAGGAACCAGGACAAAACCCATTCCAGGACATTTCCTCCAAAAAGAATACAAATAAGGTGTGTCACATATTTTCATGAATAAGATAAACATGATAATATCTAATAATATCATTGCACTATTATATGTGCCTAAATTGCAGTTGTACTAAGAAATGAGAAAATCTCTGGAATAGGACCAGGATTGCTTTTTAATTGTCCGTTAGAAAACACAAAGAATAAAATTGCCTGCAATGATTTCCTTTTGAGATCATTCACCTTATTTTTAAAATACAAAAATCAAAAACATATTGAGACGCATGGTGAGGCTGAGCAGTAAAACTGAAGCGAAGCGTCTCCTTTCTCAGCTCAGGAGCAGCAGCTACAGCAAGCCCACAGTGCCAGCTTGAGACTGGCAAGGCGACTCGCACCGCACAAAGCAAACCCTTAACTTCTCAGCTCCAGGGTGATTCCATGGAGGGCACCTCTCTCTCTCTCTCTCTCTCTCGCTCGCTCGCTCTCTCTCTCTCTCTCTCTCTCTCTCTCTCTCTCTCCCTCCCCACTCACCTTTCCTTCTCTTCTTCAGAACTGAGGTCTGTTTAAGGATGTTCTTTCATGATGTGAGATGCCTCTCGAGCCGATAAAAAACAATGACAATTTTATTTTCACATGAAGATTCCTCTCCCAAGGCCATATTCCATGAGTGAATGGCTTGTAGGACACACCACTAATAATGAACGCCACCAACTGTGCCAACACAAGTGTGAGAAAAGCCCGGGGAAGCTAAGGCTGGCCGAAGGAATTCTCCCATACCTGCACCGGCTGACTCCTTCCAGGAAAGCTGTTGAGACTGCTGGCTTATTTACTTGCTTATCTGCCAGGAAGTATTCTTTTTTAAAAAGTAAAAATAAACAGCTCCTACAAACCTCTTCCTTGTCCTGAAATCACTATCTCTACAAGAAAATAAATTCATTAACTTCATCTGTTAAGACACTGGAGAAGTATACTGAATAAAACGTACTGGTGTTTGTTGAAGGAGCGATCCTGTACTGACTAGGAAAGAAACTGTGAACAAGGAGGTCATTTCCCATTCAAATTCAAATGTCACCATGAAACAGTGTCAAAAAATCAAACACATCAGGAGTGATTGCACATGTCACAAACTCATCTCATCTGACCTCCCCAACACGTACTGTGAGTGTTACTGTCACTGAATTGCCTGGATTCCAAAGAGCATTCTGGCTGAGCTCTCACCCACCCTATGGATTAGCTAAGACCTTTTTTTTTTTTCTTTTAAATCTCAAACTTGTTTTCCCCTGCAACACAAAAGGCTTTTTAGTCCACCTACCCACCATCAGTAAGCTGGTATGCAAAGAAAACAACTTGGTTAACTGTTGAAAACAGAACATAATTTTTTAAAAAATCCACATGATTTATTCCACAATTTAATTCATTTATTGGATAAAACATAAGCTCTACCCATTATTCAAGCCATCCTCACTCCCATTCTTTTCATTCATTGTTCATCAATTTGACAAATATTTATTGAGCAACTACTATATTCAAAGCACTTTCCTAGGCACTGAGTTTGCAGCACTGGCTAAGACAAAGCAAGTCCTGTCCTCTGGAGCCAAAATTCTCCTGGAGAGAGTGGCCTGCTTCTCAACAAACAAGGGAAGAAAACAGTCATGGACATAATCGTTCAGCTCGGTTGTCCAAGGAAGAGCTCTCTAAGGCTAGGATATTTTCTTGAGCTGACTTTCTGCTAGAAGAAAAAAACCGTCAAAAAGAAAAAGAAAACATATCCTACTGTGAGAATGACCTTGGTGAATCCAAGAGACAGAAAGGAGGTGGGAAGGCTGAAGCACAATGAAAAGCAAAATAGGGTAAGCCTGGAAATTTAAGGGGGTAGGAGGTTGGAAAGTGTTCTAAATGCAATGGGCAGCCTTTGGAGGGTATTAAACAAGGAAGTGACTTGATCTGATTGAGGTTTTCGAACAGCAGAGTGTTATCTCCCTGGGGAGTCTAATGAAGGGTCAAAGCAGGGAAGATTCGGGATATATTTTAGAGAGAGAGGAAGAAAAGCAATCAAAAATTACTGTCATGTTTTTACTTGAACAGCTGAGTGGATGGTAAGTGATTAACTGAGATGGAGACAACTGGGAGGAATATTTCCATTCCCCCTTTTTTAGGTGTGAGAGGTGGAAATTACCTATTCAACTTTGTCCCTCAGCAGTCCTTAAAAGCATGAAAAATGGACGTCTATCAGCTTTCCTCATTTTCCTCATGTTCTAGTGTTCTATTTAAATCACAGTATTCTAGGTTGCTGGCATGCTTTTCTACTCCACTCCCATCAACTTCAAATAATCGTTTAAAACCCAGTTCCTCTAAGAAGGCTTTGCTGATGAAACTCTCCTCATAATGATTACCCCTTAATTAACATCCATTCTTTCAGTTTTTATTATGAAGCTGTTACTCTATTTTATTCTTAGGTCCTATTGGATTTAGACCAGATTCCCTGGCCTTCCTTCCCTTTTTCAGCCCACAGCTGCCCCGCCTCCCAACTGCATCCCTTGCGTATTCCCAACGCCCCACCGAACTCTATGCTACTCAAGCCGGAGCTCTGCCCTTTCCATAACTGTCTTCTAACTTGCATTCCTTCTCCGTAGTTCCACCTGCCTCACAATCCAGCCAATTCTTTAAGACTCAGACCAGGAGATCGCTTTTCAAAGAAACATCTCTGACCCCTCCCCAGTCAGAGGTGATTTCGCTCTCCCCATCCCCTAGGAGGCAGTGGAATATAATGGCTGACGATTCCAGCTCTGGGGTCGGACTTGGCTAACAGGCCCACCTCTGCGATGTCCTAGCTATGCGCCTTTGGGTAACTTACTAGTATGTACAGTTCTCTACCGCTGCATCTGGAAAGTCCATGTGGGGTGGGGGGAAGTCAGAGTACCTGTAACTCACAAAGTGGTCCTGAGGATTGAGATGACACATCTAAAACATGTCACGTAGGCTGAAACACAGTCAGGACTCTTCAATGTTAGGTTTTCTTTGTTGTTACTATTTTCATTTCGGTGTTCTTCAACTCTGTTATGAAAAACAACAGTCTACTCTGTGTGGTTGCCTTTGACCCACTAGATGAAAAGCTCTCTGAGGATATAATGTGCCTTCTTTATCTCTGTATTTAGTAGATATTTTATGAATATTTAGTGATGGATAAAGGCGGAACATAAAGTAAACAATTTGAAAGATCCTCATTTCTTTTGACCAAATAGATTGATTCTTTTCAAAGTAGAAATATTAACCTTTCTTTTCTTATTTTAAAATTCAATATTGCCCAGTATGCACATATACTGTGGTAGTATATGTATATACACACACTATATATGCTCTGTAGATACAGTATGCAATCTACATTTTAATTTGTTTTGAATTTTCTGAATTAACAAACTCTTGAACACTCAATACAAGTAATGCATATATCAAACGAAATTCACCAGTGGTGCCATTGTTAAAAAGGAAAACCGTCTCTTCATTTATCCCAAACGTAAGGAATTGCCACAGTGGGGCATCCTTCCAGCTCACAAAAATCTTCAGGCCTCTGAAGACCCGGCATCAGGCAGGAGGTTCCGGTAGTGACGTGTGCCCTCTCACCAACAATCCATTAATATGTATTGGACAAAGCACGGATGCAGCACACCGTGCTGTGTGTTCTGTACACATTTTCTAAGGGGGAAGGCACTATCTTTGCTCTCTTACATGTCAAGAAAGACAAAGCTCATTACCACAATAAATTTTTTTTAAAAAGTTCTCTATAGGTTTGTAAATAGTTGGTATCTCATCTTACAGAAGAAGGAAAACCTCCAATGAACAGGTGGAACTTCACAGGCTTTGAGATTTGAAAAGGACAGAGTCTAGTGGAGAAATAAAGGGAAAGAATGTGGATTTGAAACTCAATCAAGGGTCAGTGGTAGCTTACTTTCTTTCTAACGAAGGACAACATGCTAAAATAGGGATAAACTAGATTAAAAGATAAACCTGGAGTCTTTGCATCTTTCTTCACAAAGTACCACTTAAGCTTAGCCAGGATTTCCTTTAGATTCTGGAAAACACAATGTTATTATATTCTTTGTTCCTAGATTATCTTATATCCAAATACTTACAGATGCAAATTATACAACCTTGACTAAAAAAAAATGTCATTTTTCCCTAGTGATGAGCTAGTATCGAAACTCCAGAATAATTCTGCCTTAATATAATCTATTGTAGTTTACCCTGGTTCACTTGCATTTTTCTCTCTTTCCTCACCTTTAGGTCCTCCATTTCTTCCTTCTGTTCTTTTCCTTTCTTCTTTTGAACTTTCCAACATTCGTGAATAATTTGATCAACCCTTCCAGCTAACAGTCTCTGTCTTCAGCCACTAGTCAACAGCTATATTCTATCCCACAGATTGAGTTATTTAACTGCACAAGTTCTTGTCTCCAACACACACTCTTCCTTTCTCGGTTGAATTATAACATACTTTTCTCATCAACCTCTAAAAAAAAGTAACAAAGACTCCATTCTTACACAAAACTCAAGAATCTAGGTTAATTTCTAATGTAGCATCCATTTAAACTCTCAATATTTTCATGTCACAATCTAACTGTCTATGGCATATCCTGAATTCTGATTAAAAAAAAAAACTTGTCCAATTCTATCTGTAAAATTCATCTCCCTTGATGTCTGATTGACAAATTACTTAAAATACACTCAAACTGAAACAAGTGGAAATAAAAGCCACCAAGATAACCATTGTCTGCTCTGGTTTCTTAATTTCTACATATTCCTTTGTACCTTCACTGCACATCTTATAGACCCTCCATGGACTACACATTTGAAGCAAATGAAATTTTGGCCTATGTCTTTCTGCCTCAGACATTATTTCTCTGCTTAGCTCCTCATAGTTATTTTTCCATTACCATGTAGGTTAACTAAATGGCAAAATCCATAATCTCAAATTCAAAACTATTCAGCTCTATCTGAAAGTAAAGGACCGCTCCTAATTTTGCATCTGGTATTTACTCCTCAAAATAGTTGTAAGAATTTAATCAGTCTTACATCTCCTGTTTATTTGTTTGTTTGTTTAATCTCCTTCCTCAATAAAATAACATACATCAAAATCAAGGACATTTACTTTAATTTATGAAAATTGGTCTTTATCACTGCGTTGTCTTTTTGCCTACTGAAAAATTGAAACTTGGAGAATTACGAAGGAGAGAGGGCTCTGGAAGCAAAGACATTATTTGATACATAATAACATTGTAATAATAGAGCTCTTTCCTCCCATGCTTCAAGACTGACTCAGAGTTTAGGAAATGAAGTGCAATTACTTTTTAAAGTGGGAATTTAAGTAGAAAGTTTTAAAGTTTAGCTCCTTTATTTTTAAGTAGTAAGCTCCCACAAGGGTGGAGTTTGGGCCACTGAATCCCCATGCCTAGAACAGTGCCTGCCACATGGTAGGGGTTAGCTCAACAAATAAATGTTAAATGAATGAGCTGCTTTACCAAAGAAATGTTGAAACTTGTTTACTAGCTGTCAAATGTAGGTTCCTTCATGCATAAAATAGCATCAGCTGTGTAATTTGCCCCTACTTCCTCCTTTTGCAGAAAGCCAACAAAAGAACTGTAACTTTTTACCTAAGGATCAAAGGTGTCAACCTATTGGCTCATGCTCCTTTAAAGTCTTGGATAAGAGTCTCTGGTTATTTTTAGATAATTTCTTTTGTTTCAAGCTTGAAAAGAAGTATTAACAAAGATCAAAAAATAAATCACTGATTCAGAGCAGGAAAGTGCATATTAAGAAGTTCAAAATGTAGCATGTAGAGGCTGTGAGCTAACCTTCCCAGAATACAAGTCAGATCTAGCTTCAGATACAAAAGTACTATATTGGTCCCACATGGGACCCATCAGCACGAAAGGAATAAAGAGAACTTGAAGAGCTGAAAGTCTGAAAAGGAAAGAGAAAAGCAGTTAACAACAATTAAGAAATTACAGAGTGACCCATGCATTCTCAATACTTAAAACAATAAGCCAAAAAGGTAGGAAAATGCAACCAAATTATAGCAATGGCTAACTCTAGATGGTGGGGTGATGAGTGAGTTTAACTTCTCCCATAATTTTCAGTGTTTTCAAACATTTTGCAATAAGTATGTAAGACTAGTGTAGTCAAAAGGAAAATAATGCACATAGTTTTTAATCCAAGAAAAAAGCCAAGGGTAAAATCATGTGATATGTGAAGAAAAAGTAAAGGATCCAGATTATAGTTGGCCCTGTGTATCTATGGGTTTTGCATTCACGGATAGGAGGGCCAACTGTATTCACTGTACTGTGACATGAGGACTCTCAGGGTTTGGTATAAGGATGGCAGGGTTCCTGGAAACAATACCCGGTAGATACCAAGAGATGACTATATATAGCCAAATAAGATAAAGCACATTGGTCACTTAACAATCTTTATTTTTCAAAGCAACCATTAACCTAACTCTACTGCAGAGCACACATAATGAACTTATTTCTTGTTAAAATAATAAGAATATATATACACATATATTTATATATATATTAACACACACATACATATACCAAATATACACATACATACATACTATAAATACTTACAGGGAGTAAGGCCCCTAGAGAAAGGGCAAAAGCATGCAAACTGTGTGAAAAAAAGAAAAAGCATCTATATGATTAGCGTATCATTTAAGGCAGCAACTCATACAGTGATGAGATGTGAAGATGGAGAGCATGCACAAGACGAAGAGCATGCCCTCCCACGGGGACATCAAGGATGGACAAGGAGACGTGTTTAAAGTAAAGGCTGAAATAGAATGCCTACTGTACCACAATCAAGGCACACCCACGGAAGTGTCAAGCGTGTGAGCACACGTTCTGGAGCAGAAAAATGTTTGAGAATTCCTAGCCTACTATCTGCAAGGTGAAAGATTCTGAATAGCCCAAGACAACATGGGAACAGCAGTTTCACATGTTATGTCATTAGAAATGAAATGTCATGTCAAGAAGAAAGAAAAGAGCCCAAATTAAGATCGGTTTGTCTCACAAAGCTGACTAGAAGTTTTCCTGATATCTGCGTATCTTGATCCGAAATTATCTGGCAGAATACAACCCCAACCTAGTAATCTCCTTGTTCCATTCTGTGGTCACAGTGTTGTATTATTTTAACAAAGCTGCCATTTGTATCAAGTTTCTCTCTTTCCAGTTGTCACAGATAGTAATCAGAAATCAACAGTATCCACATAACAAAAGGTGGCCTCTCTCTAGAATCATAATTGTACCATAAAGAGGAGTATCAAGAAAACAGGCTTTTACTCAGAGTTATTTCTACCAGCAGAAATATCAGGAATGTTAGCAGGTTCCAAGATTAACTGGAGAGACACATGGAGGGTAAGGGTTTTCCAGGCTCTTGAAACCACATTGTAGCTGTCTCCCTTTGACCTGACGGCAATGATCATTGATCATGTACATCTAGGATTAGCATGTTTTGGGTCAATTCCAACTTTCACACTGGGTCTGAACAAAGCAGGTAGAAAACACAACCAAACCTAAATCTTCCATTCAAGACAGCAGCCCCTTCCAAGCTCACCAGTTTCTTCAGGCAGGGCTACAATTGGAAACACAGGCAAAAGAAGCATTCCACAAGAAATTCAACTGGCTTCATTCTTCAAAGAGGACGAGTGAGGATTTACCCAGCACCTACTATGTGTTGACAACTGTACGAAACACTTTACTTCCACTATTTCTTTGGGTTCCTGAGGCTGTCCAGTTCTTGCTACTCTATCTAAAGTTAAACCCGGGGGAACTCAAAGGTCCTTGGATGTCTCCCACCAGTGGTAGCCAGAGAGGTATCTAGAATACGTCTAAGAATATCCTAGTCCCAATTGCTCAAAGAAGACAAAGGCTACATAGCGGGTGGGGAGGACTGGAAAATTGTTCTATTATGGAGGGTGCACCACAACAAATTCTTATGGAGTTCCAAACCTGAATCATTCTCCTCAGGGTTATTGACTCATCAAGTTTGGCTTTATAATCTCACTCACTCGTGTTCGTTCTCTCTCTCTCTCTCTCTCTCTCTCTCTCAGTTTTGCTCTATGCCCTCATGAGACAGAAAGGGTGCACAGAGTGGTGAGAGGTGACAAAGATCAAAGAGCAGCACCCCCCTGCTTGTTCCAAGGTGTTAGCCTGGGACTATACTGTTACTCTCACTTCCACCCACAACCCTTTTATTTTCTGATGCATATTCAACCTTGACCAGAAAGCTTTCTCGATTCCCATGCCCTAGTCTCCATTCCATCTCCCTTTGCCAGTCCTGTCCCCTCTACCTCCACGTACGTACACATACACACACACACACACACATTCTCACAAACCTCCCTCTTGCTTTAAAGGGCGTCATGGACTCATCAGAGAGAAAAGGAAACATTCAGACCTCACTGAGACCATACAGATGTACCCTAAGTCAGATTCTGAGTTGGTCTGGGGGCAGTTTCCATTTATTAGTTTTATTAGTTTCACAGTCACTCATCAATACCACACAAGAATCAATTTCAAATACCCTTTCCTGCAATGGAGTTTTGACAGCCCAAGTTTAGGACAGACACTGTAATGAGATAGCACTTTTTCCTACATCACTTTTGTGAATAGAGCATGTTGACAAGAGATTATCAAAGTAACTCTTGTTACCCGTTCCCCTTTGTTCTCTACATTGCAGACACCTGCATGATTCAGCTACAGGCAGAAGCATTTTGGTGTCAGCGGCGATTCACCCTTCGGGCGGTGAGCCATATGGGTACTGGGGAGGCCCCTCTTTAAAAGTCAGTGTTCCCTATCAAAAGTGTCCTTCCTATTCTGTATGGCTATTTAAAGCCACATAGGTCTCTCTTACATCCATCTAAGTAGTAGGTTCTTCACTCTGTCCCTCTTCTGGTCTGTGCTGAAGAGATGTGAAGGGGAAAGCCTCAAAGGTGTGGAGTTATGAGTCTACGTGCAGCACCAAGGCAGCCATATCCTTCTGCTTTCCCCTGAAAATCAAGCATCACCTTATTGTTTCCTCACCAAGATTAACTCCTGCTTCCTGAAGAGTATTTCTGAGGTAGAAAGCAGAGGTGGTGAAAAAAAGGGGGAGCTGAAAAGTCCAATCTGTCAAGCTCCATTTTAGAAGAGAGGAAAACTGAAAAGTGAACGTATTTAGCATGAGCCATTTCCTGCACTCAGGAGGGGAGAAAGCGCGCTGGTAGCTGTGCAAGAGGAGATCCGCACTGGTGTTATCTCTGACCTGCAGCTTAGCCCCAGTGTCTCAGCTGCCAAAAAGCTCCCATTCAACGTTGTGCTGAGTTCATCAATGCTCCACGTGTCAGGATCCTAACAGGAAAAAGCAGGACAGACCGTCTCTCCATTCAACTGCCTGGGGACCCCATGACAAGTAAAATCCCCTCGCAGACCGTCCATATCAACCTTTGGCAGGTCAGAGCACACAACCCCTTCAGAACCACAGGCTCAGGCCCACACCCTTTCCCCTTGTCAACATTGTCACTTTAAACAGAACATCGAGCCTTATCACGAAACCTGAAGTAAGTATGACAATTAAGATGGATTGCAAAGCCTGCTTGTGCTTCACAATTAACAATCACTTGGCAGCGAGTTCCACGCAACTGTTGGGTATGGCAAGAACTTTATCCCTGCTTAGTGCTGCATTAGCATATTTAGTAGGCTGCAAGACATAATTCCTAAGATATGAACATATTTTTGTCTTTTTAAAAAATCTGCAATTAAGCTGTAACGTGTAGAAACTCTGCACCCAGCAATCAACATGCAAACACCAAGATGGAGCTGACGGGTAGGAGGGCAAACGAGAAAAATGCTCCCCCAGCACTGATAACACCCTGAATCAGTAACTGCTTCCAGTGTCACGGGTTAGCTAGGAAACTGTGGCTCCTTCCTGTCTGTGACAAAATTTAGGGGGTGGCAGGGGTTGCCCCACCTCTGCTGGCATCAGGTGATTGCTCTGTAAGAGCATAGCTACATGCTTTAAACCCACATACGGAAAAAAAAAAAAAATCAGACCCCAAGATGACCCTACTGGTTCCTTTGCAAACTATGCCTTTTTTACAGAAAGTGCTTTTTGAGTAATAAGTGATGCTGATAAAAATCACATTTTTTTGACAAGTGTGAGGGCTCTTCCTCAAATTTTCCATTATTTTCCCTTACTTGCCACCCTGAAGAAAAAGGATAGGGGGCATTGTGCCCTGACCAACGTTACCAAAAACACAAGACGGGGACCATCCCAAGCTCCTCCAGTGTGTTTACTGTATATGTTCGGCCCTAGAGTCCAAGTGAGCCCTGGGTGGGGGCTGAGGAGGGGAAGAAACATAGTCAGATCTTTCTGAGATAGCCAGGACTTTGTCTTTCTTGACATCTGGGTTGCAAGAAGGCAGGATATCCTGCCAAATATATTACAGCTGTGCGACCCACCTTGTTACTTAAAACACTGCAGAAGCTAAGAAACGCAGGAGACACAGGTGGGTTTTCTGGGAAAGAAACCTCACCCTTTACCTCTTTTATAAAAGAAAACACACACACAGGCGCACACACGCCCTCAGTTTAGGTGAGCAGCTCTCCGGTGGCATAAAAGCAAGCATATGAAAGTAACAAATGCAATTTAGCACAAAGTCTTTCTTTACAAAACCAGAAGAGTAGCAGATTAAAGCACCTGGCAGTCTTGGCCTGCCAAAAGAAAATCTAAGCTGTGACAAAACAAAACAGGTGTACAGGTATAAAACTTTTGCTTTCCAATAATGCCCCTCTCTTCACTGGAATGCTTTGACAGGTGCAGAAGTTCAAGTTACAGTGGGGAAGTGGCAAATAAATACACAGCATTAGCGTCTGACGTGCTTGCTGAGCACCGGGGATGTTAATAACTGGCAAGGTACACTAATCTCTGATTGCAACATTTGGTTTACCTTAATCTGGAGGGACAGCTGTATTAAAGAGGGAATTATACTAATCAGTTCAAGGCCCTTGCATATAAAACTTCCCATTAGGCTTAAAGTACACCAGCTTATGCTCATTCTCTAGGAGCCTTACATCTGGTTCTGAATAAGGCTGCCTCTCATTTGCAAGGTACAAACTGAAAACAAGGGGGAGGGGGGCTGACAGTTGCTGGAGGATGGGTGATAGAAGAGTAAGCTACTAATTCTTTGAAATTTTTAACAGCACAAAACTAGCTTCTAGGCATCTTAATACTAAAAGGGAAAAAGAAAAAAAAAGGCATGTGTTATCAACCCTAGGCCATTTTTTCCTGTTACCGGAGGTGACCAACATAAAATAAAATTGATGATGTCAGTCAAAAACAGCTAAGCACAAAGCTTGGCTTTGTTATCTTAAGTCAGAAGGTATGATAGGCCATGCCATATGGCTCTAATCCGCCTCTATCTCCCATCACCTAACAGGAAACCTTCGTGTAGCATGACCTTATTTGGCTGGTTCCAGGTTAGGGCTGCCCAAAGGGGATTTTTCTGTTTCTGCTATATCCAAAGGTTTATGTTGATTTTTTTCTGAGCCCTGCAAACTATAAATCCGACTGATTACTCTGCACTCTTTTGCTTGACTGAGCCTTTACAATCAGACATCCCCGTTAACAATAAGCTCCTAATGAATCAAACATCTATGGCATTAGTTTCACCTAGCTGCCTCTTTCCCATGCACTGTGCTGCTTTGTCAGACCTGGTTTGATGAGAAAAGCTAGTGACACTTGCTGCACCTATTGATAAACAATTCAGTAATGAGGGGCATAACAAAAATTACCTAAAACAACCTGATTAAAAATGACAGGCAAGGCTTACTCCATTGCCCTATAGTGAAGGTAACTCTGGTCCTGCGTTGGGAAAATAATGAGGTAAAATAAAATTTCCTTCTTTATCAAGCAGTTCACTTCTGAATGTGTGTTTATGAAGAGATTAAATTTTCTCCAGTGATGTTTTAAATTCTTTCAGGTTACGTGATTACCAACAATGCGAGGGACTCGTAGAATTCAGGAGGCTTGCCTTTCAACTTTCTGAGATGGACTCCCTGCTTGTTCTGCTTAAACTTTCTAAATGAGCAAACTAATGTTGAGATCTTCTCTTTCTTTCTTTCTTAAATGTGAATTTAGTCACTGAGAAACTCAGTCATACAAGGGCTAATCATTAGGTAAGTACAGTGTGGGGGAAAAAAGAGAGATTCTAAGATAACACAAAAAATTTTCACAATAAAGTAGAATAACACTTCATGGACAAAATTATCTTCCTAAAAGGAATAACTTAACCTTACTATGGACATTGAAGTTTCTTTTATTGGGGTCACCCAGGGGACCTTTGCAACTTCGAAACAAGCTTATACCCAGGGGAGGCCAGGCTCTCATGAAAGCTTGATTCAAAGACAGAAATGTGTGGCTTTTGCAATTGTGTGGCAGCATGTTGGGAGGGTTTCCATCAGTGCACAGATGCACTTGAAAATCAAATATGGACATGGGGAATGTTTTTTGGAGATGGAAAATGAGTGCTGATGACATGTTTATACTTCGCAGATGGATCCAGTACAGAACCATTTTTTGTAAAGAAACAATATCCACCATTTGCTAAAAATTTTTTTTTAAACAGCTACAAAATGGTGGCACAAAAAGTGAATATTCCCATCATACATACTCCACCTGTTCCTTGGTCTTACAACTGTCTTCCATCCTGACTGTAATCAATGACTGTTGTAGTCTTATTTTTTCCTCAAATGTTATCCAAAAGAATATGAAAAAAGAAACACAATACACAAAGGCATTTGGAAGAGCAAAATGATTTGAAATTAATTTGCTACTCATGAAAAATTGGAAAATGACAAATGCTATTAAGTAACAAATGCCGATTTAACCCTGAAAAAAAGCATTTTCTTATTGGCATATTTTCTCCTTAAATCTGATATCAAAGCAATTTTTGAATGTTTTCTATTTAGAGTCTAGAATGTCTCCTTTATCCCTTCTTTTGGCCCCACCTTGGATCCCTTTGGTATTTGAACCTCTGGAAAATGCAAATACTTAGCACAGTATAAATAGTAGTTATTGCCTTATTACTGATACATTGTAGTGATAACTATTGTATAGTTATAAATGTCAATTATGATAACATGGAAATGTACAATATGTATAGGATATGCATTTATAAGAAGATTATCTAAAACATTTAACTACCTAAGGAACATTATTGATAGCACTGTAAATCTGCTCAATAAGAGATAGTAGAATAATCAACTCAACTTATTGCCACCATCAATAATATTAACTTGTCATTTCAGGTGTGAAATATTGATAAAAGTGACTCACCTCAAAGATGTAGAGATTGTAAAACAATAAAGAAGCTGTGGATGTGAAATATAAAAGCTAATAGTTGGATCATTTAAAATAAATTCTGAGCACATTTTCAGACTTGATGAATGAGTATTTTTAAGTGCTCCAAATAACATATGACATATTGAAATCAATTTTTTTTTCTTAGTTTTGGTCAGACACATTAAGTTTTCCTGATTTTTTTTCCCTTCTTACTATCCATAGATACTATACTATAGATACATATCACATACTATCAGAACCTACTGAATTCCACAGCTAACATTTAGTCAATCATATTTTTATTCTAAGAATTAGTCTGAGGTTAAGAATTAGAAATAGAATATGAATCCCAGCAAATGGTCAAACAGCCTGAGACTGAATAACAAAATCTTGAGAATATACATAAATCAACATGTTCTTTCAACCCTGTAGTTTCTGGCAGGGTACCAAACATAAATCTGCAGTTCTGCATTCTATGATTCTAACACCTTGTTATCATCCTGGAACTAACAAAAGCCTGTATACTCTTCTCTAAATAAAGCAAGTCTTCATTTTTATTTCTGGATTTTTGACACATGTGAATAAGGCCAAACATTTTATAAGTTCTTAATTATATTTTGCCTATCCATCAAAAAAACAAAAGTTTTAGTCAGAGGCTTAATGGAGTTCAGCGTTCCACAGAAAATGTCAGTACTCCACCTAAATTAAACTTATTAAACTTTGGAACAGTCAAGAAGAAAATGAAAGTGTATCCTCCCAATTTTAGTACTCAGTATGAAGTTATGTTCTTAATCATCATTCAACAAATGCATAGAAAATAAAGATCCGTGGGAAAAAATTAAAGAAAATTTGTTTCAATTTCTTCATTTAAAATATTAGGAAAAGGAGGTCCAAGAGGCAATATGACTATTCACTTTCACAGAACTCAAATATGCCTGGAAATCATGTTTTCTGAGGCTTGCTTTATTCTACCAAACCATTCTGTCTGCAAACTTTGAAATATTTAGGTATAATAGACTAATTTTATGTTATTAGTGATTTACTCTCTAAGTACTATACTAAGTAGTATATTATATAACAATACAGTGTTTATAGAATATTACATTTAGAGAATACGGGAATAATAAAATAAAAATTAATAAACTAGATTGTACCAGTGCCTAAATTGTGTGCATGTAAAGTCAGCACCTGCTTAAGGTCACTGTTAGTTGATAAGTTAATTATGTGATAATACAGTCAGGTCCCCACTGATGAGTAGAAGTTATGTAAGTATGCTGTTCAGCAAAGAACAGCTTAAATATAGAGACCTGGTACCTTTGGTCCCTGCCTACCTTTCTAGGAGAGAGATCCAGGGACAGAACACTCACTCTGTAATCCTGATCATGCCACTTATCATTCATATAAGGAAGAACTAGAGAGCTTTTCTACATTAAAGTCAACCTTGACTTGCAAGGTAGTCCAAAGGACGAACTTTTAAAGCTTGAAGTATATGATAGTCCACTATTACCTTTCAGATATTCTTCTAAACAGAGAGAACAGTGAATGTTCCCAAGTAAAGTCATTCTTATTTCACACAGTAGAAGCTATTTTCCTGAGCCCCAGATTTAAATGTGAGAAAACATGGCTATCTTACAAACGTGATGGGCTAATTCCCAGAGCGATCTCGGGTATCTGTATAGTAGCTTGTGGGAATCCATGGCTTGTTACCTCTAGCCCTAATTTCTGATGGTAACACCACCTCTGCCAACAATTATAGGTGACACATGTATAAGAAGAAAATGTTTCTCTCTTCTCTGAAAGGGTATGGGTTCATTAGACTCTTTGTCTTTCCAGACCCCAAGAGTTCTGATTCAAATAGTGTCTCGCATTAGTACAAAGTGAGGAATGCTTACATCAATGAGAGTTAAAAGTCACAGATGTCTGTCTAATGATGATACCGAATGCTTCTTAGTTCACATATACAACTTTATAATTTGAGGTATTTATCCAAAATCTTCAAGCTGGTGAGTGCTCTTAACCAAATAAAAGCTTAAACATAGGGACTGAATATCAGATATCATTTTAGGCATTTTTGAAGAAAAATGCCCTGGACTTCCCTAAATTTGGTCTAAGAAATATTCTGGATGGAGTCTGTACCCACTTTTAGCATTAATTATGTAAAGGTGTATGTGAGTCTAATTCTCCTAACTGGGTCAGTTGGGTACTTTATGTTTATCCATATATTAGCACTGATTCACGTATCCTAATCCTAATTAGAATTCAGACATGGTAATTGGTATGTAACTAAATATATAATAATCATATTCTTCTCTGTTATTTACATTTTAAATTGTCCATTAAAATTCAGCCGATCAAAATAACTTAATTTTTTAGGCAAGAAGTTTGGTTCTCATGCAAAAAGAACCTTAAAAGTATATCTAAAAATCAATCAATCAATCAATCTTTTGAGTAGAATTTTAGACATTTATACATATGTTGAAGTTCCTTTGGACTGTACTGAATTTATCTTAAGGCATTTCCATCCAACATGTTGAATGGCAAAATATTAGACTTCTTTTTACAGTCTTGAAATCCAATAGACAAAATTTATTTTTGCTTATTACATAGCTCCCATTGCTGAACATGGAAAGACTGAGTTACATTTTGATGTAATGTTTCTTTGGTGTAGCTAATTCCGCCAGTGGTGAAGGCACTGGGACTACAATAGTTTCTGCCTCCTCTCTTGAGGGGCTGCCAGTTTTTACAGTTGCCATAAGAAACCAACAGTAATCAGCAAAGCACTATCTCATCTTTTGCATATGCTCATCTTTATTACTGTTCAAAATTAACACCCTCCTGAGGGTTTTAGAAACTGCCATAGAGTTGGGTCCCGAACTGCATGGAAATTCAGAGAGAATTTGAAGTTCTGTCAATAAAAAGTCAGGGTAACCCATTTGCATGGGTAACTCCTACCTCTACACCAAGGGATGCAATAGGATAAAGATGCTGGGTTTACAGAATTGATCCCAAACTGTAGTCAGTTTCTAAGGAGTTCAAAACTCTAATATTTATTAAATATATTATTTTGTCAAGATAGGTAGACAATGAAGACTTGTAATGGGTCCTCATTCCCCTCTAAGTAAGTTGTTAAAAAAAGGTTACTAACTCTCCCACCCTTTTCCAAGTGGAGAATAGATGTTCTGTGGCTTTTCTGGGTAGCCGCTCCCTGTCTCCACGAAAGTCATGTTACTACACGTAAGCTTTGCACACTAGCACTTCCAGACCTCTAATTATGTGCCTACTATAACATCAGATGGAATCTTTCTACTTCCCTTTTCCTCCAAGAGTTTTAAATTAACTGAAGTCACCATATTTCATTGAGAACCATGTTACAGCATTTTTCTAAACACTTTGTCTTAAATCATGTGACACTACTAGGATTTTATTTTTTCAAGTAACAAATCACTTTAAAAGACGCTAAAGTCAATTGTTTAATAAGGTGGATCACTAAGAATTTGAGTTCATTGAAGTCAATTTAAACCATATTCTACAATGCTCCAATTAATTCATTCGATGCATATTTTTCAAGTCCTACCATGTGTAAGGCTCTGTAAACCAAAACAGACATAGATTTATAGAGCTCCAGACCTCATGATGGAAGCAGCACTTCAGAATTTTTACTCAATTATAAGTCGATATAAGAAGCTTTTATGAGTTTTTTTGGCATATGAAAATTTATTACTACCATGTTTTTAACATCAAAACTCATGATCTCAGTCTTTCCTTCTTTCCTTCATAGAAGGCCAAAAGAGAAAAACTGGCAACTTTGACAACCTTAAAGCGAACTCCAGGAATGTCACCAACAGCATGACTTTTGTGACCAAATCCAGCAACCAGAATTTCATCATTTTCCTCAGTAAAATTTAAGCAACCATCACTGGGTACAAAGACTTCAATTTTTTTTCCCATTCCTCTTGATCAGCTGGAATGGCAGAATTTGGCTGTTTGCCTTCAACCCTTACTTTTTTCCAGGACAATTTCCTTCACATGAAAAGAATCTCCAAAAGGGTTGGCCTTCAGGGTTGTTCCCAAGTGGGCTTTCTTGGATTGTTTATCATGCACTTCTGATCTCATCAGGGGCCCCATAGCTTCCTAATAGTACAAAGACCATGACACTTGCTCATCCTGCTAGTAGCAAAGGCCTGAGCAAAAGAGCAGAAACTTTTTTTAAAGATTTTGCCTAATTTGATATAAACCAATTCTCTCACCTCTACTTCCTATCCAGTTATTCCTTTAGCCACTCATATTGGTATTTGATAACAAAATTTTAATTTCTAAGAGCCTTATATGGTGAGCTCTATAGTATAGTGGTTAAAATGACAGGCTTCGGAGATGGCACCGTAGGAAGATCCTGAACTCACTTCTTCCCATGGACACACTGAATCTGCAACTACATATGGAAAAATACCCTCTGACAAAGACTTGCAAACTAGCTGAATAGTTCCTTCACAATAAGTAATAAAAGGGCCACATGAGGATGGGTAGAAGAGGCAGAAACCAGTCTCACCAAAAGCTCCAGGCCCAACTTGGCGACCCACGGTCAGGAGGGAGCCCACAAACCTGGAGCAAGGAGTCCATGCCCCAGCCCAGGTACCCAGACCACTGGGACCTGCAAACCAGCAACAGAGGGATGAGCTCCCTGAATGCCTGGCTTTGAAAACCAAAGCTGTAGGAAACTGAGATATTTCTCCTAAAGGGCTCACACATGGAATCACTCATCCCGGGGACCAGCACAAAAGCAACAGTTTGAAAAGTGCCTAGACTGAATGTGAAGGAGATTCATTTGCTAATCATAAAGCCTCTACAGTGGAGCAGAGGCCTGCTGGGACTCTGTCAGGGATGAAGGCACTGGCAGGCATGGTTTTTGTGCTTTCCCTCCACCTTGAATAGTGCCCGCAGGCACACCCTGACCCTGTGCTCTCTAGCAGCCCTGCAAAAGCTGGCAGGTACACCTGGTCCTGTGCTCTACCACTAATTCGCTAAAGCCAGCGGGCACACACAGTTCACACAAGAGACACTCCTTGATCTCCTGGCTTTGGTGGCCAGGGGATATTGCATTCCTGGGTCCCACAGGACTCTCAGGAACAATCAGTGAAACAGTTCTTGGCAGACTACCACCCCCAGGGCACTGCACAGACAGATGACTGAAACGCATCCTCTGCCTTTCTGTAAAAAAGGCCTAGTCACTTGTCCTGGAGCTTCAGCCTGGGGGCAGGCTTCAGGTGTGCCATGCATCTAGAGGCTACAGAGGTGCTCTCAGGAAACGGAGGCTGGGAAACACCATCTCTGTGCTCCTCCTCTGCCTCCCTACATCTCCCTGGTACCTCCCAGAAGAGCTTATACCCTTGTCTGAATCCCTGATTTTTGCAAGTGTTGCCCAGGGGATGCCAGATCACACGGACTAGAGGCCAGCAGGATTTACAATTGCAATCCCACAGGAGTGTGTATATTAACATCCTTTAAAAGCTGCTGCCTGACGGTCTGGCTTCCAATCAGCCTGAAACTCGGTGCTGACTGACAACCCTCTTTTTTGGAACACTGACAGGTCTTGATACACCTTCATCAACTGGGACCTACCAGGAACAATCAGGCTGCTTAAACAATCACAAAGGTTCGAGAGACAACCAAGAGCTAGGGCAAGGTTGAAAGATAAGTTTCATCTCCTCCACAAGGCCACTCCTTCAAGACTGGGAGAGACAGCTGTTTTACCTAATACATAGAAATACACCAGAGTCAAGCAAAATGAGGAAACAGAGGAATGCTTCAAATGAAAGAACAAGACAAAACCTAAGAGGGAAAAAACTTAATGAAGTGGAGATAAGTCATTTATTTGATAAAGAGTTTACAGGTCATACCCAATAATCCTGCTCCTGGGCATATATCCAGAAGGAACCCTACTTCAAAATGATACCTGCACCCCAATGTTCATAGAAGCACTATTTGCAATAGCCAAGACATGGAAACAGCCTAAATGTCTATCAACAGATGACTGGATAAAGAAGATGTGGTATATTTATACAATGGAATACTATTCAGCCATAAAAAACAACAACGTAACACCATTTGTAGCAACATGGATGTTCCTGGAGAATGTCATTCTAAGTGAAGTAAGCCAGAAAGAGAAAGAAAAATACCATATGAGATCACTCATATGTGGAATCTAAAAAAAAGAAAAAAAAAGGAACATAAATACAAAACAGAAACAGACTCATCAATAGACAGAATACAAACTTGTGGTTGCCAAGGGGGAGGAAGATGGGAAGGGAAAGACTGGGAGTTCGAAATTTGTAGATACTGACAGGCATATGTAAAACAGATAAACAAGATTATACTGTATAGCACAGGGAAATATATACAAGATCTTGTGGTAGCTCACAGCGAAAAAGAATGTGACAATGAATATATGTATGTTCATGTATAACTGAAAAATTGTGCTCTACACTGGAAATTGACACAACATTGTAAACTGACTATGACTCAATTAAAAAAAAAGAGTTTACAGGTCATAAAAAGGCTCACAAAACGGGAGAAGAATGGATGAGCACAGTGAGAACTTCAACAAAGACACAGAAAGTATAAGAAAGTACCAAATAGAAGCCACGGAGTTGAAGGATACAAAACTGACCTGAAAACTACACTAGAGAAGTTCAAGCTCAGACCAGATGAAGCAACAGAAAGGATCGGTGACCTGGAAGACCAGACAGTGGAACTGACTCCACAGAGCAGCAAAAAGAAAAAAAGAATTTCGAAAAGTGAAGATATCTTAAGGCACCTGTGATGAAATAACATTTACATTATAAGTGTCCAAGAAGAAGAAGAGAGAAAAGGGTATTTGAAGAAATAATGGCACAAAACATCCCTGACCTAGGGAAGAAAACTGACATCCAGATCCAGGAGGCACAGAGAGTTCCAAAATAGATGAACCTAGAAGTATCCATATCAAGACACATTACAATCAAAATGTCAAAAGTTAAAGATAAAAAGAGAATCTTAAAAGCAGCAAGAGAAAAAAAAAATGTTCCATAACAAGGGCACCCCCATAAGATTATCAGAAGATTTTTCAGCAGAAAGTTTGCAGGCCAGAAGGGAGTGACATAGTATATTCAAAATGCTGAAAGGGAAAAAATTCCAACCAAGAACGATCTACACAGTCAGGTTATCATGTAGAACTGAAGAAGAGATAAAGATTTTCCCAGACAAGCAAAAGCTAAAGGAGTTCGTCGCCACTGAACTGGCCTTATGAGAAATGTTAAAGGGACTTCTTTAAGCTGAAAAATAAAAGGCATTGATTATTAACAAGAAAACATAAGAAAGTGTATATCTTACTAGTAAAGGTAAATTATCATAAAGGCAGTGGATTAATCACTTAAAAAGCTAGTATGAAGGTTAAAAGACAAAAGTAGCAAAAACAAATAAATAACCATAACTACAATAATCAAATAAGGGATACACAAAATTAAAAACTGTAAAATGTAACATCAAAAACATAAAATGTGGAGAGGATTAGTAAAAACGTAGAGTTTTAGATTTCGCTCAAACTTAAATTGCTACCAACTTGCTCAAATTCATATGAAACATCCTCCAGGGGAGGTCATATGTTAGGCCATAAAACAACTCTCAATAAATTCAAGATTAAAATCACATCAAACATCTTTGCTGACCACAATGATATTAAACTAGAAATCAATTACAAGAAAAAAACTGGAATAAAATAAAAAATCCATTTTTTTAATGGACAGAAAATAATAGAAAATTTTCCAAAAGAGACATTCAGATGGCCAACAGACACATGAAAAGATATTTAATATCACTAATCATCAAGGAAATGCAAATCAAAACCACAATGTGATATCACCTCATACCTATTAGGAATGACTATTCTCAAAAAGAGAAGAAACAATTTGTTGGCAAGGATGTAGAGAGAAGGGAACCCTCATGCACTGCTTTGGGAATGTAAATTTGTGCAGCCATTATGAAAAACAGTATCAAGGTCCCTCAAAAAATTAAAAATGGAACTATGATATGATACCCAGAATTCCACTTCTGGGTATTTATCCAAAGAAAATAAAAATACTAATTGGAAAAGATATGAGCACCCATATGTTCATTGCAGCTTTTTTATAACAGCCAAGATACGGAAACAACCTAAGAATTCAACAAAGGATGAATGGATAAAGAAGATGTGGTATATATATACACATACATACATACACACATACATACACAAAGGAATACTATTTAGCCACAAAAAAGAAGGAAATCTTGCCATTTGCAACAATGTGAATAGGCCTCCAGGGTATTACAGTAAGCCAAATAAGTCAGAGAAAGACAAATACTGTACCATCTCACTTTTATGTGGAATATAAAATACAAAACAATCAACAAACAAAACAAAATCCACAGATATGGAGAACAGAGTAGTGACTGCCTGGTGGGAGGGGTGTTGGAGGTGGGAAAAAGGGGTGAAGGAGATTGGGAGGCACAGACTTGCAGCTGTGAAATGAGCAAGTCATGAGGATGTGGTGTGTACCATGGTGATCACAGTCAATGGCACTGCAGTGCATGTTCAAAGGTTCCTGAGAGAGCAGATCTTGAAAGTTCTCATCACAAGAAAAAAAATTTTTGTAACTTTTTATGATAATTGATAGTGACCAGATTTTTTTTTATGGTGATCATTTCACAGTGTACACAAGTATCAAATTAATATGTTGCACATGTGAAACTAAAAGAATGCTGTAAATCAGTTATACCTCAGTTTAAAAAAATAAAGAATGAGTTTTGGAGTCAGATCAGAACCCAATGCTTATTCTACCACTTACTAGCTTCTTTGGGGTCTTGAAAGAAACCCCTTAATTTTTCTGAGTCTCAGTTTCTTCATTTATAAAATAGAAATACTGATTCTTTCTTGGTGATATGCTGAGGAATAAATGAAACAATGTTCATGGATCCCTTAGCATATGCCCTCACATGCAGTGGGTTTTCGGTTAAAAGTGGTTTTTCTTGTAAAGGAAAGTTTAGATGCGTTGAATGTACCCGTGTGCTTGGTAACCAAATTGACCCAGTTTTAGTAGAAGGTACAGTGGCAGGATTCACTTCCTCTGATAAAAAAATAAAATAAAATAAAATAAATAAAGTAAGCCTTGATGGAAACAGAGGAAGCAAAATATCTGAATCTAGATCAAGGAGAGAACCATGGTGCTGGGAGGAAAGGAGTATCAGGGGAGTCTTAGCTGGAGTTCTTCTGAAAGCAGATCTTCAGACAAGGAATTGGTTGCATGTTGGTTATTTCCAGAAATAATGAGCGAATGGAGAAAATGACGCAGAGTTGAGGGAAAAGCCAAATTTTGTGCCATGAGGGGACATAAGAGTCTGCTGTTGAAGACAGAACCTCTGAGAAGGTTGCTGAGTGCCTCTCAGAACTGCCCATCTGAAAGATAGGTGGCTGAAACATTTTTCCACAGGCGTCTGGCTCCCATCAGTTGAGGGCTGCCCTTGAGGGAGTTAGCGCCGCCACGCTTCCATGCTAAGCCTGAGGAAGCACTGAGCAGGCTTTTGCAGTCTGGAGAAGGGTCTGAGGCAGAACTTAGGAAGACTCGAAAAACGTTCTGGAGACCCGGGCTTGTCAGGACCTCTCCACTACAGGTGCGATCAGAAGGGACCTTAGGCAATGGGAAACAGGGCTCCAAACTTTTCTGCCACAAATAGTCCTTCTGACCGACCATAAACAAGCATCAGGACAATGAGAAATTGTTATGAACTGAAAGTTTGTGTCCCCCGCTCCCAAATTCGTGTTGAAACCCTAACCCCCAGTGTGACAGTATTAGGAGGTAGGGCTTTTGAGAGGGGGCTGGGGCATGAGGGCAGAGCCCTCATGTATGGGATTATTATTGACTTTAAAAGGGACGGAAGAGAGCAGAGTTCCCGCCGTCCAGCATGTGCAGACAGGAGGAGGATGGCCACCTGCGAGCCTGGAAGAGGGCTCTCACCAGAACCCCGCCTTGCTGGCTCCCTGACCTCGGACCCCAGCCTCCAGAACTGTGAGCGATAAATGTCTGTTGTTGAGAAACCACACCGTCTATGGAGGTTTGTCACAGCAGCCTGAACTGACTATGACAGAAATGACACTAGCAAAAATGAATGCTGGCCCCCAAAATAAACCAGATACCTGGTTTTTTCATGGCAACTCGATTATGATGAACGAAATTAAGTGAAATAAAATAAAAGTGCAAGAACATGGAATCTTTTCCTTCCCCAAAGAGCCTACCAGGATTAGAATCACGAGGGTTTCAAACTTGGTCGTCTGTATGTGTATATATTTATGTCACAGGCAAAGCCCATTAACCACTCCTGGGAAATAAAAATAGACTCTGGGTAATAAAATAAAGTCTAACCTTTTTCTTTTCCTCTGTGCTCAGTCTAGTTTCACTGGTTCACAGGGGTCTGTATGCAGAGGCCTCGCACCCGGCCCTTCAGAAACGGCTGCGCCCAACACCTCAGCTGACGGGCCTCCGGCAGAGGTGCTGCACGGCGCACAACACTCAGTCCACGGCGGCGGCGGTGGGGGTGGGGGCGGGTGGGGGCCGTGTGCAGAGACGCTGCGCCCTGCATTGTGATTGGGAGCGTGAGCAGCGCAGCTGCACCTGTCCCGCGAGAACTCCGTCCCCTCCCCTCCCCTCCCCCGCTGAGGACACTCGTACAAGGCAGTCCCCCCAGTGCCTGTCCAGGAAACAGCATGTGCTCCAGATCTCCCCTTGCACCTCTCCGTTCTTTGATCCAAGACTGAAGCTTTCCTTTGCTTCCAAACCGAATCTCACTCTGATTCTGTTGGTTCCAATGACTCCGGGCAGAAGGAACCTTGATGGCGACCGTCTCAGGAGGGTCGGTAACAAATGTATATGTATGTGTCGTCACAATACTGCCACAAAAGGAAAGATGTAGCTTCACAAAGATAGTATGTCCTCATCGTATCATTCAGTCCTTTGTTCCTGTAACCACCAAACACTCCAGTCAGAGCCTGATCAGTGTAGGTAAGCCCGGTCCTCAGTCCCCTTCTCTGAAGTCTCCATAATATTAGTCAGCCAGAAATTACTCTACGCTTGAAATGACAAGTCACACCTTGCCCTGGGAAAATTATGGGGGAAATTAAACCCAGCACTGATGAGTTAAAGAGACTTTTGATTTCCATTTGAAGGGGCAAGTTTGGTGACCTATTCTGACAGTGAAAAGTATAATGATTTATAAATGACAATTTATAATTTATAAATAATTAAATTGTCCATTCAATGCATGGTTGCAATGTCTGTCCAGAGTGCCACCTAGGGTTGCCAGATAAAATGCAAATATTGATAATTCATATATATATCAAAAATTATTCATTATTCATCAGAAATTCAAATTTAACTAGGAACTCTTTAATTTTATTTGCTAAGGCTGGTAACTCTAATACCACTTCCAAACAGGTACAACCAAAGAGGTGTACATTCAAACAGGACTGTAGATGCTCTGGAATGTCGTGCTAAAGGTTCGAGGACTTTTCAGTAACAGCAACATTTTGCTAAATAGACATGTGAATTAACTAAACAATTTACATATTGTTTCCTTGGGCACATTTCTAAAAACTTTTCGAAGTATTTCAATAATTTATTTGTCACAACATGGCAATCTCTATACTGGGGGGAAAAAAAACACTGTGATGATAATAGGAAAACTCATCTCAAATAATTCCAAATGAGTTTTCAAAGACTCTCATTTACCTGCTGAGTCAAATACGCATACTTTAAAATGTTCTCATTGGATTCACCTAAGTATTTTCTCATAAATAAAATTTAAATCAACTTCTATGCCTAAGAACAATTCTGCGGAATTCTTTGATGAAAGAAACATCCAAGAACCACATGCAGAGTCACTTCATTTTAGTTGCAAGATTCTTGTTCCAGCTCACCTTCCAAAAGAATTTCAGTCAAGTAGAAATGTTCTGACAATCCCCCCTTAGAATGGCCAATAATCCCTGCCTTTTCATTCATTCACTCATTACCTCTCTAAAAAGAGAATGTGCAGTTACCAGAATTTTATACAATTAGTGCTCCAAGAGTGTTTTAAATGCAAACCTATAAGGGGAAAGTAAAAACAAATCAAAGTTAATTGTGACTGGCTGGAACAAAATGCTTAAATCAATACGAGGATGGCTCATCTGCTCATCATTTACCCATTACCTGGGAGACGAACACCTCCTGCTGTGCCTGATTTTTGATACAGATTCACCACTGCCTGCATTTTCCAGACACATGCTACGGAAGCCCAGCCCTTCTCTGACCCTCTCTCTCATTACCCACTTTGCACTTAATACCCTATGCACTTATTCATTTTTATTCTTTTCTTGCTTGTATGTTCTCTGTGAGGGGCCAATGCACACAAGGAAAGCTAGAAAGTTGGAAAACTTTACAAAGAAGCTCAGGGCCTTCCTGCAAAGCAGTCAGAGGAGGCACCCACACCTGCCTATGAATTACTGACTTCTCTCAACCGGTCTCCACAGTGACTATTGTGATTTTCAGAAACCACCCCAAAATAGAATGTGACTCCCTTTCATAAGGCATCTCTTGAAAAAAAAATTTTGCTGTTGTTGTTGTTAAGGTATTAGATGCAAATGAAGATAAATAAAGCCCTCTTATTCAGACGTAGTGAATGTCTTTAATGGAAAGACAGCCTTAAAACTTAACACACAGTATCCAGAACAGAAATTGGCTGTTGGAAACTTTGGCTTTTGAAGGACACGCATGATCTTAGCTCTCATCAATAAAGCCTGGTGTTTTAGTATAAAGACAAACTCATTTCTAACGCTCTGCTGCCTTTCTGCAAATGCCCTTCACCATAGCCAAGAATCCCAAAAATGGAGTATAAAATGTATCTGCCTTTGAAAGATAATATATATCTGAATTAAATACACACACCAAATTTAAATATACCTGGATAAGATGGTTAGGGTGATAGATTAACTTTTTTTCAGGTAATTATCCAAATGAAAATCTTGCAACTATGTTTTTTTTATTATTATTATTATTAATGGTCTCCAGGGGGTGATGAGGAGACAAAAAAACTTTTGAAATAACTAATTTTTAAAACTGTATTTGACAACTAAATGGATCATGTGTGACTGCTATCACCAAATATTTACTGGCAACTATCTTTTTTAGCTTTGTAGCTATTTTTTTTACTTGTGTGTACGGATTACCTAATAGAAAAGTGTACAGGTGACCACACATGGATAGCACACCATGGACTGAAACGACATTATTTTTTAGCCAAGTGCACCCACAGCAAACCATGGACTGAAACTGCATTATTTTTTTGGCCAAGTGCACTCAAATAGGCTAAATATCTGAAGGTTAGAAATACAGTACTCACTTTAAAATTGGAGTCTAAATAAAACTGGAGAAACCTAGGTGCACACTGATACAGTGGGGGGAAATAGCACAGTGTAGAGGATGACTAGAGGAAAATTGTGATGGTGCACAAAAGGGAAAAGAATAAGACACAGCTGATAGCCAGCTCTAGCCTTTCCATTGACCATTGGTGTGTGTTCCACCTACCACTTCTTCAATGCATCCTTTTATTTTTTTGAGAAAGGACATTCATGACCAATAACAGTTATAATGATAGTTAGTGTAGGATTTAAGATATGTTTTTTAAAAAGCACCCTTAACCAACACTAAAAAGCCACCAAGGGTGGGGGTGGGGGTAGTTACCTAGCTCTAGGTTTTATTTAGTGACGGTTCCACTTTTTCACTCACTGCCTGCAAATCAGCGTTTTTAGTGGACAAAGGGCTCAGCGGCGGCCTTATGATTGCTTCTTTTCAAATGGTAATGGCTATCCTAACTCCTCTGCCAGGTTTTTCTTACCAGAGCACAAATTGCAGTTTACAAGGCTCTGAGGGAAAAAAAATCTTAGCTGAATATCTTTTTTTTTATTCGACAAACTGACATGTAAATTACCCTTTAAGTGCTCCACTCTAGGGCTCTGATCATCTCCTAATTGTCACAGTCAATTGTAGCCAACAGTCTCTTCAATCCCAAGCGCTTTGACAACAAGCACAAGGATCAAAGCAGAATCAGCTCCCTTCAATATCCTTCTGTTTAGGATGCTACAAAACGCCTGAAAAAGAAAGGTGTAAGGGCATTGCTGTAGAGGAAACTGAGAGTAGCAAGTATTACAATAGCCATTTTCTCCATCTCTAAAATTATGCTGTACAAGCTGCCGTGATCTTTAATCACATGCGCAGAACAAATATGTAAACCTCCTGGGCAATTAATATGCTCTTAAGATTATACTAACATTCCAGCTTTACGAACAACCCCGTCTCCATGCCTTAGAAAAACTATGACACAGACATGGGATAGCAAACATGTCACAGCTTCTTCAGCAACCAAAACTATTATCAAACATATTCTATATTTGAGCATAAATTTTAAAGCATAGTTTTTATTACTCAGACTAGTGTCAGGATTCACTGCTCCCCCAAACTAAATAGCCCATTGAAAATTCTAGAGTTTTTTTTAATTAACCTAGAGATGTCCAACTGAAAATGTGCCCCTAAATAAATTTAAAATGTGGCATAAAAACTAATTTCAGAAGAATGCTGTTTCCCCTAGTAGGGGTAAATCTATGTTATTGCTTTACTGGGAACAAACTAATTAAAAGTCATTACATGATCTACAAACATGAGTTCTAAATAAGATGTACTTACCAGGATCATCACTTAACAAAATATGACATCTCTCCAACTAAAGTAGTTATCATATAGCACTAACTTTTTAAAGATCATTTATGCTTTTCTCAAAAGATAAATTCATCCTATTATCTATAACAATATAAATAATTTCATGGAAAGAGAAACCCATAATAAAACAATAAATTACACAAAATAACTGCTTTAAAGAATAACCTGAAGGTTCTCAGGAAGAAAACGACAAATGGGAAGAAATCAAAGGTGCATACGACATTCCTTCTACAGCTTGTTGTCTCCAGGTATTACACACAGACAGCGTGTAAGGTCACACCTTGATTGACAGTCTTCCTATGCTCCAGAAAAGAACTGAAAAAAAGAGGCAGCAAATACCCTAGGTTCTTTCTCAGCTACTTCACTCAAATCCACCTATAGGGGTTTCCCATCCTCCCCTCAATTTCACCTTATATTCTCAGGTTTGATTGAAGAGCTTCACAGAAGGGTCTATTACAGATTGAGGAATGATCCATTTCACATCTGAAGCTCCAAAGAGCTCCTTGTGAGAAGTCTTGGAGTGCATTTATCTCACATGTGAAGCTTTCTGCAAAATCAATATGGGTATTTTTCAGTTTGACAAGTCAACGTGAAATATCACATAATAATAGAAAAACAGAGTTGTACATTTAAACACACCCAATATAGTTATCTATACAAAGCTGATAGTTTTTACTCATGGAGATCCTTGAGTGTGCCTATTCTGAATTCATCCTGATAGCTGGGCTAAAGGGCACAGACAGAGAAACTGACTGGTCACCATATTCCTGGCTCCTCTGTCCCAATTAATCCAGGTTTTGCAGTGAGAGAAGAGAACGGGCAGGAATTATGACCTATGCTTCACATCTGAGAGTGATATGAGAAGTGGAAAGCAAATAACCAGACGTCAAAAAAAAAAGGAAGGAAGCAGAACAAAAAAGAACTTTGTAAAGAACTTCAAATTTAACTAATTGGCAATAACTGGGCAAAATGGTTTCCCAAAGAACAGCAACCAAGTCTCATATCCTCCCCCAGAACAACTGACATACCTGTGATGGGCTCTGACAATCTTTGGGTGAACCCCAGATCTTTTACCACATGCATAAGCTTGCGGAACATGATTTAATTTCTCTAAATCTCTGTTTTGTTTTGTTTTTTTAATCTCAAAGTGGGATTAATGAGAAGATTTACCTTACAAGGTTTTGTGAAGTTTAAATAAGAAGATGCATATAGCACCTGGGACATGAAAAACATACAACTATTGGTAAATACTGATGAAATTACTAGCGTTTCTTTAAACCTATCCACAAGGTCCTTAAGGTTCTCATCTGGTGCCATTTCTCCTGTCTGCTGGACTCTTTCCACATGTTTTAGTGTTCCCAAGTCGTAGACAACAGTTCTGGTCAAAGAGTGTACTCACTACATTAACTCTGATGTAGGTCCTAGCAGAGGAGTACAGCCACCCACGTTCTTTTGCCTTAGAAATGGTCTTCCTCCAATCAGGAAGGGGGTCCCTATCAACCAAGAGAAAGAGAATCAGATGGGGCTTCAGAAAGGAAAAGAATCCAGGCTTTGAAACCAAATAGCCACCGATTCAAGCAATGAATGAGATAGAGATGTAGCATGTGGTTATTCTTCATATGCCAATGTTCTCATTAATACTGGGGTCATCTCTGTTTACTCTACCAATGGAAGGACCTTAAAAAAAAAACCTCTCAGGAGCATATTGCCACCCAGATTTAGTTAATTAGCTCTCAATAACTGCTATTCCTCTCATCATATTTTCCTGCAGCACATCACTACCAAAGTAGTACTAATACTGTCTGTGCTTGAATCACCTAATTTGTAGATTGCTTGAAACCTACTTTTAATTTTAGGTTAACTCTCCCTACCACTCAGAATTAGCCCAGAGTAGGCAAAATATGTGTGTTCAGAGATGGGAAAAATTTATATCAAAATAAGAAAAGCATCATTAAAAAATTGAATGGAAATTTTAAAATTCTTACCCTGTATTTCAAAGTCAAATAACTAAACAAGACTTTGTATTTAATTAATTCAAAAAACTTAATATAGGCAATATTCATTTTTTTAGCTACCCTAGTGTTCTCCTCCATTATTAAAATGAAGCTATAGCTTTCATTCCAGAACCAAACTAAAATATTTAATTAAATGCTGATATAAAATTACAAGAACAAGTTTAAATAATTTCCCACTTAAAAGGGTTATTTCCTTAAAATTTTTAATTTATTTGTTTTGGTCTCAAAATACATTTTTAGGAAGGGAGCAAGTTTATAAGTGATCATTAAATTTCCAGATTGACACATTAAAAACTTGTTTAATGTAAAGTGAACCTGTAACACACTAGAATCAAGTTTTAAGTGACTCTAGGTCATGATATCTATAAATTTCACATTGTGGAGGCTTAAGGAGTATCATCAAACACTGAGTTTCTAAACTTTGGAACATCATCAGGCAGGAGATCTGATAGAAGGATGGAACAACCACGAAGCTGAGTGATCACAATTCTCAACATCATCATATCAACACCACCATCATCATTATCATCCTGTCATATCCCTCCCATTGTATTAGTACATGGTACCTATGAAGGTGGTGATGCTAGGTAACCAATAAGATGGCATCTTGTCATCTTGACTTTTTTTAAGTGGAGGAGACCTGCACCAGGGTGTCAGGACCTCACTCTTTCTTTCTTTGATTTAAACCTCTTCCATGATGTTCATTTCCCAGTCAGGACCCTGAGCATTATTTAAACGCTTTCAAGTAAATTTCCTGGTGAGCAAGTGGTTTGGGGCCTTCTATTGATCCCCAATTACACAGGATTGGGAGGACAAGGGTCCAGGGAAATTAGTCAGCACAGTGTAGACAGCCCCAAAATTTAATCAGAAAATAACTTTCCTGCCTGCCACGTCAAGGGTTAACCAAGCTTCCTTCAGAGAAATGACCAGGTGTCCTTTGGGAGCCAGGGAGGGTCCTGGGCCCCATCAGTCTTCAGTCATCTCAGCCATCATTGGTTTGGGAGCCCCAAGCCCTCTTTGGGACCTGGGGCAGCCCTGCTTCCAGTGGCCTTTTCTTTGCATATTGGACAGGGTCCTAGTGGACTTTCCCCAAATATAGGGCATTTGTCCTTCCAGTGGCCCTCCTGGCTGCACTTAAAACATGTCCCTTCCCAGAAAAACAGTGGCTCTGACCCAGGGGTCCTGGATCCTACCCTTCCATGGGTCTTCACAAGCAAGGGTAACCCTGAAAAAAAATTTTTTTTAATTAAAAATAAATAAATAAACACTTTCAGTTAAGCAAATGAAGACTCTGAGGTATCAGCACCCACATTCCAAGATCCCTTCCTTCTGGATTTTGTCTTCTACCCACAATATCTAGGAAAGGGGCTCGCTCGCTCAGGACCTGATAACATATTCCTTGGCATGCTGGCAGTACTTTGACAAAACCACAACATTGAAGTGAATATTTGCCTTTCTCAATGGAAAATAATTTCACAACTTCTCTCAGTTATTTACGTATTTCGAAAGTTGCCCTTCTTCATTATCAGGGCTTTCTGTCTTATTCCATTTCTGGTTTTGATTTTAACTGTAAACCTTACTACTCGAAACTCATGAGGGCTATCTGCCTTTCAAGTACTTCAGGTTGCCATTAAATAGCATCCCATACTTCACCTAACTAAGAACACTTACTCCTGCCTCTTATCCATATTTTCAAGTAAGCACATGGTACTCTACAGTTTGCAACTCATCTAGATGACCTCTGGCCTCATCAAATTTTAATCACAAAACATATACATACACAACTTCAAATCTGAACTGATCAGGGGTTGGTGGGAAGGAGGAAATGGAGAGTTAGTATTTAATGGGTATAGAGTTTCGATTTTGCAAGATGATAATGTTCTGGAGCTCTGTTGCACAACAGTATGAACGTGCTTAACACTACAGTAGTGCACACTCAAAATGGTTAAGATGGCAAATTTTATGTTATGTTTACCAAAATTCAACGTTTTCTTTAAATAAAAAAAAATAATGTAGTGAAATTGCTTGTAGAAATGAGTGCATTAATTCAATAATAAATAAATATGAAACATCTCTTAAAAACTGAATTAAGGGTATTCTGATTTTTAAGTGTTAGGCAACCAGAACCCTAGATTTCAGTTCTAATTTCTTTTTTATTCAAATACTGCCTGCAAAATTATCCATAAAGTTTTCAAATCCAAATGGACCAGCATAGGGACTTGATGTAGAAGAAACTGCACTTGAAAATGTAGGTCAAAATTAAAGCTATCAATGAAACTCGGATTATAGAATTTCACTTCTCTTCTGAAAGGTTCAAACAAAGAAACACAAGAAAACCACCACTCCCAGGTGCTCGGTTCTGAGGCTGTAACTACCACACGTTGTTACCACTTAGAATCTCAAATTTTCACCGAGTTTTCAGTGGACCAAGCAAAGTTGAAGCTCACTGAGACAAAAATACTCGAACCCAAACCAGACTATTTTCAGTGGTTTCTCTGTTTTTGTAACAGTAGTTCCACAGTCTCTTAACACTCACTTTCTTCAGGGTTAATTTTTTTTTTTTTTTTGCCATTTTTAAAGTTACATTATAAAATAAAGATTTTTCAGGATTCAGGGTATAATCTGTTCTCTGAACATGTTGAGCATATTTACATTTACCCCACAAAGGTGGGAAAGGAAAGCTTCAAACAAAGCAGACAAAACAGGACCATGGAGTAACGGGGGACATTTATGAAAACGAGTGTCTTTATGATCCCACCTTACACTCACAGAATGAAACCAGTCAAAACCAGAAGTAGATGGCTACCTTTTTAAAGTAAGATCCCAGGGTCAAAAATTAATAAACATGGTACACTGATTCAAACATTCACTAGAATTTTCCCCTTTGCATATGCACTCAATCATTTCATCACCTAATGGTTTGCTTTTAACATTTATTCTTGTAGTGCACATACTTTCTTAGATTAGGGTAGCAAGACCTTGAAGTCCAGTGTGAATCTGAAGTTTGTAATATTACTAACAGTTATAATAATAATAGTTGCCCATGACTAATATATCTTGTCACTCATATTATCTCTTAGAAACACCATATGAGCTGAATATTAATATGCCTCTGAGATATGAGGAAACTGAGGCTTTGAGAGATTAAATAACTTGGCCAAAACCACACACTAAAGAATGCTGTGCGCTGAACCACAGAGCTCCCCTGCATCTTGATGAATTGCTGTGAGTGTAGAATTTCAGTGTATTCTTCTACATCATCTATTACAAACTCTTCTTTTATTTATCTTCTTGATAAATGAGTTCCCTCGTGCATTTGGGGTCTCTTATTGCCCAATAGTTCCTGAATAGAAACCATATCTTGGACACAGACACTTGTTTTGATTGACTCCGTGACTGAACCAAATGTGATCACTGGTCAGCATGGCCACTGACCGGCAGCAGCAGCTCCCTTTGTTCCACTGATACCTCTCCGTGTATTCACCAAGCAACCGGGTTACAGAACATTCGCTACAGAGAATAACGTCCATCATGGCGTGTATTTTGAAATCCACTTGAACTCAGGACTATAATCAGTAGCCATTCACAGTGTTCCAGAAGACCCTATCACCCTTGCAAACACCATAATCAACACCAGTGAAGAACATCGAGACCAGCACAACAGACCATTTCGTTTCCCTGCTTCAGATCTGGATCCCTTTTCCCCCAGACATCTCCTCACCGAGGTGAATATATCCACGCCATTTCTAGGGAGGACAGACTCAGGGCTAGCCTAAGAATCCAAGAATAGCGAAGTTGGAACCACAAGGACTCTCCAGGCCATGCCATAAAATTGCATATGATAAAAATGTGGTCCAAAGAAGTAAAATGATTTGCCCAAAGTCTTAACCTAATGAGTGAAAAAGCAGAGACTTTATAAACTCCAATGCCAGGGCATTTCCCACTTATGAGACTGTTTTAAACAAAGGGCTTACTATGTGTCAAATATGGTACTAGATACTTTACAAACAGTATTTCATATAATCCTCACAACCTTCACAAAAAATAAATGTTATTACTCCTCTTACAAATGGAAAAGATTAAGTAATTTAGCTAACTTCACACGGCTAGAAAATAGCAGCTGTGGGGATCAGCTATTAACACCTCACTTTTAATATAATGGTCAAGTTCCTAAAAAAAAATGCCTCCAGACGGGATTATGGCACTAGACAAGCTGTGGACTGATGCTGAGATTAGAGGAGGAAAAGATATGAATTTAAGGCCTGGGAATTTTTTTAAAAAAAAGCTAAAATAAAGATGTTGCGTGAACACACTGGTCTTTATTTTTATTTCTTTATACCCTGCTTTTTTCCCCAAAAAGGATGTAAATTGGTTTATTAAAAAGCAAAGAAACCAGAAAACAAACAAAAATGCATTGGATACAATAAGATAAACTAAATTTAAAATAGGTGATTGAACTAACTCTAAAAGAAAACACAGCGAAATTGAAAGAGACAAAATTCTTGCCCGGAAGTCTTATATACTTGCCCAAGGTAGGCTGTAAATTTGAATGTGAGCTTTCAGACAGGCTACTAAGAGAGGAAAACGTGATCCATTACATGAATTGCAGTGTCCCTAAAACAAAGAACAAGCCATTTGCTCAGGAGAGACACAATTATTCCTGGTTATGAGACCATGGAGAGATGTGTCCCCATGCCCCTCCTGGAGAAGGTGCGGTGGAGACCCAGGAACGGTAACCCTGGCAGCACGGGGCTGTTGACTCAGCGTCCTCGGTGCCACAGCATAGCACTCGGCAGAATTCAGCCAAGGCAGTTCTTTGGGGACAGCAAGCTAGTTGTCTCGGGGAAAGGGCAGAATGAAGGAGGGGAGGGTGCTGAAGGGGAGGGATGCTGAACCATGGAGCCGCAGGGAGGAAGTTCCCCCCAGACACAGCTCTGCTGCTCTGACTGCCTCTACGCCTTTGCTGCAATGCTCCACCTGTCCCCACCTGGGAGGCCTTTGGCCCCCTTCCACTATCTCATCCAATCTGAATCTCTTCCTAATCTCTTCTGATGCAGAGGAACAGATCAAAATCACTAGCCTGTGCACCAGACTCAAGTCCCAAGGTGGCCTGAGGGGAACGAGTGAAGCGGGCAGAGCAGGCAAGGCCAGCCAAGAGAGCCATCGTGACAGGCTGTGCCGGTTCACTGGTTGGACAGAGGCCCCCTGTTCCTGAGCTCTGCTGAGAGCCCCAGGTGCTACTGGCAAACCTCTGTTAGGAGCCATTACTCCCACCCATTGATTCCACTCATTCACTGAGGCAACAAATGCTTCCTAGTTATCATTACGGTTGTGTGCCTGGGAAACACAGGTGGACAAGACACACAGGATCCCTTCCTAATGGGTCTTGTGGGTTCACTTCTACCTGAAGATGCTTTGAATCAGGCCAACTCAAGAGAAGAGCATGGAGCTGAAAAATTAATCACTAAAACTCCACATCCTACCTTTTTTCATCAAAGAGTTCCTTCAGAAATCTGGAGAGCCCTTCCCTGGGGGTTAACTAAAGACTGTGACTTTGCAGCTCATTTCAATAGTCATACCTTCAGTTGCCTCATCTATCAAGAACGAAACTAATACTTGCAACCAATACTTCATAACGTTCTGTGAAAGGAAAACAGAGTAAGGCGTGAAAGCAAAAAAAAAAAAAAAAAAAAAAAAAAGCACTACAGAACTCTTAAATCCAAAAGGTGGTGTGCACATGGATAAAATGGACCTTAAAGCTACTATTCCATGAGTACACCTGCATGTCTGTCATAGTCTGAAAAATGTTTTAAGAATACAAGATAACGAAGTTTAAAAATGAACAATTTATTCTCTTAAATACTAGACAACTATATTAATTAATAAAATTTAATTGCCAGCACTGAAGGACTCACTGAATTACAAACATAGCCCTTCTAGGATGATAAAAACATAATTAACAGCGGCCTGAAATGGAAGCAGCCGAGCACTCTTATCTGTTGATGTGCAAACAGTGTGGTTATGTAAGGGATAAAACATACTTTAAAATAGTCCTTTCCTGTTATCAAGCAAAGCTCAGAGCATGCTAAGAAATAACTCTATTCCAGAGAGAGTTGTACATTCACTCACAGCCTCTCTAACTGAAACTGGAGCTGTCATCTCCCCTTCCCCAACACGCGAGTTACACTGAAGAAGGGTAGTCGACTGGAAAACAATGAGCATTTGTCCTGGCTGTACAGATTAGACCAATATTAAGCATTTTAACATAAAAGCACACATCACAAGATGCACCGCACAGCATTATTTACATGAGGTCAAACTCTCACCTTCTCCTCATCCAGACTGTCTATCAAGTACTATGTACTTAAGGATTAGATCCATCTCTTTCAAAGTTATCTGTCTGCACATCATAAAAGATTTCATTGAAAGCAAAAGGCTCATTGGATACTTCACTTTATTAGGAAATATTGCTCAGCACCTATGCTACGTTCTCTTAGCACCCTTTAAAATATACCTAACCTTGTGCTTTCTACCACTCAGTCTCCTAGATTTGAGGCTATTTAAATGCTCTGCAGACCCCATGCACCATCACTTCTAGGGAGCAATTATAGCAAACAGATTAAAATGTACCCACATTCCACATTAAGTACAATCTTTTTGCTGTAATAATTTTGGAGGAATTTTTTACTGTTTTGTTTCTGAAATATTAGGCCTCGAATAACAAGCCAAATTTATAATCAACTATTTCCAAGCCATCATCAAGCACATGGAGGAAGGTATGCAGAGTGAAAACGTTTAACCTAAAAATTGTTTTCAAATGTAATGACATTTTTAAGAAACCCTCCTTGAGGATGACGTAATGTTGTATTTCGCTTGTTTTTATTAGTCTGGATTTTGAGCTTCCTGTAATTTGCAACCAATATAATTGTGATCAGGCCTTAAATGTTTTCCTAGGCCCATGAAACGTGTAAGCTCTGGAGTGCCTTCAGTCCCCAGTGAAGGAGGTGGCCCTACGCACATCAGCCGCCGATGTCACCTTCACCAGAGACACAGCAGAGAAGTTCCTGGAGCCTGAGCCACCAAAGCCCCAACCCAAGGCTGGGCACTGGTCTTCTCTGGTTGGAATCTGGTGCTGGCTGGTCCCCTGGCAAGCAGTCCATGTGCAGGTGGGAGGGACACCTTCTCAGAGCACTCAGAACTCCCGGTATCTGGTGGCTGTGCTTGGCTCCATGTTTGAAGCCTTTTTTTTTTTTTTTTTTTTTTTTTTTTTTTTTACATCTTTGAAATAAAATCCTCTTTTGAAGTCCCGCTAAATGTTAGAAAGAATAATATATAACTGACTGCATCCCCTCTCACCCACACACAAAAAAATCACTCAGTGGAAAATCTCTTCAAAAACAGACACAACGTATACCCGTTAACATCTCCAGAACATTCAGTCTTCAGAGGCTTCTTGAAGGCAACCCCTGCAGCTAGTAATCCCAGCTCCCCACCAGCGGTGAACTGCGCCGGGGCCAGAAGTCTCCCAGCCACCACTCCCAACGGGAGAGCCCACAGCCTCTCTACTGGACAGCTTTGAAGGAAAAACGTCTGAGGAAAAATTGGAAACTGTGTAGGTAAATATAGCACGCTGTTATAATTGAAAATTCCAGGGAGATTTTTTTCAATATTTACCATTCTGGTTTCCTTGTAGATGTTTCTAAACAATGGCACCATTACACCTAAAAATTAATACTGCACTATGGTTTTTATGAGCATCTCCCTAATTCGTTTTTTCTCTTTATTCATTGGATACTGATGGAGCGCCGCCTCCGTGCCAGGGACCGTGCTGAGCCCTGGTGAACACGGCAGGCAGAGTCCCTGGGAGTCAAGAAGACAACTGCTCCACCCATTGTGGTAGTTATGTAAGAGCTTCTGCACGGCTAATTTAAACCTGTTTGACTAAAATTCAATCCCATTTCTCCTTGCCCTGCCCATGGGGTAGGGAATCAACAGCCAATCCCTGTCCTCTCCAGCATAGCCTTCCAGATACTTGAAATGCTCAAGTTGCTTTTTTGTTGTTCAAAATAGACACATTTTTCCCCAAATAAGATTACATTTGATGTGTGCAACACGCCAATATAACTCCTTTGCTGTGTCATCACATTGTCATTGATATGAAAATATAGAATATGAGTTTTCAGTCACATTGAAAGGATAAAGGAAAATATAGTCCCATGTGATCAACCAGTTTCTTAGGCACTAATCTATACACTATTTCTGATAATGCCATTCTAAGAAAATGCACTAGAATGGAACAAAAATTTTGCATCATTGCACTAGCTGAGAAAAAAAAACTAATAGGTCTCTATCCCTCATGACTCATATCAGAGAACCCTGCCCCCAAAGAAATAAAGACACACTGTCACTGAACCACATTATTATCCCTTAAGAAGACTATAAAATGTGTACATCATTCACTCGTTGACATTGAACTTGTGCCAAAACTATTAGGAGCACATATTAATAAGATATCCCAAACGTGTAGGAATGAGTACAGAATAAAACACAAAATGCAATTGGTATTCACTATTAATTTGTCTTTTATACATGATTAAGTAAAGCATATGAAGGAAATAAAAGGGCAATAAATACCCTTTTATCACAAACTAGGGGATTTCTCTTACCCTGGGCTCGCACACAACCAGTTTAGAAATATGCATAATTGCCTATGGTCAACATCATATCACTGCCAGATCACACATTAAACAGATAACCACTATTATTATAAAAGCAACTTCCTTGACCTCATATTTTGGTCTGGCTAGGAATTCCTATATTTTCCCAGATCGGCTGTTACACAGTGCCAATCTTGTGCTGTGCATGTCAATTTGTCCCAGTGTAAGTGACCGGTGCCTTACAGAGCTCACTCTAAAACACACTTATATGCACATGAATAGCAGAAGTTCAAGAAATATGATCATAGTTGTTCTTGCAGTGCTTTTTAAAATCTGAAGTCTATGTGTGTTTTTCTATTATAGCTAAGGTACAGTGTGTGTTATTTGGCAGCTGAATTTGACATGAAAATATAAAAGGTTTGGGCAACCACATATTTGGAAATAGAAATCTTTCCTGAAAACATGGCTTTGGTTTTTAAACACAGCTAAATTTCTGGAAACTTCAATTTGTTAAAGACAGCCAAGACTTCAATCATATTTAACATATTCCTGGGGTTTACATATAGTGTTTCAAAGTAATAAACAACATCTTGTTTGGAGTAGCACGAAGAAAATGAGGCAAGCACTTCTTTAGAGTAAAAGCTCCACTTTTAAAAATAGTTTGGAGACTCATTCTTATGTTGGTGAAATCACAAAACACTATTCAGCAAACAAAACATGATGAGCTCAATTCAAGTTGGTAAACATTTTTAGCTGGCTTCATTTGTAGTAAGAATTTTAATGTAACCATAACTTCAAGAATGCATCCCTTATAATGGAAACTTGGGGGCCAAAACTTTCCTTTAATTGTTAGTAAGAACAATGGTGTCAAATTTGCACTTGGAAATCGGAAGAGATGTGATGACAACAGTAAATTGATTGTTTGAACAATTTTTAAAATCGCATTACAGTGCCCTGAAATGCATCTGCATTTACTCACAAGCACTCTCACTGCAGTGACCAAAAAGCCCCCGGGCCTGATTCAGTAGCAGAAAATATGCTCCTTCCATAAGGTAAGAGGTACATACCTTACTTCCAGCACTTAAAACTCGCGACAGCGCTTTAATCCTTCACAAGCTTTTGCCTCATTGGGCCAAGGATAATAGTGATGTCTAAAAACCCTTAAGTCACTTAGGAAGAATAACAAGCACTTTTCAACAAGCAAAACATGATGCGTTGAAATAATACCATCCAAAGAAAGGAAGATTGCATAGGGAGCTTTCTCTATAATCTTTATAAGAAGTCAGCTCAAATTTCACTTAACCATGCTTTTTCCCTATGCAGGGGACTCAGTGAACACATTTGTTACAAGAACAACCACAGATTCACATCCAGGCAGTCTATGGCAATTCGACTGATAAATATGGAAACACCTTGCTCTTGCTATGGTCAATATTCCTTTATTTTGTCTGTACATTATTCCTAATTTTTTAAAAATAATAAATATTTTTATTTCTCGTGGTTGATACATAAACCATGGGAATTCACTTAAAAGTTTAAAAGTTGGTGACGTGTTATGCCCCTTTCCCACCACCTGTACTCAAAACCACTATCGGAGTGGACCTCAGCCGTATAAAGGTCTTGGCTCTGAGTTTGCCTGGGACGGTGTTGATTTGCATCTCTATACCTGGAGCAACTGAGAGTAGCATGCTCTTTCAGTCTCAAAAGTGTCCAGGCTTGGACGCTAAACTATACGGCCACCCCTCTTACACGATAGTGGATGTCATCTACTTGATGTGACTTCTAGGCTACCAAGCACATTTGACTCAAGTATTTCCCCCACCTAGACAGCCCAGAGTCTGAATTCTCCCAGCTACACTGCAGACTCCTTGAGTATCAAAATTGAGTTTTTATTTAACTATGTGCAATAAGTACGGTGTTAGTACTAGTACAGTACAAATGCTAAATAAATGTATTTTGGATGAATGAAGATTCACTCCTTCAGCTAAAACGTTACCCGCTTTGGCTATCTTCTTTTAAACTAGGTGTTCCTAGAAGGAGAAGCATCTACATAAAATTGATGATGACCTTCAAAATCTGGCCACTTCTCATCACCTCCCCAGCTACGACTCCGGTCCAAACTACCATCATCTCTTGCTTAGATGAGTGCATCCTCCTTCTCCCTGGTCTCTCTGCTTCTATCATTGCTCCCCTGGGGTGTATTCTCAACACAACAGCAAGTGACCTTGTTAAAGGTAAATCAGATGGTGTTACTCCCCCATCTAACCACGAGTAAAAGCTAGGCATTACAATGGTCTACAAGGAGAATTGTCAGATTTAGCCAGTAAAAATACAAAGGCCCAGTTAAATGAATAATTTTTAGTGCAAGTGTGTTTTATACAATATTTGGGACATGCCACTACTTTCAGAAAAAGGCATTTGTTGTTTATCCAAAGTCAAAATTTAACTGGGCAACTATATTTTATCTGGCAAGTCCTACGAGGATTTACCTAACCAGGCACATGTGCACTCATGTGCACTCAAGCACCACACGCACGCGCGCACACACACACACCCTCTACCTCAGTCCTCCCTTCCCATTATCCTCCCTTTCTCTGGGCTCCAGAACAATGACATTCACACTGACACCAGGCATGCTTCTGCCACGGAGCTTTGACTGGTTGTTTCCTCTGTCTGGAAACTTCTTCCCTTGGATTCTGCTACCACTCGTGCCCTCACTTTCTTCCAGACTGTACCTACCTTCTCAGTGAGGCTTTCCTAGGTCCCCTCAAAAATCCCAATCCCATCCTACTGCCTGTCTTCCATCCCCACTTAAATTTTTTCCATTACTCTTATCATTTTTTAATATATTCTATTCTTTACTCATTTATTTTATATGTTGTCTCTAATGTAACGTCCTTGAGAGGAGGGATTTCTGTCTGTTTTCACCTCTGTGATATCTCTAATGCCTAGAGTGGGCTCTGGCACAGATGAAGCCCCATAAAAAATTATCAGATTAATAAATGATCATTAATAGCAGTAGGATTCATACTATTATTGTTATTAATTTAAATTTGATGTAGTCTGCTACAGATTTGAATAGATATTTTGCCAAAGGAGAAACAGAAATGGCCAAAAAGCACATTAAAAACATACTCAACATAACTAATATTAGGAGAATACAAATCGAAACCACAGTGAGACACCACTTTAACCACTTTAAGGTACACACTATCAAAAGAAGAGAAAAAAACCAGTGTTGAAGAGGATTTGGAGAAACTGGAACACTTGTGCACTGCTTGTGGGAATGTAAAATGATTCAGTCACTATGGAAAATAGCATGTCAGTTTCTCAAAACATTAAAAATAGAATTACCATGTGATCCAGCAATTCCACATCTGGATGTATGCTCAAAAGAACTGAAAAAGTAGGGTCTCAAAGAGGGATTTGTACACCCATGTTCATATCAGCATTATTCATAATAGCCAAATAGTAGAGGCAATCCAAGTGTCCATAGATGAATGGATGATGAATGAAATGTGGTCTATATACTTACAATGGAATATTAGTCAGCCTTAAAAAATAAAGGTGATTCTGACACACACTACAATGTGGATGGACCTTGAGGACATTATTCCAAGTGAAATAGGACAGTCATAGAAAGACAAACACTGTAAGATCCTCCTTACAAGGGGTGCCTTGACTAGTCAATTTCAGAGACAGAGAGTAGAATGGTGATTCCCAGGGCTGGGGGTAAGGGAGAATGGACAGTTGTAGTTTAATGGGTATCTAGTTTCAGTTTTGCAAGAAGAAAAGAGTTCAATAGATTGGTTACACAATAATGTGACTGTACTTACTACTATCAAACTGTACACTTAAAAAATGGTTAAGATAGTTGATTTTGTTATATGTACTTTAACATCAGTAAATATTTTTAAAAATTGAAATAAATAAATTTAATGTAGTCTGAAGATCGGGACTAGGCATGCTTTGTCATTTTTTCATTGAATCTTGACAGCAACACAGGCCATGAGTGATATTATGCCCATGTCACAGACAGGACAGCTGAGACCAAAAAACCTCAGAATTCAGCAAAGATCATTCTGCTAGTAAGGGGGTGGAGGGCTTGGAAGAGCAATGACTCCAAACCTGTGTTCTGTCTAGTAATATATTCCGCCTCTCACACTAATGCTACACCTTACTGAAAAACCTTGTATGGTTTACTCTGGGGACTGCAAACAGCCATCATTGTCGTCATCCAATCACTCATATAGGATTTGTCTTCATCTTACAACTGTTTATTCAGCACTGACTTGGCACTGGGTTACAAAGACAAGGCCCCTGGTTTGCATGGTTTACAGTCCAGCAGAGAGAAACAGACATGAAAACAAAGGCCCTGGCAGGTAACTGCAAATGTGAAAGGTTGATGGCCTTCAGTTGGAGCCCAAAGGCGGAAAGAAGAATGCCCTGGTTGAGAAATGAATGAAGGCAGGCTCTGCTTTCTACACAGTTTTATCCAAGACCAACTCTGATGGACTCAAAGGAGTCAAAGAAGTGCTCCTGTAACGTCTGCAGTGGTGACTGCCTTTCCTTTAGCTTTTCCATCTTTGCCCAACCTGTTCTTTATGAAAATGTCCCCATTTTCAGTAGAAGATGTAAGTGTGAAAGACCCAATATTAAATATCTGTTTTTAAAAGAAGTTTCTGAACTAAAAGAGGAAAGGATTTGTCAGAATCTCCAGCTATTCACTTAGAGAAAAATGGTAAGAAATATTAAGTATTTTCTTTGACTACATTTCTCATCCTACAGTCTAACAATGGGCAAATATCAAGAGAAAAGAGAAAAGTCAATATTTTAAAACTATTTGCCTGACTGATTCACAGCTTACAGATTCTGATTCTCAAAATCCTTTGGAAAAAAAAATGAAGATACTTTGCAGTATTTTTTAGAGGAATAAATTTTTATGCAAGCAGAAAGCGATAAGACGTAGTCATTTTGGTAATAAACCTCAAGATAAGACTTTAAAAATTAAAAAGGAAATGTCTACAGAGTCCTGTCTAGGCATGCTTAGCAGAACTTTGAAACTACATACACCAAGGGGTGTAAGAAAGACCTTGGAAGGATGGAAGTCTTTTCACTTCTTATTTTATCTGATTCCATGAATATATGATGTGCTTTTGGCATTTTTCAAATAAAAAAAGAAAACCAGACAAGGCTAACACTAAATGTTTCATATGTGCATATTGCAGGATAAAAGAAGGAAGTCCATCGTCAATAACTATGTTGATTTACATAACAGACACCTTTACCCATCGCTAACAGGAAGTACTATAGCACAGTGGTTAGAAATGGGGGTTTTTAAGTCAGACAGACTTTGGCTTGAATTTAAGCCTCCTTCTCATCGGCTGTGATACTGGAAAAATATGATTTACTCACTCAAAACTTACATTCCTATCTGTAAAATGGGGATAATAATATCAATCTTTCAGATTTGTTCAGATACACACTAACACCTCAGTTAAATGCAATTATTGAGAGATTTCAGTTAACAGAAGAGACTAGGTTACAATGTTAGCACTAAATTAGCTGAATGTACACATGAAAGATCAGGAACAACAAACTGACAGTAGACTGTAAGGAAAGCCTGAGTTTGATAATGAAGCAGCTCAATGACTCAGGTATTGATTCAGATCATAACGACGCTAAATTTGTATCCTGTTTTATGTGCTTGCTTGCTCCTGCTAGTTTCCTAAATAGCCAACAAACTACAGAGACTGATCCTGAGACTTCACCACATACAATTAAAAATAATAGATGATATTGAAAGCATCTGGTTCAGCAAATGCTCTCAGCACTGAAAAAGCCAAGGTACTAATATTGCTTTTTCAGGTAATACAAACTGCCAAAAAAAAAAAACCAAAAAAAAACAAAAAAAAAACGCTGATTGAATTTCTGAAAGGTAAAGTGCTTAACAGAAAGAAATGAGAAGTTATTTTTTTAAGTTAGAAGAGATGCAAATGAAATATATCATAGTTAACTACCAAAGCAAGACAAGAAAAAAAAGTGATACAACTAAAAGTGGTTAAGCAGAGATTTTCAAAGCAAGCTGTTTGGACAGTTAGTGGAAATCTTTATACGCTTACGTAATAAAATCATATAAAATAAACAAATAACAAGGTTAGGCTAAAAGGAAAATGGCAGGCAATGAACATGAAATCTACAAACAATTTGAAATAATCCTAATATCTTTCTACAAATGTTAACCTTAGCCTCCTCATTAAAGAAAAAAAATTTTTTTAAGTCAAGGTTAGGTGGAGACAGGGATTTAACAATGGAGAGGCATTGAAGTGTCTTGCTGTCTCAGCAAATATTGTCATAAAACAATTTTGCTTTCCAACTTGGTAAAAAAAAAAGTGAGCAGTGTACACATACCAGAAGAAATAATCATGGGCAGAGAAGTTAAGTTGGCACGCTAGCCTTTTATTCCTCTCCTTCTGTTGGAGGGAGCTAATCATTTCTGGGACACATATGCAAAGCTGGCCCAAGATACTGACAGAGTAGGAAGTCATCTTTGCAGGGAAATGAGGGGGCTCCTGCCTCTTTCGAGAATCTGCACCCACAAACCACCCGTAGAAGGACTTTGTCATAGCTAAATGAAACTCAGGCACTTCTTCCAGAGGGCCACTTCTGCTACCTGGGAGGGCACAGAACACGCTAGATGTGTGGCATCTCATGACCCCGATTTTCTCCCCCTTGCCCATTAGCACAGATTAGTTTACTCTTCACATTGCCCCCTAGACACTAGGCAGAGAGAACAAGTGGACTGAAACAGAAACAAGCCTTTGATGAGAATGGAAAGTGTGCTGGGGTAGGGCGTAGGAGAGCAACGGCGTAAGGCATCAGGCCAGAACAAACAAGCTCTGATGGACATACGGCATCCATATTTTCCAAACCAAAACTCACGACACACAGCTTGACAAGTATGATTGTACTTATGGGAACAACAGGACAGAATATTTACAACCCAGGGTTGCCCTGGAAAATCTAGGATATATAAACACCACATCCATAAAGGCATTGAAAGTGGGAAGGCTAACATAACCTACTTGAGAATTCTGCACGTGCTGGCCAGCACATGTGAAAGCGAGTTTCTTAAGTCACCCCAGTCTCTATTTATTTCCATCACAAACACATTACATATTTTTGACACATTTAGGATCTCTATTCCAAAGACTTGCCATAAGAATAGCAGGTGATATCTGAATGAAATAGATTTTTACAGTTGAGTAGAAAAGCGTGTATAATATCAGATTAGATTGCTTGCCAAGCTTGCCAAACTTGCCTGCCCAGGCGTTGCAGGGCTACTAAACTCACCCAGAGACTTCCGTGTATCGAAAGCGAGGAAATATTCTCAGAAAACCTGTGCGCTCCAGCACACAACTTTCAGATTAGGCTCCGCAAGTTTTCAGAAAGAAAATTAATCAATTCAAATTTGTGCCATTTTTTTTCTTGCCTTACATCCATTTAATTACTTGCATGTGAGAGTCATTGTTTCTTATATGACACCCCCCCTCAAATACTTTAGTGAAAGCTTCTTGTAGAAAGAAAAACAAAGGTCAGTAACCTAATATCCCCAAGCAACCCTGCAACAACAAACCAGGGAGGGAAAAAAGTGAAGAAATGCTCTGAATGGGAAAGAGATCTTCTTTTGTTTACTCTTTCAACACTGAGTAAAAGTTATGATTTTGCCAATAATTATGGATTGATATTGCGCCCAACATTTAAAGACTATGTAAGGAGTTCCCATAAAAGATGAGAGAGATGTTTTGTGTGAGGTCGGAAGCTTTTTAAGGACTAGAAAGTCTTAAGTACAACGTATCACATTTGTCATGGCACTGTAGTAACTGAAGGGGGGAAATGCCTGGGGATTTTATCTAAGAAGGGAAAAGCACGTCTCCTTCACATGAGGAAACTGAGGCACAGCAGCCCGTCCAAGGTTACCTAGCCAGCTGTAACTGATGGAGGCAAAGCCCCATCTCCTGCAGAGTTTACGGATGAGCTTACTCAGCTGTAAAATGAGGGTGCCGAACTTCGAGGTCAATGCCAACGGTAACATCCTGCGATGCTGTATTGATTGATTGCTTTGTAATCTACTTATTTGTATTTTGGCTCTTAAATAAAGGTAAGGCTGCCAGGTTTGACATATTTCTAGCCCTCAGAAAGCTGACCTGACAGTAAAGCCCTTCCAAAACATTTATAGAGACAATGTTCAGAACAATTTGCAGAATTTAATAAGGTGACATATTTTGAAGCACAGGGCAGTTACAGGCAGCCAACCTGAGTGGATGCAGGCAAGGGAGGTATTATTTTTTTTAATTTTCAAGATGTCACTGACAAGGGAGACATATGCCAAATGGTAACACAGTTCTGTATTGAATAAAAAAAAAAACTTGAAAAAGGTATGAAGAGCATGACACAGAAAGGATGGGTGAAACATCAAAACAGGATACTAAGAATGAGAAAGTGCATTGATTAAAATTATTTGAAGTTTAAAGTCATCTGATGCCTCTTCTTTTCCACCTATACCTGCCCTCAGAACATGGCCATGTAGAGGTTTTCCAATATTTAACAGCCTACTATAAATCCTGGAAAGATACTCTGAAATCAGAGTATACAGATCAGTATAAAATGAGTATATTTTTTAAAGTATTCTATACCTGTTATATAATGTTTCTGGTTTCTCTTTACTATGAATTCTTAGCAGTATTTCATAGAGCTCTAAGGTAGAATTTACACAGTAAAAGAAAAAATGAGTATGTGGCAAAAATATTGAATGGATGGTTGAATGGATGGATGGAAGGATGACCAAATTGATAAAAGCAGGAGTAGCCAATTTATTACTATCTAAAAAAATGGTCAATCAGATGTAGTATACTTTACATACATACATAAGATGATTTAAACCACAATAAATTAGTGAACAGAACATTCTTTTAGGGTCACAAAGTGCTTTTCTCATCATACATAGATTTAGCCAAATATCGACACCAACAAAATCATGATTGGTGGCAATTAGGAAAACAAAAAGTACTTGGAGAAAACTGAGGGAAGTGTGACTGCCTGATTACCTGGCTGACTTCACACCCTGCTGGATAACCAGGTAAACTCTCAGATCTCTGATGCATTGGCCCTGCATTTACAGAAGTACATACACTTTGCATTTAAATATACCTGGTTTTGAGCTCATCACTTACCTGCTGTTTGTTCTTGGGCAAATTAACTTCTCAAGGACTGTTTGATTTGTCTGGAATACTAATAATTTTGTGTCCTTAGATTCTTGAAATGATTAAATTAGATAGTATTCCCCCAATAGCCGTCATGGTGTACAGCACACAGGAAGCACCCAGTAAGTGGAAGTTGTCGTGGTAGTGCTAATGAGCAGTAATGGTGCTTATTGTCTGTTTTTTCTATTGTAACACATTGTTGGGAAATCAACACAGGTTTTGAATTGGGAGAGAGTTGGGTTTGAAGCTAGGCTCCATGCCTGATGGTTGGGTGACAAGATATTGCCTCTGGCTTCATTTCTTCTGTAAAATAAAGACTATAACATCTTATTATTTTTATAAAAATTAAATGAGATAATATATGTTAGTGCTGCACAGTGCCTGGCACAATGGTGATAATAACAAAGAAATGTTCGTTCCCAACACTCCTTGTCTGCACAATTCCCTCCATTCTTTTAGTCAGTCATTCATTCTCCCTAGGTACTGTGCCCTGGGAACACAAAAGGGGTAAGACTGTCCACCCTGGTTTCAAGAAGGAGGTAAGGGAGGCAAGGAAAGAGATTACAGGATGTGGTGACAAATAATTTAAGAGAGGTGTAAACCAGTGCTTGAGAGCACAAAAGAGAAAAGCATAAAGCTTTCTTGAAAAGTCCTTAAAAAATCAGGTAGGCCACTTACTCGCTAGAAAGGCTACAACCAAACAACAACAACAGAAAATAACAAGTGGTTGGCAAGGGTGTGCAGAAATAGACACCATCACGCACTGCTCATGGGAACATAAAATCACACAGCTGCTGTGGAAAACAGTTTGGCAGTTCCTCAAAAAGTGAGACATAGAACTGAGACCCAGCAATTTCACTCCCAGGTATATCCCCAAAGGAGCTGAAAATAGATCTTCAAACAAAAACTTATACACAAATGTTCATAGCAACACTTTTTACAATTGCCAACAGGTGGAAACAACCCAAGATGAACTGGCCCACCCACAGAACAGGGCACTACTCAGCCACAGGAAGGAGTGAAGCAGTGATGCACGCTACAACACGGAAGAACTCGGAAGCCATTACGTGACGTGAAAGAAGCCAGTGACAAAAGACCATGTATTATGTGATTTCATTTATATAAAATGTCCAGATTAGGCAAATCCACAGAGACAGAAAGTAGACTAGTGGTTGATTAGGGCTGAGGGAGATGGACGGGTAGGTGGAAAGGGGTGATGACTAAAGGGTACAACATGTGTCTCTGTGGTGATGAAAATATTCTAAAGTTGACTCTGGTGATGACAACGTATCTGTGAATAACCTGAAAAACACTGAATTGGTCAAGTACATGGTATGTGAATTATATCTCAATAAGGCTGTTTTGAAAAGGGGAGGGGAGGGTATAGCTCAGTGGTAGAGCTGCTGCTTAGCATGCGTGAGGTCCTGGGTTCAATCCGCAGTACCTCCTCTAAAAATAAATAAACGAACAAACCTAATTACCCCACTCAAAATAAAAGACAATGAAAATGACTTTTAAAAAAATAAATAAAAAAATAAAAAAGCGATAAGCTAAAAATTAAAATATTACAACACCCACACAACGTCCTAGGAGTTTGGCCAGACTCTGCGAGAGCCAGTATGGATAGTGTCTGTTGGTGACCATTCCAGTGCTGGAGCTGATTTAAAATAAATAAATAAAATAAACAAAATTAAGAGTGTTAGGAAGAGAAGGTAAGAACAGAACAACACAACAAAGACCGAGGCAGTGAATGGCGTTCATGTGTTCTGAAGCCCTGAGCTGCTAAGCGGAAGCCGGGACGTGGGGAAAGAGGCAGGAGATGCTCTTAGAACAGCTGACCCAGAATAGAGCAGTGGCCTGGAAAGCAGGCTTCAGAGTGATTCCATCACTTACTGGGCACATGAGCAGGCAAGTCTGTGATCTTTCTTAAGCATCCACTTCCTGTAAAATGGGAATAAACATCATGCCCCCCTCACAAGATACATAGAGGATTTAATGAAACAGGATAGGTAAAGCATGTAGTCGAGCCCGACAAACAGTTTGCAGTCAATAAGCACCAGCGCCCTGAGCCTGTGGGAAGCCCAGAGCTGAAAACGAGAACTTTCCAGTTACCAACATGATGTTATAGCTGGTGATAAAGGTTTCAAGCTTTTTGAACTTTTGAGTAATTTATACACATTACCACTAATTTAACTTCCTCTCATCCATCAGGAAATACACATGTTTAAAAAAAAAACTGAAGAATTATGGTAAATGTCTCCTAGACTAATGATACTGATCTGGCCTCAGTAGCTCAAGCTTAGTCACAAGAATAACAAGTTCCTATTATTATGATATTCTAATTCAGTATCCCAAACTTTATTCCAGGTGGACACAACCTAACATTGGCAGAGCTAATTCAACCAAGAACATTCTAGCCAGTAAATAATAAATTCTCAGAAGCCAAAATTTCCATTTACACCTGTAAATAGAAAATTCAATTTAATGCAAATTGTTAAATAATAAGACCAGTGGGCAATGAACCATACTAAACACATCATATGAAATGGATCAGTCATGCAGCATGGTGACCAGGAAAGAAATCTGTGACATGTTCTGTGGCTAAATGCTATGTGTTTACACATGCCCGCACATGCCCGCACGCGCACACAACAAGATGCTACCACAGAGACACGGCGTGCATGCGAAAGATGGAGAAATTCTGAATGAGTAGCTGGTTACATGCCTCTGCATTTAAAATCTTTTGGTCACCTTCCATGGGCTCATCTAACCATGAAGAATGCTATTTTATACAATGCTTGGCAGAGCAGTTGTTAGGAAGGGGAATCCTGTAAATGGCTTTGCTGAAGCTAAAAATCATTAAGACGTGGACTCAGGCATGCTCTTTACTGAGACTCCCTTCTTAAGAAAGTTCAGAAGTCACAGTCCACAAATTTAAAATTCCTAAAATACACAAAATACTTACAGGATTCCTCTAATGGTGAGGCACACGAGATTAAAATAACTCAACATAGAACATTTTTCCTACCTTAATCTGGACAATAGGATATGGCTTTGGCATCAGAGATTTTGGAGATCATTCATTGTGCTTGATGCAGGATGTATCTTACAGTGTGTCTGGAAGAGAAAAGTTTGGAAGAAAATAGGTTTGATTTTTAAATATTTTCCCGCTCTTTTTTTTTTTTTTTTTTAAAAAGCCAGTATGCATCTGAGCTTGGAAACAATTTAAAAGAAACAATCACATAGATCATCTTTTACCATAGTCACCAAGGTGCTGACACCCGGACATAAGCTGTTATAACCAGAGAGCAAAATCCTTAATGCTAACATAACACTTTGCTTTTTGAGTTCCCAAGGTCTGAAGAGTGCACAGACCAAAAAGTTAAGCAAATTTTGGGGGCAAACTATTTTTATTTTTTTCACATGTGTTTGTGAAGTACCTGGTGCTGAGAGATTCCACAGAAAGTGGGACTTCCAAACCAGGAAATGCCGAGATGAGCCAGGGCAAGTTGATCACCTTACGTGTTTATCGACAAAAGACTAAAACTGATGTGTAATCTCTACACACACATCAACACATGTATGTTGAAATAATTTGAAAATAATGGCATTCAAAAATGCAAAATATTCAGCTAAATTATACACTAATTAATCATTAATTCTCCTCAGCACCCTTTAGTTATTTCCACTTCCTTACCCTCTAATCGAATCTTAAAGGAAATTTTTAGGGGTATTTTCCAGTCAGGAGGTCCCACAGTCAACCAAAGAACTCTCCCCAAGCGCACTGGTCCTCAGGCACTTGGAAAGTTTCTAAAAGACTTTTCAATGTAAATCATCTCTACACTGATTCAGAGAATTGATTCAATGTTTTGAATAACTCAAGTCAAACTTATGCCTAAAATATTGATATAATTAAGGAAATAAAAAATCTTATCTGGAATATGGCTTTAACCCAACCAAAATAAAACATCAGATCCTTTTCTTTATTACATCAGTTGAGCTTAGCATTTTTTTCCTGCTAAGAAATCTGTTAATGAGACTAATACAGCAGAAGAAAGTGTTTATATTTGCCTACCTTAATCACTCTCCACTTTCGTCTTCACATCTTTAAGATTAAAACATAGATTAGCAAAAGAACAGTTGTTTCTTTATAAATTCACTGTAAGTTTGTTTTCTCAGTTGATTTTTTCCAAATTGCCAATGCTATCTGCTGAAAATATTTTATTATTGAATATTTCACGTAATTAACGAAGAAGTAGTGATAATGTAGGACCACTTCATCCAAAGATGCCCCAGCATATGGAAAATACTGCAAATTACCAAATAAGTCCATTGAGTGAAACATACAGAAAAAATGAGTTTATGAGACAGCTGGACATGTTTATGTAGGCAGAAGGGGTTGGAGGATATGCTGACAACACGGAGAGGTGTGTTGCAATAAACTTGAAGGAGACGGGCCATTGGGCCAACCAGCCCTTTTCTATCCAGGAATTCCTTATGTTCCCATTAGTGTCTCACATCTGGACAGCTGTGTTATTAAAATTTGGCCCTAAACTTAAGTCAATGAGAGAGTTTCATGTCTTGATTTCATTCTTCCTTTACATATTAAATACAAACACACACACACACACACAGAGTTTCAACTTTGGTTCAAGGAAGCATTTCATTTCATGTCCAGATGTCAGATTTTTGTGACTCATGGCCAAGGACAGGGAAGGGCTTTAGGAACAAGCTTGTTCTGATCATGTCCACCTCTGTCTGGTACGAGTACATGTTCATGACACCTCACTTTCATAAATACCACACTCTAAACAGTCCTTGGAATGGCCACCTTTAGCACTGAGTTAGGCCTCAACCTTCTATCACTGAGTTTCTTGGGAAGAAAAAAACGTTTTAAGGGTTAGAGGAAAAGGGCAGTTCTCCTCATGCCTTTATCTTTCCTGATCTTTTAAACTATGTGGTTAGGAAGGATTCTGTGCAGGATTGGTTAGGAGCCAAGCGCTTCACTGACCCTTTTAGTTGTTGCCATTTCACATGTCTTGCCTCAGGAACTGGTTGAGGTTTTGAACGTATCCACCTTCTAATTTATACGACGTGAGCATAACCTGCATGTGAATATAAACACCAAACACCTGCATTAGCACTTTGCAATCAACAAGCGCTTGGGTCCCCACTGTCCTGTTTGCTCTAAATCATAGTCCCCTTAGCTTGCTGCGATTATCTTGTATTTATACAAGTGGAAACCAAGGCCCAAAGATGTTAAGTGACTTGGCCAAAATCACTTGCCCAAGTGGTAAGTAGCTGACTTAAAACAGTGGTATAAGAATGAGCTAAAATGCAGACAGAAAATAAAGTTCCATTTCTAATGTGATTTTTAAAAAATAAAGTTGAGCAAAACATAAACAACTGATGAGCTTATGCCTGTTGGGTCCATTTCTAAAGACCAAATCCATTACATGGCAACAGCATGAGCACATTAGTCATCTTAAGAGTAAGGATGCTTAAGAAACCAAATTCATATATTCACTAATTAAAGACTTCTGTATTGTTTTGTTGTCTTTTTTTTTCTGTTTTAGGTTTAAAAAATGAACAACCATTCAAGTCAATACATAAACCAAAATGTTGAAGTTATTTATTTATATTTGTTTTAACTCCAAGCATCATACTTTTTGCAGCAAAACCCCAAAGCCTTACCTATATTCTAAAGAATTGACAATTACCAAAAATAATATTATCCTGATAAAAGCCAAATCCACATTCAAAAGCTGCTAACTGTTCTTGTTGCAAACAGAAGCTTTAGTCAATACTTGAGCATAACAGTTCGTACTGGAATATAAACGAATGATGGAGAGGGGATAGCAGTGGCAGGAAGAGAGCACTGAAGAGAGAGAGGGGGACTGCCACACAGAGCCCAACCCCTGGGGGGGACCCAGTCACCCTAAAACCCCCTAAGGGGCAGCCCCCAAACCTCTGGTTCCTTCTGATGTGGTCATTGTGTGCTGTGGTGCCCATTTCACATTTTGGATCTCTCCTGAAACAGCGCCCAGGTCTGACCCCCAGTTTGAAGGTCCCCAGTAGCCTGTCCAGCCCTGTCTCTAATGTCCTCCTGTCAGGCTAGAGTCTATCCACGAGACCCAGAGCTGTCTGGGCTCCTAGTACAATGAAGCAGAACCCCCAGAAAGGAAGAGACACTGCCTCATACTTGGCAAGAAGGGTTACCACCCCAGCAGAATGAACCCTGGATTCTGAGTCAGTCTCTGAGAACTTTGGGCACCAAAGCCCTTTAGCTATGGTCATTGGAACGTTGGCCGCCCTCCCTGAAGTTCTGACGCAGGCTTTTTTCCTCTCCCTCCCTTCCACTCTGAGGTCCCAAGATGCCTTTAGCCCAGCCTGGAAGGGTTATAACATGTCACAGGTGATTTAAACTAATTTCACTGATGGTTGATGGATTTCAAAGACCTGACCTTTTGTGCATTTAGGAAGATCTACTCTCGCCTTCACTTTATTTTGTAGCTATCATTTGGCTGAATGGACCTGCCTTCTATACTCCCAATGGCATCCATCACACACGGTCTGTCCTCCCAGCCACCCGTCAAGCATTAAGTCTGTCTTCATCACTGTTGCATCCTTATTCCCAGCATGGTGTCCAGCGCATAGTAGGAGTTAATAAGCACTCGCAGAATGAATACATCTATGACACATGTATGTAACTGTTAGGCAATCCATTAGCTTAAAAAATGAGGTGATCCATCACATATTTAAATGTATTAATCAGCTGATAATACTGCTGCATTAGACAGCAGTTCACCTTTTACATATTTACATTATCTTGTAAAGCACAAATATATCAGATAATATGTTTTTATCTACCATTTTAACTTCCGTGAAATTTTTCTCCTGTCAAAGGAGCGTCTCCTAAATTTGCTGTATAAAATCCTGGGTGAAGAGAAGGGACAGACAGCCTCTTACTGGAAGCAGCCTTTCATTCAACAACAGAACTCTAAGAAATATACATTTTCTTGGAACTCACACTTACCAGAAAAAAAATTCTGGAAAATTGTAGGTGACATATATTCAGATAGTTCCATTATGTTTACTTAAAACTAAGAATGTAATGACTTTACGGCAAAAGGAATAAATTATTTTTAAAATGTTCAGTCTCCATATGATCCCTGCTTCCCCTACTCTCCTATGTCAAATAAACCAAATTAATTTTCCAATTTCACTCCCAAACTACTCTCCTGAATGACTCTGTTTATGATTTTGTGTCTTTGTGTGCTAAAGACAAGTGACAGACCAGTTATGGAAAAGAAGAGGAAAAAAAATTCCTTCTGGTGCTCTCTTAAAACCAAAGCTTCCTTTCTAATAATTCTATATTTATGTATACATGTGTATCGGGACCAAAGTGAGTCACAGGACACTGGGTTCAATTTCTACTTAGACTGAGCCAGTCCTTTCAACACCCTACTTCCTCATCCATCACATAAGAATAATAAGATTTGCCATTTACCAGTTTCACAAAGATGTTTATATATCTGAAACACATAATCGGGACTTCCAAAATAGGTTTGATTATTTTGTCTTACTCCCTCAAAAATCTCAATTTCCTGCTTTTCCAAACAGGGCATAAAAATATTTGCCAACCTTGAAAGTTTACTGGAAGGATCAAGTAAGATAATGCATATGTAAAAGCTTTGAAATTTAAAAATATTTACATGTGAAAGGTCTTGCTATTTTAATATTTTTTGCAAATGCACGTCTAAACTAAATGCAAGTTATTGAAAAATGCAATGAGACAGTTTCCAACTTTTGGGTCTCCTACGACTATGAAGCATGGATGGCCTTCCTGTGGCTAAACACATTATCAGTAGAACACGCATGTGCTTGGAGTTCTTTGTCCAGTGATGGAAATTAGTTGAGGTACCACTACATTCATATTCAGTTCAAAAAGTATTTTTAAGTGTCCACTATGTGCCAGATACTTACTGAAAGTTGGAGATATTGATTTAGTTAGCTGAAGCTGTTATAACAAAATAGACTAGGTGGCTTAAACGATAGACACTCACTTCTCATCATTTTGAAAGCTGGGAATTCTAAGGTCAAGGTGCCAGGAGACGCAGTTCTCGTGAGAACTGGTTTCCCGACTTGTGGACAGCCACCTTCTTGCTGGGTGCTCACATAAACTTTCCTCAGTGTATGCTCTAGGAGAGAGCAAGATCTCTGGGTTCCTCTTCTTGTAAGAACACTAATCCCATCATGGGGGCCCCTTATGACCTCATGTAAACTTAATTCCCTCCCAAAGGCCCCACCTCCAAATACCATCATATTGGGGGTTAGGGCTTCAGTAATTTGGGAGGACACAACACGCAACTCATCATAGGGTGGAAGGTGAAGATGATAACGTCCCTGACTTCCTGGAGGCCTTATTCCAGTTGAAAGAAGACATAAAGGAACGACCTTAGTGCAGAGCATTATGTGCTATGAGGACACAGAAGGCCTGGCCTCGAACTTCCAGGAGGAGATGACATGTGAGTTGAGTTAAAGGATGAACAGAGAAGTCAGCCAAATGAAGGGAGCAGGAAAGAGTATTCCCAGTAGAGCCATAGCATAGGCAAAGGCCCTAACATTGGAAACTATGTGGTTTGTTCGGGGGAAAATGCAAACATTATTATAAAAGTGTAATGTGTCATTTGCAGAGTGGTGAGAGAAGAGGATGAAGAAGAGAAAATGTTCCCTCTTAGAGGACCTTATGTGCTTTGTTAAAGAATCTGTGGTTTATCTCATGGGCATCATGCTTCTCACACTGAAGTACTCAAATTCTAGGCCAGGCAAGCTTAACATGGTCCAGGTTCTTGGATTCTCAATTTTACCTAAAACTATGGGAAAGATAAGTTGAAGTTGAAGTTCTATTATTTCAAGACAATACTTGTAAATATTAAAACAGCCATCCTTAGGGTTACCTCCTTAGGGTTACCTGAGTTCGAGATGTACACAGGTAGGAACTGGAGAACTGCTGATGGCTTTCATGCCCAAGAGTGACAAGGTCAGATTAATGTTTTGGATCAATCCTTACTCTGGTGACGGTATGGAGAATAGATATGGCCGAGGTAAGACTGCAAACAGGAAAGCCAATTAGGAGGTGAGCATGGTCTTCTAGGAAAGAGACATTGCATAGCTGAAACAGGGCAGGGATGTAAGTGTGGAGGGTCTGAGGAATCTGAGCACTTTTGAGGAAATTGTGGAGGTATGACCATCAGCACTTACTTAGTGGTTCAGTATGGAGGTTAAAAGAAAGAGAGGAACCAAAGTCTACCCGGGGTGTGGGCTTAGAAGACTGGATGGACAGTGGTGCCCTTCAGCAAGCTGGTACATGTGGGAGAAAGTGAAAAGTTAGAAGATTATGCCTTCAGCTCTGAACGTGTACCTTCCTGCACACCCATGGAATGCCAGGTGAAGATGCTCGGAATTCACGCTGATAGTCCTCTCTGATTCTCATCGTAAAAAACTGCAAGCATTTGTAAGGTGGTCTAAATTAGTGGGGCATTTTGCTTTATCTCCTTCCCAACTTTCAATGGCCATCTCCAGAGTTCAGACGTGACCTAGTCTCAGCTCCTTCATTGTTCTCTTTGATGTCTGTCAACACCCACGACAGAGTAGTAACTGCCTGAGCTCTTTCTTAGAAAAGCATCAACCCACCTGTTCTGCATAGTTCCCCAATTTTCTTATCTTTTCAGTGGAACCGCATGTGTCACCAACATGAAGACTGCTGGTAAATAAGTGACCTAGAAGAAAATCCATTATCATGTCACACACCAATCCCCTAGCTCCTGAGTTCCTCTCTCTGAACTTCAGTTCACCTCCACCAACTTCTTCATCTTTTCCAGTCTAGCTCCTGGCCTCCCAATTGTAATAAAACAGATACTGATCTCAGGTGGGGAATAAGCATCAGAAACAGATAAACTCATAAGACAAAAGTCTTATGTCCCTATCCTCCTGTTTTCATGCAAATGTCCCCAGTAATTAAATCAGGAAAAGAAAATGTAGCAAAAACATATCAGCCAAATGGTTTCAAAATTTCAAAAGAAGCTGTAAATATGGCCCTTTTTAGAAGATCAGGTTCTAACTAGAGTATGGGAAAGGGTAACAGTTGTTCTGATGAAGCAGTTTTTCAAACTCTTGTCAGTGATTTGAAGAGAGATAACTGATGTATGTTGAAGAAGCTGGCAAGATTTTTAAATAGTTCGGACGCTACAGGGAGCATTTTTTTTTTTCTTAAAGCAATGTACTCAGAAGTGTTGGCAAGATTGTATTTGAACGTAGCAGTGCTTATGTGAGGAAGTTATTTTGAATTACCCTGGTATAAATATGTATGACTTTATTTGTATTGAAAATTTCCTTTGCAAGTGAGTGACTGTTATATCTCTATTGCTTGATAAATGATTTAGGTATTTCATTTTGGAAGTAAAATCTTATACTCAGAATTCAAAAATCATATCAAAATCCTATTGTGACCGCAGTGATTTTTGCACCTATATTAATACTTTTTAACTCTTATTTGCCATGTAAAACAAACAGCATGTGTTGTTTTAAGTCTGGCTTTTTCATACAGCATTCATGCATGTATGCATTCATTCATTCACAGACATTCTTCAGTGCCTCTCGTGTACCAGACTCTATGCTAGGCAGTGGGCAGACAGTAATAGTATGGAACTGTCCTTCCTCATAACATATTTCAGGTAAACATTCAGTTTCCTCCAGGTAACTTCCTGCAGCACAGTGGAAATTTCAAACCTTAAGGTCACAACTTATTTAAATGCTAAGCCTGCTGACGGTTGTGGACAAGGCTGTCTTGAAAAGAAAGTTTTTCCTCTGAATAAAAAGCATCAAAAGAGAACTAAGAAAAGGTGAGGGCCCTGAGTAAGAAACAGGACTTGAAGCAGAGGGAAGGACAGAAAGGAGAAGGGAGAAAGCATTGCAAACAGGGCTCAGTACCTTTGGGCAACCAGTTAACTGGTTCCCATGAAATGAAGCTGCTGGCAGGAAAGACACCAAGCCCATTGGCTAATGGAGCCTGTCCATTCAAAGGAGGAACAAAACAAAACTCCCCGTCTTCTCTATTTCCTCTATGTACCTATGATGTTGTAGGGGAAGGTGAGGGCACCATTTACCTTAAATGACAATTACATACTTGCCTCCTTAAGCAAAACACACTTTTACTAATCCATTCCATTTTCTCTCTTTATGATTCCTTTCCTTCTTTGGAGAAAACCTTTTATTAAATTTTAATATATTGGCTTAAAAATAAACCATGAAAAGACACATCAGAACCATTTGAAGAAAAAGGAAATATACACATCCAATTCTGCATTTGCTCCTTCATTTTCTTTTTCAGAACACGTGTAAAACTGACCCAGAAGAAAGGATAAAACAGTTTGTGTCAAATAACATAACTGGGTACATCACTCGATAACAAGGAGGTTGTGCAGGTCTGTGTGTTCATGGTACCTGCCTGCTCCCTCATATATTCCCATCTTTATCTCAAGCCTTTACAAGTGTGAAATAGAAGATGAGTTCACATCCCTTTAAAGCTTCTTAATGAATGGCAGATTCCACAAACAACAATAAATATTTACCATATCATAGGGACTATCCCAGAGGATTGGGAAAGACACATTGGTGATAGATCACCTTCCTTTGTCAAATAAATTACTACTTAAGGATCCCAAATGAAGCAATGGTTACAAAAATCTCCAAATGATGGTACTTTGTTTGGATATCATAAAGAGCATTACTGTACCCCCAGTTCAAAGTCCAATGTGATTTCAAATGACATCTATAAACATATTTTACCGAACAAGCATTTCCCTCAACTACGTAAGAATCCTGCTCAATAGAAGCATAACTTCAGAAGAGATCACTGCTACACAATGACGACAGCAGATTATTGTCAATATTTTTCAATAGCCCATGTAAATGCTAAATGATGGTAGGTAACAATGTAGCTCAGGATCAGGCTGATTTCTCTAAACTGAATTTCCAAATACTTAGTAGTGAGATAAACTAAGCTTTAGAGAAACAGGGTTTATTCTTTTCATTCTCGTTTTAAAAGGCCACGTATTTTCTGTGAACTCTCAGCTTTGTTCTGTCCCTCTTGTCTAGAAGGGTGCTAGCCCTGTGCCAAGAACAATAGGTAAGCCAGCTTCCCTCAACCCAGAAAAATTACCCCTTTGCCACAGGAGCCATACTTATGGTTCCACAATGGCCAAGGAAAAACCTAATAGGAACAGAATTTTTTTGCGTGTGTAGCAAAGTTAGTTCCAGAGAGAGAAAAAGAAGCCTGGTTTGCACTGTAGCAGAACCATTGGAACAATATGCTCCCTGTGTCCACAGCCCAGTCCTCCCCTGACACTCTCCTTTCTAGGGCAGAGGGTAGAAAAGTCACATACACAGTGGATCATGCCAGAGCCCGCTGACACAACCCCACTCCTGAAATTGCAGGCGGCAGAGTGAAGCAATGTCTGTACTACATATATATTCTTACCTTCTTAAAATTTTTAAGCAGACGTTTCAGCACTCAACTGGAGGGTGGGAAGAACATAACTGCAAACAAATTGTCTCAGTGCTAGTCCATCCCTTCCACCCCTTCCCCAGGTCCTTCAAGCTTCTGAAGTTTGGGGTTAGAGCAGGTATAGAGCGTTGAACAGTGTTAAGAGCCTCTTTTTTTACCTAGGATCAGTGATCTGTGACACTTCTCGGCCACACTAAACTGGCTGCAAGTGTGCCTCCTCTCACACCAGATCGTACAGGGAGAATCATGTGGAAAGATATTTTTTCCCTACAATTGTAAATGGAAGTGTGAAGACTTCCGAAAATGGAAGTACATAATCAAATTGTAAAGTACATTATCCCTCTCAGAGGTTAGAATCGTGACACTTACAATCATGAGCACACTGCCTTTTCTACGACAAGGAGAGAAATTCCACAGTTGCTTTTTCAACTTTGCTATCAGTGAGCATTAATTTCTGTAAAACACCCAAGAACCTGTTAAGTAATTCTTAATAAAATCATAGATGAATTAAAATAAATAACAACAATAATTAAAAATAATGAAATGAGTATCACTTAAAATATATGCTGCATTCACTCTGGTTTTCTATCTTTAACTTCATATATTTTTCAGATAATTCACAAGAAGAAATTCCTATTTATTGATATGCCTACTTTGCACCAGATATTTTACATACATTGTGTTTTTTCACCACAGCCAGCTTAAATTTAAGTCCTCTTTTTGCTCATTTTAAAAATGAGGTTCACAGGAGCTTAATATCTTGTCCTCAACACAGAATTAGTACTCACAAAGCAGGGAGTCAAATCCAGTTTACCTAATTTCAAAGCCTGTATCTTTGCACGATAGCATGCTATCATGGAGGAGAATATAAAAAATCTGGTGTCAAGTACGTTGATTTCCAATTCCCAGTCAACAAGCAATAAAAGAAATTATATTAGAAATCAAAACCATTCCCAGATAAGCCTGTATCATGATCTCTCACTCAACATGAGCTTGTCCTGTGCTGGGGCCCAGCACTGGGGCCAGTGTCAGCCAGCGAGAACCTGCCCCTGGGAGCTTCCCCAAGTCAAGGGTCCTGGTAAGAGCGAGAAGACTGAACTAGGAAAGACAGTGTATCTGGGAAGCCAGAGGCAACAAAGCCAGAGAAACCATTCTACCTGAGCCAGTACTGTAAATGGAAAAATCAGCCTGAGTGTTAGGTCCAAAAGGCAAAATAAGCCACACAGGGAAGAACAAGTACTAACCGAGTCATCCAGGAGGGCTGGAAGTGGGTCTCAATGCAGGGTGCAGAGTGGGTGGGTTCAGAAGGTCACCTGCGAAAGGTGAGAAGACGTTGGATGTCACGTGTACGTGGTGTCGGCCGCGAAGATCGATCTGGCAGATTCAAAGGCCCCTGAAGAACCAGACACTTGAATTCTAGGGAAAGTCATTGATTCCCTCTAGGTCACATCTACAACTGCTGGCCCTAGAAAAACAGGGTTGTTTTTCTTTTTTTTCTTAGCTGTTATTATTTCATAGTTGTGATTATCACGAGAAGGATAATTTCTGAGAGTAAGGTTTTTATATTTAAGTACCTGAAACATAACTACAAAAAAAATACTCTCTTAGAATGGTGCAAAATTAGAACTGAGTAACATACAAAATTTATAATTTGACCTTTTAACAGAATAGGGACTATTAAAGAAGACCACAAAGTAGCATGAAGTTATTTCCAGGTCACTAAACAATCTGTAGGTACAAACCGTTTCTGGTCCCATTTCTCTTTACAAAGGAAAAAAGAACACAGTACAGGTCACTCTGAGCCCTTAGGTTGATGTCCAAATGGCCCTTTTGGTAGTTTTGACCTGCAAGAAGCATGAAATGGATCCTTTGAGAAAGGAAACAATTAAGGGACCCTTTAAGGGTTTTGAGGAGTCTTAAGGAAAACAACAACAAGAAGGCATCAATATTGGGATTAAATATCGCAATAGCTTTTTCCCTTTTGCATTCGCATTGATTTTTCAGCTTTGGCAACAAAAAGAAAATCTGGCCTTGTGGATGTTTAAGAGACTAGGGAATTTCATTTTCCATTCAGTAAACTGATTTTCTTCCCCACTATAGGTACTTAGAATTAGCACAAACCCCAGGATAACTACAGTTCCAAAAGGGAATGCTCAGTTCATTATGAATGATGGTCTTACAACAAACAGTGCTTTGACAGCCAAATTCCTGGTCTCCATATTTGTAAGTTTGCCCTTTTTTTCTCGCAAGTCTTACTCAAGACCGCTTCTGAGCTTCCGCACATTTAACCCTTACCCTCAAAGACAATATGTTACTAAAGAACATGAGAAACTTCAAGTTCATACATTTGGACTAAAAGAAATCCAGTATTTTAAACCAAATTATGACCATATTGAATACAATAAATTAACTGTTTAACTAATGGAATAAAAAAACACTATTAATTTTTATGTCTGTGGCTATGCATCCTTTGAAGGGGTCTAAAGAACCATAAACCAGCCCCAAATCCTATGATTTTATAGGATTTTATTTTATTTCTTTGCTTTAATAACATAGTACTCACTTCTCAACAGAAAAATTATGAATGATACTAAAAGGTAGATAGTTGTTTTTACTAGTTAAAATTACTGTATAGTGTCTTTAGTTGATCTATATGTCCCATGTTAGTTTTTCAAACTTTCATTATAACAATAAATCTACACTTGAGTGAAGTTTCAGGTACTACTTTATTTAATTGTCAATAAAACCCAAAGGCAAGGGCACTATTAGTGTACCCACGATGTAGATAAGGAATAAATTTAGAGTAAATTGCTGGTAATCACACAGGTAATAGTCTACAGGGCTAGTTTTCAAAATTGATTTTTTTTAGACTTCAGCTGACACAGGGATATAGAAATATCGGGGATATGCTTGCTCAATCATTTTAAAATAACTTTAAATCAGCACATATATTAATAAGTAAAAATAAAAAATTATTTTAAATTCATGTATGAAATGTCAGTTGCTTCAATATTAACTTTTTGACCTGTGAAATAGACATAACCAAAAAGGTCACCTGTGTAAACAGACATAAGCAAAAAGATCAATGTCCAAATTCCAATAAGAAAAAAAATGGTGCATAATGAGTGCACATCTCTGCATTTGGGAAGGGGAGTGACTTGATTTTACAATGGGTATTATTTTTCTTAATTAACTGTAGTTCTGTCACATGTTTCTATGGGATTGCTAAATAAATGATTTACAAATTATTGAGAAGTTTTATGGATATCTAGAAAGAATAGTACAACTCAATAAAGTTTTACAAATGTCGAAGAGAAATTTTACATTAAAACGTTATTTTGTTTCTTCGTCCTGAGAGAATGATTTTTTTAAAAAAAAAACACAGTTAAAATCAAGTATTAGATATGCAAATATGTTTTCAGATCAGAGATACCAAAATTATTCAAATGATTAATTATTCATCATAAAATGTCAATTAATAATTATGAAGCATAAAAGGCATCTTTCTAATGCATCTTTATTTTTCTTGGCCTAAAAAGGGCTTAATATACATGTCCAATTGACTTCTAACAAGTTTTAAAAATTGCAAACAACTACAAACTCTGAATTTTAATAGAACAACAAATGTGCTCAAAATGAATAAAAGACAAAAAAAAAAAAAAAAAAAGGAAAACAAAACCATAGCCACATTCATAACATATGCAGCCCCATGTTCACTCACCTGCTAAGTAATAGGTGATCTGGCCAAGCAAACAACCCAACAACTCAAGTTGTGAATTTGCTTGGCATGTGCAAAATACAGGACATGATATTTCTCTCAGAATTGATCAATCTTTGTGTGGGGCAGGGGTGCTTTGGGAATTTTTTACACTTTCCAAACTGTCATTAAAGGAAAAAGCACTGTTTAAGTTTCTTTAAATTACTTATTGTGACTTCTAAATTCTGTTAAGCTCTGCTAAAATACCACCGTAAGTGAAAAATTTTTTCACATTGCTTTAATTCGAAAGAATTTCCAGGAAGATTATATCTTTTAAGGAAAACGAAGTCAGTTTGAGCTGATACAATTCAGAATAAGAAACCATTATGATTACTGAGACACAGATTTATATTTATTTTTATTACTATTATTATTATCATTATAATTTTACTTTTCACTGACACCTGAGGAACTTGTTCTCTGATGACCCAGGCAGTTATTTTAGTCAGGGTGTCCCTGACCTCCTGCTGGTAGATTAATTACATATGAAACATTGTGTTTTCAAAACGAAATGATAAATCTGGACACATAAAGGAGGCAGAAAAGGATCAGAGCGAGAGAGAAGGGATGCTAAGAAACAAAACAGGAGACAGAAAAAGGGAGATACCAGATACAAAGAAAGAAGAATGCAGGAAATGCAACTGGGGAAGAATTTCAAGAAAATATGGATAAAGGGCAGGGAGGGCTGAAAGGAGGGCACGAGAGAGGAAGGGAGGGAAGGAAAGATTTGGGGTTTTCAATTCTCTGGCGAGCTGCTAGCGTCCGCGCCCTTAACGCCAAAGCCTTCCAAGTTGAGACTAAAGCCACCTCCTCGGGCCTGCGTCGCATCCAACTTAGTCCAACTTTTCTGGTGACTCCTACCGGGCCCCTTTCTGTCCCCCCCCCCCGCCCCCACGCCTTAGTGAGATTGACAGTCGCGTGGAGGAGGCTTTTCCAGGCACAGCCTTTCTCATGGTAATCAGCCCCCAGCATCACCTCCCGGCCGCGGCCGCTCACGCTCCGTGCGCAGCTCGCGGACCCCGGGGACCGGAAACAAGGCGGCGGGCGGGGAGCCGGGGAGCGAGCCAGGTCAGCTGACCCGGCCGCAGGGCGGGGGTCGCGGGGTTCCCGGGCGGGTACAGGTCTGGGGGAGGACGGACGGGTGGGCGGGGGCCGAGCCCCCCTCCCCACGTGCTTCTCCGCCTGTGCGGCGGGCCCTTACCCTGAGATCAAATGGAGGGACCGAAGCTGGGGGCGTGGGGGACAGAGCGCGCCGAGAAATGGGGGCGACAAGCAGACCTGTTTTGCATCAATAAATTAAGACGCTCATTTGAGTCCTGAAGTTTGCTGGTTCCTGTCAGTGGAGAGGTTGGCAAAAAGCACTGAAGCCGAGATTCAGCCTTAACTTCAAAAAATAAAATAAAATAAAATAAAATAAAATAAAATAAACCCCTCAGCTGGCCGCCCTGCTGGGGCCAGGTGACGTGCGAGATTCCAGAGCCCGCGGGCCTCGCAGCAGGGATGTTAGAGACGGTCTGAGATTCTCTGGTCCTGTTTTGATTTTGTTTGAAAGGGCTTCTAAGAGAGATGCTCCTGATTTTTTTTTTTTTTAATAGACTTTCCCCTCCTATCCTCGGCTCAACTCCGAATGGATTGGATTGCGAGTTTGCACGTGAGAAAACCGTTTGGCTTGGCTTGGACCCCTGCCGCCCCCCACCCCCTCCACACACCCCCAATCCAGGGGTCCCCCTTATCACCCTTTGCTTGCAACTCTAAAAGAAGTTGCCCACCTCCTGCGTAACAACACAGGGTAGGAATAATCCCTGTAGATGAAAGATCAATTCCGTTTCAAAAAGAGAATAGATTCCTTTTTTAAAAAAATTTCTCCACATGGTACAAAATAAACAGAATTTGCTTTTTTAAAAAAAATCATTAGCTGTGGCCAAATTCGAATTCCTTCTGCAGCCTGTGTGTTCAAGGGCAGAAACATTGTATCTCTTCGGGCATCTGGGCCGGCAAACGGAGCTGGGGGCAGGGGAGAATGGGGGGAGCGGCTGTGAAAGTTAAGGAAATTGACAGACTGAGAGGTGAATGGGGGGACAGGCACCAAGTCCTGGCTGGAGGGAACTGGAAAACAAAAGTGCATCTTCACACGTTGCCTGGGTGGAGGGAATCCAGAGGGAGGCAGTTTGTTTTACTCAAAGAATCCCTAAAAATTATTTTCGCCCTTCAATGTAGATTTGAATATTATTTCACATTTGCATGTATCTGTTGTTTTAATCCCCTTGGTCTGCGCTAATCTCGAAATGGATTATTAATGGGGAAGAAAGACCGGGAAGGAGCGATTCATTTGCAGGACTTGCTTTGCTATGTGAGGAGCCGAAAGCTAGCAGCTCCTAGTCCTCTCTCGACTTTTCCTGCGTCCTGCGCTCCTGCATCCCGCTGATCCCACGATCCCCATTGTCCCCGACCTGGCCCTCGGACTAAATGAGCGTTCGGAACAAATTTATATTCCGGCTTCCTCCGATCCCACCGCCTCTGCTTTGGTGGGAACTCCCTCGGTCAAATGGGGAGGGGAGTGCCAGAGGCGTGCCAGGCAAGGGCAGAGGGCACTGGCGCGCTCACCCCTCGCGGGGACGCTTCCCGTGCCACCATCCAAATATACCACCTTGATGAAAACCTGAAAGATTGCTTTTTACCCCAGATCAAATACTTGCACGTCGGAACTCCCAGTGCTAAGTGTTGGGGCTGCGTCCTATCACTTGAACAATTACTGAGCCCAGAGTAATCAGATGATTAGGTGTTTTTAATGGAAATACTTCTTTCTCTCTCTTTTTTTTTTTTTTTTTAAACTCAGATCCTAAGCATCCTGACATTAATATACATGATAAAGACAAGTGATTTGTTAGCCATTCGATTGGATCCTCTTACCTGAGATTTTTACCAGTGAGTGTGTGTCTGGGCTCTAAGCTCCCAGTGGCTACCTGGGCTCCTGAGGTGGGGTCTTGCCTGAAATCACTCCATGCAAGAGGCACCTTTTTCCTAGAAATGGCAGAGGCAAGACACCCAAGCTTCTAGAGAAAGCTGGGCTGGAAATTTTTAAATAAAAACGTGGAGGAAAGTGGGAAGAGGAAGCAAAAAGGAAATTAATAATAGAAATAAATCACAGAGGTGGAACTTGATAAGTCATATTTATATAGATAAATAATATTAAAAAGAAATGTAAAACATAAAATTCAGATTGTGCCTGACCCATGTTGGAAAACTTTAATTTTTTTATTATTAATTTTTAGACTGATGGTCTTCAATGCTACTCTATAGGTAATTAATCTGCAATGGGATGGGGGACAAGATTAATTTACCCAACTACTTTCATTGTAATAAATACTCAAGGTAGGAAAGAGGGGAGTCTGTAACCAACTGAAAATTTACTTTCTTGCATTCTGAAGTAAGAATTGGCTGTGGTCATGCTGGGTGGCTACTGCCCGCCCCCTCCAAAATAAACATACAAAATACAAAGCCATGCACCTCTGGGAGTGTGGATGTGGCAACCCATGTGGTGGCTTTTCCCTCCTCTGAGTGCAATTGCCAGTGACTCTTGCATTCAAAGTCTTGCTTTAGGCACACATTCAAAGCACAGTTCAAAGCAGTTTATCTTAATATAAGTTAAAGTCTAGTGTTGGATCAGGGTGTTATTTATTTCAGATTTCATCAAACTGAAAACAGGGCGCTGTAACATATTAACAATATTAAAGCCGAAAAATTGGCATAAGGCTGTTCTTCAGACTTCTTGACACCTCCACCTTTACCTTTGCAAGGAAGCCCAAAGGCTGTGGGACTGGAAGTTTATTTGTGCTCTGAGGTTCTCAAGCACTTTCACTCTTAAAAAAAAAAAAAAAAAAAAAAAAAAGCCTCACAGTTGTTTAAGAAATTGAGCCTGAACCATTGGAGGCTAAGAGATTTCTTCCTTTTCCGATAAATGCCTGTGCTCAGCATCCTCAAATTTGGCTGTCTTTATTTACTTCTATATTAGTTCCAATTATGTGCAGTGTAAACCAGCTTTTTGATTAACAAAACAGCAGAGCATTGGTTAAGAACACTTAAACTTCAAAAAAAATTCCCCTGGGAAGTGGGCTCTGAATTGGTTAATAATGTGCAGTACTTGCTAAATTGCTGACTTCCAGATGTGGAAAATATCTTTCTTGTTTAGGACCTATGTAACCTGATTGGATTACGACAGAAGCGTCACGTTGGAAGCTTTTGAGTGATTATTTAATTAACCATACAGTAGAAAGCTGTATTCTCCAGGAAATCCCTTCCATATTTACATAACCAATCCCTTCAGAGCAAAGGTGGAGTCTTTTCTTTTTAATTTTACTTTAATTGCAATATCAAAAAATATAAACTCCAAAACTTAGACCCCATGCCGTTTAATATCGTGTTCTTCCTTCCCTGCTAAGTTCCTCTATGGCCTTTCTCCTTTTCCTCCTGCTTCCCTACACATACTCCCTCACTTTGTAGTGAGGTCTCCGTGAGATGTAGAGAGATTCAGAGATCGGTCAACTCAGTGCTCTATGTTAATTTACTTAGAGACCCTTTTTAAAAATGCCAAATCGCTTTTCAGTATTGGGATCCAATCCAGAAATTCATCACACACACACACACACACACACACACACACACACACACACACACACACACACCCCCAACACACACACCCTAAAATACAGTTCACATGAAGCATTTTTTTTCTGGCTCTGGCATCTAAAAAGAAAAATAACAATAATAATAACAGAAAGGGCAAAAATTTTAGTTCCAGAAGCGGTGCTGAGAAATCCACACAACTTAATGTGCATTTCAAATCTGGCCATTAGAGCTATCTGTATAAGAAGAGGCGATCTGTATTGAGGAACCGGGATCTTTCCCTTTAACTTTCGCCCCTCAGAGTTCTCCAGTTCTGTGAATGGTGTGCACCGTTTTCCGCCCTGTACTCTGTAGGATTTAGTGATGAGGATAATGATGCCAAAGGCTTGACGGGGGGGGGGGGGGGCGTGGAGAAGGGAGGGAGGGAGGGAGGGAGGCGAGAGGGAGGGAGAGAGGAAGGGAGGGAGGTGGAATTTCATTTCTTCCACTAAAGCGTTTGCGGAGACTTCAAGGTATAATCTATCCCAGATCCTTTCCCAGAGAGAAACTTGGCGATCACGTTTTCACATGATGCTCACGCTCAGGGCGCTTCAATTATCCCTCCCCACAAAGATAGGTGGCGCGTGTTTCAGGGTCTCTCTCTCTCCTACAGAAAAGAAAAAGAAAAAAATGTCATTAGAAGAGGCGTAACACGTCAGTCCGTCCCCAGGTTTGTGTTTCCTGGAGTGGCCGAAAGAGATCAGTTCTAACCTGCTCCGCAGGAATAACGGTCCTGCCTCCCGACACTCTTGGCGAGGTTTTGTACAGTTTGCTCCGGGAGCTGTTTCTTCGCTTCCACCTTTTTCTCCCCCACACTTCGCGGCTTCTTCATGCTTTTTCTTCTCACCATTTCTGGCCAAAACTACAAACAAGACTTCGCAGGTAGGTTTTTTTCCCCCTTTTCTCTCTTTTTATTTCTTTTTGGCATGGTCATCCCCCACCCTCCTTTTATGATTTTCTCCTTTTAAGTGGGGAATGTGAGTCTGAAGTGAGAAGGAGTGTCTGTGGGTAGGAATTTCAGGTGGGTTTAGCTCCTTTACGGCAAGCTTTTCCCAAGAGTGACTGCGATTTCTCTCAAATCCCCCCTTTCTCTCCATCCTTTTCTCTCATTTTTTCCTCCCCCGGATAATTTGCCCTGTACCTGTCCATTCAGGTAACCAAAGGTGCCTTTTGCTACTCAGCCTAGGAAAAGTTTTATTAAGAACTACATGGTTGGAATTAAAACTCTTCAAGGGGAGAGATTCTGCTCTATTTTCACATCTAGTTCCAATTCATTGTATTCAGCAATTAAAACTTGGCAAATACCTGTTAATAATTACAAAACTTGGTGGATACAAACCTACCAGATTCGGGAGCAAGTCTTTCTCTTAGATATGGCAGTCCAACCTTTCCCACCGGAGAAGGCTGTTTTCTAAGCAGAAAGTTGCCTGTTTTCGTCTGCTTAGCGAGTTTCATTTCTTTATTTCATTCTTTGTGTGTGTATGTATGTGAAGTAACACCTCACTTCTGTGATGATAAATAAAGAAGTGAAAGTCCTCATGGAACTTGAGTCGTTTACCGAAGTAGTGGGGGGGGGGGGGTCACTACAGCTGGGAAGAAAACTGCTGTCAGGATAGGGGTTTTAATTAAGGATAAGTTTTGAAATTGCATTTCAAATGGCAAAGTGATATAGACGTGGATTTAACAGGAGACACATACACACAAATATCCCATTCCATACTTTGGCACTGAAAAGTCGAGAGAGATAGCAGGAGTTCCCAGGAACAGTGGTGAGCCCGGCTAACGTGAATGTGTTTATCTCTCACCTACTTATATATTTTACATGCTCCCCCTATAATGATGAAGGCAAGATTACTAACTCCAGAGTTAGAAATAACAGGCAAAGATAAAGTTTACAGCACAAATGCCCTGTCTCTCCCTCACACACACACATGCTCATAAAACTAGCAGCTTACTTTATTAAACATGTATTTATATGCAATCGTGTGTAAGTCTCAGCAGGAATACAGACAGGCCAGCTGTTTCATCCCAGACACTTGTGTGACCATTTCTTTATTTCAGGATTTTTCCCAACAATTTCAAATCCATAGGAGAGCCAAGAAATGACCAAATGTGTCAAACTTAAATTAAAATTCTCCCACTATGCCTAGGTTAAATTCAAGGTGCTTTCTAAATCATCCACTTCCCCTTCTCTCTGCCCCCCCCCCACCCCTCTCAGCAAATGTGTGGAAACTGATACTCACTTTCCAGGTTTTCCGCAAAGCTTCTAACACAGGAGACAATAGGTGCGGGGCGTGGGGACTGAGTGTGCTCGGCAGAGAAAGGGTTAATGGCCCTTGTGTTACAGTTTGCATCTGTTACATCTTTTATAGCCCCCTGTTTAAACTAATCCTCGAGGCACAGCATCTTCCCAACCTCCACAGAGTTTCGGGATTCTCCTCCTCTCCTGCCTGCCTCCGAGGTTCCCCTTCTCCAAGTTTTGACAGTTTCAGCTGAAAAAATGCAGCGCCTCTCTCGATTTTTAGGTACAAAAGTTTCGAAGCCAGAAAGGATACGATCATTTAGCAGAGCTTAAAAGTATTGCCGTAGCGGTTGGACTTTCTCTTTCCTTTCTTGAGGGGAAAAAACAATTTTCTACTGGAACTATTTAAGGGAACCAGTGTGGGGGAGCATGTGTGTGAGTGAGGTGGGGGGAAATACTTAAGTAAATATTGTCAAAGTGGCGAAGGTGGGGGTGGGGGGAAGAGGGACAGTGTCCAAAGAGGCTTATAATTATATTTCTTATTGCGGCGTAAAACGGGAAATCTTAATTTGGGGGCGGGGGTGTGCGGGGAGGAAGAGACAGTGCCTCGATAAACTCCGAAAGGGGAGGGGAGGGGGCGCGGGACGAGTGGGCTTCCTATAATTACTATTATCAATTTGCCCGAGTGTGCTTCATCCGGGGGTTGTTTCGCGTTGTTTGTTTGTTTGTTTGCTTGCTTCCTCTGGGGAATGGGTTGGGGGGTGAGACAAGATGAGAGCTAAAGAAAGCCTCGCCTCACCCCAAGTTCCCGAGCCGGGCTGAGGACTTTTCGGAGGAAAGGGTCCGCCTAGCCCTGAGTCAAGCAGCCTTACTGTACCGCCGTGTGCATTCCCTCATACGGTCAGGAGTTATGACTCATTTTGAAGATGTAATTCTTGTCTCTCTGATCCCCTCGCGGGTGCAACACACAAAACAGTAACAAACACAAAGCGCCTCGGGGCCAAGGCTGGGGGTGGGGGGCGGGGAGGGGGCCGCCGAAGTTTCGCTTTGGCGTTGGGGGGCGCGGATGGGTGCTCGCCGGAGCCCTGGCCCGGCTCCCCTGGGCGGCCCGCGCGCGTTTCAATGGGCGCGGGCGATGCCCACATTGTCGCTGTGTTTGGTTGCTAGATCGAGCCTGCGTGCTGCCGAAGCAGGGCGCCGAGTCCATGCGAACTGCCATCTGATCCGCTCTTATCAATGAAGCAGCCGATCATGGCGGATGGCCCCCGGTGCAAGAGGCGCAAACAAGCCAATCCCAGGAGGAAAAACGGTAAGAAACGGGCCGAACCAAACTTTTCCGGGCCACTCCGCGGCTCCAAACCCGGGGAGAAGGAGGGGGAAAGGGAAAAGGAACCGAGGCGGCGGCGGCGGCGGCGCCCAGGGCTCGCGGGCGAGCCTCCCTCCGCGGCCGGCGCCGGAGCCCGGCGCGCGCGGCGACTGGACAGGGGGGAGTTGGGGAAGTGTCGGGCAAAGTGAGCGTCGGGCGCCGGGGGGCTCCTAGCGCTGGGGTCCGGCGGGGCCCCGCGCCCCCACCCCCGCCGCCCCCTGCGCCCCCGCCTCCGCCCTCCCTACGCCTCCGCCTCCCGCTCCGCGAGCGCCCGGCCCGCCGGCTCCCCGGCCAGGCTGCGGGAGCGTCCGGCGAGGGCAGGGCGGGGGCCCGGGCGCCAGGTCGCGCAGGATCCCGGGGCGGGGGCGGGGGTGGCAGAGGGACCTAGAGGGCGGGAGAGGGGGCCCCGGGCTGTGCCTCCGCAAGGCTTAAAGTTTCTTGCCGGAGTCGCCTAGCCGCCTCTCCGTACGCCGCCAAGTAACGGTCCGCGGGCAGCGGGGCCCGGCCCGGCGCGCCCAGACCCGGGGGTGGGAGGGACTCGGCTGGCCCCGCGCGGGGTCCAGCGGGGTCCGTGCGGACTCGGGGGGGGGGTGGTTCCTTTCCAGCGGGTTCTGGCCCCACGCCGGGGGCTGGCGGAGTCGAAGAGCGCAGGGAGACTTTTCTGGGCAGTTTCGACATGGTCAGGAGGAGCCCGTTATCCAGGCTGAGTCAGGAAGGAGGAAGGAGACGGGGGTGCGAGGGGGACACACAGAGCGGATGGGAGATCAAACGGGTGACAGTTTAGTAGGTCCATCTTGGAAAGAGTCAGAGAAGGATCAGAGTGAGAGAGGGAGAGAGAGGAAGAGAGCGAGAAGGAGAGAGAGAGAGACCCCCTAGATATTACCCCCGAACAAAATCGTGGGAATAAAAGAGAAAAGTGATTGGCAAGAGCGCAGAAGGCGCCTGGGGGAGGGGAGAGAGCTGGGGACCAGAGAGGGTGTTGGGGGGAGCTGCGGAGGATACTGAGTTTAAAAAGAAAAACCAACCCCCCAAAACAAACAAGCGAACTAGCGCCAGCTAAGACTGGGAAAGGAAACTTCTCGCTCCCCTCGCTCTCAGCCTGATCACCCGGCGCGGGGCCGCGCTGACGCTCCTGAACTGGACGCGGGGACGCGGCGCCGGCCCGGCCTCCGGCCTCCCGCAAGCCCAGCCCGCGCCTCCGGGGGACCGCCGGGGCCCACTTGGAGCAACTTTCCTCTAGAGAAGACAATTGTGCGCGCCCCCGGCCTGCCCCTGAACTGCGCGGCGCGGGGAGGGGGCAGCTGGGGGCGCAGTGAGGGGTGCTGGAGGGAGAGAAACACAAAGACGAGGGAATTTTGATTAGAGACAAATGATGCTTCTCTCTGTCCCTCTCTCTCCGTGTCTCTCTCTCTCTCTCTCTCTCTCTAGGTTTCGTGTGTGTGTGTGTGTGTGTGTGTGTGTGTGTGTGTGTCTTTTGCTTGTTGTGGTGGAGGTGTCGAGCCATATGGGGGAGTGACAGAGGAATTTTAGTCAGAAACTGTTCGTTATGTTATCCTGCCTTTTCCCTTTGTGCTGCCTTTGATCTATTTGCTTGGCTTAGTATTACAAAAAACAAGTACAATAATATATCCCGAGCTGCTTCCCCAAGATCCAGTCAGGCTGCCTCTTTTTAAGTCTCTCTCTCTCTCTCTCTCTCTCTCTTCCTCTCCCTCTCTCTCTCCCTCTCTCCCTCTTAATTTAATTTTTTCTTCACTCTACTGTCTGGCATTATTTAAGGTGGTCCTTACACTGGAGACCTCCCCTTCCCCATCTCTGGGTAATTTAGTAGACACCTAAAATTACACCTAATGTCCCCCTCTCCTCTCTTGTGTTTCCTCTGTTCCTTTTATTAAATGTTGGTTATTGATTTTCTAAAATCAATGTCTGTTGTGGGGCTTTTTTCCCCCTCTTACAAGTATCTAAAGCACGTTGCTGATCAACTGGATAACAAAAGCTTTGTGTCAAGGAGGTGGGTTTTTTTTTTCTCCTTATGTTAAACAGTTATTTTTTGAGAGAAAAGAGAATGAGATTTAAAGCAAGGTTCCCAGAAGTGTCCTTTTGCAGGAGAGACTATTTAAAATATTTGTTTCTTCTTGTCTGCCTCCTCCAACCCCCTCCGGGATTCTGCCACCGTTGACCAGCCTGGCCCCAGCAGTGAGGTCAGGCCAGAGCCCAGGTCTGGGGAAACAGAGAGCTCCAGGCTTCCTGGGAGCCCCAGGGCGGAGGATGGCAGAGAGGGAGGCTGGCTGGGGGCTTCGCAGGTGGACTGGAGTGCCAGGGAGGTGCTCAGCCATGGACACCATTTCCCCTCCGCTCAGCCACTAACTTGGGAGAAGCCTCAACACTCGGAAGTGGAAAGTTGAATTGCACATTTTAAAGGCATTTAGCCCAGACCCTGCACACTGAACAGCAATAATTATTTCCCAATAATCTGTGGGAAAACATGCTGTGAATTGGTTACTTGTCAGTGTTTGGCTTTGAGTTTAATCTGACTGAGCAGTGTCCTGGTTTTGAGAAGCAGGTAGAAGAGTTTTTCCTTATCCCCCCTCTTTTTCATTTTCTTTCTCATCAAGCACATATCCAATGCCTTTCCCTTTGGGAACTGCTGGGATTTATCTGAACTGAGTGGATTTTTCTTCTTTCCTGGATTCATGGAAAAGATGTCACTTTTGAGCTTGTGTCTTTGCTGATAACACTAAATATGATGATGCTTATCAAAAATCATATAGAAATTCCTGGAAAGGGATAATGGGAATACTAATCGTAGAAGTAGAAGCTACATGGGAAAAAGAGAGAGAAAGAGAGAGAGAGATGGTCATCCAGGAAACTAGAATGGCACTTTATATAATTTTAATGAAGTCAACAGTATATATACAGACTAAGGTGATGAGGAGATAAAACGTGTAAAGCAGTATGTGTGTGTTGGAAAGGCTGGTCAAGAACATGGGTGAGAAGACAATGCTGTATACAGCTATTAAAAACCAAAGGAGAAAGAGGCAGTTTGAGGAAAACAAATGTACAAAGAAAGAAACAACAATCTAAAATTCAAGATTCTCAGGCTAGCAAGATGCCTGGCAAAGACAGTGCCAGGGCCAAGTTAATCCACAGCGGACAGTCTCCTTTCCCCCACATGGAAGGGATGAAGTCTCTTCCCAGAAAATGAGATGTGCAGGAGGACAGGGGGAGAGGGGTGAGGGGGAAGGAGGCAAAAAGCAAGTTGCCCGAAGACAAGAATGTGTGTCGGTTTCAAGAAAGTTCAGTCAGATGATCTTCAGTCGCCTGACTCACTTTGTAATACTTTCACTGAAGCTGGAGAGGAGGGGGAAAACCCACCCCCCCTTTTCATTCCCCTGATTATACCCCCACTATCTGCACACAGCCTTCGAGGCAGAAATGAGCACTTGGGAGCCGGAGATGCCCGGCTGCTGCCTGCCACTGGCGCAGCCCGGGTGTAACTTGCAAAGTTTGTTGCTTTAGCTCCTGATTTCGGGCATTGGCTCCCGGGGTGATCAGGCTACTCTCCTGCCTCCTGCGGAGACTGGGAAGAGGGGCCTGCCTCCCCAGCCCACTGCCTTCCAGCATCAGCCTCTGAAAAATTACACAGACATATGCACATTTTCACTAAAATCAAACCTGGAAACTGCTTGTTTCAAAAAGGGAATGAAGTTGTCTTTTAAATGAAAACTGAATTAGGAGTGGTGGGGAAAAGAAAAAGGAAGGACGAAATAAAAGTTACATTTGATTTTTCTTCAAAGTTTCAGCTGAAGGGGTAGGCATTGTACAGTGGAATGGGGGAGAATTTTTTTTATAAACGTTTGCCTTTGGTCTCTGATTTTCAGTGGGAAAGAAAAGGGATAAAGTTGGATGTTTTCAGGGCTTTGGATCCTAGAGCAGAAACAATAAGATGAGCAGAAATGATGATCCCTGTTTAAGATAAGCCCTCACTCCCTTAACCACTTCCTGAAAGGGAGTGGAAGTGCTGGTGGTGATGCTTAGGGGCAATGGAGGACAGAGAAGTGGGTCCCATCTCAGAGATGCTTAAATTGAAAGGAAAAGAAATGCAAGCAGCCCCTTCTTAAGGAGGTAGATCCTGGTTTTCCTCTCTGAGAGGTGAAGTTGGGATGGGGCAGCCTTGAGTCAGAGCCCCTCAGTACACTCTGAGACAGGGAAGTTTCCTTTGGACTGCAGCCGGTTCAGACTTGGTGATCCTTGCAAGTGTGGAAATCTTTTGCCAGTAGCTTTCTTATAAAGTTGATGAGGTTATAAGGAGGCTTTTTTGCTGCCTCTCAAAGCACTCAGAGGCAGTTTGTGTGACAGGTACCAGCTCGAAGGGCACTCCAAAGATATTCATCTCCATCCTTTTCTCTCTGTAGAGAGCTTCTGCAAGTTTTGTCACGCTGCACACACAGGAGGCTGGGGGCTATGTATCTAGACTGATCTATATTTGTTTTATTTCGGTTTGGAAAAACTAAGTCAATTGGGGTAGAAACATGCCTTCCTTCGTAGCAGAGCCACCAGCCTGCTGGTACCCATAGCGTGACTGTCCACCAGGGGTGAGGGTGGGCTAAGGATTTTAAACTTTACGTTATTTCTCTGTTGCCACATAAAGATAAATTCTCGCCTTTAAGCATTTATTTCCAAATATGAATAAAGCCAAGATTAACGTTCCCTACCAAATTGCTATGTCGTATGTTTCAGATGTTTCCTTTCCTGCTTGCTTAATTTACTCAAAGTAAAGAGAATTCCAAGAGGTTATCAAAGACCCTAATGCCGTGTTAAGAATCTTTCCTGGGAAAAAAATGTGTGTCTACCCTGAAGGTAGGCAGGGAGGGTGTTGCTAGCTCTCTAAGCAGTGCCGCGTTTATTCCAAGATGTGGGAGATTCTTTTCCTTACAACGGTTTTTGTCATCTGCATTCTTCCAAGGCTTTTAAGGTGCATTTTCTTCTGTGTGAAAGAGAACTCTTTGTCCTTTTCCTCTCCAGCCCCGTGGCTTCCCAAGGTAGACACTATTTTGTGCCTGTCACAGAGAGAGGGAGTGCAGGTTTGCAATGCTCACAGACAATTGATTGTCTGCCCTAATGTGTTTCATTTACATGTTTATAACGTCAATGGTGCTGGGGTGTCCACTGTACCATTCATTCCCGCATTCCCACAAGGGGGCAATTGTCTGAATGGCCAAGTCAGACACCTTTTTGATTGCTCTTTGGTTGTCTTTTTAGAGCAGAGAGATAAAGGGGGGAAATCTGTGATGCAGAAACACTAGTTGAAAATATACAGAATTAAATGTCACCACAAAAGCAGATGTTAACATAAGCCCAAATATGCTTTTTAGCCAAGACGTGAAGGTTGAAAAAATAATTCAGAGCAGAGGGAAGGATGATTTAAAACCAATAAATATAGCTCTGTTCCCCCTCCCTATTTCTTTTCTTTCTTCAGCAATCAGAAGATGAAATGTGATTTTCCTTTTCATTTTTAAGCCTTGAAACATCTAGGCACCTCCTCATTATTTGTATGTTTGCTGTGATTTGTGAATTTTGTATATATTTACATAGCTCTGTTTATGCCAACCGCATGGGTTTACCACTTGGAAAAATCTATTGAATGACTATTTGGGCTGTGGGGAGTGTAAACTTTTAAAAAGTAAGATCCAAGTATTTCTTCATCAAGCCTTTTTGAAAAGGCAAGCACGAATAATCAGTGGACTGTGTGGAAGTCTTCACCTTTATAGCTGCATGTGCCAAATACCTTTATCTTGGGTGACAGTAGTGTCAGAGTGAGAGCTCTCGGGAAAAGTGTAACTCCCAGTTACAAAGTAAATAAAGAATTTCGTTTTAAGGTGTTCTGTACTGTCTTTATACCGTGTGTGTGTGTCTTGTGTTTCCTCTGAGGGAGGTGTGAGGAAAACCCATCCACGCGTGTGTGTTTTGGCTTTTTGTTTCACGCAGTTCTCCCCTTCATATTATGCATATATGTAGCACACATGAATACACCTGCTTTAAAAAAAAAAGGCTCACAGCTCAGATGGTGCCTGGCTGGCTAGTTCATTTAGGTAATACAGTTATTAGAAGTTGGTCTGATCCCGCGTGTGGTCCATAAAGGAGAGAAAATACTAACTCTTGTGGCATCTGGTGGGAGGTAAACGGTGGGGGGGGGGGAGGACTTTTATAATTTTGAAGGGAATTAGGGAGGAAAAAAAAATCGCCCGTCTGTGAAAAGATTTTTGCCTCTCCGGGAAGACACACACAGTAGCTGTGCCGTTAGCTGAACCCCTGACACGGCGGTCTTTTGAATGCCTTAGGTATGATTTCACTTTCGCTCACATCAATGCTGACCTGAATGCCTTTCATATCTGATCCGCTGTGTCTCTCCCAGTAAACATCCCCTGAGGGGAGAACAAAGAAAGGAGCTCTTCTTCTTCTTAATCACAATTCAGCCCTTTCACCGCCGGCAGGCTCCATTTGCATTCTGCCACAGAAAGCCAAGATGAAAAGAAAGAGGGAGAGAGGGAGAGAGAGAGGGAGAGAGGGAGAGAGAGAGGCAGAGGATAGTAGCTGAGTGAAATAACTTAGGTGTTTGTGGCTGTTTGTCGGGCTTTCCCTGGTTACCAGCCTTATATAGTTGATGCCCAACCAGGCCCTGTCCCTCCTGACAGGCATATAGTGTTACAAGATGGCATGTCTGTACTATTCATGGCCACCCGCTCAACACTTGAGGTAGAAAGTGTCAGGGAAAGGATCAGATTCTCCCCCAGAAGCCTGTGAGACTTGGGTCAGGTGTGTGGACTTCCTACTCTGGAGTGCCGCCCATTATTTGGCTCTTACTGTTTACCTTCAGCTGCGGGAGGTGTGGGCCCTGGGGGGGGGGCAGGGCGGAGCAAGCTGGAGGGGACTCAGGAGGGGAGAAGGGCTAGAGGCTCCCGAGACCGTGGTCCGGTTTCAGGGATGGGTGTCTGGCCCCGAGCAACAGGGAGGCGTGCTCACACCCAGCCTGAACGCACTGATAAAGCTTCAGGAAAACTGGAAAAGACTTTTCCATTTTTTCCCCCTGACTTTTTATGATAATTCATATTTTCAAATGAAAGGGGAAAAAAGCCAAGAAAGAAACTCTCAAATGAGCCAAAAAGGAAAAAAAATATATATTCTCTGAAAAGAATTTTAGGGGGAAAAGTTGTTCTATTTTAAAAAGCTTTGAGGGCTGTAAAGTGCCACGTTTTTCACACCTTCTTCATACTTTTTTTTCAGATTTTTTTAGTATGTTTAACATTTGTGAGATGACAGCCTTTTTGTATCTCAAACTGGATGCTTCAAGATTTGTAGGGGAGGGGTTGGTGGTATTCACGTTCTCTTGGGAGAGAAAGTTTATGCCTAAAGGGCTCCTTCTTGCTGGGAACTGTTTAAACCCTTGCAGGCGGACCTGTCAGGTTTTACTGTGTTATTTGCCTCCATTTTCAACATGCAAAAGTAACATGCAGTTAATGGTATTGGAATGAGACCACAGCAAGAGCAGAAACCTCTCGTGACAACTTTTCAGCTGCATTATCTTGCTCCTAAACTGTCTTGTTTTTTTTTTTCCTTTCTGAAACCACTTTTAAGATACCAACAGCTTTTCTTCAACAATTAGATTAAGCATATAATGTGGGCGCGCGCACACACACGCACGCACACACACATGCACACACACACTCAACTTTGGAGGTGCAGCCGCTTCAGACAGCAGAGTGAATAATTGGAAACGGGGGCCTTTGCGGTAGCCATTGGGACAGATTTCACTTATAGGAGCAAAACTAGCAGAGATATTAGAAGTTGTGCAAGAGCATGTGACACAGATTCCTGATTTTTTTTTTCTTTTTCCCAGAAGATTTACAGAATTTACAAAAAGAGATTATCCCTACACCTTCCACCCCTCCTGTCCACCCCCATGACCCAAGCAATGAAGGATTTAGGCAGATTTACTTCAGTAAACACCTTTGGACACTTGGGGGGAAAGTGGGAGTCTGTTTGCAAAAGGAGGCTTTTGTTAAGTGAGGTACCGGGATAATGCTTTACCAGGCAGCTGCGATATTAACCTACCCAGCAATGCAGGAACACTCTTTAACTCTTTGAGTGCCTGGCCCTTTGCACTCAGCAGATAAAATCCTGGCTCTCCAAAGACACTCAGAATTCTGGCTCTAGCAGTTTATTATTCAGACAAGTCTTGTAGACATGAAAACTGTTCAAGCTTTTAAAACAATGTGGTTTAATTAGATGAGGTGGACTTACATTGCTCATAAGCCCTCCAAATGGTGGTTTATAATTGGCAAGGGGAAAAAAAGGGAAAGAAAGAAAGAAAGAAAGGAATCAAGGCAGCACATTAAAAATTCCAGGAAATATCTTTAGAAAAGCTATTTTCATTTCCAGCTTTTAAAATATTAGACTACGGTAGCTAGAGGGAATGGAGCAGCTGGGGCCTCTCTCCTTACTATAAAAGACACCAGAAGTTTGCGACAAAGCAAGGGGCTTCAGCTGGAAAAGCTGTAAGAGGCCAGCTTGGACAGTGACATTATCACAGCCCTCGCATCTTTTCAAGGGGGAAGTGTTTCCTATCTTTAGGAACTTGGGAGGTCCTGCTAGCCTCAAGAGTCAGGGGCCTTAGGCAGGCTGTTCCCAACTTGAGACATTTCAGAGCAAGCAAGAGAGGCATTTATAAGAGGAAGGAGTTAATGGTTATTTTTTGCTGGGCACAAGAATAACTTTTCAGGTGTTGCATTGGGGCTTAAATAAGATTGCCTTATTTAGTTTCGAAAAAGAGTGTAGGTGTCGACGTTTGAGCAGCCACAAACGTGTGAGAAAGTAAAGGGTATGAGACATGACAGAATTAAAGGTGTTTGCTATGTTGTTACACCGTGTGTCAGGCTGCAAGCTCCCTTTGTCACAGCCTCCTGGTGATTTGACAGCGCAGATCTACTTCCCTTCTAGGTGAGACAGCATTTTTTAACTGGAGTTATAAATATGGTACCCCCTTCGCGTGGCACCCAGCCTCCCAGATCCGTGAATCCTATTTGAAAGCATCTTGCCCTGAGACACAATGAACAAATGCTGTATACAGGGGACTGTGCGCTCGGGGGCCGGGCAGCGCCCGCATCACAGTAGCTGGCATTGACTGTTGTTTGGCAGGAAGGTCCTCTGCCAAATCATTCAATAATTAAGTTTTATGTTATTTGTATGAACGACCAAGCATGCAGTATTCCTTTTCAAATCAAAGGGAGGCTTAAAATTACTTTTTGAACACTTTCAGACCATGGTCAGGTCACAGTTTGGGGGCTGAATTAAAATGATCTCATTCATGATCTAATTGAGGTTGGCAAAACCTTACCAGTAGCAGGAGTACATAAATATAAATCAAAGACCAAAATTTAGCAAATCATATCATTTGCTAGAAATCTGCTCATGAATTATTCTCCGATCGCCAACCCAGAAGTTAAACTTTGTCTCCCCTCAGCAACAGTAACTGCGCATATTTTTTCAGGCTCCTGACAGGAAAGTTGGAGACTGAAAAGAGAAAAGGGAAGGAGGATGATCAATGTCTCATCAGATGTTGTGTGTTTGTGACCCAAGGAAGTCTGAGAGTGAATAAAGCCATGTCCATTACAGTGGAGGCTGCGGTCTTGGTTAGAAATTATTCTGGGCTTCTGAACACCAGACTTTGGAAGAGCAAGCCGCAGGGGCACAGAAGGGATGGGAGGGGAGGACGCATTTGAGAAGGATCTGATGATTGAACTTTGCTTTCATTTTTCAACTGGGGGATGTAATCATCATAATGATTCCTGGTTTTGTTTTGTTTGGTTTTGTTTTTACAAATTTAGTTCTCTTACTGAGCTGAGTTGAGGGGATAAGATTTGAAGTTGTTGTTAGAATTAAAAGACAGTACACACATGTTGGCGTACATATTCAAGTTGCCTTTCTTTCTTGTTTTATTTTTGAAACATTACTATAAAATTAAAACTACAGATAATTTTCCCCATAGTCTATGGGATTAAATGTCATGTTCTATTATATGTAATCCATTTTTAGTCGTTCTTCATTTTTCTTGGTTGCTGTGTGTTATTTCAACTAAAACCCACACACACACTCTAAACTGGAGAAGACCTAATTCTGAACTTCAGTATTTTAAAGTGAAAAATTTTGAAGTCCCATTTAAATGAAGATATTTTTTCAAGCAGACAATAAACCCAGAACTGGTCAGTTTGCCAAACTTTATCTCAAGAGCAAATTATGAAGGTGTATTTTTAAAGTAGATAAAGTAGAAACATTTTAAAGTAATCTCAGGTGACAGAGGTAAATGATTGCATTCTTTTGGGAACAGGTAATTGGCATTAGTGATTTCCTGTGACAAAAAGGCAAAACATATTTTAACATAAAACAGTATAATGGATTCTTCTTTAATGTTGCTAATATGACAATATAGTGATTTTTGTTCTTTCTGTATTGTTTTGTATTTCTTTTTATAATGAGCTCTAGGAAAGAAAGGTACTCCTGACTGGTGATAAACACTACCTCCCAAAAATAAATGATCAGTAATAGATGGACAGATTAAGATATCATGCTATTTAAGATCTGAGATTTTTTTTCCTCCCTTAAATGAATAAGTAAATTTCAAGAAATTTAGTGCCCAGGTAATCTATAAATGTAGTAGATAGCTTTCACTTTTTTTCATTTAAATTGCATTTATATTGTTTTATATATCTGAGTAACTGTAATCAAAGAAACTTTGTAATTTGCCTATTCTTGGAAGTACCTAAGTTTCTATTTTAGACACAAAACCCATCAATGGAAGTGTTTCACATCATGAGATTTCTCAGTTTTAAGAGGTGAGGTTTATATACAAAGAACTCAGTAAACTATGTTTTCGTAATAAATAAACCCAAGAAGAGGGGAAAATCTCTAAGCAAAATGGTTGTCCTCTAAAGATTTTCCATCGCCTTTGCTCTGCTGATGGGAATTTGAAAACTAAATACAGCCCATGTGCACATACACACACACACAAATGCACCCTAGGACCCCCAACTCTCGGACTTGTCCTCTTTAACTTTCATTACAGTCTTATAGCTTGTGAGTGAGATACATTTCAGCAAAAATAGAAGAGGTGAAGAATTAATGTAGCCTCCTGTTTAGTAGGATTTATTGTACGGAAAAGAGTGTTCCCCATGCACGTGACTTAAAAAACTTACTTGCACCTATTAATCTAAGCTTTAAGTGTATTATTTAGGATAAATTACAAGCTCTGTGCTTTTAAACTGTTTGCCTTCTTTTTCCTTCAATATTACCAACCTTAACACAGATTATGCTAAATTGATTGCAAATTATTATGGTTTTTAAAACAGCATTCAGGCGTCCTGAATAAAGATGGTATTTTAAAGTAGTGTTTACAGTATTTAAAAGAAAGAAAAGGGGAGGGAATTAAACTATACTGAACACTTAGAAGTGTGTGGAGTTTTATACTTGTGCAGATAAAGTGTGAGGTAGCCTTGCCCTGTGAAACCAAGACCACAAATGATATGTGTCAGTAGGTTCTTTGATAGGGCTTCTGGCCACAGTGTTTTTGTGCTGTCAAACTGCTATGTTGAACAAACACCTCCTCTGGGACAAAGTGATAAATGCAGAGACAGGCTGGCTTCAACCAGTCTCAGCAACCTCCTCAACCACACCCCCACCCCCGGGCCCACCTCCCACCTCCCACCATCCTGCTGCCTCTCCACCCTGCTCTGCCCCTGTACCTGAAATTGACATGTATAGAGCCATGCCCAGGGCTTTTCAAGGTGTCAGCGGTGAGTGATTATTGATACTCCCCAAATCTTATGAATCAGTCCTCCGAAACTGCAGGCAAAGTCCGTTTTCTGGCAGACTTTATCTAGTCTTTTTAAAATGGAAATGGACTGAGCTTCTAAACTTCTGCCAACTTGAACTTTTTCCACTTTTGCTTAATCATTTGAAAACCACTTGCTTTCCTCTTGTCTTCCCCCACCCCCCCCCCCCCAGCCACTGGAGTTTTTATTTTCTAATGTTCAAGCAATTACATTGTGCAACACAAAACAAAATTGTGCCTTAAAAAGTCCAAACACTGTTACCTCCTACTTTTCACTTTCCAGCTTTCTTTCTGGGCTAACACTTCAAATGTATAGCCAACTGGTTTTTTATTTTTTCCTCCTCTCTCTTGGAGCCATTATTCTCTGACTAAAATCTGTTTACTGGTGCCTTTGTGTATGTGTGTGTTTTTTTCCCCCCTGACATTAAATGAATTTCCATCTCCTACTTCTGCAATCTCTAAGAAATAGATAAACCATTATATTTTTTCCCCGGCTCGTATTTTAAAGCGGTGATCCTGACAGCAGGACGATTATTGCACTTTATGTTTTAGTGGATGTTTGCTGTTGCTAGTTACAGCAACACTTATCATAAGACAGCAAGAAAAGAGTAGTCCCTGGTAATTAAAGTAATGAAATATTCATTTACTCTACCTTTTCTGTAGTCTCACAAATTAGGCTGCTACATTTAATGCCTGCACTGCCTCTGTTTTTATTATAATGGCAGCTTTCGCATCTGCAATTAGGACTAATTCTGACAGTTACAATTTCTGAGGGATGGTAAACAGTGAGCGAGATGTGCAGCAGAGGTATTACACGTGAAAAGCCCTTGTCTCTTTAACCTTGTTGTTTTTTTTCTCGCAGAGGTTACCTTTTCCCGATGGTGCAAAATCGACTTGACATAACTGTTCATCAGTTTCAGGGTTTTCCCTGGAGGTATTTGCATCAAATCAGCCCAGTCAAGCTTCAAGTTGAAATTGGCAGGCCAGAAACTGACAGGGTAGAGACTGGAAAAGAGACAGCTAAAGTACAGGCAGCAAACTGACAGTAGCAGAGTGAACGACGGAGAGAGAGAGGGGGAGATGGGGTGAGAGCGAGAGCTTTTCAACTTCAGTGCAAGGGAAATCTCCACTCCTGCATGGATCTCAGTAGCCATGTATCCGGGAGGAACTTGAAGGGTCGAGAGCTTCAGAACACCTTCAGCTAATTCTTGCCACTAGGGCTCAGCAGCCCTGCTCCTGGGGTTCACTCTCGTTTAATCTGATTGGATGCCTGAAGAGGAGTGGGCACACTTAATTAAACAGGAGGAAAGTTCTGAGGCACCTCCTCAGCACTTATTAAAGCTTGAAAGCCAAATCTCATGATCAGTGTTATAGGAGGCAAATAAGGCAGTTTGGGTTTTTTCCCCCCCTAATTGTTAACTTGAAGGAAAGTTAACAATCCTTCTCTTTACCAGGTTTGTTTCCTTGGGTTTCTACTCTGAAGCAGGTTAGAAGTCCCCAGAGACCAGAGCTCAGGAGACTGTCAATTCAAAAGTTAGTGCATTTTTGTCAACAAAAACAGCCACGCAGCAAAAATTACACTTGAAGAGATACTCCTTTGAATAACACGGGGTTGCAAGTTCTCTTTGTCAAATAACCCCGCCTATTCTGATAACGGATGAACATTTATTCAGTCGTTTAAAGGCCAAAAAAAACGTGGCAAAACCTTGAAATAGCAGTGACATTAAACTTTTATTTCACTATCGGGAACGTCACTTTGAGAAAAATCTTATGATTGCAAAACTTTTATAATTGCTCTTACAAAGAAAACAAATATGAAAAGCGCCCCCTTTGCCTGAATGCATTTTTCCCCCTCCTTTATGTCTATTTTAAAGCAGTATTTTTTGTCATCCTTTCTTATTTCTTCTAACTTTGGAGGTGGGGGGGTGTTGGTGTCTTTACTAGATGATTTAAAATCCTCACCACTTTCCAACTAGACTTGGGGGTCGAATAAGCCCTTGCTTTCAAAGCGTCTTCAGGCTCTGTGTATGACAGGCATTGGCTGATCTGCTGATGCCCATTCGACAGGCACTGTTGAACTAAAGTGGTGTGACGGCACAGTTTTGTTAAGCTGTGAACAAAGAGCTGAAGATGCCTTCCTGGCATCGTCCATGTGCATATTGGCCTTGTCACAGTTTTGCTTGATTTAATGCTCGGTTTATTCCTAGATATTAAAACTTAAATTCCGAACAATATGTTTTCAAATACTACATACCAACTTTATTTTAAAAGCGTCAACTTCGAAGATCCCAGGGTTCATTTGCTCCTCCAGTTTCTGTGTAGCCAACGTTAAAACACAGCTTTGGAAATAAACAGATTGCCAGTAGCCTCTTAGCTGTTATCCATTTAAAAATGGGATTCCAGTCTTAAAAAGTCTTATTAGGGGAAAAGATTTATTTTTCTTTGATCATTGGTTGAAAGTCATTATTTATTTCCAACAGTGGATCCTCGCATAAATTCCTGAGGAGAAGTTACCTTCTGTGCACACAGTCTGGGTAGACTTTCAAAAAGATGTATTATTAAAAAGATATGCAGTTATAAAAGAAACCATTTACAAATACCTGTCAGGTTAAGGACAGGGCTACCGGCAGGAAGAAAGAAATCAAGGGGGTTTCTGTTAAAGTGAGCGCTCTTGAGGAGACAGCAGCAGAATTAGGATTCAGTCTAAAAAATAAAATAGCCGTTATAAAAGTCCCTGTTCCACAGACAACAGCTAGCTCTTCAACAGAAAACTTAAGTTTAGAGCTAAATTTAGATGCCTGTGTCCGGTCGAATGTGTCTTGAGCTTTATCTCTGCCGGGTCTTTTGTTTCCCCTCTGCCTCTCTTTCCTCCCTCAGGTTGGCTTCAAGTGTTTGCTAAGAGATTAGTTAGCAAGTTTATATTGAGGAGGTAGCCATGGGGAGCAGCTCTCTGCCCGAAGGAACGCGCAGTGGGTCAGAGTGTGAAGATACGGGAGCTCAGACTGACTAAGGCCCCGGATCAGGTACTTGATTTTCTCTTAAAGACACACTGGCTCGTAGAAAGGGTTGTGGGATGACATCTCGTCCCAACAGGAGCACAGATGTTACCACTTTTAGAAACTTCCAAACAAGCATGATTGCTGCAACAACTTTATGGAAAAAAAAAAAATTTAGGTCTATCGCCAGAACGCTCCCTTTTCATTATGTAAAGAGGTTGTAATTGGAGATATCCGAGGTGTTTACCTCCATTCACAAAACAGCATCTTTCCGGAGCGTGTTACGAGGAAGATGGCAAAGGAGAGAGAAATATTCAGCAGCATGGAAATATTGCTGCTAATAACCAGGGAGACTGCACTAAAAATCTGAAATTGAATCTCTAGAGTAAAACACATACCCATTTCCACCTGCCCTAAGAACGCGTTCTTAGCAGTGACAGTTTTACTAACTGAAATAAATTGCCTTTTTTTTTTCAGTAGTAGTAGTAGTTTACTCAATATCATTTATACCAAATCATTTTCACAGCCGTAAAGAGTGATACAGGTTGGAGTGACCAGGCAAGAATAAGTTTTCTTGCTAGTTTTGTATAATATCATACAGACACCCCTGCCGGCAGCATGGATAAGATACTCTGGCCTATTCTCTGAGTTTCGTGAGAGCCTTTGTGTTCTTTCCCATTGGTGTGAACGAGACTTAGGCAAGCAAATCTCCAACCTGGCAAAAGAATACATGATATGTTAGTGGGGTAGTATGAAATCTATGTTGATGGAGTAGATTCTTCCTTCATACATGAAGTGAACTCTGACATTGGTTTGGTGTTTCCTATGAAAACTTTGTTAGCAATGGTTTATGAAGGAGACAGACAAATAGAAGTGGATCCAAATAGTCCTCCTGCCCCAACCCCCAGCTCAACACGATCCGCTGTGTGGTGCTAACTCATAACATTCTCTCTGTAAATTGCTCTAAATGAAGCCATCATCCTGGCTATGTTTTATAACAAATGCATGGCTGGAACCAACATGACTTCTCACCTTTTAATGAACTGTCCCAGTTTAGGATCTTCTAAGGAATGGAGTGTAAAAGGAAGCAAAGTAGGAGATGAAGAGATCTCGTAAATAGTTTCCTTTGAACAACCACAACTGCTTACATGGCCTTTCCCCCTTTTTTTCTGGGCTAGCAGAAACAACGGCCTATCCCAGGGCTCATACAAGGGAGCACATTTGAGAGTGATTCATTGGATGATTTGAGGGAGACACCAGCCCTGGGAGGCCAATGAAGAGCATTGGCTGAGAATGTCCCTGACATCGGGAGTGGGTGGGATGTTAGTATAAGTCGTTCCTGGAGGAATTTCTGATTCACATGAGAATAGGAAGCAGAGATCTTCCAGCCGCCGGTCAGCATTGGTTTTAAAATAAACAGATATTGATGGCTGCCTTTTTCTCCCACCCCATTCCTAGCCGAGCGAGGAAGTTCTGCTTCATGTAAATAAGATCTTTGCATTTATCTGCACTGAGATAGGGCTTTAATGATGGGTATCTGCAAGTCAGGAGAATGAATGTGATCTCATTGTATCTCAGTGCAGAGATGAGATAGTGGGGAGCTACAGCACACCAGTGCATTGTGCCCGGGTGTTGGGAACAATCCTTCCCATCTCCAAAGCAGCGACTCTTTCTTTTTCATCATTGTTTCCTTACCTCACTTGTATGCTTCTTCCGATACAGATCTGAGTGAGTTGTGCAAGCTTCAGACTTGCCAGCCCCCAGCTCCCAGGCCTAGAACAGAGTAATTCATAAACTTACCATATTAGACTATCAGATTGAAACCAAGAGTTTCTACTAGTGGTGGAATTGGAAAGCCCATTGTTTTGATTATCATTTCATCAGCCCCAACTGATACTAGCATGCTCAAGGAAAACACACTTCAGTTACAGTTGATTTTCAGATTCCAAAATGGTGCTGCAAAGCCTGTGCATCTATAATTATATTTTATGCTAGGCTGTGCAATACCAAAATATACGCTGCAGCAATCAGTGAGCGAACAGTATCAATCAATTTGTAAACAGATGAAGTCACTCATTCCCAAACTGGTTTTCCAAAAACAATTACTAAATTACAATAGAAAAAAATTGTACAGTTACTGTATTTGTGTGCTGTGTTACAATCAACATACCAGGGAAACAAAACAATTTAATGCAGAAAAATCATCATTCATCTACATTATAATTGCTTCTTTTTCACATCTACAGGGCGGTTAATTAAAATTGTGATTAAATGCGGTCGCGCTGCCTAAGATGTCTTGCCCAAAACAGGTGGTACAGAATTTAAAAGTAAAAAAAATGTAATTAGCATTGGAAATTGAGAAATTGCCTGTAAGAATCAGTGTTAATTTCAGTCAGTGATGAGGTAATTTATAAATGAATGCAGTGGAGGCTGTGCAAATGCACATTGCCTTCCTTGCCATTCTTAGCATTCTCAGCATGCAGGTGAAAATGTTTTCAAAATATTGAGGTAATTTGAAAATCAATCCATGCATTCTGTATCTTTTTTCCTCCCGTTTGTACCAAATGCTGAACAAATGCTGCCGTAGATGGCACAATCCACCCGTTTTTTTTTTTAACTTTCTAAAAGCAATGCTGCACATATTTTAGACCTAGATTAAGAAACGTCACAACACCCATCGAAAGTCTAAAAGTGTTACAAGGGTCCAAATCGTCCACCTAAAGTTCTGACTAACATGGACTGGGTTTGCTGCACATCACTCCCTCCAGTGCAGTAGAGACCTGGAAGGGAAACTTCTTCCCGGAGCTGGTCGTGCAGACATAGAGACTATTAACCAATCCAGTAAATACTTGAGGTTTTATTTTTAACGGTTAAGAAAGAACTAGAGAGTTATAATAAAGCTGATATTTTCTTGAGACTCTTTAACCATATCTTTGTTATTCTACCAATAGCCTCCCAAACCAGTTAATAAAGTTATTGCTAGAAAATATTTTCCAGAAATGAACTCTGCTTATTAATAGCATTTCTCCTTTTGACAAACAAGGATGCAACTTTCTAATAAAACATGATACCATCAACTTCATATACTTCATGCATTCTACAGGCACAGCCTGTTGGTACAGGAGTAAATTCAAAGTTCAGATGCCATTTAAAAAATTATTTCTATTTACACTATTTTCTATTATTCAAATGAGAAACCCTAAGCTTTAAAAATCCCCTTTTAATGGAAAAAATTTAACTTTCATGTGCTTATCCTTACCATCTAAGCAATACAAATTTAAAGTCTTTTAATCATGAATTGAGAAGAATATGGGGTTCAAGGATCTGGCTTCTTAAAGAGACTTCTTGGGACTTTTTAAGCATCCCCTTCCTGAACTTGGCACCCTGCAAAATGATCTCTCTCTCCTTATGAAGGATTTAAAGGATCTCTCATCCTAAGAACATGTTTCATTAACTGTCACAGAAATATCTGATAATCAGATTCTCTCATGTAAAATATTCTGCATGGTTCTTTGCTGTTTGAGGCAAGAATCAATGATTTCACTCTGAAGATACTCTTTGGGTAATCCTGACATTTTTTGAAGAAAGACAAAAATGAAGGAATGGTCTGTTTCTCTGACAGTATCTTACCATCCTCTGGTTTGGGGCCTGACATTGGGTCTACCTCCCCACCCTGACCCTTCCTCACCACTTGTAGGGAACAAATGAACTGTGCAGTTTAGACCCAGTGGCATGCCATCCTTTCTCCTGGATTCAGATGTGTTTCCCATTTAATATTACAAGTAGAAATAAAATGAAACCTGTAAATGGAGAAAACTGAAAGGTCAGCAGTTAACTTCTTGATCCCTCTCCTTTCACCAGCTTCTAGCCTCCACTAACTATGATTAGGGCAACTTCATCTTCCAGGAGTCAGGTCCCCTTCAGTGAGGGAGGGTGCATACTCCATCAAAGAATGGCTTCCTGGATTCCCTTCAGGACCTGTGAACATGAGATCTGCAGCCACCTGGGACTTGGCTCAAGTTTCAGGAGAGTGATGGGACGGGGGAGGTACCATGACTTGCACCGGGCTGTGCTGGTTCTGAGTTTACAAGGGGTCACAAAGGTCAGAGAATCACAGATGTCAAGAGAGCTCAAGGCCCTACCCCTTGAACATTTTGCAGAAGAATATTCTTCTTACCTCTTTCCGTTCAGTTCATGGTCCTCTGTAAGCCAGCAGGGCAACGTGGAATTCTTCACATGGGAGATTCCACCTATGTTACGTCAAACCATCGACAATGACAACCTCTTTTATGGGAGCTCGTCTCCCAGGTGTCTTCTCCATTCTCTTACAGAGTCATCGGGAAAGGTTTGAACTATATGGCTATGCTAGCATTAGATTGGCCAGAAGTTTATTTTTTCAAACATTTTTTTCTTTTCAAAGTTTGCCACGTGAGCTTACTTGCTTCATTATCCCATTACTAGAAGCAGTACCTCTTCAAAGCTGGTGACAGGCTCATGGAAGAAAAATGCATTTTTTTTTTTTCTGCTTAGAGCATCTTTCTGACTTCATTCCTAAGAGTGATCTGACGTTTGCATTATAAGAAAAAACCTTTTTTTTTCCTTGTTGAAAAAATAATTGAAACGGATGCCACCAGGCCCTTTTTAGGCTTCTGGTATTCAGTAGAAATTTGTAGCGTTTAGTCATCCTGCATTAATTGAACATCTACTATGTGCAGGCATTGAACTTGAGGCTGAAGATCCAAAAATGAATGACAGAGCTTGGACCCCTGAGAAGCACACTGTCTAGTGAGAAAGTGGGGTGGCCTCCAGAGATGAGGAAAATGTGATGAATATCCAGTGAGTAGAGAGCACAGAAGGTGGCTTAACTAGATCTGGGAGCAGGTGGTGAGGGCAGGCTTCCTGGGGGAGGCAGCTTTTGAAGAGGGCATGGTCATATGACTCGGGTTTCACCAGTGGAGCGGGGGAAGGGCATCCTGGGCTGAGAGCAGGGCGTGTACAGCCTTGGAGGAGAGAAAGGGAGACCAGCTCTGGTGCTGTCAGCCAACCGACCTGTCTGGAACAGAGCACCAGGGCAAGGGGTCAAGCCTGAATGCAGTCTGCAAAGGTGGCCTGCGAGCAGAAGCGTCTCCTGCCCCGTATTTACTGGCTCTTATCCAGTAAATAGGTGATGGTGAGCTCCTGAACCATTTTTTAAAGAAGAATGACATAATCATATTTGTATTTCAGTGAAATGTTTCTAGCAACCGTAGGAAAGCTAATATTATCTAATGTTTATTGAGTACTTATAATGTGCTGAGACCCGTGCTGAGAATTTTGCTATGTCATCTGATGTTGCCCTGACAACCATCCTATCAAACAGATACTATTATTGCAATACATATTTTTACCAATGAGGAAATTAAGGCCTAGAAAGGGCACGAGTCCTGAGTCAGGAAGAAAGTTTATGGCTAAATGTTACTGGAATCGTAGAATTTCCAGGATTACAAGTAATTCTGGAAAAACGTTTGGAAAAAGAAACCCAGCCCTTGAAAAAGAGTTAAAGTGAGGCAGTCTGATTCCCTTCTCTCTGGGCGAATAGGGCGTCCAAGTGGGGTATGTGGATTTTTCATCCTCAAAATTCTTCCTTTCATTCATCACTAGGCCAGTTTGAAAAAAGAAAATGAAAAGTGAATCTTGATCCTCAGGAAACTGAGCCTAGAATGTGTGACAGCTTTGGAAAGAGATGGTTAACAGACAGCCCTTCAAAACAGGGGAGTTTAGTCAACCCCGGAACACTGGCCTTGCTGATTTAATTCATGACATTAAGGCCTTATGAGGAAGCAAATGAAAATAATCCCTTTGCGATGACTCTTTCCCCTCTTTTCTGAATTAACTCTTCCGTCGCCTAAGACTCACCAATCCTCAAACTTCTGAATTCTCCACACCGCCTTATCTCTGCCATCCCACGGCAGGCCCTAAAGCGGCTAACATTTTGTAACAACTATGTGACAAATTGTTGTGCTTTTATTCACGTCTGGACATCTTTGCCAGGCTTGCTTGTTGTGTTTTCTGTTTGGCTGTGTCATGGGACCAAAGGTGGCTGCCTTTGTACAGCATGTCAAATCTGGTTAACATGCAGCCATTTATCTTTAAAACCACTCCCGCACCATGGCAGTGGCGGGCCAGGCCACGGGGCTCCAAGCACAACCCAATTTTTCAGACCATCTTTTCTGCATACGGGGAGCACATTGGACAGCAGACGAGATGTTTTGTGATTTGGGGAATCTCTTAGAGACAAATTGTAGAGTGCGAGTGCAGTGTAGCTGGACTGCTGGGTGCCCAGTGAAGTGAGCAAAATCAGATACAGCACAGGCTGAAAGAATGAAGCGAGAATTCATATCTGTGTGCAGAAGCATGCACAGTACTTTGCTCACACAGAGAGTTCACACATAGACAAAAGCACGTTTGCTCGGTGGTGATTTGCAGGGGATTCTCTCGGCACGGTCTGGGCGTGTATTCGCACAGAAGCCTTCTTTATCGTTTTGTCCTGGTGAGGGTGTCCACACGTGAACATGTAAATGTGCTGGTGTGGGAAGACAATTTGCTGTTACAGATTTAAGACACGGGAAAGACCTTCTAGTTCACTGAGGCATTTCTCTCCTAATGTAGTAGAAGCAGAATCTTTGTGTTTTCTACGGTTGTTTCAATAAAGGACTCTGTGTGTTTAAGGAAGACTCAGAGCCGCTGAGTGTCAAGTGTTACAGTGAAGGACGTTGAGGACTTTTCTTCTATAAAATGGCTGCAAACTTTATAACCTAATCCACTTTGGGTTTTTTTTTCTCAATTGTTTCAAGGTGTCTTGGGGATGATTTGCCCTTAAATAACTAATTATCAGCAAAGGAGAAAAGATGGCAATAAAAAAAAATGTGATAAACCTTCAGGAACTAGTTTAACTAAAACAAAAAAATGTGCTTCCTTAGGTCAGTGAAAGGACTGAACATAGCAAAACCATACGATTTAAATGAATTGTTAGGAATTGTAAATAGTTAATATAAATGTATATACACACATGTGATTGTGCATGTGTGTGTGTATATACTGAGGTTGCTGGAAGAAATAGGCAGCCAGTTTTTCTTCTTCTCTTTCTTTTCTTTCTCTCTCTCTCTTTTTTTTTTTTTTTTTCTTTTGAGTAAAGGACCCAAGAGATTGCCTTTCACTTTGAAAACAATCTCTAATATCAGGAAAATGCGCTGTTTGTTTATGCGTACATAATGCAAGTTTGTCCGCCTGGGAACTGCAGCAAATGGGAGAAGTATGCATGGATTTCACAGGTAACAGGATTACGTGGGCACATAATTGATCCATTTGGAGAAAAAAAATGACAGTGCTCTAAAGATGCCTAGGCTTTGGAGATGGAGTTTATGAAACAGGCATTTGTAAATTCAAAGGAATCAATATGTCAATTTTATTACATCTCAGAACCAGCTGGGCATTAAAGGAACAGTAGCCTTTAGAAAAAAATGGCAGCTGTGTATTCCCACATTGCCTACCTTTCTTAAAGGGCTTAGAATTTAAGGACATGAACTTAGAAATTTGTGAGAAATTAATTTACATTTTCAAAAAATAACAGTAATTTAGGATTTTTTCAGTTTTCAATCTAACCAGTCCATTACAGACTGTCTGACTTATTATTTACAATTAAATTCTAGTAATAGATACAGGTAATAAGCAGAATAGTGACTCTCACACGGGTTGCATACAGTCACGGATTCATTAGAATTCATATCTGCATTGTGCTTTTCAACAAAGTCTAGATTTTACCTCTTCACTGATCTGAGAACATAATTTAAGAGCTAAGCTTTGGATGTCCCACAGAATTTGGTCTGTGCAAGTATGAAATATTCCTGTTTTATTAGAGTTTTTGACAATTCAAAAAGACCAAGCTATTTTAAATTAAGTTCCCAGATAATAGGATTTGGACAACAGCCATAAGAGACGTGCATGGGATGTGAATTCAAGATATTTTTTAAGATCTCAAAGAGCTTACACAACTCAGGATGGAACTGAGAAGCTATGAACCGATCCACTTGTAAGTGAAGCAGTGCTTCCTTTTCACGTACCCTACTGTGTGCTGCCTGCTCGTACCTCAAAGGTGGCAGCTCTGGTATTTCATGCTTACATCTCCACTCCCCAGACTCCTCTCCAAGAACATCCCCAGATCCATCCACTTATAAGGAATGGAGCTCAGCTCTCCTCTCTCCCCAGGGAATGAGGAATTTAATACCATGGAAAGAATGGTGCATTCAGACACAAACACATCTTTGTCCGAATTCTGATTTTGCCACTTACTCTCATGTGGTCCTGAGTGTGTTTCTTAACCTCTCTGAGCTTCAGTTCATAATACTTGAAGCGGGGTCCGATATTCGTTTTATAGGATTGTTGGAGTGTTGAACCAAATTCTGAAGGCAGTGTCTGAAACCTAGAAGATATTCAATACGTTCTACTTACGACTGTTTCGAGGTGTGACTAATCAGGTTGCTAGGAATTCTCTGATAGAGGTACTTCAGTTTCTGGGTCATGCTGAAACATTCTTGAAAAGAGGAAACAATAATCTTAAACTGAGATATTCATTCCTCATCAATTCTTTAGGGAGTGTTAAAAAGAAAAAGGAAAAGAAATAAGTCACAGTAGTTGTTGGCAAGGTCTTATACCTCTGCATTCCCAGGAAACAGACATGGTACTTTTTCTTATAGGACCAACACCCTCTTAAAAAATATTCCTCAAAGAATATATTCTGAGCTGACCTTTATCACAGCACTTACAATACCTGATTCCTATTTGTCTCCTCAGAAATGTGTAAATGCCTTGAGGACAGTCCTGTCCATCTCTCTGTCACCAGTGCCTAGCTCAGCACATTGAACACAAAAACCATTTAGTTAAAGCGAGGCTGTACTTAATATGAAGATGAATCCATTCTACTCGACCATCTTCTGAAAATGAATTCGGCAGGTACATTAAACATTTAGTATAAATTATAATCTCTAGAAAAAAGCTTTTGATAACTTATGTTAGGCTCCCTACCACCCTATTAACAATTTCTTGAACTTCACTTAGTGACAGCTATGCCATCTTGAATACTGGGGATTTTTTTCTTTTCTTTTAGTTTTTATTTAAAGCAACTGGCTTTCCATCTTTCACCATGACACCTTTAAGACCTACAAGTCAGGGAAGCAGACAGAGGCAGTGTAGACCCTCAAGAGAGCCTGGGCTTTGAACATCGGGGTTCAGATTGGTTTCTACTTCATACCAGCCACGTGGCCAGGAGTAAGTTGCGAATCCTAACTGTACCTCCATGTCTCATAATACCTATGTGATAGGGTTGTGAAGAAGAATTATTGCTAGTAGGAAAATATCAAACACATAAGAGGTATTTAATGCTAGGTCCCCTCCCTCCAGTCTTCAGTGTTTATTGAGTATCTATTTTGGGATGGCATTTAGTGAGTTCCCCCCTTGCTCCTTCTGTCAGTCATTAAGTCAATCAACATTTAATACCCACCACTGGTCGATATCTTATCCAATTCCAAATATCATTTTGAGAATTGGACTGTTTTCTACTCAAGGGAACAAGCATGCAGAAGTACCTTCTGTACTTAGAATCACAATCATTCTAACTACTTTCTGCCTAACCTGACTGTTTCTTTGTTCCCACCATGCTTCTAAGTGAACCACTTTGGTATTTCTGCAAGGCTTCATCTCCATTCTGTGCTTGAGTTTCTCAGATCGCTCTTCTTCCATGATCCTTTGAAGACAGCAGAAAAAAAAAAAAAAAAGATGCACTGAGGTCTCTTGACTTTGTACGCTTGCCATGCAACTATGTGGATTGGTTAGTTAATAGAACAGATTAAAACACTTTGTTTGACTCCGCTTAAGCGTACCAGAAATACATTCAAATCTACAGCTACAAAATGTAAAGAAGGTAGTCCAAATATAGTACTACATAATGAGGCTCCCTGTTGGTAGTATATAAAGCAGTTTAGAGTATAGCTTCAAATTCTAATGAAGATCATTTTAAATTTTGCACTGAATTGTGAATTTAAAATTCCCATGTTCTCCATAAGTATCTGAAGAGGGGCATGTAAATACCATAAGTGAATTAATTACTGCCTTAAGTTGGTGAAGCATGTGTGAATCCAAGCTTTATTCTTGAACTTGCACTTCTCTTCCCAAGGTTTTTTGAACCATTTCCTACATGCCGAGTTCTGAGCACCTATTCAACTGCTGAGGACGTATAAAAAAGGTGTTTTCCTTCACGTGGATTAAAGGTTTCAATCTCAGAAAATCACCACCACTGCCACAAAAAGTTCATCCAGGACCACATCCATGTATAACACGAAATTCGTAAAGCAGAAAAGAGATGTTCAGGATCGAAAACCTAGAAAAACATGAACAGCTTCTATCTTAGCTTCTGCCCCTCCTTTTGATATTAACAGTGATCAGTTTTTCTGAGGGGAAATGGAGGTCTACACGGCAAGAGTACCTTTCACTCTTGCTTCTGTTTTGTTGATGGAATGTGGGACCACAGACGTTATTGGGCAACTTTTCGGAGCTGTCTCTTTTGAAGTCAACCCCAGGAGGAGGGCAAATGGGGCTGCTGTGAGCCCGCGGATGGCGCCCACATGGTGCCCACCCAAGTTCCTCCAGAGACGCCAGCATTTCCACGGAAGGGCCAGAGGCCCTGCCAATATCTGCACATCATTGGCGTGATAGACCATAACAGCTTCTTCTGAGCCGTTCCGGTCTGTCGTGTCAATGCGTACTCGGGGAGTCCTCAATGCACGGATCATTGACACGGCACTACATAACGGCTCCTTAGCAGCCATTATTGGGTATCAAGTCAATGCATACTCAGGGAGCCTTTAACGCACAGGCCTGCACAAGCAGACACATTCCGAATACTAAAATTCCTTAGGAAAATTAGTCATGGCCCCTGTGTGATCGCTGTTTTCCATTTTGAAGTTTAACCATTTTGGGGAAAGAGTGAGAAAGGAAAATACCAGAGTCATCTGAAAAGTCCTTAAAAGACTGGGGCAAAAGTTCTCAGGATGGGCTGGGCCCACGAAGACCATGAGCTTCTAATTTTTTCCTTTCCATCACCTCATTTTATTGTGTCAAAGTTCTAGAAAGCATTTCACTTTCACCGAGGCTCTTTTTCAGGCCAGAACACCTTTTTTTTAATGGTTCAGATATAAATCCCCAAAAATGTACTGGAAATGATGACAGGCTGTCTAACTGTAAAGTAACAGTGGTAGGCATTATAATAATCTTACAGAGCTACACACATCAAAAATATCATGTCGTATGATGACCTCTGCAAGATATTTCACTTGGTTGTCATTCCAGACTTCTAATAAATAGCACGTTGAGCAGGAAAGATTCTGCAAAGATCAAAATAAAATGATGATGATGATGATAGTGATAATAATAATAAAATATAGCCACCATTTGTTACAGCCTCACCACGTGGCAGGCATTTGGATACATTATCTCATTTAACTTTCTCAGCAGACGTTACACATCAGGAAACCGTGTTAAGGTTAAATAACTTGACTGATGTCACACAAGTGCTTAGTGACACTGGTGGGATTTGGACTGGGTCTGGTGAGAGCCACGTGCTCACCATTCTATTGCTTCTAACGACAAACACCTTCAGGGAACTTAGGTTTTTATCTAGAAGAGCCAACCTCTTGTGTGCTTACTGATCAGGAAACTGAGGCAGGGTGGTTTAGTAATTCCCCCAAATAATAAAGAGAGTCACAGTCAGTACCAGAACGCAACAGGGGTGGCCAGCGCTCTTTCGCTGTGACCACGTGTTAACCACAGGCAAGACTTGGGAATTTCAGAGGCTCTGTTTCTGTTGTAGGAGGGACGTCCACTGTCACCATCACTCCTGAAGAGATTTCCCCGCGCCAAGTCAGAGCGGTGCGAGTTTGCTCTTGTTGGTGTTTTTCCCTTTTGTGTTCTGCTTGCTGACTGACATCTGCTATCATGCTAAGCAGGTGTTCCTGTGTAAACGAACGTGCCCTGTTTGTGTTTCGCCATCCTCGCTGCTGCGCACCCAAATGAGCAGCGTGATTAAGAATCCTGTAAATTTTTGAAAGGAAACGGATGGCTACCCTACTAGAACATAATTACACCGTTCCAACATCCGCAGCTCACTGCTGCAGCAGAGTTGGAGAACAGCAGAAATTAATAATATATAATAGCATCCTTCTCGTAATTTATAAATGAAATAAAGTCGAGAGGAGATTCTGCTGATACGCATTTTCTCCTTAATTCTAAAAGACAAAGTATAGATTAGGACTTTAGTGGGGTGAAACCTGGCCAGCAGTCTCCCACTAGTTGCCTGATTCATGATACCAGTGTTTTCGCTTGGGGAAAAGAGCTAATATCTTTTATTAGGCCAGGGGGGAAAAATGAATAAGCAAGGCCCTCTAAAGGCAATACCAGATAAAGGTGGCCTGAGAAACATCTCTGAAAATTGTGTGCCCACTGTGTGCCCCTTTTTAAAAAAGGTATTATTTAAGATTTCAATGTGTGCTGTGTTTTTTTCTTCCATTATAATAACAGACCACCATGGGTCAACCCCTGTGAGAAAAGAGAGACCTGATCAGTTAAAGATGTGGTCCAACATAAACTCTATGTTAGAAAGCATTTGTGTAAGTCCAACAGTGCACACATAGTGAATAATCCTGCACTGTACAACAAGAGCATCGTTAATAGGGTAGATGACATGTTATGTGTTTCTTACCACAAAAAAAAGGGCCTTTATATCTTTGAAGAAAACATTATTTTGAGCACCCTGAATGTGCCACTGAGCCTCTTATTACAAATCATCATCAGAGTAAGGGAGTTGATTCTTTTAATCACGCCTTTCAACCATGCTGGAGAGATAATAGAACTTTCAAAAGAGGCAAATAAATTATATGTTAAAAGTAGCCAGTCCATTTCTCTGTGACACAGGACTGTGGGAGGCAGTTAGAAATTTCAAATATTTTTCTGTCTTTACTTGCGGTAGATAGGTTGCTGGAGAAATGGACACTGTCAGTTGTTTCAAAGGTTTGTCCCCCATGAACCTAATGCCCAAGACAGACAGACAGACACATACACACACACACACACACAAATGAGCAACTAGCCTTAAGAATATAGTATTTATATGATTTAAATAGTGTTATTTAAGCAATTATTCGTGCTTAACTCCAAAAATGACAGTAAGTCCAAAAAAAAAGTCAACATGGATTTTCTTGCCTTTAATTAACCTTAGAGAACATGAAGTGCTGTATGTGCCTTTCAAAAGAAGCATGTCCATGTAAGATGCTTATTCATTTAAGCAGTATTCATTTAAAGGTTCCCCTGAGTATTACTCTATGTGTTTTGATTTGGTCTAGAGAAAATAAATTCGTTTACTAGATTTATTTCATTAACAGGTATTTATTTAAGTGGGTTCCACTGTATTTAAATCTCCAAACAGTTTCCATTACTTCCTTGCTTCCTTGCTTCATGCTGACTCATTTTAATAAGCCTCAGGTGCCGAGGGTCTTATTGAGTGTTCAGTTTGATCAATATGGTTAAATTAAAATTGTGCAAAATATAAGCAAATGTACTCTAACAACACAGTGAAAAATGTGCTGTGTGCCAAGCATCGATTGGTGCTGGGGACAGGGCTGTGTTGTCGGGGCCGGGGAGGGGTCTCTAAACTACCTGGAAACGCAACCTTGGCTCCCTCTACACACACCCCTACAGTCAAACAGGGTGCAGACGTGCCCACTGAAGTACAAGAGGAAGAGATGTGTGTCAGGTGTTTTGCTTTTTGATTTAATGGAAAGCAGAATGTAAGACTCACAGTGAAGTCCTCTATAAAGAGAGAAAAGCTAAGATCATGTGAAAGTCAAGCTCAGATTATCACTGAACTGCTTTAAGCAATGTCAGTGTGGGAACGAGGAGCCCAGCTCTCTTTCGCACAGTAACTTTTTATTTAGTTGTGATTATTCAGAAATCTTAATCACTTGGTAGCTTGTATGCATTTTCAACCTTCTTGCTTGCCCGGTTTGACTGGGCAAGTTACCAAAAAATACCCTAATTTCTATAATATACCAAAAATCAGCCTTTCCATAAGCACAGCACTGGCAAACCCTGTATAACTTAATAGCTTTCTAACAAATTCATTGCTTTCTATATAATTATAAAGCTAAATAGATAACAAAGTATGTTTTGGTAGGCTCCTCTTAGCATGAAAACTTTTTTTTATCTTATTTTCCTAAATCAATTTCTTAACCTTTCTCTTTTTTCCTTCTTTTTATTTTCCTTTTTTTTTTTTTGCCTTTTTAAATGAGCTGCTATAGGAATATTACATATCCTTAATAGTCTATCTTTTTTAAGCTTTTCAAAAACTGCCACAATTACTTAGCAATTGTAATTATATATCATCAAAATGGTTCCTAATATGTGTTGGCTGTTAGGGCAGTTTTCTTTTCCTACCTGTTGTGTGATCTTGCATTTATCTTTAATCTTCTTGGTGAGTGACAGCTACCATCACAGCCCTGGCTCTCTTTGATATTATCTCTTCCTACATGTCCAAAACATAAGTTCACATGAGCAGAAGTTGATCTTATCAAAGGTAAATCAGAAGTTAAAAAAAAAAAAAAGCAGGGAGATAAAAACATCAAAAATACATATCTTGCAAGCAATGATTGTATTTAGGAAAGTGTGATCTGTGGAGATGAAAATCATTCTCCAGTTGAAACTGACCACGTACTTGTACAAGAATAATATGAATTTGAAGTTTGCTTTTAATTTAAATCTATTGCTTGAGCTTCTTAACCCTTAACAGTACAGTCACCAGCAAGCCTGCAAAATAATGTTGGAGTCTTAAAAATCATCAGAAATAAGTCAACCAGTACAAGTTCAGAAAAATTGACTCTATTTTTGTAGTGGGGCCAAGAAAAATACTTAGGTTTTTGTTTAGTTTTGTGCATGTTAGTCTTGATTTTTCTCAGTGTTTTGCATGTTTTGAGTTTTTAATATCAAAGGTAGTGCTCTTTGTAAACAAGTGTAAGTTTACCCAGGCAGCTTCACTTACTCCCTTCCCTTGTAATCAGATGTGAAAATTACACCCTCCCTTTTGGATACATGATAATTACACATTTCAACATGCAAGGAATTGTCTCTGTTTCAGTTGTTGGAATGAAAAAGCCGAGACATTCGGTAAAATATATTATTATATTAAAGATCATTTCCATAATTGTTTTCGGGATTCGTAATCAAAACCATGATCAAGGTAGATTTAGTTTTAAAAAGAATACACATAGAAATAAGGAGCAGATAAAGTGAATTGCCGAGTTCCACTTGAATGGCCATTCTCTTATTTTATAAAAATGCAATTGAGAAAAATATAGTTTTTCTTTCAAAAAAAACTTTTAGTATCTTATTTGACATTTTCTTTCTCCATGCTTATTAAAATACCTATTTTTCATGTAGACCAAAAAGAGGTAAAAAAAAAAAATCTACATTTTTGTGAGCAATATGAAAGGCTTAGTCAGAGGAAAGATATAAATACAATAAAAGAATCTTTTCAGGAAAAGGTGTTTTTTTGTTGGTGGTGGTGGCTTTTTTTCAAGATTCCTTTTGTATCAATTGAGCCAACTGTAAAAATTTAGTAAACTCAGGTGGGGGTACCTCTAATTCACAATCAGATTCCAGGTTCACCTGAAGAGTCCCTTACAGCATTAGGTAAGGGTGTATGTCAGTGAGGGACAAGTTAAAGCCTAACAAACTCAGAGCTTTTGGAAAAATAACACTGACTCAAAAATATGTCTCTCCTCTTTGGGAGGGCTTACTTTATTGATTCCTTTTTACTTTCTTAAGAAGGAAAGGAAAGGAAGAGAGAAGACAGCGCTAGATAACTGATTTTATGGTTTCTTAAAACAGTTTATGTCATAAAGAAGTACACTGACTAATTAGTTCTCTGAGTATTTAAGTTTTTCTATTTATCGAAACACTGGCGTAGGTAAGTGAGGCTACATAGTCATATGGTCCAAATCTGTTTTAAAAAAAAGAGTCCTATCAGATATTTTGATTCTGAAAATGCCCAACCCAATTTTCAAATATTTGGAATTAAATGATAAACTCATTAGCACTTACGTATATACACACTTTTCTATTTTAAAATCATTGCATAATCTGACATTTATGTTTAATTTTCCAAAGTATTTCCCCCAGAGAGCATTCGTATATTTTTAGAACTCAGAAGAAACCAGAGAAGTCAACTATTCTCACCCATAGGCTTCCCTCACTGGTAGAAATTTTCAGAGTTGGTAGACCAGGATTTGAACCCTGGTTTCCTGACTCCAAGTCAGGGATAGGATGCTGTTTTGAATGTGAATTTTGTTGTTGTTGTTGTTGTTGACAGTTTTCTCCCAAGATCCTGTCTGAGATGGTGTCTTATTTTTAGGCTGAATGATTCTCTACCCTGAAGTGTCAGGTTACAGTTGTGGTGTATGCCAAGAGTGGAATGGGCTAGAATCAGAAAACCCAGTATGCCCACGTGGTGAGTTATTTGGACGAGGGAACCACGTGTTCTGAACTCAAGATACTGGTTTCACTGCTTCTATGTGTTTTTAGAAAGATCGGGCAGTTGCTTTTCAGGTGAGGTGCTTTCATAATTCCTGCGCAGGCTGCGCAGAGAGCTCAGAAAATGTTTCACCTGGTACTGACATTAGCTTGGCAGGAAGTGGGTTCCCACTGCGGTCCCATTGCGAAGTAAGTAAATAAAAAGTCTCTCCTCGTGGCCCACTTGTCAGCTTCTCCCTTCCGCACACGGAGCTTCACGAGCAGCAGCACCGGCAGGCAGGAAGAGTTCTGGGTGGGAAGAGCAAAGAAGGAGCGGTTCTTGATGAGGCCACGTGTCTTCTGCTCGGTTGCCTTCCAGCAAGCGGCTTGCTCTGGGGAGCCCGGGGATCACAACCCGGGATAACGAGAAGCGTCCTGGACTTGGTTCAGGACACTCGGGTGTCTCCCTCCGCCTCTCCCCGCCCTGCCATCCAGTCTCAGCATGGCTGTGGCACGCCCCTCAACCTCTCTGGGCCTCAGGTCCCTCTCTATAAAATGTAGGGATTGGACGGAGGTTGCAAACTGGTGGCTGACAGCTGTGTTTGGTTTGGCTCACAAAGTATTTTAAACACATTTGAACTGGTTGCCAATATTTAAAAATTGGGCAATTTCACTCAAAGATTCAGATTTCTAGCACCTCTGGAAAACTCAGAAGATATGACATCTCTGTCCCCCACGAATGAGTGCAAAGACCATGAGGGGATTACTCTGGAGCCCCCGTGGAAGGATCAGCCGACCCCTCACCTGCTTGGTCGGCGTGGACATTGGGCGCATGATCCTTGCCAAGGCTCCACCCCACCTGGAGTTCTGTAAGCCTAGACCTGATTTGCTTCACTCTAAAATACAATGAATCCTTAGTGGTTTCTACACCTTCAGCAGAATGCTAAGGTATTTGTCTATGCAATAAGTATCATATACAGGTTGGAAATATTTTAGGTCATACAAATCAGCCCCATTTGGAACGAACTTGAAATCAAATGAGGGAAGGCAGGTGTAGCTCAAAAAATGTGGACCTTAAGGCAGTCTAAGGAAGGGTCTGGCTTCTGACTATTGTCTACTCAGAAAACTATGTGAGTATTTTATAAATTATCCCCAAATGGATTCTTTGAAACCCAAAGCAAATACTGTAGACCCCTTCTGTTAACATAGTATTTTTTTCACATCTCTCACTAAATTAACATCTCTGATCTCCCACTGGAATATTAGGTTTATGAACTTTTTCTGTTCATGTGGTTGCAAGCAAATTATGTTAGCCTATGTTTTCTTCAAAAGTAAGGAAATTGCTTCAATTTAGAACTCCATACTTTCATAAGCTCTACTTCCAGATATGTCCAGTTTGCACAGAGGACAACTTTGAAACTAATGGTTACAGAGTGTGTTTAATATTGTACAAATGCCGTGACAGAAATATCTCCTTTGATCCTCATAACAATGCTAAGAAGTGGATAGAGAAGGTATGTGACACAAACAAAGAGTCTAAGACAGAAAAATTAGGAAACTTGGGAAACTGGCCTATTTACTTAATATGCGAAAGAGTCAGGATTCAAACCTACAGCTTCTGGCTTTATGTTCAGTGCTTTCCATCTGTGGTATAGCTCTGTTTCCAGTGTTCTAGGAGATAGAACTAGGTAGACAGATAGACAGATGGACAGGCAGACAGATAGACAGGTATCTTACCTGAACATGATTTTTTTTTTCCTCTCATAAATAAGCAGAATCCTCTCAATGTATTACAAGTTACATGAAGAATCTTTTTTGACAGCTATTAAGTGAATGCTAGATTTGTATTATGGGACTGTATTAACACAGGTATAAAAACACAACACATGGAAAGTAGAGAATAATTTAAGATTAAAGTTTTACAATGAAACAATACAGAGAGATGGGGAAGGGGCAAAAAAAATCATGAACTAGGCAGGTAGAAGTTTATGGAAAAATAAGGTGCTGGGGAGAGTTTACCTATAAAGTAAAGAAGATAGAACAATTGGAAAAAGAGATCATAGACAGATGAGAAGAAATGTAGCAGACATAAAAGACAGGAAGGCTGTGTAGTAATTTAAGAAGTGAAACTCTTCAGGACAGAGTTAGGCGAGAAGCGGGAAATACTAGAAAGGAAGCAACAATTAGGAAGTGTGGCAGAAAAACCTCTAGGCCAGAAATCCGAGCAGACTGGAGGGGAGGGGAGGGTGGTAAATATGGAAACACAGGGAGGGATGTTTTTAGGAATTCACAAGCTAAAAGGAAAATAAATTGTAACCACAAAACTCTGTGATGTTCAACAAATTTGGATTACATGAAAGGCAATTAACATAGTTAGAAGGAAAGAATAGAAATTAGAGAAGTCTTTGGATTTCAAGAGGTAGGAATAGAAACGCTATTGAAGGGAAAGAGAGAGAGAGCAGAAGGAGGTGAGAAGCCACGGCAGGTGGAGGGACATGGAAGGGGCAGGAGGGCCACGGCAGGGCTGCAGGGAGGGAGGCTGCAAAGAGAAAGAGATGTGAAGCTGTGATGGGAGTGGACTGAGCCCCTGAGGTGGCAGAGGAAGGGGCTAAGCTCGCAGGAGAAGGTGAACGAGGAGGAAGCGGGGAACAGGGGGAAGAGAGGAAACAGAATGAAAAGTATGGGGCTGAAAGCACTGACAGTAGGACTGAGGCACTGTGTTTAGATGATTCATCTAGGCCTACGTGTGTGGCCTTCTCTTTTCCATAACTGGGCATTTACCTTATTTCACATCTTCATACGACAGGGCTATGCTATGACCATCAATTCACGTGGAAAAGAACCTGACAAGAATGAGCAGCTTTTCTGCTTTTTAAAAGTTTCCCCAAAGCTGAGGTAACTCTGACGATTATCTCTACCTGAAAGTCACAAGCACTGTAGGGGAGTGTGAGAATGGGCTTGGAGGTCATGATCACTTTTGAATCTGTTCTTTCAACAAATTCAGAATTCCTAGAAAGTGAAAATTATGTCCAAACAAGGAAAAACATACTCTATATATTCACTTACATTGCTTATACTAAAGATGTCTTGAGTTTTTAGTTTGATGTACAGATTTTTCCTCTCAAAGGTCTTTTTGTAGATTGTATTTTATAATCAAATTATGTAGATCCCTCATTAATCCTTTACTTTGATACTGTATACTCATTTATCTGGATTTGAATACTTTCTTGCTCAGAATGGTCTAAAAGCACACCCCATGAGGCTCTGAAATTTAGAGTCCTCCTCTTCCCCAACTATTTCTAGTCGGCTTTAATTGAATTAATGTAAAGCCTTTGGCAATATAATTTCCATATCACTAAAAAAAAAATGGCGTTAAAATCATAACAGACATAAGGAACAGGAGAAAATGAGTACCATGTCCTTCCGGTTACGCCCTGGACCATGTGCTCAGGCCACGTGCAGAATGCAGCCCTCAAGAGTGGGCTGTGTGACCGGGGACACAGGAGGTAAGGCCCACAGAGAGGGTTAGTTTATCTGAGGGTGGGTCGACAATCCCTCTGCTATAAATGCAGAAATTTTTTCATAAGAACCTAAAGCAACTGTCTTCAATACTAAATTTAATCTAATCTTTTTTCCCTCCTTTCCTTCTTCCTTCTTCCTTTCTCTTTTTTCTTCAGTTTCTCTCCATAGCCCCCGACCCCCTTCTAAGGCCCTCACCTCAAATATAGGTGCCTGAAGAGAAAAACAAAATCAATGTATTGCAACACTAACAAGTAATTTTATATGTGTTGTAAGCTGTTTTGAAATCAGATACAAATTCTCAAAAGTAACTATCTGTGTGAAAAACTTTTCCAGTTCTGGACAGAGTATGAATAGATACGTCTTTCATGCCAAGAAAATGCATGCTTATATGCAGCCACGTGGAGAAATGATAAGGAATGTCATAGCAAAGGCAGTACCTGTTTTACAGGAGTAGAAAAAAAGAGCCAAGTAGCTTTTGGAACATTTATTGAACTTATTTTATTTGTTCATTTATTTTTACCTGTAGCATATAAAGGAAATAGAGATGACAGGTAGGTAGCTAAGTCAGACGACAGGATGGCAGACAGAATTCCTGGCTATCAGGGCAGAAGGAATTCATAAGACATGTAGCACAATACAGTTAAGTTCAGAAATGCACACAGAGTTGGGGGAGAGGGAATATTTCAAGAACAATTATTGTCCTTAAACATTCTCTTAATGCTAGGTCACTCATCTGTGGCTTTTTTTTTTTTTCTTTTTTTTTTTTCCTCCTCCCTTGCTTCCTAGAATTAAGAAAAGTTCTTCCTTAACTTGGGTTGCTCTGCAGAGATGTGAAATTTCATTGGCTCTGAACGCTTTTCTGTCTAGTAGGGACTACTGGGAACCCTGCTAATGTGCATATTGATGTACCTTGTAGCTTCAGAGACGATGAAAGAGCATATTACTTATTTCCACAACAACAAAGCTAAGGGAAATTTGAAAGCAGCCGGTTATTTTACCTGGGGACTGTCTCCCAGGTGACAGAGCTATAGAGCCATGGAATTTAAATAGTGGGGCTGTCCTCTTTTCTAAAAAGTTTTTCTGGGGACCCACAGTATCACTCCCAACTGAGAAAAATAAAAACACTAAAAGACTATTGCTTTCATTTGCATTTATTTAGTCAACTCTGCCTAAAATATGGAAAAGACATTATGCTCATTGAGAGTGTATTTTATTCGTTGTTTACTAGGCAAGACTGACATGATATGATTTGTGCTTTGAGGGGTCACAACAAGCTACTAGCAGGACAATTTGCTGAATCAAGAGGATGATTGTGTCTGGTGCCAGTCAGTCGCAATTAGGACCAGGATCAGGGAGGCCCAGGGCTTGTGCATCGTCTTGGGCTAGCTGCATAGAAATCAGCTCACCTGAAACTAATTGTCACAACAGAGACCTTATGCAAATGAGCCCTGGGGTTAGCGTGGGAAAAGAAAAACTGTCGCAAAGATAGGTGACCTGCTGAGCAGGGGGTCTGTTGCTGGGGAAATCTCTGTTCAATGAGTTTAAAAATGTTTTCATTGTTCAAAAAAAAAAAAAGCACACCCACTCACCAAGAGTAGGGTAAACATACTCATCTAAAATTCCAATACAGTGAAAGCCTGCTTTGGAGCACGCGATAAATTTGGAGTCTTTATACTTTGTCAAGGCTATCGCAGGAGATTTCCCTTTGCTGCAGATCACAGAGTGACTGACTTACCTTGGGAATCCAACTCAGAAAGTCGGGTCTGCTGCTAACCTGGCCAAACGCACTGTACCGCCTTTTCTACCTGATTACAACGGTCTCCCTCCACACGGCCACGAAGGAGCGAAGCAGGCCTGTGAACCAGACAAGAAAGGCCTATTTTCTAACTGAACTTTACTTTGATCTTAGGTAGAAGAGAAAGGCCAGCAGAGTCCCTTACCACATGGCAAAGAGTCCAGGACACAGTGACAGTTTCTTGAATCGTGGGTGTCTCAGATGTTCACAAAATTAAATGAAATGCAAACGTGCTGAAGTTCCAGGGCAGGTTATGCAGCCCAAGCGATAATACACGGTAGAAATTTCACAAAATTAAAGGCAATTTTATTTTTAATCATGATGTACCTTCCTTTTTTAAACGCCTGACAGAAATATCTGTATATCGGAAAGGCGGTAATTCAGTCTTCCTGTAGCTCTTCTTTGTAGCAACCTTCAAAATGTTCAACTTTAGGAAACTAGATGAAGAAAAGCTATTTTTAGATAATAATAAACATTTTGATATGTTACTGTGACAGAGTTGCCTTTGGGTTCTTAATTGATTTTCAGCTTTTCAATCTTGTTTCCCTAAAAAAAGTTATGAGTTAACATACTGACACTGCTTAGCTTTTCAGTGAAAATTGGCCAGTGACATGTTAAATAATGTATATTCACACAGCAGTAGAGATATAATAACAAGGAAACGAAATAGGGTATTCTAAGCTTTTGTGAGAACAGAGATATTTTGTGTCTAATGATTCCAAAAGAAAAATAATTTGAATAAAAAATTTTAGGTAAGAGAAAATGAAAGAAAGTTGCATTGCATTAGCTTGGAATGCAAATGTTATTTTGTTTGGCAAATGACTGGGTCTAAGAAAGTAAGTGTTTTCATTGTGTTTCCTAAGGGGCTGGATTGAAATTTGGATTTGTATCTGATAAACTCGGGAATGACCCTGGAGGCCACTTCAAAACCTGAAGAAGGTTAGGCTTAAAAGAAGCACGACCTAGTCACAACAAAATTAAAACAAACAAACAAACAAATAACAACACCAACAAACCCCCCAAAACCTCTTTTGTCCCTTCACCACTGTCTGAAATAATTTCCACATACAGGAGACGTTTCACAGTGGGTACGAAGTGCTCAGCTTTCACTCATCAAACTTTAATCGGAACTGCATTTTAGTTTTTGAATAAAGAACACTTAAAAAATTTAGATGCAAATTATGTTGCATTATTCATGCTCTAAGTGTCCTTGTAGATTTAAACACTTCTGAGGCCACCTTGATTCAAGTAATTACCTAGGCCCTCAATGCTCCGTCATGAATAAGGTATTTTGTACAAGGAAAGTGTGCACCCGATGAGCTTTTAAAGTGGCTTTACACTGAACTTGGGTATTGCTTCTTGTGCATGAGTGAGCCCAACACGAATCGCAATCTGTCTCAGGTGGGAAACCCTGGCTGGGCATCCATGGGTGACGACAGGATGAAACCCGAGCGTCTCTCTCCGCACACGGGCTCTTCCTTTGTCTCTTCTTAGGAACCTCAAAGTGCCTGGTCCTAGTAGCTGTTTTGCAGTCTAAGAGAGCAGTAGGTGCTAGGAAAAGAAAGGGGGGAAGTGGCAGTGAGCCTGCCTCACCCCTCCATCACCAGGGTTCATTTTAATGTCCGCTTTCCAGGCCACCTCATCTCCGTCAGCAAAGGCTTCTGCGTCAGGTAAGAAGTCGCTCTGGTTTTCCATGGCTCTGTACATCTGTCTCCCCATCTGTCAGCCTAGACTCCGCAGCTCTTAGAGCTGGGTTCTCTCTCCCTCCACCACAATACTCATCTCCAAATGGATCTGGCTTCCAACCCAGAAGCAACTGAAGAATGCTTACAATGGAAATGAAAGTGACCACACAGCATAACCTCTGAGTTTCTCTGCTCGCACAAAAAAAGTAGGTTTGCGAGAGTTAAATATAATTGGCTGAAACTTGTAGCTGGCGTTTGTTACAAAATGCCCAAGCCTTTCCTTTCCAACTCCGTGGCTTTGAAGAATTATAGGAATTTTATGATGTGCTATTGGAGTTATACTGGCAGAGATTACAGAAAAGGGGTTAAAGTTGGTTTATGGTAGAAAAAAATTATGCAGAAACCAATAAAAATAAACACACTCAAGTAGACTAAACTTGCTGGGCTTTTAGTTTTAGTTTAACAAAGGAAGTTTAGATGAAAGTAAATGTTGCAGCTTTTAGAAAATTAGTTGACACTCATACTTGATCATCTTTACTACACAGCAGTATAATTAATATTTAAACATTCTAATAATGCAGCTTGCTTTGCATGCACTTTTCAGCCTCTCAACAGTATATTTTATCTGGAATCGTGCTAGCATTTCCTTGGGTACTGCCCGCTTTCATAGAGTTAAATTTAAAATAGACTAGGCCCTGAGTTCTGATGGCCAGCAAAACACTGATAAGAGAAGGAACAGGTTTCATGCATCTACCAGACAGTTTGTCATGGAGACCAGTATTTACCCGAGAGAGTAGATAATATATAAATTTTGTTTCATTGTCCCTGTGAACGTTTTTAAATGACCCAAGTAGATTAAGTTTGAAAGTTACATTTGGCTGTTGTCCACTCACCTCTTCCCGTCCAAACCAGGAGAATTTTGATGATGTCAAGGCAGTGGGAAACCAGGAGCCAGCACACAAGCTGCCGAGCCCACCGATGTCAGCCCATTCATTAAGATACCGGATTAACATAGCGAAGAATTTTTTTATTTTCAGTCCAGGGGATCATTTTGGGAGCATAGTCTGGGTTGTGACAGCTGAAGATCCAGTAAAACAATAAAACTGGTAAAATATAGAGAAGTAAGCTAGTTGAGAGGAGACTGAGCTAGTTTATTTTCCTATGAGAACTTTCTTCCTGTTCCAGTCTCAGGCCTGTTGGTGGTGGGGCAAAGTTGTTTCAGGTGCTCCCCTCAGCTTGGTCCCTTTGAAGAGGGCAAGGTGCGCCGTACCCTTGATCTTCTTCTAGTTTGAATGGTGAGAAAGAGCATTCTACTTTTCCACCACCGTAACTTGTGTCCTTTAATAGAAATAAAATTTGCATGCACATATTTACTGCTCATTCTTTATAAGTGAGTAGGTGGGCCCAGCGGCGTGTCTATTTTGAGATGTAGCCCACGTTAACCCCTTGAGGCCCACTTCACGACAGGTGCTGCCCTGTGGGCATCCTGCCCTTCAGTGAAGCATGAAGCCATAATAGATCCACAGCCACACCAACACTGGGGCATCTCTTGTCACTCGATTCTGGGAAGCTGTGGTTTGCACAAATCAAATGGTGCAAATGAGAACTGCAAAATTAGGCCAGTTTGAGTTCACGAGGAAAAAATGAGCAATAGAAAAAAAAATAGTCAATAGAAAATATTACTACAAGGAGCAATACACAAACGATGTTCCACGCAGAAAGAACCACAGGGTCTCGTGAAGTCGCTGTCCAGAGGTGGTTTGGCGGGTTGTTTTATTCCCTCGTGTCAAAAGGAAATCACTTCCACAGATTCCTGGACCCGATCGTGTTTCTTTTTGATATTCAGAAACTGAACGGGCAGTTCAGTGTCTTTATTGGGTTTGTTTTGAGAAAGGGAGCTAAATGAACTCAGCTTACAAATAACTAACAGCCCATGGACTATTTAAAACCTGCTCCTGAGGTGGTAAAGCCGAGATAAGTTGAACCCAACTGCTGTCAGATGTATGGGCTTGACAGATAGGTAAGTCTGAGAGTGGACAAAATTAAAAGCATTTTTCATATGCTAATCTCCACCTGCACAGGAATAATTTTTTTTTTTTTAAGGAGGCAGCCTCCTGGCAGAGTAAATTCAAGAGCTGTCTATCACTAGTATATTACTTCTAGGAATTGTTATGACACAAAAAGGAATAAACACTTTTATGAGAAAGGCCTTCCAGAGAATCCTTTTCTTTTTCTTTTTTTTTTTTTTTTTGGTCTTCCAGAGAATCTTAATTCCAGATGGGTGTCATGACAGCAATGTACCAACATTTTATGGGAAGGAAAAAGACCCATACTTGCAGCTTTTTAAAATAAAAGAATAACTCCCTTCATATGCAATTGGTTCAAAATTATATCTGAGGAATTACTTTTTTAGTTGAAAATCAAGGTCAGAGTGAAAACAATGTAGGGCCTTGCCTTTCAGGTGGTAGGTGCGTATGAACTTCATAGTGAGCATGAGAGACAGCCAGGGGTGTCAGTCAGAACCCACAGATTTACCCTCAGCAGTGAAATCTGAGAAGGTGTATAACAAGTAGGTTAATAGTTTCAGTCCTCTGTGAGAACACATACACTCCAACTTCATGCTGGGACAAAACAGGGCAGGACATTTGAGGTAGAGGGTGAGAAAACCTTCCTCCTATGATGACAGAGCCTCTCCCGAACTTGTTTAAATGCCACTGGGCTGTTGCTGAACGTTCACTGTTTCTCTAGGCTTTATATAATTTTACAAAAAAAGCTTTGGGAGTTTCCTTTACTTTCGATAAATATTCAAATTTGTGCATAATTTCTACACTTCAGTTTTGAATGATAGAGAATTTCCCATGCTTGTTGAGTTTCCTTTCAAGTAAGAAAGTAATTCTTGTAATAAATAAAAATGTTGTGTTTCTCTTTCCCAATATTGTCAAGATAATAAACCGTTACCTTTGTTTATAAATTCAAAATGCACTAATTTTTTGAAGTGAGAACCAAAATCGCCCAAGAAAAATCTTAAACATCATATGGTGACTCGAAAGAGTATTAGGTGGTTCCCTAATGTAAGACTGTACCTTTTTCTGCTGGAGAGTCCTCAGGCTCAAGGAACTTAGGGTGAAAGTGCGTGTAAGCTGGTTAGAGTCCTCAGTTATGTAGCACCCTTTTAGGCCCCATGAATTAGATTCTAATCAATGATTCCAACACTGGCGTCATTTCTAAATGTCCTCTTCGTTCCTGGGAGGTTGAGGGTCAGAGAAACTTTTCACTTGAAAGAGGAAATTAAAATAATAACACATTTGGGTATGAGATGAAATGCTTTGCTTCGGCTTTATTTATGGGGAAACCTGGACAATGGTCATTTAACTTTTTAAATGGAACTCCCAGTCTGATGCCACGTGGCCAGGCTGCTAACACAGAGGAGGAGAGTTCGGGTCATCAGCATTCACTGACTGGAGAGCACATTAGGAGGTAGATAAGGGAGCCACGCAGGCGACCCACCTCCCGGCCAGGGGAGGACAGTGCCTGGAATGTCGGCAATGTGTTTCTATTTTTGTCGCACCTACGTGTGGCCACCCATCTGGTCTGAATCAGTCGGTCTCATCCCAGAGCTCTGCTCCTCTCCCAGCTGAAATAATACCCTCCTTTCCCAGTGCCCTGTGTTAAGGAGGGTCACTGTTCACGCTGCCTAGGCAGGACTGTTCACCAGGCTGCGTGCTTGTAAACACTGGTGAACCCAGGAGGAGGCATTGGAGAGAATTTTCTTTTTAACGTGGATATTTGATGGATAAACTCTGCTCTCTTAGAAACAGTGCTTGGGAAAACTGGCTGAATCATTTGAGAAAAATTTTACCCCAGAAATGGAAAGAATGATCTGATACAATTTTGTACACACACATCCTAATTTTTTGTTTAACGCAACTGTCTTTAACTGAGTTTAAACCATGGATTTTGGGGCTGTTAACATCTAGCGCAGAGAGAGCCCGGGTATGAGGTGTTGGCCATGACTTAGCCTGAAGTCTTTTCTTAGGCCACTTCACTCTGCTCCACACCAGAAGAAGCAATGTTCAATTTCCCGGCACTTCTGTAACCACCTCTACACCTCTGCTTCTAGAGTGTTTCTCTGGCATTCCTCCTGTGCACACTCTGTTCTTTAGCAATCCAACATCCATGCCTCCCCCATCAGATTCCTACACACCTGACAGCCTCTCTCTTGATATTCCAGCCACTAAAATACTGACCTCTATTTAAAGGGTCAAGGTATTCACCAGTGAAACCAGCCATGCTTTAGGACCTCAGAGCACTCTTCCCACAAGAGACCTCAAAACGTACTGACATTGGCATCAGCCAATTAAATATTATGGCAGAAAGCCACTCATCTTCCCTATCTGCCCGGTTTTCCACTGCAGTGGGAAATACCACCCTATCGTGGACCTCCCAACCAGGAGCCCCAGGGTTATTTTTGTCTCACCACTGTCTTTCTCACTCCCCACATCCAGTCTGTTACCAACTGTTGCCACTTTTTTGGGGGCCAACATTTCCTGAATCCAACCCCTTCCTTTTCATTCTCATAGTTGTGGTCTTAGTCTAGGCTTTGGCTTTGACCCACTGGGAATTTGCGGCCTCTTGCCTCTCTCCCTCCCGATGAGCATATCAAGCCCCAACTTAATGTAACACCACGGATGAATTTTCTTTCTTCTGTCTGTATCTTTAACTAGTCCATCATTTCCTTTGGGTTTCACGGAGACTGCTGGCTGCTCTCTGATCTGTGTTCTCATGTTTTCTTTCTGTGTCTCACCTCTTCATCCAAGGATCTCCTAATTGCTCCAATCTTTTTTCTTTCTTTTCCAAGGTAAGCCCATCTTTTGTTGATTCAGTCATGCTCGCATTGCTTCGGGAGCTCTTCTGTGTTTTACCAATTCCTGATATGTACCCTCACCTGGCAGATGCTAAAACTTTGTGTCTTTCATTAGTCCTTCCTTTCCTTCCCTCCATTCTGATGCAGCAAAGTAGGGTTGTTGAGAGAACACTCAGTTCAGAACTTCTAGATCCACTGCTTGCTACCTGTGACACTGGGCAAGTAACCTAACATCCCTGATCCTCAGCTTCCTCATCTGTAAAATGGACTATTGTGAAGGGAAAAAAAGAGGTAATTCGTGTAGAACACTGCTGACACATAGTGAGCACCATTTAAATGTTTACTGCTGTTGTTATGATGATGATTACAGTATCTCAATGGACAACTACCCAGTCACACCCGCTTCAATCACCCTTGTACTGTGCCCTTTTATTCTTGCATGTAAATTTTGATGACAGCACAACTGAGTTTCCTTAATCTGGTTCTAATGGTAGCTTATGTCTTAGAAATCAAGGGCACAGTTAATTGAACATGACTGGTATCAAACCAGGTAATGATGAAGACCTAAATGATGCTTTTTGAGGATGATTATGAAGATGACAATGAAGATGATGAGGGCCATGATGATGAAAATATGACCAGATGCTCCTTTGGGTTAATACTCTTTGCTTATACAGCTAAGTCTCCAGGAAACATACAGTATTTCCCCTCAAATTAGTTTTTTTCCCATCACATGGAGGCATGACATGTGTAAGAAAATATATTGTGCAGTGTGCATGAGATTTATTTCTCAGAAAGCAGAGAAATGGTAAGAATTTTAAGTGTTCTACGTACTTATTTAGATCTCACATCAGGAGATAAAACAAATGAAAACTCCGACTTGTTAATAATTTACATTTTAGTGGAAAATTTGTACATGCTGTTAAGATACCTCTAAGACCCAACATAGAAAATGCAAATAACTTACATCCACTGTGCACTGAAGACAGAATTTGTCTGAGAAGAAAACATCATCAATTAAAAAAAAAAAAAACCCAAGTGCTTTTCAGGGAAAATTGACCATATTTACAGGGCTATAATTACGCTTATAATTTCAGATGACTCTTTTGAAATATTCATGTAAATGATCTCTCCATTCATCAGGTGTTTCTTACAGAAAATCCACGAGGTCTACCTCATCACCTAGGAGGTAGCTTACAAATAGGGGATTTCTTCCCAGTGAGCCACACCATCACTTTTCTCTAACAGCTTATGCAAAAGTTTCGTGGGGGAGGGAAAAGCCCAAGCCAAAAAAAAAAAAAAAAAAAAAAAAGAGAGAGAGAGAGAGAGGGAGAGGGAGAGGAGTGTGCATGACAATAACTACCTCTGTCCCTTTGGTTTTTGTTCTTTTCATGTCATGGAACTTTTTAGCTGTGCTACCCGGGTAACTGCTCTGGAAGGTTGGAATATCTGTTGTTGAAGGAGGTTTGTGATTGAGGGCCTTCTGACACAACCTTTTGTTGCATTGAGGTGTTTGATCCTCTTTCCCTTTCTTCTAAAACCAATCCCATCCCTTTAAAAAATGGATAACCAGCACTTCTTTTACTTATTGTCAGCTTTTGGAAAGTTACTGTGGGGGTTTGTAGAAGTTTAACTAGTTAACTGTTTGCATGCCGAGGGGCTGCTGATAAATAGTCTTCTTCCTTCTAAACCTGAAGGATTTTAATCGTTTTTATCCGGTACATACTGTTTTCACTCGTACATAGCAAGGGAGACGCTTTCAGGTCCAGAAATTAGAGTGTTTGTGTTCAAGGTCTAAAAATGCGACAGTGATGCAGGCTTTGAAATGGGACCCATCCTCTTCCTCTTTTTGTCCTAGAACTGAAATGTGTGAGAGGTATGACTCTGCCATTTGAAAGACCAGGCAAGATATACTGATTTTTAAGTTGAGAACCATACGTTTTGGTAAAAAGTTAATGCAAAGGGTTACATCAAACTGAGAGGTGTGACGTGGTAACAGCAAAGGAAAAGAGCTTCAGAATGAAAAGTGTAGGGGTCTTGTTCCTGCCTGCTGACTAAATGCTGAAATATTTTTTCCCAAAGGAAGGGACACAGCCCAGGCTATAGGAGAGAAAAGAAGCTTAAATGGATTATTTAACAACAAACTAAAGCAACTTAGGGCTTCTAGAAAATGACCTACATTCTGCACACAATGATGATATTTTTACGGTGGTGATAGGGTTAATAACCTAACATCATTCATGTAGTGTTTTTTGAAAATTGAATTTTACTGCTACAAAGTAAATGTAACAGCCCTCTGGAGACAATATTACAGGCACTTTATTGTTTGCTAAGCTGATGTCATCTTTCTACAGACTGACTTTAAAACAAAGGCAGAACATTTATTACAAATACCACTGTGTGAAAGGAAATCTACTGAAATACTGTTTAGAAGGTGAGCTGATAAAAAAAAGTATTAATACTTGGCTTTGATCATCTTACACCATAAAGTTATGACTTCAGAATGCTTTTCATGTGATTTCTATTCAAGGCAAAACTTCATCCTGGAAATTCCTAGCCACATCTCTAACGTTATTTGCCCTCAAGTTGGAATATTTGTTTAAGCTTTATATGTGTTTTAGATACATTTTTACTCTGTAAGGCAATTTCTTAGCAAAGGTTATGAGCTTTTAAGAGAGAGATGCAATAGTACCTTTCAAAGGAGACGTATGTGTGATTTAAGAAACAAAGTCTGGAGATGAAGCTGTTTAGTTTATGTGATGAACTTTCAAAATCACCTGTAAGTGGCAGCTAGCAAGTTTGCAATTTAAATAAGCTGTTTAAGGCACTGCCAAGCAAGCCTTCTGCCTGGCAGGTTGCTTGCAACTCAGAGGGTTTGGTCTCTGTATCTGATGCACGTGTAATATACCGTGAAGTTGTTTGTGGATCACACAGGAGCTTCTTAGAACTTCATTTCCACACTGTAGCCCCTGAAAATGTATCAAACGAGCAGACACGTTTGGCTCTTCCTTACAAGGCACAAGTAATTTGTTTGTAAATCAGTTACCTTTCAAGAAAAGTTAAATTAGGGAGAAGTTTCCTCTCTTTGATGTTTCCCACTTGGAGAGCCAAAGAGCCAATTAATGATGATTTTGAAGTAATGATGATAATGAGGAAAAAAGAATTTAGTGAGCTACACCATCTCAAAATAACTTTTCAGGTACTGCTTATAAATAACAGCCCAAATGACCGAAATAGCCTGATGGTGTTTTGCTAAGAAAATGATTTACTGCTCTGCCTTTGTCTCTGAAGTCTGGTTAGAAGGAAAACACAGGTCAAGGAAATTGGGTTAGAAAAAAAGCCTGTTCTGGGATGGATGTAGAATTGTCTGAACAGTGTCTAATAGGGGGTCTGTAGGCACTCACAAGACCAGCAGACTAGAGTCTCGCCAGTGTTCGTGAAATGCTCGGGACTGACTGATGGCATCTGTAGCCATGGAAAATGAGTCCACAGACATCTACTCAGCCTGCTCTGTGAAAGGCTGTGTGTTCACTGGTGTATGGGCTGTGCCCAGGAAAAAGCTACCTGTGCTATGATTGTGATTAAACCAGGAGCTGAACTGCCACATTTTAAAAACTTATTTCGAAAATGAATACACCTCTATATGAGAAAACTTTTTTTTTAAAGGCTTACACCTATTCTTAGCATTTTACTATAAACCTGCTAACAGGGAAGTGGTTTTCTATTTAGTTAACTCATTGTTGTATCTAACAAATAGTAGCTACCTACCAGTCACTAGGTACGGCTTTAGCACCGAGGGTCCAAAGGAGAGTCCTCACTAAGCCCAGGGATCATTGTCAGAAAGAATAGCTTGGCAGGGTCAGAGCCTGACGCACTGTAAATATTCAGAAAGTCAATATTCAATAAATATTTCATAGTCAATACGTATTCAAGAAAGCCATGTTTGTTGAGTGACTGAGAGAATGAATCAATGATGATCAAGGTAAGTCTTTGGTGCTGTTTATTCACAAGGAGGGACTGAGATGTCCTCTCCTTAAACAGGTCAGCACAGCTGTAAGAAAAGATGCGCTTGCGCGAGCCTTAGAAAAGAATGAGTGGCATTCCCCGTGTGAGGAAGGACAGGAGTTGTCCCCTGGTGGTGGAAACAGCACCCCAGAGTATGGCAGGATTCCTAGCGGCACAGCCCAGTCCTGGCCCCTGCGCTTCCTGATGCTGCTTTAAGGATTTGGTCCTTTTCTCTCTCCCCTCACTCACTGCTGTACCGTCAGTAACACACACACACACTATACCACTGGGAGTCAAGCATCCGCCTCCGCAAGTAAGAACCAAAGTATCTCATTCGTCTCATGAAAGAAGAGAAACAGCATGCCTGCCCCTGACTGTTATCCATAAAACTCAAGTTTTAGTTGTCCACTAAGAGAGCTCCTTTTTGACCAAACGCTGTTTTGAAACACCCAACACATCAGAAAGAAAGGTGGGGTGGGGGTGCGGGTAGGGATGTGGGGAGCAGTTAAGATCTAAACCACACACCAGTCTTGTAATGAAAGGATTTTTCAAACATCAGGATGAATTTGTTTCATTTCCAAACATCAAGATACAATCATTACAGTTACTTTTTGTCTCCAGCTTAGCGAGATGCCTCATGGACGGGCCACTCAAAGCAGGACAGTCTGGGACAGTTCCAGCTGTAGGAGGCCTTGTGTCGTTACCTCCACAAATAGCGTCAGGCTTCCTCTCTTCTGCAGCTGTACACTTCCTTGCCTTTGATTCTCCTCCTTTGCTTTTTCTCCTGGCAGGCCTTTCCTCTCTCCTGTGGAATCAGCCCCTATATAGGCAGATGTGCCTCTTTTTCCATTTGCCAGATTCCCCCACCCCCCAAATCTTCCCAACTACTCCCCTTTGAAGTCTCTATTACTGATACAATCACTTTTGTTTCCCTTCCCTCGCCTCTCCCTCCACTCTGGCTTCTCCTCTCCCTAACCCCATTAGTTACATCTGCTGCCCTACCATTCAGCCTCTGTTAAATCGTAATGCGCTTGACATAACTTCAGTTTGTCTGCTAAGTACTCAATCAGCACTCACTGCCATCTTCAGATTTGGAGGAAAGGGGGCAAGAGTGAGTAAGCTGGCTCAAAATTTGCTAAATGACTCAGCTCTACCCAATTAGCCCAGCCAAAATGGGAAATTGACAACTGATGGTAATGAAATGAATGGGTTTTAGTGAAGAGTATAAATCCCACAACCTTGGTTCCTGATGCCTGTGGTGGATACTGTAACCCCCATGTGGTGGTCAGATAGCTCAGAGGTTGCAAGGATGGATGGATGAAGGAAGGTGTATAAACAGTTACAATATTTGTTAGTTGACTGGGGTTCTTTCCCTGCGATTCATTAATGGATTTTTAAGGGATCTGTAGACCAGCAGAAAGGCATGTAACATTTTGGACATGGATGCATTTTTTGGCCAGTGGGTCCATACATTTAATCAGATTTTTAAAAGGTTCTGTGACCTCCCCAAAGGGTCAGAACCAGTGCTAAATTAGTGAAGACACCTATTTTGTCTGCGTTTTCCTGCAGTCTGCTTCTTTTTGCTCCAGCACATTTTAGCATCCCATGTGATCTGAGCAGTTCAGAGAGTAGAATCATAGGGTTTTAAAAGCAAATTTTACCTTCTTTAAGAGGAAAAAATGTTTAAACCACCTACCAGGTTATACAATTCACATTTTTTTTTTTATTATTTTAGTTTTACTACAATTCAGACAGGCCTCTTTTTTTTTTTAAACAATGGGTATAATCACACATCTGAACATAAGAATTAGTTTTATGCAGTTCCATAGAAAACCAAAATCTTGAGGAACACTTTCAAAACAACCAGAGAAAAATAAACCATTCCTTATGTCAGTCTTGTTAGAGAGGGATTAAGAAACTGGCAATTATTTTGGCGACCTTAATTGTCGCGCGGCAGGAAAATATGTAATTAGAGCACGTCCCCAGGCCTGCACACCTGCAGCACATCCTGCAGTATAATGTCAGCTTTCAGTGCCCGTCGGTGCCAGGTTCTAGCACAACCAGTCACAGTGACGCTCTGAGAACATTTCGGACTCATGTAATGTGGCTTCTGTGTATGAAAGAAGCAGGCATTTACACTAGCACACAATGGAGTGCATTGCTGCGACACTGGTTTCATTATTTCCTGACGCCTACCTTCAGCACTGCCCTGGTTTACTCCGTTTGAGGTTTTATTGTTATGGTATAATAGTCCTGTACATTTTTGAAATTCCCTTATTATTCAGCTTATTAATACAGGGCTGACTTGATTATCAGGCAGCCGTGGTGCAGCGGCAGATTCAGTGCATTAGCTAAGTCAGAAGCTGAGGAAATTCTTGGTCTAACGGGAACAATTGTTTGGCTCTTTTTTATGTGGCAGGACGGTCGTATTTTGGCATTCCCTCTCTTCCCTCTATGTTGTTGAGTATTCATTTTTCATAGAGAGGCAGCTTAAACTGTGTTCTCACGCATTGGAAAGTGTCTCAGGGCATAGGAGGATTCCATCAGGAGCCTCATTAGGTTTGTTTTCCTTTTTTTTCTTTTCTTTTCTTTTATTGGCTTTTTACAACAAAAAGGAAGAAACTCAGATGTTAGAGAAAGTAGTTGCATTGAAGACACAGTATGCCGGGCGCCTGTTTTTCAGATAATTCCATAATCTGGCATACTGATAGTTAACAGACTTCTCCCCCTAAGGGAGATACACTGTATTTTGCTATCTGACATGTTGTCATATATAAAGAAATCAATTGGTAATTAAATGATGCACCTTGTGAAGATGACAAAAGGCATTTGGTTGCGAAAAGAGAACTGGGTTTTGAGGGGTTTGTAATGAAGGCCTAATGACTATTCATAAGAGATTTTCAGTCCGTTGATCCACTTGACTGGAAAGTTCTGCCCTGGAGAGTTAGTGCTGTCAGTTTCTCTCACCTCAGAAAGCCGCCGCGATCGACGGTGTAGAGGATGAGCGAGAAATTATCTCGTGTTGCTCCAGGCCTGTCTTAGGTCACATGCAGAAGGCACATCTGGCTTCCTGTAGGTGCAACCTCAGGACATAAACTTTGACTCATTTTTAAACTATAAATATGTACGAGTGACACTGAATAAGTTACCTTTTATTCATATTTCCTTTATTTTGGGACGTGTGCACATTGTGTGGTGAGGCTGCCATTTTGGCTCTATTTTCCCTCCTGGTTCTGTCAGTTACATGTTTCCTTGTTAGACTAAGAGTAACTGTTTTGGGAAGTTGTCAAGGACCAAATGATGATGGTCTCCTCCTGGGAAATCAAACCACAGCACCTTTGTGGTGACCATGCCAACGTCACCCTGCAGGAAGGTCAGCTGAAGCAAGGAGGGGGGTGTTACTGGACCCTGCTCTCGGTGGGTGCTTACTGCCCTATTTGGCATAAAGGCAGTACAGTATCAACATTTATATATTTAAAACTATATATAAGGCTCCTACCAGATGAGGGAGATCTCTGGAATCAGAAAACTGCTGCAGTGTCTCTAGAGAAGCAACAACAAAATGCATGCATTCAAAAGATACCAGTGCCCGTCAACCATAGGCCAGGCACAGTACTGGCCTCAGAGGACACAAAGATGACGGAAACAAAATCTCAGCAATAGACAAGCCAGAAAACAGTTGTACTAAGCCACGGGAAGAGCTGTGGTCCAGCTGAATAATAGTACAGAGTCTTAGAATCCAGGAATGGGTTTTCTAAGAACTGTTGGAGTCCACTCGGGATGTAAACATTTCTTACACGTGTTGCCCCTTCCATTGGCGAAGCCAGACTAACCAACGGCAAGGAGTGATGGAGGAGTGAGCGTTCCTGTGCCAGCTGTGCTTACCCCCAGAATCCCAACAGAGTGGCCGTGGCCAGCAAGTGTGTACATATTTACTCTTGGAAAGTGGTCCTCCATGTTATCTTATCGAGCAGCTCACCTAATCAAAGGTAAACACATTTATCACCTCATTAAGGCTTGTTTTATGGCCACTTGAAAGTGGTGTTTGAGGTGGAAATATCTGTCAAGCTCCTTGTTGGGAACATCGGTAAGGCGGATGCTATGGCAAGCTGCAGGGGTTTTCGTCTCTCAATATCAGGATAATTTAACACATAATACGGATTTGAGACGATGTCGCTGAGGGTTCCTCCTAGTGTATTGTGGTTACTGAGCTTTGCTGATGTGTTTGCTGGGGCTGTCAAGGTGGGCCAAATGAATGGACAGATGCCAGAAAAACAATTATGCTTATTAATGTACATTGATTGCTTGTTTAGGTCATAAAGCAAATTAAAAAATACATTAGTATTTAAACCCTTTTATAGCTGGGCTAATGATTGCTTGTAATATAGTGTCTAGTAAAGTATGTTCTATAATACCTGTGAAGCTCGGCTATGTTGTCTAATTAGTCAACTTCAAGTGGCTATAATTATGGAAGTGAATAGTTGCCTGTCTAAATAACAAAATGGTAGATTTAAATATATAAAGATGTTGACTTGATTATTTAATATTCGTGGCAAAGACAAACCACCTAAATAGAGAGATTAATTCCACATCAGTGCAACATTAAAAGGGAGAGAGGATGCCAAGAATCCCATTAATTTGGGATATAAGTGCCTGAAATTTCCTTGAAACATTTACGCCAAAGAATACCGGCAAGACCATATCAAGCAGTTTCCCCTAAGGATAGAGAGGTAAGGCAAACGTGATTTGAAACTGCACAACATCACACAACAAAATTAAGTACGGTGCGTTCCACCAGATGTTAAACGCAGCCACCGTTAACTGAGCTACAAGGCCAACCAGGCTAAGTTCTTTGCGTACACACCAGCCCTATTACCCCTTCCCCCACGGCTTCCCTGACCGCTCACTCTTTACTCTGCCGTCAGTCCTTGCTTTCCGTAAAGATGGCACTACTTGAAACCATGCCACACCACTTTAAGGTTGGCATTCCACCATGAGTTTAACTTAGATAACCCTGGGGAGACGAAAGCTTTAATATGTATTCGCTTAGTTGAATGGACAACTTGAAGACGAGGTGACCTCTTTTTTCTTTTTCCTGTGGTTTACTTTGGGTACTATTTTTGAAACATGTATGTTGTATTCCCCCGCAAGACCATGTCACCTCCTCCACACACTGTCTGGGAATTCCCATACTTCCTGACAAGAACTTCAGCCGAATTGGTGTGTATGGTTTTCCTGCTCCTTGCCCTATTTCCTTCAAGGCCTTTGAGTCATGAGCATTCAGTACCACAGTGAATAATCAGTACCACCATTTGGTTTTCCCTCTTAACTTTTGGGGGTTACTTTTGAACATAGTACAACTGCTCAGAAGGGCTTTTTCACGAATTGTTTACCAAGGCAGTTGCTACCCTATTGGGCCTTTCATTCTGAACACAGAGGCGGAAAACACGGATGTCAGTATAACAAGTAATGTGTACGATTTTAAAAAACACTAAATTTACTGAATCCCTGTATTATGTTTTCATGCTGCTCGTTCAGAAACTATGCTAATACAATACTCCTATAAACCGATCTTGGTCCTGGCAGGCCCTATTGGAACTAATGGGGCCTGACAGTTCTTCAGTTAAAAATTATACATGAGGGTCACTTTCCCTTAAATTATCTATTGTATGCCAGCTGTTCACAACTGCAGTGCTTCACTTTCTTTGCATTGCTAGAAAGGTCTCATCTGCTCAGAACGTCCACGGCCCCTCTCCTTGTGGATGGCATTGAGGTTAGTAAGACGTCAGCACACACCTTCATGGAAATCATATCAGAGTTGCGTTTTCCTTTCTTCCTTTATTTTTATTTTTTAATTTTCGGCACTGGAAAATGTTGAGATGGCTCATTTTGCCTGTTTCATGCCACAGCACTTGAGTTATATCATCATTTCTCATTTGCTGCACAACTTTATTCTATTTTTATGCTCCTAAATGACGCAGCTTTAAGTGCCCGAGAGTGGCACTTCCGTGCTCTGAGCACTATCAAAGGCAACCTCAGACAGATAAAACTCCTGGTTTTTTGGGTTTTGTTTTTGTTTTTTTTCCTTTCTGGGGAGGGGAGAAGAGGAGTCATCACCAAGGGTCGCCTTTTGTTTTTCAGGCCTATTAAAACTATGGCCAATTGAACCATTTACAAGAAAGGAAATATTCACCCCAGTCCGGTGTCTGAATGAAGGCTCTCTTCTCAAATGCTCCTCGTTACTACAGAGCAGTTATCTTTAGATTATAATGAAAACGAGGCCTTTTTTCCTTTTATTCTTTCCTTCTTCCAGAGTGCCCCAAGTGAAGTATTTCCCCTAAAGTTATTGGACCTCTTTACCGACAAGTGGCTGGGGTTTTAATAAGCCTGTACCCACCCCACTCCCACCTGACTCCCACCCCACACAGAGTAAGAGAGGGGGAAGAGTGGATGTGGTGCAAAGGTTACACATTCAGTGATAGTTTCTACCTCATTGGTAAAAATGGGGAGGTGGGGTGGGAGGATTTCCTTTAATTATGAAATAAGTGTGATGTTAGTAGTTATTTCTGTAACTTGTGAAAATGCTGCGTATTCAGGGCCCAATTTTTAGCCTGTGTTACTGTGCATCTACTGAAACGGAGACCTGTGCTTTCGGAATCTTTTGGCTGTTGAGAGGCACGCAGATTATAACTAGTTGCTGTAGAAACCTGGTCCTCTGGATGCTGATCGAGAATGCATGATTTTTTAAACCTTGGTGGATAAGCCAGAGACTGCAGCCGTTGGCCAAGGTCACATATCGGTGGCAGCGACGTGTCTGTCCCCTTTCCATTGTGTGCTCCTTCGGGGTCCGGGGCATTAATATGCAACGATTCTGTTTCTCTTTCAGGAGGACTTGTAAACTCTTTAAACAGAGGCACACAGTTTGCAATTGTTGCGGTACTGAGTGGGTGTATAGAAGCCAGGGCTGCAGCCTCGTCCAGTTGCAGATAGAATAAAACTGACAATGATGCAATGGGCCTGGCATGTAGACAACTCCGTGGGATGGATGAATGGCGCGGCTTTTGCCGTCCCTCCGGTGGTGGTAGGCCCTGTAATAGCTAGCGTAGGAAGGGTGGTGAAAATTGATATGCACTATTACTACATGTATAAAACTTAACACTGGGGCCATTGCACAGGTGGGGGGTTCCTGTTTATTGATTTTTATGACTTTGTTAGAACATACACTTAATGCTTTTACACTCCTGGAGCTCTGGGAGGGCTCACCTTAGGTAATAAACCTTTTCGTACTTTACAATCGCTCACAATTTACATGGGGACTCACGTTATCCAGTACAAAGCTCAACTTCCCCCCCTCTACTTGGTTTTAGGAATTTTTTAAAAACCTGTCCACTCCTGCTATGAAAATGGCCCCTAATTCTAATTACTCATATTTCCAAGAAAAATTAGTCACACAAACTTATGTTATGTGTTGTCTCAGAGGTTGAAAGCAAATTAGGTTTCCAATAAGACAGTACATCAAACAAAGTAGCATGTTCTTGATGCCGATGACTTTTTTTTTAGAATTATGGTTGGACATTTTTGGCAGACAGATTGTCTTTTGCTCTATCAAAATGACAGTTTCTTTTGTAACTGCAACATTCATAATTAGAAGGAGAGAAGCAATCTGCCCAATTTAATATACTAAAAGAAGTTTCGAGTCTCTGCTAGTAATTTCATTATTTTAAAATTTGAATTAATTGACTTAAAATAATACAGTTAAGAAGTATAACTAGCAGGATTATGGAGAAAGGTTTCTTTTTCCTTAGAAAAAAAAAGCACCCTTCATATTATACTTCAGATGAGATTAAAATTTCCTGTTTGTTCATGCCAGGTGCCCTGTTCTAAGATTCAGAGCAAGGATGTGAATATTCATCCTTGCAACAGAGCTGAGAGAAGTTGTAGGGAAAACCCTGGGAACAAGGTCACTTTAAACAAAAAAGTTCTCCAAGTTTCCCATGCTTAAGAGGCTGGCTGGGCTTAATTAAAGTCAATGGATGACCAAAAGGAGAGGGGAAAAAGGAAAGAAAAGAAAATGAAAGAAAAACCACCACTCACCCCACTTCAATCTCTTTCCGGGCCACCCTTCACCTTCCATATCTTAGCTATTGATGTTCAGCTCCTTAAATTTATGAAGAATATTTCTTGAATCCCTTAACAGCACTGATGTGTCCGTGGTGTAATCTCTGTCTTCCCAGTTCCCCATCTCTCACCTACGTCACTTAGATGACCCTCACCCTCACCACCGCAACAAAAACACATCCAGCATCGCACTCAGAGTGAAATCATCATAGCAGAGTGAGCGACCTTGTTCTGGACGTGATGTTTGGTTTCAGCAACCCTCTTTTATGCAGCCCTGGCCAAGCTTAACATTTCCTGTTGGCTCAGAGCATAACCTTTCTTCATATTTTTCTTCGGGTTCTCTCTTTAGGAGACCCAGTGTATTGCTGCCCAGGAGTCACCAGGCCAAAGTTTTGGAGAGTTGAAATTCATAAAGGTTGAAGACCTATTTTCCCCTAAACCAGAATGAAGCCTGTAGCCACTGTAAAGAACACATACCCGGCAAGACTTCTTTTTACCCTTCCTGTATAATTTTCGTCATACTTAAGTCTAAAGGAAACCAACTCTTTAGCTCTGTTATCTTATTTTGTACCTTAGTGACTTTACCTCTTTACCATCAAATCTGGATGTGACCAAGATTAAGCAAACAAACAAACAAACAAAAAACCCACAGTGTTTTATGTCTGAGTTGTTGAGTGTTTTTCTCTCCCACAAGAAATTACAACACTATGGACCACATACATTTGGGGGGATGTTTATAAGACAGCAGGAAATTTTTTAACCCTGAACACTTTCTGGTTATAAACTGTGCTCTAAATCTACGGGGTTGTGTTCCAAGTCCCACGCTCTTTTACAAGTATGCCACTCGCAGACCTGCTAGTGAGAAGGCAAACTTCCCCGTGGCAGCTCTGAAGTCTGACGTAAGGCTGAGCAGCCAGGGACCATGGTGCCCGTTACACCCGACACCTACATTTCAGAATCTCCTCTGTCATTTTAGTAGTTTCATCTATCCTTTCTTGCAGTCCTGTGTCCTAGAGAAGTAACATTTTGTTCTGTTCTCATTCGTCCTAATCTACTTAGTTATATATCAAAAGCTATACACACTTCTATCACCCAGGAAGCCAGGGATTAAAGTCCACTGTACTTTAACACAGCTTCTTCTAAGAACTCTCGTAGCTACCAAATGCTTAAGGCTTGGATTGATGTGGGCTACAGGGTTATATTAGTGTTTATAGATATTTTTATTTGTGTATATGTGTATGTATGTATACATATATGTGTGACCTGGGGCTATGCTGACATACTATTTTCTGTGTGTTCATTTATTATAAACTGCAGGTAGGCAGACATTTAATCTCACCCCTCACTCTGGTCCACATCATTCGAAAAATATTGCAGGATTTCCATTCTAAATTAAATACATCCGAGGTTAGGTCTTTTATCAATTCTTTATTCTTAGTATCTCAAAATTCTGAAGTCTTCTTCCTTTGTCTCAAAAAGGGAAAATGCTGAAAGCATTTCCACCTGGATGTTTAAATTATTTAAGTTGCAGGAACCAGACCTTTTCCCTCCTGAGTAGTTGTGGGTTTTAGAGGCTAAAATTGCTTCATCATGCCAAAGTGAAAGTATGCATAAATTATTTAGTTAAACCTGAGAAAATACAGACTTTTCCCAGTGATCTTTCAAGGGCTGCCTACTTAAATTTCAGAAGAATGGGCAGGACTTTCTTTTCCCCTTAGAAAATTTAAATATCTGTTGTGTTTTCTATCAGTTGAAATGTGAACAAAATTACAAAATGATGATTTCTTTTCAAGTCCAAGTCTCATAATATCTAGGATATCTCTATCACGCCCAAGGTGAACAGTGTGGTCTGAATCAATATCAGTAAGACTCATCCAGCTGGCAAGAACTGGCAAACCCTTCTGAATGTAGTCATCTTACGAAAGTCAGGTAACTTGCTACAGCATCTCCTTGATGCTAACATAAACACTGGTGAGCATTTCCATTTCAATTTCTGTTCACCCAGAGTTTATATTTCAGTTATAAAAATATAAAGCAAGGAAGGGAAGATTATTAATTTTATTATTTAGATAAACAAAACATATTACAAAATAGAAAAAATATATATAAAGCAAGGTAATTTAAAAATGTTATCAAAACTTGGTTGGCATTTTTAATTTACTTTTTTTTGGGTTTTGGTTACTTTAATTCTAGTAAATAAAAATGCCTGAAGTAGTATGTGGTGGTATGTGGTGGTGATGGGCTGTGTGCGTGTGTAACATAGATAACATTTTAAAAGCCTGTGGGTATGGGCAATAGGGAGCCAATTTCAAGTTCCTGTAGAGCAGGGGACTCAGTTTCCCATGTATGCTGCGGATCTGTGACATGATATGTCAGCTTTCTAAATTAGTCTTAGCATTAGGACTCCAGTGACATTCTCATGACCAAGGGAAGAAGAGTACTTTTAACTGAATACCTAACCCCCAATTCTAAAAGAAGCATTATGGAGCAGGAAAAAACCTGTGAACCAAAAAGGTACTTTTGTGAGTTATTTAGTACACAGCTGTCTGTTCATTTGCAGAATCCATTTGAACTTTATGTTCAGATAAGCTGGGAGATGAGAGTAAATGAGCTGGAAGATCAGCGCATACCTCTGGTGTGGTTATTATGAAAAAACAAACAAACAAAATTTTTTTAACTCCTCAAGCAAGATAGAACCTATTCTATTCCAAAATGATGGATGTCACTTATCCCATTAGTACATGTTTTTTTAACTCTTTTTTAGGGGGATAATTAGATTTATTTATTTTTAATGGAGGCACTGGGGATTGAACCCGGGACCTTGTGCTTGCTAGACATGCACTCTACCACTGAGCTACACCCTCCCCCCAAGTGCATGTTTAAAATATCGCACACCAGGTGCTCTTCCTTAGTTACATCTAACTTGCTTTTCCCACAACTTTTAGTTCAGTTGTCCTTGACCTTGCTTAGCTCTCCCTTCCTCTCCTCTGCCCTCTCCTGCCCAGCCACAGATGTAGCCACCACTGAATCATGTGGACAAGGGTATTATGTCCTTGCACTACCTACCACACTCCGCCGTGTAGTTAGAGATCCTCCTTTGGCTTTTGTGTGCTCATGTGGTTTTGTACCCCAAAGGGGATGAAAGAGCACAGGGAGACTCTGGAATCGGACAGGATCTGGAGGAGGAACCAGATCCAGGTTCTGACAATAGAGGCAGTTCGGGCAAAAGTCAGTTAAAATTTCTGAGTCTCCATTTACTTGTCTATAAAATCATGATAATAATAATAAATACTCCCTCTCCCTTCAAAGGGCTGTCATGAGGATCACGTGAAAAATGTCTGTGCACGAGCTCTGCTGTCGGGAGATTAATGTGGTATCACACAGTCAACCTGTCCTCCTAAACCTGGGGGGAGAAAAGAGTGCTGGAGGCACACGTGAGACTCTGGAAATGGAGATGTTAGAGAAAGTGTACAGAGACTGACAGTGCCCTTTCTTGTACGTGCTGTTCCCCTGGAAGACGAAAATGCACCCGTTTTGGGGATGCCTCTCTGGCCAGGACAGTGAGAGGGAACCCTGGCTGGTGGTGACCAAGAGAGCTGGGGTGACTGAGAATAAACAGGAGGGAAACTCAGCAGTCAGGTGACTTCCCTCTAACTGCAGCAGGTTCTCAGATCTCTGGGCTGGCCCAAGATGAGACAGCAGTCGGTAGAGAGGGTCTGGCCCGGTGAGCGTGAGTCTCAGTGTCATCTGACTGTGAAATCTGCTTGTCTGCATTCTCATACATACAGTGCTGGCCTTTAAGCCCCGGCCGCTGCGTGAATGGCTACAAGAGCCGCATGGAAGACCAAGGAAGGAGGCATCATTAGCATCACTTTAAGAACATTTACTGGATAATCCCCCTAAACATATCAATGGCATCAATTACTGTATTCTGTGTCATGATTTTTTATATCAGATACATAATAGATTGAAGAATTTGCCAAAGTCCCCCCATTTGAGTCAGTATTAACCATGATGGAAGTAACGAGGACTGGCCCAAGAAAGGAAGGAATTAAAACTTTCAAACCTGTTTGATGCCCACTGAGGTTGCTTGAGGAAAACTGAAATGAAAGAAGCCAAAAAGAGATTTATGAATACTTTTTAAAAGCTTTAGAGAAAGCCCACACACTTATCATTGAACGGTCTGCTGATGATAGGAACTGGAACAATCACTCAGATCCACTCAGCTGGACTTACCTTTTAAACTG